>NC_141695.1:1314539899-1315739899 GCF_964263255.1 Lissotriton vulgaris
TGGCATATGAATCAAGGATTAGACACGCACCCGCAAAGGTTGAAAGTTTGTAAGGTTGTCGCGTGCTGCCGGGGCTTCGCTCTCTGGAGCTAAGGGCGTTTGGAAGAAGTATTAAAGAAGCAAATCCTATATAGGAGTTGTCCCCCTACGCACAGCGTTGTCAGTACCCAAGTAGGGTGTAATAAAGTTGATCAAAACCAAAAGTTTAGTCCATCATTAATTTAATTTCATTAATGGTTTCAAGTGTTCATTTCTATGTTGCAAATTCGATGAACAATATCCAAAATACTTGAATTATGTATCCCTATGCATTTCGGGCTATCCAGTGAGACCTTCATCAGTGGAAAATCTAAGGAGGAAAACAAATGAACGGGCTGAAAATGGGGAGTATTTCTCCAATAAATACATCATATCAATAGTACTCATTCATTCATGATGTGCAAAACGTTGTAGATAATCATCAAATACCCATGCAAGTAAACAATAATGTGCACTGAGAACACGTATTAATAAAAGGTATCATGAGTCGAATCATTGTAGGTGCACGTTGTCGATTGAAGGTGAAAACGTGATCATAACGAGTGTTTAAAGATATGTGTGATAAAGAACTGCGTGATTTTGTAAACTAAGTGAACGGTGATGGCGTGCAACACAAATAATCTCAACAGAAAACCAACAGTACTCGTACATGATAAACTAAAGTGTTGTTCCAGTTTAACCAGAAACCCAATGTGATTGAAAAGGTACGGGCGGCTTAACGAGGTTAGTACTTACATCAAACATTCTTACAAGGCAGTCACGAGCTGCCGTTCACGTGCCATACAGCTTGCATCTTCGTGAGTGTTAGATGAAAGTAAATGCGTAGCGCGGCCAAGTGTTTAAAATAGAGAACGGACTAATGGTGAAAAAGGGTGGCGGCCATCTTGTAGTGGTGAACATACACGGAGAAGGTGTGTTAAAGAAAATGAAGAAGATGTTAAATCAAAAGAGTAACAAAGATTAAAGAAGAAAGATAAAGAGTATAGAGCAAAGGGTCTAACGTGGATACATGAAATAGATAAAGGCAGCGTAATGCATATATACAAAATACCAATACAGCAAAAAATTCATAGATGAGCATGAGTGATATGGAATATGCAGATCATAAGTAACAAAGAAATTCCATTCTATCATTTAGCCCTGTGGGCTGCATCGTGCACAAGTATCTGATCCAAAAGTTCTCCCTTTGGAGCAGTTTGTCCTTCATGTTCATAGTTTCTGTGGGTTGTACATGTTCAAGTACAGTAAATTTCAGTTGTGCAACATTGTGCCTGTTTTCTGCGAAATGTGCTGCAATGGTGGATTTCATGTTGCTGGTCCGAATGTTACTTTTGTGTTCCAAGATTCTTGTACGAATTTTGCGTTCTGTATGTCCTACGTAACAAAGGCCACAAGGACACTTGAGCAAGTAAATCACGTTGTTGGTATTGCACGTGGCATTCACCCTCAATTTAATTGGATTGCCTTTCATTGGGTGATTTAGTATGTTTCCTTTGATCATGTTACTGCAATTGCTGCAGTTGTAGCAGGGTAGTGATCCTTTATATGTGTGTGGAAGTTCGAGATTTTTGGGATGGGTCAATAGTTCTTTGAGGTTGGGTCCAAGGGTATAGGAGAAGATGGGAGGTTGTTCAAAGAGACCTTGAAAGTCTGACTCTCTGCTGAGTAATTGCCAGTGTTTCATGATAATTTTGCGGTATTTGGTGCTGAGAGTAGAATATTTAGAAACCACCATCATGCGTTTATTGTCTGTTTTGGTTTTGGTTAAGAGAAGCTCATCTATGTTCATGTTACCGCATTTTGTTTTGGCGGTAGTGAGGACTTCCTCAGGGAAACCTCGGTCTTGGAACCGTTGACACATAGATTCAATGTGTGAGGTACAGTCTGTGGGATAGGATATGATTCTTTTTACTCTCATAAGTTGAGACAGAAGTAAGTTGTGTTTCAAACTGGGTCGATGAAAACTAGAATAGTGAAGGGTGCTGTTGCGGTCCGTGCTCTTTCGGTAGAGGGTGGTTTGAAATTTATGATCCATGAGTAGAACTTTGACATCCAAAAAGTTGATAGTTTTTTGATCATATGTCCATGTGAACAG
This sequence comes from Lissotriton vulgaris, assembly GCF_964263255.1. Taxonomy (NCBI): domain Eukaryota; kingdom Metazoa; phylum Chordata; class Amphibia; order Caudata; family Salamandridae; genus Lissotriton; species Lissotriton vulgaris. Next base: position 1,314,542,034 of record NC_141695.1, read on the forward strand.
AATGCGATCGTTAATAGTGTTTAACAATTGCAAAAATTCAAGTAACTTCATACCGGGTCCCGACCATAAAATGAAAATGTCATCGATATATCTCAGGAATAATTTCCCATGTTGTGTCCATTGGGGTAAGTTGAGGATGTTCCGTTGTTCGAAATAGTGCATGAATAGGTTGGCATATGTTGGGGCGGTACAATTGCCCATTGAAGTACCACAGAGTTGAAGATAGCATGTGTCTTGCCACTTGAAATAGCTTTGATACAATGTGAATCCAAGAAGTTCAATCAGGAAAGGTTGTAAGTCTGTTTTGATGTCCGAATTCAAAATGGCGGATTCTATGGCCTCTATTCCAAGATCGTGTGGAATCGACGTGTATAACGCCTTGACATCGACGGTGCACAGCCAATGCTCTGTGTTTATATCCAATAATGAATCATCCAACTTCTTCAAGAAATCAGTGGTGTCACGGAGATAAGTCGGGGTGGCAGTGACCAAGGGTTGTAAATGCTTATCCAACAGTTTGCCTACAGGTTCGTGGATACTGCCCTGGTGGACACAATGGGCCTAATAGGTGGATTATGGAGGTCCTTATGAACTTTGGATAGCATGTACAATGAGGGGGTTCTAGGATTGCTCTGTGTTAAGAACCTTTTAGTTTTTTCCGTGATAATGTTTTGTTCAAGAGCTTTCTGAAGGATTATTTCTAGATGGTCTTTGAACTCATTGGTTGGATCGTATGTCAATGATGCATAAGTGTTGGTATCTGTAACGTGGTTTGAAACTTGAAGGTCATAGAATGCTCTGTTTACTTGCATGGGTATTTGATGATTATCTACAACGTTTTGCACATCATGAATGAATGAGTACTATTGATATGATGTATTTATTGGAGAAATACTCCCCATTTTCAGCCCGTTCATTTGTTTTCCTCCTTAGATTTTCCCCTGATGAAGGGCTCACTGGATAGCCCGAAATGCATAGGGATACATAATTCAAGCATTTTGGATATTGTTCATCGAATTTGCAACATAGAAATGAACACTTGAAACCATTAATGAAATTAAATTAATGATGGACTAAACTTTTGGTTTGGATCAACTTTATTACACCCTACTTGGGTACTGACAACGCTGTGCGTAGGGGGACAACTCCTATATAGGATTTGCTTCTTAAAAGTGGCATACCCAGATGCTATAAAACCACCACCTCCCACATATGGGGAGAGGAGGGAATCTAGAACTTATTTTTTTTTTAAATTTGACTGGAAGATTTAAGATTTAAAGCTGAACAAATTTTCTCTCGCAGAACTGTTAGACTTTACAGTTGTTATCTGCATCACAGTCGCCATTGGTGGAATATTACTTAATCGCCCTGTGGGCCCTCCCATAATTTTGATCACTCGGCTGATATCATCATGTTTTTTTATTATCATGTGCACGTTTCTTGTTATTGGGTATCATGACTATATTGTCTGGTCAAATGTAGGTAATAACACAAAGTAAATACTTCTGACCAGCACTATTGTAGCTTTTATTCTTTCTCTGGAGGTTGGCCAGACTACACATTAAGACAGACACATGCTGGACTTAATCTTTGCCTCTCCTGGGTTGGTGACCCATGTGACTACAGTCCCTCAGGTTTGGACAGACCACTTCTTGATCTATTTAAAAATTAAAGGTCTGAGTAAGAGAGGATATTGAAAAGTAATCAAGAATAGTTCGGCTATGGTGTGTACATACATCACATTTTCTCCCAGTACAATGGCAGAGCTCCTAGTAGGAAATGAGGTTCTTTCTGACATAAATATCCCCACTGTTTGCCTGGTGTCAGTGTGTTTGGACTCTAGTTCACTGGAATCCTGCTAATTAGAACCCCATTGGCAGTACTTTCTCCTCTAAATTTGATGGTAAATGTAGAAATCAATGAAGTCTGGTAGACAGCTCTTGTAGTGGTAGTTTATTCTTCAAGTAACATCTTGGTAAATTCCAATGTAAGTCTCAATATAAGCCCCCCCATGAGCAGCCTCCTGGCTGCTCAGCCCATCTTCTCCAACAGCTCCACCTTCAAGTACAAACATCCATAACATTCCAAATAACATCAAATAGCTAGAGCATCAGGCAGAGAATCAGGGCAAGGGAGATGCATTACATAAGAAGCAGATTACTACACATCTTCCTCTTTATAATATTCAACAAAATGAAATAGTATACACATATATAAACATAGGAAGAGAAGATAAACATTCCAGAAGTAAACGTAAAAGAACACCATAATAACATTGTGGTATTGGGTTCTCCAGGCCTACATATTCCGCAAAACCCGCTACACCATAAAAAGATGTTGGCACGGAAACTGAAAATGCAAAAGACAAGTTTATTAAGACCCCATGGGGTGGTGGTACATTCCTACAGCACCCTTCGGTAATGCAAGAAGTATCACACCGAACATCGGTGCGAGACCTCTTTTATACAGTTTTACAGTAATAAAAATGTAGGCAGATCACATTTACAGAGTTTTAGGTACATATATGGTAATTTTTGGAACACAGCCAACTCATGGGAGGGGTTACAACACCACTGGTCAGTTTGGAGGGACATTCCTAAGTGATGACTAATCAACGGTCCTAAAGGGCTCAACTGCGCATGTGCGGGCTTGACCAGTACTAAAAATAGCCTGTTGCTGGGTAAACTCGAGTGGTCAGTGGTACAGAGGAAGGACGAACGGGCATGCTAGCCACGAGGCGATGCATTCATATAAAATGGCCGCCGATACATTGAAAATGGCTTCTGACAACCATAGTCAAGATAAGGGGAATTTGTGTAGCAAAGCTTAACGCTAACCCGATCACCGTCAAATTACGACAGACGACCCTTTTAGCGTTTAGCTGAAGCTACCTCATAATGGACATAGTCAGTCTATTCATCCTCAATATCAATAGACATTATTTTCGTTACTTCTCTATGAATCATTTGTTCATTTTTTACAATAGCTCGTTTGGACGGGATACAGGCAGTGAAGCACATGGAACACAACATAGGGCCACATTGAATACAGAGACACAGAAAGAATAATATCCCAATTATTACACATAAAATCGTCAGCAACTTCCAACCCCATGTACTAAACAATGTCCAAAACCACCCCGAAAATGTCCAAGTACCATTATCAGGATGTATTTTAGCAGCTATCTTATGTAACTTAGATATTGCATCATATACAGAAGGTGAATTATCTGGCACGTATACACAGCAACTACTTCCGATAATGCGGCATGCACCTCCATGATCGGCTAATATGACATCCAAAACCATACGATTTTGGAGTGTTACAATTCTAGTAATCTGAAGTTCCTCTGTTAAGTTTCCTAAAGCGAAGACTGTCTCATTAGCAACAGCCTCTACAACACGCGTCAGTCGTCTTATTTTCCAACTATTTAAAGCAGCCCCAACGAACGAAAAGAGACCTAAATTAAAGTCAACATACTGCTGCAGAGAAGTGTCTGTTTGGTCAATCTCATCAAGAACTAATGTTCTTTTCACTCTATTCAATATAAAATCATGTTACAAAATATAATCATTATGATACATAGGCGGGGCAATAAACACAGGGGGTAATACAAAGGATATATAACATGTTCCTAACCATCCTATAGGGAGACGATGATAACCTTTATTCCCACAAATAAAATACGTGTTTCGTGAGGCCACAAATGTAATGCCATTTGGAGTGTCAAAGGTGAGAGTGGTATTACATTCCCTTCTTCCTACTGGGATTGTACCTTTATTACGAACACATAAATCCGCTTTCGTATCGATAACGGTAATCACATGCAAATTAGACATATTCACACTTCTTTGATTGCTATAGATTCGTGGCGAGGATACGTTATCGGGCCTGTACTCTTCCCATTCGAACTTAGTTCCTTCAGCTTGTGGATAGCCATCTCGATCATTAAAACAAACTTTATTGAGTCGGAAAAGCAGTCCACCTTTCGTTGGCCATCGCAAAGTAAACAAAAGTGTATACCACTCATTACAAGAACCATTATGGGAAAACGGGAGAGGAATAAGCGGTGTGCCTCCTTTCTTCTGATTTCCAGGCAACATCCCACATACCCAGCAGTTCGAAGTGTTCGTCATGTTATGTGTATGATGCAGAATCTGGATGAATCTGTTATTCAGATAAGCCTGTCTGTGTCGTTCTTCATGATAAGGCAAAGTAAAATGAAAATGTTCAGACGGAACTGGGGTGGTTGGCAATAAATGTTCTCTTGCCGGCACCAGAAGTTCTACCACCCAAGCTATCACAGCTATCACCACAATTGTTACAACAAATAATACTGCACCAAGAATTCTCTTATTTCGCATTGTAGAAGATGCCATAGTTCAAAAGTTCAAAATATCTTAAAAAACAACTAAAAAATAAAAATATGAGTGCTGAGCTCCGAGGTAGCCGTTGGTTTCTTCTCCGAGATTCAAGACGGGTGTCGCTACACTTGGTAGAACAGATCCCCCCCCCTTGATATTCCCGGCTTCTGTTTCACAAACCTGGAGCGGTAACTCAACCAGTCTCGCACAAAACAACTGCTTTTCGTGGTCGTAGATTGTATCTCTCTCTTCCAGAGACGGTGTGGTCCGGGAAGGCTCCCTTCGATTCAGTAGGCGCAACAGCTGGGCTCTTCTCCTCGTCCAAGATGTCTCGATAATCAGTCAGCACAGTTGGGCTCACCAGGTCCGGAGAGACTCGACGGCAGTGAGTGGAATGAACCCACCGCTTCCTGTTGGTAACTCGCACTGCCGTACGAGTCGCTAGTAGCACTTGCTCGGGGCCACGCCACCTCGGCTCCAAGCTGCTTGTTCTCTCGAAGGACCTGACCATCACATGGTCACCAGGACGAAGATTGTGAGCCTCTCTAATGGAATTGTCGGGGAGCGCTTCTCGAACCTGTTGATGAATGGAAAGTAAATCATTTGTTAATCGTGCCAAATAATCGTTCATCATTATACAAGGCACATCATGTAACAATCGAGGCTTAGGAACTCCCCATATATTCATAGGCCTTCCAAACACCACTTCATAAGGTGTGAGGCCAGTTCGGGAATGGGGCACTGATCTGATAGATAGCAATGCTAATGGCAGAGCATCCGACCATTTCAAAGACGTGGATGCCACGATCTTTGCTAGCTTTAATTTCAGAGTAGCATTATACCTCTCCACAAGACCTGCTGACTGTGGATGAAATACAGCATGAAACTTTTGCTGAATTCCCAATCCCTTCATTACATATTCCACAATTTTCCCAACAAAATGAGGACCGTTATCGCTCCACAAAAATTTACAAACACCTTCTCGAGGGGAGTACTCCTTGAGCAAAACCTTAGCTGTTGTCAACGCTGTATTATCTTTCGTGGGGAAGGCCTCAATCCACTTACTGAAAGCACACACCACCACTAAGACATACTTAAGGTTATTGCAACGCTCAAGCTGGATATAGTCCATTTGTAGTACCTCAAATGGTGCAGTAGGTGGAACAAACCCTCCTTTCGGAGTATACGTCCCTTTTGCAGGATTGTGCTGCAAGCATATCAGACAGGTCTGCACTACTCTTTTGGTCGTATTGGCAATCTCAGGATGCTCCCAAACTCGCGTTAGCAATCGAGTAATTGCAAGAGCTCCAACATGTGCCAATCCATGTGTCATTTGAACCATTGCTTGCAAGTAAGCTGCAGGCAATTTCCATCTTTCCATATCTTTGCTTCTCCAACAACCCTCATCATCCAGCACTCCCTCTGCTGCCCAAGTTGCGAGTTCTGCTTCAGACGCTGATTTCTGAATATCTAATATCTCCTCTCTAGCATCATGCCATCGCTCAGCCTGCGATTTCACTACATACATTGGTGATGCATTTCGTAACATGGCGGTTTCCCTCGCTATGCTATCTGCAAAAGCGTTTCCTTGTCCCACTTTGTCAGTCACTTTCTTATGTGCACTGCATTTTATTATTACCACTTTCTTCGGACAAAGTAATGCATTCAAAAGATCACGCACTAGTTCTCCGTGCATGATGTGCACTCCGTGCGAGGTCAAAAACCCTCGTTCTCTCCAGAGTAGGCCAAAATCATGCGCTACTCCAAAGGCGTACCGGCTATCAGTGTAGATGTTCACACACAAGCCAGCACTCAATTCACATGCTCTTGTTAAGGCTATCAGTTCCGCTGCTTGGGCCGATTTCTGTGGTATTCGTGCTGCTTCTACCACTGTCTTAAGTGTCGTGATCGCATAGGCTGCAGAAGTTGTACCATCTGGCAGCCTCAAACACGATCCATCAACCCACAGTTCCCCATCCACATCTGGAAGTGGCGTATCCTGTAAGTCGACACGACCCTTTGTTTGTTCTTCAGTCAGGAAAACACAATCATGGTGTTCTTCCTCCTGGCCCTCAGCAACTGGATACGGCAATAAAGTGGCAGGGTTCAAAGTAGCACATCGCTTTAGTGTGATGTGTGGCGCCAACAGTGTAAGCTCATATCCTGTTAAACATGCGCTTGTGAGATACTGGGTCTTTGTTTTGTTTAGTAGAGCATCTACCGCATGGGGAACTAACACCAGCAATTTGTGTGACAAAACTATTCCCTCACTCTGTCGTATGGCCACTGCTGTTGCTGCAACTGCTCTAAAACACCCAGGTAATCCTCGTGCTACAGGATCAAGTATTGTGGAAAAATACGCACAGGGCCTCTGCTTATCTCCGTGAGTCTGCACCAAAACTGACAATGCACACCCATCTTTCTCATGTACGTACAACGTGAAAATCTTTGTGTAGTCTGGTGTGCCTAACACTGGTGCAGAGCAAAGAGCTTGTCTCAATTGTTCAAAAGCATTCTGGCATTCATCTGTCCATTCAAGGGGCATTGGTGTAGTTTTGGACAATAACGCTAACAGAGGTTTTATAATGTGTGAAAACCCCATTATCCACTGCCTACAAAAAGAAGTTAAGCCTATAAAAGCACGCACATCTCTCTGGGTACGGGGGACTGGTGTATCCAAGATCGCTTGAATTCGATCAGAGGTTAATGCACGCCCCTCCTTAGACAAAAGATGACTGAGGTAGGTCACCTTTGGTCTACGGTATTGCAGTTTCTTTCTAGATACTTTATGGTTATTCTGAGCAATAAAGGAGAGCAAAGCAAGAGTGCTCTCCTCACACTGTGCATGTGTATCTGCAGCAAGTAGAATATCATCAACATACTGGATAAGGGCCACTCCAGTCTGCAGGTCAAAAGAATCGAGCTGTCTTTTTAAGGCCTGGCTATAGATGCTAGGACTTTCTGTATAGCCTTGAGGAACTCGACAAAATCTATACAATTTATTATTTAATGTAAAGCCAAATAGATATCTGCTATCAGGATGAATAGGGATGGAAAAGAAAACATTTTTAAGATCAATCACGGTGAACGTGGTAGCAGAGGGCGGAATCAAGGTAAGTAAGGTGGTGATGTCAGACACCACCGGGTACTGGGGCACTACGATCTTGTTAATTTCCCTCAAATCAATAATAAATCGATAGACTTTGTCATCGGTATCTTTCTTTAAGATTGGGAGAATCGGGCTGTTACAAACATTGTAGGAAACTTCCTCCACTACTCCTGCAATAATCAAATCATGCACAATGTGAGTTAAGGCAATTTCACCTTCCCTAGATATTTTGTATTGTGGCACACATGGCAAAGACGCACCCTCCTTAACAGTTATTCGAATAGGGGGAATAAGCATCTGTCCCACATCCGTGTCTGAAGTAGCCCATAACGTTTGTGGGAGAGAGGCTAACGCTTCAATTTCTTGCATTGTACACAGTCTCTCTACATCTGGGTAATTATCGTTCAAGATAACCCGCGCTCCTTCAGGGGCACAGCGTATCGTTGCTCGGAAGTATTTAAGCAAATCTATACCCATAATATTATCTGGAGTATTTGGTGACAATAAGAACGGGCACAGACCAAAGAATCTGTCAATATAAAATGTAAGGGGTTGTGACAATGGGCTAAGGGAGGGTGTTCCATCGAACCCTATAGATGTAATCGTTTCGCCAGACAGGGGAGCCCTTGGAACCAAGTTTTTAGACAGAGCACTACGAGTAGCTCCTGTATCCACCAGGAACTGATCAGTAGAACCCAAAACGCCCGCTGATACATATGGACCTCTTTGATCTACTGGTATTTCAACCGATTCCACACCCCATCCTACGCCCTCCTATGCATGAACATAATCCTGAGATTCCACATTCTCACCCTCAGATATCTGGTACTGATTCCGTCGGTCAAAAGTATTACGATCATCTTGACCACAACCCCTAGCTTCAAACCTACCACGATCACTTGCTCCACTCCTCGCTCCTGAATAACTATTCCGTGTCCTTCCACCTCCTCGACCACGCTGATTACGTTGTTCACGAAGCACCGGACAATCTGAAGCCCAATGTCCAAACTCTTTACAGTATGCACATTGGTCTTCAGCAATGTCAGTACGACCAGAAGATGCAACATACGCTCCACGCCTGCCTCTATCGTTCCCTGCTGGATTTTTACGCGGATCAGGTAAAGCATTTTTCAGTTCCATAGCATCTGCTCTATTCCAGGGTGTATAAACCCAATTATATACGAAATAACCCTTGGCATCCCCAGACAATTTATCGTCACTTGTACCTTGCCCTTTAGGAGGGACATACAAAGGTGCCGCTTCACGCATAGGCATAACATGAACTGCAGAACTCTTATCTGTTCCAAAGATAGAACACTCTTTGGATGTGTCCGTCGATCCCGGCGCAGACACTTCTGATTCTTTTCTTGCGTCCCGTAATCTTGACGCCTCATCCCGTAGCTGGACCAATAGTCGGAAAAACTCATTCGCATCTGCAATAACAAATAAACCTTTACGCATATTCTCACGATTAACTGATATGTCCTTAGGCTCTAAATCAGTTGAATATTTCCTAAACCGGTCTACAACTTCATCTCCAAAGTGACTCAAGAAGTACAACCGTTCTCGTTCAGACCACTTACTCATTTCATCATTAATCTCTGTTATAGTTATTTTGTTCAAATTTAATTTACGGGCAAAACTGCGCAATTCCGCAGTCACACTAGCAGTTAACCTGGCACGACTACCTCCTTGACCATCTCCGTCCGATTCCTCATCTGGGGCCGTAGGCAGAGCATACGGAGGCGGGCACCGATCTAATAATGAAAAATCATCAACTTCATTAGTAAGGACAGGATAAAGAGGACGCCGAATAGGAAATTGACCATTCATTTGCAAATTGCGTTCCTGTGTCTCCCTGTCTTTCTTTTCCTGCAACTCTTTCTCCTCCAGCTGTAAAGCCTTATCCCGAGCAGCCTTTCGCTGTTCTTTGTCCGCCAAGGCTTTTTCACGCTTCATTCATTCTCGCACTGCTTTCTCCCACATTCGTACACAATCAAACATATCTTGTCTAGACCTACGCTGAAACAAACATTGCTCCACATACTGAACCTTTCGTAAATCAAATGACCCATGTAGTGGCCATTGCAACTCAAGATCTCGTTTTGTATACTTATTCCATAATTGACTATATAGAATAGGGGGAAGGCCGAATTTGATGTACATTTCCCGATTAGGGGTCCCCTCTGGGGGAGCCGGCTGAGATTCATTTAATCGATAATTGGTACCATTTCCAAAACAGAACATTCCTCGGAGTGTGCTTAAAACAGGCATGTCAAAATATCACAGAAACGCGATATCACAAAAAATGGCACTTAATATACTCTACACAAATGTGCCGTTCAAACAGAAACAAGTTTAGAGAAATCTCTCTACATGCCTGCCTATGTGAAGTGCACTGCACATATAGTTCAAATCATAGGATCAAATGTTAGCTAACTCAAAACATATTCAAAGAGCCACAGTAAGCGTCCGTAGACTATCTTACCAATCACAAGCTTACCAAATTCTCAGATATCCAGATTCCAACTGCCAAGGTCTTTAATCGAATCAGCCAAACCGGCACTGTACGACAACTCGAACGAGCAGGATCTCAGTCGAGGACCGGCGCCACCTGGAAGGTCAGATCAGAAGGAAAGGAAAAAAACACCGTGGGTGCCAAGACTCGGGTCACTCAGTGGCAGTGTACGCGTCCATGGCGAGTTTCCAATCCTTCGTCACGACCTCTCCTTCGGGCATCCGAGTCGCCGATGAGTCCCTTCGTGGTCGCCAATTTGTGGTATTGGGTTCTCCAGGCCTACATATTCCGCAAAACCCGCTACACCATAAAAAGATGTTGGCACGGAAACTGAAAATGCAAAAGACAAGTTTATTAAGACCCCATGGGGTGGTGGTACATTCCTACTGCACCCTTCGGTAATGCAAGAAGTATCACACCGAACATCGGTGCGAGACCTCTTTTATACAGTTTTACAGTAATAAAAATGTAGGCGGATCACATTTACAGAGTTTTAGGTACATATATGGTCATTTTTGGAACACAGCCAACTCATGGGAGGGGTTACAACACCACTGGTCAGTTTGGAGGGACATTCCTAAGTGATGAGTATTCAACGATCCTAAAGGGCTCAACTGCGCATGTGCGGGCTTGACCAGTACTAAAAATAGCCTGTTGCTGGGTAAACTCGAGTGGTCAGTGGTACAGAGGAAGGACGAACGGGCATGCTAGCCACGAGGCGACGCATCCATATAAAATGGACCGCCGATACATTCAAAATGGCTTCTGACAACCATAGTCAAGATAAGGGGAATTTGTGTAGCAAAGCTTAACGCTAAACCGATCACCGTCAAATTACGACAACATGAGCCAAACTCTCCTTAAGTAATAATAATGTAAAAGCAATGCAATAATGAGAAAATAGTAATGTAAGTATTAAAACAGCCTTCCCTATGTAATATTAATAATAACGATGCAATAGTAATAATGAAAGTAATGAAATAGCCTTCCCTATGTAATAATAATAATAAGGATGCAATAGTAATAATGTACGTATTAAACAGTAAGACAGCCTTCTCTATGTAATAATAATGAAAATAATAATAATAACCTAGTAAATGTAGTAATATAAGTAATAAAGTAGTAATATAAAAGTCGTAAACTCAAACAAATGGCAGGACCAAGGAATACCATACGCCGTCTACTGCACACCCTATAATATACCGGCCAGTTACCAAGAACATCCTCTACTGCATACCATTGCAGGACCAGGGAAATTTGCATATCCTCTAATGCACATACATAATGTTCCGTCTGCATACTAGTGCAGGACCACACACACATTAATACACAGTAACCTCCCAATAAGAGAACACATACCTACTTGTAAAGGGGAAATCCACCTCCCTATAAACCACCACACACAGCAACACAAGGGGGAATCCACCTCCCTACAAATCACCGCACACAGTAACCTCCCAAGGGGGAATCCACCTCCCTGTAAACCACCGCACACAGTAACCTGAGGGGGAATCCACCTCCCTATAAACCACCATACACAGTAACCTCCCAAGGGGGAATCCACCTCCCTATAAACCACCACACACAGTAACCTCCCAAATAATTGTAAAGGGGGAATCCACCTCCCTATAAACCACACAAAACCACACACTCGCAGTAACCTCCCAAATAATTGTAAAGAGGGAATCCACCTCCCTATAAACCACACATTGGCAGTAACCTCCCAAATAGTTGTAAAGGGGGAATCCACCTCCCTATAAACCAAACACTTGCAGTAACCTCCCAAATAATTGTAAAGGGGGGATACCACCTCGCTATAATAATACTGTAAAATGAAAATACACATTGAGTATCAATTTAGAATATGACACGTTGCAAATCAAAAGCAGATGTACATTACATTGGCATATATCACCAAATTCAATGCAGAGTCACTAAGTGACTTAGCCGTCATCACAGGCACCACAACAAGCGAGTGAGTGACTTAATACTTCACAATCATGTCACACAGTACAGTTCTGGGTTTCCTATTTCCTTTGACCCATACTCTAACTGCTTATAGCAGTATTTCATTACTGTTCCAGTTCTGAATCCTCCTTTCTCTCCAATTGAACTAGTTAATTCCTTTTATTGGTGCAATTGCGCTCCATAACCGGAAGATGGCGATGTTGTACTAGTTCTAAGTTTTCCAAAGCGACATTCTCAGTAATATGCAGTTTTCAACTAGTGTAAATGACAGTACCTGTGACGATCTTCAGGCAGCAATGCTCATGGCAACCCTCACATTAAAATCATCTTTATCACCAGTACTTGACTCACGAAATTAACTCCGATGGCAATCCAGGTCAGCTACAGAGCACAGAGACACAACAACAAACTGGGGCCTACTTGCAATTCCATTCCAATACCATTGAGACACCAGTCGTGGTTGGCAAACACTGCACAGTTACAATAGACTGTCGCCAATGTAGACATCAATGAAGTCTGGTAGACAGCTCTTGTAGTTTTTTTTTTTTCTTTGTTCCTCATCTCAACCATGGCTGGCCCAATAGTACCATGGACTAGGAGAAGTGTGATTTGAGAAAAAGACATATTGTCTCAGTGCAAGACTGGTAGGGGTCGATCGTAGTGAGGAAGCGCCAGGACCCTGCAGCCATGTCAGTTTCACAGTTAATCACAGACCCTTGTGTACTATTTGGATGGTGCTTGCCATTAGCCAGATTCCACCATTGCTGTTACCACAAATTGACCTTAGAAAAAGGGCGAAAGTGATAGAGCGAAGAAAGTGCGTCATGGCTTCATAATCATTGGAACTGGGGGAAAAAAAAACCCAAAAAAACCAGCTCTAGTTATTGAGACCAATCGAGTTTCAACCAAAAAGCTCTTTTTTCAGGTTTTCCAGCCCTGGAAAGATCCATTTTCGATATATGAAGCATGGAAGAACTCCATTCGTGCAACGTCGGAGGAGAGGCCTCTTTCCAGCGCCTGCAGATCTCACGTCGGGCCACGAGCATTGAGTAGAACAAGAGGTTGTTATTAGCACTACGTTTTTTGTCCGTTACTCCAAAAATTACAAGGCAGAGGTCTATACTCACAGTAGAGCCTATTGAAGATGTTAATTTATTGCCTATTGATTGCCAGAAAGATGTTAAATGTGGGCAATCATAAAACATATGAGCATCTGAGGCTGCCACTTGACCACAATGGGGACAAGCCACTGGTGTACCTGTTGAGAATTTGAACAACCTCTGGAGAGAATAGTAGGCCCTAGGGTAAAGAAGTGGGTAAAGAAGTGGTTTCTGTGAAGCCAGGCAGGTTTAACAATATCCCAGAGAACGTTGCAGGATGTTAACCAAAGTTCATTCACATTTAATGCAGGCAATAAGGAACCCCACAGCTGGACCGGAAGTTGGAATACTCCGTCTATCTCCTCTAAGATTAAATTGTAAAAGTGGGAAACCTCTTTAGACTTTGGTGCGTTGTCAAGTAAGCAGGATTCTAGTTGACTACTTCCTCCTAAAGGTCGTTGTTGACGACGTGTGGGACCAGATTTTTGTGCTTGTGCCCAACTTGAGATTTGTAGGAATTTAAGTCTGGAGCGATTGGGGCCTACCTTACTCACTAGATGTCCCCAGGAAAGCATTTCCCCTTCGAAGAACAGATCTCCCCATGTTAAAATTCCAGCATCTTTTAGTAGGCTTATCAATGCATCTTTAGTCCAGCCCGGAGGAGCAGGAAGATCCCATATAGGAGAACCGTCAGAGTGGTAGCCTATTTTGGTAGTGGTTCTAAGGTTATACCAGGTTCTTGCTAGGCCCTGCAATACCTTCAGCTTGATTTTCTTAAAAAATTTGTGGTCTCTGAACTTAAATAAAAAACCCATCTGACTTAGACCTTCACATTGTAATAGTGTTGAAAACATTAAACCGATACCCTGATCTGATGGAGTTTTAAGTAGCATTCGGGCATGTGTCAACTGAAAGGCCCAAGCATAAATCTGAATGTCAGGACCGGCCAAACCTCCCTTCTCCCTACGACGCCTTAATTTATTCCATGAAATTCTTGCAGTCTTGTTCCTCCATACAAATGAGGTGATGTCGCTCTGCATCTTTGCTATCAATGTTTTATCAAAGTAAAGTGGTAAGCTGTTAAAAATAAAGGTCAGCCTAGGTAAGATAGACATCTTAACTAAGTTTGATCGACCTAGGAGCGTTAATGGAAGATGTCTCCAAGAACTCATTAGTTTCCTACATTCTTTAGCCACCAGAGTGAAATTTGTATGGGCGATCAGATGAATATCCTTTACTATTTTTATGCCTAGATATCTCATGCTGTCACAAGGTTATACAGGGAGTCGCGCTGTTATGCTGTTCCATGCCATAACCTCGGTCTTTGTGGCGTTGACTTCATAGCCAGAGATGTTGCCAAATTGTTGTGCTAGATTTATGACTGTCGGAAACGCTGTGCTGATATCTGAGGTTATGATCATAAGATCGTCAGCATACAAGGATACTTTTTTTCCCAATCTCTATATCTAAATGGAACGATGTTAATGTCTTTGTGAATTATTTGAGCAAATGGCTCTATATAGAGATCGAAGAGTAGGGGCGAAAGCGGGCAACCCTGCCGAGTGCCCCTTGTGATGATAAATGGTTTCGACAGTCCGCCATTAACCAAGGCCAAAGGGTTATTGTACAGTAATTGCACCGCTCTGCGAAAGGCCCGACCCACGCCGAATTTTTCCAAGGCCCCCGACAGGTATACCCAATTGACCCTGTCGAAGGCATTGGCTGCGTCCAGGGTGAGAATAGCCAAGGGTAGCGATGAACTAGTTGCCATGTCAATCGCTCCTATTAGGTCAGATATCAGCTCATAAAATTGGCGACCTTTAACAAAGCCCTTTTGGTTAGAATGTAGGATTGAGGGGGCTACCTGCCCCAATCTCTTGGCTAGTAGCGACGCGAAGATCTTATAGTCAGCGTTAAGAACTGAAATTGGGCGATATGAGCCGCAGGTGGTGGGTGCCTTCCCCGGTTTCAGAATAAGCGTGATTGAAGCTTTATTCCATGATGTGGGCGGTAGATCGCCATCTATCAGAACTTGATTGAATAACTTGGTGAGAAAGGGAGCAATATCAGCTGCAATATGCTTGTATATCCCTGCCGGTAGGCCATCCGGGCTGCCGCCTTTCCAGATTTTCTATTTAGTATGGCAGCTGATACCTCTTCTACCGTTATAGGGTGATCTAAAAAAGCCACTTGTTCTGTAGAGAGTTCTGGTAGTGAAATTTTATTAAGCCAGTTTCCGACATTAATGGAGGTGATGTTATTGTCCTCTCGATATATAGCCTGGAAAAAATCTTTGAAGGCTGACCTTATTCCTGGATCCGAAGATACTGTACCGGAGCCAGTAATTATAGAGTCAATATTATTTCGTGTCTGATCTGTTCTAGACTTCCAGGCTAGTAATTTGCTGGCCCCTTCACCAAATTCAAAATTGGCTAATTTACTGGCTTCCCACCTTTGCAAAATACGTTGGTTTAATATAGAAGCCAGTTGCCCTTTAAGCTTCATCAGCTCCTCCTATTTAGCCTGTGCGACATGTTCGGGGGTATTGTTAAGATTTTCTTATTCTGATTGGGCTGTTGATATGTTAGCCTCTATCAGTGTAACCACTTCGGTATACTGTTTCTTACGAAATGAAGTTTTATTCTTAATAACCCCTCTCAAAGAACATTTAAAAGCGTCCCATACAGTGCTAGAGCACGCCGAACTAATGTTAATTTAAGAAAATTCTTGCGTCTTCACTTTAACATACTCCAAATCTTCAGGGGATGTGAGAAAAGATCTGTCGATTGACCAAGACCTAGTCGGGGGTTGAGACTGCAGTTCGAAGTCTAAGAGTATCGCCGAATGATCGGACAGGTGAGATGGTAGATAAGTTACACTTCTAACCGATTTATCCAAAACTTTCTTTACCAAAATAAAATCGATCCTAGATCTATGACGGTACTTGTAATTTCTGAAGGAAAAGCCAGTTTTCTGACCCGACTTTGCCCTCCAAATATCAATAAATCCATATTGATACATGTATTTAATTAGGAGATCTCTAGATTTAGAATGAGCAAGTTGTCGGCCAGAAGAAGACTCATCCAGCAGTGGATCGAGGACGATGTTAAAATCTCCCGCTATTATCATAGGTTCTGGAAAATGTAAAAGCTCGGAGAACAGCCTGGGCAGGGCAGATGGATCATCACGGTTAGGCCCATAATAACCAACCAACGTAACGCATGTTCCCCCTACCATAACAGCCGCGATTGCCCACCTACCAAAAGGGTCAAGCTTCTGCTTCAAAAGTCTTGTTGCAATGTTTTTTTTAAAGAGAATGACAACCCCTCTAGTGTTAACTGTTTGAGATGTAGTGACTGATAAATCTATCCATCTGTTCTTTTTTACCAGGTCCAATACTTCAGCTTCAACCAAGTGTGTCTCCTGGAGAATAATGACCTGCGCATCCATTGTTCATTTATAAAGTTATCGACCCCCATTTTAGAGATGAGGAGCATTTTATTTTTTATTTCCCTAACCCTTACCCACGTGAAAACCACCCCCCCCTCCCCTGAGGAACCCCTGGTTAACCAACCGGAACAGGTCCGGTTTGTGATACCCCTGATACTCTGTCCAGGCTCAGGCGAGGCGTTAATGACTAAAGTATTGGAGGACTACATATGTCTAGTTTCAGTCGAGCCCTTTATGGTCAAACTCCAATTTAAGTAAGTAGCATTAACTGGTATCTCTGTAAAGGTTTGTAGAGGTAGTATGCATATATTCATGCTCTTTATGGTTTGCTGTTGCTGTTTTTTAATTTTTATATATTTTTTTATTTTTTATTTTATTTTAGCAGAGATTTATCAGCCTGATTCATTAAAGGTAATTGCGCTCGCAAAGGGCCAGATTCTCAGAATCTGGCCCTTTGCGAGTGCAATTTTTGCATTTGGGATTCATCATCCCAAATGCAAAAATCGATAATAGCGAAATTGCAAATTTGTAAGGAATTACATTTAAGGAATCTCTATTAGAGATTCCTTAAATGCAATTCATCATCCATTTTCAAATTGCGAATTCACAATTTCGGGCCGCTATTTACCGCGAGGTCAAACCGCGTGGTAAATAGCGAAAACTCATAAAAATGCTTTTAAGAGCATTTTTCTGAGTTGCATGTTGCACACACACATGTCCTTTGGACATGTGTGTGCGCAACACCTGTTTAAATTAGCATTTAAGGGGTGCTACAGGGTGTCCTCTGGACACCCCTGCCACCCTTTAAATCGCTATCTTATTTGCGATTAGCTAATTGCTAATCGCAAATAAGGAATACTCCCTATTCATTCCTATGGGCCTTTTGGCCCATAGGAATGAATGGGGAGTTATTCCTTATTTGCGATTAGCAATTAGCTAATCGCAAATAAGGAATCAGTAGGAATCGCAAAAAATATTGCTATTCCTACTTGAATCCCGTTTTGCGAGTCTGGAATAGCGATTCCTTATAATTCGCTATTTCAGACTCGCAAAACGTCCCAATGATGAATCAGGCTGTATGTGTTTTCTTGTTTTTTATTCTTCCATTTTTTTTATTTTTTTTTCCACTCTCTTCTTTTCTGAATTAACTTACTTTCTATTTTATTTGTCTTCTATTAGGAAAGTTCATGCCGAGCTAAGAATTTTATATATTCATTCATTCATAGATAAACTCTATAGGCAACCATATGAGGAAAACCCACAAACTTCTCGGTCTGAAACTAAGCTACCGTCAATTTTTAGAGGTGCCAATACTTAACAATAGTTCATCTGCAGCTTGGACTGTGCGGGCATTAAACATTTTGTTATCAAGCATGATCTTCAGTGCTGCAGGAAAAGTCAGCTGGACTGATTCTCCCAAGTTTCTGAATGCCTCCATTCTCCGACCCAGTTCCCACTGTCTATCAAGGGTCGCCCTTGACAAGTCAGATCGCACTTGAAAGGAAAAGCCTTCACCAGTCAGAGATTTTTGTTTAAGGGCCAGATTTAGAAAGTGATCCTTCAGTTGAAACGTATGGAAGTTCACTAAAATCTTGCTGGGCTTTGCCCGCTGCTGATTGCGCCTGAAGGGGTCCCTATGAATCCGTTGAATGTCTAGACTGAGCTCCTCCTCTGTATGCTTTAAATTTAAAGATTTTATTAGGATTTGGATAATATATGACTTAATGTTGGAACCTTCATTTGCTTCTGGTACATTCAGGTTGCGAATATTACAGAGCCTCGCACTGTTTTCCAGGACCTCCATTCTTTCAGCCAATAAAGTATCCTCTCTTTTAAGTTTCAATATTTCCTCCTTAGCATTGTCTAACTCTATGGACATTACCGCTGTTGTTTCTTCCAAAGCGCCCGTTCTTGAAAAAAGCCCGTCAATTTTGCTATCCAGTGATTCACAGTATGACCTAATCTCTCTTTGGATTTTAGATGACTCCTCAAAACCTCGTTTAATGTCAGCTGTCAAATTGGAAAACATAGTTAAAACTGAAGAAAGATCTAAAGGTGAGGTAGAGACAGTGGCGTCTGGTGGTAGTTGTGTTTCAGAACTAAGAAGAAGAGGGCTCTGAGCCAATTGCAGTATAGTACTCTGAGTATTCTGGTCTGGAATTGAAGGAACCTCAAGTAGTTGAAGTTGATTATCTGACTCTAAATCTAGCAATGCCAGACTTGCGTTTGCTTCAAGATTGATACATCTACCAGAGAGACTAGAGTCTTCCAATCCTGTGAGACTGGAAGGTACGGCAGGAATCTTGTCGAGATTTAAAGAGGTGGTCACACTATCACTGCCATTAATATGCTGTGGCCGTGTGTTTTCTATGGGTAGACCCTTTCCCTTCTCATCGGTTTGATTTACATTACAAGACCCCCCTTCCGTGTTTAGAGATATAGAGGCCATATCACCAGTTATTATTGGGCTAGAGATTGTCTCTGAGGATGCTCTGGTAGGGTAATGATTACTCTGTGTAAGGCTCAGAACCTGGGGTATGGCCTTAAAATAAGACAGCAGAGAGGGTGTTATCTTTGAGCCCGAATCCAAAACTGATTTTACTGCCTTGGATTTCTTGGATCGTTTAGGCTTGCACTAGTTGGATTAACTAATTTGAGACCTACAACAGTATTATCACAGTCCTCCTGCCCAGTGACCTGCGTGGATTCCAGAGCTGAGGCGGAAAACAAGTTAGGTTTATCTGAATTTGTCTTCCCCCCTCGGTTATGTTGTAAGCTCCCTGTTTTAGCTGTTTTCCTTCCTCTACGACCCTTTCTAGATATTACTGGGGTCGATTTTGCAGTAAACTCAGGTTGTATTGAGGTCCGACTTCTAAGGGAGTATGGGGTTTTAACAAAGCTAATACTCTGCTTCAAGGTCCCTACCCCAGGGTTTAAATCTTCCTTAAGTCCAGCGAAACCCACAAACTGTTTCTCATGCGGCTCCTCCAAAAGTTGATCAGCCACTGCCTCCTCCGCCCCTTGGCCCCCCTTCACCTATTTTGTCGTCAAATCTGGTGTCACAGAATCTCCTGCCGCCTCCAGTAGAGAGGGAGCCAACGCCAAGGTGCTCTCGGTCACGGTCCCTCTTTCCGCCGCCACTGCTGCCACCGCCACCCGTCCTTCTCCACCAACAACCACAGGAAGAGTGTCTCTGCAAAGGGAGCGAGCTTGCCTCCTGCGACGGTGCTCCAGGGCGGCCCGGTGCCACTTCCAAGGCACTGACGACGAGAAGATCCGTGCCTGCAGTACAGACCGAGCCGGCAGCGGGAGAGTAGCGCCCAGGAGAGCGGATGCCGAGTCAAAACGAAACACGCCCCCAGCAAGCACGAGCATGGAAGGCGAAAGGAGACCGAGCCTAATGGCTCCAAAAGTCCGGAGAATACCCTCGGCTCAGCAGAAAGTAGGTATATTACACAAAAAGGAGGCTATAGAAGATGACAGCACATGCAGATCAAGCTAATTGAGCTAGCGCACGAATATAGCCCTCATCAGAAAGAGACAAGCCGAACACTCTGCGAGAGCCCAGAGCGGGGTATCGCGGCAGCTAGCCTGCTGCCGCCATGTTCCTCGACAGTCCTTGTAGTTGTAGTTTATTCTTCAAGTTACATCTTGGTAAATTCCAATGTAAGTCTCAATATAAGCCCCACCAGGAGCAGCCTCCTGGCTGCTCAGCCCATCTTCTCCAACAGCTCCTCCTTCAAGTACAAACATCCATAACATTCCAAATGACATCATATAGCTAGAGAATCAGGCAGAGAATCAGGGCAAGGGAGATGCATTACATAAGAAGCAGATTACTACACAAAGTCCTCTGTACACCCAACAATTTGTATACTGGGGTACCACTGTAAGTCCCTAGTATATGGTACTGAAGTATCCAGGGCATTAGTACAATAGGGGTCTCCCATGGGCTGCAGAATGCATTATTCCACCCATGGGAGCCCATGCAAAACCTTATATCCCGGTCACTTCACTTCAAACCTATAAGTCACCCCTAAGGTACGCCCTTCAGTCCAAGGTCAGGGTGCATGGTTCTAAGTGTGGGTGTACCCATGCATGAGCAGAGGTACCCATGCAAACCCCAGACCTCATTATCTGTTTTTTTTTAGTGCAGTACAGCCATTTCAAGGTATGTAGTGGACACTGGCAAGCCGAGATGTCCAACTACATTATGGCCTCCCAAACCAAATCATGTTTAGTACCCAACATGTTATAATCATTCAACTACACCAATTCCAGTGTTAGTTTCATGATACCATGTACTGCAGGGCTACTTTGAGGACCCCGAATACCTACCTGTGTAGTCTTACAGGGTCTGCCTGCCAGACCGCCCTGCTGCAAGCCTCAGATACTATTCTGCCTCCCTGCTGATGAGCCTAACTAGGGCAGTGGAAGCTGACCAAGGATTTCCTGCCAAGGAGAGGTGTGACCACCTCTCCTTTAGAAGTAGGTAGGGTCGGATGCTTCAGAGCACCACCAGACTGCATTGAAGAGCACATTTGGTGCCCTCCTTGCATTAACCAGTTTTCCCCGGTACACACCCTGGCGTGAAACTGCAAAAAGGACAGGGGAGTGTCTACCCCCCTGTTCAGCATCTCCCTAGGGTGGTGCCCAGAGCTCCTCCAGGTGGCCACTTGATTCTGCCATGTTGAATTTTAGTCCCTGTGAGCATCTGACTCGCTAGGCCTGCAGAGTAGCATCTCTCACGCCCCTGATAGGTGGGTCACAGCAGAAGAGGTCCTTCCCCTCTTTAGGGTTACTTAAGGTCTCCCCTGAGTGTTGGTCCTTAGACTTGTCCAGACAACATCTACAGGAAGTGACTGTCTGTCTTCTTCAGATCATCTAAAAACTCTTCTGCTGGTGGACACTGGAACTCTGTTGCCTCTTTGAGCCAGGACCCAAGACAAGACTGCTCTTGGCGGGAAGACTCCTGCTGCAACTTTGTCTCATTGCTCTTCAAGTGTCTACAACTCTGCGGCCGTGCATTCTCCAAGAAAGCAAGGACTCTGCATGTATTCAAGCAAAAAGGAATCTCCCTTGGAGTGATGGAGTCACTTCCCTGCATCCACAGGCACATTGACTGCTATGCATGGTATGCTGATCCTGTTGTCCCAAGGACATCTCCCGGCTCTGCAACACATGTGGTGGTTTGTTGGCTCCCCAGCGGCCTGACCAGTCTTCCCTATAACTTGGGCGACACAGTGCTTAATTTGAGTCTGTGGTTTTCAGTGCTCAGCACCGCCACTTAATCATCAACACTTAATTATCAACACCGGCACTAGAGCACCAGTTAAGAACACGTTAATTTTTGGTATGCACAGGGAGATTAAGGGATTTGCCCAGAATCACAGGATGTTTAGCCGACGCTAAGACTCAAATCTGGTTCCCCAGCTCCCAGGTCAACAGCTTTTGCCATTACTCCACATCCCCTCCCACTTGTAGGGTTTGTTGGTTCTGTTAGGCAGCGCTAAACGGAGAAATGGGCAGGTCGAACTGCCTCCTGGGAGAGCCCCGGCACTTACGTTTTTTACAATTAACCACTGGTAGACTGTGATCCCTCTCCAGCTGACTGGAACCACCACCCTCTGCACCACGTCTGTCTGCCGTTGCCGAAGCTTGTTGGCTCTCTTCACAAAAGATCTTCAAGCTCCAAGTAACCCCTGCCTTCAGCATTGCCCAGTTCCAGGAACAGCATTCTGCCTACATCCTCCTTCTGGCCACTAACCTCTATATTCTTCATTGTTGAGGGACAGTCTGTGCTCCCGCATTGTCGCCTGGGCTCCACAGCTGGCTCAACAAGATTGTTGTGCTTCAGCAAGTACCTCTGACAAGGGGTGGCAATGTGCTCTTGCTCCTCTTGGTCACCTCCTGGTGGTTTAGACTCTGTCCCCTCTGCTTACAGGTACTTCTCATCCAGAATCTACATTTGGGTTCCACTGACCTGGTCCACGAATCGCTGTAGCCGCCAGACTTCCAATATCCTCTATATTCTCCTATTGGTTTTTCAAACACCACTTCACACCCATGCACCCGGGCTCCCTTTTGTAGGTATCCTGGTTCCCTTGGTATCCATTGGTGGGGTGGCTCTTCAACCTCCCTTGATCCAGTTGGTGTCCTCAGGGTCCTTTGGGAAGGGTCCTTATACAAGAAAATACCAACAGCGATTGACCCTGTGTTATCCTATGCACATTTGAACCAATGGTCTCACTCTACACCCAGACGCCATGGAGTCCCTAGCTACTCACCTTTTTTGGTCTCATGCTTCCCCATGGCGTTTCTTTATCCTTGGGTAACAATAAATAAATAAATAAATAAATACAATTTAAAAACAATTAAAAAAGGGTAACATTCTCGTTTTGGTGCTTACCTTTTTTACCACTTTGTTAGTATATGCCCCCCAGCACCCATGTGTTTTTTCTATGCTATTTACCTGTTTTTATAGTATTTCATGTGTGTATTTTATATCTCTGGGTAGGAGATATACCAAGTTAGTTACTAGTGTGATGTAAACAAATACTACCGTATTTTGCATAAGCACTGGGGTGGCTCTTTCTTGTGTGAAAACTTGCTTTACACCAGGGGTCTCCAAACCGGTCCTGGAGGGCCGGATCCATTCCAGATTTTTGGGATATCCCCATTGAGAAACATGTAGTAATTTTAAAAATCTGGCATAGATCCGGCCCTCCAGGACCGGTTTGGAGACCCCTGCTTTACACCCTCCTTTTGGTTATCAGGGACCCAAACACTATCACTAAGGGTTGCCTGGACTCAGTGCAGAGTGCCTCACCATAGGTGGACACTATATACTGAGCCAGCCTCCTACACTCCTGGCATACACTCCTGCTTCGCAGGAGGCCTGCTCTGGAAATATTAAGTATCAGAACTACCAGAGAGGACTAAATAATGCCAATAACAGAGCTCTGCCTTAGAGCATATTCATTTCATTCATATACACCCATCAGCTCCTTGTTTTAAAAACTCTCTGAAAGAGTCCAAAGCCGGTTGTAAGAAACTGGAATGAATTTAGTGAACCCAATATTCTGCTGTGGCTAAATTGGAGTTAAAACCTACCCCCAACTACTATGAAACAAACTTTTGCCATCTACTAAGGCAGAATACGTCTCTAGCAAAATCGCAAAGGGTTCAAAACCCATCTAAGGAGACATTTGTTGTTGCTCGTTCCTTGTCCCTCCCCACAGGTTTGTGACAAAATCTCTAATTAAAAAAAAGGCAATTCTTAAAATCTGTGGTAGCTTCACACATACAACTAATCCATTAATTGCAGAGGACCTGAGGGGCAGCAGAGAAAAATAGTTGGGGTCTTTAACGACTGTCCATACCTGCCCACTGGAGTCGATAAATCCAGAAGTATTTATGGGACTAGCCAATTCTGTTACTTCCGTGTCAATGCTAGTGATAGAGTGAGATCTGGCATGTGCATTTTTCCAATTGTAGGGGTACATTATAGTCATGTGTAGAAAGTGCCCGTATATATTCCTTTATATGTAAATGTGAAGTCCTAGGAAAATGTGCTGTGTATTTCATATGTGTTTTACATTTTGTGTTAGAATATTAGGTATTCTGAATGAATAACTTCACATTTATATAGCGCATGGTTACCCGGAGGCATCCCAGCGCTTCAGTGGTCCATTCATCCCCGATGATTTAGGGAAATAAGAGAGTTTTCAGCATATTCCTAAACCTAAGATGGTTCTCCTCCATCCGAATAGAGTCGGGCAGGCTGTTCCAAAGTTTTGCTGACTGGACAGCAAAACGCCTGCCACCCATACGGCTTCTCCTTATCCTAGGAACTGCCAGTAAGTTCTTATTGCTGGACCTAAGGGTCCTATTAGTTTGATAGGAACGAAATAAAGGTTGAATGAGATCGGGTCCTGTATTAGTTAGGGCTTTGTGGACAATGGTCATAGCCTTAAATGCAATCCTTTGTTGTACCCGCAGCCAGTGTAATTGCCGGAGCGCTGGTTTGGCTGAGGTTCTTCGTGTGATCTGTAAAAGCATCCGGGCTGCACAATTCTGTACAGGCTGTAGGACCCTAAGTGTCCCCTGTGGGGCCCCTAGGTAGACTGCGTTGGCGTAGTCAAGACAAGTTAAAATCAGGGCCTGTACTAGTATCCGCCTTGCTTCAAACTGAAGTAGCCCAATGATTTTCCTGAGTGATCTCATCAGAGCGTTGCAAGTAGCTGCTACCTTCTGAGCTTGCACCAAAAAATTAAGGGCTGGGTCCAGCCATACTCCCAGACTCTTAATTCTCTCCTTTGGGGAGGGGGGCTGGCCCAGAGTATTCGGCCACCATCCGCTCACCGAGGAGGGTGCATTATGTCCTAGCATCATGACCTCCGTCATAGGTCACTAGTTGCACCCCCCAAGGTAACACCACCTCAGCCAATGGTCTCATGTATATTTTAAATAAGGTTGGGCTGAGGGATGAACCCTGGGGAACGCCACAGTGTAGATGCATAGGAGGGGAAGAGATGTCATCCTCAAAAACCGAAAAAGTCCGCTCGGAGCGTCACTTTTGTACCCCCGGTGCGTCACTTTTTGTGATGCACCAATTGTGTAAAGTATGAGCCATGTAGCGTCATATTTACATATCTAGGTAGATGCATCAGGTTTAATGTATGTGGGGGGGGGGGGCGTTCCGACCGTGCCACTTCTAGGACGCAAATGCGTCAATATCTTATGCCTGCCTCATGCAGGCGTAAGACTGATGCAGGCATATTTAACATGGGGCTTGCCCATGTGTAATGACCAATTGATGGAGTTGCGTCACTTTTGTGACACACTCCAGCAATGAGTCATTTTTGCGCCTACAGATACGTCAGAAACACTGATGTATCTGTAGCTCCTTGCGACATGATGTGTAATACTGTAAATATGACGCATCATTGGTGTCTCAAGGAGGAGCAATGAAAAGTAATGCATCGATGTTTTCTCACAGCGATGTGTCACTTTTCATAAATGAGGGCCTATGAACCTCTAACGTAGGAAATAGATGTAACTTGCAGAAACCGTTAATGTGAAGGGCCCATGATGTGAAATGTAACAATACTACTACAGTATTAGGAGTGGCGCAATAACAATGTTTACCGTCATCATTTAAATGTATTAGTTATGAACGTGTAGAATGGAAATGTAATGTAAGAAATAATGTAACCAAGTAGAGTTATTTAATATGAAGGAAATCATGTTGTGCAGATTAATACTACTTATGCACTAGAATGTGGTTTATTAACGAGATATTGTAACCCAGTTAATATATTATGCTACTTGGCCTTGTGCCTCTAGAACCATTCCAGAGTAGATGATCCACGTCCTTTCAGTTGGTAGCAGAGTAGGATGGTTCGCACATGTAATAAGGGGAGAATCTAGAATGTGATCTAGAATGCTTAGAGCCCAGAACCCCAAAGGGGGAAAACTTAGAGCCTAGTGACCACAAGTGGAAGACGACAGAATCTGACTGAGACCGATGGAGTTTAACGGTGTGGTACAAATGGCAAAGGAGGAGTGAGAATTAGCAGGATGCGCACCGCAGTGATAGTTTGCAGGAAATGCGGGGTTGTGTGATGTCTGGCGGAGCTAGAGTGATGGTCAAGTGAATGTGGTTTCGGGTCAGAGGTGACCCAAGGATTGACATTTGAGTTACGGGTCCCGAAGTAGCCCAAGATCCCGGGATATATTAAACAGTGTAGAAGACACCGCAATTATTATGATTGTCTGACCGAAGAATTGAGGAGTGTTGTGAGACATCGTCAACATCCCCACCTAATGCAGGGAACTTTGAGTGAATGGGACGTATGTAAATTGTTTAGTAGATCTTGTGTACAGGGATTGACTATACTGATTCGGGTGACTCACACTGGTTGAGAGTTACTGTATGGGAGCGTTCTTGAGTGACTAAATTTTATCAATATTTTCAATGGCAGGCAATTACAGACTGGAAATTAATGTGTGAGCCAATGTGCATAGGGAAATTGTGAAGGAGGGTGAACTGCTGCAAGGAGTGAGAGTGACGAAGGATTGTGTTGCATTGGGATAGGTCTGTCGGTGTAACACAGCGCTGGGATTGGTTGGTGGTCATCAGGAACATTCTGTAGTTGAGAAACATCGAAACGCTGTCATTTTGTTGAGAAAATCGTACATGTTGTGGGGAAAATTTGAAAGTGAATAGGAATCATGTGATGCTTTAGGGTGTTACATGATGTATTAAGAGGGGAATCAGGAGTTGTTACTCAGGTGAGCAAAGAGGATACACAAGCTCATTATATGGCGGCGCAAGACGTCCTTTACACTATATTTTGGCTACACAATTGGCAAAAACTTACTGAAAAAGAGGGAGAATTGTCATTTCCAAGATTTGGCTCGATCAGGTTGGAGGTTTTGAATCAGTTAAGGGGAGCAATGTTTGCCATGCAACATTTGCCCAGACCCACACAGTTTGAGGCACTAGCTGCATGGATGTGTGCAGCTCATGCCAAGAAGAGGGAAGAATATCAAGGCAAGGTAATGAAAGCTGTGAGGGTGTTTCAGGGTGCGAAATAGGATGCTCAACTTAGGAGGTCGAGTAAGGACATGATTGTAAAGCAGAGGTCATAACCTGTATAAGTGGGAAAAGGAGGATAAGAGGACAGGGTCAAGAGCAAGACGATAGAAGGGAGTGATAGTAGTGACAATGAAGACAGTCTGCCAGATGGGATGTTGGCTTAACGTCCACCTCCTTACAATTTACACTCGGAGCAAGGAGAATGAAACCTGGAGGACACTAGTCTAGTAGGAGGCACATCTGCCCCAATAGTCTCTGAGTTGGGAGTTGTGGGAATGATATCAGCGGGAACAGAATGGTGCGAATGTTACCTAACGTCTGCTGGAAGCTCTTACTCAGCAGGTCATAATAGAACCTGTTGTGCCAGTTTACGATCCAGGTCCAGGGGGACATTAGACCTGAGGCTATCCATGAGTGCAGGGGAAACTCTACTAGGCGATACTGGGAGTGTAGTGAGTAGTGTCCATCCATTAGTGCCTATGGAATCTAGTACTCCTTTTGCTGCCACCACAGACCCTTCCATGGTATGGGTTGGTTCTAGTGCTGCACAAGCTATACCCATGAAAGGTGCCAGTCTGGATGCACACGTATGGGAGACTCTGGTGAGAGGCCCGAGCCATAGCTCGGAAGAAGCAGTTCCAGCTCAAAGCGCATCTGAAAGTCAACATGAACTGGACATTGCAGACTTAAAGTCCTGGTTGAGAAGTCAGAATAACAACAGTATGGAAAGTCCAAACACCAAGTCGAGTCAGGACACTATCAAAGATGCTGGAAAAGTGAAGTTTGTAGATGTGGTAAAGATGAAGGCAGAACTGCTTGAGATCATCAGTGGGAACCTAGCACTAGAGAGCATATAAACATATGAGCCAGATTAACTTTTGTTCATGGCAAATGACATTACACGTAGGGCAAGACAGGCACACAAGAAGTTGGCAGATTTGACTTATAGGTGTGACACGGACATTTCTAGAATGAAAATGTTGCAGGAGTAGCACAGGCTTGCCTACAGCAATCAAGAAATGGAGGAAAAGAGGGTACCTGGATTGAAAACGCATATCTAGGAGTTGGTGATAGGGATAAGGACTTGGAACATGTTGGATAAGTGGGAGGAGAGATGGTTAATGTAGAAGAGTGTCCAGAAACCTGTGGTAGAGGTACCATCGCAAAGTGGTGGGGTGCAGGGTGTGCAAGCTTATCCATTGAGGGGAGTGCCAAACAGGGGGGTATGTACACTTTCCTTGGAGTAGGGGAGGTCTTGCTGCTTTCACAAACAACTTTTCAAAGTTAAGATAGAAGCTCGACAAATGGTACAAGCAAGTTGATCTCAACGTTAAGATCTCAAAGGTATTGTGGATAGGTCTAAACACCTTGTTTTAAATTGTGGTTCCTAGTAACTTGTGGTCGGCGTGTAAGATAGCTGTCGAGTGGCCTAATGTTGAACCGCAAAACAAAGCTGTAACTCACGGTCCTTCGCCATTGATAATGAAAAAGTATGACAGGGTATTACATGGGTGCAATCCAAAATAGCTCAACATGACACTTATTGGGTTAACATAGATTGAACCACTCAAAAACGCAAGGAGAAAGTGTATGCTTATTATGAACGGCTGTTGCAAGCCTTTAAGCAGTACAATAAGGTTAGATACTCTTGGCTCCAAAGACAGGGGGCAATATGTGTCCAAATTCATGACAGGACTGAAGGGGGAGATCAGCCTCATCATCCAACATCACCTAGTTTGCTGGCAGAATAAATCAGTAGACGAAATCCTACGGTATGCCAGGTACTGTAGTGACAAGGTGGATTCCAAACACAGGTGGATAGAGGAAAAGCTAATGATGGTTCAAATGCGCGATTCCCAGAAGGAGGAGTAAGTACAGGGGATGATGAGAACTATGAATTATGGTCAGGGGGAATGTCCGAGGAGCAACTAATTCAGCAAAATGGGGGGTTGCCAGGTCAAGGGAGAGGTGTCCCCATAGATCCGAGAACAGGAATAGAAGTGGCTACTCAGCATGCCATTGCTATTGTTGTCACAAAATCGGGCATTGGAGTGTGAATGTCGCCTTAATCCTGCTAATCAGGAACAGGGAGGAGAGCTAGTGCAGATGGCAAATGGTGGAAATCAGTTATAAACAGTGAAAAGTCTGAGATCATTTAATGCGGGAGGAAATCAGAATCTAGTACAGGTGCCTCAACCTTCGAGGATTCCACAAAGTAACAAGACATACCAACAGATGCCTTTGATGGAATTTCTCGATGGGTTTGACTCAGACCCATCCTTATGATTGTGCCTGGGGGGAGGAAGACTGTACCCTTGGCCCAGTCTTAGAGGCAGGCAGAGCAGACCATTCGTTGAAGCAGATGTAGATGGCACTCCCATTACTTTCTTGGTTGCAGTAGCCCTAAACCTGCCCCTCTAGGAAAAACAATCCAAGCTGTAGGAGTCGCAAACAGGAGAATGACAAACCCATTGACGGAAGAAGTGTCTGTGAAAATCAGACCTTTCTAGGATCAGTTCATGGTGTGTTAATCTAGTCCAGTATGTCTGTTAGGGTGTGATCTGTTGTGCAAATTGAATTACACTATCTATTGCACTCCAAGGGGAGTTGAGTTACAGACAAATGATGAAGACAATACTTTCAAATTGGTGAATCAAACTCTTTTTACCAGTATGTTTCCCCTAGTGACAGTGGATGGCATGCAGTTGAATCTCAGACACACGGTTTCGATTGTGGAGTGGGATTTTCCAGGAGAAGAGATCAGACTGATTCAAAGAGTTGAACCAGTTTGTGAACAGGTTAAGCCTTACACTGAGTTTCCAAGATTGGCCTCAGCACAACCTGACTCCAGAAATGGTAGCAGGAATCCCACCTGTAATTGATTCCATGATAGAATAGGGCATTTCAAAGAGATCATAGGGAGCCCTTGTAATTCTCCTATCATAGAATAGCAGAAACATAGCAATAAACATCGAATTGTTCAGGATCTGAGAAAAATTTATGACATCGTGATTCCATGTTGTCCCGTGCTACCGAATCCATCTATGAAGCTATTCCAGATTCCGAGCAAAGCCAAATGGTTTATGGTGATTGGCTTGTGTCAAGCCTTTTTTTCCATTCCATTGCATGGGGCGAGCCAATTTAGTATTTGCTTTCCGTCTGGGAAACTGTTTTAACGTGGCGTTGTATCCCTCAAGGGTACACCGAAAGTCCATCCATCTTTAGTCAGATCTTGAAAAAGAACTTCAAAGGTCTGACTTTCCTTCAAAACTCAGCATGAGTTCAGTACATTGACTACCTCCTCATCGTGTCTGAGACATGCGATGCTTGCAGAGAACATACTATTGCCTTGCTGAATCATCTAGCTGAAAATCGGCATAAGGTATCACCAAGTAAACTGCAGTACTTCCTGGATGAAGTTCAATACTTGGTCACCGGATTGAGAAAGGCAAGAGAAAGGTGTCACCAGAGAGAGTGGAGGCAATAATTAAGATAAGCCAGCTTAGTACACAAAAGGAGGGAAGAATGCTTCTGGGAATGGTTGGCTACTATCAACAGTGGATTCCCCACTACTTCCTGATGGCAAGCCTTTGCAGATGCTGACTCACAAGGATGTCAGTGATCTGGTGCCCTGGAATAACAATTGTTTGGTAGCTTTCCTGGAATTGAGAGAGTGCCTGTGCCATGCTCCTGCTTTAGGAATGCCTGAGTACAATAGGTCTTTCTCACTGTTTTGTCACAAGCAATACAGTTGCGCTCTAACTGTACTCACCATGACACATGGAGATGCCCGTAGACCAGTGGCTGATTTCTCAGCTAACTTAGACCCTGTAGCTGCAGCATTGCCCGGATGTCTCAAATCTGTTGCGGCAATAGGTGTCAGTATTGAATGGTGTGAGAGCATTGTGATGAGCCATCCTCTTACAGTACATGAACCACATTCAGTTGAACTCTTAATGACGAGAACCAAGACCCAGCATTTGACCAATAACAGGCTGGCAAGTGACAAGCAGATTTTGCTTGCTGCAGAGAAAATTAGTCTGAAACTATGTTCTTTGTTAAACCCTGCTACCTTGTTGCCTGTTTCAAATGTTGATGGGGAAGATTGTGAAGAGCATAACTGTCTAGATGTTACTGAACTGTGCACGAAACTGAGACCTGGCATTGTTGAGGAGCCATTGCCTGATCAAGTCCTTTTTGTTGATGGCTCATTCTTAAGAGACAATGAAGGCAACCAGTGAGCAGCATTTGCTGTCTGTACCATCTCTGGAGTGGTGGAAGACGCTTGCTTGCAAAATGTATATTCTGCACAAGTGGCTAAAGTCATTGCTTTGACATGCGAATGTCGTGTTTCGGACCAAATTGTAGTTACTATCTATACCGATAGCCAATATGGGTTATTCTGGTTCATGATTTTTAACAGCTGTGGTCGCTGAGAGGGTTCTTATTGTCATCTGGTTCTCCGATAAGGAATGGGGATTATGTGAGACAATTGTTGGGAGCATTGATATTACCCAAAGAAGTAGCTGTTGTCAAGTGCGCAGCTCATGGAAAGGAGAATGATTTTGTTACTACTGGAATTCGCTATGCGGACGAAATTGCACATTACTGTGCTTTCAGCTCATGTGTTTTTAATGGGTAATATACTGGTGAGAGCACAGAGGAGAACGAACTCAACATGATGGTAGCAACAGCTGATACAGGAGATGAAGTAAGGAGCTTACAAATGGAAGTCACAGAGGATGAACAAGAGAGTTGGATCAGAGCAGGATGTGAAAAGTAAAAGTACAATATTTGGGTATCAACTGATGGCAGAACAGTATTACCAAATTGTTTATTACACCCCATGGCGAGACAGGTTCATTAAGCAGCTCACATAGGGAAAGGTGCGATTGTTTAAACAAACAACTGCTTATGTCAAGCCCCTGCTGAGCATGCCAGTCATGCAGTTCTGCACCACTAGTAGAGGGAAGAGTGATACTACCCCGCTGTCCCATATCACATAGCTGATTTCAGAGATGTGAGCTCATTAACTGCACTATCCAGCCTCACCAACACACAATGTCAATAAGAAGGTAACACAAGACTGAGCTAATATGAACTTAGAGACTAGTCCTGAATTGTGTAACGTTGAAACCCTGTTGCAATGTCACTAGCCTTTGCCAGTGTGAGCTCCGTAGACACAAAGACTATTAAATACCTCCGAACTATCCATTGGAATAATTGATAGTAATCTGCATCTATGACCAGTCAATGCCCGTGCCCATATATTTTCATAAGTTGCTACAGACATTAGGGACTTTCCAGAGGGAGAGAGGGCACATGAGATGGTTTAGAGTTTCACTGGAACTTGTAGGTGAGTTTTCAACTTGTAATTGAACCACCCTTGGATTGTGTAATATTTTCTTCCTTTAAGATTAAAGTACTTTATTTTTATTTAGAGATAAGCACTGGGCCAAACAATACGTTATTGTGTCAGTTGTTGAAGGTTGAGTATTGAGATCTTCCCCCCAAACTACTTCCCAAAGAGGCCTTTGACTGCATCTCTAACCTGAGAATCAAATGCAAAAAGGGTGCACTTGGCACCGTTTGTAGAGCCATACTAGAACAAATCACTGGGTACTAATGTCAAAGGGCAGCAACTTCCAAGGTGTGTCTCAGGGCCCCCGTCTGCCCTGTGCCCACACCCTCCCTCCCCCTCGAATGCAGATCGACTGTTGTAAACAGACCTGTGTTAGGCATTCAAACCAGTATAACATGTATGAACCAGTGCAGTATGAAGAAACACACACCCAATAAACAGCAACACAAACCAACGTAGTTGCTCTGTTTGTCACTAAGGTTTCTGTAAGCCAGTATGTGAAACAAAAGAGCCAATGGATTTTGGCATGTTTGCCCTAATTTTTCATGCTAAGTTAAGATGCTTCATTCCAGTTAGGTCCCTACCAATGTATCATGACAAAAAAACTAATATGGCAGCATTGCTGCAAAACATACCCTCTGATACGATATCTAAAACTATCATTCAGATGCCTTTGACAGGTACTGCTGCCTGAATATGAATGTCCTTGTTGACACTGACTTGGTTCGAGCGATACTCAACTATCAGCTTCATTGCTGAGAAGACAACTATCCCCCTTTGGGTTATTACAGTTTGCTATTTTGTTTAAAAATGTGTAAAACTGCGAGGAAATTATTGCAAAAAAAGAAAAACTATTTTCTGAAAGCATCATCATCAAAAAAAACGTTATTGCGGCAATTACAGTCATAAAAGCACATGTAAATTTACAACACAATAAAATCCAGATCAAGCAAAGGGATCAAAGACTTCAAGTACACTGGATAATAATCATAGGAATGCAAGATCACATATTGGGAAGTAGATATATATAAAAAAACATCATTATGGGAATTTGTAGTATTAAAAGATAAATGAAAAATATAATTTAAGCTAAAATTATTAAAAAAGACAATTTACATTCAATATTTTTACAACGCCCAGGTTCGATGTAGCAGCGAGTCAGCAGGTATTGCTATTTTCACATATTTAAACGGCACATACCTACACGTAATAATTACAGAATGACAAGTAAGAGCTGGTTATTACATCTGATCCTATAGCTACTTTTACAAAATACCTCAGTTTAGACCACATGGCAAAAAAAAATTCGTGATTGCAACAACATAAACCGGGTTAGTATCTGATTTTAGGATCATAAACAATTCTATGTAATTCCTAATATCCAGGTTTCTGCAGAGCTGAATAAACCACTTCAGCCTTGCCTGCTGGTATGCCCCGCAGAAGAACAACACATAAATTACTGTTTCTTCCTCCACTAGGCATCCAGGGCATAGGCAAGGGGTGGCGCCCATCCATGTGTTCGTTATTGCATAAAGCGGCAGCGGCCCATATCTAAATTGCAAAAACAATTTCCTTGCTAATGGAAGTTGTATTAAATCCAACGCCATCTCAAATTTACAATGAGCTTTAAACTCCAGAAACCCATAGGTTAAGCTAGAAGGGTAAGCTCTCCGTAAAATACTTGTCAATTTGTGCTCTTTCAGGGCTCTAGCTAGGGATTTCTTTGGGATAGCTATGCATGATTCCTCGGATGTGGTCCATAAATCCTCCCTCCCTATTGCACGAAAAGTATCCCTGGCAAAAGACGACCAGGGTATGCTACCAGCCCCCATAGTTAACATTACCACTTTTGATTCCTCCCTATAGTGAACCAACTCTGGAGTGCTCCATAGCAGATGCCAATATAGCAATGGGCATATGGAGATTAGGTCCGCAATTGGGAGAATATCTAAATCCATCCCTAATGGTACCAGAGGTGTGTTTTGGGGAGATTCAAAATTTGTCTTCAAAATACATTTTCTGTTATAGTAAGGGGTTTCGATACACTATGACCCCATAATTCAGCCCCATAAACAATTGCTCCTCTAGCTTGGACTTTATAGATTTCTAACCGGGGCCTTTAACCTGTGATGCACAACTCAACTTTAGGAATTCCCCCAGTAGCCTGAGTTAGCTTTAAGTTAGCTTTATTGATTTGGGGTCCCCACCCTATTTTGTCATTTAGAGTAAGCCCAAATAATCAAAGACAGGGACCCTCTCCAATGGTCTATCATCCATTCTTGGATGCGGGAAGTTTATAGTTTGCATTGAAGACCATATATTTCGTCTTCTTGATGTTTACCACCAAATTCCTTTTTGAGAATAACTGACTAAACTCTTTCAATACCTGCTGCATCCCCATTGGTGATTTCGAGAGGAGCAGGGTGTCATCTGCAAACATTAATGCAGGAAATTTGCGGTGCGCTAGTTTTGGAGAGTCGATATCCTTTACGGCAAGTAAATCCTGGATTAACCCATTGAGGAAGAGAGAGAGGTGGGTCGGTGCAAGCACACAGCCCTACCTCACCCCCTTCCCAACGGGAAAGGGAGACGTTAATCCCCCATTCTTGCCAAACCTTACTCTAGCATATGTTCCCTTGTGGAGGCATTTGAGCTGGTAGCAAAGGTATGGTGGAACGCCAATGTCCAGCATGATCCACCACAGCTGGTCGCGATCCACCATATCAAACACTGATTTAAGATCCACGGAGGTGAGGTACAGGCTCTCACCCTCCAAAACTACGTGCTTGCAATAGATCAGTTGCAACCTAAACAACTGGTCAATGGTAGAAGTTTTACATCTAAAGCCAGCTTGCAAGGGGGTTCACACATTAGAGTCCTCCATCCATTCCTGGAGTCTTCCCAGTAGCAGTCTAGCAAAAAAAATGTGTGTTACGTCAATGAGGCTAATTGGCAGATAAATTGCAGGGTCAATGGGGGATCCTTTTTTATAAATAGGGATTATCTCTGCACCAGCCCATGTCATAGGGGCTGGCGCACCATACAGGATTGCATTAAATAATGTTAAAAGGTATGGAGCCCACACAACTTGTTTGCTTCTATACAAAAACCCAGGAATTTTATTCCTGGGAGTAGACAGCACAACATAATCTCACCCACATTCGATCCATTCAATGGGCTTGAATATAAATCACTAAAATAGAGGCACCAGGCTTCCTCACTGATATTAGGCTCTATGGTAGTCCTACCCTCAACTTTTCCAGTATGAACTAAGTTCCAAAAGCCTCTAATATCTTTTAGATCCAACGTGTTCATAATAGCCTGCCATCTATCAAATTCCCATTCTGATTTCGCTTGTAAAATAGTTTTGTTTAAAAGAACCCTAGCTTCCCTTATGCGGATACTATTACCCGCCTTAAGACAGGACAGCAGGGCTCTCTTAGCATCCTTGCAATTCCTATTGTACCAGGGGTTATTGTTGCTTCAGTGTTTACTCTTAACAGACTTACTACTGTAAAAACAATCCCTCAGTATTGTAACCATGTCTTGGTGGATTTTCCCTATGTCATTACCAGATTCTTGATTGGCACTAGTTCCGTTTGCAAGGCTTGCCTTTTCTAAGAGGGGAATAATACAGTTGTGTAGACCTGACATTGTTTCTTGGGATTGAATTATTGTGCCCCAACGATTGCGTCTCCCACCTTCAACCACAACTAGGTTATCTAAATCACAATTATACAGACCTTTTTCTATTTCCACTAAGTGAAAGTCCAGCAAAACGTCCAGAGGATTATGATCATTTTACTTTTGCAAATTAACGCAGAACTTAGCGACGTTGTGACCGATTTCAACACTTAGTAGAATATAATCAATATTTGTTGACTGGCCTGATCTCTCAAAGGTGGGCCGCCCCGGATTATCATCAGGGAACCGACCATTACAAGCCCTCAAAGAAAAAGTGATGGTAAGAGAGGTCAGTTGCAAAACAAGGGGGGTCCACCCCTTTATAGGGTAAGCATTAGACGCGGAGATTAGCCATGCTGAAACCTCATCGCTAGTATTAGGTGTTAAGCCGTTGAGGGGTTCGAAATGGCAATTAAAATCCCTGGCAATTATGAAATGCGCTTTCCCTGACAGTGTATTAGGGAGACTGGACAACAAATCGATTGTCGGCGAGGTCCCACCATACTGTGCTGGCCGAGAATAAACATTAATATTCTCCAATTTTGGGAGATTTCCATTAGTCAGAAGAAAACATAGGATATCCGGTAAATGGGTTTCTATTTTATTCACTGTGCATTCAAGGTGGTTACCCACCCATATATAGAGACCCCTCAGGGTCTCCCCCTCGGGCCCTTCACTGCTGCTTTGTAATAAGCTGCCAAGCCTACTCTGTAAGGTGGGCTTAATGCCCATGTTTCTTGAAATAGGCGGTTTTTACAAAAAATTATTAATAGAGGCCTCAGTCGCAATCGACAAATGTTTAGACCCAAGTGTGTGTGGGGAACGGTTGGTTAAGGCTTTTGAAGAAATCGCGCAACATGTAAACAATTCATTAACGACCACGGGACCTAACAAAATGGACTCAAATCCCCGTTGGTTTGATGCGAACTGTACTAAGGCGCTCAAAAAATTGAAGGATAGCCTCCACTGTAAACCAAGGGACAAGACCATGGTGACAAAGAATAGAGCCGAGTATAAAAAGGCTTTGAAAAAACGTAAGCAAAGCCTACAAAATCAGGCCTGGGAGGACCTAAGGGACGCTGCCGAAAGAAAAGACTCTGCAAGCTTCTGGAAAGTGATTAACTCCCCATGCTTCCAG
The DNA here is from genome assembly GCF_964263255.1 of Lissotriton vulgaris. Classification (NCBI taxonomy): domain Eukaryota; kingdom Metazoa; phylum Chordata; class Amphibia; order Caudata; family Salamandridae; genus Lissotriton; species Lissotriton vulgaris. The sequence continues at coordinate 1,314,579,330 of NC_141695.1, forward strand.
GACCAAGGGGCACCAAAAATCACAAATATCATCTTACCGGAACAATGGCAGACTCATTTCCAGAGCCTATACAACCACTCAAGCCACCTATCCCTGGGGGATATACCGAGGAATCATCAACCGGCAAAGTTAGACTTCTCTCTGAAAGAAGTCGAAATGGGAATAACTGGGCTGAGTAAAAATAAGGCTCCGGGTCCGGACGGAATCCCACCAGACCTGTATCTAAGTCAACCTGACCTGTGGGCACCGTTGCTTACCAGGGTATTAAATGAGGCTGTGGTGGCAGGACTGCCTCAGTCCTGGTCAACGGCGACCATAGTCCCAATTTACAAGAAAGGGAACCGTGATGACCCCCAATGCTACCGACCCATATCGCTTATAGATGTGACTGCAAAAGTACTAGGGCGAGTCATTCTACAGCGATTGCAAGACTGGGCCGAGGAACATCAAATCCTCTCGGAAATGCAATATGGCTTCAGGAAAGGTAGATCCACCACCGATCAATGTTTAAATCTATACCTCCTGATAGCCAAATATACCATCGCCGGGAAGGGGTCCATTCACATGGGGTTTATGGACCTCTCAGCGGCTTTCGACCGTGTAAACAGGAGAAAGCTCTGGAGTATGTTATTAGAACTAGGAGTGGACCAACCACTAGTGGACACCTTGCAAAATCTCCACCGGAACACCACTGCAAGTGTGAGGTACAGCCAAGAGGGTAAAAAGACCGACCCCTTCACTTGCACGAGTGGAGTAAGGCAAGGATGTATCCTCGCGCCCTTTCTGTTCTCCATTTACATCAACTCGCTGGAAAAAGACCTGCTTAAACTTAAGGTGGATTCACCTCAAATCGGTCATCGTGCTGTACCTGTACTACTTTACGCCGATGACGAGGTTTTGCTCGCTAGAACCCCCCTAGGTCTACAAAAACTGATTGACGGGTTTGTCAGGTTCATGGATAAACTGGACCTGGCAACCAATCTGGAAAAATCTTACATTATGTCAACTGGAAAATCAACAAAAGGATCTTTTTCCTTTCACATCGGGTCACACAAAATTGACAAGGTCCAGACTTTTTCATACTTGGGGGTACTATTCGACCATCACCTTACTTTTAAACCCCTGGTTGAAAAGCATTCCACGAAACTTGCGGCCTCAGTGGGAGCCATTATGGGATACGGGCAAAGACTGGGAAAATGGTCTCCGGAACAAATCTTGAACTTGTATAGGTCAATCTGCTGTGCGAAAGTCTCCTATGGTGCAGAAGTGTGGGGCTTTCTGGATAATAAAGCTCAGCAGATACAGACTGAAGAAAATAAATTCTTGAGGAGAATTTTGAAAGTCCCACAGAGTGTATCGGCCCACATTATCCATGAAGAACTAGGAGAACTCTTCATAGAAGACAAAATCAAAATTAAACCTCTCCTGGCATGGGTTAAAATATGGACCAATCCAGAGGCCGCCCTCACAAGACAAATCATTGGGGACTGCCTCAAAAAAGACAAAGGTGATACCATCCCTTGGCTGAAATATGTGAAGAAATCTCTAGCCGAAATCTCTATTGCACTAACTTTTTCACATCCCCAGACTCCATAACACCCGAGAGCAAGACATTGGTAAAGAATCTCTTCTTGGCACATCTTAAGCTAACAAGAGTAGAAAAAGAAATTCGCAAACCTACAAATTCCACCTATAATGAACTTACAGCAAAGCATGGCATGGAACCTTATTTAAGGGTCATGTTTAATGCCCAGGACCGCTTTGTCATGACACGTTTCAGACTAAACATGCTGCATCATATCCTCGCGGTCCCGGCTGGGTTCACCCACACACTGGCGGAGAAGGGTACCTGCGGCTGCGACCATAGGTCTCCGCAGGATACCCTTCACTTTGTCCTATTGTGCCCATTTTATACCATGCCAAGACGCAAGTTCCTGGTGGGGATTCTGAAAGACTTAAAATTCAAACATGCAAGATCGGCTTTGAGATTCTTACAGGAAGCGGAGGATGCTTACACTCTCTTTTGCACCATAAACTTTATCCGTGTAGCAATAAGACTAAGAAATACCAGAGAAAACTGACCCCTAACACCTGCTCGTTCCCCTGACGATTTAAAATGCACGAACATTCAAATCAATGATTCCCGTTTTTTTGGGGGTTTTTTTAGAGTATAAAATAATTTTAACATTTATATCCTTTTTATGGAAAACTTATTGACGTTTTTCTTTAAAGACATTTTTATGTGTGTACTCTGTATCTGTGCTTTTATGGTGTCTTTTTAAGAACCGAATAAAGATTATAAATTGAATTGAAATTGAAATAGGCGGATCTCGTGGGAATCTATAAACTCACCCCAATCGGGCTAGTCAAGTTTCGCCATGAGTCCTGCCACATTCCATGACAAGACCCTAGGGCCATTCGATCCTACTTCCAGCCCACTCTCACCCATTACCTCCGAATTACAACCAACCCTGGCTTCGAAAAGTCTCAGGGTTGGTGTTGGCAACCACTAACTTTTGGGGGTCAAGTCCAACCTCACAAGGTGCGGGATCATTTATGGTCTCGTCTGTGGATTTGCCCAACTCCTTACCCTCTAAAGACACTATACCAGTTCTAACGATCACTGGTGCGTCGCTCAACAAAAATGTTTGTTTTTTTAACCAGGCACCCAAGCACAAGGTATTATCGCACCGCCATTTAGACAATGTCAATGGGCAGTGATCGCTTGGCGTCAGTCAATCCACCAGATCTAAAACGCTAAATCTATAGCTAAGTGGGACACAAGGTGGAAAAGCAATATTATCCATCCCTTCTATATTACTAACAATGCCAATTTGAGGACCCCTGGCACTGTCCTTTCCTTGGTAGCCAGGCTTAGTCAGCGCTAGATTTAGAGGTGAGTATAAGTATCGTACGTCAAGAGTCTGGATGCTAGATCTCACATTTCTATAATACCCCTCACAAACATGTTGGACCACCCTACTATCTCTAAAGCTGATGATTATACAATCACCTGCTATGTTGTTTGGTCTTCGTCCCACCCAACTTACTCTACGAACAAACAAGATTTGACTATGCACATTTGGTGGAAGGGGCCTATTAATATTCAACCAGTGAATCATTTTATTTTTAAGTTCAATAAAAGATTCAGCTCTACCAGTTTCCAATTCAGGGGCCCCGGCCAAAACAGCAACATAGGGTGAGCAGTCAGGGGGTAAATCAATACATGGCAGAGTAGCATTAGGCTCAGTGAGATCATATTTCCCCATGGGGGCACCATTACATTTTTGCATCAAACCCCTTCCCAATGGTTGTTGTACTGCTCTTTCACCCTGGGGGCGGACCGTTTTCCGCTGTGCCTCTACCCCACTATCATTGCTTAGTCCAGGAAGATCATTCATACACACTGGAATATCCATTAAATTTGAGTGGGGGGGGGGGTCGTTGGGAGGTTGGTAACAGGGGCCTTCCGAGTTCCATTCATCATAAGTTCGTTCAACTGGCCACCATTCACCAAAGTTTTCTGAATGCTTTCCAAGTTGGTAGTGGTCGAGTTTTCAAGATTTACCAATCTATCCTCGATTGCCAATAGCTTTTCAAGTAGGGGCTGTAAAGAGGATGTAATATGGGCACCAATTTTTAGCCAAAGTCCCTCTTTCAACTTGGGTGATAGATCCTAGTTAACAACAATGGGCAAAGTATTTAATAAGGGGTAGTTACCCCAGGAACTACACTGGTTGAGGTTGCTGTATTTGCCAAATCACCAGTCTTATTAAGTTATAACATCTTTTGCTTTTTTCCCCTCTGCAAAGTCCCTCCTCGTTTCCTCTTCGAAGCCGCTCCTGGGGTATGCTCAGGTGGCTGCGGCTGGTTTTGAGAGTAAGACTCAACGCAAATATCTGCGCCACTAGCCGTATTTAACGGTGTGGTATATGTAGATAGTACAGAATGGCAAGACACTCTAGCCGAGGATGTACTCCCTGCTTCATTAAGCATTTGGCTATCAAACTGTCTCAAAATCCCTGGATCAGGGTCTATGCGCACATGTTGTTCCGGGGTACGTGCTCTCATCAGGCTCCCCAATGAAGAGCGTTCAGCGCTCAGTGATAGCTATCTCATGCGCCAATACCGAAGTGGCCATTGTTATAAACTGGTTAAATTTTTCGGCTACATACTCGCCCGTCGCCCCTTGCCTCCCTCTCCCTTCGCGTCCAGGCATGGCAAACAGAAGATATTGCTATAAAATGCCCCATACAGCAGTGCTTGGCAATGAATACGGACAAAGTAACCAACCTTAGAGATCAGGTGTTAAAGGGGGGACCCAGCCCAGCCTCCTCCGGTCTCCAACAGGCTCAAACAGGCCCGTCCTTGGCCTGGGCTTCGCTCGGCGCTGCCCACGCACGTCCCGTGACACGGGAGCCCCTTGTCCCTTATGAGCGCCTCCTGGCGCTTGCAGAATGCGGTGGTGGCGTGCGCGCCACAAGTGCTGCCGGGTGATGTAGTCCTGGCAGCAGCGGTGGTGGCGGCAAGGTTGCTGAAGGGCTCTAATGGCTGTAAGCAGGCAACTGTCCCCAAAGTAACGGCAGGGCTCTTTTGTTTAAAAATGTGTACAACTGTGAGGACATTTTTGCAAAAAAAGAAAAACTATTTTCGGAAAGCACTAGATTCCCAGTTTGATTATTTCATGTATTCTTCTGACCAATCTGACCATGAGGTATTTGGTTATGTATTTGTAAGCTAGTATTCATTTGCAACTCAAGCTACCAAGCTTTAATTAATTTGAACTAGCTGTGGGAGAAAGTCTATTTTCTGGTTTCTTTAAAATCACATCATACTTTAAGCCCACTTTTTGGGCTACTAAATTGAAGATTCCCAACCTCAGAGAATTATTTGAAAGTGCTTCAGTCTCGAATATATCCCAAGCCTTGGGGACTAGTGTCATATGAAAGTACCCTGCTCTTCACACCCACAATGTATATTCTCCATCGCCTTCCTGCCTATAAATTCCTTGTGTACCAAGTATCTTCATAAACTGTGCACATAGACGGTACATACTGCTCAACCCACCTGCTTAACCCATCTATTGTATCCGTAGGGGGAGCCTGGGGCCCCACTGGTCTGCCAAGAGAATGGAACCTGGTTTCTAGCGGGACTCCACAACACATTCATAGAAGACTGTGGCATTCCCAACGCCCCGCCGCTGTTCACTGCAGTATCCACCTACGCCAGATGGATCCAAGGGAAGATTTCACAAGCCTCTTTTGCCAACCAAACAATCCCAGTTTACAGCAGCAGTGATGATGGGAACTGTGCAAACATAACTGTATCTCAGCCGGAAGGTAAGTCTGTACGTTTTGCTGATACCCAGAGAAGCAGTCTATCATCATAGACTCAACCTGTAGTGAATGTGACACTCAAGAATCAAGAGTTACAGAAAGGACAAAAAGGACACAATCAATGATCCTTCTGTAGTTCATAACATGATGATATCCTACTGGCCTTTAATATGACATGACAGCAGTATCATACATATATCAGACTACAAGAGTTTACCCGTATACCCAATTGAGACCTGAGTAGCCAATATGTGTAACAGAAACAATTTATTTTATTTTATTTATTTTAATTTCTTCTATAGCGCAGGAATCAATCCCGTAAGGGTATCTCCGTGCTTTGCCAGCTGTAGAACGACAGGTAGTGCATGATAGGAGTTAACTAGACAGGAATGCTTCTTGATAAAGTAGGGTCTTTAGTGTCTTTCTAAAAGACAGGTGGTTGGTAGTCATTCTTACATCAGTGGGAAGTTTGTTCCATAAAGCAGGTCCAACTGCGTAGAAAGCACGATCTCCTTGTCTGTATTTCTTAGTTGCAGGGGGCTTTAGAAGGGCTTGGTTGCTAGAACGGAGAGACCTGCTGGGCTGATACAGCTCAAGGGATTGAGACAGATATTTAGGGCTTGCTCCGTAGAGACATTTGTGAACCGTGCAGCATATCTTAAAGTTGATACGCTGCCGTATGGGAAGCCAGTGTAGTTCCTTCAGCAGGGGCTTAGAGGGAGTCCTGGCTGGTGCACTCATGGCCAGTCTTGCTGCTGTGTTCTGGACTACCTGCAAACGACCTACAGCATCTGCGTTTGCTAATGTCAGCAGGCCGTTACAGTAGTCCAGACGACTGGTCACCAGAGCCTGTACAAGTGTCTTCCTATAGATGGCAGGGAGATACGGGAAGACACGCCTAAGTAGGCCGATGGTGTGGAAACACAACCCTGCGATGTAGTTGGTGTGTTCCTTCATGGTCAGCTTTTGGTCTAACTTCACCCCAAGATTTTTTACATGAGGTTTGGATGTAGGTACTGGGCCCAGATCTATTAGCCACCAGTCTGGGGACCAAAGGAGACTCGCCTTGCCAAAGAGCATGACCTCTGTTTTTGTCACGTTACATTGGAGGCAGTTCGCAGCCATCCAATGTGACACTGCTCTCATACCCTCAGCAAAGTTCTCCTTGACTTTGGGGCCAAGGGAGTTGAAAGGGTAGAGGAGCTGGGTGTCATCTGCGTAGGAAACCGGTATGAACCCATATTTCCGCACAATCTCAGCAAGGGGGGCCACATACACATTGAACAATGTTGGGCTAAGGCATGAGCCCTGTGGCACCCCCTTCGTGAGCACCCTTGAGATGGAACGAAAGGGGCCCAGGCTGATAGATTGTGATCTCCCGGAAAGAAAACTCTCCAACCATGATAGTGCTGAGCCTCGAATTCCTACTCCCTGCAAACGGCTGAGAAGGATGTTATGGGACACGGTATCAAAGGCTGCGGACAGGTCCAACAGCACTAGAATCATAGAGCCACCTCTGTCCTGTGACATTTTGATCTTATCTGTCACAGAGAGGAGGGCTGATTCAGTGCTGTGGTTGGGCCTGAACCCAGATTGAGATTGGTCCAGGCCCCCTGTCGCCTCGATAAAGCTGGAGAGGATGGTATTAACGTGTTTCTCTGCCAGTTTGCTGATGAAAGGAAGGAGAGAAATCGGGCGGAGGTTGGAGAGTTCTGACCAGGGCAGGGTGGAGTTTTTGCGTATGGGGTTCACTACCGCTTCCTTCCATGATTGTGGAAGTTGTCCCTCAGCGAAGGAAAGATTCTGCAGTTTCTGAATAGGAAGTCCTAATATTTCGCTCAAAGGGGAGATAAGTTTGGCAGGTATCAGATCAGTGGGAGAGCCAGTCTTTATTTGATTGACAAGTGCAGTTAGGTCTTTAATGGTTATTTCTGGGATTGCATGAAGAGTTTTCCCAGGGGTCACCATTGGGAGAGTATCAAGGGCCTCAATTCCCAAGGGACCTGAGACTGCAGTAATTTTCTTATATATCCCTTCTATTTTGTCCTCAAAGAACTGGGATATTTCATCGCATAGGACTTGAGTAAAGGTATCTGGGCTCTCACACATTACAGGATTGGTGAAGGTCTGAATAATTTTAAATAGCTCTCTTGTAGAATTGCCTGCCTCAGCAATTTGAGTGGTGAGGTTTATTTTTCTAGCTTTTTTTATATTTTTGTAATAGGAGGTCATAGCCGCCAAGTAGCGGTTCTTGTCTTCCTCATTGCCTGTCCGTCTCCAAAGTTTCTCCAGTTTTCTACTTCCCTGCTTTTCTATCTTAAGGGCCTCAGTATACCATGCTTCCCTTTTAGCTATGGTGGGTTTTTTCACATTTTTCTGAGGAGCCAGGGTGTCAATTGCTGTCATCAATGAGGAGTTAAACTTTGAGAGAGCAGTATGGATGTTATCGGAGTTGGAGAGTATGGGCTGTTTCCATGTTTGTGTAAGCCTGGCAGGAGTGATTTTATGCCATGGTCTACGTTTAGTGGACTGGGTGGCAGGACGAATTATGGAATTGGATAAGTATGGTAAAGAGAAATCTATCATTTTGTGGTCAGACCAAGAAATGTGCTTAGGGGGGTGGCAGTGGACATTGGGATGGGTAGTAAAAATCAAATCCAGAGTGTGACCACCCGAATGAGTGGGTCCGCTATTTCGAGGATGTAGACCTAAAAGAGCTAGATCTGCAAGAAATACATTTGTGTCCGGGTGATCATCAATATCGATGTGAAAGTTAAAATCTCCAAGTAAAATGAAATTCCCGTTAGCTTTCATGTGGGGGGCTAACAATTCAGTGAGGGCAAGGGAGAACCCAGCATTGGGTCCAGGCGGACGGTAGACTAGAGCTCCTTTCCAGTGTACCTTGGGACTGATTTTTAAATGGAAAATTAATACTTCCATGGTCGGTAGCATCACTTGTTCTAGGACTCTGATGGTCAATGTGTCTCTATAAATGATAGTGGTCCCGCCTCCTACCTTCTCAGGGCGGTCTTGACGAAGAATTTTATACCCCATAGGTATCCCTAAGGTGATAGCAGGGATAGTATGGGGTTTTAACCATGTTTCTGTCAAGAAACATATCTCAGGCTGAATGCTGTGAATAGTGTCCCATAGTTGTGTATGATGTTTAGGGAGTGATCTGACATTTAACAGAAAGCTTTTCCAGCCTTCCAAAGAATCTATACTGTCTGTGGGCTGTCCAGCATAGATGTAGGAGTGAGTAGCTTGAAAACCGCATTTGATGCAGGAAAAGGGACCCTCGGGACATCTTAGATTTTATTTGTGCACCTATGTTTGCCCTGGGGTTGCAGCGCCAAGAGAGCATGTGATGAATACCTGATAGGAGGGAAGATCGGTGGGCAGTCCATAGTAGCAGGACATAGAGGGTAGCCCCTGGCCCCGTCCTGTCGCAACAGGTAGCACTTATTAGCCTTATAAACAAACATGTACATATAGTAGCAAGAAGAAAGAAAGATGGAGACTCCTAGGTAAAGTTATGTGCCACCGGCAATATATATTTTTAAAAAAACATATAATGGAAAAAACAGAAGAAACATTGGGAGAAGCACTGTTAACATTCAATATGAGCGCAACCCAAAGGAAACTGCCTTGATAGCTACTGGACACTCATAGCCCGACGTCGATTTCCCTGCATTGCACTACGCTCTGGTGTCTCCTCAAGTCAAAACACACAAGGTGATGGACGGAATGTTGCACATTGGCAAAACATTCACCCCAGTCACAGAACTGGGTTTAATCCATCGTTATTTTGCTCACCAAGCCACCCCAGTTCAGACATGGCCAAATGCAAATCAGTCTTGACCCTGTGCCTCATGAGAACAGTCCAGCCCGAACTGCCAAGTCATGTGTTCCCTGGACCGGAATCAATCATCCTAGGACCGGTTTCTGACTATAAGCCGTCATCAGCCAGGATAGCTTGACAGCAGTGGCATTGTGAGCATAGGACCCACATCTGGGCATACCCTTCCCACATAGGGCGAACAGCAAAACACACAAGGTGGTGGACGGAATGTTGCACATTGGCAAAACATTCACCCTCAGTCACAGATCTGGGTTTAATCCATCGTTATTTTGCTCACCACGCCACCCTAGTTCAGACATGGCCAAATGCAAATCAGTCTTGACCCTGTGCTCATAAGAACAGTCCAGCCCGAACTGCCAAGCATTGTCTTCCCTGGACCGGAATCAATCATCCTAGGACCGGTTTCTGGCTATAAGCCGTCATCAGCCAGGATAGCTTGACGGCAGTGGCATTGTGAGCACAGGACCCACATCTGGGCATACCCTTCCCACATAGGGCGAAAAGCAAAACACACAAGGTGATGGACGGAATGTTGCACATTGGCAAAACATTCACCCTCAGTCACAGATCTGGGTTTAATCCATCGTTATTTTGCTCACCACGCCACCCTAGTTCAGACATGGCCAAATGCAAATCAGTCTTGACCCTGTGCCTCATGGGAACAGTCCAGCCCGAACTACCAAGCCATGTCTTTCCTGGACCGGAATCAAGCATCCTAGGACCGGTTTCTGGCTATCAGCCATCATCATATTCAATACACGGAAGGTGTTATAGGTCTTTCATGCAGTCCAGACACATTAGGGGAATCTCAAAAGTATTCCACAACCAAGGCTGGAGTAACAGGATAGATAGAGGGATACAAAAGATGTGAAAAGTACCCATCAGCCCACTCAGTAGTGGAGGCTCGTCATTTGGGATTTTCAAATGTAGAGAGTTGGTGTCCAACCAGCACTACCTTCAGTGAATACTGAGGCTAGCATAGGACCCAAAGGTTGAGCCTTCAACCTGAACAAATGACAGCACAAGTGGCTGAAAAGGGCTTTTTAGTTGCAGTGCTCAAAGATGTGAAAAAAGGAAGATGATCCAAGTGATTGTAAAAATACCTAGCTTGACGTCAACAAGAAAACTTTATTGGGTGTGCCCGTCAAGATGGTATGGTTAAAAACAGAGTGACAATAGCAAGAAAGATGATTAGCTATTTACCCGAGATGTTATCTGGCCATACCATCTTGACGGGCACACCCAATAAAGTTTTCTTGTTGACGTCAAGCTAGGTATTTTTACAATCACTTGGATCATCTTCCTTTTTTCACATCTTTGAGCACTGCAACTAAGCCCTTTTCAGCCACTTGTGCTGTCATTTGTTCAGGTTGAAGGCTCAACCTTTGGGTCCTATGCTAGCCTCAGTATTCACTGAAGGTAGTGCTGGTTGGACACCAACTCTCTACATTTGAAAATCCCAAATGACGAGCCTCCACTACTGAGTGGGCTGATGGGTACTTTTCACATCTTTTGTATCCCTCTATCTATCCTGTTACTCCAGCCTTGGTTGTGGAATACTTTTGAGATTCCCCTAATGTGTCTGGACTGCATGAAAGACCTATAACACCTTCCGTGTATTGAATATGTATAGTTGGGGGACAAGGTGCATGTAGGTCTATAACAATAATTCCCCTTGGGCCCTACTCTACTCTGTAGTTTTGTGTATCAGCCATCATCAGCCAGGATAGCTTGACTCCAGTGGCATAGTGAGCACGGGACCCACGTCTGGGCATACCCTTCCCTCATAGGGCGAACAGCAAAACACACACGGTGATGGACGGAACGTTGCATATTGGCAAATATTTACCCCCAGTCACAGATCTGGGTTTAACCCATTGTTATTTTGCTCACCACGCTACCCCAGTTCAGACATGGTCATATGCAAATCAGTCTTGACCCTGTGCCTCATAGGAACAGTCCAGCCCGAACTGCCAAGCCATGTCTTCCCTGGACCGGAATCAAGCATCCTAGGACCGGTTTCTGGCTATCAGCCATCATCAGCCAGGATAGCTTGACTCCAGTGGCATAGTGAGCACTGGACCCACGTCTGAGCATAACCTTCCCACATAGGGCGAACAGCAAAACACATACGGTGATGGACGGAATGTTGCACATTGGCAAATATTTACCCCCAGTCACAGATCTGGGTTTAACCCATTGTTATTTTGCTCACCACGCCACCCCAGTTCAGACATGGCCATATGCAAATCAGTCTTGAACCTGTGCCTCATGGGAACAGTCCAGCCCAGACTGCCAAGCCATGTCTTCCCTGGACCGGAATCAAGCATCCTAGGACCGGTTTCTGGCTATCAGCCATCATCAGCCAGGATAGCTTGACTCCAGTGGCATAGTGAGCACGGGACCCACGTCTGGGCATACCCTTCAGACATAGGGCGAACAGCAAAACACACACGGTGATGGACGGAATGTTGCACATTGGCAAATATTTACCCCCAGTCACAGATCTGGGTTTAACCCATTGTTATTTTGCTCACCACGCCACCCCAGTTCAGACATGGCCATATGCAAATCACTCTTGACCCTGTGCCTCATGGGAATAGTCCAGCCCGAACTGCCAAGCCATGTCTTCCCTGGACCGGAATCAAGCATCCTAGGACCGGTTTCTGGCTATCAGCCTTCATCAGCCAGGATAGCTTGACTCCAGTGGCATAGTGAGCACAGGACCCACGTCTGGGCATACCCTTCCCACATAGGGTGCACAGCAAAACACACAAGGTGATGGACGGAATGTTGCACATTGGCCAAACCTTCACCCCCAGTCACTGATCTGGGTTGAATCCATCGTTATCTTGCGCACCACGCCACCCCATTTCAGACATGGTCATATGCAAATCAGTCTTGACCCTGTGCCTCATAGGAACAGTCCAGCCTGAACTGCCAAGCCATGTCTTCCCTGGACCGGAATCAAGCATCCTAGGACCGGTTTCTGGCTATCAGCCATCATCAGCCAGGATAGCTTGACTCCAGTGGCATAGTGAGCACTGGACCCACGTCTGGGCATAACCTTCCCACATAGGGCGAACAGCAAAACACATACGGTGATGGACGGAATGTTGCACATTGGCAAATATTTACCCCCAGTTACAGATCTGGGTTTAACCCATTGTTATTTTGCTCACCACGCCACCCCAGTTCAGACATGGCCATATGCAAATCAGTCGTGAACCTGTGCCTAATGGGAACAGTCCAGCCCAGACTGCCAAGCCATGTCTTCCCTGGACCGGAATCAAGCATCCTAGGACCGGTTTCTGGCTATCAGCCATCATCAGCCAGGATAGCTTGACTCCAGTGGCATAGTGAGCACGGGACCCACGTCTGGGCATACCCTTCAGACATAGGGCGAACAGCAAAACACACACGGTGATGGACGGAATGTTGCACATTGGCAAATATTTACCCCCAGTCACAGATCTGGGTTTAACCCATTGTTATTTTGCTCACCACGCCACCCCAGTTCAGACATGGCCATATGCAAATCACTCTTGACCCTGTGCCTCATGGGAACAGTCCAGCCCGAACTGCCAAGCCATGTCTTCCCTGGACCGGAATCAAGCATCCTAGGACCGGTTTCTGGCTATCAGCCATCATCAGCCAGGATAGCTTGACTCCAGTGGCATAGTGAGCACGGGACCCACGTCTGGGCATACCCTTCAGACATAGGGCGAACAGCAAAACACACACGGTGATGGACGGAATGTTGCACATTGGCAAATATTTACCCCCAGTCACAGATCTGGGTTTAACCCATTGTTATTTTGCTCACCACGCCACCCCAGTTCAGACATGGCCATATGCAAATCACTCTTGACCCTGTGCCTCATGGGAACAGTCCAGCCCGAACTGCCAAGCCATGTCTTCCCTGGACCGGAATCAAGCATCCTAGGACCGGTTTCTGGCTATCAGCCTTCATCAGCCAGGATAGCTTGACTCCAGTGGCATAGTGAGCACAGGACCCACGTCTGGGCATACCCTTCCCACATAGGGTGCACAGCAAAACACACAAGGTGATGGACGGAATGTTGCACATTGGCCAAACCTTCACCCCCAGTCACTGATCTGGGTTGAATCCATCGTTATCTTGCGCACCACGCCACCCCATTTCAGACATGGCCATATGCAAATCAGTCTTGACCCTGTGCCTCATGGGAACAGTCCAGCCTGAACTGCCAAGCCATGTCTTCCCTGGACCGGAATCAAGCATCCTAGGACCGGTTTCTGGCTATCAGCCATCATCAGCCAGGATAGCTTGACTCCAGTTGCATAGTGAGCACAGACCGACTTCTGGGCATACCCTTACCACATAGGGCGAACAGCAAAACACACAAGGTGATGGACGGAATGTTGCACATTGGCAAAACATTCAGCCCCAGTCAGAGATCTGGGTTTAATCCATTGTTAATTTGCTCACCACTCCAACCCAGTTCAGACATAACCATATGCAAATCAGTCTTGACCCTGTGCCTCATGGTAACAGTCCAGGCCGAACTACCAAGCCATGTTTTCCATGGACCGGAATTAAGCATCCTAGGACCGGTTTCTGGCTATCAGCCATCATCAGGCAGGATAGCTTGCTCCAGTGGCAAAGTGAGCACGGGACCCACGTCTTGGCATACCCTTCCCACATAGGGCGATCAGCAAAACACACATGGTGATGGAAGGAATGTTGCACATTGGCAAAACATTCACCCCCAGTAACAGATCTGCATTTTAATCCATTGTTATTTTGCTCACCACGCCATCCCAGTTCAGACATGGCCATATGCAAATCAGTCTTGACCCTGTGCCTCATGTAAACAGTCCAGCCCGAACTGCCAAGCCATGTCTTCCCTGGACCGGAATCAAGCATCCAAGGACCGGTTTCTGGCTATCAGCTGTCATCAGCCAGGATAGCTTGACTCCAGTGGCATAGTGGGCACAGGACTCACGTCAGAGCATACCCATCCCAGTCGGGTGGCAAATGCAAAAACAGCAGTTGATGGACAGAATGCAGAACAATGTCATACATTCACCCCAGTACCCATTTCACCCCTGAGTCTGTGACTGGGGGTGAATGTTCGAAGAAAACTGTTAGAAAGATGAATTGTAGGAACTCCAGGTGTAGCCATGAGGCTGTCCAGATGGTAGAGGACACTGGTGGGGCTAGAAGAGGCGTTGTCCTTACTTTTAAAGTTGCTTTCCAATACCAGTAGTCTTGTTTTCAGTTTCAAATATCTCCACCTCAAGAAAACTAGGAGCCAGTACACACTGGGTATTTTCTCTAGATCGTTGCCAATATTACAAAGATGAATTGTAGGAACTCCAGATGTAGCCATGAGGTATAAAAATAAGTAAAGGTTTATTTAGGCTCGGATGGAAGATGATAGTTACCGGATAGTAGTTAAGATAATCGAAGGCCCAACCAGGAACAGCATCCTTGCTGCTCAGCCCACAGTCTCCAACTGTCTCTCTCACACACAACCAGGCACTCCAACATTCTGCCTACTCATCAACATTCTAACATTCCACAACCACATCACATTCATACTGGCTGAGCAGCGGGGAAAGGAAATCAAGGTACAACAAAAAACAGGCCTCAACATTGCAGAAAATGTAAGGATAATTTTTGGAGGTGTTGATGGGATTTCCCTCCTTTCCCTAATACATGTTTTGGGTATCAATGGCAAATTGTGAATTTATAAACCACATCCATCATCTGCATCAATTAAAATTAGCTCATATCTGCAACATCTTCCCAAAGTAGAAGATGGTGCCCATAATAGTGCTGCTAATTGCTGCTGTTTTATCGTGATAAGTAAAATATATATAAATGTAAATTGATACGTGTATAGCGCACTACTCACCCGCAAGGGTCTCAAGGCGCTTGTACGAATACCGCTGTGG
This sequence comes from Lissotriton vulgaris, assembly GCF_964263255.1. Classification (NCBI taxonomy): domain Eukaryota; kingdom Metazoa; phylum Chordata; class Amphibia; order Caudata; family Salamandridae; genus Lissotriton; species Lissotriton vulgaris. The sequence continues at coordinate 1,314,594,471 of NC_141695.1, forward strand.
AACCCATCCTGGCTTTCCCTGTGAGGTGTCCACTCCTGGGCACCCCCAAGGTGGTGGCCAGGCATCCTTAGCGTTGTGGGGGCCGTTGTGGAGATTAAGCAAGCTATTGCCCAGAGTTGCAGAGTGGGACTCCATGATTGGAATAGGCACCGAGGCGAGAATTATCAGGTCCGTGGAATTTTGAGCCCAAGACTCGCCAAGGCGGGGAATTGAATCCTGGTCCCGGGCTAGACCTCTGCATCAGCGTCTGCCACTCTAATCATTGATTTTTACTAAAGGACAAGGGAACCCACTAGGTAAGCAAGGACCTGGGGTATCAATTAAGTTAAAGACAAAGGTCCTTGACAAGGAAAATGACCACTTCAATAATTATAGGCCACATTATGCACTATAATGAAAAAAAGTCCAGCCGGACTTTAGAATTTATTCAATGTTTGAATATGTTAAATCAGACGAACCAACAATGAAACAGTGGGACACAATCCTGCATCCACAATGCTACACACACATTAGACAATACATATAATTAGGGTATTTCAGGCATATAGAAAAGAGGAGCAAAAAGAAAATTTACAGTGCATTTGCTTCACATATGTGGGAAACACAAGATTTTTTTGGCACATAATATTACGCTAGTGTTTAAACCACATATTGTGTCGACGTTGTTTCGATCCAATTAATAACGATGGATCATCATCAGGACATTCATTGCTTGCCTGAATTAAAAGCCTATGTTTAAACAGGAAGGAAGGGAACATATAACAGAACATTAATCAACTGTGTTACTCATAGGACAATACTAATGCAAACTCATGCCAAGTTTTTAGGTGCTAATCGTCATTCAAGTGCGAAGGTGTCAGGCAATCTGTGCCAACCATCCACGGCGCAGTAGTGAACAAAACATGCCACGCTCGGAGTATATGTCGTGAACATGATGTGTACAGTTGGTGCCTATAGCATGCCAAGGTGGTATATATCAGGGTAGTGGAAGGTAATAAGCCGTTAGTGCACGTGCCGTATATGTGCAACAAGTCAGTTGAAGTGATATGCCAAGGGAAGTAATTACTTAGGCGCGGGTTCTAATGGAGTTGAAACTGAGCCGGCGTCCAATTCTGGAGCCTTGGGGTGATAAGATAGAACTGGTTGAGCAGTCAATTCGTAAGCTGCCTGAGGAAAATAAACCCGGAATAAGCATGAGCCAAGTTACATTAACCGGGCAAGAGGCTGGTGGGATTACAAGGGACGAGCTTACCTCGTGGGTTGCAGTTATCAATTGAACACGAAGGGGTGAACCTACAATGCGATCGGTTAGTAGGGGGGCTGACACAGGCGCCTTATGCCTGTAGAGGATGTAAAAAACCGAGTAATGTATAGGTAATTACCCTTCTTGCTAATTACTTCCCTTGGCATATCAGTTCAACTGACTTGTTGCACATATACGGCACGTGCACTAACGGCTTATTACCTTCCACTACCCTGCTATACACCACCTTGGCATGCTATAGGCACCAACTGTACACATCATGTTCACGACATATACTCCGAGCGTGGCATGTTTTGTTCACTACTGCGCCGTGGATGGTTGGCACAGATTGCCTGACACCTTCGCACTTGAATGACGATTAGCACCTAAAAACTTGGCATGAGTTTGCATTAGTATTGTCCTATGAGTAACACAGTTGATTAATGTTCTGTTATATGTTCCCTTCCTTCCTGTTTAAACATAGGCTTTTAATTCAGGCAAGCAATGAATGTCCTGATGATGATCCATCATCATTAATTGGATCGAAACGCCGTTGACACAATATGTGGTTTAAACACTAGCGTAATATTATGTGCCAAAAAATCTTGTGTTTCCCACATATGTGAAGCAAATGCACTGTAAATTTTCTTTTTGCTCCTCTTTTCTATATGCCTGAAATACCCTGATTATATGTATTGTCTAATGTGTGTGTAGCATTGTGGATGCAGGATTGTGTCCCACTGTTTCATTGTTGGTTCGTCTGATTCAACTCTAATCATTGAGCCACACTTCTCCACCACAAATATGAAGGGGGTTTACAATTTGAACACTGTGACAAAAGATGAGCACCCTCTAAAAGATCATCACTCTGATGCCCATAGGAGAATATGTTTGTTTCTTGAAAAGGGCTCCCTGGGTGCTACCCTGAAGTATATTTGCTGAGCTGCATGCTCATGTCTTCCTTTTTTGTTCATCCACTAAGGGATGGAGGTGGGGAACCCTAGGGAAGATATTTATGAGATAAGTCTTTCATTGCCATTTAATATGCTTACGTTGTTGATAATATAACATATTTGATCTTTTTCATTTGCTTATGTTACCTTAAGCTGAAAGTATCAAAGCTGTCTGTTGGAAAGATACCCATTCTGCAAATTCTCCCCAAGTTTTTTCTTTTTGCCTTTTTACTGAACCCTATTTTTCTGGCTATAGAACACTTTGCACGTTAACTCCGCTAACCAGTGGTAAAGTGCTTTTTCTCCTCCTTCAAGATGGCAAAATTGGTCTAGCCCTGCTTGGCATATTTAACATACCTATAAGTGCCTAATATATGGTACCAAGGTGTACCCAGAGCCTGTTTGTTAAAGGTCACTAGTGGACTGCAGCACCGATTGTGCGTGCCACTACTGTGCCAATGTGAACATGACTGCAGGCCTGCCGCTAGTAGCCTTTGCTGTGCAGGTTTTATAAGTAAATTCAACCTCTCAAAATAACCCCTTTTCACAGGCCTAAACCTCCCTTTCAAATATTTATAAGTCATCCATGAGTAGATCTTATTATGCATAAAGGTGAGGGTGCAAGGCATTTAAAATTAGGATATGTAAAGGTTTATTGTTAAACATGTCCACTTGGTGAAAAGGTCCAAAAGGCTATGGCCATTGTAGCAGGGTTAGCTACACCATAGGAACGCATTGGGATATGATATTAAGTTTAATAAATGTATATCAACCGGGGAAACCACTAGAGAACTATTTCAAGGATTCTTTTTAGTGGTTAATGAAATCCAATGTAATGCTAACGTTCAATTTGGTCTACCTATCACAGAAAATATTATTTAGAAAAGTTACCCTTTGCCTGCCTAAACTTCTAAAGTCTTTCAGTGCCTTCCATCTGTCACCTGGCAGCTGATGGATCCCCTGTGGTGAGGTGTGAACTGCTCACAGGAGCAAACAATAAGCGGACCTGAAAAGGCAGATTGTACTGATCTGAACCTGATAAAATATGCAGGTTAGGCAGGGAGGATCCACTTTGACATTAAAAAGAGTCAAGTCCAGCTTGAATGTCACATCCTGCCTGACAAGTCTGCTGGGATTTCTCGTATGACACTTGGTACCTCAGAGAAGCCTCCTGTGCCACTGGTATTTGTTAGCTGACACCAGGTGAGAGCTCTTCTGTCGTCCTGCCAGACAGTCATGCCCCAATTAGAGTAGTGCTCTTTGACATTACTGTGTCACATCCTGTTAGACATGGCTACTGAGTTTACATACAACATTTGGGTCACGTTTCAAAGGAGGGAAAACGAATGACAAAACACTTGTGTGCATCTACTGCCTTGTTGCTGAAAGCTCATCTTTGATTTTAAAACACTCCAGTTTTTGAGTTTGATGTTGGTACAGGGACACTCTAAAACTAGATTTTAGTGTTAGATTTAGGAGTGCACCAGATTACCATAGTGCACTCCCCATACACCACCATCCCTCAGAGCCCAAGCTCAGAGTGACTGAAGACTTCGGTCATCATGAAAATGTCCAAAGTGGGTAGTTTGTCCCAGGAACCTACCCCATTGGTTAGGACATTGGTCATTCCCACCTTCTAGCTCAAGCTAAGCATACACGTGGCACCTTCAGGCACCTGCTTCAGAACACTTCTGGACCTGAAGAAGATCAAAATAGGACTTAACTTGCTGCCTGTAACCTGAGAAGTGCCCAGGAGGCTGGACCTGCTCTCTTTTGTAGTCAGGACAAAGATGTGGACACCAGGGGTCATAAGAAGGGCCTCCTGTTGAAGCTACAGGGACACATCAACCTACAAGAGGCCTTTTCCTGCACCACAGCCCAGCTGACAAGTAGAAACTGGATCGGGACTGGACCCTCCTGTTGTCCAAAGTTTCCCCCCTGTAAGTCTCTAAGTGCTTTCCTTGAGGTCTTGTGTGGCTTTAGAAGTTTACTCCTGTAGTGGATTTGGTCTTAAAGGACTAAAAGCAGAATATAAAATGTTTTACCAGGGCAAACCTGGTTACTAAATCTGACCTGTGCTCCATTGTAGTTAAAGTTCAGTTACACTTAGATCCTGTTCTACTGTGATCATTCGATATCATTTGCACGTTGTGCTTCTTGGAATTATTTATACTTAAAACTTTAAAAATGTACATCTCTGGTTCTCCTATTTGATTTTTGTCAGTTTAGTGTAATTGTGTTTATTACATTTTATTCTATTTTTTCATTTGTTTTGGGGGTATTTAATGATCTGTGACAACTTTATACATTGCCTCTAAGTTAAGCCTGTCTGCTGTGTGCCATAGCTACCAGGGGGTTGAGCTTAGGTGTATATAGTGACTTTAGTGGTTTACCCTGACAAATATTGTTGTTAGTACTTTAGGTGAGTACTGACCACCCTCAACTAATACCCCACTTTCTTACACTATCTGATATGTTTTGTATTCCCTAACATCGTAGGGATTATAGGGCCAGATGTACGGAGATTGTTTTCAGGTCACAGACGGCTCGATTCTGCAAATTGGACTGTTTGCGACTGGAACAAAGCATTTTACTGGGTACCAAACCCTATTTCCGAATCACTCAATGGATTACTGAATCGGTATTAAGAAGGGTCATGCTAAGGGCACCCCTTTCTGTTAGCGACTCGCAGTGAGTGGGGTATGTGAATATTTTGTGACCAAAATACAGAAGTAAAACATTTGTATTTTACTGCTTACTAGTAGACTGGGAAAACATTCACAAACGGAAGGGGTCCCTTTCGTGAATAGTTTTGAAAACTTTTTTAAGAACAGGTATTGGTCCCACGGACCACTGTCTACTCTTAAAAAATTAAAACCAAGTTTTTCATTTTTCTTTTTGAAAATTATTGAATTTTTCTTTAAGGAAAAGGTGCTGTATTTAAGAAAAAATTTACTTTATTTAAAAGCAGAAACATGGTGGTCTGCTGTTCCCAGCAGGCTGCACTCCCCGTGTTTTTAGCGAATCCCAATGGGTCCCGAATTGGGACCTATCTCATGAATATTAATGAGGCAGGTCAATTGCAACCTCACTGGGAATCGCTAACAATGTTAAACACATTGTTGCACATCGCTGGATGCAATTTCCTAATAGCGAATCACTAAAGTTTGCTATTAGGGAATCGCAAGCCTATGATTTTGTACAACTTGCCCAAAATGAGGTAATGCCTTGATTATTTAGCTCGTAATGCCATTACGCAAACCTTTCCATCCCTCCTTGAGGCTACAAGTTTAAAGCAGAATTAAGGTTCTGGTTAAGATATTCGCAGACGGCTTTCAGATCTCTGAACCTGAACTAAGGTGTCTCCATTTACACAGCGGTAACTTACCAACAGCTAAAGTGCTTCTAGCTCATGGAAGGCAGTTATCCAAAGCCCTGATCCAATCACACAAGGCTGCAGCACTTGAGCCCTACTTAAAGCCCCCCCTGGGCAGCCCAGCTAGAAATAATATACTCAATATGAGATTGTTGGCCCTACCATTAGGGAAATTCTGAGTTCCCTGTGCCACCTATTATTCTGCTGCCCAGCGTTGTTAACTGACAGACACACTCTACTGAAGCCATTATTTGTAAAGCATGAACTAAGAACCTGCAGGGACGCGGTCAACTACGCTTACACATGTGAGGTCCCAATGGAACTAGCAAAAATGTTACTCCATTTTAAGGGAGCTGCTAAGCGCATGCAACACTTGAACTCTTCCAGCCTCTGTAACACCTACTATTAGAATAGTATGGCTGGAACCAGCTACAAACATCCACTGTGCACTCTGGATTGAACTTGAAATGCTGTTATGCCAGAACTAGGGGCAATATACAATAAGGCTTTGTCCACATTGGTCTTAATTGAACACTGTCACATCAATTGCATTTAGATCTAACTTTGCACTTTATTTCCACCTCAGATATGTACTAAGTGGCAGGAAATAGGTTATTGTAGAAAAGGCCCTGGTTGAGCCTTCATACTCTTGCATGCCACACCCTTAATTGACTGAGATCTCACACCCTAGGCACTCTACACTTTGGCTTGAATTTGGCACATTGTTAGAATATATGTGGTCGATCAGGTGGTTAAACTTGACATGCAGCTATAACACCAGTACCTTAGAGATAATTTTGCTCATTACCTCTTCTCCATCTTGTTACACAATGGGAAAAACGAAAGCATAATTAATTAACCACATTACAGTTTTAAGCTATTCAATATATTGTAATGTTTTTTAATTTTTTGATTTTATTATTGTGAAGATTTTAAATAATCATACAAAGCATTATTTATTGATTCGTGGAGGCTGCATCCTGCTTTGAGGTACGATAGATCAGTGGGAATGGTTGCCAATAATAGTGCTAAAGGACAGGCATGGAGGGTTTGTATTATTTTCTTTGGATAATCAGCAGGAAGCCTGGGGAGGTGAGGACACTTCATATCTTACAATGGGTCAGAGAAAAGGATTCAGAGTGAGATTGCTGGTAAATATCATGAACTGTCTATCTTTGCTTCTCTTTACTCTCATTGTTTTACACGTGACTGAATACTTTATAAAGCTGTCTGCATGCCCCAAATCTTCCACTGATTACTCTGCGCCTGCACACTTTTATTGGACAATCTACACACATATTAAATCATATTTCTGCTACAGATTTCCAAATGCAGTTTCCTCACTTTACAATTGTCCTCAGGCATTACATTGGATCTGGAAATTCTTGAGCAGTACCTCTGTGAGCCAGGAGGTGGCAGAAGTCAGCTTCGCATCAGCATCATCTGGGTCGGAAGGATACGGAGAGCTACCTGAGTCACTTTTTGAGGACAACGTTTTTTGACATTTTGTGGAGCTATTCTGAGCTTTTGCTCCCAGTGTGTTTAGGGAACATGTCCCCTCCGAAACCAATGGGGTTAACACCTTGTGCGCCTTCTGGCCTCACAGAGCTGAGAGGCGACCCTGCTGGAGGTGGTTTCTGAACCCTTCCCCAGATCCAGACCTACACCATCATGGATGCCTACTCCCACCCTGAAACCTCAGTACCCGGTGCTGACCCGACGTAACTGTAGACCAGAGTTCTTCAAACTGTGGGGCGCGCCCCCCCCCCCCCCCCCCCAGGGGGGCGTGACACCATCCCAGGGGGGGCGCGCTCTCCACCCTAAAATCTTGCATTTGTCTTTCACTAGAGCACTCCGGTAGAGGGGAGGGAGGGGAAATCATCGGGCCGACCAGCCCATGCTTTTCTCTGTTAATCACCGTCCCAGGAGGGGGTTAATTGTTAGAGCTGCGGTGGGAGGCAGGAAGTCTCCTCTGTTAAACCGAAAGCAAAGGAAGACAGTTCTGTTACTTCGCCTTTGGTTTCAGAGGAGACTCCTTAGCTTCCACCGCAGCTGAAGCATTTCAGTTCAAGCCCTTCCCGGTTCAAAAGTTGTGATCAATCAAGCCTCATGTCTGCGCCGCCTCACAGGCTTTCCTTTCTTCATGTGCTCCTCAAGACATAGCTGCCAAGGTTTCAGATTGCTATGTTTGACTTTTTTTTTTTTTCATTGCAGTTAAGAGTGACATTTCAACCACTATAAGTGACAATTCCTCGCGAGCAAAACAAAGCAATGAAGTCCATGGGAATGGATAAATATTACGAATTATAAACTTTTGAGCTGTGAGAAACTCGAAAAAGATCTTTAAACTGCTACAGAGCACTTCCTATTGATCAAAAAACATCTGATTTTCATAACTAGGTGCATTTTGTACTGTGGAAATTGTATGTGCATTCATTCTGCTAGGAAAAGAGAAAACTAGTAATCTCAATATGCAAAGTGTTTAGGATTAACAAGTCACGTTTCACAGTGTTACAATTCACATGAAATACACAACAGGAAGCAGCTACGGATGGGCCAAATTATCATACTTGTTGTTAAGTGGCAAGATCTGTATTGTATTTTCTTGGCTCGCGCTGGGTTCATACAAAAAGCCGAGATTTTTCCCCTCATCGGTGCATACTTTGCAGTGTTCTGAAAGCTGCGAAGTTAAAGATAACTGTCTCTTAATTAAAGTAAATAAAGGCAAAGTCCATTGTAAAATGTATAGACTTTATGAAGACAATCTTTTTTGATAATTTTGTCATGCTTAAGCCTTAAATCGTCACGAACAAATGGCCAGTATGGCAGTATTTAGCAACCTTACCAGTGAGTGGGAAACGCTGAATGTGCAAGAATGGCACCAGTGCTGCTTTCCGGGTTCTCTCAATTCAGTGCTGCTGGCGTCCATAGCAAGGCAGGGGCACCGGAAGGGGCTCTTTCTCAGGGCACAAGGTAGTTGCAAGGTGACCAGCCTCAAGGCAGGCATTAGTTCAGTTATTATTGCTGTGTTGGCTGCCTGGTCCATTCGTTCACCACCCTCACCCATACCCTCTTCCCCCTCACCGTTTGATTTACCCATATACTATAAGCCGGAGACAGACTGCGTGACTGCAGTCCTTACTAACAGAGGGCATGCAGGCACTGCAGCTCTGAGCTGCTCAGAACTGCCAAGCCTTTTGAGCATTAAATGAAAAGGATGCCACCTTGCTTTGGGCCATACCAACATACCTCAGTGCTGCACGCTTTACCTCTCACACACCTGCTTCGGGTGTGTCTTCCCTTAGTCTTGTAACTTCACCATGACGTGGCCCAAGACACTGTGCCTGCAGAGGTGCCAGTAAAATGCAGAGTGGAGAAAACCGGCGCTAGCAGTTTTGACCCTAGCAAGAGGCCTTGCTAGACAGTTAATGACACTGTGGTGCATAGGCTTTGAATATTGGAGGTTACAGGTATGGGGCAACCATGAGCCTGCAGTGGACTGAGTACCGTTTAAGACTAGATGTGGAGCACAACCTGAGGATGGCAGTAGCAAATATCCATCCACAGATTGACCGTCTGTGGTAAAAAACATACACACCCGTCACATTTATGTCAGTGGTGTTATTATTAATCTATGTCATGTGTGGAACAAAGCATCCTAGTAAAAACACTTTCACACATTTTATCTTGGAAAATTGTGTTTTGAACTGTATAATAAGCCTCTGTCATTTCACCACACCCACTCACAAACCTGTAGTTTACTAAACATTCTTGTTGTGTAGAACATTATTTGACGAATATGGCTCGTGATATGCGCGTGGCAGTCGATTATGTAGTGTCCCAGATTCCACAAATTTTTGTCAGGTGGTGCGGGGGCCCAGCATCTAAAAAAATTCAGCTGGGGGGGCTCAACCTACAAAAGTTTGAAGACCTCTGCTGTAGACGCTTGACAAGAAGGAGCTTATTGTCATCTCCGTCTCTGACACCATACCCTCTAGCAAAGTTCAATGTTGATGCCAGCACCGTCCAGGCCTTATCTTAGAACCTGGACACACTTCAACCACCTTTAGACTCACCCTTCTTCCCCGAGGTGGGATGTTGAGTGGGAAGGTTAGTTCTCTGGATGAGGCCTCTGATGAAAACTGGTATGAGGAGCTGCATGGTGCCAGTGGTTTTGATATCTCTCTAGGCTCTGGTATTCTTTCCCATCTGGGTCCAGTGTTAGAAGAACGGCTCTTCATTTGCTATGGTGATGTGCATGGGGGAGGGGTTCCTCGACCTACACCTACTTGCCATCGAGATCAAGCCCAACATCTTGATGAGTTTGCTCCAACCAGGAGCAAGCTTGGCAGAGCCTCTCCTCCCCTTCAATGAAGTCCTTACTAACGTCTTCCTCAACACATAGGTCAAGCTCTGTACAGGGGCAGAATGATAGACAAGCAACACCGTTCCAACCCAGGAGACACATCTTTCCTTTCAGAGCACCATTTCCCAGAGAGCCTCCACATCCAAGGTTAATCCCAGTTAATTCCTGTCCACTCCTCCGGACCAGGAATCCAAGAAGCTGGATATTTTCAGGAAATATAGGGGCATATTTACAAGGAAATGGCAGGGCTCAACGTTAGCCTTATTGGCCTACCTCCCCAATCCGTCACTCCTGAAATGCTGGGCTGCATCGTATTTACAAGAATATGGTGCAGCCTTGCATTTCCCCCTGTGCTGGGGGCTAATTGAGCTGCGTAGCGCCAACGCAGGCGCCCTTGAACCATAGTGCAAGGCTGCCTGTGTGAGGGGAATGATTGTTTATGTGCAGGAAGGGACACCTTTCTGCATATAAACAATCGGAAATGGCGTTGTGTAACTTCTATGTGTGCTGCCTGATGCAGCAAACATAGAAGTTGCAAAACGTAATTTTTTTAATGATTGTTCATGTGCAGGAAAGGACAGCTTCCTGCACATAAACAATCAACAGCGTTTTGCTGTATCTATGTGTGCTGCACAACAGACCACACATGGAAACAGCAAAAAAGAGGCAAAATCAAAAAAGATCCCTGTTGTGCCAGGGTAAGACTAGGTTTTACCTTGTCTTAATTTTTGCACTGCCCCATATTTATGCCACCCTTGTAAATATGGGGCAGCGTCAAAATCAGTGGGTGTTGCATGGAACACCCACTACAACACCCATTCCCTGCTGCTTTCAAGCGGAGTATAGCCAGAAAGGGTGCTTTTTTTACAAGGTGGCGTTGACGCCGCCTTGTGAAAAAGGCGAAGCCCCTATTGCCACCACAACATCAAGAAAAGTGACATTGTGGTGGCGATAGGGGCTGGTAAATATGCCCCATAGTTTCTTCTCCACCAGATTGGCTTTGTGGTCAGGTAACATCACATGCCTCATGGGCCAATATTCCTGTGTATTGTGAGAGTCAGTGGGCGAGTTGTTCTCCATGATCCCAGAGGAGATCCTAGTCTTTCTTAATCATGCCCTAATCAATGGCCTACACAGTGGCAGTGCACCACCAAACCTAGTTGAAGTCCACTTGGTTTTTTATGGACATCCAGTCGTAATTCATTGATATTCCATACGGAGGCTCCCTCTTGTTTTGCGAGAGCCATGTCACTGCCAGATCTCTTGGCCTTTCGCTTCGCTGGTGGCCCCCAACAGCAGTCCTTTTGCCTATGCACCAGAAGGAGTCAGTGCATTTTTGGGCAGCCACAGTATCAATCAAACTTACCCTTGTACTCAGCAGGACACCCTGTCCATTCTGGGACAGGTTTGCGGATCCTTAAATGGATGTGGGAGCCATACCCAGTGTGCTGACCAATTCCGCGCCTCTCTGGCTGCCGCAGCCTCAAAATTTCTTTAGTGTGCCCTCCACTTTGCACAGCTACCCCATTGCCATCAGGATCAGACACCACCTTCCCCAAAGGACGGACATTACATCTGACAACTGGGTTCCTCGCCTCAGATTGTGATGCTGCTTTATGCCCTTTCTTCTGGGGACACAGCCCACCTGTGTCACCATCCATAGAAAAGCTGATGGAGGACCATCACTTGTTACTTTGTCAGGAAGTAAAGGGTTTACTGGCCATAGAGGCCATCAAAAGGGGGCTTCTCCAGAAGTTGGACATTGTTGCTATTCTCAGCACTTTCTGGTGCCCAAGAAGGTCGGTGGCCTCAAGCCTATTTTAGAGTGCAAAGACCAAATATCAAACAGAAAATATCGACTTGCAAAAATATCGAGTCACTAATATTGGGGAATGAAAATATTGTCAGTAAGAATATCGTTGTCAAGATTTTAAGGTAAGTAATATCGATTTTTAAAATATAGAAGTCATTAATATAGTTTGTAAAAATATAATTGTTTAAAAGATCGTTTTTTAATTATTGTTATGTTTTTAGTATATGTTTATGATGTAACTTTTTGTTAAATATTGTTTATGTTTCTTACTATATTAGTTACATTTTTTGAAGTTATGAAATTTAACTTAATTACATTTTGTGTTTTTTAATTCTGTAGAGGGTTGTGGGGTGGGAAGTCATTTATTTATAATATGTTAATGATCATTTTTTAATCAATATTATTTATTTAATTGATATTTAATGTTGTTAATTGTTTTATTAATTTTTTTATGTAAATCTGTTTATGGGGTCAAGTGTGGAAAGTAATTTATTTTTAATTAATTAATAATTGGTTGTAAATGTACATTAATTATTTCATTGATAATTATATTAATTGTGCATTGTTTGAGGTGCAGGTTGTGGGGTTATATGAGTAAAGGGTGGAAAGTAATGTATTTTTAGTTTATTAATAATTAGTTAGTTGTTATTATTAATTAATTGATAATTATGTTAATTGTGTAATTAATTTTTTATGTGTGCATTGTGGGGATTATAGGTGTTATGGGTGGGAAGTTGTTTATTTTTTAATAATTAATACTCAGTGGTTAGTTAATATTCATTAATTAATTGATAATTAAATATGTCAATTGTTTAAATGTTTTTTAGGTTTGGGTTGTGGGCTTTATTGGGGTAAAGGGTGGGGAGTAAATGGTTTTTTTTGTTAATTATGAGTTAAATACTAATAATGTTTTACTTGTAAATCAATTATTTTAATTGTGTTATTAATTTAGGTGGGGTTTGTTGGGTTTATAGGAGTGAAGGATGGGAAGTTAATTAATTTTCATTATTTTATATTTAGTTTTTCATAAATAATATTTGGTTGGTTGATAAATAATGATGTTAATTGTGCAAGTAAGTTTTTTAAAAATGTAGATGTGGGTTGTGGGTTTTGTAGGGTATAGGGTGTGAAGTTAATTAATTTTATATTTTTAATAATAAATATAATTTGTATTTCTTTCCAACGTTTATTTTAATGTGTTTACTTTTTTTATTATTTTCATTTTGTTTAAGATATTTTTGTTGTTTTTAATGTGGCATTGATTGGAGTGGGAATATTAAATTTCACCCCTCTACAATCCAACACTTTCCCTATTGTTGCACTGACTGGAGTGGGAATAGTAAATTTGACCCCTCCGCGATACAATCATCTCCCTACTGTTGCACTGACTTGAGTGGGATTAGTAAATTTGGCCCTTCCGCAATCCAACACTTTCCCTACTGTCTTACTGACGGTAGTGGGAGTACTAAATTTAACCCGTCCGCAATCCAACACTTTCCCTACTGTTGCACTGACAGGAGTGGGAAAAGTAAATGTGACCCCTCTTCAATCCAACACTTTCCCTACTGTAGCACTTACTGGAGTGGTAATAGTACATTTGACCCCTCCACAATCAAACACTTTCCCTACTGTTGTATTGAGTGTAGTTGGACTTGTACATTTTACACCTCCTGAGTATGACACTTTGTCTGCTCTTGTATAAATTGTAGTGGGAATAGTACATGTATTACATTACAAAAATGTTATTTTATTTTATATTGTTTACTTTTATATTAATATGTGTTTGGTTATTTAAAATAATAATATTCATAATTACTAAAGTTTATAATATTTGTAGTAAATTGTTTTATTTTGTTTCATTATTTATGTGCATTTAAAATGGTTTCTTTTTTTAAAATTGTTATTGGATATATGTATATACATATTTATTTATATAATTCCATTTAGAAAAGTTTTAATTTTTTTATTGATCATGATAGTTATGTTGTTTTTAAAAATTATTCAATTTATTTTATTTGTATTATATTGGTATAATTATTTAATTACATTTTTGTTTACTATTAAGTTTATATATATTTAAAAATCGGTATTTATACAACTATATTAGTGACCATTATTTTTGTAATTTTAATTATAAGTATAGGAAGTCAATATTTTTGAACTAGATATTTTTGACTCGATATTTTTGAAGTTTGAAATTTTTATAGTCTATATTTTGTCAGTGAATCCTATTTCAGACCTGTACCTTTTCAATTATTTCCTGTAGAAAGATAACTTCAAAAGGCTTATGTGTTCTCAGGTTCATTCTGCCCTAGATCCTGGATGGTAGTGTTTGACCGACGGGACATGTTTTTACTCATCCCTGTCCTGCCATCCCACAAGAATTATTGGCGGTTCACGGTGGTCTATAGGCAATTTCAGTTCACTGTGCTCCCATTTGTCTTTACCAGTGCAACTCAGGTTTATACAAAAGTGATGGCAGTGGTTGCAGCACATTTGCAGAAATCAGGGGTTCCAGTCTTCACTACCTCAATGACTACCTGCTGAAGAGGGTCTCACCCCAGGCAGTCGTCCCTCACCTCCAGACTATGGGGAACCTTCTGCATTTGCTGGGGTTTACTATCAATGTGCCGAAGTCACACCTGACTCCCTCTCAGAAGATTTGCTAAGCAGTTCCGGGCACACCCTCTGGAGTGGTGAGTGCAAGATATTTAATGTCATACTAAGATTCCATTGTTTCAGCCTCTATCCTGGATTTCAGTGAAACAGATCTGAAGTCAGAGTGGATGCAGCATCAGGGAAATCTCTCGGACCTGGTCCAGATATCGGAGGAGACTGCAAAAGATCTGCAGTGGTAGTTGACAAACTGCGAGTGGACCAGTGGCAGAGTCTTCCCTCTTCCCCACCCAGAACTCACAGTGGTTACAAAAGTATTACTCCTGGGTTGGGGTGGCCATCTGGGAGAGTTGAAGACCAGAAGACTTTGGTCTCCGGCATAGTCTCTGCTCTGTATCAATTTTCTGGAGCTGAGATCGATTTGCTTGGCACTGAAAGCCGTCCTCCTATCCATCAAGGGCAGGTTGGGTCAGGAGTCCAAGGACAAAACCACTGCCATGTGATACAACAATATGCCGGCCGGGTGAGCCACTGGCTCAGTGTCAGGAGGCTCTGAGACTTTGGGCTTGGCTGGAGATCCAGGACATTTTTCTGTTGCTAGACCACCTACAGTGATCTCTGAACACCAGGGCAGAGGCATTCAGCCATCATTGACTTGCCGATCATGAGTGGCAGTGACACCGGGAGTTGTTCTTCTGTGCTTTGGAGTTTCCAAAGCGTACCCAGGCAGAGACGCATTTCGCCTTAAGTGGGCCTCAGGACTCATGTACACTTTCCCGTCAATACCATTCCTGTGCATAGTTCCCAATAAGGATAGGAACGACTGGGCCAAGGTCATTCTTGTGGCTCTGGATGGGGCACTAAGAGTCGGATATTTCGACCTCCTGAGTCTTTGGGGAGATCTTCTGTTGCAACACCAGGGCAGGGTCAGGCTCCAAATTCATGCATGGAGATTGAGTGTAGACTTTCCTCCCTCCAGAGGTCAGTGATGTCATCTTGGCAGCCAGGCATCCCTCCACCAAGATGGTATATGATCCCATTGTAATAGGTTCAAAGCTTGGAAATCCTTGTACAAGGTGGATCCCTTATCGGCTTCATTATCAGATATTCTGTTATTTGCTCTTAACTTGACCCAGCAAGGTCTTGCTCTGGGCACTGGTAGATATTATATTTCTGTCATATCGGCTTTTCTGCGGCTGCTGGATCAACCCTCCTTGTTTACATCACCAGCTGTGACGAGGTTCTCCCCTACTCCATGTGTGCAGACCCAATGTGATCTCAATTTGGTTCTAGCTTTTTTGATATGTGCCCCATTCAAGACATTGCACAACTGCTTGTTGAGGCTGTTTGACATTGGCAAGGAGAGTTGACAAGCTTCAAGCTCTGTCTAATAACCCTCCACATACCAGATTCTACCCAGAGAACCTGGTCCTTCGGACACGTGACTTTTTTCTACCAATGATGGTCACCCCTTTATAAATATGTTAGAACATTACACTGCCTACATTTTTTTTATTCTACCTCATCCTGCTAAGGAGGAGAGACTCCATCGGCTGGACCCAAAAAGAACTATCTCTTTTTATATTGATTGCATCATCGGGTGGACACTCAATTCTATATTGGGTTCAGGGGTGAAGAAAGGCAAAGCAGTGCAGAAACCAACAATCTCACAATGGATTGTGTTCTGTGTTAAAATCTGCTACAGAATAGCTAAAACAACAGGCTCCTGAGGGCTTGTGGGTCCATTCCAACAGGGCCAACACTCCACTACTGCGTTAGCATGCAGGGTGCCAGTCCTGGACATCTGCCAAGCTGCTACATGGTCATCAATACACTCATTCGCAAAGCACTACTGCTTGGACAGTCAGGTTTGTCGGGACAGGCACTTTATCTATTTTCTTCTCCAAGAATTCCTGATTTGAGCTGTCTGCAGACTCACCTCTGGGGAAGTATTGTTCTTGTGATATAGACTTCTAATTGCAGAGACTTCACCCTAGAATAGGTATCCAAGTAAGGTACTTACCATCAGTAACCCTTATTCTGTTAGAAACTCTATCTAACTGCAGAATCCTCACTGACTCTCCCATCCTCCCCACTCTGCGATATGGGATCTTCTTCTTCATGTAGCTTATAGATTCTGCGCACAAGTCACCTATTGGTCACTCGTAGACAATAGCGGCTGGCATGGAACAAGAGTGGAGAGGCAGGGGGTTTGCGGGGGGAGGGTACGAAATAAAAAACATAAAAACCTCCTCGCCACGGTTCGAGCATTCAGCCGTCTCTCCTCTATTGTCCCCCGCTGTCTCTCCGCCGGAACAAGGAATTTCACAGGCTCCCTCTCCTGAGCCAATCACAATGGTGCAGTGCAGCGTTGTGATTGGTCTGAGCGCCGTGGCTCTGTGCTCAGACGGGAAATGGGAGGCTGGGCATGTTCCCCGTCAGGCCTTTTAATGCAGCCTGGTGGGGAACATGCAAAGTGTGAATGACTGCTTGACCGGCCCGAGAAGGCCGGCAAAGCAGTCATGTGCACTTTGGAGTGCAGCAATCACTCCATGACGTCATGTGAGCCATTGACCCACCCCTGCCAACCTGCTCCTCCTAACCTGGCCGATACAAGAAATAAAATGATAATAAAGGAAATATCTTCTGTTACTATGATTTGATTTTTTCACACTGCCCGAGAGCAGTTGAGTGACACTTCACCGCCTTAGCTGAGGAGCTGCCACTGCTTGTAGCTTCATGTTTTGGTGTGGAAATATACCCAAACGTAGCTGATTGCAGCATGCCAGAATAGCGCTTATGTGGGCACCGCAACATCACTTCCGTCCTGCATGACGCTGTCATGGAGTTGAACTGTGCCATCTCTGGGCATGCAGAGGAACTGCTCAAAGTTTTCCTGATCCAGTCTAATGCCTGGGGAATATTTTAAGGTGAGAAATCACTGGTTAGATAGTATCTACCGGAAAAAGCATTAACAAAGGTATGTAACTTGTTCTGCTGACTTCACATGTGCACACTTTAATTCAACCCATTTATGTCTTTCTTTGACAGTGTGTGGTAGTTCCTCATTCAGCCAAACCCGGATCATTGGTGGAGAGCAGGCACACACCGGAGAATGGCCGTGGCAGGTCAGCATGCAGTACGGCAGACAGCATACATGTGGTGGGTCACTGATCTCCAGCAGATGGGTGCTCACTGCTGCTCGCTGCCTCTGGTAAGCATGAGTGCAGGCTACAGGCATGTAGTCAATGTAATAGAAGTGTTTAGTTGGTATTAGCAGTAGATTATTGTAAATCAAAATAATCTTACTTAATAATCATACTTACCTAGCAGGGGAGACATCAGGATCATGAAGTGTTTAGTTGGTATTAGCAGCATGTTACTGTAAATCCAATTTTTGTTAGTTAATAATCATACTTACCTGGCAGGGAAGACACCATGATCACCAAGGTGGTTCTCCCAGAGTGAGGCTCATCCATTGCACTCCAGATGCGCTGACCCTCACAATGTCCCCAAATGTGGCATACTCACCTGCATTTTTTCTGGTAGTGGGGTACCGCATTCTTACTTTCCCCTGGGAAGAAAAAATCAAAACAATCTTTAATCCAGTTTTCTGGATAGTGCATCACAGGACTTCAATGAGCTCAACTGCACATCACTTCAATGCTATGTGACCGATACACGTCCTGTCACATGTGTATCATTGTGTGATGGAGGGATTTCTGCTATTCTTCTATTATTTCTTAAGAAAGCAAGGGCTCATATTGGATCATATCTGATCCAGAGCTGATTACTGTCCAGATTGTATCACAAATCACGAATGGTGGTGTATGCAACTCCAACACCACCATTAGAAATGTTACTCACTGATCACTGGTTTAGATTAATGGAACTGATACTAGTCCTCATTACACAGCACACCAGGAGATGTTATCCTCAAACATTGTACCTTTACTACTCTGGGCATTAGTATGGCACAATGAGAATGCCTTGCTCAAAAGAGCGGTAATTGAAGACTGTTTTGCCTGTGAATCACGGATTGGAAAATCTCTAGGCTTAAATACATTAGGGATTCTTCTATTAGGCTTGACAATTTACCCCCATTTTTTTCCCTACTTGCGTAAGGAAATCAAATAGTAGTTGGTTGCCAAGAAATATATGACTGTACAGCAATGCTGCCGAGAACAGGCTGGAACTATGTTATGATTAAATCCTCTGATGGCTGAGTTTTACCTCAACTTGGTTGCCCAATCATGGATGCGCCCAGTCCTGACTGGTTTCCAATCAGGCTCTATTATGTGGCAATTATCTTTCACTTTTAGGCAATACGACAATTGCAGCATTTGTTGCTATCCATGTGATGCAGTTTTGGCCCAGACTTTTGCACACTTTTACTTTTATGTGCAAGTTTTATGTGCTGTAAATTTATGGGGCCCATTTTGAAAAGTCAACATGTTAAGAAGTGCAGACCAGCGTTGCTTTACTTACAATTATTGATTTGCCCTGAGGCATGCTTTAGAGAGGACTAAGCATAATGCTAGTTCAGATAAATGTTATGCCAGGTCTACAAAATGTCTTAATTGCGGTATTGTTGGCCATTTGGCGAAAGTTTGTAGAAGAAAAAAAAATATTAAGAAATGTAACCAAGTTGTTTGTCTCACTGAGAATTCAGATTCTTCTGAAATTGATTCGGAGGATTCTGAAAGATCTCATTCCACATCCATTTCCAGAATGAAAAATGTTGTCCTCAATATTACTAATACTGATAAAAGTAAAACTTTATGCATTATCAATTTTGGAGGTATTCCGTTACAGGTCGCTACTGATTCTAGGTCTCCATTCACAATAATTGCTCGTTCAATTTGGGATGAGAAATTTGTGAATGTTTTAGGTCCACATTTAGAACCTACGGACATCAATCCTGAAAGTTTTACAGGTGAAAAGATAAATATGTTAGGTTTTCGTTTACTAAATTTCCAATTTAAAGGGAGACAAGCATTATGTAAATTGTATGTAGTAATTGATGGTCCTTCAGTCTTGGGGTGGAAGGACCAGAGAGCATTAAGTATTATTTTTGAGCCAAATAGCTCTGAACAAGTATTAGTATCTTGTGATGGTGTAGAGACAAAAAATGGGTTTTGTATGAGTTTAAAGAAGTGTTTAATGGGAAAATTGGTAAACTTAAAGGTTTCACCCATCTTATTAGAGTCAAACCTTCTGCTATTCCCACAATCCACAAAGTTCGTAATATTCCATTAATTGCAGAAGAAGAGGTCAAACTTGAGGTAAAAAAATGACAAGATTGGTATTATTGAGCCCATAGAAGCTTGCGAATGGATTTCCCCGTTGGTCGTCGCTAGACGATCCAACGAAAAATTTTGTTTATGTGTTGAGCTCAGAAGTCTAAATGAGAACATCATTGTCGATCAGTTTCCTCTTCCGAGGTTCGATGAAATGCTTTCAATGACCAGAGGTTCGAAGTGGTTTTCCACTATCGTTCTCTCCGCCGCATATCACAAAATTGTTTGACACCCATCATTCAGAAATGTTACCTCTTTTTGTACCCCTTTTGCTTGCTACCAATTTCACAGAATGGATTTTGGTTTGGCTTCTGCAGCCGCTGTATTTCAGAGGTTAATGACTCAGTTATTTGGTGATGTGCTGGGTTTACTTTCTTTCAGGATGATATCCTTGTAATGGGACATGATAAACCTGAACATGATGATAGGTTAAGAAACGTTTCGCACGTTTTCATGTCTAAAGGTTTGACTGGTGAAATTTCAAAATGTAAATTTGCTGAACGCAGTGTGTTTTTAGGTCACGAGGTAAGCCACAATGGTATCAAACCCAAATCGAAACTCAACAGTGCTATTGTTGATGCTCCTTCCCCTAAGTCCAAGGATGATTTGCGATCATTTTTGGGCTTAGCGTAATTTTACTCTAAGTTTGTTGAAAACTTTTCAGAGAAAACCGATCCTATGAGGATACTGTTAAAGAATAAAATCATTTTTTAATGGTCCTCTGAATGTCAACAAGCTTTTCAAACTATAGAAAATGCTATCAGTAAAGCCCCCAATCTACAAGGATTTTATCAGTCTGCTGTCACGTTTGTCACCACTGACGCAAGTTCGAAAGGTTTGGGTGCTGTGCTCACTCAGATTGATGGAGATCATAATGAAGTTGTCATTGCCTTTGCATCCAGGTCGTTATCTCCCTCAGAGGAGAAGTATTCCGTAATTGAAAGAGAGACGTTAGCCTGTGTTTGGGCTATGGAACATTTTAGAAATGTTTTATGGGGCAGGGATTTTATTTTAAGATCAGATCATAAACCTTTAACTAAACTTCTTACCGCTGAAGGTTTATACAAAACCACTTCTAGGATTGCTAGATTTTCTATGCTACTTCAAGATTTTTTGTACACTGTTAGATCCGTTCCTGGAGTTAAGAATAGAACAGCTGATTTTCGAGGCAGGATGGCTTCACCTTTGAATGAGATAGATTTCAATTCATGGAATTAGTTTTCTGTTGCCAGTGTTTCTTATGTTGATGTGTTACAAGGAAGCATTGAAAATTTGGAGTTGATAAATGCTGAAATCAAGGATGTTATTCTTCTTGAAGTCAAGTCTAAGGTCATTAAAGGTTGGTCTGATTTTGAAAGTAAGAATCTTATAGACGAAATCAGAGGATTCTGGCAGGTGAGTAATGAGTTAAGTGTTGATGGTCAATTTCTGTTGAGAGGAGATAAAGTTTTGCCTCCTACTACCTTAAGAAAGAAAATCATTTGTTTATGTCATGATGGACACTCTGGTATCACCCGCACCAAACAGAGACTCACAGCCTTGTATTGGTGGCCTGGTGCAGATACTGCTGTGGAGCGATTTGTTAGAGAATGTGTCAGTTGTGAAGTTACAGACAAATCTCATAAAATTCTTAATCCTCCTTCATTTCCGTTGCATTGCCAGAACGCTCCTTGGCAAGAGGTTGCTTTGGATTTCATGGGACCTATTTCTTGGCAAGATGGTTATATCAAGTACATTATTGTGCTTGTTGATGTATTTTCTAAATGGTTTGAGTTGAATATTATGGATAGTGTGAATTTCCTTAATGTTATCAGGTTTTTGGATGCTGTCTTCCTTAGAGAAGGTCTTTCAGCATCCACCCTCACAGACAATGGAGTTCTGTTTAAATCAAATGAAATGGTCCAGTATTTACATTCTTCTGGTATGGAACAAAAATTATCTGCACTTTATAATCCCAGTGGGAACAGCGTAGTAGAAGTAATTAACAGCAGTATTAAAGGGATTATTCAACTTTCTAATAAATCTAACTTGTCTTGGGAAAATGAATTGATATAAATGACTTGGTCTTTCAGGGTGACCAATCATTCTTCTATTAATTGCAGTCCCTTTTCTATTATGAGGGGTAAGATTCCATTTTCCATCGCTAAAGCCGGCCCTGACTGAACTCATCACACTTTTAGGGACCAGCCCCGCGATTCCACACACATTTTTTTAAATTAAGTACATACACTTACAAACAATCTAGACACATTGACATTGCCAATAAGTGTTAGCAGTATCAGATAAATGACTAACAACGATTTTGTTGTGAATAACTAGAATTAAAAATGTTTCAGTTCTGAAAACATTAAACTGTGAATTTAAAATCACGTGGATATGGTAGTATTCTTCAGAGAGTCGCCATCACTACAGTCGTCACCTTCACATCATTTACCTTTTCAGTTTCTCATTCTGATAAACACTGCACCCGTTTTCTCCTGACATCTTTCTGAAATATTCCATCTGCATAGCTCATGTCATATCCTTCTACACTGTTTTCTCACTCTGCCGTTCTACGTGTAAAACTTACAGCACCTCCCTTTCAAAATACCTTTTCCCTGTCTCACAGAAACACACACACCGTCTCTCCTTGCCTATGATCACACCATTTTTAGTTTGATGCTATTCGTACTCTCACAGCTGTGGGTCTCCTTTACAGTTGGGACATAAGTGACCATCACTCGGGGCGCTCTGCAGAGAGCACAACAATTGGACAGCATGGTGTCTTGAGGACCTTTATACACCTCTGACAGGCACCATGAGAAACTTGTACTCCCCTCAGAGTCCGCTCCAGAGCTCTCAATCATGCGCTGTCATTAACATTGTTCCAGTAGAAGACATTAGAATGCCTTTTAGCAGTATGGCACTTCTGAGGTCACTGATCAGTTTATCCTATTTTTTAGTAAAACAAGTAAATACATAAGTTATGTACTAGCTCGTATCAGTGTACCTCAAAACACATATTTGTTAGTTTGTTTAGATATGCTGCCAGCCCTCATTACCCTAAATGCCAGCTGCATAATCTATAAACCAATCAAGACCAACACACTGCCTACCTGGCTGATAAGCTCATCACATCGCAATGGGTACTGTCGTACTGGAGACAAAGAATTAGAAAAATCTAAACAGGCATTCTCCATCTACAAATCTATGAGCTGGGACAACATTCTTACCAACATTCAACATGCTACCCATTTTCAGTTTAGGGAAAAAACTTTTCAAAGAATACTACATCACCACGCCTTAAATAGTCCATGTTCCATCTCAGAACCAAGCACCCATGCCTAGACTCACTCTCTACATTTCTGCCTTTAACCATGAACAATTCTTTTCTGCCATTCATGTAGTTTTGCGCTATTCAAATAGTACATGCATGCATACAACATGCAATTGTAGCAGTTGGTTCCATTTATTTTGACAAGGTATCCTGTCACAGCAGTCTATTCTAGAAAATACATGTCGTTTTAGAGCTATCCTCTGTCAATGTCTCCCTTTCAGATACCATTTCTAGGTCGGATCACCTATCTTGTTTTTTTTTGTTTTTTTAGTAAAAAATATAACATAGGCTTTAATAATTTTCAAGACAGTAAAACAAGATCATAAAAAATAATAATAATAACAATTCAATAAAGAATGATACATCTAATGTGTTAAAAACAATTCATATTATATTGCTTTATCTTAAAACGATGGTTTCTTCAACGCGTTTCAACACAATAAGTGTCTTCATGAGGAAATTACCATCATGAATCTAGAATTAAATGAACAATTTTAAAAACACTATACTCGGTAAAAAATAGTTACATTGTTTCTTGCTGTTAAATTGCTTATGTCTCAAAAAATAATACATTTGCCGCTAAGTGGTACCAAGGAATATTATGTAATAAAGAAAAAGGGAAAGGCAGAAAGTAGAAAAAATGTGATGAAAGATAGGACACAAAAGAAGTAAGAAACAAAAACATAAGACTTTGACGGTTGCAGACTAGACAGAAAAAATGATACATTAATTAATGATATTTAAAAGGGGCACATGATGGCTTGAGCACTTCTGTATCTGAAGGTACTCTGATGGAGATATGCATGGATAATATGCCAAAATAATATAAGCTGTGAGAATTACTAGTATGGTTAATTCTAATTAACTGCGATAACAGCATATTTTTGAGTAGCGTTGTACCTTGTAGTTGCAGCTTTATATGTATTAGGGAGATCACAGATGTGAAGGTACAGGGAGAGGATATCCCTTAGTGACGGATAGTAGGGACCTGATTAATATCCGTGGAGTTCACTGGTGTTGTCACACTGTAATAACAATAGACAATTGCGAGATAGGGGGAATCTCTTTTAAGAAAAACAGCTTTCCTGTAGCTGAGGTGGTACATGGTTACCTTGTAGATTGGAGCTGAAACAACAGCGGTACATGGATTAAATGATGTGGGCGTTCCCAATGGAGCAAAACAAACGTGTGGAGATACGTTTGGAACTAGAAACTCTTAAGGCTGCAAGTATAAAAATGGAGGAAACATGACATCGCTAAAGGATAAAAATGTGTTACCTATAATATTGCAAATGACAGTGAGGCTACAAAGTAAAACCTCTTTTATATTTTCAAAAGGTTACCTTTCGTAGTGCGTAAGGATTTCTTTAATGTGTAAACGTCACTCGTAGAAAGGTCAACAGACCGCAAACAGGGTTGCTACGGCAGGAACGGAAGATCAATAAAAGACGTGATGGCCGTTATATCGGCTTGTGGGTATAAGCGCATATCTGCGAATGAGAAGAGGGGTTCAGTCAGGCTAAAAGTTTAGAGACAGCTAAGGGCTGAAGGGTCTGTCTAGATGTAAAAGGAGGACAAATACCTGCGAGGGGCAAGCGAGGCCTCCTCTAATGTCTCGACGTAAAATGTGGCTGATCGGGATCAACTAGTAACATTGTATCTCACATATTTATATAAGCTAGCATGTGATTGGAAAAAGCGGTAAGTCCAACCTACTCTTAAAGGAGCAGACAAACAAATAGATAGCAAGTTCCGTGAAGAGGTATAGCCAATGAGGTAGCTGTGATGTGAAGCTGAAATCAGATGGGTAAACCTACTTTTAAAGGGCCAAACAGAATGGTAGATGGCTGACTCTATTAAAAGGTATAACTAGTAGGGGAACAGTTGTGTGAAGCTAGGATAGCTTCACTGGTGGGGTAATAAAAAGAATATCTTTATAGAAAAAATGATAATGGGATTGCTGAGCAATGGGGCTGAAGATATGGCGACTATCTGTTCAAATAATAGCATTCTCCCATGGGAGGTCATTGTTAAGGCCATGGTAAAAAGTATTGAGAGAAAAGATCCAAAACACTTCTCTCTTTTTGCGGATCTTTTCTCCACCTTTGTCGTTTGCAATGTTAATTTTTTCCAGTATGCACCACTTAATGTCGTGGGGAGAATGCTGGAAATCAATGAAATGTCTGACTAGCGGGCCAGAAATTTTAGAAGTTTTGATAGCTGACTTGTGCTCGGTCAGACGAGTTTTTACAGCTCGAGATGTCTTCACTACGTAACCTAGGTTACAGGGGCATACAATTAAATAGACAACATTCTGAGTTTTGCAGTTCCAAAGTTCTTTTGTGTTGAATTTTTTTATTGAATTATTCAATAAAATACATAGTAAATATCAACGTGAATAAGGTAAATAAGAAAACCTTATTTGCTAAATATTTGAAAAGAATAATGAATTGATAGATTATGAAATTTACTCCTAGTAATAGAGATAAGGAAAAAGTTAACTGACTGACTGACTGACTGAAGTACTTGTAAAGCGCTCGAATGCTGCGGCGTCTTGGCGCTGAGTGACTAGAGAGCAGTGTGAGCCAGTCTTAATACGAGGAAAAGAGCCAGGTTTTCAGTGCTTTTCTGAAACAAAGTTTAGATTTTTGTGAGCGCAGTGCAGGGGGTAGAGAGTTCCACAGTCTGGAAGCCTGGTAAGAGAAAGATCTACCACCCCAGCGTTGTCTTCTTATTTTAGGTTGGCAAATAAGATCAAGACCGGCTGATCTCAGCGCACGTGATGGTACATATCGAGGAAGAAGTTTGGCAAGATCGTCTGATCCCGTACCGTGCACAGATCTGTGGGCCAGACAGAGGGCTTTAAATTGTATTCTACACCTGACTGGAAGCCAGTGAAGTTTCCTAATGACTTTAGATGTTGGGTGACGATAGGGTAGATTCAGCAGAACCCTGGCTGCGGCGTTTTGAATTGCCTGCAGCTTGTTCAGTTGTTTTTCTCCTGTACCTAAGTAGAGGGAGTTGCAATAGTCCACTCGGGACATTACCAGGGCACCCATAACAGTTTTTTGCAATGTGGAGGGGATATAAGGTAGAACTTTCCTAAGGACCTCGATGGTATGAAAGCAGGTAGACGTTACCTGATTATTCTGAGCCTTACAAGATAGTTCTTTATCAACCAGAAAGCCAAGATTCCTGACCTTTTCTGCTGGGCTTGGACAAGAGCCCGCCTCCGGGGGCCACCAGAGGTTGTTCCAGATCAATGGTTTCTGACCGAACTCGATTATCTCGGTCTTGTCTGCATTTAGTTTTAAAAAGTTAAGGCTCATCCAGTTTTTTACACTGAGAAGACAGTTCTTAAAGTGCTCCGCAGTGGCTTGGATGGACTGGGACACTGAGACTACTATTTGAGTGTTGTCAGCGTAGGACACTAATTGTAGACCATGGGATTGAACTAAGGCAGCTAAGGGGGTGACATATAAATTAAACAGGGTGGGAGATAGTGCCGATCCCTGAGGGACCCCACCTGGAAGGGAGAATTTGTCAGATGTAAGACCTTCCCAGTGCACTTGTTGGATTCGAGAGTCCAGAAAGGATGTTAAGAGGGCTAGGGCAGCGTCCGTGAAGCTAAGTGTTTTTAATCTGTTTAACAGGATTGAGTGGTTCACGGTGTCGAATGCCGCTGTGAGGTCCAATAAAATCAGGGCAGTTCTGCTGCCCTCGTCCATTGTTCTTCGAATATTTTCAGTTGCCATAATCAGGGCCGACTCTGTTGAGTGGGAAGGGCTGGGTTCAATGAATCCTTCTTCAGGATTGGTCGGATACATGCTTTTTTCCAGCTGATTGGAAAAACACCCGAGATGATAATGTTGTTAATCAAGGGGGTCAGAACAGCTGCCACTGTCATCGGGACCATATGTAATATACGCGGTGGACAGGGATCTAATGGGGACCCCGACTTCATCTGTGTGATGAGGTCTGCCACCTGTGACTCCTCTAATAGGGGAAAGGAGGAATAACTAGGACCAGACCGGGGGACAGTGTCATTATTCTCCTTAGATGTGATTGATGCCAATGAGCTAAGGTCGTCATAAACTGTCTGGACCTTATGTTGGAAGAAGGTAGCAATATTAGTCACAAAGTTTTGGTCAGGGCTAAAGACAGTGTCGCGGGGGGTCCTAGTGAGATGAGTGATAGTTTTAAATAGTTCTTTTGGAGTATTGGAGGCTGCCTGGATTTTATTTGTAAAATAGGCTGATTTAGCCTGCACTATTGCTGTCTTGTATTCCTGCAGGGCTTTGATGTATATTTGTTTGTTTTGAACACTATAATCCGAGCGCCACGACCGCTCAAGTCGTCGGCATTTTTGTTTTATATGTTTCACCTCCATGGAATACCAAGGTGCAGTGGCAAAGCGTCTTCTGGCTTTTTTTATTTCTACAGGGGCTAGCTTGTCGACTGTCTGCTGAATCCAATCTTGGAATTTGGTCGCTCCTAAATTGGTGTTGCCGGTTTCAAGAGCAGGGGGATCTTTTGCAAGTGACTGTGCCAAAAGGGCGGGTTCAAGCTTGTTCCAAGGACGTGTCTTTTCGGGAAGCATAAGGCCTCTTCGATGATGTGTACGTTTAGTCAGAGACATATTAAAAAAGATAGCATAGTGATCAGACCAGGGGACTGCTTTGGTCGAGATAGTTTTGATATGGTTATTGCTAGTAAAAATGCCATCAAGGGTGTGTCCTGCGATATGAGTGGAGTTTGAGACTAGTTGAGTCATGTCAAAACTTAGAAAATTGTCAATTAAAGTCGTTGAGTCGGAGTCATTATTTGCTTCTAAGTGAAAATTAAAGTCACCCAGAACGGTATATGTGGTGGAGTTAGATGTAGATTCAAGAAAGGTGTGCAGTGCTCTGATAAATGGTGTTCTCAGACCAGGGGGGTGATACACAAGTAGGCCAGAAAATATAATACAATTATTTTCTTTAATTTTAAAGCCCATGGCGTCTGCTTCTAGACCATGCTCGGGTAATGAGAAAACTTTTAAATGGGATTTATAAATAATCCCAATCCCACCTCCCACTGCTCCTTGTCTGTTAGCAAATTCTACATGATAACCTGCAGGAACTGCGTCATTCCAGTCCGGTCCAGAGGTATCAGATGCGCAGGTTTCTGTTAGAAACATAAGATCAGCGTCATGGTCTGTGATCAGGGCAGAAATTTCGTGTTTGTGTTTAACCATAGATCTTGTGTTCAACAGTATAGATTTCAGAATTCTATTTTCAGCTACCGGGGGGTCTGTTACACCCTTAGGGTTATTGTTGGTAGGCAAATGGGAATTCTTAGTTGGACGTTTACAAATAGCCGTAGGCAGATTGTAAAAATTCTGGGATTGCGGAGAGGGATTGTGGAGTATGTGCAGGCCACAGGAGGCGCAGCAAGAGGGTGAGGAGAGATCTCCAAGGTTTACTTCATGCATGAGGTTACACGGGTATTGGTTTAGCTCAAGGAGCTGTGAGCTAGAGTAATGCAGATTTTGGTGGTTAGGAGAAGTGGCATAATGTCCGGCGCTGGGCGCGGGACTGGCGCGGATGGGCGCAGACGGGCTTGCCTTTGGCGCGCCTTCGGCGCGCCGCCGGCGCGCCCGCTGCGCCCGTCCGCTGCGCTCCCTGTGAGGGGGGGTCATTTTGTAGTTGTGTTTGAGGGAGGGGCCGAGCACTGGACCGCTCGCAATTTTCCCCAGTAAGATGGCGGGCGCTAGAGCCAGTCACAGCCCTGTCAGCGTTAGTTCTGCTGCGAAGGGGGTGGGCAATCAATCAGATAAGTGATTAACAGTACATACTCTACAATCTGTTGTAAAATAACAATACAAAAGGTATGAATGTATCTTTTATGTAAGTAACCGAATGACTAAATAAATATAATCAAGATTAAAAGAAAGAAAGAAAAAAAGAAGAAAAAAAAGAAGGTGCCAGAGTAACGGGTGGAAGGGGGGGAGAGGGAAGGGAAGAGAAAGGATAAAGAGAATGGAATTGTACAGGAAAAGCATATGAGATAATACAATTAAGTAGGTAAAGGATGCATATTAGAAGAGGGAGCTGGGTTAGAATCGTCATCCAATGTGGTTTTCAAAAAGGGGGACCAAGTTTGAAGAAAGATGTCAGCTTGGTCCTGAAGATTGTAAATTGTGCGTTCATGTAAGGCTGTCTGCATCATTGCCACCAACTATTCTTCCTGAGAAGGAGGAGATGAAGACTTTCAATGGCGTAAAATGCAAATTTTGGCTGTAGCCAAAGCAGTGTGAAGAAGACAAGTCTGTGGCTTAGAAAGTTTTGCAAGACCACGGAAGTCATGTAAAATAATGGTGGCAGATGTAAGTGGTGAAGTTAATGCCATTGTAGAGTTCAAAGTTTTGCCAACAAAGATCCGGAAGGGTCTGGTGCGTGGACATTCGCAAATGATATGTGTTATGTCACAACCGGGATTAGAACATCTCCAGTAAGAAGTGTGCGATAATAACCCAGCTTTATTTAATTTAACCGGTGACCAGTGCCAATCATGAAGAATTTTAAAGATACAGAATTTGAGACGCACTTCTCGAAAGCCTTTGTGCAACCCCTCCAGAATATGATCCCATTGACCATTGGAGTACATAATAGATAAGCGAGATTGCCATTTATTCCGAAGAGTAGGTGAGAGAGGTTGTGAAAAAAGAGGGAGCATAAAGGTTATATAAAGACCAGAGGTCACCCCCTTAAACTTCCCCCATAGTTGCAGATAAGATAATATTCGAGAAACCTGAAGCAACCAAGGTGGAGAGCCTAATTGTTTTTTAAGACATTGTTGAAGTTGAACGTATTTAGAGGAATGTAGAAGTGGAAGATTAAATTCCTCACAAAGTTGGGGAAAAGTTTTAAAATCTCCATCATGTAAGAGTTGATCCAGAGAATAAATGCCGGCTTCTTTCCACAAAGGCCAGGATAAAGTACGACCATTGATACGAATAGCTGAATTATTCCACAAAGAGCTTTAATGTGAGTTTGCGGATTCAAACTTAATATGCGATGACCCCTCTGCCAAGATCCAAGCATGGCTGATAAGATAGGATTTTTAGGATCCAAAGTACTAGTACCAGTACCGTATAAAAGGGATAGTCCTGAATCCTGAGATAGAAGATGACGTTCAATTGATACCCATTGTGGAATGTCTCTAGATTTGGGTAGAAAATATGAGAGTTGAGAAATGTGTAGGCCAAATGAATAATGTTCAATGGATGGAAGACCCATGCCTCCATATAACTGATGGTCCTTTAATTTAGCAGCAGCAAGGCACGGTTTAGCTGTGCCCCAAATGAAGAGCTTTATCTTGGAGTCGATTGATCTAAGAGTAACTAAAGGAATTTGGAGGGGGAGCATACCCAAAGCATAAATGAATCTTGGTAAAGTAACCATCTTAATAGCTTTAACTCTACCCCATAAAGATAATCCTAGAGCTTTCCACTTATCAAAATCCCTCTGCATTTAAGAAAATAAAGCAGATAAATTATCCGCAACCATATTTTCCAAAGCTTCATTAATCAGAATCCCGAGATACTTAAGGTGTGAAGATTGCCAGTGAAAAGGGAATCCAGAAATTGTTGATTTCGTAGTCACAACTGAAATAGGTAACGCTTCACTTTTGTCCCAATTTATTTTATAACCAGAAAAGGAGGAAAAAATCATTAATAATTTGAAGAAGGGCTGGGAGAGATCGGGGGAGGTTAGTAAGAGTAAGAAGAATGTCATCTGCATATAAATACATTTTAGTATGGCCAATTGGAAGGGGGTACCTGTAATATCATCAGATTGGCGAATTGCAGCAGCAAGAGGTTCCATCCCTAAGAGAAAAAGAAGAGGGGACAATGGGCAACCCTGGCGTGTACTTCTGCGAATTCGAAATGGGGTAGATAAGAAACCTCCACAGTTGACTTGAGCTAATGGCTATCGTATACTAAACGTACTTTATTAATGAATTGGTCACCCAAACCAAATCTATGCATTATTGTAAAGAGATATTCCCATTCAATGCGATCAAATGCTTTCTCAGCATCAAGTGAGAGAGCCAAGGCATCTTCTGGAAGATGTTTAGCAGTCCATAATGTGTGAGCCAATGTACGAAGATGATTTTGGGGAGAATGGCCTGGGACAAAACCCACTTGGGAACTATGTATCAAGGAGGGTAACGCTTTGCGAAGTCGGGCGCAAGAATACTAGCTAGAATCTTAATATCCGAATTTAAGAGGGATATAGGGCGATAACGTCTGCATAAAAGAGGGTCTTTGCCTGTCTTGGGTAGAACAGCTATAATTGCTTTATTAGAAAGGGGGCCCAAGGAGAATTCTTTGTCAGCCTCTAGAAACGCAGCATGCAAAGTATCTATCATATTCTGACCAGTCCATCTATAAAATTCGGCGGGGAAACCGTCCTCCCCAGGGGCTTTATGATATGGCAGGGCGGTGATAGCCGAAGAAATCTCGTCTCTCATGATATTACCTTCAAGTAAGGCTCTGCCCTCATCCGAAAGCTTCGGAAGATTCACCTTCTCTAGAAAAGTTGACATTTTATCCAAATCAAAGTGATTACTTGGGATAATAGAGATCTATAAACGGAGGCAAAATCATTAACTATTTCCTGAGGTCTGTTGAGTATTTCACCCTAGGTCGACTTAATAGCTGGAATAGCCATAGCAGCTTCTCTCTGACGCAATTGTGCAGCCAATAATCGGCCAGCCTTTTCTCCTTGTTCGTAATGTCTCCCTTTCATCTTCTGCAATGCATACTCAGCCTTAGATGTAAAGAGACCATTAAGAGACATGCGTGCTTGTTCCAACAATTTGCGATTCTGTAAAGTAGGGTTCGATATATATAGTTGAGAGTAATGTTGAATGTCTTGTTCTAGTTCTGTTTGTTTTGCAATATTATTCTTGTTGATAAGAGCAGCATCCCGCATTAACTGTCCTCTAAAAGTGGCTTTTGCTGCTGCCCAAATTGTTCTCTTAGAAGAGACAGAGTCCTCATTAATAGTGAGATAATCTTGGAAATTAGGTTGCAAAAGAAGCTTATCCCCAGGTGTCCTAAATTTCTCTAAACTCATTTGCCATGGTTTGCGTCCTGGTTTAGATAAACCTAAATCAAGAGATATAAGAACAGGAGAGTGATCAGATAAAGCAGCTTCCAAAATGTTAGAATCTGTGACCAATTGAACAGCTTTATGAGATATCATAAAATAAGCCAAACGGGAAAATGTGCCATGCAAGGAAGAAAAGAATATATATTCCTTATTATGTGGATGACTGAGACGCCAATGGTCAACCAAACCATTATCAGAAAGTATGTCTTGTAAGATGGCCCTATCTGCTGCATTAACCCTGTCAAACTGACCCGTTTAGTCGAGGATAGATCTTGAACCAAATTCCAGTCCCCTCCGATGAGATATTGGGAAGCATTGATCTCAGTAAGAAGACAATTCAATTGGAGGAAACATTGTTTTTTAGTACCAATCGGAGCATAAATGGATCCAAGACGAATTGAAAAATTCCCAATTTGTAATTTAGCGAAGACATAGCAACCATCAGGATCCGACCATGTCTTGGAAATTGTAATGGGAAGCGATCTCCGGATAAGAATAGCCACTCCACATTTACGGACAGGGTTGGGGTTGGTGGGGTCATTCCTACGTATGCTGCTATGAATGACCTTCCCAAACCAGTCTCTACTGAGTTTGTTAGATTCAATTTCATCCAGGTGCGTTTCCTTCAATAAAGCTATGTCCACATGTTTGTACTGCAAATATGAAAGAACTTTCTTTCTTTTAATGTAATGGGTGAGACCATGTACATTCCATGTAACAACAGATAAAGGATGAGCATGAGTCTTAGTGGAAAATATTCAAAGAAATAATAAAGAAGAAGAATAGGGGGGTAGGGCAGAATAGGAGAGGGAGTTACTCTGGTTATTAAGTAAGAAAAGAGGTGATAGTATCAGAAACGTATCAGATAATAGTGCAGAGAAAGGAGGGAATCAAACAGGATAGATGTATGTGAGTAGTCAAGTAGAAATGAGGCAGATGTTATGTATTTGAAAGAATAAATAGAAATAGAAAAAGTAGGGGAAAGGGAGATTAGAAGAAGTGGATGTGAGGATAAGATAAGAAGAAAAGTTAGGAAACCTAGTCTGTGAACCGTGGGCCTGGGCGCACTAGAGCACCGCCGCGGGACAGGACCCCATCCAGGAAAAGAAAAGTATGGATCAGGGAAGTAGATGATAGTGTATGGTAAGAAGCCCTGGGGAATGAATTAACAAAGAGAGATAGATCCAGTAGAATATGATAGAGGAGTGAGGAGAACAATTTAAGAATGCCTTAGGTAGTAATTAATCAGCCAAATACAATAATGACTATCTGCAGTATCTAGTTACAGCTTATTAACGAAATATCAACAAACAAAACCTTAACATGGTAAAACAGTAAGAATACAGTATGGGAAGAGTGCAATAAATGATTGCAAAATTATGAGGAATTCAAATAACAGCAGCTTTTAACAAAATATGAATGACTGATAAAATGAGCACTCATAATTAAAAGAACTCAAAAGGCACATAGCATATTAGCACTGAATATCCAAGCTAAAGCTAGAGAAATGGATGTATGACATTACAACGCATGCTTTTACCACACATGCTTTTACATCGCATGTTTT
Source organism: Lissotriton vulgaris (assembly GCF_964263255.1). Classification (NCBI taxonomy): domain Eukaryota; kingdom Metazoa; phylum Chordata; class Amphibia; order Caudata; family Salamandridae; genus Lissotriton; species Lissotriton vulgaris. The sequence goes on from NC_141695.1 coordinate 1,314,628,182, forward strand.
ACAACGCATACCTTTACAACGCATAGTGTTGAGGGGTGCTTGATAGTGAATAGTTTAATTTACTATTCCAACTCCAGTCCCCGTGGATAGTAGGGAAGGTGTTGGATAGTAAATTAAATCTATTCCCTATCCTAGAACGCCCCCAGCACAATGCGTTGTAATGGTTTGCGTTGTAAAAGTTGCAATGTAAAAGCACTGCGTGGTAAAAGTTGCGTTGTAAAGGATGTTTCTCTAGAGAAATACATATTAAAATGGTACACTATAATGAAGGGTAACTTGTTGCACTATAGAATAAAATAAGGGGGGGGGGGATATGCATAATCATAGAATTTGGACGTATAAAGAAAGGGAATACCAATACCTACCTTAATCCATTGAGCAACATAGGAATGATAAAACATGCAGAAATAGACAAAGCAATTCCAATACCCCGAAGAGGTATTGAGGATGAAGAAAAAACATGCAATTTACTATGAACTATGTCAAAGCATATAACAGGCAATTCAATAATAAGTAGATGAACGTCTCATAGCAGAAAAATAATACTGAATATAAATGATCTAATAGTAATATTGATGAAGAAAAATCAGAATTAAAAACAAGATATGGCAAAAGTACAACAAAGCACAGAAACAGACAGTTAAATAATAGTAAACTATTCAGTCAGCATCTGAAGGAGTTTTAAGAGGTGATCTAGATTTGTCTCTGTGCGGCTACTTTGTAAGTGTAGAGACAGAATGCAAAGCTGAGGCTTTATCTTCCTGGGAACGATTGACACTAATAAAGACTCTACCCCGTTGTCTGGATTTACTAGATGCTCGTGGGCTTTGCACCGGCAGTTGTGGGGAAAAGGAAGAAGACGGTTGGAACTGTTCACAATGGGAGGACTGCGTATCCATGTCCTGAGATTTGATGTCATCTAAGAATTTTTGTAGAAGTTCAGGGTCCTAGAAGTCCCTGGTTTCTCCATTTTTGGTAATACGGAAGCGTGCAGGCTCAAACAGCCCATATGTAATGTCTAACTGACGTAGTTGAGGCCGCATGAAGAGAAACACCTTCCGTCTTTCATTCGTCTATTTAGACAAATCCGCTGCTACGTGAATATTATGACCCTCAAAAAGAAAAGAGCCTCGTGAGCGAGCCTCAGTCAATATTTGTTGGATTTGCTCATGACGAAGAAAACAGGCAATAATTGGCATCGAGCGCCCAGCAGGGTCTGTGCGTAGAGGGCCAATTCTGTGAACTCGTTGAATTTCAAGAGGTGGAGTAAAGGAAATTACAGTCATTATTGGAAGGGTATCACAGAGGAATATTTTCGTGTTGTGTCCTTCAATATTTTCCGGAAAACCAAAGAAGCGGAGATTGTCTCTCCTACTGCGATCTTCTAAGTCAATGATTTTTCTGTGCAAAAAGAGAAGATCTTGGTCTGAGCTTTGGACTGTATCAAGGCGACTCTTCATGGCCAGTATTTTAGAGTCAAGACTTTCAATTCTAGTATGAAAAGTTGTACGGTCTGCTCTAATCGATTTAGTTTCTTCAGCCAGAGATGTAATTGTGATATCCATCCCTTCCAAATGACGATTGACCCCAGAAAGCTCCTGCAATATACGTTGCATGGTGTCTGTTAAAGTCTGGTCACCATGAGAGGGTGCAACTTGGGGCATATTCGTTGAAGAGGACAAGTTCCCTTTCGTTGGTATAGCAGTAGATTGTTTCAAAACTTCTGTAAAGAGTGGTTGTTTAGGTATTTTATTCCCATTCCTGTTAGTAGACATTTGTATGTTGTGCTTCATAGACGCTCTACAGTAACGTATTGATGTGGTAGCGTGGTGAGAAGCAATTATGAAAACAAATTCACAATTGACAACAATAAGCAGAAAATAGCAATACAGCATATAATGCAATATCTCAAACTGAGCAAGTTATATATATTGTAGGTGAAAGCAATAATAACATTTCATAAAAAAATACATGCGGAGGAAAATCGGGCGTCGCCTCAAACATTTAAAGATGTAAAGAACAATAGCGGGCAAAGTTGTCAAAAGATGAAGCAGGTTGTATTTACTTAATATTATGTTGCCTTGACAGAGTGGCGAACATATAAACTCTTTTTGGCTGATGAGGTGATGAAGCAATCCAATAGATGGTCCATACAAACTGATATGGTGAAAGGCTAAGATCAGGTAGAAAGGCGTTATCTACTTAAAAAGGTGTAAGCAGAACAATAGTTTGTGCAGAATATAAAGCCACTGTCTTACCTGACGCTATTTTCTGCAGAATAACAACAAAAGACCATGTACCATTCCTCAAAGATGACACATAATATTGCATACAATATCATGAAAAGTCCTCTTGAATAACTGAATGTAGAAATGTCACTCTCACATTATATGTCAAACGCTAGTAAAACAATATCAACATATATATGATTAACAAATCATAGTTATGAGAAAGAGTTTTGTTTGTTTACTACATTGTTTTCAGATGTATGAAAAGCCTCTTGAAATAATGAGTCGTGTGGTGCGTCCCAAAAAAATCCCTCTCACATTATATAGCAAAAGTCAGTAATAACAGAATTGCCATGGAATGAGAAGAAACGTGTAGAAATTCACCTCATATCAACATCAAAATAGTCACAGCCAAATGAAGCTCCTCATAAAATTTCAGGAAAACATTATAAGCGAGCAATGACTAATGATTGCAACTATAAACTTCATAATGTTGAGATAATATGTCTTACTTATTACATTTCGAAAAATAAAGGACTTCCAGGGATGCTGGTAGTATTAATACATTTGGAAGCGCTGTTCTCTGACTTTCCCTTAACGAGGTTTCCAAATGACAATTGAAGAGATTCTGTGGTAAAATATTTTAGAAAGCTGTTGATCTAGCAGGTGACATTCTGAAAAGAATTATTCCCCACAAATACAGGAAGTATTGGTTCGCAGAAAGGCAGATTGTGAGGTGCTTCAGCTACTCAGCTGTGCTTCGGTTTCAAAATGCCAATGAAATAATAATTTTAGTCATAATTAACCCCAGAATGGGTCATTCAGTCACAGGATTCAGCCACAGTGTAGAAAGGCAAAGACAGTTCTTACTGGCATGAGCTTATTTATCTTCTTTTTAAATTCAGAAGTGCCTCAATTCAAGAAGAGCTTCCGTGACTGGAAAGTCTTTCATTTACTCTGTGAATAACAACTTTGACACTAACCTTTATCTGTGAAGACCCACTTCACATTTCAAAGTTGAAAACCAGAGAATTGTCTGCCTCACATATCTCTGCTGTCAAGTTCAAGTGTTTACAGGAAGGCAGCTTGTGCATTAGGCAAGGCCCAGCAAGCTCCTCCCCTCAGGCCTTCTTCATTACGTGAGGCCAGGGATTCCAAATAGGTCATGAGGTCAAAGGCCCGGCTGCGCTCGTCACAAAACACACTGTTCATGACTAGGTCATTTCACCTTCTGGAAAATGTCTAAATATTAGCCCCAAGCTCACTGTAAATGAGGCTGCCTCTGGATGGGTGCCTTCCCGGAGCGGAGCTCTTCTCTCAGGCGGCCATTCTCCCTCGTGGCCAGACCACGCCCCCCCACCTATCTTGTTTTGCCGGTTGTTTCAGCCCCTTGTAACCCTTTATACTAGTCATGATGTTAGACCCCCCCCAATCAAATGACACTATATACACCCCGTGACTCTCTGTTGAGTCCCAGAATAAAGCAAGAAGATACACCCCTTGTGTGCGTCACCACTTTTTCAGGTATAACCAACGAAGTACAAAAAATAATTAGAAAGAACTGGAACATGGTCAAAGGTTTAAAATCCTTCACAAAGACTCCCATCTTTGCATTAAAAAAGAACAAGAACATAAGAGACAAACTTGGACACAGGAAATGTGGGAACTGCGTGTCCTGTGACAGTACACTGGAAGGTACGCTTTTTACATATGACAAAAAATATCTGAGAAACGAAGACTTCACGAACTGTAACACTCATAATGTGATTTACTGCATTATTTCCCCATTGCAAAATAGCATACGTAGGAAAAACGAGCCAACATGTCAAGAAGCGCATCTAGCAACACCGATCATGCATCAGATGCAAAACACCCAATGCACCAATGGTGGCGCACTGTGTAGAGATGGGACACGGTGCAAATGATATAAAATGGACAGTGCTACCTCATATAACTGGAACATCGACAATGTACTGACCCAAATAGAGGCAAGAACCATTGTGTTACTGGGGACAACTGAAAACGTCCTAAATGAAATGTCAGAACTAGTGAACTGCAGTTAACACACCCACAGGATCTGTAAGGTCAAAGAGGATATAAAGAAAAATCAATGGATTACTATGAAAGCCGACGGAGACTAGAAAAATTGGGATGGACCCCAGACACAAAGAAAAATGGGTGAAAGATAGTTGGCAACATCGACAAGTAGAAAGCCATGCCCTCACCATCCAGTGACCTCTGAAAAATAGGCCATCACAACTCAAAAGTTGAGAACAGGAGCATGTCATCATTCTCCCTGACAGTTAAAGTTGACACCTCCCAAAGACTAATAAAAAGGAGAAACCAATGAATATTGTAACCAGAGTGACACCCCTAAGAGAATATAAAATATCAACGGCACTCGAGAGATAACACTCAAAAAAAATTAAAGCCTGCAGTTATGGGGGATGAGACATGGGACAGTACGAACATGCAACACAAACAAACCGAGAAGCTCAACTCATGTACCTGACAACGCAAAGCATGAAGACGGAAAGCAATTTGATAAAATAAGAAATAAAAGCAGAAAGATCTCAGGCACACTGCATCACGTGTCACTTCCATGGCAACCGATAAATGTATAAACATAGCGGAGAATGGCTTCTAACGTCCTACGTCATTTCCGCTAACCACGAAGTACCGAGAGTACGCCGAGGAAGAGAGGCAATAGGAGAAAAAAAGTGCTGCAAATCGAAGACTAAGAAAAGAAAACAAAAGGTACGAGAGAAACCCACTCCCAGCTGATAGCCGACCCCTCTTGTTTAGTCGAACACACACAACGGGCTTAATAGCGATCAAGTAATGCCCATCGCTTAGTGAGAAAGGAACATGTGCCCTCAATCGCAACTGTAAATATGGTAACTTTGTCTGGCAGATCCCACGAAAATGCTAACCGGCTAATGAGCGGGAATATTTAAAGAAACAGGTAAACATTACAACTAGGTCCGGCAGGCCCCCCGTACAGAAAGTAATTTGACAACCTCTGCAGAGGAGACCATAGAGTTACCCTCTAGAAATGGCCAAGACGACGAGAGAAACAGGAGTACCGGCCCTAAAAAGAACAGACACACGTTCTGGCAAATAACGCGCTGAAACGGCTAAGGGCTTCCATATGCATATTTAATAACCACATCCACATGGTTTTTGTTTCAAATACTAAAATATGGCCATTCCACACTAGGTAGCGCAAGCTCCAAAAGAAGCACGAGCTCAAGAAGAACAGAGTACCTCCGCCGCCCCCTCTTGGCCGATCCGAACAGGCCTTCGATCCACAGAAAGAATGGATATATAGAAACAGAGGAAGCCCGGTAGGTCCTTATAATGTAGGACAACAGTATGAGTAAAGTGGAAAGATGTTGGTGTAAGGGTACTGACCCATTATATATATTTTTGCTTTAAACAGGCATAAAACAGTGGAATAGGCGCCTTGCAGCATCATTTTTTGGTACGTGAGTACACTTCTTCATAATTATGAATTTACAGCTATGTTAATAAAAAAGACACACACTAAAACAAATCTATTACCATTATAGGTATATAAGACGTCCTATCAAAAAAAGTACAGCCCTGAAGAAGACCTTTAAAAACATGGAGTGTCTGGTCCCACCTATATAAGGTCGAAACGCATCGGCAGTGAATAGATAGAGCCTTGGAGCAAGCTAAGAGAAAGAAATACTGACCCCATCTGGGCAGCCGAGCGGAAACTTTTATGTTCCCCCACAACATCTTGTATAATTAAATCTCCGACCCTATACAGGACCTTGAGATTAGGATACTCTGAGGACCCAGGCAGTTTTGGTCCCAGCAAATGTCATAAAAAAAAAATATAGGACTTTAAAAGCAAATCTAATATGTGTCAAAAGCCTGGTAGCGAATTGTAAATGTTCAGTGAGTCTTGTTAAACACTGTGTAACAATACACTTTTTGTCCAATCACTTGTGGTGTGTGTTCTAATGCAATAATATTTTATATGTTGTATATATAAGTGTATTTGTATATAATTGCTTTCATGCACTGAAAAGGAAAAAAATATCTGTGGTGTAAGAAACGCCAAACACAAAAAAAGGTTTGAAGTAAATAACATAAAGAATTTGTTGCCCGAAGTCAAAAGAAAGGACTGTTTGAGGCAAAAAGAGAATAGTGTGATCTATGGAATTCTGAGGTACTTGTGTTTATCAATGTACTGTAATATATTAGACACGCTCTCTTGCACCAGCATGCTTCACTTCTTGCCTTTTTGCGGATACTATGCTCAGTAGTACCGTGCTTCACATGGTGTGTTATAGCATCACGCTTTACAACCAGTTCTTGTTACAAAGTCCATATCCTGTTACAGTAGCCTCATTCACAGAGAATATGAATCCCTATAAAGGGGAAGCGACAATAATTTTAGACCTCATCAGCCCACAACCCCAGGTGTAGCAGATGGGTGTCTTCCCTTACCCTGCAATGCAACCTTTGTTGCTACTGCGATGTGAATCTGAGACATCAGCAGCTGACAGCAAAGGTCAAGCCCTGGTCCAGAAGAGATACACTGCATCATTCATAGAATGAGCCCAACTGCTCAGGTCTCTCTTTTATGACTCTCCACACTCTCGCTCACACAGAGTTAATGCGCCTCTGTGTTCCTCCAGAGGACACCCTTGTTCATGATCCGCGGCATCTTGACGGCTGCAGTAATGGGCCCGGAGGGCGCGTCCAAGGGATGCTGGGGCACAACCACGGACGCAGTGCTTGGTTACCGGGGGTGGCGAGAAGACTTGCACTGTGACTCTGGCTTTGCAGTCACAGGCTGCTTCCTGTGCAACAGCTGTCGATGCGACCAGGTGTGGATGCCAAGAAGAGCCAGACAACCCCAGGCAGAAGCTCCTGTTTTTCTTTTTACTGCATCCTGCAGTCCGGAGGCTGATCCAGGTTGCACAAGGATCGCCACTTCCTTGGAAGTTGGGCGTCTGCAAACAGTTACGTACGGATCCAGCCAGTGTCCAACTTCTGGACAACCAAAATCAACCATTAGTGAAATCGCCATGGGAGGAACGAGCCACACAAAGGAGGGACAATTGCAGTGCTTGATCAATAAGAAACAAGCATTTCGGAGTGCCATAGAAAGAAACCTATGGCAATCAGTGGGTGTGCCAAACCCCACAGAAGACAAATAACAGGTCGATCGAAGCTCGACCTAAAAATAACACATACCCTGTAAGAACCGAAGTAAAGGGGCCAGTAGACATGGGAGATTACAAATGAAGACATGGCTGTACCAAGAAGGGACTAACGTGCCCCATAATGAATCAGAAGACAGCATTTACAAAGGACAAACACACAAGCCAATGAAAAATAAGAGCAGAGGAGTGGGCGAAGCTCCTCTCTGTACTGAACAACCACAGCTCTTTGCAGAGCAGCGCTTGTGCCCTGGCTCACACTCTGCCTAACAAATGGTAAAAAGAAAAATATTGGGGCTTATTTATGAGCCCTTCCGTCACTTTTGCGCCTCTGGTGCATCACTTTTTGTGACGCTCCAGCAGCGTTAAAAATGCACCATAGTGCGTCATATTTACAAAGTGATGCATCTAGGTAGATGCGCCACTTTGTAAATCCCTGCGCCACATTATACCTGCACAAGGTATAATGTATGCATGGTGGGCGTGCTGACGTAAGTAAGCCTCGTAGAAGTGACAGAGTGAAATATATAAGATTTCACTGAGCCACTTCTAAGATGCAAATGTGTCAATATCTTACGCCTGCCTCACAGCAGGTGTAAGACTGATGCAGGCACATTTGAAATGGGACTTGCCCATGCAAAATGACCCATTGCTGAAGTTGCGTCACATTTGTGCCACACTCCAGCAATGCATCATTTTTGCGCCTACAGATACGTCGGAAATACTCCCATGTCTCCCATGGACTTGTTCGGAAAATTCAGGGCTGTTGTATCTTTTTCTCCCGAGGAAAGTGAACAAGGCCTGTTTATGAATAAAATAAATGCTACACAATTCATGTTACGAAAATGCTACTAAGTTTAATGTTTATTTTAACTTTTGATCAAAGCATTTGTTCAAGGTGAATTAAGCGTTTTTCAAAAATTGCATTGTAAATAAAACTTTGCAACACCATGATTTTGCTGTCCGAATGATTTTAAGTTGTAAATCATATCAGGTGGTTTTCCTTCCCTTTAGTGGTAGTAATTAACACCCTGATGTGGTGTGTCTTTGTGCTTGAAAACCATAGAGTAAGCTTTGCTGACAGGAAGACGGATCGATTTAATTACTGACCATTTTACATGGGGTGCGGTATTTGGGAAATGCCTGGTTTTTTAACATGCCTATTTCAAAAAGAGACCTATTGTGAGAGATGCTTTGAGGTTGTAGTTAATCAGCATGGTATTCTGCCCAGGGTTTGATAATTATCTGGTGCAGGAACCACATAAGCTAATGTTTCCCATCAGTTTCCTATATCAACTTCCACAGCTTGTCCCCAGATACCCAGAACTTTACCTCTTTGACATGTTGTCAGGTTTGCCTTAGTGAAAGGTCAGTGGGGAACTCAAGGCTCACAATGCCAATTCAGTCAATAACTCCCATTACCAGATGAATCAAGACTTCATCCAACCTCATAATAAAATGTCTTATATATATTCTTGTCACCAGCCTCCCCTGACTTTAGTTCATGTAGAGCAGGAACCTCAGTATTATCTCTGGATTTAAATACATCATCTTTTTCTCCGCAGGCTTCGATTTAGTGATCTCAGTTCCTGGAGAATAGCCGTTCCAGGATCCAAAGTGGATCCCTTATCTAACATAGAATACATGCAGTCTCTTCGCTATAAAAGAAGAATTGAACAGATCATTTTTCATGAGAACTACACGGACTATATCTACTACATGAACATCCCAAGCAGCTATGATGTTGCGCTAGTGAAATTGACAGCTGCAATTCTCCTCAGTAATAACGTGCAACCTGTCTGCCTGCCTTACGCCACACACCAATTTAATGCTGGGACCAGGTGTTGGACCACTGGCTATGGGAACCTAGGTGCAGGAGGTAAGTGCTCCAAGTTATCATTTATGCTGTGGCATGGCTGAGTCTGCAGAAAATGATTTTGTAAACATCCTTACTAAAATTAGTTCTCTTTCAAACTCAATATATTTATTTGCAGTTACAAAATATGGGCATTATTCTCTACATAATGAGTTCTCCTTGGTGGTTGTCCAAAGGAATGGGGGAAACTACATCTTTCAGCTCATGGGTACATTTTCTTTCAGTGCTAGATCATGTGTGGACACAGGGTTCATTCATGATGCCTCCTAATATGTTACCTTTGTGGTCAGCAGATGATGTTTGTACTTTTTGGCAATTAGAACTGTTGTGTTTTTATAGAACTCAAACTCGTGAACTTTTGTCATTTGTAGAGCTATACATAACACATATTAATTGGAACCCATGAATATATATCGGGTAAAGCAGTATTACCAGGTGGGACACTGCTCCATTCAATTATAACCAACCAGTTTTATCCTACCCAGATTGTTTGGGTGTAAGGATACTGGACGTGTATACTAGCAGGAAAATCTGGCTACTAACATCACATGAAGCTCAGGTTTTCAGCCTACAACTCCCTCTGGACCCCTTCAATGACATAGAGGGATCGTGGAATGCTCCGCCCTGCCAGTCCGCAGACTCTGCTCTGCTCTGACTCTCTCACCAGATCTCTCCTCCCACTCTGAACTGACCCCTCCCAAATGTACCCTCTCCTCAGAACTGTTTGTGATCTCTGTGTCAGTAGTTGGATCATTCTCCTCAAACAGATGCCACATCATGGTGTTAGCTTCAATGTAAACTGAGCTGTACAGAAAGGGGTGAAAACTGGTTGTTTTATAAAAAAATGACAGTATTCTAAGTCATTGGATTAGCCTCCCAAGGCTTGTGCTGGAGCCAGAAAGGACTCTACTCGATGGTTCAGCTCTTTACATACACCCACTTACAATGACATCATGGAGAATCCTACAGGATCTGGAGAAGTTGATGGACCTTTTCTACCGTGCTCAGAATTTGAGATCTCAAAAATAAAGTCATAAAACATCATGGGCATTTATAATTTTCGATGAGTCAATGACAAGAGGTTAAGGTTCTTAGTGGTATTTCTAATATGTCAAATACGTTGATTTCTAAATATGCAGTCATTTCTCTCATTTTCCCCCCTTTTGATGCATATCATCATAACGATTGTTGGTTTCACCTTCACAACCAAAGTTAAAATGCAGTTTCGTTCTCCCATGTATCCTGTCTCTTTCTTTTTATTCCCCTTGTGTGTTGCAGTGTCTTCATGTAGTCACCATTCATTATTCCCACTAGGCCCAGGTCCTTTAAAAACAGTTTTTGTTGTTGAGCATCATGTGTCTTACGTAATATGTGTCTAGAGGTCAAACATAAGATATACAGGAGTATCCGGCGTAATCCAATAGTTAATATTGGCATTAATATTGCTTGTACTATTCCCTTGCCAGCTGTTGAGAACCAGTTGGCAATTGTATTGAAACCTTTTCTGAAATTTTCCTGCAGACTTGGTGTTTCCAATCCTTGTAGTTCAGTGTTAGATTTGGGGGTCTCTAGTTGGCACAGGTAGGTACTTGTGACAAATAGGGACCCTTGCCTTTAGTCAGGGTAAGGGGGTACACTCCGAAAATAACCCCTGCTCACATCCTTGGTAGCTTGGCACGAGCAGACAGGCCTATTTCAGAGGCAGTGTGTAAAGCATTTGTGAACACATACAGTAATCAAGTGACAACACTATATTAAAAATAAGTATTCTTTATATAGATTTAACACAAGACCATAAACGACAAAAATCCACAATACTGTTCTTAAATGGTAGGTTTAGCTTAGTTCTCTTTAGTTCTTAAAATGCAACACTTTGAGTCAATGTACCCTAAGATGCGACACGCAGGGCAACAAAAGTGTTGCAAAGATGGAAATTTGGCAAAGATCCTATGCAAAGAATTAAGACGTCAAGTTCTTCCAGACGCAGCACACTTCTCAGATGTTGCGAAAAGTCTTGACTCAATGTGTCAGCTGCAGGGGCAACACCCTTGTACCGTGATGTGACGACAGCGGCTTTGGCAGCCACACTATTCTCCGACGATGCGAGACGCTTCCGCCCGATGCGACAACTGCAGCGGTGACACCCTTGTTCCGTGATGCGATGACAGCAGCTCCGATGACGGCACGCTTCTCCGTGTATGCGAGGCGCTTTTCTTGATGCGGTACATTGCGACAGCTACAGCGGCGACATCCTCAATGCGACGGCAGCGGCTGCGAGACGCTTCTTCCTCGTTGCGAGACGCTTCCCTTGATTCGGTGCAATGCAACAGCTACAGTGGCGACATCCACGATGCGACGACAGCGGCTAGGACGGCAACACGCTTCTTCAGGGTTGTGGGACATTTCTTGAGATGCGGTGCAATGCAACAGCTACAGCGGCGACATCCACAATGCGACGGCAGCGGCTGCGATGGTGACACGCTTCTCCCTCTTGAGTCGTGCTTCCAGCTCCTTGCTTAACGCAGTCCCTCTGAAGGCCCAAAACAGCCGCAGGCACTTCCAAATAACTCTTGGGGAGCTGGGGATTGAAGTCTGTTGTCCCTGAGACTTCAGCAGAAGGCAAGCTCTTCTCTCAAGCCTTTGGAGATCCTTCACAAGTTGAATAAAGTGCACACAAAGTCCTTTCTCTTTTCTTTGGCAGTCGGGCAACCACTGCAGGCCAATTCCCCAAGCAGCACTTCAGGATAGGGATAGTTTCTCCTCAGTTTCTTCAAGTTCCTCTCCTCAGCAAAGGTTTCTTCTTGTTGTCCAAAAGTGATCTAAATTCTTGGGATCAGGGTTCAAATACTTATCAAAATCCTTTGTCCTCTGAGGGCAGAGGGGCCTTTGCCTAGTCCAAACCAGTTCTCTGTTTACATGACTCCTTCTTTCCTTTCACAGTGCAGGGCAGAAACATCAGACGCCCCACAGGAGGTAGAGCCAGCATTGTGAAGGAAAGGCACAGCCCTGGAGCACTCTGTATACATGACTACTTCACTCCTTTTACAGTGCAGGGCAGATACATAAGACGCACCACAGGAGGTGGAGCCAGCATTGTGGAGGGAAGACACAACCCTATTCAGGTCCCAGGTGCAGCTCCTCCCTCCCATCTAGATGCAGATCTCTCTATTTACCCCTGGGCTGACTCACCCTGTCTCCTGGAATCCCCAGCCCTGTCACTCAAACTCCAGACAAGGAATACAAAACCTAGTAGAGGCAGGCTTGAATAGGTAGACAAGAAAATACCTACTTTCTAAAAGTGGTATTTTCAAAAACAGAATGTTAAAACCAACTTCACTAAAATATGTATTTTATCATTCTGAGTTCAGGCATACTAAACTCGAATTTCTACCATGTTCCCTGAGTCAGTTAGGATTATAAAATGCAATAATCTAACTGCCCATTCTGGCCTATGGGGAACAGGTAGCCTTGCAATAGTGAAAAATGAAAATGGCTGTAATTCACTATCAGGACATGCCACATACACCAGGGCATGTCCTATATTATACTTACAATGCACCCTGCCCTTGGGCCTAAAATAGGGTTGTCTGATATGAAGAAAAGGGAAGGTTTAGGGGTTGGCAAGTGGGTGCATTTGCCCAGTCAGCATGGCAGGACCAGACTGCACACAGGCTCTGCAATGGCAGGCCTTAGACACACTTTTACAGGCTGCTTCTGTGGGTGGCACAACCAGTGCTGAAAGCCCACTAGCAGCATTTGGATTACCAGCCCTGGGCAATCCTGGTGCACCGTACTAGGGTCTGACAGGTAAACCAAACCAGCCAATCATGGAATCACTAATCCATATATCAATTTACAATAGGGAGAGCATATGCACTTTAGCACTGATCAGCAGTGGTAAAGTGCCCAGAGTCATAAAACCAACAAAAACAGGTCAGACAAAATATAGGAGGAAGGCAAAAAGTTCAAGGATGACCCTGCAAAAAGGGCCAAGTCCAACATTGAGGTTGCACATTTGATATATTTCCTGCAAACTCCTGTATTTTCCTACTTTTGTCTGGGATAAAGGAACAGTAGTGAGTTTGCTTTAGCATGTAACAGAACCCCCCTTTCTCGGCCAGAAGGATGTGTAGTGCGAGACAGTCTTGCAAAACCATAGACAATATAACAATTCGTTCTGTACTAATTAGTGGTTACGCTCCAGTTGTACTAGTTGCCATTTTGTCCACTACTGTGGTTAGTTTTCTGATCTTTTCATTGTTTAATTTCACTCCCACTGGTGTTATCACTGCTCCAAATATATCTCCTTTGAATGAGGCTATGTTCCCTGCATTCCGCTTATGTCTATGGGGTGGTGTTAGAGTTAACACTTATATACTATTGACATGTTAAATTTTGGGAATTAATATACCTAAATAGCATGCTCCTTCCCAATCATCAGGCTATAAGAAATACGCATTTTGTTTACAAATGTATTATACCCCGGGAATAACATTCTAATTTCCCTGTAATATTTGCCAAACTCCCCCCAATAATTCAAAGGTGCAGTCACAATTGCTAATTGTTTTGTGTTGTCTATTATAAAAACAGACCTTCTCTCTATGTTGTGCATCCAGTCGAAGTTTGAATATGTTAACTTCTTTTTAAATTAATTCTTCTCCTTTTTCCATACATTTCTTAACACATTTCTTCTTTGATAGGCAGTCTTAAACATGTTCATTTATCTTTCTTCTAACATCATAATGTATGCCTTTTCTCCAGGATGCTTGGGACAAGTTAAACTTCTTTTGTAAGCATTCCCATTGTTTACTGGTAAATGGTGAAAGAAATAATATCAAGCTGTGTCCCTTGTTTTTTTAATGAGGTTAAATTTGCACTTTCTATTTGAGGCACTTGTGACAGCTCTAAATCATAATTGGAGTAAAAATATTTAAAATGTTCTTGCCCACAAACTAATGAAAGCAAAATGCTACATGAGATTGCATAGGAAAGAGGTAAGTTACAGTAAGAAACTTCCTCTGAAACTGAAGATGGCAAATGAGCACAAACATAACAATCTTTAACATCTAAAACAATTGTGTATTCTTGTATTAATCTAGAATAAACATTGGTAGAGTAATCCTCTCCCTAGTTTTTTAGAAGTGTTTAGTAAAAGTGTTATGTCTAAAATTGTGAGCGTATATTAGTACTAGTATTAGTCCATATTAGTACTATGGATATCATGATAACAGTTACTACGAAAGCCACGCAAATAATGCATTTACAATGCCTTCTAATGCAGCACATCCTTCTGAGCCATTAATTGAACTTTTCATTTTTATTTTATTTTTCATCTTTCTTTCTTTTCAACAGGTCCCTGTCAGACAATCCTTAACCCTACTTGGTGTTCTTCTAAAGTATCATCCCTATTCTTCTGTAACTTTCTTCTCGGACCTAGGTAAAACAAATACATAAAATAACAAATTATTTATGAACTTTCCCAATCTCAGTTTTTCTTTTCTCTTCAGGGAGGATCTAATAGTTTGGGATTCTCCTTACATACATCGTCCACAGTTACATTCAATGATAAATTCACATAATTTGACCATTCAGCAGCTGAAAATCTTCTGCAAGGAATTTGAGTTCCCTTAGATCTTATGACCACCTGATGATTTGGGTCAAGTGAATTGTCCCCCTCTGTTTCACTTCCCTCGGGTACTATCGATTAACTTCTTCTTGTATCCTTTTTATTCAAACTTTTCAGCCATTCAGTTTATTGATACTGCCTCAGCTTCAGAGCCTATTTCTTCAACAGTATTTTCTTTTTCTTCCAGTACAGTTTCAGCCTGGAATTCGATTCCACTCTGCGATATTTAAGAAACTTGTACATGTCTTTCGTCTTCACGCCTTTTTTTCCCACCTGCACTTCATCTTGTTCTGGAAGTTTTCTGCTGCCTGCGCTCTTGCAGGTGCCACAGGTTGGTCTGGTCTCTCCACTGGTGTTGCAACCACTGGTACTCTTCTTTCAGGATCATAGACTAATGATCGGTCCTTTGGATTGCTAGTCGTTCGTGTGTGTGAGGCATGAATCCAGTTTGAAACTCTGGCACATTTAACAGCAGTGTTTGTCGTAGGCAGAATTCGGTAGGGGCCTTTCCATCTGGGTTCAAGACAAGTCTTCCAAGCAAGCTTCTTAATGTTGACCCATTCGCTGGGATTGAGGCCGTGGCAGTGTTCATGATGGGGATCATGTTTAGCAGCTGATACCTGATGAGAAACAGAATGAACCACATCAGTGATGGCTTTGCAGTAGTCTATAATCATATCATCAGAGATGTCCTCCAGAGCATTGGTTGGATCAGTAGATAGCCTCATCTGCCTTCCCATGAGGATTGAATGAGGAGATAACAGTATTTTTATCTGGAATACGTTGGACACTCATCAGCACCAATGGTAATGTATCTGGCCATTTCAACGATGTCAAAGTACAACCTTTCAGAAAGTTGGACTTTATTGTTCCATGCATTTGCTCAACTATGCCTGGCGCTTCTGGTCTGTAGCTGCAGTGCAGTTTTTGTTCAATCTGTAGAGTGGAACATAGCATGTTCATCACTTCGTTGTTGAAGTGCGTCTTTCATCTCATTCAAGAAGAACTGGCATTCCAAACCTTGAGATGATCTCTCATATTAATAGTTTGGCTATGGTGAGACTGTCATTTCTCCTCATTAGGTAGGCTTCCTCCCACCGAGATAATACACAGATTATCACAAGGATATATCTCAGCCCATTTTGGACAGGCACCTTGATAAAATCCATTTATATCCTGTCAAAGGTCCTGATTAAGATGCGGTTTGGAATGGATCCGACCCTTGGTCGGAGACATCCTAACCGCATCGTAATCAGCTGTTTATAATAAGTTATGACTGATCCATTTTGAAGGAGTTGGTTGGAAATTATTGCACAGGGAAGTTCTGAATGCCTGACGAAGTGCTAGGAGAGCCCATTCGCCATTCTGAAAGCCTGCAGTAATCCCTCAGCTGGCTCTTTCCGGCTGAGGGATTGCAATGGCAGCTTCCCACTGCCTTTTTGTGCTGGCCTTTCCAACACGGAAAGGCATTGAGAACCTGTCTTTGGGGGTGCAACACTGCCGAATGGTGTCCTAGGGCGCACCTATGGCACCCCCCTGTTGATCCCTGCACCTGGGGGCAGGCACCTTGAGGTGCCTGGCACAGGGTGCACGGATGAACCGCACCTCTGCTCTTTAGTATGAGTGCATGCATTCAGTTCGGAATGCATGCACCCATAGCAAAGTATAAGATTGCGACTGAACAGGGTTCAGATGCATCCTAATCACTGGGCTGGAACCGACTACAGGAGGTTGTTCGGTTCCACTTCCAGAGCGATGTCGGACCGACTCTGTCCATACATCGCAATCGGGCTCTAAGGGCATCTCTGACTGGTATCCTTACCCCTACAATCAGTTATGTTATGTTATGTTATGTTAAAAATTTGGTAGAGCGCAAAACAGCTGCCCCAGCAAAGGGGCGTCCCGGCGCTAGTGAACCACAGAACATCCAAGAGGGGGGAGCTAGGCAGGGAACCTAGAGGGGAGGAAATAGGTGGGTTTTAACGGCTCACCGGAATGCATACAGATTTTCCAGTGAGCGAATGCTAATAGGAAGGTTGTTCCAGAGTTTGGCTCCTAGCACTCTAAAGGAGCGTCCGCCGGTGCGAGCCAACTTTGTGGAGGGGACCGTCAGAAGTTGTTGCCCTAGTGAGCGCAGATAGAGCTGTGGCACATAGGGTGTAAGAAGAGGCCGGAGAAGTACTGGGCATCCAGTCTTGAGGATTTTAAAGATCATGAACAGAGCTTTGAACTGTATTCGGGACTTGATAGGTAGCCAGTGCAGTTTTCGGATTGTAGCTTTGGCCGAACATCTGCGGGGAAGTCCGACCAAAGTTCTTGCCGCGGTATTCTGCAGACGCGCCAACTCTGCTTTATTGGCGCCCAAAAGTAGGATGTTGGCGTGGTCTAAGCGGGACAGAATTGTGGCTTGAATGATCATTTGATGGACCTTGGGGTCAAAGAAGCCGAGTATGGGCTTGAGGCTCCTCATCAAGCCCACACAGGTGGCAGCTACTCTTTTTGTGTGGGTCTGGAAGTTGAGTGATGAGTCCATCCAGACGCCCAGATTTTTTACCAGGGATTTGGGGGGTGGGATGGTGCCTAGCGACGATGGCCACCAGTGTTGGTTCCAGTGACTGGTGTTCTTTCCGAGGAGCAGTACCTCTGTCTTGCCTGCATTAAGCTGCAGGCAGTTGTCGGTCATCCATTGGGCTACCGCTGCCAGCCCATCCCTGAAGCTTGCTGCAGAGGTGGAGGGACCCTCGGTAAGAGTGATAACCAGCTGAGTGTCATCTGCGTATGACACCAGCGAGAGGTCCCATTCTCTGGCTACAGCCGCAAGCGGTTGTACATATAGATTGAACAGGGATGGGCTGAGTGTCGAGCCCTGAGGTTCCCCCTGTCCGATGGTGTGGGACTGGGAGAGGAATGGAGGGGCCGAGACCCTGAAAGACCTGTACTCCAAGAAGGAGCTGAACCATTCCAGGGCACGGTCCGTGATGCCTGCGGTGGCCAGACGATTCAGCAGAATGTTATGGGAGACCGTGTCAAAGGCCGCGCTGAGATCTAATAGGATCAGCGCGGCACTTTGGCCGGCATCGAGTATCGTCCGGAGGTGTTCTGACGTAGCTAGGAGAGCAGACTCAGTGCTGTAGCCTGGCCTGAAACCGTTTTGAGATGGGTCTAAGGTGTTGTTTAGATCCATGTGTTTGGACAAGGTGATGTTTACGTGGGCCTCTGCGAGTTTGGCTATCCAAGGAAGCAATGAAATGGGTCTGTAGTTCTCCAGTTTGGAGGGGTCGAGAGTCGGTTTTTTAATGATGGGAGAGACCCGCGCTTGCTTCTAGGGAGTCGGGACCGTGGCCGAGGAAAAGGACAGGTTCAATATAGATGTTAGGGAGGGAAGGAAGAAGTCCAGGGATTCCATGAAGTGAGCCGGTCTCATGGGGTCTACTGGTGAACCCGATTTGACTTTCTTGCAAAGTACCGTCAGGTCTTCCTGGGAGATTTCAGGTATGCGCTCCAGCTTGGTGCCTTCATTAGTGGGAGGGAGGGAATTAAGAGGTGCGGCCGCGTGATGTGGGAAGGATTCATAAATGTTTTGTACTTTGTCGACAAAGAAAGATGCCAGATCTTCGCAATTGTTATTGGCATATGACACATATGACACATCACCTACAAATTTCATCAGCAGTTAAAAAAAATCTTGGATTCAACCAACCTTGTCTGAAAAGCCTTCTCATTGCATCTCTCCCCAAGTGTTTGTACCCATGATAGTACCTGAACATTGGAAACAACAAGCAGTCACGCAACACTGGTCTACTTCCGACATCCAA
Organism: Lissotriton vulgaris; assembly: GCF_964263255.1. Classification (NCBI taxonomy): domain Eukaryota; kingdom Metazoa; phylum Chordata; class Amphibia; order Caudata; family Salamandridae; genus Lissotriton; species Lissotriton vulgaris. The sequence goes on from NC_141695.1 coordinate 1,314,646,928, forward strand.
AATGTAATTTGCATTTTTTGTAAACCTGCCTTGATACACCCATTTTATTCAATTTCTGCCACAGTTTCTCGTATTCCTTTCAATTCCTTTAATGTGTCAGTTATTTCCATCATCATTGGGGAAGCACAATCTTCACCAGTTCTGTAGGAGAAACCATCATTTATCATAAAACCGCCATTGATTTTGCATACTAGCAAGGCACAATACCTAGCTACTCAGTCAGCGTATATATTGCCAATGGCAACGTATCCACTGCCTGTTTGATGTCCGGGCACTTTACCACAGCAATCTCCTTAAGCAACGGAAATGCTTTCAATAGATTTTTCCCATGTTGCCCATTTCTGATGGGTGATCCTGTAGAGATCAATAAACCTCTCTGCATCCATAATTTCTTAAAGTTGTGAACTACACCGAAGCCATATTGTCTATCTGTATAGATGATGACTTTCAATTGCACGGATAAACTGCAGACTCGGCTAAGAGCAATCAGTACAGCAACTTTCACAGAGAAAATAGACTGGTGCCAAGACGCTTCAACCGCATCATTTATGGTGCACACACAAATGATGCTCTCAGTGTGCCATTGTTACTCCACAAGCATACACCATTAACAAATAGGACATAATTGGGCTCAGTCAGTGGTACATCCTTAATGACTGGTCGTAGCTTTGTGTATAGTTCAGTGACACTTAGGCAATCATGACAAAATCCTCACCCTGTCTTCTGAATCAATTACAGGCAAAAGAGTAAAAAATAATAACACATTACATCATTTAATATAGACATTATCTGCTGCAAGCAGACTGCTAGTATTTACTGAGTGTATTATGTGTCAGATACTGTGTTTTCATTCTGGTAAGCAATTATTCAACAGAATGAGGAGCCAACATAATCATGGGGTGTCCCATCACTATGTTTTCGCTCTTTTCCAGACTTGCACTCACTGCAGCCACTGCCTTCAAGCAGCTGGGGAGTTCTGATGCTAAAAAGTCAAATATTGTTGAAAAGTAAGCCACAGGTCTTCGGGCTCTTCTATGCATCTGTGTTAACACTGAATATGTACACCATTCTCTTTCACTTTTATAATCTGGTATTCCTAGAGCTGGGGTGCAACACAATTTATCGTTCAGCTCTAGGATTGCTTTGGTACATTCCTTATCCCAGGGAATTGTGTCTGACACATCTTGATGAGAGAGAAAAAGTTGGTATCCATTGTCTAGAGTAGCCTACCATTCCCTAATACATTCCGAGCTCTCTCTGCGTTCGAGGTGGATTAATCTCAAAAGATGTCTTCCACTCTCTGGTGGCACCTTTTCGACAGTACTGCAGTTTACATGGGGACACTTTGTGTCCATTCTCCGCCAGGTGATTCAATAGGGCAAAGGTGTCATTTTTGGAAGCTTCTCAAGATTCTGAACCTATCAACAAATCATCTATGTACTGCACAAGTGCATAACCACAGGACATTTGCAAAGACTCAAGATTTTTCTTCAGGATCTGACTAAAAATAGAATGACTCTCCGTATACCCTTGAGGGACACAACACCACATGATTGTTCTCTGTTAGAACACCAATGAGAACAAAAACTGTCTGTCTTCATGCACAGGCGCTGAGAAGAAAGCCTCACACAAATCAATGATGGTAAACCATTCCGCAGTAAGTGGAATTTGGAAAAGAACAGTTATAGATTGTGGGTCAATGGGGCAACAAAGCACCACAATCTCATACATTTTTCCTAAATCCTGTATGATTCTATACTTCTTGTTTGGTTTCTGAATTCCCATTATAGAAGAATTACATTGGGTGCCAAATAATTATTTCAATGTGCTATTTTGAAGCATGTCTTCAATTACAGGTTGTATCCCAGCAATTATTTCTGCAGACAGATGATAAGGTGGTGTTCTTGGGAAGGCAGCATATGGCTTTATTTGGATATGGACTGGCTCTACTTCTTTTATGAGTCCAATATCTCTTCATGTGAAATACCAAACCTCTGGATTCACTGTAGTTCTGAGATCCTCCAGCAATTCAGCTACTGTCAACATGGTAAACATTCCTACCTCAGTGTTTTGTTTAACTAATTTGAAATCAATATCCTCATTATGAATCAATAATGCAACACTGTCTGGTGTGCAATAACTCGTGCAATTTAACTTGCATGACACATCCCTTCCTAATAGGTTCACTGGACTGGAATCACAAACCAAGAACTGGTGTTCCTATTCTGACAGGAACCTCTTCTGAAATTGGATTTGACATTTGTTTAGTTGTAACCCCAACAACTTGCATTGTCCTTCCGGAGGGAAGTAAGCCTGGAACTTCCACTGTTCTAACTGTGAATTGTGTAGCTCTTGTATCCATCAAGAACAATATATTGTGACCACAGGCATTTGCATCTGCACCAACTACACCGTCCTCTTCCTCTATCAGGCACTGTCATTGTGAATTTTCAGAACCAAACTCATCCATTTCAAACAAACAAAATTGTCCTAACACATCCTGATTCAAGATCTGAACTTGTGGCATGACATTTTGTCCTTGATTCGAGTTTAATTTTGGTAACTGGTTTATATTCGTTCGGGATTTCCAATTTATCCTGGCATAACAGGATTTATTTGATTCTCACCTTTCGTTTGATTCTGAAACTGACTTATCTCTATTCCATGACCTGTCATTCCCTGTGACTTTTGGATTAGCCCAGCAATATTTTCAGGATTAAATCAACATTCTGGCTTCCAATGCCCCACCTTATTGCAAATATGACACGGTCTTTAAAGCAGCAATATTGGTTCCTGGTCTCACACCAGTAGAAACACCTCTACCGCATCCCTGAAAAACTTGCAATTCCTTGATTTGTCACAAATACTGCCTGTGGGGCAACAACTCCCTTCATCATACCCTGACATCCAACCAATGACGGAACTTGAAATCCTCTCTGAGCCAACTTCATCTGTGCTAGCATAAATTTTACCTTAACTCTCCTCTGCTTCGGATCCAATTCATCACTTCAAATATTTTGCATATCGCAGGATTTCATCCAGTGATTTTGACATTTTGTTTGATATGTGAGCTAATCTCAGGTTTCAATCCCAAAACAAATTGTGACACGAAAATCCCCATATCCTCTCTTCAAGGTATTCACTTCCACTAAGCTGTTTGGAAATCTGCAACAACCTTTCATAGTATTCATGAACAGTATCCTTTGGTTCCTGAGTCGTTCTTTTAATTTTAAACCCATCAATGTCTTTATGAGGAATTTTCCAATTCAGGAAAGTAATTACTGCCTTGTACTTCTCGATCACTATAGATGACGGAGCACATGTTCCCTTCTATCTCTGGGGCTCAGCATTTGCCCATTGCACAGAAACCTTACACTCAGACCACAGAACTGTTGCAACCCTGATGTCAAGGAATGTGTCCAGATCCTTCCACAATGCCTTTACATTTTTAATAAACCTTTCCACTTGATCATAACACTGCTCTGGCTTGTCTCCCAGCTTTGGAAAATAGTTTGGGAATGCAGTCGAATCACCACTATTCAATGGAACATGTAAATAAGCTCCCCCAACTACTTCTCTCAATGGATACTCAGCCGCTTCTGCCACTTCATCCTGCCCTACTTCAGTTTCCCTCTTTTTCTTTTCATGCTTCTTTGCCCACCTAAGTTCAAGCTTCTCCACATCTTTCGAGCTGTAATATTTTATTAATTCAATAATATGGGTCTGCATTCCTGGAGTCCTCAATTCTCTTAGTTTGGTCATCCCAGTAACTTACGATGCAAGTTCACATTATTATTGAGATCAACATTGTATGTGTAGTAGCTGCTCTACGAGTAATCTCCTAACACAAAAAGGAAAGTCCAGGTATTTCATATTGATCTAAATGACAAAAATCCAAGCATCCCCTAATTAATTCTTCAAAATCATTTTTTGGGGGGATTGTTCAAAGGTTTGTCCTTTTTACTTTTATATTGTTCGAAGACTCTGCAGCTTCTGCCCTTTTTTCCCTTGTCAATTTGTCAATCCAAGCTGGTAATCCATCAACCCCACTTCCAGGAAATTCTCTAGAATTCAATGGGGTCGTAAAGACCAAGGTCCCCCTCCATCTAACAAATCTTGTAAATGTTGTTGAGGTCTCCACAACACTAACTGTGTGTTCTGTGTCGTCTGTACTTTGACAACTGAAGTTTTCATGACCTCTCAGCTTCATACAATCTGGGGTGATGCAGTAGGGGTTACCTGTGACAAAACTGGGTCTGTGTAAATGAGAACCACAGTTGTTGGTCGCCTCATTACTGATGGGTAATTTGCAAAAACTGTAAAGGTAGTTCAATGAAAGCAAAATCTGGGGCAGTATGCACAGACTGACTCACACTAGTACTTATCTCTCCCGGATTGGCATAGGTCACAGTAGATGCTCGGGTTGACAGGATTTCCTTCAATATTTCATCTCCTGTATTTTTACTCATCTCTTTACCCTCTGATGTAAGAACGGGATATAGTCTCGTTCCCTCAAAATTCCCTTTCTCCATTTAGGCTGCTCTTCATTCCATTTATCGGTTGCATAATTCTTCATTGCCCTACCCACTCTCCTCTGACATTTTCCCCTCTCTTTCTCTCTTGCAACCTTTTCCCGAAATTGCAAACCTTCCTATTGCATGGGTCGAGGTGGTGGCTTTATCTCATACATTTTTCCCCTTAAATGATCTAAACGTCTAGTATTAAAAGTTCCATACCTAGTTAAAAGTTCCATACCTAGGTAAACGCAATGCACCATCATTCTCAGTAATTCCTATCCATTGTTTCCACCACAAACACTAATTTAATCCATGCTCAATTGTCATGATGTAAGCTGAAGTACCCTCATGAGGTGATTCCTCTCCTTTACCAACAGGAATAGTAATATCCTCCTTCACAAAGTCCTTTAAACATTTCATTTTGCAGTACAATTAACTGAAACATGTTGTAAAATTAAATGTTTGATTTAATTCCGTATAAGTATGATTTTCAAACAACTATTCAAATAACAGTTTTAAATTTCAGTAGCCCTTTATCCAATCCGTAATCCGGACTCAAGCTCGCAATGTCCAATACTCAGCGCAACACGGAACACCAACCGACGAATACCAGTGCAATACACACCAATAAGTCAATCCCAGCATGAAGAATAAAACATCAACCTCTTACTCTTCACAGCATCCAGCCTCTTTCACAGTTTTATCTGTTATTTCAAACAGCTAAATTCAGACCAATTTTGTTTGCTTAACTTCGTTTACAGAAATAGTCAGGTCTACATTCACTCAGAAAGATTCCACAATCGTACGTGACTTCTCGACAAAGTAATATCCAAAACAATTAATGCAGCTTGACCCTAGTGTACAATAAGGTTTCACCAGCATCAACATTGTTGATCAACCACCAACACTTGTCCCTACTATTACTGATGGGAATGATCGTACCTCTCACTCCACATCTATAAATCTCTTTTGCAAACAAGATTAATATCCCGGGATATTTTGACTCTTGGAGCCCGAAATCAACTTCTTTAAATCAACAACTTTAATACTGTTCCTGTAAATCTCAATTTGTACAAATATAGCACATTCACTCTACTGTCACACCTCAATCACAACATTATTCTCCCAGTTGATACTGACAACTCCAAAACTAAAATCGCCAATACCATAATCGTTTGTCACTCCATTCGGATTTGGGCACTGGAAACAGGAATCAGGACTATTAAAAAATACTTTGGGTATTTAATTTTGAAGTTCTATTCTGGGTGTAAAACCATCAATCCGCTATCGGAAACTGCTGGAGCCCAAAAGGACTCTCCCCGATGGATCGGGTCTTTACATACACCCACTTACAATAGCACCATGGAAAATACCCCAGGCTCCGGAGACGTCGATGGACCTTTTCCACCATGATCAGAATTAGAGATCTCAAAAATAGAGTGATTAAAACATCATGGACATTTATAATTTTTAAATGAGTCAATGACAAGAGATTAATATGGTTTAAAGTTTTTATTTTATCTTTTAAGATTAGAATCTTAGATATCTTTGTTCAGTTTAGTTAAAGAACTAAGAAAAGATGATATCATCAATATATAAGACACTAGCAGCCCGTCCCGACGTTGTCCGGGTATGAATTGCTGCCAGCCAGTAGTATATTGTTTTGTTGGATTTCGTTTTGATAGCATTTCTTATCTGTGACAGGCCTGGGAAACACTCCGATTCACAGTGCACTGCTGATGCACTTAAGAGTGCGCGTTCAGTAGTGTGTGAACTCGAGTTTCCCTACTTTATTTTTCCTTGCAATATTATATAGCGCGAACTCGACAACATGGCATGAGCACAATTAACATTACAGAAGAACACATTCATTTGTGGTAGGCACGGGGAGACAAAGCGATTTGCCTGGAATCACAGGACGTTGAGCTGATGCTGAGATTCGAACGTAGCTCCCAAGCTCTAAAGTTCGCAATTCTAGAACTTGTGGCGGGAGGTGTGTCTAAAAGTGTATATCGGTGCTGGCCATCAATGAGAGAGACATATTGGCATAGGCTTTTGTAGTGTTACCTCATGGTAGGTTACCTTATCCATACTAATATAATAAAGAGAGAGCCCAAACCTTTGAGGCGGGTAATCTGAGGAACCACAGCACCAATCACAATACCCAATACAGCGTTGGAAAGGGCAGTTGCAGCAGAAGGACATAGGCTATGCAGACGCCCACCATATACATTTAAAAGGTAAAAGAACCGTGCCAGCAAAGTAGTCCCTTGTGGGCGTGTCTGCGTTGTGCTGTGGGCGTGTGCTGGGGGCGTGACAATTGCTGGGATATAAAGTGCTGTCATTGTGTTTTATATGATTGGTTGGGTCAGAATTTGAGAATGTAGGGAGGCAAGGTGAAAATGGCCTGCATTTGAGGAGAGAGGTGTTGGGCACTTGGAGCTGCATATGTAAACCTGACCCTAAATAACTGTGATCTACAAGTGATTACTACACATTAGATAGGAGTTGTCTTAGCCCCAGCAAAGGCAGTCTTGGACATCATTACCAGTGGAATTACAGTCAATCTGGTAGGAGGCATGTAAAACTACAAGTTTTAACCAAACTTCTACACCGTTTCACTCTATTGGCAGACCTATGAAAACAGTGAGCAACATTTACGTAATGAGGAGAATAAACTTCAGTCTGTCACTGAAAGTGTACTTACATGCTGAGCAAAGATCAGTTAAGCTGTGTAGAATGTAATAATATGGCACATGTCATGGTTATTGAAGACTAAATGCCTTCTCTTGTTTCATGTTCTTATGTGACAGAAGGACAGCTGCATCTGTCTCTAGATTCAGGAAGCAATTGGGCTTCACAACCTGTGAGTCCATTTTCAGGATTTCTAAGCAGACAGATGTTAATGAGTTCAGATTGTTACAAGCACATCATTTACTGCAGGTGTTTTGTGCCTGTACTTCACTGTTGAGCCCAAAGGAGCACAAAGTACTCCCCTTCAGCACTTGAACTGCTCAGCAGCAAAGTAAAACAGCAACCCAAGGCTTACTCATGAAAAAGCTGTGAGGTTAATCATTTAAAATGCACTAGAACATCCAATACCAATCAATAAATCAATGTGCAGCTTGTGCTTTGAATTATAAAAGAAAGAGTAGTTTGTCATTCACAAATCAGAGTATTGTGGTAATCACCAGAGGGCACTTCAATTAGTGCACCAATCTCATGAGTACTGATTGCTGGTGTTTAGGAGACATCTGGGTTGCTTATTTAGGATAGTATCTAGTGCATAGATCTCCAGACTTTTCTGTAATAAGAGGTACCTATGATCAATGATGATCATCCTGAGCTAGTAATAGCATTAGTGTTGTAATAGTGATATCAGACAAGACTACATCAGTACCACTAACCTTTTGGTGGACTTTCTCCTCTTGCAGCGCAGCTCCATCTGGTAGCTGCTGCTGTCCCCTTTGCTGCTCCTAACCTTGAGGTCAGGCATTCCAGGCCCTCCTCCACCTGCACACTCCTGTCTGCAACTCATCCCTTTTGGTCCAGTGGTAGAGTGTCACTGCTCTGCTGCTTGAATGCCCCTCTGTCTCTCTGCTTTTCTCTCTCTCTCTTTTATTTTTCTACTGCCTCTGCCTTTCTGGATTTTTTACTTTTCTTTCCTTTTTCCTTTTCCTTTTTCTCTCCTTCATCACCTCTGAAGCTGCTATTCCCAGCGGCCCGACCCCGCCAGTTGACCCTTCACGTGTTTTTCCACCTCCTAGGGATCCACCCCCTCCGCAGCACTACTAAATGGCGGCTGCTGCGTGGTGAAAAGGCAGTCCACTAATCTTGTGGTGGACTTGCCTCTTTCGCATCACAGCTCCGTCTGGTAGCTGCTGCTGTCCCCGTTGCTGCTGCTGACCTGGAGGTCAGGAGTTCGAGGCCTCCTCCAACTGCAGTCTCCTCTCTGCAACTCATTCCTTTTGGTTCAGTGGTAGAGTGTCACTACTCTGCTGCCTAACTTATCCTCTATTTCTCTTTCTGCTTTTCACTTTCTCCCTTTTCATTTTTCCTGTCTCTGCCTTTCTGCCTTTTTTGCTTTCCTTTCCTTTCCTTTTTTCCTTTTTCTTGTGTTCTCCTTCGTCGCTCCTGCCACTGCAATCCTACGTGGCCGCACCCCCTTCCAGTGACCCTTCCAGCTCCTGCATTTTCCCGCCTCCCTGCTGTTCAGCCCCCCCGCAGCACTACTTAATTGGGGCCGCTGGGTGACCGTGTAAGGTGCACCAAAGGAACGGCCGTCTGTGCCTGGACTGCACCCAGCACAAGTGACCCTGGATGTCAGACAGTCCACCACTACGATGCCAGCACCATACTCGCCCTTGGCTCTGGACATCACACCACCTGCCTCCTAGTGTCACCAAAGGAGATCCATGGACCCCTCGCCTGCCAGAACTGCAACCACGCTTTCAACCACACCAACACGCCTGCTCCTCTCACCACCCGATCAACCAACAGCACATCAGACTGGCTCAAATGCATACTCCTCAACATGCAATCCCCCCCAAACCCGCCACAGAAATCTGGGACCTCCCCAATGCCACCTCTACTGACATTGCCTTCTTCACTGAAACCTGGACCAACCCCATTTTTGGACTGGACCTCATGATCGCCATCCCGATGGCTACTGATCCAGCGTCACTATAGAAATTCTGTCATACATGCGTCAACATTCACTACCTAATACTCATCATACTAATCAATACCAAGGCCCATACAACTTATGACAGAAAATCATGAAGCTGAATCATGTGGCCTAATTAATCATACTATGAAACTCATATGTACATTATTTACAACTGCAGTATAACATTTATATTCATAAATAATCAAGAAACATTTAAATTAGACCACTGAGGCCAATGGAATTGGAAAGGGGCGACCGAATCGGTCCCCCCGAACTTATGGCCGAGTGCCTCGATCCCCCCGGGAAGCCATTTTGGGCGGGAGGCGCGTCTCAGCTGGTATGCCCGAAGCGGCGTAGCTGGGGCGCGCCCGTTCCCGCCCTAGAGTGGGCTGGCCTAGACACCGACGCAGCCAGCCACGCCCTCAGGGGCAGGCAGGGGCGGGTATACGCCCGCCCTGAAGACGGATAAAAAGGGACGCAAGACCAGAAGACATCCTCTTGTTCTTGTGCTCTGAAGCTGCACCTCCTCGCTGCACGTGAGCTCGGGACAGAACGAAGAGCCAATTTTGAGCGTTTTAATCTTTTTCTTTGTCTTTTAGATACTTCGTCGAAAGGATGCCCAAGAAAGGAACAAAGAGAATGTCGACTGACCAGTTGGTTCGGGCACTCATGAAGGATATGTCCGAAATTAAGAAGCGGTTGGCGGAGCGAGACGGCGAGGAGGGATCGGGGCGTCCACCGGCCGGAGGGAAGCCAAAGAGGCCGAGAAGGGGGCCGGTCGGGGGAGACGTCCCGGTTCCCTGTTCTCCGCTCGAGGCGCCAGCCCCGGTACCGGCCCCGGTACCGGATGAGGGGAATCCGATTCCCGTGATAGTTACCCCGACGTCTGCCGGAGATATGCCTCCTGAGTTGGCGGCACAGTTAGCAGCATGGTTGGGGGACAGCAATGGGGGCGCCATGGCTACCGAAGCGCAAGCTCTCATAAAGCAGTTGCGCGAGAAACGTGATACAGCCAAGGTGCCCGCGCCGGATGCGGCGATAGACAAGCCACGAGGGACGGAAGCAGCGTCCGGTGCAGGTAAGCGGCCATTGCCGATTGCAAGGGATGAGTCAACACCCTCTCGTAGAGAAAGACTGGGGCAACATGTTCCTTTGCCAATAAAGGAAAAGATTTGGGCGGGGGAATACGTTAACATTTTCTCCCTGCTCGTTGATCACTATGAGGTCGAAACTGTTAAAGGTCAAAAGGATCTGATGCATCCGAGTGTTTGGCGCGCAAAAATGGCCGCCTTTAAAGTGAATGAAAATATTGGTAACTGGGGTAATGCTTGGGGAATTTTCACGGCAATTTTGGGGGAACGTAGGCCTGATTTACTCCCTGAATTTCCAGTATATCAGTCACGAATTATGGGGTACTCAACATCACATCAAGGTAACCAATGGTTCTGTTATGACAACCTTTTCAGGAAAGCGATGGAGCATAACAAAAGTTTAACCTGGGACTGTTACGATTCTTTAACGTGGAATAAGATGAAAGAGTCCGGAATGTTGAAAGTGCCATTGGTGGGGAGTGCTGTTAGTGAGTCCTCCCGCCAAAATGGGGGGACGCCCTTTCGGTCGGGTACGGGTACAGACGATTACCCGAGACCCGCCGGCAATACAGGGAAGAGGGGGTTCTGTTTCAATTTCAACAGAAGCAAATGTACTAGGCCCCCGGGGTCTTGTAAGTTCAAACACGAATGTAGTGGTTGTGGGGCACCCCATCCTGAGTCCTCGTGCAGAGCCAAATCGGGTGAAAACGGGGGTAGAGGAGGCGCTAAACAGGTCTAATATAGTCCGAGGGGCGCCTTTACCAACCCCGATTGATACCCTGGCGATGATTCCCTGGCTCAGCGAATACCCTGATCGTACTTCTGCTGGGGTGCTACGAAACGGTTTTTCATATGGTTTCCGCATCCCGGTGGGTAGCTTTCAGGGTGTCGGGTCGTGCAAAAATCAACTTTCCGTCTTGCAACATACAACGGTAGTGCAGGATAAGATCCGGAAAGAGGTTACCCGAGGTCGGGTTGCCGGCCCGTTTCCTGTCCCCCCGGTACCGAACTTTGTTTGTTCTCCTTTAGGGGTGGTCCCCAAGAAGGACCCGGGTGAGTTTCGATTGATTCACAATTTATCAGCCCCTCATGGCCTTTCTGTAAACGATGCAATTAATCCAGAAATGTGTTCGGTGCGGTACGCATCATTCGATGAGGCCGTCGCCATTTTGAATCGCCTGGGGCCCGGGACGCTGATGGCGAAATCAGATATCGAGTCAGCGTTCCGTTTGCTCCCGGTATACCCGGATGATCAACGTTTGTTGGGATTCATGTTTCAAGGTTCGTATTACATGGACAGGTGTATGCCAATGGGGTGCTCGATATCTTGTGCTTATTTCGAGAAATTCAGTAGTTTTCTGCAATGGGTTTACACGAAGAAAACAGGTTTTCGGAACGTGATGCATTACCTCGATGATTTTCTGTTCCTTGGGGCCGCTGGGGATGATGAATGTGCCCGGGCCTTGACTGAATTTTGTGTTTTAATGAATCAATTTGGCGTGCCGTTGGCACCAGGTAAAACTGTGGGTCCCACGACTTGCCTCGAGTTCCTCGGGATCGAGTTGGACTCTAGTGAGGGTTGTTTTCGTTTACCAGCTTCCAAAGTATCGAAATTCAAGACAGCCCTGCAAATGTGTATCACTGCACCTAAAGTTACGCTGCATCAATTGCAGCAATTGGTGGGGAAGTTGAATTTTGCCTTAAGGGTTATCCCGATGGCCCGCCCCTTCTCCCGTTCGATTGCACAGGCGATGGTCGGCCTAAAAGAGGGCCACCATCGCACGAGGTTATCGGCCGAGGTCCGCCAAGACATGCGTATTTGGTTAGCATTCTTGGCGGATTTCAATGGTCGAGTCGTCTGGAACAAACCGGCCTTGTCCTCTGAAGAGCTGGGTCTGTGGACGGATTCAGCGGGAAGCATGGGTTTCGGTGCCATCTTCGGCACAAAATGGTCGGCACAAAAGTGGCCAACATGGTGGCACGATGAGGGGCTGACGAGTAATATTGCTTTCCTTGAGCTGTTTCCTATTTTGGTGGCCCTCAGATCCTGGCCCGATGGTTTCAAAAATCATTCTGTCATATTTTGGTCTGACAATATGACCGTTGTAGAATGCATTAATAGTCAGGCAGCACGTTGTAAAATGATTTTGAGGCTGCTTAAAGAGATTGTTTTACTGTGTATGCAACTGAACGTGGTATTCAGAGCAAAGCATGTCCCGGGGGTGATGAATCAGGCTGCTGATGCACTGTCTCGTTTTCAAATGCAGGCTTTCTCGGGTTTCCTTCCCTCAGCGGACCCCGAGCCAGCACCATTTCCCGAAGCTCTCTGGTCTCTCGGTGCCCCGAACTTCGTTACCTCGTGGGAGAGAGTCTAGCACCAAGGACGAGGAAGGCATACGAAGGGGCGTTTCGGGCTTATTTGGCCTTTTTGGGGACTGAGAGAGGGGGACTTTGGGGGCATGAGGATTGGGTAGTACATTTTCTGATGTCCTTGCGTAAGGCTGGGAAGTCGGTGGCTACAGCCCAGAGGCATCGTGCTGCCATCTCCTTTGTTGCCAGGGCTCATAATATCCAGGACCCGACAGCGTCTTTTGCTGTACAGAAAGCGCTGCGTGGGTGGCAACGCCTTGAGGGTCGCAGAGTAGATGAGAGGCGCCCGATAGGTCTGGATAGGTTGTCCCAGTTGCTGGCCACACTCCCCGACATATGCTCGTCTCAGTTCGAGGCCTGTTTGTTCCGAGCCGCTTTTACGCTTGCATTTCACGGGGCTATGAGGATAAGTGAGCTGGTGGCAAGGAGCAAGCGGGATGTGGCGGGGGGTTTGTGCCGGGAACACGTTCAGATCAGGGGTGAGACTATGACGGTATCCTTTGTCAAGTCAAAAACCGATCAAAGTGGGGTGGGAGACTGCATAGTCATTCGCAGGATTCCAGGGTCCTCCATGTGTCCGGTGAGGTGTTTAGAGGACTACCTAGCACAAAGGGTGGCATCATGGGGGGGGGACAATGTTGAGACACGCGGACGCCACCCCACTGACAAAGTTTCAGTTTCAGCGGGTGCTCGCGATGTCAATTACCGCAGCAGGCTTGGACCCGGGTGAGTTTGGGACCCATTCCTTTCGGATAGGGGCTGCCACTGAAGCTGCAGCCAGGGGTCTTAATGTGGAACAAGTAAAACGAGTGGGGCGTTGGTCCTCCAATTGTTATAAGAGGTATGTGCGGTTGCACATGTTGTGAAGCTGTAACAATGTACTCACGCTTCTTGTCTTTTGTTTGGTTTTCAGTTACGCAAGCCTTCGAGGCGGGGCGGACTATGCAGTCGACCCAACACCGGGCCAGCGGTCAGACATCACCGGCTGTGAGAAAGGAGGTGTGGGTCGTGGGCCACTCATACGTGAGGCGTGCCGCAGACGTATTCAAAGCAGGTGACATGATTCACGTAGCTGGGGAATACGGGTACAGGATGTCCTTCTACGGAAGGGGCGGTCTCTGTATTGACCAGTTTCAAGCTTACTTTGAGGGTTTGTTAGGGCGGATGAGGTCACCGCCGTCTATAGTCATAGTACATTTAGGGGGCAATGATTTGGTCACCACCGGTAGACGACTTCTCCTGGAGGCGATGCTTTCCACCGTAAGTTGGTTGGCGAGGAAAGTTCCGGGGTGCATAATTGCGTGGTCTCATATCATCCCACGAAGAGAGTGGCGGGGGCTATTTCGATCCCGGCTTTGAACCATTCTGTTAGGAAACTTAATAACAAAATGAGTAGGTTGTTCCGTTCCAGGACATTGCATTCTATCTCGCACGGTTGTATTAATGATGACAGCATGTATATGGGGGATGGTGTGCATTTGTCTCGGGTGGGAAATGAGTTACTCATAGGAGACTTCTTAGCATGGTTAAAAACGTTGGAACATGACCTTTAGCTAGGAGTTTTGGTGGGGGGCCCGGATAGCCGGTCAACTATCCGGGCCTGTGGCGGTAAGGTCATGATCGGTGAGCACTAATTAGTAGATCCCTATGAGTGGGCGTCACCCAACACGGATGGGAGCGCTCGGGAGAGGTGGCCATTGGCCCCTCAATGGGGAGGCGGTCCCTTCTAAGGATGGGTCGCCGGAAGTAAAGGAAAGGCGGTCAAGGCCCCTTCCTTTGTAGGAGGGGTTACAGCCCCCTCCTGGGGAATTTCCCGGGGCCAGTGACATCTGCGACGGCAGATGCGGTAAGTTGTGTGGGGTTGGGATAAGGGCCACGATACCTTCTAGATACCTCACACGAGTATTCGAACGACCTTTAACTGGCGTCGAGTTTTAGGTGCCCCCGTCAAGTCAAGGGAAATTGGTAGTAGTTGCACTTGAGGTACGCCTCCGTGCTGTCGCCCATCCCAAGTGGGAGGGGTAAGTCCGGTTAGGGATCTTGACACCGGTTATGACCTTGCTGTTGGCCCTTAAACGTTAGGTTGTACAATTTCAATATGTCAAGAAATGTTTTGTAGGTTGCTAGTTCGGCTAGGAGAACCTCTGTATTAGAGAATCTGTTAAGGTTAGCCAAACATCGCAATATGGTAATGAAATTGTACATAACATGAAACGTTTAATGTTTTAATTTTGTTTTAATAAATACGGCCGGGATGGTCACTCCATCCCACTTCCAAAAACTTCAAGAACTGTTTCCGGTTTTCACTCCTTTGGGGATTGTGTTGAGAGGGGGTGGCGGGTATCTCGGCTATATGGAAAGGGGCGACCGAATCGGTCCCCCCGAACTTATGGCCGAGTGCCTCGATCCCCCCGGGAAGCCATTTTGGGCGGGAGGCGCGTCTCAGCTGGTATGCCCGAAGCGGCGTAGCTGGGGCGCGCCCGTTCCCGCCCTAGAGTGGGCTGGCCTAGACACCGACGCAGCCAGCCACGCCCTCAGGGGCAGGCAGGGGCGGGTATACGCCCGCCCTGAAGACGGATAAAAAGGGACGCAAGACCAGAAGACATCCTCTTGTTCTTGTGCTCTGAAGCTGCACCTCCTCGCTGCACGTGAGCTCGGGACAGAACGAAGAGCCAATTTTGACCCACCCACCAGCCCCTGAAGACAGCCAGTTGTGTATAATAAAGTTGATTAATTTTGTTTTTGTTTCCGTCTCCAGGTTGTAGTGCCATGTTGATTTTGAGTTAATAAAGAATGTTCGTTTTGAGTATGTTTGCCATTAAAGATATTCAGTTAGTGTCGAATTTTGATGTATGCTCTTTCGGTCATTGTGGCCAAGGTATTCGTAGGTTAATTTGCACTGTCGTATTTATTTTGGTAGGCGGTAAGGTCATGATCGGTGAGCACTAATTAGTAGATCCCTATGAGTGGGCGTCACCCAACACGGATGGGAGCGCTCGGGAGAGGTGGCCATTGGCCCCTCAATGGGGAGGCGGTCCCTTCTAAGGATGGGTCGCCGGAAGTAAAGGAAAGGCGGTCAAGGCCCCTTCCTTTGTAGGAGGGGTTACAGCCCCCTCCTGGGGAATTTCCCGGGGCCAGTGACATCTGCGACGGCAGATGCGGTAAGTTGTGTGGGGTTGGGATAAGGGCCACGATACCTTCTAGATACCTCACACGAGTATTCGAACGACCTTTAACTGGCGTCGAGTTTTAGGTGCCCCCGTCAAGTCAAGGGAAATTGGTAGTAGTTGCACTTGAGGTACGCCTCCGTGCTGTCGCCCATCCCAAGTGGGAGGGGTAAGTCCGGTTAGGGATCTTGACACCGGTTATGACCTTGCTGTTGGCCCTTAAACGTTAGGTTGTACAATTTCAATATGTCAAGAAATGTTTTGTAGGTTGCTAGTTCGGCTAGGAGAACCTCTGTATTAGAGAATCTGTTAAGGTTAGCCAAACATCGCAATATGGTAATGAAATTGTACATAACATGAAACGTTTAATGTTTTAATTTTGTTTTAATAAATACGGCCGGGATGGTCACTCCATCCCACTTCCAAAAACTTCAAGAACTGTTTCCGGTTTTCACTCCTTTGGGGATTGTGTTGAGAGGGGGTGGCGGGTATCTCGGCTATATAGCTAATGGTAACGACTAAATAATCAAGACCAGCTTGACGTTTTAAGTCTTTTATTTTTAAAGTTTCAAAGTTTCAAATCTTTATTAGCTCATTTATTAATTTCAAACATTTTTATTAATCAGTTTTAATCATTAGATTATTGGCTCAAAAGGTCCGGCACTTCAGCATTGCACAGAAATAATGAATTAAAGAAAACATCAACCCTAAACCCTATGTTAAGCTTTCTGACCTGAAAAAGAAATAAAGTTTATTAGGCATTCGAGTCTTACGTGTCCAAAGGAAAACGGACAGCACTTCGCCCTCAGGAAACAGTCAGCCCCGCTCCCCTCAAGAGGCCAAGTTTTTATACCTATTCTTGCTCACTAATCTAACTAAAAATGATATTTTAGCAAAAAGCAGCAACCTAATTGGTTGTCATCCATCAGACCACCAAGAGGCCAACGCATCAGTTCTGGTGACATCATTATGTCATTGTCCATTGACACAAAGCAACAGTGACTTCCCAGAGTTGCAACATTAAACTAAATGTTCATAGTTATTTCCTCCAGGATTTTAGCCAAGCTGCCTCTACACGCTTCCTTGGCCTTGACGCTTTTGCTTTCGGAGCTTGATGCACACATCGTCCATTGTTTGAGACTCTGCACGTTTCCGTGGAAGTTTTTCAATGAAAGCACCATCACTGCCGTGCTCAGCTCCTTTTAATCAGGCCAACCAACTTTCATTAGAACTAGGCCTTAAACCTTTCACTCGAGCTAGTATTTAAACAAACACAAAAAGGTGATTAATTCAAGTAAAATAAACCCTTCTGTTACCCACCCTCCATTGCTAATAATTAACCCATTAGTATATGTCACCTAGCAGAAGCATACAAATAAAGCAGCACATTTAATATCTACCATTCTTCTTAAAGTCCAGCTGGATTCTTTATATATCTGAAAGAGTAAAAAGATAGACGAACAAAACATGGATAAACAGTCACAACATAAGACAAACACATAAGCACACATAATGAAAGCACATGCCTTAAAATGATCAGCTGCTTTAATTGTGACAAAGACAATAGGACGAACAAGACAATATTAATCATGTGTTACAAGACAAACTCGCAAATGCAACATGAGCACATAAATGTTAGTCCCGCGTGTTTGTGAATGTTATTTTACTCTAGGTTGATTTAATAATACAAATCATGCAACAATTCATTAATAAATTAGTTCATGTTACAGAGAATTAACTTCACGAGCCAGAATAAAATGAATTCTGAAACTCGCTCCATCAACTCCCTCATCTGGTGATTTAAAAATCACCAAACAACACCCAAAATTTAGGAAAATTTTGAACCCAATTTAGAGACGTCACACTTTGAATTCTTTCAGTATTAGTCTCCCTAAACCCCTGTTTCTGCTGTTTTCTCAACACTTTGAAACTGAGCCCTTCGCATCTCTTCTAACTCATATTCCTTCTCTTGTTCCTTCCTGACTTTGTAAATCCTCCTCTTTTCTCTCTGATGCTTCTTCCTCTTGTGAATCATGCAACTAATTTTTAGCAGCAATATCACTATAATGATGACAATTACTGGATAGAGCACTTTGCCAATGATGGAGCCACCAATTTCCGAAAACCTTTCTTTTATTGCCTCCATTCTTTTGCCTAAACGTTCAGTGAAGCTTTCTTCCTCCAGGGGTTCTATTTCTTCGTGAAATTCTGTGATATTTTTAATAAGCGACTCTATATTCCGACTCTTGTCAGGAATATAAGTACAACAATGCTGGACATGCAAGACCCCACAGACTCCTCCCTCTTTTGCAAGCAGAATGTCTAATGCAAGACGATTCTGCATAACCATGCTTCTGGTAGCAACAAGTTCTGTATTGACTAATTGAAAACCACTTGCAGTATCTGTTGACAATCTATCTACAATTGTAGAAACCTTTCTGATTTTGAGTGAATTCATGGTAATTCCCACCATAGGAATAACAGCATCAAAGATGTCTCCCAGGACTTCTGTAAAACTTTCTCTTTTGTACCTATTCAGGTGATTTCCAAATTCAAAAGTACCTCTTTCATTTCTGTCAACATGAAATATTTTTGGAAAAACTAATCCAGGATAACATGTCCCATACGAATGGTCTGGGAGGCTAAAATATGCCTTATTGCCACAAATAAAATAAATTCCAGGAAAAATTGGATCCTTTCCACCTTTAAATCCCCATCCCCCTATGATACGATAAGTATCCTCACATTGACTAGCACCCACAAAAAAGTTATCATAAAGTGTGTTATCTCTTCTAATGCAAAATTTACCACTAACTGGTTCATCTATATGAATAGCTGCATTTGTGTTAACACCGTTTAATTTAGCATCCTCCATTTGCCAGTACTTTGACTTAGCATGTTTAAGCATCTCATTTCTCTTGTAAACAGCCCTTCTCTCCTCAACCATGTTCAAGAAAGTCTTTTCTTCTGCTCTCATTTTGCATGTTAAATTATTTCTATAAGCATACTCGTAATTAAGTTCATTAGTAACTAAAAAGAATTCCCTCATCTGTTTCGCAGGTTTCACTTTGTTTAAGCTATTTACAACTTTGAGATTTGCAAAAACCTCATCAAAATCTGAGTAATAGTACTCCAGACGACCAGTTTGATAAAACAGGCTAGCAATTACACTGCAAGTAATGCCATAAGTGAGTGGTAACATGTTATAAGTAACCCCCTCTGAAACAGAAGCAGGCAGCTTCACACAGACATAACAATCTTTAACATTCATTACTTTAACATATTCAGACAGAAGCCTTGAAAATGAATTGCTAGAGAAATGTCCAACAGATCTATCTTGAAGGATCTCTGGATTATGCTCAATAACTCTGCTAGACTTGCCAGCATGTTTCTCATGTTTAGTTTCTACCTTACTCTTTATGTTAGTCTTAAGTTTCTGTTTATCAATACCAAAAGGGTACACTACAGCTAATATTAACCAAACTAAAATTAATAAAACCACACAAATTGAAGACATTTTGCAACATCTTCTCAAGATTGAACACCTTGAAGTATCTGAATTAGGCATTTTGAAAAACGATCAAAATTGAAAAACAAAAATTTAAAATAATGTAAGTTAACGTGTAAAACTGTAAGTATAAAACTAAACTAGTGTAAAACTAAACTATATTATATCCCCCTTTTAAATTTTTTTTTTCTTAAAAGAAACCCTAAACAGCTTTTCTTCGACCTTGCGTCACATGAATATGTGCTTTCCAGCTAAACACAATTTCTTTGACCTAAAGTCACCTAACACATTTTCTGTAGCCTTATGTCAGGAATCAAAACCCTTATCTAAAATTAAGCAACATCAGTCATTGTCACTAGCTTCTTCCAAATCTTCTTGGCTACTGCTTTCCACTTCAACAATTGGTGGGATGATAATGTAAGTCCACTCTGGGGACTTATACTTTTGATTTGGCTTTGTAACTCTTTTTGTCTTACGAGTAATTACTTCTATTTTCTTGTTTTCGTTTTTCTTATCAGAGTCACCTCCCTGACTAGATACTTTGTTGATCTGCTCTTTTGATTTCTTCACCAGTTTGAATTTCAAATTATCTTCAGGCCAAATATCTCCTTTCCTCAGGATTTTCTTTTTTGGCATGTTTTCGTTACATTCAGTTTTCCAAGCTCTTTTTCTGAATTTTCTTATTTCAGAATCTTCATCACTTACATCAGTGTCTGTATCTGAGACTTCAAATCTGTACCTAGAAACTTCTTTACTCGGCAGCTTCACTTCATTAGGAACATCGTCATCCTTACAGCTGGTACTTGGTAATTCTTCCTGTTCTTCAGGGATCACCTTTAGCTTCCCAGTTTCAGGTTTCTTGCTCCTACACACAAAGTTACTTCTTTGCCTTTCAATACTCTCCTGGATTAGATTTTCATCTTGCTCAGAATCTTCCGCTCCTGAATCTCCCTTTTCTTTTTGAGATTCTTTTTCTAGCAAGTCTTCATCAACACCTTGATCTCCAGTTTCGATACCCAGATCTTCTTCATTCAAGTTCTTATTCTCATCTAGATTTTCTTGATGTTGATTTTCTTGCTGATCTTCAGACTCGGGATCTTCTGGATCTCCTTCTGAATCTGAATCAGTTGTTGCTTCACTATCCTCATCAGAATTCTCAGGAGGTGGTACACGAATTGTATGGTTCGCATGCACCCACCTTTTCAATCCCTAACACTTGACTGCATTTGTTGTGACCAAAATGACTTGTCTTGCTTTCTGCCACCTTGGTACTAAACAATTTCTTCTTCGATGAACTTTAGTCCTCACCCAATCTCCAGGCAACAAATCATGAGCTTGTTCTTTCTCCTTTGTAATTACATCTGTTTCCACCTGATGAAATACAGAATTAACTACATCAGAAAGATTCTGACAGTATTCAATGATTGCACTATCATTAATACTCAATAGTTTGCCAACTGGAACAAATGCTTGCCTTATTACTCTACCCATTACAATATCATGGGGACTAAGGCCTGTCTTTTTCTCTGGAGTGCTTCTCAAAGACATCAGAACAAGTGGAAGAGCATCTGTCCACTTCACTCCTGTGGCTAGACACATTTTTGAAATCCTGTTTTTGATAGTTCCATTTATCTGTTCAACAACACCTGATGCTTCTGGTCTGTATGCACAATGCAGCTTTTGCTCAATGTTTAAAGCTTCACAAATTAATTTAATCAATCTGTTTTCAAAATGGGTTCCGCAATCACTTTCAATGGTTACTGGAAATCCGTACCTAGGTATGATCTCCCTCAAAAGCAATTTTGCCACAGTAACTGAGTCATTGTGATGAGTTGGGAAAGCTTCCACCCATCTTAAAAACAGGCAAACAAACACAAGCACATATTTTAACCTGTTGTGCATCGGCATCTCAATGAAATCCATCTGCAATCTGGTAAATGGACCACCCTCCCGTCCTATGGTTCCCATGCTTACAACAGTTTTCCTATTTGGATTCATCTGTTGACAGGTCAAACATCTTTGGCAAAGTGACTCTGCAATGATTCTAAATTTTGGACTGAACCATGTTTCTCTGAATAGTCTGATCATTGAATCTCTCCCTAAATGCCCTGGACCATGGTACATCCGTGCCATGTCAGCAATCATGCAGTTTGGCATTACAGGCCTTCCATCTTTGTAAACCCAAACTCCATCTTCCTCACGCTGTCTGCATTCTGCTTTTAACCATGTGTTTTTCTCTTCATCTTCTGCCTCATCTTGTAATTCTTTTACCTCCTGCCATGTTTCAACTACAGAAATTAGCATGAGTGAATTCAACATGTGACTTTTGTCTTTTTCCCGATTGATTGAATAATTGTTTTTTGCGCAGTACTTTGCGATCTCTTCCGCATAAGCGTTGCCTTTAGTGATGTAATATTCTCCCTTCCTGTGAGCAGCACACTTGACAACAGCAATTTGCTCTGGTAACTGAATGCCATCGATCAATCTCTTGATCAATTACGCATTTCTGATTGGCGTACCCGCAGAGGTCAAATAACCTCTTTGAGACCATAACTGTCCATAGTCATGAACTACGCCATATCCCTACTGACTATCAGTCACTATGGTTACCTTTTTGCCAGCTGCTTTTTCACAAGCTCGAATTAGACCAATTAGCTCTGCAATCTGAGCAGAACGAATTCCATCAAGTGGTGAACCCTCAACAAAATCTGAGACTGTACACACTGAATATGCTGCTCTCAGAATCCCTTCATCAGTTCTCAAGCAGGAACCATCCACAAAATACACCAGATCAGATTCAGGTAAAGGAACATCTTTTATGTCCTATCGTAGTTTTGTACAGTAATCTACAACATCCAGGCATTCATGATCAATTTCATTTTCATTATTTACCTCAGTAACAACTCCATCTGGCAATAATGTGGAAGGATTTAGGTTCACACATCTTGCAATTGAAACATTATCTGATCCCAGAATTGTTTTCTCATATTTTGTTAATCTGCTTCTCCAAACTCCTGACAGACTCCTGACAGACTCCCATTTAGAGTTAAATTTGGCATCATAGATTTTTCTCTATGTATCTCTGAAAGTTCCGAATAAAATCTCTCAGCCACCTTTTGAATTTCTGCATTTAATGGAACTGTCAGAGCAGACTGTCTATTTTCCCCTTGCTCGAAAACTGGTACGACAGGACCAATAGTTACTGGTACTGTCACTGCTTCCATGCTTTTTGTCTATTGTTGAATCAAATCTTCCTTCGCTTTATTATAACTAGAAATTTCTGGCATGTCAGCAAGTATTCTTTCCTGACTTCTCACAAAATTATTTTCCTGTTGAGGAAATCTATTTTCTCCAGGTGTACTACAATCATTTATCGACCCTACTCTTTCAGGTAATTTTAAAAATCTGGGAGAACCTTCCTCAGCTTCCCTAGGAGGTGCACTTGGAGAAGTTCCTGTAGAAACTCTCGGGGTAGATTGAGAATCTACTTGATAAGGTGGTGGTTTGCGTTTAGTAGCATAAATGTCTTCTAAAACTTCATCATCTAATTCCTCATCAAATCTCTTTTGAGCTTTCTTTTGTTCTAGATCCTCAGTAATCATTATTCTTACTGGATATAGACCATCATACATGTCTGCTTTTCTCCAGCGTCTCACTTTGTCTTCATGTGTTTCTCTATTTAGGATATACTTTGAATTTCTAGGTGCTAAGCATTTGCTTTCACGCTCAAGTTCCATATTCTCAACTTCCCATTCAACCAATGCCTCAAATTGTGTAGGTCTAGGCTTCGGCACAAGTTCCATCATTTTTCCTCTCAAGTTTCTCAAAACTTTCATATTAAATGATCCATCTTCCGGCCAGGCTAATACGCCATCATTTTTAGTGTAATGCATCCAAATGTCAAACCAAATTACAGTATGATAGCCATATTCGCCTTCCATATAGGCACTTATGAAGTAATTTACCACCACGCGTTTCAATTTTCTTGTCAGGTTTAAATACATTTTTCATTTTCTGAAACCATGAAGGCTTCTTTATCTCGCTATCGTTCCAATAACTCATGTTTTAAATCAAAATCGTTTATTCCGAAAGCTTCGAAATGTTCTCTTGGTGATCCGCTATTCCAGCCAATCCGTGCGCGAAAGACACCAACAAGCCAATCAGGTTAAGCCACGTCACCACCTTGCTCGTCCAATAGAAATACAGTATTCAGAACTGACCAATCTGGTACCAGCTCGTCACTGCCACGTGAGCCAATCAATGCGCTTACTGTGACGTGTGTTAGCCAATCACAGCGCGAACCGAAATGACGTACACTGCCGCTGCAGTTTCCCTGCGTGTTAATCCGTAAACTCACCCCTCATCCACAAAAAATTTGCACGCACAATTTTAAATAATACTTTCCAAAGAATTTTAATTAGTAACCACAAAGAAACTAACCACTTGACGGTTTCGCGAATAAGGTGATAGTTTTACAAAC
Source organism: Lissotriton vulgaris (assembly GCF_964263255.1). Classification (NCBI taxonomy): domain Eukaryota; kingdom Metazoa; phylum Chordata; class Amphibia; order Caudata; family Salamandridae; genus Lissotriton; species Lissotriton vulgaris. The sequence goes on from NC_141695.1 coordinate 1,314,670,730, forward strand.
ATTCAGAACTCTCTCCGCATAAAATAGACGACGCTATTTCTATACGATCATTCGCGCATTCATACGAAAACCCTAATCATACACACACGAAATCTTGGCAGGACTTGAACCAACCACAGAAAACGTCAAACGTTAATAAGAATAGACGACGCTATCTCACCCTTCTCTCAAGCTTGGATAAATCCTATTACTCTTTTCACAAAAAGTTTTAAAACAGGCTCACCAGGTCCCTATGCTTAATGCTACGATTTCATAGACAATCCTCACTATTACATTCAACCAGTCACATCTAAGGTCCCTAAACTTGTGTTGTACGTCCACAACATGTGATATATTCTATACCACAATTTTGAAACAGAACAAATGCACTGTGTAACTCTTCTAGTCACACTACTCTTTGCCGGCAAATAACCAGGAATTTTTCACACTGCTGGAAAAAATCCTTTTGACCACATGCAACAAGTGAACAAACCTAACAACATATTTTAGACATGTATCCTATGTAATTTACATGTAACATGTATGTTACCATAGCAACCATCCTCTGCTACCAAATGAATTGATCCAGCGTCACTATAGAAATTCTGTCATACATGCGTCACCATTCACTACCTAATACTCATCATACTAATCAATACCAAGGCCCATACAACTTATGACAGAAAATCATGAAGCTGAATCATGTGGCCTAATTAATCATACTATGAAACTCATATGAACATTATTTACAACTGCAGTATAACATTTATATTCATAAATAATCAAGAAACATTTAAATTAGACCACTGAGGCCAATGGAATGGAATTAGCTAATGGTAACGACTAAATAATCAAGACCAGCTTGACGTTTTAAGTCTTTTATTTTTAAAGTTTCAAAGTTTCAAATTTTTATTAGCTCATTTATTAATTTCAAACATTTTTATTAATCAGTTTTAATCATTAGATTATTGTCTCAAAAGGTCCGGCACTTCAACATTGCACAGAAATAATGAATTAAAGAAAACATCAACCCTAAACCCTATGTTAAGCTTTCTGACCTGAAAAAGAAATAAAGTTTATTAGGCATTCGAGTCTTACGTGTCCAAAGGAAAACGGACAGCACTTTGCCCTCAGGAAACAGTCAGCCCCGCTCCCCTCAAGAGGCCAAGTTTTTATACCTATTCTTGCTCACTAATCTAACTAAAAATGATATTTTAGCAAAAAGCAGCAACCTAATTGGTGGTCATCCATCAAACCACCGAGAGGCCAACGCATCAGTTCTGGTGACATCATTATGTCATTGTCCATTGACACGAAGCAACACTGACTTCCCAGAGTTGCAACATTAAACTAAATGTTCATAGTTATTTCCTCCAGGATTTTAGCCAAGCTGCCTCTACACGCTTCCTTGGCCTTGACGCTTTTGCTTTCGGAGCTTGATGCACACATCGTCCATTATTTGAGCCTCTGCACGTTTCCGTGGAAGTTTTTCAATGAAAGCACCATCACTGCCGTGCTCAGCTCCTTTTAATCAGGCCAACCAACTTTCATTAGAACTAGGCCTCAAACCTTTCACTCGAGCTAGTATTTAAACAAACACAAAAAGGTGATTAATTCAAGTAAAATAAACCCTTCTGTTACCCACCCTCCATTGCTAATAATTAACCCATTAGTATATGTCACCTAGCAGAAGCATACAAATAAAGCAGCACATTAAATATCTACCATTCTTCTTAAAGTCCAGCTGGATTCTTTATATATCTGAAAGAGTAAAAAGATAGACGAACAAAACATGGATAAACAGTCACAACATAAGACAAACACATAAGCACACATAATGAAAGCACATGCCTTAAAATGATCAGCTGCATTAATTGTGACAAAGACAATAAGACGAACAAGACAATATTAATCATGTGTTACAAGACAAACTCGCAAATGCAACATGAGCACATAAATGTTAGTCCCGCGTGCTTGTGAATGCAATTTTACTCTAGGTTGATTTAATGATACAAATCATGCAACAATTCATTAATAAATTAGTTCATGTTACAGTGAATTAACTTCACGAGCCAGAATAAAATGAATTATGAAACTCGCTCCATCACTACAAAATCACCAGCAAGGACCGCACCAACCGACCAGGAGGAGGCATCACCATCGTCAACAAGAACACACTCCGACTGACCAAACGCTCAACCTACTCAACGACATCCATGGAACGCCTCCACTTCCAGATCCAGACCAACCCCAAGACCTCCCTCTGCGGCACCCTTATCTAAAGGCCCCCCAGCCCCGCCCGACATTCACTGACACCATCATAGACCTCATCGCACCCCAGGCTCTCACATCCAATGAGTACATCCTACTCGGGGACCTCAAGTTCCACCTAGACAACCTCTGTGACCAGAAAACTGCCTCCCTATTGGAGAACCTCACCAATATCGGACTCAAGCAGCTAGTGACCGCACTGACCCACACAGCCAGACACATGTTCGACCCGGAAACATCACCTACAGCCACACCACCGAGCTACTCTGGACAGATCACCACTGCGTACACATTGCCTTCACCATGCCCACAATACACCACCGCCCCCATCGCCCCCCATCACAGCTGGAACAAGGTCACCGAAGAACATCCCATCGACCCCCTGGCACAAACACCCCGCCAACGCCAACAGATGCCGACACCTCAGCGTGCAATCTTCACCATTGGATCCCCAATGGCGACGACATTCTGGCACCCCTCATGAAGACACCAAATAAGCAACACTCCAAGAAAGCCAGCTAGTTCACTCCCACCCTCCAAGTTCAGGCGCACCTGCCGATAACTCAAGAGAGATGGAGGAACAAAAAAACGAGAAACCCATGCAACTTTCAAATCCGCTGTCAACGCATACCACCTTCTCCTCAAAGCCAAAAAGAAAACAGTCCTCCAAGAGAGAATAAATGCCAGCGCACACCACAGCAAAGAATTCTTTTCCATCGTCAAGGAGTTTGCCAGGCACAACAGCGAGACTACAGATGTCTCACCCTCCAAAGACCTCTGCAACAAACTGGGCACCTTCTTGCACTTGAAGATCAGGCAGAGCTACAATAGATTTGATTCCCAAGACCGTGCCACTACGCCCTCCACCACAGCAAGCAACCACACCCCACCCAACAAATCGTGCTCAACTGGACTCTGCTCACCACAGCCGACACACTCAAGACCGGGAAGAGCATTCACTAAGGAACCCCATTGGATCCTTGCCCGTACCACATCTTCCACAAAGCAGTCGCCTCCATTACCCCTAGCTTTGCTGCACCATCAACTGCTCCATTGAAGCCACCAACTAGCCAGACAACTGAAAATATGCCAAGATCAAACCCCTGCTGAAGAAACCGTCTGCCCACCATATAGACCTCAAGAACTTCAGACGCACCTAGGCCCATGGAGATCTGAGTAACTGCTTCACTGTGTGGAGCTGGATACAATGATGTTCCACCGGAAAATCATTGTATCCAGCTCCACACCGTGAAGCAGTTACTCAGATCTCCAGGACGCCTAGGACGCACCTGGCAAGCGCCAACGTGACTTTATATCCAGAGTCATGAAAAGTGGTAGATTTCCAACCCTCCCTATCACTCTACTTAGTTGCATTACCCGTTTAGGACGTAACCGGGTCGGAATTATCACCGGTTTGCCGCCTCCACAGACCCTCAATTCAAACCGACAGCCCTGAAGAGTCACAACTAACCACGTTGTGACAAAGCACATGTCGGCTGGTTTATTTCTCTTTCTGTACTGATCAAGATTAACTTATTAATGTATTTGCTTGAAAACCGAGATATCATCTGTCATTATTTGTTCAGTAACCCACTTGGTGTACCTATGCTTGTTGCGGGCACAGGCTGATACTGGACCTTCCACCCTTCGGAGTGGTAAATAGTGCCCGATTGATCAATTGATCACTCTCCCTCCTTTTGATGATTACTTTTGCACGGTGCAAACCGTGGGAGTACCTTCTTGGCGGGTAAGACTTGTTCTATCCCCCACCCTGTGACCTCTCTACCATATTGGTTAGTCACAACCCACTTCCCACACTGGGCAGTGTTACTTTCACTTTCTTTTCTGTTCTCCTGTGGAGGACCCCCTTCTCCTGGAACACTACTTCCGTGACCCCGAAAATATGGATGGTCAGGGGTTGAGTTTCGGTGAGGAAGATGCAGCAGCAATTATGAGAACACCATCCCTTCTTGGCATAGATATAGAACCAGCCACAGGGAGCAATACAGCGGAATGGCAATCTTTGTCAGATCTCAAACGAGAGTGGATTAGAATCACAATACATGGGGCAATGATGGCTGAATATTTTAAAGCCAAAATTGCTCCCAATGGCTTGATTGTTAAAAACTTTCCCAGAATTTTCTGGGAGGATGGACATTTTAAGATTGAATGGTCGCAGATTTCATGGAAGTGCACCCATGATCTCCTCATCCTTATCGTGAACACTGCTAAACGCCTAGCAGATGAACTTCTAGTCCGCATTCAAGCAGCTGAGACTGCTTTAAAAACAGCGGCTCCAAATCCAGGTTTTAAAACAAAACTGGCGGAACTCAATAAAGAAATGGCGGAACACAAAGAATACCTAATGAACCAGAAAGTGATTAAATTACAAAAGGATATCAAAAGGTTTTCAAAGGAAAAAGTATACCCTTATTTAAAGGATGATTATGTCCCCCCGGGAACAAATTACAACTCGGACTCGAGTGCTACTTCCTCTAGAAGGGGATCCAGCAGTGGATCTGAAAGTAGCGGGGAATATGGCCTTCCCCAGATGCAACCAAGGGGTAAAAGAGGCAGGGGACGTGGACAACAGAGTTTCCAGAGTATTCCACACCAAGGGCACCCCATGGGTCCTCCCATCTGGCAATATCCACAATTCCCTCATTTCCAACCACCCTTTGCCCCGCAATATCCAGCTTTTTATGCCCCCCAAGGTTCCACACGCCCCCCTTTTTTAGGCAGAGGCTGGGGCAGAGGGCGAGGGCGAAAGCGAGGCAACATCCTAGAGAAGAAATTACAGTGGGAGGATACACGCCCCCAGGGAATGGACACGAGGAACACAAACCGGTCGGGACAAAAATAAGCCTGGTGGTAAATCTGTCAGACCGACCCCTGACAGAGAGAGAGGAACACGTTTTACAAAAAGAACTGGGCTTTGTACCAACTCCAAAAACTGACCTCTTCCAGCAAACTAGGGAAATCCAATCATTTTTTCGGAAAATTAGATTGAAGGCCTTTTTTGAGGGCAGGCCCAGTGATCGAATGGAAGATTCTGGCCTACATAACCCTTCAACCTTTACACCCCACAATGGGATGATTCCGGATGAAGTCCTTACCTACGAACAAGCCGTACTAAAAGACATCAAAACACTAGACCGGCAGGGAAAGCACTCCAATATTTCTCGGAATGAGATAAATATTCTCAAATCACTAGCGGAAGATCCCCTGATTACTATCAAACAGGCGGACAAGGGTGGCGCTACAGTCCTCATGAACACTGTGGACTATGATCTGGAATGCACAAGGCAACTAAACGATAGACGCTATTACACACCTATCCCTGGTGACCCAACAGCTCGTCTACAAACCATAATTACGGGCCTGGTGGACAGTGCAGAATGTGAAGAGTGGATCAGTAAAAAAGAGGCAGAATTCCTGATGAAAAAAGATCCCAGGGTCCCCTACTTTTACATCCTCCCGAAGATACATAAACAAACCAGACCGGTTCCAGGGCGACCGATCGTCTCGGGGATCGACTCCGTCTTGGAACCACTTTCACAATTTTGTGATCATTTCTTGCAACCCCTGGTTAGACGCATTCCCTCATTCATTCAAGACACGGCAGATGTATTGCGCCTACTGGACACTATCCAGGACACCGGGCAGATCAATCTCTTGATAACTCTCGATGTGGAGGCCCTCTATACAAATATTCCTCAGAGGGCCACACTAGAAGTAATAGAGGAAAGACTCAGGCTTGAAACCTGGAATTCAAACACCCCACCTGCATTCATTATGGAATGTGCCACTTTAGCACTTACTGAGAATTACTTCGAATTCAAGGGGCACTATTACCATCAAACCCAAGGTACATCGATGGGCAGTACTTTTGCCCCTTCAGTGGCATGCCTTTACATGGCAGAATTTGAAGACAGACATATACACCAACAGTCCAACCCCTTCCTTGACAACATCAAGATGTGGAGGCGGTTTATAGACGATATTTTGATCTTGTGGACTGGACCACCGACCTCACATGAGGCCTTTTTCGAATGGGTGAACACCCTTAACCCCTATCTACACTTTACAATGTCTGCTTCACCTACGGAAATTGCATTCCTTGATTTAACTATAAAACTACAAGAGGGATCACTCAGCACCACCATGTATAGAAAGCCTACCGACCGGAACAGCTTGCTCCACTATACGAGCCATCACCCAAAAGCCTTACGCTCCAATCTGCCCTTCGGACAATTTCTCCGTATTCGGCGAAATTGCAGTGATCTTACTGACTACAAGAAAGAGTCATCAATCCTATCCAGGATTCTACTGGACAGAGGTTACCCGAGGAGGGAGGTCTCAAAAGCACAAAAATGAGCCAGACACAACCATCGAGAGGCTTTACTAGAAAAACGGGAGGTAATACCTGTCGAGAATCAACCGATTACCTGTGTTACAACTTTTACCCCCGTGTCTAATAAAATCAAAAATGTGATCAAACGCCACTGGGGCATTTGAATACAGGCAACCTTAGTCTAGAACAACCAAGGTTTGCGTTCAAAAGATCGCAGAATGTAAAAGATATCTTGATCAGTACAAGACCGAAAACAACCAAGAAGGGTACTCAACAAACCTTGTGGCATCTTCCTCCCGTCAAGGGTCACTATCCATGTGGCTCCTGTGGGGTGTGTACATATACATCAATACACAAAACGATACAACTCTCTGATACTTTCAACTGGGAACTTAGGGGCCACACTAATCGTAACACCTCCCATTGTATCTACATGTTGTTATGCCCTTGCGGATTACAGTATATTGGAATGACGACACGCCCAATCAAAACCCGCATCATCGAACACCGCAGTAATTTCCGCTGCAAGAAAACACACACCAAGATGTGTAAACACTATGTGGACTCCAACCACAGCGCAGACTCACTGAAATGGGTTGTGTTAGAATCCAGCCCAAATTGTCCCAAACAAGCCCTATTTCGGAAAGAACAAAGGTGGGTCCACCGCCTATCTTCCGACAGTCGAGGCCTCAATGAGGATATCCCTTGGCACTCCCTTTAGGCCAGCCACCGCCTGTCACATACATTCCACATTAAATTAAGAAACTGAAACCTGTTGTCAATTTTTGCCTTTCACCCGTTTTACTTGCTCTACTAACACTAACAAGTGTACCTTCTACTTGCCAAAAATACGTTACTGGTCTTTATTGATAAAGTAGATCATCTCCGAAGACCAATACCAAACATTCTAACTGCCCACTTTTTACACCCAACGTACCCATTCTGTAATGGCCGCCTTCCTAACCAGGCGAACCACGTGACCTTAATACAGGGGGCGGGGACGGGCGCAGCGCCCTGACGCTCACAACTACAAATAGTGAGCGCCACGGAGCTCCACTATCTATCCGAGCTCAGCGGCGATGGGTAGGTGAATCCGTGAGGACATGGGAAGTATGAGGTAAGGTGCATCCCTGTAGCACAGTACGGGGGGTCCCAGCAATTACGCCCAGCTATAGTTGATCCCGACCCTCTAAAAGGCATCGACTACTTTAACTGTAGCCTCGTTTTTTACATTCTATACGTCTCCCTCTAGCCATACTTGAAGGTTCAACCCCGATGTACCAACCCGCCGAACGTTCATGGGGCATTTAATCCCTGACCATTAGGTGAGTCAGGCGGTAGTCTGTAATGTTATTATACACATGAAGGTAGCACTTTTTGAACATCATCTGGCCACACAATAAGAAAGATATGGTGTCTCGTGCGAGACTGCTGCTGTTTTTATACCATTGCTTTTAATATGAAGCACCCTTTTCACTTACACAGTGTGTGTGTGATGGTTACACTGCACGCTGCAACAACACAGTCACGTTATTCTGATGCTAGTTGTAATTCACTACCACTAGCATGACACACTGTGTTCTTGTGCTGGCCCTGACCATGTATGCTTTCTGGTGGAAACAAAATGCTATTAACTCTGTATTTTTTATTCCCCGTTTAGGCATAGGATAAAGCCACAGAGGTAAACTACACCCACACCACACACATGACACTAGCATGTTGTTGTTTTAATGTAGTTTGTATCATTTATAGGTCCTGATGAATCGCGGGCCAATTGCCACACGCGAGAAACATGTCGACCAAATCCTTCTCTAATCTCATCTAGGGCCACTATACCTAACTGTTTGGCACCTAGCGAGTTAGATTCACGTTTTTAATTGCAGTGGGGGACCCCCAGAATAAAGTTGTTTCCGGTACCCCCCACTTCATTTTAAATCACTCCTCTAGGCAACTTGCTACTCTACCCACATACCCGCACTTCACCATAAGGCAGTTGGATACAAAAGATCTCCGCCAAAGAGCCCCTCTCAGAGGTGAGCCCGTCGGGGATTGCACCGCCTCCCCAACGAGGAGCAACGCCTATGATGAAGCATGACACCCATATGGGTGTGTGAGGCAAATACATCCAACAAAATGGATGCCCAAAGGTGTTCTATCTACACCTCCGGTCATGCCAGATACACTTAAATCCCCCCCCCCTTTTTCCCAAGGAACAGTTCAGCAACCCACTTGGTGTACCTATTATTTCTTCAAGAACATTGTTTAAAGAAATGTGGTTTTGACACTTAAACCTACCATACACAGACGTGTGCACAGGACTTTTTTCATATTGTATGTGTGGGTCTTGACCCATACTCTAGTAGGGGTTGTTTTTGTTGGGTTTGTTCTTTCCTAACCTGTCTGCACTGTACATTCACTGGCTACAATATAGACTTTCACACGTATGTGCTAGAGCGCCATCACTTCCTGCGATTAATCTAAACCCATCACCAATACTCCTCTGGAACTCATGTTTGATCATTTTACTTCCTCACACCACTAGGTATTTTTATTTTTATTGGGAAGACTCCTGAAGCATGCAGCTGTTTTTCTTTTTGGAGTGCCCCGCTGTCACAGGTTTTTTACACTTCAGTAACACTGCAGCAATATCAGGTCTTCCATGCCTCAATAAATGATGCCAGTCTTCCATGATCTGCTTCTTCAGTTTATTACACCTCACCTCCTTCACTATCCCCCTTCGCTGGATAGTGTCTTTCTCATTCAGGGATACCTCTAATGCACCACCTAAGCAGTAATTCAACTCTTTCCTTAAAAACAGGGCCCATGCAGCTTCTTCTGGTGACTTGTAGAGCTGCAAGGTTTCTGGTTCTGAACCTGTTAGAAGGGAGTTGGTTAACAAAATTCCAACCCTGGAACACAGCAGGTTTTTATGGGACTCGGTTTATTTCACGAGTCAAGCTCTGGGACCATTTTTTAGCACTTTGCCTATTTTTCCAGATTGATTCTGAAACTATCTGTGTCCCCTGGTGTCAACAGGAAGACGAGATGGAGTTGGGAGTCACCTGCCACGGAAATCCCATAACAAGGCTGCAAAAGAAGAAACTAGCTCAGATAAATACCTGTTTGTCTGTTGGTGGTAGCCCTTCCAGAGAACAATAGAAAATTCAGAGGGCTTTGCCTACACTTCAAAGGATTCCCCCTCTGTCTCCTCTCCTCCACTTCCTAGACTCTGGCCCACTGTAAACAACCTCTGGAATGTTCTGGAGGAGCTAACAATTTGTATTGCAGCATTTAACTCTCTCTAACTACCTCTTGAGTACCATTTGGGTTCTGAAAAAAAATTTATTACATGTAAAACCACATCTAACAAACACACTTCACACACAACCACTACACAAAGACATTTCACATATACACGCATCATCCCTGTCCCACATGGATATAGCAAAGAAACTAGATGTAGGGAACTAGCAGACCAATCTGCAAATACAGTAGAGTTCAGTAGGCGACTCTCCCAGGTCAGTGACAGGTAAAAATGCCATGACTGCCACTATGTGTCTCTGCCACCATTACCAGTTGTCAGCAGCGTGATCAGCTGACAGTAGACACACTCAGAAAAAGGTGATTGCACACAGTGTGCCTGTACAGACCAAGGAGCCCCACTCTGGGTCACGTTCTATGTCACATAGTCTTCAGTGCACAATGTGATTGTTGTACGTACTGAGCATAAAAATCCAAAACGCTTCAGAACTTGCTAGGGTGCAAGGGGCGCACGCACTCCAGAGCTATGCCGGGGACCTTTTCTGTCCCAATATCAGTACTGAAATAGGCCATTTACCTTCCAGTAGAAGAGTACATTAAATGTAAAATTATTTGAATGATATATAATGCAGCAGGCGGGAGAGGCCTAGAAATGGTTGTATGACAGAACAACATATGCCTATACAACGTGGTCTCAACCACAATCACGTCTTAACCACGCATGCCTTTACCACACATGGCTTTACTATTCAGTTCATTGTAAAGTCATGATTGGTTAAGGCATATGTGTGGTACGCATCAGAACCCAGACCCTCCTTCCCCCGGCCCTGAGCCCTAAAACCCAGCCCCCAGCCCTGCACCACACCGACCCCAGTCCTAAAATCTGTCCCCCCCCGCCCTGAGCCCTAAAAGCCAGTCCCCAGCCCTACTTACCAAGCCGCGTCCCAGTCCTTCCTGTCCTGATCCTTTCTGTTCCTCTCCCCACCCATCTGATAAGAATAAAGTGCGCTGACTTCCTTAAGGGGACAAAATACAGTGGGGGACACCCTTTTTATAGAAAATGGAATGGGTTTGTGGTTAGTTGCAGCCACAGAAGAGCACAGGACGGTCGTGGGAATCAGCCCTGAGGAAAACAGACAAAGAACCCTGGGCAAACTGCAAATCAGGGAAACCACTAATACTTTGTGTAAATAAGCTGTACTAGAAGAGAAGGTCAAACTTCACAAAGTCTGTCTTAATCCAGAGTAATGAAAAGGGGGCAATGAAAATCCTGTCCAAATCCTCAGTTTCAATATTAATATTAACATTGAGGAAGGAATACTTGGGATGGTGGACTGTTTATAATAAAAGACCACAGAGATCTCAAATGGGAAATTGAATTACCATTAGACTCAAATTCAGTTGGCAAAAATTAACACCAACTGTTGATGTGGAAATATAAGAATACTAATCTGGGGAAAAGGATTAAACCCAAGATTTATTTTTCAAGTAAACCTAGCGGCAGAAAATCCCATAGGTCACTGCAACTGCAATTCTAAGGCAATTAAGACGAGTTGCGAAATAAACACACATAGGCACGCAAATTGTTTTTAAATAATAAATTATTGTCCTGAAGAAGGTGACCAACGTTTTCACCGAAACGCCGCGTCGACAGTTTTTCACTATTTACAATTGTTTTCTTTATATTATGTATTGCAATGTTTTAATAAATTGTAGGATGTTTTTAATGAAATATTGAAGAAAAGATGCTAGATCCTTTGATAAATTAAAACTCAAATATAAAATGTACTTCTTTATTAATCTTGCCATCATTGCGCTCTGTCCACCCTATGGATATATATATAGACCGTATTTTTAAGAGAGATAGTACTTATGATATATATATGTAAATGTGTTAATTTGTCTGGACTCCAAATCTGACTGAATACACTGGCCACTATAAAAGGAAGGTTGAATAGCTAAATTGCCCGATAAAGTCTTATATTTTTTAAACAAGGAAAAGGGACCGTTATATTTGCTGACTTCCTTAAGCACGCATATGCGTGGTTAAGACATATGCGTGGTTTAGCCCGCGTTGTTAATGCTGTTTCCCCCAGAAATGTGTTTCAAGCACCATTCCCCCACTGACTCCACAGGAATTTTCTCTCAACTGAGCAATGTTTTCTCCAAGTTGTTTTGAAAAGCCCGAAGATGAGGTTGCCCATTAAGTGTATGTTCAGTGGGCTTATATACTCCCTGCCTCTGTCCATACTGGAAGCTGAGCCCTACCTGCTCTTCTCTTAAAAGATTACATACTGTTTATTTCCTGTAGTCTGTTCATCCTACTTTGTTTTTCTTCTGGAGTGTAGTTTGCTGAACATTGTCTCAAGCACCATAAAGCCTAATAGTAAGCTCATGTTGTTTAAATATGATAAATTCAATGAAATACAAAAAAAATAATAAATTAGACTAGGCGTAGCAGTGGCATAATTAAATGGTGTAAGCAATGGCCTCAGGGACAGGTAGCTTAAATTATGACTTTTCTCTAAGCTGTTATAGAGGCCTGCTTTTGTTTCTGGGGAGAATGCTACCAAATAGAAGTATTTTTTCTAAATATAACCATGTTCATATTTGACTCAAAACAACTGATTCATACTATAGTTGTATATTTCACGGGTGGGGGAACAACCTGTTGCCCATTTTTCTAGGCTGATTAAGGAATCTAAAAAAGTGGGTTTGGCACAGCAAGTTTCCAAAAGCTACATTTGCGCAAGTCCATAACTTTTTGCAGAAACCCATACTCTGAGCTATTGAACACAAACGACATGGAAAGCTAAATATGGTGTGGATTGGGGCTCTCGCCTTTTCTTGGCTGATTTCCTTGTACTACTTTGCTGATCGTGTCTAAATAGTTTTTTTTAACCATTCTAGCTCCCAATTATTGGCCTGTGTACTTACGGGAGGTTGAACTGCAGTTGATTGGACGGAAGCGCTGTAACTGCCTTTATGGCCTGGCCAACTCGACTGATGCCGGTCAACAAACAATACTATGTGCCTTGGACCAGAATGGACAAAACGGGACATGCAAGGTCAGTCTGTGTTTCTTTTTTTACCACAAGAGTGAAGCTTTTGCATTATTTTCCGGTATTTATGTCATCACTCAAAACTCTTCTCTACCTAAAAAGTTCAGTTTTGTAGATTATGGCAGCCCATTAGTAAAAGCATCATAATAGGTATAATTATTGCGGCTCTTGCTGATAAGAGCCTGGCAATTCACTACTTTGTTTTTTCTTGTGTGTGAGAAACCAATCTATGGATAAATAGGGAATTCTAATCACAATGCGGGTCTAACATCTTCAGTTACATCCACTTTGATACACATCACAGAAACAGAAGCCCACAAAGGATCGAACATTCTGCAACTTCTTATGTAAAGTATTGTATGTTTTTTTACATAAATCACGCCATATTGGTGGCCTTTTGAGGAAATGGGATGCTGGCTTTGCCCATTTCCTGGGTTTCTTGGACTAGAGAAAACAGTCAACAGGGAACTGATACGATTTATCAAAGAGAACGCTGTCCTCAACCTGTCCCAATCTGCATTCTGGAGCAACCATAGCACCGAGACCGCCCTACTCGCCGCCACAGGCGACATCCGCAGCCATCGTCCGACAACACAGCCTCAACATCGTATCCGACGCCGACGACACCCAACTCATCCTCGACCTCAACAGAAATCATACCACTGCCAAACTCAACTTCTAGAAAGGAATGCAAGACGTCGCTGTCTGGATGACCAACAGCTGCCTGTAACTCAGCGCTGAGAAGACAGAAGTCCTCATCCTTGGAACCACCCCTTCAGCATGGGACAACCACTGGTGGCTGACTGCCCTCGGAAGCCCACCTACCCCCTCAGACCATGCACAAAACCTTGGCATCGTACTCGACTCATCGCTCACCATGAACCGACAGATCAATGCTGTCACCTCCAGCTGTTTCAACTCTCTCTGCATCCTTCCTGAGACAAGGAAGACAATCACCCACACACTCATCACCAGCAGACTGGACTACAGAAACACACTCTATGACGGCATCAACAAGTCCCTACTCCGCAAACTCCGGACAATACAGAACATCACTCACAGACTCGCCTTCGGCATCCCCAGCACGAACACAGCAGCCAACACCTACGAAGACTCCACTGGCTCCCCGTGGAGAGAGGAGTCACCTTCAAAATCCTCACCCACGCCTACAAATGCCTACACAACATAGGACCCAAATACCTCAACGACAGAATCAACTTTCACGTACCCAAAAGAAATCTCCGATATTCCAACCTCACACTGGCTGAAACCCCACGCATCCACAAAGCCAGAGCAGGTGGACGATCATTCTCTCCCATCGCAGCCAAGACCTGGAACAAGCTACCAGCAGGCATCAGATGCGCCCCCTCCCTGAACACTTACAGAAAGACTCTCAAGACCTGGATCTTTGGCTGAACAGACCTGCGGACCCCCCCACCTCAGCACCTTGAGACCCTCCCGGGTGATTAGCGCGCTTAAAATTCCCATGATTGATTGATTGATTGATTGATAAAAAGCTTGAATTTCCTAGGCCCCTTTAATTGCAAAAGAGATTGGAGAGATTACCAAATGAGTCACATCTACAAAAGCACTAGGTACTTATGGATTTTTTTGAGCTGTCTGTAAATAATGTTCAATAACATTACTATAATCCATCATTAGAGTCTTCACATACTTTCTGGAATTGAGGAGAGTCATGACAGTCAAGTCAAATCAAATTAATTCAGTCATATTAGGGGCGTGGCTTGAAGCGTTAAGATGGCAGTCGCACTCTTAGACTGCTCTGGACCTCTCCAGAATCCGCTCCAGAATCCGCCACCATCGGCAATCAGGCACCCTATTAACTTGCCGCCTGCATCATACTACAACTTGTGCGGACCATCAGAGGCAAAATATTGTAAATTCAGGCGTTAGGGCCTGCCCCGCACCCGGGTGCCCCGGCTACGCTGATCCTAAAATGGTGACACCCACTCCCCGCTCATCGATGCTATAGCCCACATCTGGACAGACGCATGGGGCTGGCGTGGAGAGTGTCCCTAATGCGGATCAGGCCCCACTACTTGGTAGCCCGTGCAGGCCAAATAACAGGTGTGGATCCACAGGACGATCCGGCCCTGCAGGGCCAAGTGAGAAGAGCCCTGAGGTGTGGCCTGAGGCAGGGCCTTCCTTCCCCTGATGGCCCCTCTGAAGCTGAGACATGAGACTCAGCTCACCGCGACTTTTCCCTGTTGGTAGACGAGACGGGACCAAGGGGACCAGAGAAGACCCGTGGACAGGGGTTTCCCCCTCTCCTGATGCTGAAATCCCAGGGACAGGAGGTGGTCTCGGCCGCTGGCCTGGACCACTGGAGACCTGTATGGGGGTCAGACCGCGAGTGCACTGTGATCCCATGAGCCCACCAACGTAACGGTGGTGGGCTCCTGCGGCCTGGTGAGTCTGTGGGCTGCGGCGCATGGGGAGGACCAGGTCTGCCACTGAGCATATCCTTCGGGCCTGAAGCAGCTGCGGTCCCAGTGATCTGCATTCTGGCAGTCCCGCAGCTGGGGTTTTGACCGGGGTGGATCGGCTGCTGCCACCGGGCAGCGGGAATCTCGGGAGAGGCTACCCCATCCCATGACAGGGTAAGCCCCGGCGCGCTCCGCTCTGAATTGTCCCTTTGCCCTGCTGCTTGGAGACCTATCGGCCCGAGGTGTGCCCTGCTTATCACAGCTGCATCCCTGGCCCCTTCACAAGCCTGAAAGTATCTACTGGATGCCCTACCCCATTGCTATTGGAAGGTCGCCGACGCGGGCGAATCCTAGGCTTGTGAGCCCCCCCGCCGCCCGAAGTGGCAGCTGAACCCTCTGCTTCACCCGCCTGCCAGGCGCAACCGCCACATGCCCTGGCATCCCAGGGGGGCTAGTTGGAAGTTCACCTTGCACCAGGGGGTTGAGGCCCGGGCCTGTGGCCGTTGCACCTGACAGGCGGGTGAGGCAGAGGGTTAGGCTGCCACTTCGGGCAGCGGGGGGCTCACGAGCCGGTTCACCCCCTACAGATTCGGCGGGTGAAGAATAGTCCAATGAGATCTGTCGACCCACCATCACTCAAAGAACACCCAGTCCTTGGACCTCCCACAACGTGGTGGGAGCAGGTAACAGCGACATGCAGGGGTGACTGGCCAACCAAAACCCCACCCGCAACAGTCTGCTGCAGCAACACTTGGCCATCTATGTGTGGAGAGGTCAACTGTGAAATCATGCAGTGGTAGGAGCAGATCCGCACCAGTTGTGGGTGGACCGCTGGGGCCCAGACAGTCATCCTCGTCCCTGTGTCCGCCCACCATTAGTAGCCATGAAGAGACTGATCCTTGACCGCCAATCGCTTAATCCCTCCTGCCACACTCATGTTTTTCGAACAGAGGTACACTCAAAACTGCTGCAATGGGGAGAGGCCACAGACAAAAGCCACCCCCCCAACACAATCCAAGATGGACCAATACACGACCATGGAGTCCGGAGCGATGGGTAGGCCCACGGAGAAGAGTGCCCCCGTTGTCACCAACCTCAACACCATTCTTCAAGCAAACAGTGCCTCGCAAAGCTCAGTAGAGAGCAAAATTGGTGAAGTCCGAGTCGAGATAGCTCTCCTCCGACATGATCTCTGTGCTGTGAAGGCCCAGATCAAAGAAACTGAGTCCCGGATCTCCACAGTTGAAAATGACGTATACCAGTTAAAAGACCAAGTTGCACGTCTGCAAACCGACACTAAAGCACTACCTAGGCGAGGCGAGGAAGCGGAAAACAGGTCTCAGCGCAATAATCTCCGCCTTGTGGAATTTCTGGAGTGCTCAGAACAGGGACAGATGAGCGACTACATTGAACATTGGATTAACCAATGGATGCCCAAAAACTTCCATTCCTCATAGTTTGCGATTGAGCGGGCCACTGCTCCTTGGCCCCAAGACCTCCGACTGGAGCACCACACAGGCCGATAATTGCTAGGATCCTCAATTTTAAGGACAGAGAGTCCATCCTCGCCGAAGCACGCAAGCAAAAATCCACAATGTACCAGGGTCAGCCAATAATGGTCTTCTCTGACTATACACAGGAGGTCCAAACTGAAAGGCGATCATTTGTTGAGGTTAAACAGAAACTCTGTGCTTTAAACCTCCAATCCAGGCTTCTATTTCCAACTCACCTCTGAGTGGTGTTTCAGATTAAAACCCTCTTCTTTGAGTCCCCTGAGGCGGCCTGGATGTGGCTGACGAAGAAGCGCCCTCTGAGAATGAACACCCTGGACCACCCCCCTAAAGTCCGAACTGGAGATGCCTGAATGGGGTCACCCACACCTGGCGTCGGCCGCATATGCTCATGCAGGGGATGGAGGACGAGTCGGGCCAGATCGGAATCGCCATTTGGTCCCGCCCTCCTGGACTGCATCCAAAAGCTTGTGAGCCTCTAAACAACTCCCACTCCCAGCGACGATCTGACTCAGGGGGCCACTCAGACCCTGGGACGGCCTCGCCTAGAACCCCTCTAATAGACCTGGTGGACTCGGACCTCTCTCGGAGTCCAGCACTCCTAGCATGTTAACCCTGATCAGCGGCAGACTGCCTGAAACATAAGATGTGGCTTATTTTCCATAGCGGTGTCTACTAGAGTTCTAGTTCTTCTGATTGCAACGATACAATATCCTGTATGTGAGGAGGAGTCCTCCACGAATCTCCACACCCAAGCTTTTTTAGTTTGGCATTGTATTAATTTTTAGGGATGACAGATGCTTCCTTCCTTGAAGTTTAGAGTGGGGGGGGGGGGGTAGAGAAGGGAGGGGGGTGCCATTGTACCGGTTTTTTGATTATACACCCTGTTTACCACACCAGCACTCTTCTTCAGCAATGACACTCGCATGCAAAGCCCATGCTGCAGTGACGCACTTGTAGCCCCGCAGCTCGAGTACGAAACAGTGCATTCCGCACTTAACTCACCTCTTACAGGCCCTCATCTACACTTCCACCAATCATGACAGACACACATAATGGCAGGGACCTGCTCCGTATAATGACATGGAATGTCAATGGGCTACTAGACAAAGTCAAAAGGACAACAGTCCTGCGATACGCACAGCGCCAAGTAGCTGATATACTACTACTCCAAGAAACCCACCTTGTAGGTAACAACTGTCCTTTTCTTACACTATACAGCTATGACAGAGTTTGGCACTCAGGGTTTGATCGGGGTTCAAGAGGCATAGCAATCCTCATGCGCCGTAATCTTCCCTTTGTGCTTACCAAAGGCATTAACGACCCTCTGGGATGCTTTGGAGCCCTGACAGTAACCATAGGAGGTAATGCCATCAACTTGGTTTCCATATATGCCCGCTATCACAGATTACTCCCACTCTCAAACGCACCGCATACCTCATCGCCTCTCTATCCCCTGAGACGACAATAATCGGAGGTGACTTTAATGCCGTTATGCACCCGGTCCTTGATACAGCAAACACCCTGTCTGCCACAAGACCCACCCACGCTAAACTCTTATCAAACTGGGCAAATACCCTAGGAATCTGTGACACCTTGAAAATCTGGCACCCCCAGAACAAACAATTCACGCATACATCTGCCGCACACCATACACATCCACGACTTAACTGTATTTTCATGCCTGCCCTTGACTGCCAGAAAATAAGGGACATTTTCATCCTTCGCGGGGTTTATCTGACCATTCACCAATGTTCTTGGAAGTGGAAGATCCCCCAGACATACTGAGCCCGATATGGAGGATGAAGTCATGGTTCCTCCCAAACAGGGAGTTTAAGAAAACTATAGGTAAGGAACTCAAGCAATACTTTCTCACTAACCAGGAATTCGTCTCCTCCTCGGGCACTTTGTGGGAAGTGGGTAAGGGCACCATTTGCGGCTTTGCCAAAGGTCAGTTTAAGCTTAAACAACTAACCCAGAACTCCCAGATTACTCTCTTGAAGGCCCACGCAACCCTCCTTGAAAACCAAACACCAGAGCAGAGAGACGACACAGGACGTCTGCTGGTATTTCTAAGGGATGAGATCAAGCAGACCTCCATGGAGGATGCTAGACTACTGTGGAGATCCCTTGTAGCTGGAATGTATGGGTGAGGGGACAAAAATGGAAGGATTCTTCACTGACTGGCAAAATACCCCATGGCTAATCGCATAATCCCAGAGATTAAAGATTTAGACAGTATTGTTCATTGCTCACCCGCAGCGATGGCCCAAAGCTTTGCCACCTACTACTCAAGGCTTTACTCCGAGCAGCATTCTAGCCTTTCCCTCCCAGAGTTGCTCCACCAAGAGTGCGTCTATCTCCCTCGCCTTAATGAAACTGAAAGAGCTGACCTTGACCTTCCCATTCCTCGGGAAGAAATCAACTTGGCCATATCCTGTACGGCGTCAGGCAAAACTCCAGGCCCTGATGGGCTTCCGCAGGAGTACTACGCGGCAAATCGGGAAACACTTGTCCCCCGCCTTTTGGATGTATACACCAAAACTGTCCAAGATGGCTTGTCCGACCAGAAACAGACACTGCAACCATAGTAGTGATCCCAAAATCCCATCCCCCCTCAATGCAATGCTTCAACTACCTCCCTATCTCTCTCATTAACGCAGAAGTTCAAATATTTGCATCAGTCTTAGCTAACCAGCTGAGGCCCTATCTTGCCAAACTGGTTCACCCTGACCAATGTGGATTCATGCCATCTCGAGGCACTAGACACTGCCTCAGATGCCTCCATCTAGCTTTAACAAACCGCCAGTCACTGACATCTTACTTAGCACTTCTTCTCATTGATTTCGAGAAGGCTTTTGACTCTGTAGACTGGTGGTACCTGGAGGATGTACTGATTGAGATGGGAACGGGGCAACACTTCTGTAATTTAGTTAAAGTACTATACACCAGACAGCAAGCACGGGTACTCATCAACGGGGCACTATCAGGGCTGTTTCCTATTAGAAGGTAGACAAGGCAAGGATGTCCCTCTCACCGCACCTATTCGCCCTAGCGATGGAACCTTTGGGACGAGGACAAAATCGCTCTATATGCGAATGACGTCCTGCTTTTTCTGGCCGAGCCGGCCGAATCCGAACCCCATTGCCTTCGGGCATTGCATAATTTTGGACAAACCTCCAGTCTACACTTAAACCCCACTAAATAAGTTCTAGGTTCTCTCCACCGTTTGAGATACTGCTTCAATTGACAATCCACAATACCTATTAGGAGGCAATCCTTTAAATCTGGGTGGCTCTGCTGCCTAACCTTGAGTGGTCTCTTAATGTGGCCCCACTGATGAGGGAGCCAGAGCTGACCTCCACGAATGGACAGAGTCACTGTCTTCAAAATTATGCTTCTCCCCAGATTTTTGTACATAATTCAAAATACACCATTTTATATCCCACAAACCTGTTTTAAGGAACTTGATAGCCTGACCACTAAATTCCTTTGGAGTAGTCGGAGACCTCATTTGGCCCTGTCCCAATGCTGGATACCATCCTTCGACGGAGGAATGAGCATGACTAACCTATACCTGTACTATTTGGCAACCCACTTACTCATGGTACACGGCTGGTTCAATGGAGGCTGGTCGGACCCGGCATACAGGGTAGAACTGAAAATCTTGGGCACACCCAAGGTCCAATAGGTGATGTATGGGGGGTAACAAGACAAAATATCAAATTCAAAATATAGAATAACCAAAATATCAAAGTCAAAATATAGAATGGACAAAATATCGAATGGACAGAATATAGTGGTAAAAAATATTGAGTTGAAGGTAAGTAATTTAATATTGAATAGTAATTTTTACCCCTACGCTATCCAACGCTTTCCCTACTGTCACACTCTCTGGAGTAGGAATAGTACTTTTTACGCCTACGCTATCCAAAGCTTTCCCTACTGTTGCAATCTCTGGAGTGGGAATAGTAATTTTTACCCCTACACTATCCAACGCTTTCCCTACTGTTACACTCTCTGGAGTGGGAATAGTAATTTTTACCCCTACGCTATCCAACGCTTTCCCTACTGTTGCACTCACTGGAGTGGTAATAGTAAATGTTATATTGATTATTTAATTCATTTTAAATTACTTTTAAGACATTTGAAAAAATTCAATATTTTGACTAACTATATTTTTTAAAACTATATTTTTGAATCAATATTTTTGTACTTACCTGTTTGTAGATAGGAATTCAATATTTTTGCATTCTATGTTTTTTCTTCGATATTTTAATAATTCTATATTCGTGTATTCAATATTATGTCAGTGATCCGTATGGGGGACCTCTCCTCAGATCTTTGCCTATGATGACACAGGGGGTTCTCTTGGCCTGGCACGCCTCCCTGCGCCATACCCAATGGTAGAATAAACGAACCCAATAGTGCACGCCACTCTGGCAGGGCTCCTGGTTCTAGGAGGTCAGCAGCTTGAAGGGATTAAGGGCCTGGGATCTTATTGGCATCTAGCAACTTGGTGACATATGGGGAGGTGATCACATGCACACTTTTATGTATGACCTACAAACCTGACATTCCTTACATTCCTCTCAGTTTTATAGATAACTGCAGCTGCGCCACACCCTCCACAGCCACATATCAAATGGCACCACGCTACCAGAATACAGCACACCGAGGCACAAACCATGACAGGCAACTTGGGGAAGGTAGGGATCTCCTGTATTTACCGAACTCTAATCAAATAACACTCCCAACAGGTTGCACCATTTTAGGGACCAATGGGAGGAATGGATCGGGCCTCTGGAGGAAGAGTCTGGAGAGATGCACTGATGGCATCCAAAATGGTCACTGCTTCCGCTAGACTCCATTCGGTCCAACTGTATTACTTACATACTGCATACCTAACACCAAAACGCCTTCATAGCACAGGGCTGACTCTAAATGCATCATGCACACGCTAAACCCAAGAACAAGCAGATTTCTTCCACATGGTATGACCTTGCCCTGTCATCACAAGATAATGGGACTACATTGCAAACAAACATACAGAGATTCTGGGCTGTGAGGTTCCACAAAGGCTGCTAAATGTGCGCCTGGGAATCACAGATGGGTTGGATGGGTCTAGATCCGATAAACTATTTCTAAACACACCCATGATGGTGGCAGAGAGGGACATTGCTGCTAGCTGGCTAAATCCTGCTTCACCTACCACAACGAAATGGCGTGGAGGGGTGGACTGGTGCGCAGCACAGGAGAGACCTATGTATGAGGCTAAAGCGTTCCCAGCAAAGTATCGCAAAATCTGGGGCAACTGTTTGGGGTTACTGGAATGATAATGCCTCCTTTGAGGGACTGTGAGCAATGTGTGAGGTTTTATGTTGTTTTCCTTTTGCAACTATGTACTCCAGGTGCCTTGTCTGTATGGGTAACGTGATGACGTCCTACAATTGCTGTAACATGCTACATTGGATTATTGTTGGTTTTCCCTGTTTACAAACCAATAAAGCAGATTATCAAATTCAGTCATATTAAATAGACCATAAAAGTGTATAAAATTGATGCATCATAAAATAAAACATAGCAATTTAAAACTGCGCCCCCCAAAATAAAATCACCGTACACACAAAATACAATCCCAAGGGTTCAGTTCTGAATGTAGTGCTACAGAAATAAGACATCTGCCATGGAATGCTAATAAGAAATGCTGCTCTACAAACAGGAATTTTATGATCAATAATGTTAGATTTGGGGTCTCTAGTTGGCATAGGTAGGTACCTGTGACAAATAGGGACCTTGCATCTAGTCAGGGTAAGGGGGTACACTCCTAAAATAACCCCTGCTCACCCCCTTGGTAGCTTGACATGAGCAGACAGGCTTATCTCAGAGGCAGTGTGTAAAGCATTTGTGAACACATACAGTAACCCAGTGACAACACTACAAATAGACACCGCACAGGTTTTATATCAAAATTAAGTATTCTTTATATAGACATATCAAAAGATCACAAACCACAAAAATCCACAATACTGTACTTCAAATGGTAGAATTAGCTTAGTTCTCTTTAGATCTTAAAATGCGACACTTTGAGTCAATGTACCTTAAGATGCGACACGCAGGGCAACAAAAGTGTTGCAGGAAAGGTGATGCAGTAGTTTCTTACACGCAAGGATGGTGATGCGTTGAAGATCTGGTCCAAAGAAACAAAGATGGCGCTTTTTCCTTGATGCAACATGCTTCCTGGTGATGCATTCAACGTCTGCTGCGACGTTGATCCTCTTCTCCGGCGATGCGAGATGCTTTACACATTGCGAGCCGTGACAGGCCCTGCAGCACGCTTCCCAGTGATGCGGGGGCGTCTGCTGCGACGTCGATCCTCTCCCCTGGCGATGTGAGTTGCTTCCACCACGATGCGAGCCACGACAGGCCCTGCAACACTTTTCCCAGTGATGCAGCAGCGTCTGATGCGACATCGATCCTCTTCGCCGGTGATGAGCTGTAACAGGCCCTGCGTATTGAGGGCAGGAATCACAAAGGCTTTTCAACTAAGTCCAGCCTGTCCAGAGCCACTGACAAGTCCTTAATACTTTTCAATCAGGGGATTTCTAGGGACTTTGATTAGCAGTCTGTTAAGGGAGAGGGCCTCATCCACCCAGATCCTGTGCCACAATAACAACGGACGAGATCTTAAAACATCCTCAAGGTACATGAACCCTTGTAACCTGTGTGCAATAAATGAGGAAGTGGATGATGGTAAACTCTAGAGACTGCGAGAAAATTATTTTTCAGTGATCAGCAATTGCATTACAGCCTAAGTGACCACAGCCCTGCACCATAAGTGGCCAGACCAACACATTTACCATGATAAATGGCCAACATGTTGGTGAGCGATCTTTTGCCCAATTTAGAAGCAAAAGAGAAATCTGTATTGATAGCCCTTGCAATCTGATTGTTTCTGTTATCTATCTGCAGGGACCAGGACCCCCTGTAGTTAAAGGTGACCACA
Source organism: Lissotriton vulgaris (assembly GCF_964263255.1). Lineage (NCBI taxonomy): Eukaryota > Metazoa > Chordata > Amphibia > Caudata > Salamandridae > Lissotriton > Lissotriton vulgaris. The sequence goes on from NC_141695.1 coordinate 1,314,694,621, forward strand.
AGATAGTTAAAATTAGTCACATGTTTAACAGGGTTGCTTGAAGCTTACAAATGGGCCTCTGGCTCAATCTATGACCGCAAGACATAGCAAGAGATTTGCCAGTATACATCTTCATGTCTAGCCCCTCCATAAAGGAGGCAAAAGCATTCAGAAGGTGCTGCAGATCTACCGGTGTACGACCCGCGATAACAGCAACATCTGCATACAGTAGGGCTGGTATGGGGTGTTTTCCCATATACAACATGTTCCCACACCTGAGGACTAAGTCCCTCTCCATATGGTTTATATAAAGGTAGAATAAGAACGTTGTCAGGATGCATCCTTGTCTGATACCTCTATGTACCCTGAATGATTCAGAGCATACCCCGTCTGCACCTAACAGCAGTACTGGAATCACAATACATTTCCCTGATGTTGTTAATGACTGTTCTATCCATGATGCTCAACAATCTCAAATGAGATACGTGATCAAACGCACTAGTGAAATCCATGAAACCCAGGTACAGAGTACCATGCTTGGTGACTGTATATTTACCCAGGAAGAGACACAGATTAATACACTGGTCTTCTTACCTCATCCCTCTCCTGAACCTATACTGGATGTCAGATAAAATGCCACTTTCTTCTGCCCAGATTTCCAAGCCAGATAGCAGGATGCAGCCCAGTACCTTCCTGGTGGAGTCCAGGAGGGAAATGAGGCGGTAGCAGCCGAAATCTGCCCACATGCCCTTCTTAAAAATCGGGAAGATAAGAGAGGTGGACCAAGAGGGAACCTTGGTAGAAGTGCTCACTGCTCTGAGGACATTGCCAACAATAAGGGCCAATAGTTCCAGATTACTCTTAAATAAATCCAGAGGAACACCATCTGGGCGAGGGACCTTTAAGCCCGGACTGGCCTTAATGGCCGTAATCACATCTTCAAGTGAGGAGCAATACTTGCGGTAGAAGCACCCCACTGCAGGAGCAGAGCAGGCATTGATGTTACCTGGTTCATCAGTACTGGGGTAAGCCCCTCTAAAGAAAGCACCCATTCATGGCCAGGTATGGCAGAGTGTTAAAAGGAAGCATCATTTTCTGTAAGAAATGGTTGATTAATAACAGACCAGAAAGCTTTCTGGTTGATACTAAGCGATGCTTCCTGGAACGCCTCCCAGGCTTGTAAGGTAAGAGTATCTTTCCTTGCAGTGATCGGCCTTTTATATAGCTCCCTACAGTGCGTGAACTCAACAGCGGACCTGGGCTGGGTGTGGAGTGAGAGCATCAACTCTCGATGATATTTTTAACATGATGCATCAAACCGACCCTTTTTCCTCACAGAACCCATGTGAGGCGCCTTATGTAATGAAAACGACAGTGCATCTGAGAAGTTGGTAAAAGCATCTGTAATACTGGCTGCCATGGCACCTGCATCTAGGTAAATCTTAAATAAAGCACACTTGCCTACAACTACCTCAGATGTAAACATTTCAGATTTAACAAACTCCCATTTAATGCGTGTGACCTTACTCTTATTAACGATTTTGCCAGTGATTCTCCTGGAGCTACCCACCTGGACCTGCCAGCTGCTAATGTCGATAGCAAGGCTTTAGGGAAGATGGTCACTCATGGAGAGATCATGTATCGACTGTTCCCCCACCCTAAAAGCTAGGATGGAAGACAGTAGAATAAAATCAATTCCCGAGCCTGGCCCTTTACCCACATAGGTTGGGGAAAAGAAACGATTCATAGATCTGCATTCATTCACAAAACATAGGTGCAATTTCATCATCAAATAATTAATGTTGCTACCAAATGCATCATGAGAAAAATGGACATAAGGATTCACTTTACAGTCAACTGTGCTGCAAGCGTCTCTTTCCCCTAGATCATGCCCAACTCCTTGCTTGCTCTGGTAATACGGTAGTTCAGATCACGGTCCAATTTCATCTAGATATTGTGTCTATCTGCTATGTCAATGTAATTTTAAAAGTTGCTGATGTCCTGTCGTGAGCCAGGAGCAAATTCCATCTGAAAGATCTAGATGAATGGCGTATCTGAGGCATATTAGAATAGTTTTGTATTAACCCTAGTTGAAATATAAGCAGCCATATCCTCTTTTTGCTGCACAGAGGCAAATGGAATAGCTGGTAGATGTAATGTTCTAAACCCATTGATGTTGGCAGGTGGAAAGACCCATATTTTCTGTAAGCATAAAATCGAGTAGGAGCTCACAAAATCAGTCTAAGTGTGGTGGACGATTTTCCCTTTAATTCCAGCCCGTTCCACATTAACAAAGAGAATTTACGGGAATGGGCCCTTGTCGATCTACTGCCGGGGCGCTACATACCTCCCTCATGTGTTGTAACCAGGACCAAGTGATCGGGCTGTCGGGCAGGCGAGGTGAGGATTTCCGAACCGTGCTTGCCATCTATAAACTTAGGATACTGCTGCAAAAGAGGAATCAAGAGTAAATTCCACAGAGGTCTGGTAGCTGTTTTTTAAAATGAGGTGAAGGACTGCACATGACCCATGTCGGTGGGTGTTACAAGTACCTCTGAGGTCAGTAATGTTTGCCATGATAGGTCTTTTTTTGGACTCTCTCAGGTGGTAGGCGAAGGCAGACTATGCATCCTTGTGAAATTATATGCATGCTGATGGAATTTTGAGATATATTCTCCCGAGTCACTTAGTGCCCGCACACGTATGGCTAATAATGGCAATAGCAGAGATTTATAAAAATCAGAGCCAATTGCACCTCGTAGAATTCCACCCACCGGTGCACTGTGATTTACTTGGGAATAGAAGCAATGGACCAGGGTAACAAGGTGGTAACACTGGTGTAGCTTTAATTCCCCATGTAGAAAATAAATCCTTCTGCTGCCAAACAGAATTGGCCTGGTCTGGAGTAGTCCACATGGTGACAGTAATGTCTCTCCCCCTTTGGGCTGGATTTCCTTGATTCCAGGTGAGTAGATTTAAAATAGCTTGTGCCAGCCGCTACCCTGAGCAGCTTCATAATAGTGCTCCTGTTAATTGTATCATATTTATCCCTGGAGACATATTGTGTAGTAAACTTGAGTTTGTTTGTATGGAAATTGCAGGTGCATTCTACTTGCTGCACCACTACTTTCAGAGGCAAGCTGTTGTTGGGCCACATGCTCAGTGAAGTTGATTCAGCCCTCACAGGAGAGGGGGGGTGGATAGTGTTGGCAGTGGGCCCTTGAAGAACTGTGTAAGGATGCTCCATGCTAGACTTGTGGGGAGCAAGGACAGGTACAGGAATAGTATGATAATTCGCAGGGTTTAGCAGTGCCATTGTCACAATTTCCCTCCTCACGAGGTGTCATGGTGCCAGCGATGATAGTTCCAGAGTTTGCAGAGTGGCTATTGATGGTCTCAGAGGTGCCTGTTGGTAGATGGGGTGCACCTAAAGGGTGTGCCAGTACTGTTGAAACATGCTGGTCTGGCAAAGAATGTCACTCCCCACCTCAGCTGTACCTTTTTTGTGAACTGGCATTTGTGCTGAGTTGTGATGAAACAGAGGATAGATTTTAATATCGCTAGAAAGCTGTTTGCTGGGACAGGAGTAGAGCCACCAAGTAAGCATGGGCGAATTTTGCGAATCTCGCGTTCGCGAATTTTGCGGATTTGCGAACTCGCAATCCGCAAAATCCGCGAATTCTCGCGAATTTGCAGATTTTTTTTTTTTTGTGCTCGCGCGTGTTTCTGCCAGTTCGCGAGGGTTTTTACAATTTCGCAATTTGCGAACTTACCTGTCGGGTCGCAAGTTTTGCGAACTTGTTGTTTCTACGTGTCCAGCCTGTTTGGGACACTCTTCTTCATCACTGCCACTCTCTGTCACCACTGCCACTCTCTGACTACTCATGCCACCCTCTGGCCCACCCATGCCACCCCCTGTTTCATCACCACACCCTCTGGTTGTCCAGTGTACATTATTTTCGGCAAAGCAAAGCACACCTTCCCTGCCTCAAGTGACCTGAATTAATTTGGGGCTGATTAATGTGTCACAGAATATTTTTTTAGCTGGCACCTGCTTCCTTAGTGCTCCCTGATTAGTGATCTTTTGCACTTGCTAAGTGCTTTCATTGTTGCAAAATTAGTTACAACACCTGCCCTGCCCCAACTGACAATAATGAATTAGGGGCTGATTAATGGATTTTAACTTCCAGCCTGGCTCCTGCTTGTCTCCCTTAGCTGTAATTCAGGACCTTTGTGGCATATGTGTAACTGTTCTGAGGTTCAGAGCAGGGTCACATAATAGTTGCAACTGGCAACTGAACTCTGGAGGGGCCCCTCAGGAAGCACTACAGGAAATGGCTACTAATGATGAGCCTGAACTTTTGAACCTGGTAAGTAGTTTCAGTTTTGCTAAGATCGTATTTCTGCAATTTCGCACTTACTCGCGGGGTGCAAAGTTGTACTGGCAAGCCGCGAACTCACGCGAACAGTGCGAGCAAGCCATAAAATCCGCTGCTCGCGGATTTGCGGATTTTGCGGGAGATTCGCGGATCTCGCGGATTGCGAATTTACCGAAAATCCGCAAAATCCGCGAGCGAAACGGATTTTCCGCCCATGCTTACCACCAAGCCATATCAATGCTTATTGCCAGAAACAACTTGTAAGGCAGGGTTTGAACAAGGAGAAGGCAAGGGCAGTTTAATGCTGCACTTATTCCTTACATTTCTAAGCCCTCTTTGTTTGTTGCAGGGATTCTACTCAGGAACAGAACGATGATTGGGACCACAGAACATCAGTCTGCTGGGGACTGAGTCACCAGACCACATCAGTATCTATGAGCCATAGTGCTGCACTTGCCCTCCTAACTTTCCCAGAGGGACAAGTGATATGGCACCCCAGAACATAAAACTCTTAACCCTCTCAGGGATCGCAGTAACAGGACACACCCTTTTGCTCTCTCATTCGTACTTGTCCACAATAAGATAAAAAAGAGACACAAAGGAAGTTTACAATGTTTTTTTAAACTATCATGCTTTAAGATGCCAAAATTGTTCCACAGTTAGAAAACAAATACATGTCAATAATGGCATCAGCATGGTTAATACACCATATACAATAAAGAGCTCTGTCATGTTATCTGACAGATCTGTCTAAACCCTCCCGTACTACTGAAGCTAAGTGGTTATAATTTATAGATATCTGGGTTTAGTGGCAGACCCTGTACCTCAGCATACATAGGCGGATGTTCTCAGCTCACACAGCACTTTTGTCCAAGGACCTTTGATCTGTGAGAGTGTTTTTTTAGAACCCATGTCCTCAGTCATATCACAAGATATGTGTATTCAAAACACCAGCTGCATTCTTTTAATATGTATAGGTGCTAGTGTGTGACAAGAGAGAATAAAAAGGGACAATTTCGTTTGACCTTGCCTAGGCTGTTCAGACTAAATCCCAGGAAAATAATAACAAGCGAAAACATGCTTGTTCTGTGTGAAAATACAATGTGGCACAAAGGAAAGTGTGCAAAATAAAAACGGCCTACAACATGCATAATTAGGCTAACATAGGGAAAACGACAATTGGCCATACAAGAAACCCACAACACCGTCCCCTTGGTCAGGATAACAGCACAATATATCACAAAAATATAAATGTAATTGAAAGATAAACGAACTCAAAGTATAATCCATAAAACTGTATTAGGAAAGCTAGAAAGTGAATTGTCAGTTTAGGGAAAAGAGTTAAAATATGGTGCTTTGGAGGAATCTATCATGTCACTCATAAATTCAAAGGCCAAGCACCCCAAAAAGGTGTCTGACTCCACAAAAGAGGATTGATTAACAGCCCAAGTCATGAGTTCTAAAGATCGGACATGATCCTCGGTCTCAGCTGATGCTGAGATAGCTACCGGGTAACCTGTATCTGTGTTAGTAGAGACTGTAATCAGTGGTCCATGTGCCGATGCACATGTTTCATCAAAACGGAATGGCTCAAAACCTCGCACTGTGTGACAGTCCTAAAAAAAGGGTCGCTAAGGGACTCATTAGCAGTTCAATGTCCATAGAAGCGGGCGTCTTCAAAGCCAGGCAAATATCCAGTGCCCACTCGAAGGAACACCAGAGGCCATGGAATATGGGTTGTAGGCAGGTAAACCTGGCAGGCCGGAATGTTAATGACTAATCAAGATCCAGTTCTTGTAGTAAAAACATTCCAAAATGCTGAAGCATGCATTCACGGTAGTGTTGAGCTATCATAGTTTCATGGGGCTTGTAAATGGAACATCCATTGTGGAGAGTGGGAAATAGGATAAGGATGCCACAAATGAGACATAACATTAGAAATCCTCCAAACAAACTGGAAAAAATAGAATGAATAAAAGCAGGTATTATTCCAAAGACAGTTTGAGATGAACTGTCTAGGCTGGAACCAACATTCTTAAAAAAGTGTGAGACCGCTGTGTTAGATGCATTAAAAATTCAATGCACTAATTCACTGAATTGCAGGGGGAGGTTTGTGTTTAACAATGATTGTATTTCGCTAAATGTTGTAGCCATCTGCAATTCAAAGGTTTTACAAGCAGATGGGAGAGTTACCTCTTTTTGAAACAAAAATTCTATGAGTCCATTTAGCTTGTTGAAATCTGCCTTCAAAGTTGGAATGTAAGGCCACAACAAGTTATCTATAATCCTATGCGTGGGGGGGGGGGGGGGAAGGGGGGGGGGACGACAGGATGTTGCTGTAACAAGTGACGAGCTGGAAAACGGACAAGATGTAGGGGACTCCAGCTCGCATTCTGCAGCAGTCTTGATCACTAAGCATTAAATAACTCCCATTTGAAAGGATATGGTAAGTGGAGGAATTGCAGGAACTTGTGTTCCTTTTAAATAACAGGCCAAATTTGGTGCTGAAGCATTACATGCGCCGTGGATCTTAACATGTTTGCAAATGAGTAAATGTCCGACAGAAGAGTGGCATTCCTCTCCAGTAAGGAAAACTTCCTTATTGGCATGTTCACAATGATAAGAGAAGGTAAGTGACCATAAATCATGAATGAAGCTGCCTCCGAGGGGTTCATATCTACCAACTGGAACATGTTTCATGCAAGCTTTGAATCGAAATGTCAAAATAGGTAAAGAGATAACACAGTGTATCAACCACACAGCTGAAGGTGTTCCAGTCATAGTGAATGGAAGTTGATCTAACATCTCTAAATGCAGCATTGTGTAGAGAGCATGACAACCCTTAGTGTCTACTGGCCACAATAACCACAAGTCCGGACACTGAAGTGTTGAATTAAATAAACCATTCTGCACCATGCTATAGAGTTGTTCTTCTGTATAATCTATCAAACTTTGCCACATATCAAAGGGGGCAAAAGAATATTTGGGGCATTCTTTTCTTAAATATTTGCCAATCACAGACACATAGTCTACAAGATGGCGTCATTCAACAAAATCATGCAGGCCCGAAATAAGTTGTCCGTTGCCTGAACCTGACAAGGGTACGTTCCCAAATCGATTACAAATCAATTGTGTCTTTCCAGTAATCATAGCCTTTAAGGGCTAACTGCTTAACAAACGAAGCAGTATCTATTAGCTTGGTCTGTGCAAGCATATTATTTTTTGATGGCGTAGGGACTAATTTGAAATAATATGACATGGGGTCTAACGTGTCATATCCTGTGAAATACGTGAATTTGTCTTTATGTGTTTCAAAACTCCCTTGTGCTGGAGTCTGACAATGTTCCCGTTGCATATAATTAAAAAGGGTACATTGAATACTAGATCTGTGTAGAAAATGATGTCCCAAATGATGATAACAGAACATATCAGCATAGTTAGCAGAATTGAGGTATACGTCCTCCAAATAAAAAACAGTGTAATATTACAGCTTTGAAAGCATATCATTTATGGTTTCAACATCCCAATCATCTGAATGTAACCCAGGTACTACTACAGAACCCATAGAAACTTTGAACACATTAGGTATCTGCAGGATCTCCGTAGGGCTGAATATATTGAAAGGAACTTTATCCCAAACAATTCCATCAGTCACTGGAACGGCTGAAATGTAGACAAGGCACAAGTCTCTTTTCAGTTTATGTGAGGAAGAATGGGGGGGGGGCAATACCCTGTTGACCAGTTCCATAGCAGAACATTCTGGGAGGTAGTGGCCATTGATCAACAGGAAAGAACAGTCACAAATCTAATCCACATGAACAAGGAAAAAAAAGCGAGTATGATCCAATCATTTATCCAAGGTGGGACTAGATAAGTGCTTTTCAGCCATGAAATGAAAGCATAAATCTGTGCCAGAGGCAGATGCAAAACAGAGGGGGGGCTTACAGTCCCCCTCCCAGGCACATTTTTGCCCCGGGACCCCATACCCAGGCTGCAGACAGTCAATGGAGGGTGCTTTGACCCCACCCTGGACACTCACTGGTTGGTTGTTGGGGGCAGCGGAGGAGCCCCAATGGTCCCAGCCGGCTCCCCGCTTCCAGCGGTAGCCAGCTTTGTTCCCGTATGCTGGGAGCAGAAAAAAATGCTACTCCCTGCATGCTGGAGCAATGTCTTCATCTGTCTCGCGGGCAGGGAAACAAATGAAAGTCCGCTCCCAGAGCAGGAAAGTTTTTAATGCTCCTGCCCCCTGGGAGAGGACGTAGTGTTCGCTGACACTTGATGGGATCTTTAAAATTGCTCCAGCCAAGCATGAACTCCTTTTTAATTGCCGCCTTCTCTCGAACAAGAACTCCAATTTTTGAAATCCACCCGAAAACTTCAGGTATTATGCACTTGGAGAGAGAGCCTTGTGCAAGTGTTTTCTTGATCGAGCTTCACAGAACATTTATAGGTCCTGTAAGACAGCACAATGGTTATCTACTTCAAAGGTGGTGGAAGCTGCCACAATGTCTGTACCATCAAGGTCTGGAACCTACATCTTGATGCCAAAAAGTACTTCATTCGGGGTCCGCCCAACCAGAGATCTTTTAGAGAGGTTATTGAGAACTTGTTTAGCCCTGTAGAAGTGGTTAACAACAACTATTCCAAATACCTAATATTCTAGCTGTTAAAGACTGCTTTAAGTCGCTGTTCACTCTTTCAACAATAGAACTGCCCTTGGGGCTAAATGCAGTATAATAATGCACCTTCTGATGGATACATCTGCCAGTGGATTCCTCACCTTGTGAATATCCCCTTGCATCAGCAACATTCGGAAATACTTTTTTGTAGCTTCGCACCGACGTGGACGACGTCACAGAGGCACGGCATCGCTCGAGCAGCTCCGCTGACGTCACCGACTCGATAATACATCCGGGTGATGTCGGCGTAATGTCATCACGTCGGCCTGATGACATCAGTTCACTTTTTTCTGCGTCATCGACGCTAATGGTTTTCGAGGGATCCTCTGTAGCTTGATAGTTACTTTGTGACTTTTCGTTGTTAGAGTGTTTCTTGTTCTTTAAAGTCGGCATGTCTTCCAAAAAGACCAGGTTTAAACCGTGTGGTGAATGCGGTAAGATGATGTTGATAATGGACCCTCAAGAGGACTGCGTATGGTGTTTAAACTCGGACCATGACGTCCAGGGATGTTCTTCTTGTAAGAAAATAAATCCCAAGGCACTTCGTGAGAGGGAAGCAAAGATCCTTGTTGCCAAGTTGAAGAACAAGAAGGACAGGAAGAGTTCGAGGTCTCGGACTCGACGGTCGAGGTCTTGTTCGAAGTCGCACTCAAGGTCGTCTTCGGGTCATGCTTCTAAGTCAACTAAAAAGAAGCACAAGAAGAGAAGACACGAGTCTCGACATCATTCTGGAAAGGGCTCGAGACCGAAGTCGCAGGTGAAGTCGCTTCGCAAGGATGAGGTGTCTCTGTCTCCAGAAGTTCAAGACTCCGAGGGTGAGGCTTCACCTGCGGATTCACCGGTTCATTCACCTAAGCTGGTGTTGAATCCTTCTCCGGCTCCATCTCATTCACCTGTCCGGGAAGATGAAGGAGAAGAAGAGGAAGGAGTAGTAGAGGCTACGTTGCCAGAGGGTTCATCGACCCCTGTGCACCAGCCTGAGGTAGAGGTCGAGGTCGAGAAGACTCCGGTTTCTCGGGAGCAGCCTGTGAGTTCTTATCCTGCTTTTCCGGCTCCAGGTCAGGACCCTACTCAGTTTCTGAATGCAATGTATGGAGTGTATTCCAGAGCTATGTACCCCTCTGGAGCACCGGCTGGTCCCACGGGTCCATTGGCATTCAATCTGGGTATTCCCCAGGCATATGCTCCTGTGCCTTTAATGCCATTCATGCCGGCTCCGAGGCCGCCTTGCCATTTCTCGGCGCCGCCGAAACCTTTGACGCCAAGACCTTTGACGCCAATGCCTTCGACGCTGATACCAAATCTGATCCGACCTCATGAACAATGTTCTGGCCCTCCGGCTTTGAGTTCGACGCCGGCTCCGGCGGAGTCGGTTCAGGATCCGTCAACGTCATTCCTGAAGGAGAGGTCGAGGCGTGAAGCCCAGAGGCTTCTGGAAGAGCAGAGGTACCGCGATGCAGAAATGGAAGAGGGTGAGGTGCAGGATTCGGAGGATCTTTTCGACGATCTAATGGAGGCTAGTGGTCTTGAGCTGTCTCCTGATTGGGAATTGGCCTCTTTTTCTGACGCCTCTTCTAAGGATGTGACTCCATATCACGTAGTTATAAGGAAGGCGGCAGATTTGTTGAACATAACACTTCCTTCTGCAGAGTTCAAATCGAACATTCTGACAGAGGTCCTTCAATCACCATCCTCTGTTGTGGAACCTATGCTCCCATTCAATGATGCCTTGGCGGAGCCAATATCAGAAGTGTGGAAAAGACCACTTACATCCCCTGCTGTTTCAAGGGTTGTTGCGAGAAGTTACAGGGTGGCTCCTGGTGACCCCGACTTTTTGTCTTCGCAACCTTTACCAGAGAGTTTGGTTGTGCAGGCTGACTGCTCGAAAAGATCTGCGGGCGCTTTTCCTCAGGTTCCTGGGGATAAGAAGTCGAAAAAGCAGGACCAGGCCGCAAAAAAGTATTTTCCTCAGCAAGTATTGCACTCAAATTGACAAATGCTACTTGTCTCATGGGACGCTATATCCATGCTTTCGTCAAACAGCTGGCTCCAAAGATTCCTGAGGGGGATAGGAAAGACTTTCAAGAAGTGATTGCTGACACCCAAGCTTCTGCTCGGCAGTTCATTCAGAGTGGGTTGGACACTGAAGACTCGGTGGCAAGAGTGATGGGTTCTTCAGTGGCCACCAGAAGAGCAGCATGGCTGAAGTCCTCCGAATTTTCTGCGGGTGTCCAGGCTGCCTTGATGGATTTGCCCTTTGATGGGTAAGGTTTATTTGGGAAGAAGGCTGATGCTGTGTTAGAGAGGTTCAAGGACAGCAGAGCGACAGCAATATATTTGGGCCTACAGTCCAGGGGTACTGTGGGAAAAGGGTTCAGAGGATTTGGCAGGTCTTCCTTTCGGACCTACAAACAGTCGCAACAGCAGCAGCAGCAGCAAAATACGCTGTACAAGTCGTACAGGGGCAGGCAAAGAACTCATCCTAGAGGTCGTCAAGCTTCTTCCTCCTCTTCCTCTTCTTAACCCCCTCCCACCACCGCAAAGCAGCCCTGAATCCGCCATTCCAGATCATGTGGGTCCAGTCGGGGGCTGGCTTGCCTATTTTCTGTGGGATTGGGAATCGGTCACTTCGGACCTTTGGGTTCTCAATCTCGTAGAGAATTGGTTTGCACTTCCCTTTTCGGAATTCCCTCCGAATTACCCTCCTTGCCAAGGCTTTTGCGGAGAGGACCACCTGCGGCTTCTGCAGGAGGAAGTCCTGGCGTTGCTAGGAAAAGGCATGATAGAGGTGGTTTCGGAGCAGGAAAGGGGTCAGGGATGCTACTCCTGGTATTTCTTTATACCCAAGAAGGATGTCAGACTTCGTCCAATCCTGGATCCCAGGATCTTGAACTTGTATCTGAAACAGGAAAAGTTCAAGATGCTCACCCTTGCACAGGTTCTTCAGGCACTGCTGGAAGAAGACTGGATGGTGTCGATCGACTTGCAGGATGCGTATTTTCACATCGCGATGCTGAAGTCGCAAAGGAAGTATCTCTGTTTTACGGTGGGATCGCAGCACTACCAGTTTGCGGTCCCTCTGTTTGGTCTTACTACTGCACCTCGAGTCTTCACCAAGGTGATGGCTATGGTGGCTGCATATCTCAGAAGGTCAGGGATTCCGGTGTTCCCTTATCTGGCTGATCAAAGCTGAATCTCCAGAGACAGTGCTCCATCATTTGCAGGTCACAACTCAGTTTCTGTACAGATTGAGTTTTTCGATAAATGTACCCAAGTCTCACCTGGTGCCCTCCAGTGAATCCTGTTCATTGGTGCGGAACTGGACACAACTGCATGTCAGGCATTCCCTCCTCCTCAAAGGATTCGCGACATACAGGAAATGATACCTTTATTTTACAATGGAGCAGTCGTTCCAGTCCTGAAGGTCCTGCGTCTGTTCGGTCTGATGGCCTCCTGCATTCTGTTGGTCAACCATGCACGCTGGCACATGAGGGCACTCCAGTGGTGCCTCCGCAGGCAGTGGTATCAGCACAACGGAGATCTCGGGGAGGCAGTCTGGATCTCCAGAGAAGCTGCAGCGGATCTGACTTGGTGGGGCATGGACGGCAATCTGTCTCAAGGAAAGACGTTTCAACTGCCTCCATCGGTGGCCACAGTGATAAATGATGCATCCACTCTAGGGTGGGGTGCTCATCTGGGGGATCTTGAAATCAAGGGTCTTTGGTCTCCAGAGGAAAGGTTGCTTCACATCAACCTTCTGGAGTTACGGGCAATACGTCTGGCACTCAAGGCCTTCCTCCCTTCCCTTCGTGGTCGGTCGGTTCAAGTCCTGACGGACAACACCACCGCGATGTGGTATGTCAACAAGTAGGGAGGAGTGGGGTCGCAGTGTCTCTGCAGAGAAGCTCCGCGTCTCTGGTCCTGGGTTCAGGACCATCAGATTTGTCTGATGGCAAATCATCTGGCCGGAGTTCTGAATGTGCGTGCAGACAGTCTCAGTCGGCAGTTCTCAGCCGACCAGGAGTGGAGGCTTCACCCGCATGTGGTTCGTCACGTCTTTCGGACGTGGGAATCTCCTCAGGTGGACCTGTTCGCTACTCTCGATAACGCTAACTGCCTGTCAATCTCGCAGTCTCCAGTTTCCGATGCAGGGAGCCTTGGAGGACGCGTTTCAGATGAGTTGGGGCTCACGACTCCTTTCGCGTTTTCCTCCCATACCCTTGATTCCTCGGGTTCTGAGGAAGATTCGCCAAGACCGGGCCCAAGTCATTTTGATCGCCCCGGATTGGCCAAGAAGGGTGTGGTACACAGATCTTCTCCACCTCTCCTCGTGCCCGGCGCTCCATCTCCCTCTCAGGGCAGATCTCTCTCAGATGGAGGGGCAGGTTCTACACCCCCACCTCCAGACCTTACAGCTTCATGCCTTGAGATTAAACGGGGTAACCTGAATTCATTTTCTCTCCCGCACGACTTGGTGGATGTCATTTTATCGGCCAGGCGTGACTCCACCAAGTCTATCTAATCTTATAGATGGTCTAAATTTGTTGCTTGGTGTGGAGAGAAGTCCATCGATCCTTTGAGGGCTCGTTTATCTGATATACTTCAATTTGCGCTTTCTTTGGCTCGGCATGGGTTTGCTGTTGCTACCGTCAAAGGTTATTTATCCGCATTGTTGGCATTTCTCTGTTTGCCGGATCAGCCATCTTTGTTTAAATCTCCTATTGTTTTGAGGTTTCTAAAAGGCCTTATGAATAAATTTCCTCCTACTCCCTTTATTGTGCCTCAGTGGAACTTGAATCTTGTGCTCACTTTTTTAATGGGTTCGCCTTTTGAACCATTACACAAGTGACCCTTGAGACTGCTGTCTTTTAAAACGGGTTTTCTGGTTGCAATTACCTCGGCAAGGAGGGTAAGTGAGCTTCAAGTTCTTAGTTCTAAGCCCCCATTCTTGACCATTCATGCTGAACGAATGGTTCTCAGGACCAGGGCTGCTTTTCTGCCGAAGTTGGTAACTCCATTTAGGACAGTCCATTACCCTCCCTACCTTCTATTCTCCCCCTCACCCTTCCAAGGAGGAGGAGAGACTTCATCGCTTGGAACCGAAGAGGGCGGTGAGCTTCTACCTTCATAGGACTAGAGACTATCGTGTGGATGACCAGCTCTTGGTTGGATTTGCTGGCTGCAAGAAGGGGAAGGCGGTGCACAAGCTCATGCTATCGAGATGGATTATCCTGTGCATTAAGATCTGCTACCTCCTGGCGGGTGAGGAACCTCCAGAGGGTATGAGAGCTCACTCTACTAGAGCAAAGTCTTTTACAACGGCCCCTCGCGGCGGGATGCCTGGCTTTCACCTTGTGGACCCTGCCGGGGCCTCTCACAGGGGAATACCAGGACAGGTTCCCTAAGCAAGCGCCAGGATGCCCTTTGGGTGACAGGTTGCGCTATATAAGTACACCTACATTTACATTTACATTTACATTTACATCTGCTTTGTCCATGGGTGTACCTGTAGAGAACATTTGTAGAGCGGCGACTTGCGTCTCCCTCCACACTTTCGCGAAGCATTACTGCTTGGATTCCGAGGTGAGGAGGGATAGCCCCTTTGCACGCTCTGTCCTCCAAGATTTTCTGGTATAGGAGAGTGGACACCCTCCTCCGAAAGTGGGGACTGCTGTGGGACTCTATTCACAAGGTGAGGAATCCACTGGCAGATGTATCCATCAGAAGAACAAGTTACTTACCTTCGGTAACGCCTTTTCTGGTGGATACAGTACATGCCTGTGGATTCCTCACTGACCCACCGCTTCCCCTTTGTCCACTCTTCTATACCTGAGTTACTGTAATGTTAATATTTTTATTGTCAAAGGAAATGTTTTATTTCAATTGCTTTCCTGCATTGGCTTCACACTGTGTGTGCTATTTTGATTATTTGGTACTATGTACATTGTGTGTATATCTACTATTGTTGATCCGTCCGTGTGCCTCGAAGGCACGGAAAAAAGGGCGGAACTGATGTCATCACGCTGTCGTGGGCCTGTTATGGAGTCTGTGACGTCGTCCACGTCGGCGCAAAGCTACAAAAAAGAATTTCCGAATGTTGCTGACGCAAGGGGATATTTACAAGGTGCGGAATCCACAGGCAGATACTGTATCCACCAGAAAAAGCGTTACGAAGGTAAGTAACTTGTTCTTTACACCCAGGGATGTCATTGAATCCAGGTATGCTTTGGAACCTAAAGCTGGACCTTGGTCCGGGTGAAACGCATAGCATGCTTATGTGCCGATAAAGACATGCACATTTTTAATTAACATTCTATCATCAACTGAGCGCTGTGGCCAATCCCAAATGAATCTAGAGAAAGAATCAACTGCAACCAAAATTTATTTGAATGTGTATCCAAAATCAGTGGATCACAGTGATCCAAATTGATCCAGCCGAAAGCTTTGTTGGATATCAATAGGTGTGTTTGCTGTGAACAAGCCACAGTCGAGCATTTATTCTGCTGACAAATGTCACAACAAAGGACATATTTTTTGTCTGCTGGTATAAGCCTTGCCACCAATAACTTTGCTGCAGCAGCAGCGAAATTGTGGGTTCCACCCCAGCATTTGCTTAAGCAACACCTTCATGTGCCGCTTCAACTGAAACAAGTCTGAAGTCTTAGTTCCAAAAGGAACATTTTGGTCATTTAAATGATAAGAGTATTTAGAAGGAAAGCCATTCAGTAAATGGTGCCATTTTTAATTGCATTTACGGCAGCCAAGTTATTGGTATCTATACGAGTTTTGTAGCATGTCATCGCTGCTTCTGTAGCTGTGGCAACTGCAGATTTGGTTTCTTCATCAGCCAGACAATTCCCTATAGAGTCTCACATGCTGATTACTCAGTGTATGTATTACATGAGTTTGTCGCAACATATCTTTGAGGCCTGTCACCTTAACCCAAAGCATTTTATGCTTGATTGTGCTACCCTTTGAAACTCGGAATCCATTTTGTTGCCAATAATGTTGATTATCATTAAAGGACTGCACACAGTAATATGAATCACACACAATAGGAGTAGGGAATTCAGAATCTGTGCATTCAAGTGCAAGAAGCAGAGCCTTTAGTTCAGCCAACAGCGCAGAGCAGTCACCCAAAGGCTATGTGCGAGTTGTGTGAGGTTGGAATACATCGTCCAACATAACACCAATAACAATGTTACATGCTGCTGGGTATCGTTGCTTAGAGCCTATAGCAGGCTGAGCTGAACTGTCAGTGTAAATAATATGTTTATACTGATCAATAGACACTCAATTGATGGACGGAATGCAGAACAAATCAAAACATTCACCTCCAGTCAAGAAATCTGGGTTGAATCCATCATTCTTTTGTTCACCATTCAGCCCTAGTTTAGACCAGGCCATATAAAAATGAAGCCTTGACCCTGTGCCTCATGCCCGAACTGCCAAGCCTGGTCCTCCCTGGACCGGAAACAAGCATCCTAGGACCGGTTTAGGGTTTCACACCTCATCAGCCAGGATAGTCTGGTTCCAGTGGCACAGTAAGCCCGGGACCCAAGTCTGGGCATACCCGGCGCACTTAGGGCGTGGAAGCAAAAGACACACAATTGATGGACGGAATGCAGAACAAATCAAAACATTCACCCCCAGTCAAAAGATCTGGGATAAATACATCATTCTTTTGCTCACCATGCAATCCCAATTTAGACATGGCCATATGCAAATCAGTCTTGACCCTGCGCAGGTCTGGCTGGACTGTTCCAATTGGTCGCAGGGTCAAGACTGATTTCCATATGGCTGGGTCCAAACTGGAATGGCATGGTGAGCAAAAAAAACAATTGATTTAGGCCCAGATCTTTGTACTGGGGTGAATGTATGACATTGTTCTGCATTCTGGCAATCAATTGTTGTTTTTGCATTTGTCACCCCGAGTGGGACTGGTATGCCCAGATGTGGGCCCGTGCTCTCCATGCCACTTGAGACAAGCTATCCTGGCTGATGAGGGCTGAAAGCCGAAAACCGGTCCTAGGACGCTTGTTTCCAGTACAGGGAGGACCTAGCCTGGCAGTTCGGGCTGGACTGTTCCCATTGGGTGCAGGCTCAAGACTGATTTGCATATGGCTGGGTCCAAACTGGAATGGAATGGTGAGCAAAAAATGATGAATTTAGGCCCAGATCTTTGTACAGAGGTTAATGTATGACATTGTTCTGCATTCTGCCCATCAATTGTTGTTTTTGCATTTGTCACCCCGAGTGGGACGGGTTTGCTCAGACGTGGGTCCCGTGTTCTCCAGGCCACTGGAGTCAAGCTATCCTGGCTGATGAGAGCTGAAAGCCCGAAACCGGTCCTAAGATGCTTGTTTCCAGTCCATGAGGACCTTGCCTGGCAGTTCCGTCTGGACTGTTCCCATTGGACGCAGGGTCAAGACTGATTTGCATATGGCTGGGTCCAAACTGTAATGGCACGATGAGCAAATTAATGATGGATTTTGGCCCAGATCTTTGTACTGAGGTGAATGTATGACATTGTTCTGCATTCTGTCCATCAATTGTTGTTTTTGCATTTCTCACCCCGCGTGGGACAGGTATGCCCAGACGTGAGTTCCGTGCTCTCCATGCCACTGGAAGCAAGCTATCCTGGCTGATGAGGGCTGAAAGCCCAAAACAAGTCATAGGATGCTTGTTATCAGTCCAGGGAGGACCTGGCCTGGCAGTTCGGGCTGGACTGTTCCCAAAGGGCGCAGGGTCAAGACTAATTTGCATATGGCTGACTCCAAACTGGAATGGCATGGTGAGCAAAAAAATGATGGATTTAAGCCCAGATCTTTGCAGTGGGTTGAAAGTATGTCATTGTTCTGCATTCTGTCCATCAATTGTTGTTTTTGCATCTGTCACCCCGACTGGAGCTGTAATGCCCAGACGTGGGTCTCGTGCTCTCCATGCCACTGGAGTCAAGCTTGTTTCCAGTCCAGGGAGGACCTGGCCTGGCAGTTCAGGCTGGACTGTTCCCAAAGGGCGCAGGGTCAAGACTGATTTGCATATGGCTGAGTCCAAACTGGAATGGCATGGCGAGGAAAAAAACGATGGATTTAAGCCCAGGTCTTTGTGGTGGGTTGAAAGTATGTAATTGTTCTGCATTCTGTCCATCAATTGTTGTTTTTGCATCTGTCACCCCGAGTGGGACGTGTTTGCTCAGACGTGGGTCCCGTGCTCTCCATGCCACTGGAGTCAAGCTATTCTGGCTGACGAGAGCTGAAAGCTGGAAACCGGTCCCAGGATGCTTGTTTCCAGTCCATGGAGGACCTGGCCTGGCAGTTCCGTCTGGACTGTTCCTATTGGGCGCAGGGTCAAGACTGATTTGCATGTGGCTGGGTCCAAACTGGAATGGCACAGAGAGCAAATAAATGATGTATTTAGGCACAGATCTTTGTAATGGGGTGAATGTATGACATTGTTCTGCATTCTGTCCATCAATTGTTTTTGCATTTGTCACCCCGAGTGGGACGTGTATGCCCAGATATGGGCCCCTTGCTCTCCGTGCCACTTGAGACAAACTATCCTGGCTGATGAGGGCTGAAAGCCCAAAACCGGTCCTGGGATACTTGTTTCCAGTCCAGGGAGGACTTAGCCTGGCCGTTCCGGCTGGACTGTTCCCATTGGGTGCAGGGTCAAGACTGATTTGCATATGGCTTGGTCCAAACTGGAATGGCATGGTGAGCAAAAAAATTATGAATTTAGCCCCAGCTCTTAGTACTGGGGTTAATGTATGACATTATTCTGCATTCTGTCCAGCAATTGTTGTTTTTGCATTTGTCACCGCGAGTGGGACGGGTTTGCTCAGACGTTGGTCCTGTGCTCTCCATAACACTGGAGGCAAGCTATCCTGGTTGATGAGGGCTGAAAGCCTGAAACCGGTCCTAGGAAGCTTGTTTCTAGACCAGGGAGGACATGGCCTGCCAGTTCGGGCTGGACTGTTCCCAAAGGGTGCAGCGTCAAGACTGATTTCCATATGGCTGGGTCCAAACTGGAATGGCATGGTGAGCAAAAAAACAATTGATTTAGGCCCAGATCTTTGTACTGGGGTGAATGCATGACATTGTTCTGCATTCTGTAAATCAATTGTTGTTTTTGCATTTCTCACCCCGCGTGGGACGGGTATGCCCAGACGTGGGTTCCGTGCTCTCCATGCCACTGGAGTCAAGCTATCCAGGCTGTTGAGGGCTGAAAGCCTGAAACCAGTCCTGGGAAGCTTGCTTCCAGTCCAGGGAAGACCTGGCCTGGCAGTTTGGGCTGGACTTTTCCCATTGGGCGCAGGGTCAAGGCTGATTTGCATATGGCTGTGTCCAAACTGGAGTGGCATGGTGAGCAAAACAACTATGGATTTAGGCCCAGATCTTTGTACAGGAGTGATTGTATGACATTGTTTGACATTCTGTCCAGCAATTGTTGTGTTTGTATTTATCACCCCGAGTGGGACGGGTATGCCCAGTTGTGGGTCCCATGCTCTCTAAGCATGGGCGGAAAATCCGTTTCGCTCGCGGATTTTGCGGATTTTCGGGAAATCCGCAATCCGCGAGATTCGCGAATCTCCCGCAAAATCCGCAAATCCGCGAGCAGCGGATTTTGCTCGCACTGCTCGCACTGTTCGCGTGAGTTCGCGCCCCGCGAATAAGTGCAAAATTGCAGAAATACGATTTTAGCAAACTGAAAGTAACTACTTACCAGGTTCAAAAGTTCAGGCTCATCATTAGTAGCCATTTCCTGTAGTGCTTGCTGAGGGGCCCCTCCAGAGTTCAGTTGCCAGTTGCAACTATTATGTGACCCTGCTCTGAACCTCAGAATAGTTACACATATGCCACAAAGGTCCTGAATTACAGCTAAGGGAGACAAGCAGGAGCCAGGCTGGCAGTTCAAATCCATTAATCAGCCCCTAATTCATTATTGTCAGTTGAGGCAGGGCAGGTGTTGTAACTAATTTTGCAACAATGAAAGCACTTAGCAAGTGCAAAAGTTCACTAATCAGGAAGCACTAAGGAAGCAGGTGCCAGCTAAAAAAATATTCTGTGACACATTAATCAGCCCCAAATTAATTCAGGTCACTTGAGGCAGGGAAGGTGTGCTTGCGTTGCCACAATAATGTACACTGACTGGACAACCAGAGGGTGCTGTGATGAAACAGAGGGTGGCATGGGTGGGCCAGAGGGTGGCATGAGTAGTCAGAGAGTGGCAGTGGTGACAGAGAGTGGCAGTGATGAAGAAGAGTGTCCCAAACAGGCTGGACACGTAGAAACAACAAGTTCGCGAAACTTGCGACCCGACAGGTAAGTTCGCAATTTGCGACATTGTACAAAACCCTCGCGAACTGGCAGAAACCCGCGCAAACACACAAAAAAAAAAAATCCGCAAATTCGCGAGAATTCGCGGATTTTGCGGATTGCGAGTTCG
Source organism: Lissotriton vulgaris (assembly GCF_964263255.1). NCBI lineage: Eukaryota > Metazoa > Chordata > Amphibia > Caudata > Salamandridae > Lissotriton > Lissotriton vulgaris. The sequence goes on from NC_141695.1 coordinate 1,314,715,106, forward strand.
CAAATCCGCAAAATTCGCGAACGCGAGATTCGCAAAATTCGCCCATGCTTAATGCTCTCCATGCCACTGAAGTCAAGCTATCCTGGCTGATGAGGGCTGAAAGCCTGAATACGTTCCTAGGATGCTTGGTTCCAGTCCAGGGAGGACCTGGCCTGGCAGTTCGTGCTGGACTGTTCCCATTGGGTGCAGGGTCAAGACTGATTTGCATATGGCTTGGTACAAACTGAAATGGCATGGTTAGCAAACAAATGATCGATTTAGACCCAGAACTTTTTCCTGGGGTGAATATATGAAATTTTTCTGCATTCTGTCCATCAATTGTTTTTGCATTTGTCACCCCGAGTGGGACGGAAATGCTCAAACGTGGGTCCCTTGCGCTCCATGCCACTGAAGTCGAGCTATCCTGACTGATGAGTGCTGAAAGCCCGAAACCAGTCCTAGGATGCTTGTTTCCAGTCCAGGGAGGACCTGGCCTGGCAGCTCGGGCTGGACTGTTCCCATTGGGCGCAGGGTCAAGAGTGATGTGCATATGGCTGGGTCCAAACTGGAATGGCATGGTGAGAAAAAATACAATGGGTTTACGCCCAGATCTTTTAACTGGGGTGAATATATGACATTGTTCTGCATTCTGTCCATCAATTGTTGTTTTTGCATTTGTCACCATGAGTGGGACAGGTTTGCTCAGACATGGGTCCCGTGCTCTCCATACCACTGGAGTCAAGCTATCCTGGCTGATGAGAGCTGAAAGCCCAAAACCGGTCCAAGGATGCTTGTTTCCAGTCCATGGAGGACCTGGTCTGACAGTTCGGGCTGGACTGTTCCCGTTGGGCGCAGGGTCAAGACTGATTTGCATATGGCTGGGTCCAAACTGGGATGGCATGGTGAGCAGAAAAACAATGGATTTAGGCCCGGATCTTTGTACTGGGGTGAATGTATGACATTGGTCTGCATTCTGTTCATCAATTGTTGTTTTTGCATTTGTCACCCTGAGTGGGGCAGGTATGCCCAGACGTGGGTCCCGTGTTCTCCATGCCACTGGAGACAAGCTATCCTGGCTGATGAGGGCTGAAAGCCCAAAACAAGTCCTAGGATGCTTGTTATCAGTCCAGGGAGGACCAAGCCTGGCAGTTTGGGCTGGACTTTTCCCATTGGGCGCAGGGTCACGGCTGATTTGCATATGGCTTGGTACAAACTGAAATGGCATGGTTAGCAAACAAATGATCGATTTAGACCCAGAACTTTTTCCTGGGGTGAATATATGAAATTTTTCTGCATTCTGTCCATCAATTGTTTTTGCATTTGTCACCCCGAGTGGGACGGAAATGCTCAAACGTGGGTCCCTTGCGCTCCATGCCACTGAAGTCGAGCTATCCTGACTGATGAGTGTTGAAAGCCCGAAACCAGTCCTAGGATGCTTGTTTCCAGTCCAGGGAGGACCTGGCCTGGCAGCTCGGGCTGGACTGTTCCCATTGGGCGCAGGGTCAAGAGTGATGTGCATATGGCTGGGTCCAAACTGGAATGGCATGGTGAGAAAAAATACAATGGGTTTACGCCCAGATCTTTTAACTGGGGTGAATATATGACATTGTTCTGCATTCTGTCCATCAATTGTTGTTTTTGCATTTGTCACCATGAGTGGGACAGGTTTGCTCAGACATGGGTCCCGTGCTCTCCATACCACTGGAGTCAAGCTATCCTGGCTGATGAGAGCTGAAAGCCCAAAACCGGTCCAAGGATGCTTGTTTCCAGTCCATGGAGGACCTGGTCTGACAGTTCGGGCTGGACTGTTCCCGTTGGGCGCAGGGTCAAGACTGATTTGCATATGGCTGGGTCCAAACTGGGATGGCATGGTGAGCAGAAAAACAATGGATTTAGGCCCGGATCTTTGTACTGGGGTGAATGTATGACATTGGTCTGCATTCTGTTCATCAATTGTTGTTTTTGCATTTGTCACCCTGAGTGGGGCAGGTATGCCCAGACGTGGGTCCCGTGTTCTCCATGCCACTGGAGACAAGCTATCCTGGCTGATGAGGGCTGAAAGCCCAAAACAAGTCCTAGGATGCTTGTTATCAGTCCAGGGAGGACCAAGCCTGGCAGTTTGGGCTGGACTTTTCCCATTGGGCGCAGGGTCACGGCTGATTTGCATATGGCTGTGTCCAAAATGGAGTGGCATGGTGAGCAAAAAAACTATGGATTTAGGCCCAGATCTTTGTACAGGAGTGATTGTATGACATTGTTTGGCATTCTGTCCAGCAATTGTTGTGTTTGTATTTATCACCCCGAGTGGGACGGGTATGCCCAGTTGTGGGTCCCATGCTCTCCATGCCACTGAAGTCAAGCTATCCTGGCTGATGAGGGCTGAAAGCCTGAAACCGGTACTAGGATGCTTGGTTCCAGTCCAGGGAGGACCTCGCCTGGCAGTTCGTGCTGGACTGTTCCCATTGGGTGCAGGGTCAAGACTGATTTGCATATGGCTTGGTACAAACTGAAATGGCATGGTTAGCAAATAAATGATGGATTTAGGCCCAGAACTTTTTCCTGGGGTGAATATATGAAATTTTTCTGCATTCTGTCCATCAATTGTTTTTGCATTTGTCACCCCGAGTGGGACGGAAATGCTCAAACGTGGGTCCCTTGCTCTCCATGCCACTGAAGTCGAGCGTTCCTGACTGATGAGTGCTGAAAGCCTGAAACCAGTCCTAGGATGCTTGTTTCCAGTCCAGGGAGGACCTGGCCTGGCAGTTCGGGCTGGACTGTTCCCATTGGGCGCAGGGTCAAGAGTGATGTGCATATGGCTGGGTCCAAACTGGAATGGCATGGTGAGAAAAAATACAATGGGTTTACGCCCAGATCTTTTAACTGGGGTGAATATATGACATTGTTCTGCATTCTGTCCATCAATTGTTGTTTTTGAATTTGTCACCATGAGTGGGACTTGTATGCCCAGATGTAGGTCCTGTGCTCTCCATGCCACTGGAGTCAAGCTATCCTGGCTGATAAGAGCTGAAAGACCAAAATCGGTCCTAGGATGCTTGTTTCTGTTCCAGGGAGGACCTGGCCTGGCAGTTCTTGCTTGACTGTTTCCTTGGGGCACAGGGTCAAGACTGCTTTGCATATGGCTGGGTCCAAACAGGAATGGAATGGTGAGCAACAAATCTATGAAATGAAGCCCAGATCTTTGTACTGGGGTGAATGTATGACATTGTTCTGCATTCTGTCAATCAATTGCTGTTTTTGCATGCATTTATACTGATCAAGAGGCAAATCAGTAGAGAGTAAATAGTAAACATGCTCATACTATAGAAATGGTGGTATCTGCAGAAAAGGGTCAAAGACAAAGTTCACATCAACAGCTGTGAAGGATGTAGCCCATTGTATCAATCTATGATTAAGGGCTTTATCATTTGTAACACTAGCTTTGGTGACAGTCTCTAAGGTATGCACGGGAGTAACAACGAGAATGTGTTTCCCTTGAGCAAGTGTCTGCTCTTTAAGGATAGCTGTTAAAAGAAGTATGCTGAGGCGATAATTACAAACTGCCTTTATTCACTGCTCCGCTCTCCAGCAAAGACCAACACCTCACATGAACATTCTAAGAGCAGCTTCACAGGAAGCTACCAAGTGCGCTATCACCATGGGGGTGGATGGAACATACTAAGGTGGACACATTGTAAATAGGTGTATAAAATGATCCATCACGTTGTAAATAGGAGTACATATATAACATAAGATTGTAACACATCTTCCCGCCTATAACCATTGCAATAAATAACTTCCCTCTATACAGTCTAAAATAACATATGTCCCGGAGGAAGTTCATTTGTAAACAATAAAGTCTTTATGCCAACCAGGTGTCTTGCGTGTTCTTTGAGTAGGGGTGATGTCGGATAAGTGCTCAGAACTGGGAAGGTTTTGGGTCTGACTATTTTGTTTTTGTTGAGCCCTTACTAGTCTGTCCATGCTCCACATTTGGTCATCATCTAGAATGACTGTGTTTCTTTTGATGGCTGTTATACACCTAGGTTTGGAAAACCTGCTTTCAGGATTGCTACATCTTGGATTTTTTATGCAAACCTATTCACCCACCTTCCATTCTGAATTCCTAGTAACATGTTTGGAGTCATAACGCTCTTTGTATTTGTTTTGATGGTCTCGAACTCTGTCAGTGAAAGCACTCATGTCCCTGGTGATGAGTGTTCCTCCCCTAACCAATTTGGGAAGAACTTGGTACAGGGTTTTCTCCCTCTTAATTCTGAGAAAGGAGAGACACCTGTAATTTGGTTGGGTGTGGTGTGGTAGGCCCACAACATCTCCTGAAGACCTTGCTCAATGGGAATGTTGTTATTGCTGGCTAATTGAATTCCGCCTTTAACCATGCGGTTCATCCTTTCTACCAACCCGTTGGCCCTGGGACAGTACAGTAGTGAGGTGATGTGTTTTATATTTAGGTTGTTGAGAAACTCTGTCATGCTATGGGAAACAAACTGGACCCCGTTGTCAGTGACTATGGATGCAGATATGCCTTCAGTGGCAAAGGTGTCTCTCAGGAACTGAATTACAGATGCAGTGGTTATCTGGTTGACCATTTTAACCACCGTCCAATGCGAGTGGTAATCAGTTAGGACTATGGAAAATTTCTTAACTACTCTCGGTATATTAAGTGGACCAATTATGTCGAGAGCAATCTTTTCCCATGGTTTACTTGGGACGGAAAGCGGGAAAATTGGGACCTTCCTAGGTATCTTTGACTTGTCACTACTACTGCATGCTTGGCAAAGCTTTACTTTCTCTTCTACTAGAGTGTCCATGTTGGGGAACCAGTAGCTTTCCCTTAACCTCGCTCAGTTAAGCTTCTCCCCAAATGACCTTCATGTACTAGGTCTATAATTTTGCCTCTTAACGCTTCAGGTGGGATTAGTTTGTCCTTTCTAAATAATAATTCTTTGTCTATGCAAAGTTCATTGCGAACCTCCCAAAATGTCCTTGTGTCAGCATTCAATTGTTCTTGTGACTCAGGTCATCCCTGTAACGTGTATGATTTGAGTTGTGTCATTTTGCTATCTGTGCTCATGTGGTCCAACCATTCTTTTGAAGTAATGGTTGAAAGCTCAATCTGAAGGATGGGGTATTCGCCTACCTCAAATTGCTTTCCTTATTGAGTGGGCTTCTAGAAAGGAAGTCTGCTGCAGAGTTTTGTGTACCTGGCACATATTCTATTTTGAAGCAAAACCCTTCCAACCCAAAAAAATCCACTTAGCAATTCGAGGGGTGTTGCAAGAGTTGTTCTTGGGATTGAACATGAAAACCAAGGGCTTATGATCAGTTCAAATACAAAACTGTATGCCCCACAAGAAGAATTTAAAGTGTTTTACCCCCCAAAAGCAAGCCAACGCTTCTCTTTCCACCACTGAGTAGTTCAATTCCGCTTTGCTTAGGGTACGCGAGGCAAACGCTACAATTCTCTCTTTGCCATCAATCACTTGTGACAGCGTTGCCCCCAACCCTTTTCCGCCTGCGTCTGTGGTGAGGGTGGTTTTTCTGTTATGTTCAAAATTGCACAGATATGGAGCAGAAATGATGTTCTCTTTTATCTCCGAAAATGTGCGTTGGTGTTCTTCCAACCATCAAAATGGAACGTTTCTTTTAGTTAGTTCCCTTAGGTTAGCAGTGATTTTCGCAAAATGATTAACTTATTTTGCCATATACTCTGCCAGGCCTAAAAAGGACTTTAGTTCTTCTTTATTGGTCGGTGCAGGGGCATCCTTTACAGCCTCAACTAGGCAGAACTTTGGTTTGAACCCAACTCTCGAGATGCAATGTCCTAGATACTCCACAAATTCCACTCCCAGGTTGCACTTTTCTTGTTTAAGGGTAAGTCCCGCGTCTTTGAATTTGGAAAGGACTTGTCTTAGGTTTTGGTCATGCTCTTCTTCGTTGGCACCGTAGATTAGGACATCATCCTGGAAGCAAAGTGTCTTAGGTACCCCATCCAGAATGCGCTGCATAATTTTTTGAAATACGTCGGCCGCCGATGCCAGCCCAAAAGGCATGCAGGAGAACATGAAAGTCCCCAAAGGTGTGGTAAATGCCGTTAGTCTTCTGGATTCTTGATGTAGTTCCACCTGATGATACGCCATGGATAGGTCCAAAACGCTGAAGTGAGTGACCTTCCCCATGGTGCTTAACATCTCATGGATGCGTGGCAAAGGATGTCTTTCAACTAGGATGCTGTTATTAAGATCTTGCAGGTCGATGCACATCCTAATGTCCTGACTATTACTCTTCCTGGCGATAACGATGGGGGCGACCCATTCTGTGCATTCTACAGGTTCAATGATCTTCAATTCTTTTAGTCTGTTTAGTTCATTCTTCAATGGTTCCCACATCAAGTGGGGAATGGGCCTGGTTTTGTGCACTACCGGCTTAGCATTGCGTCTCAACTTGATTTTATGTTGGTAGTCTTTAAGCAGCCCTAGCTTTTCCGAGAAGACTTCCTTGAATTCTTTCACGATATGTTCATAGTCGTTTTCCGGGTTGGTGCACAGTACTTGCTCCGGATGATTGGGGTCCAATTTAATTCCCAATTCCTTCTGGTGTCACCACCCTAGTAAGTTAGATCCTTTTTCCACAATGTAAACTTTGCCTACTGTGGTGCGGTCCTTGAAGGCGATTATAGATTTAAGCATTCCCTTCATTGGAATAGGGTCTTTATTATATCCACTTGGATTTATGTCTGCTTTTGTTAGATTCTTTTGTTCCTGGCCCATTATGGCTATGAAATCTGAGTAGTTCACTAGGGTGTATGGGGAGCAAGAGTCTGCAAACATTTTAATCTTCCTTCCATCAATGTTGACTTCACATTCTGGATATTCTTGTTTCTCCTCCCCCAATTCCTTGACTTGTAGAATTATTTTCTTCACTTGGGCCTTGTCTTCTCCTTTATTGCTCCACGATTTCTTTGGAAAGCAACCACACAATCTTGCCAGGTGCCCTTTCTTATTACATTTCCTGCACCACGCCGACTTTGCTTGACAATTGGGGTCATTTGCTAAGTGGTTGTTGCTTCCACAGCGGTAGAATTTTTACTTGGAACCTTCTGAATCATTTGTATGGCTTTGTCCACAATCCTTCTTGTTTTGTGGTTTGTAGGTATCACCCTTAATTTTGCATACTTCATTTTCTTCCCCTGTGTTACTTATTTCCGCTACTTTGTTCTCTGTGTTCATTTCTTTTATATACACATCCGTATGTTCAATGGACTTTGCAATTTTAATTGCTTCCTGTAGGTCTGGTTGCTTGTGTAAAAGCTTCTGTATTTCTTTGTTATTTGTACAACATACTAGCTGGTCTCTGATTAATGAGTCATTTAAGTCCTTGAAGTCACACAGCCTGCTGAGACCCCTTAGTATAGCTACATATGTTGAAACACTCTCTTGCTTTCCTTGTACGCGGCTGAAGAATTTGCGCCTCTCTAAGACTATATTTATTTTATCGCCAAAATGAGCTCTTAGTTTCATCAGTGCTATGTTGTAAACTTCCTCATCATCATCTTCATCTTCCAGTTCTGGAAGTGATTCAAACACTTTTCTTCCTGTGGGGCCCAAGTTGTGCAATAAAATATGTTGCTTCCTAAACTCGCTGAATTTCTCTCCACCTATAGCCACCAGATAGGATTCAAAAACTTTTTCCCATTCTTCCCAAGGCATATTGGGTTCCCCACATTCATTAAAAAATTTTGCAGGTTGCGTCATACTTGCGGCTGCCATGTTTAAAACTTGTAATTATATTTGGATGGAGGAATATTTAAAATGAGGGCTACAATTACATTTATGTGCGTTACCAGGATTAAGAAACACTTATACACAGTAGAACAGTAACCTGGATACTTTAGGACAATGCCTAATGAACATATATACTATATAGGTTAACCCCCTCTTACTTCTGTTATGCTTTGTGGTAAATGACTTAGAATTAACAAACATTAACAGCAACCTTCTCACATAAATTTGCTATTTGACTATTTACCACTAGTTTTCCACAGACTTTTGCAGACAATGACGGGTACTTTGTCTTATATGTAGATGTAACTAAACGTGGTGTGCGTGTCACCGTGGCAGATACAAATTTCCCCAAAATATGGCACACACTGGAGTGGAGGGCTCCGCTTCCTTTAACTTGTACTCCTCAGACAGGCTTATTTTTAATGAAAAGGCTGAGCCTGTCAGCGAGTGAAGCGTAGGCACAGCAATCCCCTCAACTCTTAGACAGAGAAGGTTATTCAAGTGCGCTATTTTCAGGTTGCTTACATGCCACGCACTCATTGTCAGAGCACTGAGAGAAGGATGACAAAGGTGCAGTGCCCTCTAGCGCCAGGAGCGCTATCGCACCAGCTTCAGTCAAGAGCAGAGCAGCTGATTACCATTTGCACTCACGCACCAATAGAGCATAGGATGTCTGCACCTTCAAAGAGGCTTCATTCCACATGCGCTTTCTACAGCGCTCGCTTTTGCAGAGGCCGCCGCACCCGCCCGTAGGGTGGGGGAGGCTCGAGGGCCGGCGCCATAACCCACGCGGTGCCAACAGGGGGATGGGAACTGGTTCTGGGCGCCCGAAGCGGCCAGAACCAGCGGAAACGGGGTGCGCACCAGCCACCCCGACAGGAAGTGACCTCGTGACCCGAGCGCCCACGGGGTGCGACCAATGGTCAACCTTGCTACCTTTGAACCCCCCAATCAAAGGGGGTTCACCTGAGACCCTCTAGGGGGCTCAGGGGGATTTAAACACCGCCGCTCCCCAGCAGAAGCACAACGTCTTCGAAGGAGCTGGGGGAGCGGCGCGACAACGACATCGTTTGAAGCCCACCCACCCACACCTGAGGAACAGCAGAGTCGCAGTGCTGGACAGTGGGGAAGGCGTTTGGCGGAAATCCTACAATCGTTGGCTAACCAAACACACCGGTGGGCGGTGTGTAGGAGGAGGGCCACTCACTTTTCAATGCCGCACGGCAGGGTGACGTGGCCGCACAAAGGAGGGGAGGAACAGACGGAGACGGCACTCGCGGCCCAGACCCGGCCGGACGGCAGGGCGCAAATGGTAGCGAGCTGGGGACCTAACTCCAGGCAGAGAAGCTCCCCTCCATGACACCCAAAAAGGGGTGTGGCCAACCAACCACTGGGACACCAAAAAACTGACTAAGAACTGGTTGTACACAAGTGCCATTTACGAACTGATGGGTGCACTAAAGACAGACACCTGTACCAGAGGAAGGTGTCATAATCTGTAAGGTAATGTGCATGATTGATGAATAGAGTTCGCAAATGAAGATTGTACAACCAGTATGTTATCAATATTGTTATTAATAATCATTATTGATATTAATAAATCTGCGGCCAACAATGACCACCACAAAGAACTGCGATTGTTGGCTGACATTATTTCCTAGTAGTGACGGAGAATGTATGCAGAATGCAGACCGGCAAGTAAGTATGTATTGGTGACCCACTGAGTAGGCACATGCGAGGGTTATTGCAGAGGCCGCCGCACCCGCCCTTAGGGTGGGGGAGGCTCGAGGGCCGGCGCCATAACCCATGCGGTGCCAACAGGGGGATGGGAACTGGTTCTGGGCGCCCCGAAGCGGCCAGAACCAGCGGAAACGGGGTGCGCACCAGCCACCCCGACAGGAAGTGACCTCGTGACCCGGGCGCCCACGGGGGGCGACCAATGGTCAACCTTGCTACCTTTGAACCCCCCAATCAAAGGGGGTTCACCTGAGACCCTCTAGGGGGCTCAGGGGGATTTAAACACCGCCGCTCCCCAGCAGAAGCACAACGTCTTCGAAGGAGCTGGGGGAGCGGCGCGACAACGACATCGTTTGAAGCCCACCCACCCACACCTGAGGAACAGCAGAGTCGCAGTGCTGGACAGTGGGGAAGGCGTTTGGCGGAAATCCTACAATCGTTGGCTACCCAAACACACCGGTGGGCGGTGTGTAGGAGGAGGGCCACTCACTTTTCAATGCCGCACGGCAGGGTGACGTGGCCGCACAAAGGAGGGGAGGAACAGATGGAGACGGCACTCGCGGCCCAGACCCGGCCGGACGGCAGGGCGCAAATGGTAGCGAGCTGGGGACCTAACTCCAGGCAGAGAAGCTCCCCTCCATGACACCCAAAAAGGGGTGTGGCCAACCAACCACTGGGACACCAATAAACTGACTAAGAACTGGTTGTACACAAGTGCCATTTACGAACTGATGGGTGCACTAAAGACAGACACCTGTACCAGAGGAAGGTTTCATAATCTGTAAGGTAATGTGCATGAATGATGAATAGAGTTCGCAAATGAAGATTGTACAACCAGTATGTTATCAATATTGTTATTAATAATCATTATTGATATTAATAAATCTGCGGCCAACAATGACCACCACAAAGAACTGCGATTGTTGGCTGACATTATTTCCTAGTAGTGACGGAGAATGTATGCAGAATGCAGACCGGCAAGTAAGTATGTATTGGTGACCCACTGAGTAGGCACATGCGAGGGTTATTCATTAGCTCCGGTTTCCACCATGTTAAATTACCGGCAATGTTTATACTGAAACACTTTCTGTGGTGACTCCACTCGTCATGCGCTCCTCACAGCGTTCATTTTTAATCAGCAGGCGCTCTCCTGACAATCTTCAGTTTTCACAACTATAAAGAACTGGCAATGTTTATTTTGGAGATTGAATGCTTTCCACAGCTGACTTTCAAATGCGTGCGTTCGAGCTGAGGGGAACAGCAGTTGAAAGAAACGAAACGCTCAAGGAGACATGCAGCTGTCAGAATGCCGTGAAAGAAATTACCAGGGTGATCTGCCCTCTGGCGCTTGACACACGCTATCGCACCAGAATCAGCTGACTGCAGATTGAATGCTGAATCAAATAGCGCGTAGGAATGCCTCCACCTTCAAAATGTCATAACTTCATTCACTAAGCGCTCCACACAGCGTTCACTTCTCATTATTGCCAGCACTGTTTATTTAGAAACGCTTCTGTGGTGACAGAAAAGCCTCCTCCTACACGCGCACCTCACTGTGATTTTTCAATCAGCACACCCTTTCTGTCAAGCTCCGGTTTATACAACTTTCAAATACCGGCAATGTTAATTTTTTCTTTGTGAGAGTAAATGCGTCAAGCTCTGATTTCTTAGACTATCAATTTCCGGCAATGTTTATTTAGAAAACGCCTTCCGTGGTGACAGAAGAGCTTCCTTCGTCACGCGCACCTCACTGCGTTTCTATAATCTGCTGTGCCTTTCCTGACAAGCTCCGGTTTACACAATTAAATACCGGCAATGTTCATTTTGAAGGGTAAATGCTTCCCACCAATGGCTTTCTCAAGCAGGCGCTACCTTCACGCTCGGCTACACGCTGAGAGCGACAATTGATTCCTAGCCAGCAGGCACATTAGTGCAACATCCCTTCACGCTTGGCTGCCCAAATGCTCATTAAAGCCATTAATAGTTCGTAAATCACTTGCGCTTATATTTTCAGCTGTTCTTTTAAGCTCAATAATAAAGCATTTCCTTTTCATTAGGTTGACGAGACCTCACCAGATAAACTGCTTAGGAGTGTCCTGAGGTGGCTTCATCCTGGCGACTATCGTTGCTCTTCTTAAATCTCTGTTTACTTTCCTTGCTGCCAGAGTCCAATCAAAAGGGGAGGAGCAGGAACATCTGTCCTCTTACACAGATCCTCGCCACTGTTAAAAGAAGTATGCTGAGGCGATAATTACAAACTGCCTTTATTCACTGCTCCGCTCTCCAGCAAAGACCAACACCTCACATGAAAATTCTAAGAGCAGCTTCACAGGAAGCTACCAAGTGCGCTATCACCATGGGGGTGGATGGAACATACCAAGGTGGACACATTGTAAATAGGTGTATAAAATGATCCATCACGGTGTAAATAGTACATATATAACATAAGATTGTACCAATAGCCATATGCACAGCAGTCAGTATTTGCATTTCCCTTGAGAAAGTGGCTGTTCTTTAAGGATAGAAATATGCAAAACAGTCAGTATTTTTTCAGTTGAAATAATATTGCCCTAAGTTCATTCTGTATTTGTTTAAGCACGTTTGGTAAAACAGGCATCAAGAGAGTGCCATGAAAGATTGTATAGACTGTGCCAAAAATTGTCCCCCAGGTGTTACAGTCTCCAAGAGTGGGAACCATCTCAGTGGGTACCCACATGGTTAAAATTCTTTGCCTGTCTTGTGGTCCACTGACGGGAAACACAGCTTCAAGATGATCTATGTTTTTTGGGGCAACAGAAAATGGAATTTCCACATGATTAGTGGGTCTTTTGTCCATAACTGAATGAACAATTACAGGACTAAAAGGCATCGCTGGCAACTGGACCTGCACTTGCGCGCTAATTTTAGCTGGGCAAGCTAACAATGTGCGTGAAATAAATTGAGTTAGGTGCCTGTATAAGACACAGAGATTATGCAAAAATTCTGTGTTTGTGTAAGATTTCAATTGCCCAAGTCAGGATATGGGGTATATCCAGTTAATGCCGGCCAAATAGCCCCCTCATAACTGAAGGGGGCCATTCAAGCTTGCCCAGGCACATTGGGAATGGTGCCATTAAACCAAGTCTGGTATTCTCAGACAGTAAGCGGTATTTCAACACGTGAGTACGGTCTGTATGCAGAAGGTGCCTGTGGGACAGTGTATTCATGGTACGTGTCAGTATTGGCATCCACAACTGCAAAAGTGACCCAAGAATACCTCAAAGCAGTATGCATCGTATGCTTCTACTACAGAGATCATAGGAGGTTCCACATTAGGGACTTCATGCTGTGCTAAATGGGCACAGAATGCTGTTTGGGCATTGCCCTCAATATTTACAGGTTGGCCATGAGAAAACAGACATGGATCCAAAGTGTAACACAAACTGGGTTTAAAACTCTTAAAATAGTCAAGCTTGAACGGGAAACATCCTTTACAACGCAACTTTTACCACGCAGTGCCTTTACGACGCAACTTTTACAATGCAAACCATTACAACGCATTGCGCTGGGGGGTGCTTTAGGATTGGGAATAGGTTTAATTTACTATCCAACACCTTCCCTACTATCCACGGGGACTGGAGTTGGAATAGTAAATTGAACTATTCACTATCCAGCGCCCCAAAGCACTATGCATTGTAAAGGCATGCGTTGTAAAAACCACGTTGTAAAGGCATGTGTGGTAAAAGCATGCGTTGTAATGTCATACATCCAGCTTGAACAACCAACAAAACTAGGTGATCCCAAAACACTGTGGATGATAATTGCCAAATCCCAAAGATGTCTCCGGTAAAAGGTGTGAGGGTATTGCGGATAAGCACTTCTCAGGGTTACCACAAATATGTACCTGACCAAACATTGACAGAGCCATGTTGCAGGGATTATGCTCAGGAACCAAATTATGCTTGAGACCATAGGCCATTAGTCTGTAGGCGACTGAGTCAGCATACCACATCAGTATCTATGAGCCCGAGTCAGACGAGCTATAGTGCCTCACTTGCCCTCCTAACCTTCCCAGGGAGACGAGTGATTTGGTACCACAGAACAAAACATTCTCAACCCTTTCAGGGATCACTGTAACAGGACACACCTTTTCGCTCTCTCACTCATACTTGCCCACAATAGGATAAAAAAGAGGCACAAAGGAAGTTTACAATGTTTAATTAAACTATTGTGCACTTAGATGCAACAATGGTGCCAAAATTAGAAAAAAAAATTAATGCCAATAATGTAATCAGCATGGTTAATAAACCATATACATTAAAGAGCCCTTTCATGTTATCTGACAGATCTGCCTAAACTCTCCAGTACCAGTGAACGTAAGTGGATTTAAATTATAATTCTCTGGGTTTAGTGGCAGACCCCATACCTTAGCATACATAGGTGGATGTTCAACATCTCAGCTGATGCAGCACTCTTGTCTCAGGACATTCACTCTATGAGAGTGTTTTTTCCGAACCCCTGTCCTCAGTTATATGACAAGCTATGTTTATTCAAAAGACCAGCTGCATTCTTTTATTATGTCTAGATGCTATTGTCTGGCAAGAGAGAATAACAAGGGACAATGTTTTTGACCTTCCCTAGGCTGTTCTTACTAAATCCCAGGAAAATAATAAAATGTTTAAACATTTGCTGGTCCTGTGTGAAAATACAATGTGGTACAAAAGCAAATGTGTACAAATTAAAAGTGGCCAACGACATGCACAATTAGGCTAACAGGGAAAACGACAATGGGCCATACAGGAAAAACACAACACAACTGGGGCCTTGCTGTGGCTGGTAATTGAGACAACAGGCCACTATTAATAGATTTTGGGTGATAGGAGACTTAACCGGAGGCGCCCTCTCTGTTAATTGTGCCAGTGGGTCAGATCCAAGTAGTTGTCCTTGCTCCAAGAAGAACCCCGCAGATGCCTCAAAATGATCAAAGACAAGATTAAACAAGCATTGGCATAGGTTTCGCCTTTGGGACATTATAAGCGTTTAGTTATCCAGCACAATATCCTTGGTGCAACAACATCAACTGTTGCATGGCTAAACACGTATAAGGTCCCAAAGGCGAGACCTATTGGCTATGCCAATGCTTGTTGTATTTGATGATGGCAGCATAGGCCCCATAGAAAGAGGAGTAGTATTACATTCAGAATCCTCCATACCTGTTGAAAGGATGCTAAAAGGATTATAGTCCTCTAGGGGAGCTGATAAAGATGTACAACGCATATACTTTGTTATCCCCATAAAATTTGGAAGTAGTTTCAATTATAATCATCCAAGGAGAGAAATATAATCCCCATAGGAGGTATTAAAATGATATAGAAAAAAATAAACCTGCAGCCAAGTGAAGAATTAAGAAATATGGCCAAAGCTACAAGATGCAGAAAGGATTATAGCCAGGCAACCAAATTATTCCCTTGTTAAAACATCATGAGGTAATAAGACCTGATTTTAGGGAAAAAACAAGTTCTGCCACCTTTAGTATATCCTTATAGTGACTGCCAGGCTCATTATTGCAGAAGAAAACTCACCCAAATGTGAGGTGACGCGCAGTAAAAACAAACTGCCACCCCCATCATATTTTGCCCCAAGACATCAACATTTGGGTTCTTTCTTGAGAGGTTTGAGAGTGATGAAGCAGGTTTCCGATTGGTCACAATAGATGCATAGTAAATGTAATAGCTGTGCAAGGCTGTCAAGATTTGCTTTCTGTTGATTTGCTAGCGATGTCTCATTGTTCTCTAAAAAATCCAATAAACTTGATTATCAAAAGATTTGTTTTCTTCACTGCCAAATATTTGGTGGATACTCACAAAACCTGGCGCCTGATTAACTGCCCTTATTCTTAGGTTCAGGCCACGTAAGCTTTCAAAACAAAGAGGTTGCATTATTTTTGTCATCAGGAGAAGCAATGGTGAGCCGCGAAGCCGCTATAAATGTGGTGAAGAAATAAAAATACACAAACTGATCATCTGGGTATGTATTACGCATTCTGGTATTACCACAGCACTTGAATATTGATCTGCGTTCTTCCATCTTGACTGCCCTGGCCAGCATGGTGTACATGGGCAGGTCTAGCGCCAGATCACCTAAGAAGCTGCTTCCCCTACTCCTTCAGGCTTTGCTATAGGCACCAGTAAGGATCGTGTGTGTGAGGCAAGAAGCAGTCTCTGCAGTGTTATCAGCCTCCACACCGCTGTGATTTTGGAAGGCAAAGAGGTGACTAGATGGCAGTTCGTATCAATAGCTACATCTCACAAACCCATCTTTACATGGAGCAGGCCTGAGTTGGAGAACTAGAGTTTACAGATTGTGTTTTGTATCACTTGTTCTTAAAAGCATATTTCAATACAAAGTTAGAATCCCCTCTTTCTGGCCCTACAAATCTAACTTACGAATCTTTTAATGTTGAGAAGGTGTCCAGTGTGGATGTAGTGCCATATGTTGGAGCGCTCTAAACTCTGCGAGATGCTGGCCTGTATGTTGCACACTGACACCACTCTGGCCTATAAGCACTACAATATGAGAATGGCACATCTTCCTAAACATAAGTCCATAAAACGTTGATTCATGACATGCAAAAGTCCACCACCACAAATAATTACGAAATTTCAGGAGTTAAAACTCATGCCAGTGGTGTAGTGAACCCCATACCTCAGGAAGCCTTAGCGGTGGCTCCCACTCTGCCAGATGAGCTGGTAAACGAAGTCTCACTAAAACTTTAGTTATTTGTTTGTCGATCTCTTCTATCTGCTGGTCTGCAGACATAATGCTCATAAATGACACTGCTAGGGTTTACCATGATAGAGGGTGTGGATGGTTGGCTAACATGCTTAGTGAACGAAACAAAGAAAGAGAAATGAAAAAATAGAGGACAACACACTGAGAGGGACTGATGGAAAATGTGAACATGCAATAGAAGAGGTAAGAAAGAAAAGGTAAAGGTGAGATACAAAAGATGGCTAGATAGAAAGAGAAAAGAGCATGGGAGGAGAAGGAAAAGGTGAAAAGAAGAAGGGATGAAGAAAGGACAGGAAACAGGAAGAAAAGGTGAAAGTGGATGGAAAGGTGAAAGGACGGGTGACAGGACTAAATGGTGACAGATGGAAAGGTGAAGCGATGCAGCGTGAAAGGATCTATAAGTGAGAGAGTGAATGGAAGCAAAGATGAAGAATGGACAGATGGGGAAGAGTGAAAGGGTGGATACAACATGTATATATTTATGGGTGGAAGGGTAAAAAGGTGGATGTATATAGGAAAAGGTGACAGGAGGAATGGAAAGGTGAGAGGATAGACTAATGGAAGGTAAAAGGATGGATGGATAGGAGGCAGATGAAAGGGTGATGCAAATTCTACAATAGAAGGGGAGGTTTCCTCGCTTCGAGCGCTCCATGTGATTAGAAGAATGCTTTAAGTGAGGAGTTTTTTAAATTTCTCATCTACTCCCTTGACTCAATCAAATGTATAAGGTCTAGATATCAAGCAAGTCTTTGTGACTAGATCACTAGATCAGACTGGGGTCGTCTCTCAACAGGCCACTTTGAAACTTCAATGTTTCAAGGAGCGGGTCTCTAATTTGAGTGCATCAACTTTTCACAAACGCTGTGCTAACGTTTCCTTGTTTTCCTGACTGTCAAACAGCTTGCAGCCTAAGACATACAAGAATGCAGTCCTTTTAGATCAAATGACAACTGAGAATTAGCTTTTGTCTGAATTACGACAAAACGCGCTCACTGCTGACAGCAAACTGAAGCATAATATAAAATTGACTTTGAAAGAAATCGCGAAGCTAAAATCGTTGTATTTTGAGGAAGAGGGTCAAACAAAGAGTGAAGTCAAATTATGAGGAAAAGAGGCCTTTTCCCTACACGACACATGTGACATGTAAATGTTTTTGGTAAAACAAAGATTCGCAAAACCTCGACCACTTTCCAAACTGGGGCTTGAGTTAAGCACACCCAGCTATTAACAAAACAAGTAGTACCAGTACACAGAAGACGTGACTCACCAAAGTAATCTGCTCTAGGCTGAGAATCTATCGCCCGCCCGCTGAGAGCTTCCGGTTTTATTTCCATCGCAGATGCACTACTTCATGGTGTGGGGTGAGGTCTTTACATAATCATTTTCGCTGCCTTTCTCTTTGCGTTCAGTGATCTTGCCAACATTCAGCACAAGAATGCCCCCCTCTCAGAACGAAGAGGTGAGAGTGAGGAAACAGAAATGGCCTGTGCGCGAGATCAGACATCTCTGCAGATTTGCTCGGGTATCATTTCCCATAGCAACAAGACGCGCTCTGTGTTGAGGGAGGGGGAAGGGCAAAGTGCCGGCACCGAGTTTGAGAGAAAGAAGTACAGATATAAAGGCCTGCAGAGTGACGCACACATTGAAGCGAGGCGGTAAGGGAGGGCCTTCACACATGCAATAAAAGAAGCCAAATGGCAGCTGTGCACGATGGCAGCTGTGCACGTCACGCGCGCGCTTGTGCGTGTGATAGTAACCTGGTCGCCGGGAAAGTACCACTTTTCTAAGCAGCTACTAAATGTCTTGACCAATCCAGTGCATGCGCTGGATCAGGCGAAGATATAAAATTGTAGGAAGGTCATCTGCATTCATTGGATTAGACGATGTGAGACATACAGGTACCATACAGGGGGCTGTAGTTTTCTTATGACATTACAGATGTACCTGTCTGTGAGAGAGACAGTGAGGAAATCCAATCAAGAAGAGTGTCCAACTTTTCAGGTATCCTGGCTATGGCGTAGATGGTAGATGTGCAAGAGCACGTATGGTACACAGCAGCTGAATCTAACCAAACCCTGGTAATCAAGGTATTCAGGGCAAAGAAGTTTGGCATCAATTCCCACAATGTGGTTTGCTAGTGCGCTGAGAATATCTACTTGATCATCATGTTTGTCGGAATGCTAGGACTGGCTCTTCTGTATTGACTCTGCAGTCTGCAGAGAAGGTCGTTTTGCCAGGTCTTTACTGCAATACTTTTTGATGTGATTGCTTCCTCAAACCCACTTTTTTAGAACTACTGCTTGGTACTGATAAACAAGGTGAGGAATATATAGGTAGAAGTACACACCTGAGTAAAATGTTACTTGCCTTCTGTAATAATCTTTTAAATATATATATTTACCTGCAGATTCCTCACTGGCCTACCCCTCTCGCGATTAAGAGCAGCGGTCTTGCAGATTTTGGAAATAAGGTCCCATGTTATTTCCATTCTGTACTCTGCCATCATTCTATCAGTTTTGTCAGTCTCATCTCTGTCCCAGAAGGTTTGTAAATGGATGTTAACTTACGTCAGATCATACAGTGGCACCTTATATGCCTCACTGATGTAATGTCTGAAGGAGGACCTGAAGCCCTGACTAGCCAGGAGCTAATGCAAGTGTTATCAGGTCCAGTCTAGTGCCTGGAGGGATTCATGTGGTGAGGAATATGCGGGTAGAGCATCCACCAGAAAGATCGTAACCAAAGGTAAGTTTTTTATTCATAACTGAACTGCTACTATACATACATAGAGATAATAATGTTATTAATCCCAAATCTGCCTGACCAGAGATTTCTTGTCTCAGTTCTTTTTTTCTCTTTTTTTCTTGTGTCAGTTTCAATCCAGATCATATTTAGCCTATATTTGTTGACCTATCTCTTAAAGTGAAGCAGCATCAATGTCCATATTTATGTTTACAGACTGATGCCGGGGGCCCTTTGGTGTGCAACGAAAACGGAACCTGGTTCCTGGCGGGTGTCAATATCTTCATGTCTGACGCATGTACAAACCCGGTCAGCCCTCCCGTGTTCACTGAGGTGGCGCCCCTCGCCAACTGGATCCAGGCGAAGATATCCGGGGCATTTTTTGTCAACCAATCAGTCGAGGTTTCTAATGACATAGACAGTGACAACTGTACGGCAGTTATTGACCTATTAGGTAAGTTGTGTATGTGAACATTGAGATTGCTGCTATACAGAAAAAAAGTTTACTTTAAGTCCTGAGATGAATGTATGTATGTAATGTTTTCCAAAGTCACATTACATATCGGAGCCTAGACAACTAGGTGTACCAGACAGATGCCACTATGTTTTAAAAGGTTAGCCATAATTTTCATTTTTCTTCTCGGAGACCTTATCGTCTCCTCTCCATGCATTCATTGTGATGGAATTAATGTAGGTTACTTGATGACGTTTGGAAACAGTTCAGTGCCTTGAGGTTACTTGGTTACATACAAAGGCATATTCATTAATTCCGCACTGATTGGTAAAATGCTCATTTAAATGATACTGGAAATGCAATGTGAAGTAAAAGACAAAATGCCCGTTTTAGGCCGATGTTAAAAGAGACCCATATAATTTCGCTATGTGCGTAATTGAGTAGCTCCAGTTAGTGGAATTATGACTTTTGTGCATGAATGGGTCCAATAAGATCCACGTCCCCCTAGAAAATTTCAGAAGATTGGACTTGCCTATCTCTACCAATGTAAAAATGCCTAGAAAATACTGGTATGTGCAGAACAATAGAGCAGTGAGCACCAAAATGTGCACGTTATGTCCCATCTTGCTGTCAAAAATTTTAATAGGTAATAAATACTGAATGCAATTCATTCCAAGCACCTTGGTGTCGGAATATGTTCTGTACTGTAATTATCGATAAGGAAACTGGGCCATTTGTAATGAAATGTTATGTGTCTGAAACACACACATGCAGGTCTAGAAGCGAAAGGCACTTCTATAAGTAATAATGCGTAAATCTGTGGAATTGCGCAGTGGCTTCCAGGACGAATTGGGGATGGCGACGCGGGGGACTTGGAAAAAAAATAAGATAAAAAACTTTTCCTCCTCGCCGCACCTCTTATCTATTTATTTATTTAACATATTTTATATAGCGCTAGCTGGACCCAAGGGTATCAAAGCGCTTTACATGGGTGTACATTGTAATATAGCAAATTTACAATGAGGTAGTATTCAGGAACCAATACAGATGGTAGAAAGCGATTAAATATTATACAGTCTGATTAAACAAGTTGCTAACGGGTACAGTAAATCATGGGATATTAGGCTAGTGAGAGAGGGAAGGGATGGAAAAGATGGAGGTAGGGAATAGGAATGGGGAGAGACAAGGGAAGGGGATAGTTAAGGCACAATCGAACAGCTATTCAGAGAAGAATTGATTGAAAGTAACAGAATTACAATGAGGTAGAATTCAAAACTCAATAAGAAAGTAAAAACAATTCTAGTTTTACACCATTACATTACATGTATTGCAAAGGGATACAGCAGGTCCTGAGAAATGAGCCTAATGTGGGAGGGAAAGGATGGAGAAGAGGGGGGCAGGGTATGGGAATGGGGGAAGGCTGAGGAGTGGGGGAGGATAAGGTAAAAACAGGGTGGGGCGAAGCTGGTCCTTAATGAAGGATTGGAGGGAGTATTTAGTGGGTGAAGGAAGAAAAGAGAGGGGGAGGAGAACAGTAGGTGGTGGGATGGGATGAGTGTCTAAGGGAGGAATTAAGGACCCCAGTATTTGTTAAGCAGGAGAAGTTTGAGGTCTTTTCTGAAGCTGAGATAGGAGGGGTTGCAACCAAGATCATTTGGGAGGGAGTTCCAGATCTTAGGTGCGTTCCCAGAAAAGGAGTGAGATTGTGTGGTTTCGTTCTTTAAAAGAGGAGGAACAAAAGAGAGGGTGTTGGAGCTCCTCAATGATCTATAGCAGCCGGGTTTGTGAAGTTTATCTGTGAGGTACAGAGGGGAATTTTGAGGCAAGGCTTTGTGCGTAATGCAAGCAGTCTTGTAGGAAGCTCTCCCTTCAACGGACGGCCACTGGAGGGCTTTAAGGGCAGGGGAGATACGATCAAACCGTTTAAGGTCCGAAATGAGCCTAGCAGCAAGGTTAAGAACAGATTTTATTGAGGTGAGGTGGGCTTTGGGAGTTCCAGCGAGGATAGCGTTCCCATAGTCGATTTTTGACAGGATCAGCGATTGGACGACTAATTTAAAGTCAACAACAGGAATGAAGGGTTTGATTTTCTTTAAGTGATGGAGTTTTTTTATGTGGGGGATAAGAGTAAGGTTTTGGTCAATGTTAAAGCCGAGGGATTTAACTGAGTTAGATATAGTGAGAGAACAGTTGAGTGCTGTGAGGTCAGAGATCCAGGATGGAATGGGGAGCGAGTTGTTCTTAAGGGAGAAAAGAATGATTTCTGTCTTATTTGAGGTGGTTGTAGTGGAACCAGGATTGAATCTTACACAAGGTGTCATTGAGATGAAGGACATCGGAGCGGGATTGAATCTTATAGTAGAGTTGAGTGTCATCGGCGTAGACGTGGTAATTGATTCTCGCTTGTTTAAGGATGAGGGTGAGGGGTTCCATGAAAAGATTAAATAAATGATGGGGAGAGGATAGAGCCCTGAGGGACCCCAAGGGAGTCGGGCAGAGGTTTAAAAAGGCAGTCATGGATTTTAATTTGCTGAGTTCTGTGTTGGAGAAAGGAGGTGAACCATTTGAGGACTGGGCCGTTGAGGCCAAAACGATCTTTGAGGATATTAAGAAGCGAAGGGTCATTAACAGTATCAAAAGCAGCTGAGAGATCAAGGAGAATGAGTAGGGAGGATTCATCTTTGTCGAGGGACTGATGGATGTCATCAATTATGTTAAGCATTGCTGTTTCTGTACTACAGCCCTTCCTGAAGCCTGATTGGAACAAGTCTAAAAGATTGAAAGAATCAATGTGTCTATCTAGTTGTAGCAGGGTGCATTTTTTAAGGGTTTTTGAGAGAAGAGGCAAGTTAGAGATAGGACGAAGGTTATTTAGGTCCTTAGGGTCACCAGCAGGATTTTTGAGGATGGGAGTAATTTATCCCAGTTGGAGGGACACAGGGACACAACCAGAGGTAAAGGAGGAGTTGATGTTGGAGGTCCAATAGGGGGCAATGATATATTTTAGATCTTGGACAAGGTTAGAAGGGAGAGGATCTTTAGTGTGAGATGATGGTTTCAGCCTGGAAATGATGTTAAGGACATTAAGTTCAGTGACTGGGTGGAAGTCGTTCCAGGAAGCAATGTTTTTTAGTTCAAGTGTGATGGGGCCAGGTTCAAGAATAGGGTCTATAGGAGGGAGCGATAGGGAGTCGTGAAGAAGTGTAGAGGGTGAAGGAGGATTTGAGGAAATGTCCGGTGAGGGTAGTGGGTTAGGAAGGAGTGGAGTTAGGGTGAAGGATTCATCCTTTTTGGAGACTTTTTCTGAGAAGTAGTTGGCAATTTCCTCGCATCTCTCAGAGGTGGCAATTACCTTGGGGGGTGCAGAAGAAGTTTGTTTTTTCACAATGCTGAAGAGTTCTCTAAGTCTGTTTTTTGCCCAGTCGAGTTGGGAGCGGAAGAATGATGTCTTAGCATTGAGGATGTGTTTTTTGCATTTGGATCTAGCGGATCTGAGGAGAGAGAGGTTAAAGGGGGACGGGTTTTGTCTCCATAAGCGTTCGGTTGATCTGTGAAGTGTGCGCCGCTCATAGTTGAGATTAGGGTTCAACCAGGAATTTTAGGAGCTTTTCTGTCGTTTTAATTTGGCTGGGGAAATTTGGTCTAGGACCTCAGCGATGGATTTGATGAAGTGTTCGGTGAGGTCATTGGTATTTCGGGAGGGAGGAGAGAGTTGAAGTTCGCCTGCTGGTGGAATAAGATGAAAATTCCTTGTCAGTTTCATTTGTTTGATGGCTTTAGGTTGAGGGGTTAGAACAGTGTTGGTTATCGTGAAAAGGATGAGGTGGTGGACGGACCAGTCGATGGGGAGTATGGAGGAAAGTGAAGCCAACCCATTGTTAGTAATGATAGGGTCAAGAGTGGCTCCTTTAGAGTGTGTGGGAGAGTGGCATAGTTGCTTTAAGTCATTGATGTCAAGTAGATTAGAGAGGAGGTTAACTATGGGATTATCCTTTTTGTTCCAATGGAGGTTAAAATCTCAGAGGAAGAGGTTTTTCGGGCTGGAAAGTGAGGATTGGGTGAGAAGGTCAGACAATTCTTCTACAAAAGGCAGAGGGTCACCGGGAGGGTGATAGATGTTGTGTAATCGAATTGGAGGGGAGCCTTGCACTTTAAGTTCCGGTCTGAGGTATTCAAAAGTAGAGAGATCGGGGATAAGCACAGGGGAGAGTTGGAGTTCGTTTTTATAGATTGAAGAGGAGTGATCTTTAAGCCAAGTTTCAGTGAGAAAGGCGATGTCAATGGATTCACTAAGGATGGTTTCCTAATTTTCAATCGCATGACGGACCGCCAAGCTACAGTTAACCAGCATGCAAGTTAGGGGTGTAGGGTAGGTTAGGTGGGGGAGGGCAGGGGTGGATTGTGGTAAATTGCGGGGGAGGTCTAGGATAAGTTGGGGAAGGTACAATTCTGTTAGTCCCCGTGATCATGGTGATAGGGGCCTGTGTGATCAAAGGGTCAGTATTTAAGGAGCAGGAGGGAAAGGATTAAAGTGGTCAGGTAGGTCAGAGGCGGGGAGGTCGTTTGGTGCGGGGAAGGTTCTAGGTGTATCACTATAGGGGAGTAGTGTCCTGTTGCTTGGTGAGGGTAGAGTTTTTTTTTCATTGCACAGGGAAGTAGAGTGATTGGGGCGGTTAAGTGAGGAGAGGAAGTTAACATCTTTTCTGAGAGAGGTGAGTTCAAAAGATAGGTTAGCAAGATGGAGTTCTATGTTAAAAAGTGTTTGGGAATGAGGGAGAAGGGGCTGGAGGCTGGGAGTTCAGGGGGAATTGGAGGATGTTCTGTGTACGTCAAGACGAGAGGCCTAGGGAGAGGGAGGGGAGGGAGTCCAGGTGGGAGATGAAGAGGGGATTTTCCATTTATGGCTGAAGGGCGGGAGGAGAGGTGGGACGACGCAGCCACTGGGGATAGAGGAGAGTCAGGCGAGGGAGAGGGGGTTCGGTGAGAGTGAGGAGGGTTGACTTCCTGGTTAAGGAGGGAAGGGTCCGTTAGAGGAGGAGAAGTTGGAGCAGGTGATTGGGTCTGAGTGAGGTCAAATTGAGGGGGTTGCGAGGAAGAGGAAGCTGGAAGGGGGGAACTGCTGTGAGATGTTGGAGCCTCAAGAGGAGGAGAGGGAGTGAGGGCTGGAAGGGGGGAACTGATGTGAGATGTTGGAGCCTCAAAAGAGGAGGAGAGGGAGTAAGGGCTTTTGCGTGGGCCTTTGGCGAATCATTGATAGGGAAAGTTGTTAAGGTAGGGGAGAGATAGAGAGTCCGGGCTTGGGGGGTTTCCATGGTGTTTTCAAAGACTGTAAGAGGGGGATTAGAGTAGGAGACAGAGGTGGTATAGGGTCATACTGTGATTGGGGGCTGATGGGATCAGAGGAAGGTAAAGAAAGTAGGTGGGATAAGGTGCTGAAATGTTGTTCAAAGATGAAGAGATGTTTTTCCGAGGCTTGAATGAGGATGTTTCCAGATTTGAAAATGGAGATGTCTATTTCACCAAGAAAAGTAGGGGAAGGGGTGGTAGATAGTTTCAAGCCATATGGGATTTTTCATGACTTTTTGATAGGGAAGTTGTTGATGAAGGAGCTTTTCCATTTAGAGGGGCGTTTGGAGTAGAAGATGTAGTTACTTTTTACAATAGAGGTGAGCCTGCGACAATTATCTACAAATAGCGTTTCTTGGTGGCAAATTAGTTGTTTGTGTTTAAAGTTTTTCTTAGCATTTTTGGAAAGGTTAGGGGGATAGAGAATGGTCCAAGAGTTTTTGGTCCATATCTAGTGATAGTTGCATCCAGCGAAGTGGAAGGGGTGATAGAGGGGGAGCATTTTAGGGGAAGTAAGTGAGTAGAGTAAAACCCTGGAAAGCGGTAAGGAGGTAGGAGGGGGAACAAATGAGATTAGGTGATACCCGTAAAAACAATACACGAGTGATCTAGTCAGTTAAAAGGAAGTCGCAATCATTAAGTATGTGGGGGAAAAATAGAGTAGGTCAAAACCAAGGTGGGCGTCACAAATTAAGGATAGATCCTTCCTCGTTTTATTTCCAATGTTATTAGCGTGAAGTTCAGAGCAATGTGAGAGTTCTTCTTTAACTTCAGTTATTCGTAGAGGCAGCGCACAAAGGATTTAGGTCATCGGGGGATTCCGAATGCAAAAATTTAAAATAAGATAAATAAAATAAAAATGTTTCCCATACCATCTGGGGTCTCATTGGAAGCTGTCCGAGGGGCAATGGAAGTCTGGGCATGGTCTCCACCCAGGCTGCAACACAGCCTGGGAGGAGAGCATGCAAAGTGCGCATGACTGAGACAGCCGGCTAAAGAGTCATGCGCAGTTACAGAGTGCTCACCACTCCTCCCCTGCTCTGTGAGCAGAGCAGCTCTGCCCTGTCCTGCAAAGCTGCTGCAGCAGGAAAAAATAGAATGATAATAACATCAAGTTAATATCATTGTATTTTTCTTTTATTTCACTCCTGCAAAGAAGTGGGGCAGCACTCCTCTGCCTTATCGGAGGAGCTGTCAATGGAATCGCAACTCGTGTATATTAGGCATGAAGGCCCCATTATGTTGTTGCCAGTTATCTTTTAGGATTATGGAGGGAATGCCACTTCAGATTAAGGAACATTGCTTGGAAGACTAAGAGAAAATCCTACAGAAGTCTGGTAGGTGTACAGTACAGTAAAGTGTGGGCTGTATACTTCTCGTCACAGAAACAGGTGGCCAACCTCTACATAGGGACTCTATATAAGAGGTAATCAGTGCTATGAAGTGTTATCCATATAAAAGGTTGAGTCGATGTAACATGTGAAGAAAAAATATTAAAGTATTTTTGCATTATCTCTCATTTGGCTGGTATAATACATTTGCAGAATGTTGGAGAACTGCTGAGATGTGTTGGTGTGCTTGAGATGAGACATGAGCCTGCCTATATGAATGGGGTGATGGTGTTTTGTGTGATGTTGACTCTGCCCAGAAATAGGGATGATGTGAGGGGGTTAGTATATGGCTTTTAGTGGAAGGAAATTCAGATCTTTCTTTGCATGATGCTCGCTTTGAGGTCCAGAAGAGGTTCTGTGTCTAATAGTCAGTGGCAGCAGGTAAGTACAGCTTAGAGAGGGCAGGGGCTCACACACACACTCACTCACTCACTTACACCCATGCATTCACAGTGATAGACCCTCTGCACTGGGCACTTCAGGGATTCAAACTGAAGCACCCAGGTACGAGGCTACCACTGACACTCCTCCTCGTCATGAAGAAGAGGGCCTCGAGGACCTTTACTGAGCTGAGTAGGTCACACCCACAAGACCTGTGACATCCTCAGCCCAGTAAAGTTCAGCTTAGGAAGCCAGGAGCCAGCACATTTAGCGCATGTCTAATTCCTCGCTGCTTGACCTGAAAATAAAGAGTGTCTGTTAGCCTGACCTTTGCTCAGCCTGACGGACACTCGTTATGTCCAAAAGGCACAATGAAGGGGCCTGGCCCATTCGACCTTATGGATGGGGCGCTGCTGCTAAGAGACTCCACATAATTACAGTATTTTGATGAAGGAAGCCAAGACTAAGTGTATTTTTTCAGAGGTATTTTAAGCAAAAAATCTAATAGAACAGCCACACATTGAACCAGTTACCATAAATGCACTGGCATATTGTATCAATTTTATAGTTTCTAATGATGATGACAACATTTGAAATGCAGAGTGACTGAGAGCGTGCAGCGCTTCATAGCGCGTTTTCAGTGAGGCTTTGTGCGAATTTTTAACTACCCAGTTCTGTATTTAATTTAAGATTTATTTGTCTTCTCCCTCATTTTTAACATTGCCCCCATTGCTGCACTATAATTGTTTCTCACCGCACTTGGCGGGTCCCGGGTCATCCTGCCGATTTTGGGCGCCATCTTGGAGTATCTAGAGGACGCCTGACGGCGCCATTGGGAGATCGGTCTAGTCGTCTGAAGGACGCTAGACCCGTACTTAAGGCAAGTGGGAAACGCGCGCAGTGTATTCGACTTAACATTTGAAATGCAGAGTGACTGAGAGCGTGCAGCGCTTCATAGCGCGTTTTCAGTGAGGCTTTGTGCGAATTTTTAACTACCCAGTTCTGTATTTAATTTAGGATTTATTTGTCTTCTCCCTCGTTTTTAACATTGCCCCCTTTGCTGCACTATAATTGTTTCTCACCGCACTTGGCGGGTCCCGGGTCATCTTTCCGATTTTGGGTGCCATCTTGGAGTATCTAGAGGACGCCTGACGGCGCCATTGGGGAGATCGGTCTAGTCGTCTGAAGGACGCTAGACCGGTACTTAAGGCAAGTGGGAAACGCGTGCAGTCTACTCGACTTACCATTTGAAATGCAGAGTGACTGTGAGCGTGCAGCGCTTCATAGCGCGTTTTCAGTGAGGCTTTGTGCGAATTTTTAACTACCCGGTTCTGTATTTAATTTAAGATTTATTTGTCTTCTCCCTCGTTTTTAACATTGCCCCCATTGCTGCACTATAATTGTCTGAAGGACGCTGGACCGGTACTTAATACGGCCATGACATCGCGCAGCGGACTCGCCGGACTCCCGCCGGAGTCACGCCAGAGTCCAGCCCGTCTGTGCCCGTCCGGGCCCGGACGGGCTTAGGGCCAGCCACCTTGCCTAATTTAGTAAGTTCTGCAACCACTTACTCGCGTGCTGAACTATTTCGGCTTCGCCCCCTAAAATCTTCGCACTGCACATTATTGAATAAGGACTCTGAACCATTCACATACTGTGCACTATGTAGTCCCCCTAATCAAGTAGTGACAAAGAACACTTTACGCTCAGCCCTTCTGAATTGTAGATCTCTTCCGAGGCACTCATTGGAAGTTAGCCTCCTTATTCAGGAACATGAGTTAGACATTCTGTTTTTAACAGAAACATGGCTTAGGCAAGGCTCAAAAGCGGATATAGTGAACGCCCTTCCTCCTGGTTTCCTAATCCACACTCAGGACCGACCGGTGGGTCGAGGGGGAGGTGTTGCTATCCTGTATAAGAACTCATTGGTATGCAGAGCCCAAAATGGTGAGGTGGAGGATTGTGAGAGCTGTAAGTTTTCCTTTCAAATTTCACCTATTGTAGCGATGTCTGGGTTATTAGTCTATCGTCCTCCAGGAAGTAATGGAAACTTCATAGGTTCTTTTATGGAAACGGTAATGGTTCTTGCCGCTTCCGCGACAAACTTCATTACTTTGGGAGATTTTAATCTTCATTTCGACGACCAGGAAGACCGGTCAGCGACAGCCCTTCAATGTGACCTAAAAACTTGTGAGGTTAACCTTATAAACCTGGAGGTTACCCATA
This sequence comes from Lissotriton vulgaris, assembly GCF_964263255.1. Taxonomy (NCBI): domain Eukaryota; kingdom Metazoa; phylum Chordata; class Amphibia; order Caudata; family Salamandridae; genus Lissotriton; species Lissotriton vulgaris. The sequence continues at coordinate 1,314,743,935 of NC_141695.1, forward strand.
ATAAGGGTCATTTACTTGATCCTATTTTTACAAACATTACCGCTATGAAAGCAGCCTCCCCGATCCCTCTCCCGTGGACGGACCATTTTATGGTCCCTTTCGCCTGACAAACCGAGCTGGAGAGTACCCCCTCCATTAGTGTCTGTGCGCCTGAAAGACCCTGGTCTAGGCTGTCTGTGGAAAACCTGTCACGCAGACTGGAGGGCTCGTGCCCTTCACTAGCCAAGGACCCAGTACTGGCGGAAGCAGATTTTTGCAGATCGATGTCTAATACACTCGACTCCGTTCTCCCTTTAAGATCGGCAGGAAGGAGGGAGAAAAGATCGTGCTCCGCTCCTTGGTACACACCAGAGCTGAGGGTAATGCGGAGGGCCTGTAAAAAACTAGAACATGCCTGGAGGAGGAATTGGGAAGTAGCTTGCAAGACCGAATACCGAGTGGCGATAAGGAATTACAAACTCGCCATCCGGTGCGCCAAAACTCAATTCCTGGAAGAGAGAATCAGCAACGCCTCCAACTCCTCCAGAGAAACATTTCTAGTGGTCAAGGAGCTTTTGAGGGTCCCGACACCACCTGCCTCCACGGATAACCTGGAAGAAAAATGCAATGATCTAGCAGAGTACTTCCACACTAAAATTGAAACGATTTTGACTACCCTGCCCCAAATTAACATAGGAGCTCAGCCCTTCGAGGACAGGGGAAGACCCCTGAAGACACTTGATTCTCTTGGACCAGTCTCTGAGGACGAAGTTCTAAAGGTCCTGGTGTCTGTTAAGAGTGGCTCTCCCCGTGACGTAGTCCCCATGAGGATTCTCAAACTGGTTGCCCCTTCCATTGCGGAACCTATCACTGAGGTAATCAATGCCTCGTTGGGTGCCGGTGTGGTGCCACCCAATTGGAAGGGTGCAATATAAAATCCCTCCTAAAAAAACCTAGCCTTGACCCCCTTGACATGGCAAACTACATGCCCATCTCGTTACTTCCGGGACTCAGTAAAATCATGGAAAAATTGGTTAACTCCCAGCTATCCAATTTCCTTGAGTCCAATGGTGTACTGAGAAGTTCTCAAACGGGCTTTCGCCCGGGTCAAGGCACTGACACCGCCTTGCTGGCAGTCGCTGAAGAGGCACGTTGCATTCTGGATTCAGGAGGATCAGTGGCAGTGATCCTCCTGGACCTTAGTGCAGCGTTTGACACTGTTAACCATCGAGTGTTACTTCAGCGGCTGTCAGATGCCGGAGTGAGGGGGATGGCGCTGAAATGGCTTAGGTCATTTCTCAGCGACCGGACCTTTCAGGTCTGGGAAGGAGGCGCACGATCGGCATCCACCCACCTCCACTGTGGAGTGCCTCAGGGCTCCTCTTTGAGCCCCACATTATTTAATGTGTACATGGCCCTCTTGGAGGATGTGGTGGCTCCATTTAACATCAAAATCGTGAGCTATGACGATGACACCCAGCTGGTGTTTGCCCTTTCCCAGGCCACGGAAAATCCCCAGGTGCTACATTCCTGCCTATCCAAAGTCCATACCTGGATGGGGGAATCGGCACTAAAGCTGAACGGTTCAAAGACCGAGATAATGCTGATGGGGATGAAAAGTCCCTCACTCCCCCGGTCTGCCTGGCCTAGCTGTCTGGGATCCCCTCCCAAACCCAAGGCTGAGATCAAAAGCCTTGGTATTTGGTTGGAGCAAGATCTTTCCTTCAGGACCCAGGCTACCAAACTGGCTGGTGTCTGTTTCGGCCTTCTCCGATCGGTGCGCAAAGTGCTGCCTCTGCTTCCATTTCTATCTCGGAAGCTTCTGATCCAGGGCCTGATTATATCAAGATTAGATTTCAGTAATGCAATCTATCTGGGTGCCCCTGAGATCACTCTGAACAAATTACAGCAAGTTCAGAATGCCGCGGCACGAATGCTCTATAACATCCCTATGTCACGATCAGCCAAACCCGCATTGAGGGCTCTACATTGGCTGCCAGTGCGAGAAAGGGTGAAATTTAAATCTCTCTGCCTTGCACATAAAATCTTGCAAGGTAAAGGCCCTCCCGCCCTACAAAAGCTGGTGACCCCTTATAAGGCAAGTAGAACACTTCGCTCAGACCAACACCTACTTAAGATCCCTAGGGTCAAAAAGGCCCGTTCAGGAGGGAGGAGATTTTCCGTAAAGGTTGCAACCCTCTGGAACTCACTCCCTCCAGGGTTGCGCTCTGAGCCATGACTTTTGCGTTTTCGTAAACAACTGAAAACTTTTCTCTTTTGTTAAACCGCTGTGCCTCTCATTCACTTACATTTTCACTCTGTTTGGTTAAGCGCTGGGATGCTCCAGGGTAACCAAGCGCTATACAAGACGGTTTAAAAAAAATAAAAAAAATATGCGGAAAATAATTTGCATGATAAAACAGTGACTCGTAAAAGCTCATTAACTTCTTCTTTCTCCATTAAAGGGGCTTTTAATTTAGCACCTTGTGTTCCACAATATTGAGTCCCCTAGCGCCTTGGCTTTGTCATGAATGTACAATGTTAGCACTCCAGTTGCTCATTAGAACTCTGGATTAAAGCTGCAGTAGAACACTGGTAGAATAAACTGACCAGCTTCTGCTCCACAGGGTGAGATCACCTTAAAACTAGTATGACACCACCAATAACGGATTGATATTGTGACTTTAATGTGTTATAATTTGTTGTGAATATAATGTGTTATATAATTTATGATGCTTTTAACCAGGAATTTAGTACACTGTATTTCAATAGGAAAAAAATAGCAAGCTTTATCAACAAAAAAGCAAATATCTATCCAGAATGTTTCGTGTAACGTTCCACTTAAATAGTACTGCAAAACACACAATCTAACAACCATTTTTTTCACTTTCATCTCAAATTATAAGGGACTAATTTACAATAAACGTAGTATTGAAAGGAGAAGTTATTGACCAGGATGGAGTAGAGTCCTCAGCTTCACCTCTGGCCCTCTGACTATACCCATTCTAACTATTTAAGAATAACCTCCCGATGGATAATAATGTATAGTTAAAGGTACAGTAGCAGTGATAGTTTGAATTTTGTAAACGTGTTTTCAGAGTAAGCTTCAATGAAAACAGTTTGCTGTAACAACCAGACATTGAGTAAGTTACCCAAAAATACATTATGTAGTAGTTGGGGAACTGAGTATGCGTTATTATTTCCAGTAGTGATATGAATGGACAATTCTAAAAAGTAATATATGCTTTCTCTGTTATGGTTTTTAATGGTGAAACCTATAACCATAGGTTGTACTCCCTGTTCACCAGTAGGCTTAGGCTTTGAGTTCTTCAGAGACAATCTTTATGATGTTCTTGCCATGTGTGATTTTGCTAGCAAGCTCCCAGAAATACTCCCACAAGCAGGGTTAGCACCACTCTCTTTATTCTTAAATCTCTGTCCGCCTTACAATAGGCACAATCATCTTCTAGCCACACCCACACCCTGTAGATTTCTGATTTATCACAGGCAGTTGAGAAACCAGCTCCAAATATATCAGTTACAAAAATAAGGCCAGTCTCTTCTGTACTCTTCCACACACAACGGTAGTATCATGTGAACCCACACAATGTCACATTGCAGCAGGGGTAGCCTGCTGATGAGGTGGGTTCTGCACCCTTTATTTTTTCTTTAGTCTTGGCTGAGGCTCCTGTAAGTTAACTAGTGCTGCTTCTTAAATTAAAATGCAAAGAAATGCTCTCTTCTGCTGATTGGTGGCTGCTGCACTCACCCCCACAGTGCATGCTCTTATGAGCAGGCAGGCACAGGTACAGACTGTCAGTTGATATCTACTTGCAAGAACATTTGCCTGGCTGACAATCTCCCCATTCTGAGTCCTGTGAAGTCATCAGCTCAGCAACGCTATAGCCTCTGGTACTGATTTCTACTCCCTGATGGCATAGGGTCAGTTGAAGTAAGTAAGTCATCTTTATTGCATGATTAATTAAAATCTTTGCAAAATCGTACATTAAAAATTAGGTCACATATACCAATACATTTGTTAAAAAGAGCTTCAATATACACTACAGTAAGAACAGTTGGTTATACATTTTATCAGATTGACTGGGGTAAAAGCAGATAAAAAAGAAACTCCTGATTTAACTATTATAGTTATTGTCAATGTCCGTGATGCGGTGCCCTGCATTGTGCTCCATTTAGTATCCGGTTATGGTTTCCAATTATAACTGCGGTTTCAGAGTTGTAGCTTCTACCATTTGAAATCAGATCTCTGTGCATGCTCTGTTATATTACAGTTAGATTTGACATAGCATTTGCAATATTAACAAATCTCACCAATCTGCATGCTAGTTTGATGTCACTTCCTTCAATGCATGCTTTTAGTGCTTGCCTACGGGTTCGGATCCCTCTCATGTTCCAGGCTGGTTTTAGTAGTAGCTTTCGGTCTTTGTCTAAGCCTCTGCAGCTGCACAATAAATGGAGGATATCGTTTTTAAATTGCAGTTTGTGGAACTGTCTGACCTTTGCCCCGGAGGAAGGTGCTGGTTGACCCGTAAAACACCCATCCTCAGTTTCAGGTATGATTCCTTCGTAATCTTTGTGAATCCTGTTCCCAGGTAGGTTTGCGGTGAGGCCCTTGTATAACTCTGAATGACAAACCACCTGTGTGCTCTTTTGGATAGGGTGGATTTGTCTTCTCCCAAAGACAATAACTTTACTGTTTTATTTACTGATTCTTTAAAAGTTTTCTGTGGACCATTGATCTCCCAGAGCTCCTGTAGTGCTAAATAGTTTATTGCCGAATGAAGATAGACCGCAGCTGGATTGTATTTCTTTTTGTTTATCTCTTTCCATAAATATGAGTTCATAGAACCATTCTCTGCTCCTTGATTTTGTACCAGCACTTTGCATAAACCCCCTTCCGTGCTACTTGCTGTTTTTGCAGGCCGAATTCTAGTCTTAGCTGGGCTGGAGAAATATATTGGGGGAGGTTAAAAATTAGACGAATTGATTTTGACACTGCTTCATCCTATACTGCTTCATATCTTTCTCTCATGCATTCGCTTCCGTAGGTGATGCTAGGAAGCAATTTTGCTCGAAATACTTCTAGAAGGGGCGATAGATCGGGCCTGTTATTTTGTGCTTAATTCTTTTTAGTGCTACTGCCAGTGCAGTCCCTCTTGTTTTAATAGTCGATTTGTGTTGTTCAAATGAACCCTTGCTGTCAAAAGTGATACCCAGGTACTTGTACTCCAACAGTTTGCCCTGAAGTTCCCAACGATGATGCCCTTGTTTCCTTTGATTTATGATCATCACTTTTGACTCCTCCAGGTTTATTATTAGCCCATTTCTGTCTGAAAAGTTGCTTGTAGTATTTATAAGGTGCTGGAGGTCAACTGGGGTTCGACTGATCAGTATTAAATCGTCTGCATACAGCAGGTTTGATATTGTTAAGCCTCCTAGATTTGGGGCATGGTGGAGGGAGTTGTCAAGCTCTGCTGACAGATCAGACAGGATGTTACCAGTTCCTAGTTTATTTGTACCCATGTGTCTGAATGAAGCGCAACTAGTTGGTTTAAAAGTTTCGGGGCGATTTTCCAGTCTGATAGCTTAGACCAAAGTTTGCCCCTTTCGATACTGTCAAAAGCAGACGTATAGTCAATAAAACAGACAAATAGTGGCTTCTTGATTTTTGCTGAGCCGTCAATTTATAAAGAAAGAGCAAGAATGTTAGTTGTCCCTATACTTTTTTGAAAGCCTGTTTGGTTAATAGGAATTATTCCTCTCGTTGTTGCACATTCTGTGAGTTCTTCCAGTAATAGACCTGCAAAATATTTTGCGCCTATGTCAATTAGGGCTATTAGCCTGTAATTCTTTGCTTGGCTTTTACTGCCTTTTTTGAAAATGGAGAAATAATAGATCCTTTCCAGGAGTTTGGGATCCTCCCCCCGTCCAGGATGTTTTTAAAGAGGGGAGGAAGTTGTTCGGCCCAGTAATCTGGGTCTTGTTTATATAGACTAGGAGGAATTCCGTTAGGGCCAGGGGCACCCTCTTTCTTGCCCTTAGAGATTTGATTTTTGATCTGTTTAATTGTAAGTAGCATAAGGTTTCCTTCTCCTAAGTTCTCCCGTGATTCGAGGTCGTAATTGATGGCAGTAGTGTCTTGGGTAAATTTGTCTGTGTTTTTGTTAAAATGATGATGCAGATACTTAATCCAGTCTTCAGAAATCTGCGAGTTTATTTCATAAGCCCTTGCGTTGTCTAAGTTGTTCACTGTGCGCTAGAATCTCACGCTGTTGTTAGATTTGATGTCGTATAGCAGTTTGGCCCATATCTTCTCTGCAGATTCATGCCTTATTTGCCAAGCAATTTTGCTGTTTCTGCACTTTTGCTTCCTTAATTCAACCGGTAAACTGATATCAGGGCCTCTCTGATGCAATTTGCGAATTGCCTCGTTGATTTCCCTTTTTATTTGCCTCAGGTCGTAGGCTTGGTTTGTTCGAGGGTTCCTACTTTGTTCGCTCTTGTCTCATCTGGGCAGATTTTGATGATTCTCAGTTCCGCTTATGGTTACTCCTGTGTTTAGTTTAGTATTAGCTGAGCTGAGGCTTTCTAAGAAGTTCTCCCAGACCTTGATGTTGTCTCCTTCATTCGTTCTATTTTCTTCCCAGCAATTTTTTGCCATCTTCTCGAATTTTTCCAGATCCTTTATTTTGTATTTTAATATCTTTTGGTTTGAGGATACTGTTATGTCCTGATTTTCCTTTTAGAAGGTTTGCGCCATACCCTGAACCTCCAGTTGGAGCTCTTGTGGCAAATGATCGCTATTGTCCATTATTCCAATTTTAAACCTGCTTACTAGGTTCATAATTGAGAGAGATATGAAGGTATAGTCAATTGCTGAGCTTGCCACTGTGTTATGGTAAGTTGCTGCTTGTGGGCAATCACCCGGATGTCTGTTGTTTAAAGCTATCAGCCCCAGACTGGTTAGTTCCCTAAGTAGGGATTTAGATACCTTAGTTTGTTTACCCCACTTACTTCCGTCCAGCGGTGAGAACCCCCATTCTAGTAGTTGTTCTTCGACTAAGTTGTCATTATCGCCTTTTCCGGTGAGGGACATGTCGAAGATTCCTGAGATGATATAATGTGGTGTCGTTGCTACTGTCATAATCCTCGTCAGTTCTGACACTAGGGATTTTGCACTTTTTTTTTCTCTCTGGGGTGAATGTAGGTATTTACCAATACCACTTGTTGTTTAATTTTCTTAGGTCCTGCTATCTCCATCTGAATTGCAATGATCCCATTGTTAGATGTGTATTTCATCGTCAGTTTTTTGGCCGAGCTTACTGTTTTTATTGAGGCATAGTTGGTTAAACCACCTTTCAGATGTCCAAACTTCGAGCTTCTGCTAGCTGGTGGGTGATATGACTTGTAACCTTGAAGGTGGAGAGGTTCTGCCACCCAAGTTTCTTGAAGTAGGATTAGGTCGTACTGTTGAAAGTACGTTAGCAGTTCTGTAAGCATCATCTTAGACTCTAATCCGTTTATATTCCAGGAGCAGATTTTTTGTTGCGGAGTGTCTTCTCCTTGCTTAATAGTCTGTCATTGGTCAGGGCGCCTGTTATTGATGGTTTTTGCCAGCCAGGACCAGTCGTCTGGTATTATATTCTCATTATTTCCTCGAATGTGTGGGCTAGTGATGTCCCTAACTTCTACTGTGGAGCTCCGAGCCCCTTTCAGCACTGACTTTGTGAATCCACTGGTCTTAATTTTTTTGAAGGGGTCATAGATATGTTCTTTTTCCTTTTGAAGTAGTGGTTCAGGGTAGACAACATTATACTGTGGTTTTATGCGGATCCCCCATGCTTCTAGTGTGCACTTTTCTTTTAGAATCTTCTCCACTGATTTCCCCGTCGTCCAAGTGGTTTTTGAAATTTCTTGTTCTGATAGGTGATTGAGTTGCACAAATTCTAAAGAATCCAGATCTTGAGTGACCACGCCAGCTAGATTGTTAATAGAGGTTAGCAGTCTTCGAATGTTGACTCTGTTTAGGATGTCTCCCCGGCCTGGGATGAATAAAATAGCTTTTGTTTCTTTCCGCCCTATGATTTCTTGAAGTGTTTCTGTTCTTGGCTGTGTTTCCCGCTCCTGTGGGTATCTTAGTGGCTGGGGGTCAATGTCGGCCTTGTTTCCGTATTTTCGTATAAACACGGGGTTAGCCTCGATTGCCTCCCATTTTGCAGCTATTTCCGCTGTAGGATCCTGCGTTGCTGTTTTAGCGTTTGAATTTTTTGTCTTTTCCGTGCCCGATCTAACTTGGGCAGTTGGGGTTTTTATTGTTTGAATTGTGTTGTCTGTCCTGACTTTTTTCCCCACTTCCTCCTTGTGGTTAATACTCGGTGCTTCATCATCTTTTACTTTACCCTGTGCAATTGTCAAAAGATGTTCAGTTTGTTTAGACTCACTTTCCATAGGGAGCTTTGGGCTCAAGCTGTGAAGCACAGGCAAAGTTAGCCCCCAGAGTTTGCGGCTCAAGTCATGTAGTGCTAGGGGATCCAGGTCAATCAGGGACTGGGGAACATTGTCATTCCACTCCCAGTGTCAGCTCGTCACACTTTGTGGTGGGCTCAGTTGTTTCCCTGCCCCAAGCCAAACGCTGCAATGAATTGGAAAATGTGTGGTTGAGACTGGAGGCAAATAGCAAAAAAACAGATCTTCCCAGTGGATCATCACAAATTCTGAAGAGATATGGACACACTTGAGATTTCTTCTTCCTGAGCTGCTTTTTGTAAAAGACACCACGTTACAATAGCAGACTGGTAGGAATACTGTTAGAGACTAGAGTGCACCGAAGTGGGTGTGGAGCCTGTCAAAGCAGCCTGGCTGTATCTTTTCACCAAGACACTGTCACCCTTGTGTGTCATTCCCAGTGGTGCCTTAGTGAGTGGAGGAGCAGGTGACCAAACGTATAAATAAATAAATCAGGCACCCACAAGCAAGAAGGCAGTGAAAGCCACACTTGCCTATCTCTTCAGCTAGAATTGCAATGCTCATACAAGTTACCAAGAATTCCAAGTGTGGCAGATGTTGTTCAACCTTACAATTTAGCATCAGTAAAGTGCAAATAAATACCTGACATTGATAGCTTGCCAGGTAGGCCTTGAAAAGCCCCCACACACTGCATTCCTCTAGTTTTCCTCACAAAATTGGTAATGGGCCTGGTGCTGGCTATGGTTAAATATTTAAATACGAGAAAATGTTTCTGAGTTTTTATGTAAAAACTCAAGACTGAAAGAATGTATCACACATTCTATTGTGATGTACTTGGCAACTAGGAAGTAGGGAAGAGACACGTCATGCTTGGAACTTGAAACACTAGTAAGACCAGGGTGACGGTCACATGCTAGCTTCTGCTAGATATTTCCCTCTACTTTTTGGTGAATAACTATTTCTGAATGGTTAAAAGAGTACATAAAGTGTCTCTGGCAGAAAGGGGCAGGAAGGAGCTCAAAGTGTGGCTCAATGGTTAGAGCAGACAGACCTCGATGCAGAGCTCTGGCCAGGGACCAGGGTCCAATTCCTGCCCCGGCGGGTCTTGGGCTCATTAATTCCCCTTACCGGATATTCTCGCCTCAGTGCCTATTCTGATAATGGGTCCCACGCTGCAACTCTGGGCAATAGCTTGCTTAGTCTCCACAACGGCCCCCACAACGCGAGGATTGCCTGGTCTGCACCATGGGGGTGCCCAGGAGTGGACACTTCACAGGGAAAGCCAGGAAGGGTTCCCTTGTGGTATTCGTACAAGCGCCGGGAAACCCACTGCGGGTAGCTGTGCGCTATACAAGTACAAAAACATTTACATTTACAAACAAGTACCTTCAAAGAAATTAAATCCCTGGTACTGCAACACTTTCACATAGAAAATAATAGAGCATGCTTTTATCCCCATACAAAATAATGTTAATTTAAATTAATATAGTTAAAATAGTTTTAAAAAATCTGAATCATAATTTTAGTTTAAGCAAATATACGAGGATAATACACGTATTTTATTTCATAAAAATAAGCTTCATAGCCGTGTTTGTATTTCTAAATTAATGTAAAATAAATGGCATTAAAATATAATGCCAATACTTTTAATTATACTCCATGTTTAGCAATTAGTAATTCATATTATTGTATTTTTTATTTTAGTTGGGTATTTATTTCTTAATTTAATAATTGAGAAATTGTTTTGAATATAATGTAATATATTTATAATAATCATATGTTTTAACATGTAGTATTTAGTGCTATAGCATTTTTTTCTTAAGGTCTACATTTTTAAAAAATAACATTTTTTTTAAATTATGTTTTTTAAAATCTTTTTATTGATTCAATAAACAAGCTTCAGACTTAAGCAGATGACAGTGCCATCATAATATGCAATTCTCATATCCATAGTGCTCAAACAGTATAACACAGAGGCTTACAAGAAATAGGGACGTAAATCCCCCCACCCCGCCCACAAACATCTCAGGACCCACCCATTAAGCCTATCAATGTGTCTCGTCGAACCCCTCACATACCTCTATACAACGTCAATGGCTCCCATAGTTTCTTCCACTTGCGGGGGCTTCCCCGGCTTTGATGTACCACCCGCTCTGTGCCGTTACACCAGATCCATGCAGCCACAGTCGGAGGTTCCGTTGCTCCCCAGGCACGAGCAATGTTTCTTTTAGCCACCATCCCTGCAAATGCTAGCCATATTTTGGACCACTTCGGCCATGTAATATTGCCCGTGACGCCAAGGATGTGCCATCAGGGATTCAGCGGGACATGTGCACCCACCACCGTCTCTATTACACGGGCAATGCCCTTCCAGTACTTCTGAAGCTTGGGGCAAGCCCACAAAATATTAAAGAACAACCACCTCTCACCACACTCCCTGACGCATTTCTCAAAGCCTCCTACCCTAATATGGACCTGCACCATTCTGGAGGCATAAGACCTATGAACGATGCGAGGCTGGATCAAACAAAAGCGCGCTCTGATGACCATTTCCCTAGGGCACTGGAGGGCCTCCGCGTAGTCATCATCTTCTGGTAGGCCCATGTCTGATTCCCAGGCTTCCTGCAAAGGCCCAAGGCAGTCAGGACTGTTATTTATGAGTTTTTTGTACGTTAGTGACACTGCCTTTTGAATCATGGGGTCCAGAAGGAGCCTATCCTCCAAGGGGGAGTATTCGGGAAGCACAGACCTGTCTTTCACATGGCAGTTAGTGCCGAGCACAATTGACAGTATCTAAGAAATCCCCCATCATTCATCTGAAAATCCACCCGCAAACTCTCAAAAGATACCATTTTTCAATATGGCCACAAGAGCGTCAATACCGATGAGGCCCCATCCCCGGAACCCTACCAGTCTGTGCACTTCCTTCAAGTAGTCCCCTTCCCATAGTGGGGTCTGCTCAGAGAGCTTCCGCCCTCACCCCGCCATTCTAGTTGCACGGTGCCAAATATCTATAACCGTTTTAGTATGTGGTGGCAAGTGTGGGAACCCCGCCCCTATGATATAATCCGCTCAAGTGACTGTCCGTGCCCAATGCCAATCTGTCCACCGGATCCTCCAGTGGGGAAAAGACTCAGCAATTGATATTAATAAGATGGGCAGCCCAGTAGTATTTTCTAAGATCTGGGACCGCAAGCCCCCCTTCGTACACCCCCTTCTGTAGTTTCTTGAGTGCAATCCTGGGACTACCCCCTCCCCACAATAACAGACGGAGCTCGGAGTCAATCACATGAAAGAAGGAGTCTGGGACATGATAGGAAATATTTTGGACGACATACAATACCCGCGGAAGGGCCAACATCTTGAATAGGACTGCACACCCCATAAGGGAAATAGGGAGCCCTCTCCAATGCATAGCAAAGTGGTCTGTCACTCTACATTGGGATGAGTAGTGCTATAAAATAAATAAATATGAATGAGGGGCTAAGAAGAGGTGAGAGGCTCCATTGGAGGGTGGTGTTGAAGTAATGGTGAAGAAGGAGTTAATTTGGTGGTTCCAGTCCAGGGAGGACCTGGCCTGGCAGTTTAAGCTGGGCTGTTCCCATGGGGAGCAAGGGCAAGACTGATTTGAAAGTGAAACCCCTGCTTATGCAGACTTGGTCAGACCACAAATTCATCCCTTTTGATTTCTTAGTGGAATGCAGGGCCACAGGTAAAAGCATTGCGAATACCGATCGGTTGGGGAAACCTAGCTGGAAATAGATCATAGAGAACCCTGATTTCCAGAGGAGAGCTAACGAAAGTAAACCCACTATGACAGGAAACACCATAATAGACAATTAATGTTTTGGGGATTGGATCTGTGAACTTAGTGAGCAGGCGGGCCATCCAGGTTCAGATACCTTATCTCGCCGTAAGAAAATTTCTGCACCTTGGTTCTCACAGCCCTTAAAAGAAAAACAAGGCGAAGTCAGGGCGCTTGAACGTAGATGGCGCCAAAATTATGATAACAATGATCTTAGCACCTATAAAACGGCTAGGAGACATTACCATGCCCTTATTAAATGCACGAAAGCTGATTTCTATACAGCAGCCATTGTAGCCACTAACAACAATCAGAAAGAGATTTTTAAGATTTTAACGTCTTTAGGAACCCCAAAATATTGCTGCAAGAAATCCAACCCTCCCAGACCCTTTGCAACACCATAGCCAACTTCTTTGATCAGAAGGTATAAGCCCTCACTAAAGATTTCCCCAATCCTGTTTTTTCTATCTTTGATGGGGGGGCTATGGATGATGCTACAAATACTGCCTGTATGAGGACCTTCTGTCCTATCAGTCTGGAGGAAACCCGCCAGGCCATCTTATCTATTAAATCGAGATCTCCTTTTGATCCTTGCCCCCCTATGCTGTTACAAGCAATGGTGGACACGGCTAACCCCATCATTAATAGTATTATTAACTCTTCACTGGCCTCTGCCAAAATCCCGATGAAATGGAAACTCGCAGCAGTAAAGCTGCTTCAGAAAAAACAACTAGCAGACCCATCTCACTTCTCTCAGCACTTTGTAAGCTAATGGAAATTTTTGTTAATATGGAGCTCACTATGTTTCTGGAGGACAATAACATATTGAATACCAATCAATCGGGCTTTAGAGACCAACACTCAACTGAGTCTGCCCTCCTGTTCACGGCAGAAACCCTACGGGCCGCCATGGATCAGGGCAAGAAGGCTGTCTTGATCTTATTAGATCTATCGGCGGCCTTTGAAACGGTCTCACATGCTATCCTTATAGATCGCCTAATAACATCTGGCATAGCAGGAGTCGTATTGGAGTGGTTTAAGAATTTTCTGAAACATAGGCGTCAAGTGACTACCCTAGGACAGTATTGCTCAGAAGAAAAAGCTCTGACAACAGGGGTACCTCAGGGCTCCAGTCTGAGCCCAACGCTTTTTAATCTTTATATGGTCCTCCTGATCGAACTAATTTCGTCCTTTAAGATTAGTACCATCTTGTTATATCCTATGTTTTCCTATGTTTCTTTATTGCTAATGCTTTTTCCTATGTTTGGCATCCTAGCATCTGGTTGCTAGGTAATGGTGGAATGTTCTGCTCCTGTTCTTCAGTTGAAGACTGGAGCTGGCTGAATGTGCACTCTGATGGATCTAGTGCTGTACTTGATTTTCTGAATTAAACTTAATACCTAAGTTTAACCTGCTTCTCCTGTGATTCCTTGGATACAACATAAATTGGCGACGAGGTGGTCAAGTCAGCATTACCTGCGAACCTACGCTCAAGATTTTCAACTTTTACAGATTTCATCAGATTCCAGCGCTCATTCAATATTTTACTTTTCTCCAGGAACTTAAATCTTCTGTCAACTTCCTTCAAACTGAGTACTTACTAGAGACAACCTTTTACTTCACATAAAAGTAAGCATTTTACTTTATTACTTGTGATTTGATTGCACCAGCGCCTGTATTTCCCAAAGTGTTTTGATTGCACCAGCGGCTGCCCACCAATTCAGTTATTTTAACTTTTATCATAAACTAACTCTTGTCATAACTGTCTTGTGAATTGTGCTTTTGATAGTACCGGCGGCAGACCTGACAGCGTCTATTGCTTGACTGTCTTTATTTGTGCTCTTGATGGCACCGGCGGCTGATCTGGCAGCGTGTTTATTTTCTTAAATGCTGATGGAAACAATCCTTAATTCGTTTATCTCATTTTCTTAATTATTCTTAAAAATCGACATTAACATACACTGCCTTCTACCTTATAGAACTTTCGCCATTCAAAATAATCGCCATTACCGTTTCTGTGACGGTTGGTGCAGCGCGAGAAAGACTCGCGCTGCATTTCTTCTTCTTCAGCCTCCATTCCTTCTGTCAACAGAGCGCGTCATGATTTGACGGTGAGGAACACGTCATCGCGCACGCACAACGTAGCGGCCATTTTGTGGTTGCTTAGTTACTTCATCAACATCACGATCGCGGATCGCGACTCACAAGGTACTTTGTCATTGTTCTATTTGTTGTCCGAGTCTACCTCTTAATTCGCTTGTGTGTTTCCTACGCTGACACACACAGCTGCTCCTGCATATTTAACGCAACGTTTGTTGTCAACAATTTTTCTGAAACAAACTCGTGTGTTTGCCACGCTGACACACACAGCTGTTTCTACATACATCTCCTTCTACGCTGATACACGCAGCTGATTCTGTTCATTTACTACAACGTGTATTATCTACGCTGATACACACAGCTGACTGCAAATTCGTGTATCTTCTACGCTGATACACACAGCCAACATTATAGGTTGACTTTAATGTACGGATTATTTTCACTAATATACATAGCTGATATTTCATATTTACATTACAGATTAACGTCAATGTGCGTTATTTATTGTGATACTCACAGTTAACATTGTTAGTTCTACATTTTTATTACAGTTGATATATATATTTTTTGTGTGATTTTAATCCTATAATTTATTCAGAATGGCACAACAGACTGCAGTTCTTCCTTCTTCATTTCTTCCAGAACCGGGTACACCTAAAATTAAATGGTCTCACTGGTTTAAAGCCTTTAATAGCTATATAATTGCCATTGATGCCGTGAAATTTCCTGCTGCTAGGAAAAATGCAATGTTGTATAGTGCTTTGGGTGCTGAGGGTCAAAGAATCTTTGATCATCAACCCCCTGTTGTTAGACCTCCCTCAGATGACTGGAATGAGTACACTGAGGCTATTGCTCGTCTAGAAAAATATTTTAAGGATGAACCAAGCGTAATTGTTGAAAGACATAGATTTTACACACGCAAACAAAGGGAATATGAGAAAATTGATATATTTTTAGCTGAGTTGAGAATTTTGGCTGCAACTTGTGAATTTGAAGGTCCTATTGATCAGTATCTCAGGGATCAAATTGTTGTAAATTGCTTTAATAACAAAGTTCAGGAAAGGATTTTGTGTTGTCGTAACCCCTCTTTGCAAGAAACCTTGGAATTAGCTAGAGGCATAGAAAGATCTGCTTTTGCTTCCAAAGAGTTAGGCAATAATAAAGCGACACATGTAGATTTAGTAAAATCCTCTTCCTTAAAAAATTCTCAACGTAGTCAATCTCCAAAACTCGAATGGAAGAAGTCTGATAAACCTCCCACTTGTTACAGATGTGGATCAAAATTACACCTTGCTAATTCAACTTCTTGTCCTGCCTTAAAAAAACAATGTACGAACTGTAAAAAGATTGGTCATTTTGCTACAGTCTGCAAGTTTAAATCCAAGACAATGTACCTTGAGGTCTCGGATTCTGATAATCTTAATACATGTGAAGAACAGATTGTAAAGAAAATATTGTTGTCTGTAGACATGTTAGATGATCATGAAGATCCATCTATTTATGATCCTATATGTGATCTTAAAATTGGTAAGATTCTTGTTAAGGTCACTGTAGATTCAGGATCCCCCATTACCATCATTGCGGATTTCCTGTTTCTTAAACATTGGGATACAAATTCACTCCTACCTCCCGATATACGTACAGTTGCATTTAATGGCAAAGTCATTGATTTATTGGGTTTCTTTAATGACAGTTTAACCTTTGAAGACCGTTCTATTGAAGCCAAAATCTATGTTTCAAAAAAAGGTTATAATGTCTTGGGTTGGAGAGATCAAGGTAAATTCCCTTTAGTGTTAAGACCTGGTACCAGAAATCCTATTTCTTTAGACCGTACATTCAATATTAATGCTCTAGTTACTGAAGAACTTTCTTTAGAAAGTATCATAAATAAGTACAACAATGTTTTTTCTGACAAACTTGGATCGGTTAGAGGTTATGAACATAAAATTATTTTGAAACCTGATGCTGTTCCAGTAATTCATAAGGTGAGACATGTCCCTCTGAGCATCATGGAAAGACTCAAGACTCATCTTCAACAACTGAGCAAAGAGGGAGTCATTGAAAACATTGACTCTTCATTGTGGGTTTCCCCAATTGTAGTCGCACTTAAGAAGAACTGTGATGAACTCAGGCTATGTGTAGACTTAAGGGCTCTAAACAAAAATATTCAGGTAGATTGTTTTCCTCTCCCCCGTATTCAAGATATGTTGGCTCAGCTTAGAGGTACAAAGGTTTTCTCTACCATAGACTTACGAGCAGCCTACCACCAGATAGAGTTGTGTGAAGAATCTAAAGATCTAACTGCTTTCAACACTCCCTTTGGTTTGTTTAGATATCTGAGGTTACCTTTTGGTCTTGCCTCAGCGGCCTCAGTTTTTCAGAAACTAATGTTTCAGTTATTTGGAGAAGTTCGTGATGTCTTGGCCTACCAAGATGACATTTTGATCTCTACTAACACTGTGGAGGAACATCTCATCAAACTTGATCAAGTTATTGGTATTTTAAGTGACCATGGCATGACTGTTAAAAAACAGAAATGCAAATTTCTCCTTAGTGAGGTTGAATACCTTGGTCATACCATCTCTCACAAAGGCATCGCTCCTAAACATGATCTTTTGCAAGGCATTCGTGATTGCGCTCAACCCATTAACAAAGATCAATTGAGATCATTTTTGGGTTTGAGTGAATTTTATTCCAGATTTGTACAGAATTTTGCTCATGTTAGTGAGCCTTTGAGGTCACTTACTAGGAATAATGTCAAATTCGTGTGGGATGAAGTACATAGAGTGGCCTTTGAATCCTTAAAAGATTTGATCATACGTGCCCCAGCTCTCAAACCATTTGATGGGGACTCTCTTTCATTCATTACAGTGGATGCTAGTAACACCGGTCTAGGTGCTGTTCTCAGTCAAGCTGATGGTGGGACTGAAAATGTTGTTGCCTTTGCTTCCCGTCAACTCTCCCCTTCTGAAAGAAACTATAGTACTATCGAAAAAGAAGCTTTAGCTTGTGTTTGGGGAGTTAGACATTTTTCCACATATGTTTGGGGCCGTGAGTTTGTATTAATTTCAGATCACAAGCCATTGATTTTTATTTGGAATGACAAGGGCTTAAGGAATGCTAGCCCTAGATTGAGTCGTCTTCTTTCAAAACTTTATGACTTCAATTTTGTCATGAGACATATCCCTGGTGGAAAGAACTTCACTGCAGATTTTTTGTCCAGGTGTCCCTCAAGTGAATTAAAGTTTTCTCCTGTCCTTGATGACAAAGAAGTAGTAGTTAATCTTTTGGATGGACTAGTCTTAGCAAAGGATGTGGTTTCTGAATCCGATTGGATTAAAGAATCTTTGCAAGATTCTTCTTTTCTTACACTTAAGAAATATATTGCTGAAGGGTGGCCTAGAGAAAATCTTATTGATAAGGATCTTTTTCCCTTTTCTAAGGTTAGAGATGAATTAAGTTTGGAGGGTGATTTCCTTTTGAGAGGTGTCTCCCTCATTCCTCCTGTTTCCATTCGAGACAAGATTATTGAGATTGCTCATAAAGGTCATGGAGGGATTACAAGTACTAAAAAAAGGTTGAGACTTCACTATTGGTGGCCAGGGATGGACATTTGTGTGGACACCTTCTTGAGTGGTTGTAATGAGTGTTCACATGCAGAGAAATCGTTGCGGACTGTTAACAAACCCTTGTGTCCTGTTGCTTTCCCTGACAGTCCATGGGAGAAATTAGGTATGGATTTCCTAGGGCCCATTGGTGGTCTAAACCAGGGTTTCAGATTTATACTCACCATTGTAGATTATCACTCCAAGTGGGTTGCCTGTGAGTTTTTAAAAGAACCTAATACTCATAATGTCATAAAATGTCTTAAGAAACTTTTCCAGTCCGAAGGTATTCCCAAGTTCTTAGTTTCGGATAATGGGGTACAATTTGTATCTTATGAAATGAACAGTTTTTTGGATAACTTTGCCATTAAACACCTTACCACTGCTTTGTACTCCCCTCAGGGCAACGGCTTAGTGGAGAGAGCGAATCGTGTCCTGAAGGACGCAGTCCAACTAGCTGTTTCTTCTAATCTTTGTGTTCAGGACATTGTTTTCGACAGAGTTTGGTCGTACAACAACACACCACACTCTACCACTGGGGTAACTCCCTTCCTCTTATTAAGAGGGAGACAATCCTTTAATGAGTTATCTCCTGGTTGGGTTGTTAGCAAAACTTCTCGAGGTAAAGATGTGGTTGATCTGGATATTGTTAAAGATAAAGTTGCTTCTGCTCAGCTTAAGTCCAAAGTCAGATATGATCTGAATAAACATGTAAAGGAAATCTCTTTAAGCATTGGTGACAAGGTTAGAATCCGAAGACCTTGTAAGGCCAAAGGTTCAAAGTTTTATCCGGAGACGTTTATTGTTCAAATCAGCAAACATGCTGTTAAAGTTACTGGTGGTAAGTGGTGGAGTAAAAGGGCCGTTTCAAAAGTAAAGGGGTCAGACGCTGCTTCTGTTGATGTTTCAGATTCAAACGGTATTCCCAATGTGGTTGACCCTGTCACTCCCTCTCCATGTAATCTTCCTTTATGTAGTTCCAATGTGACTGATGGGGCTCTATCACTCTTTGACAACCCTAATTTTCATGAAGAAGATTCCCTTCAATCCACTCCTTTGACCAGTTCTAATGATATTAACTCGACTTCTCTAGATATGTGTGAAGTTGCTTCAGGCCCTTCTGAGGTCCCTGCTTCCTGTTCAAAATCATCCAGAGTTAAGTTTATACCGAAATATTTGAATGATTACATTACCTAATTGGTTTTCAATTGCAAATTGTTGTTTTTTGTTTTATCTCTTTATTTTAATTTGTTTTGTTTATTGTGGGAAAGGAGGTGTGTTATATCCTATGTTTTCCTATGTTTCTTTATTGCTAATGCTTTTTCCTATGTTTGGCATCCTAGCATCTGGTTGCTAGGTAATGGTGGAATGTTCTGCTCCTGTTCTTCAGTTGAAGACTGGAGCTGGCTGAATGTGCACTCTGATGGATCTAGTGCTGTACTTGATTTTCTGAATTAAACTTAATACCTAAGTTTAACCTGCTTCTCCTGTGATTCCTTGGATACAACACATCTCTTATGCAGACGACACACAGCTGATCCTAGTCCTTGACAAAGACATGGTGAATGCTGAAGAAAACCTTAAAAATTGTCTCTCAGCCACCTTTGAATGGATGAGAACCAACCACCTGAAGTGTAATTCTGGTAAAACTGAAATCCTGCTGTTTGGACAACATAATCTTTTTGTCCCGAAACAGTGGTGGCCTGATGATGCAGAAGGGCCCCCAATACTATTAGTGCCGCCCGCAATTTGGGAATTAAGTTTGATGACACTTTGTCTTTTAAGCAACAGGCGTTGGCTGTGGCAGGCACCTGCTTTAACATCATAAAGGGATTGAGAAAATTCTTTGATCATCTCCCATTAGCAGTCAGACAAACGGTGGTGGTTGCATTGATAACACCGAGACTGGACTATTGCAACAGCCTTTATGCAGGATCGAATAAAGCGTTCTTACATATGCTGCAGATGGTCCAGCATGCAGCCGGTCGCCTAGTGCTTTGATGGCCTAGGATGTCCTCTGCCTCTGCAGCGCTGGATGCTCTTCATTGGCTACCTATTCAAAAAAGCATCTTGTTCAAAATGCTAGTCATCACTTTTAGGGCCTTCCATTCTCAAGGACCAAAATATCTCCAGAAAGCTTTTAGGCGCTACTGTCCATCGCATAACCTTAGATCCTCAAATGTGAATCTGCTAATTATCCCCAAGTTTAGGCTTGCTACCAAGGGAGGAAAATCCCTGGCAGTGATCGGGTCCAGTGCCTGGAACAAACTCCCCCCCCCCCCCATTTACGTCAAATTCCTTTTGAAACATGCTTCAGAAAATTACTTAAGACCTGGATATATAGTCTTGCGGACACAGCGTGCAAAGCGTTAGTTTGAGTGTTGGACCCCACGGATAAGAGCAGTATGACCAGATTACATCTGTCTCTGGTCTTTGAGCGCCAAGATGCTCCTTGGAGTGATAGATGCGCTATAGAAATGTTTCTTCACATCACTTCACATATGGCAGGTCCAAACTGGTTAATCAAAGTGAGCAAAAAAACAATGGATTTAGGTCCAGATCTCTGACTGGGGGTGAGCGTTTTTACCTTTTTCAGCATTCCATCTATCAATTGTTATTTTTGCATATGTCACCCAGACTGGTGCGGGGATGCTCAGACATGGATCCTGAGCTCGCCATGCCATTAGATTCAGGCTATCATAGCTGCTGAGGGGTGATACCTGAAACCAGTGCTAGGATGCCTGTTTCTGGTCCAGGGAACACTTGGCCTGGCAGTTCGGGGTGGACTCTTCCCATGGGGAGCAGGGACAAGGCTGATTTGCATATGGCTGTGTCCAAACTGGTTTGGCATGTTAAGAAACAAATGATGGACATAGGCTAGGATCTTTTACTGGGGTGAGAGTTTGGCATTGTTCAGCATTCCATCTTTCATTTTTTTTGTTGCATTTGTCACCGCAAGTGGGACGGGGATGCCCAGACGTGGGTCCCATGCTCGCCATGCCTCTGTATTCAGGCCATCCTGGCTGATGAGTTGTAATACCCCGAAACTGCTCCGGGGATGCTTAATTCTGGTCCATGGTGCATCCAGCCTGGCAGTTCGCTGGACTGTTCCAATGGAGCACAGGGTAAACACTGATTTGCATATGGTTGGGTCCAAACAGTTTCAAAGTGGTGAGCAAAAAAACAATGGATTTAGGCCCAGATCTCTCACTGGGGGTGAGCGTTTGTTACAGTTCATCAATAGTCCATTTATTGTTATTTTTGCATGGTCGATGCTGAGTATGAAAATGGCTGCTGATATTACAGTTAGACTAAGCAAATATATTAAGTTTCACACTAGTTCGTATCTATTAGATAAGTATTATTTGTACCCAAATTATAAAACCTTGCACAAGCAGCAAAGTTTTTATTTTCAATCAAGTCTTATAGCCCATATAAACGCCTTCTGCTCTATCCAGAGCTTTGCTTTTACTAGCTCCAACAATTCACCTATATTATGCCACCATCCTGTCTAACAGGTTTTAATGAAAACAAAACAGCAACATCAGTTAAGGTTGTAAAATGCCCACAGTACCATGAGAGGATGTTCCAAAAGCAGCCACTCTCGTAGGATCCATGGTATTTCCAATGTACATTTTTTGATACCCACTTTGTCATACACGCTAAACTTTTATTCTTTGCTGAAATTAAAGAATTTCGCTTGGGAATTTTTTTTCTCACTCATTCAATAATTAGGACCTTTATTAAAACATTGTGGCGCAGGACACTGCTGCAAGGCTTCTTACTGTGCTGCCCTGTGTCAAAAGAAAAGGGCAGGAATGCACCGTATTCATGAGATACTATGGATCCCGTGTCCTGTGCCAACGCAGTTGTAGGAATGATTGTTTTGGTGTAGGAAGGGACACCTTCCTACACAAAAACAATCAATGGAGGCTGTGTCATATTTCTAGTTGTGCTGCAGGTTGCAACATACCTAGGCAGTTGAAAAAACTAGGAGAAATACCACAGAGAGGCGCACAGTTTTGATGAACTCCCAGATTTGCATTTTGTTTTAAATCTGGAAATGTGTCAAAATCCATGGATGCTGCATCGAAACACCCACTGCAATGCCAATGGCCCGGCTTGCTTCTGCAGTGTGAGGCAACGCAGCAACTTGCTCTGCATTGCCTTACACTTTATCTACGAAGCACAAAAAGCCACGCAGGGTGACTTTGCGTGACCTAGTAAATAATGGTCTGCACTCTGCACTGCCAGAATGTAAAAAAAAAGTGATGCTTCTGCAGAGCAGAGAGCTTGTTAATACGCCCCTTAGGGCCAGATGCAGGTAATCCCAATTTACCTATTCTTAAATACCGAATTTTACAGATTCGGTATTTAAGAATAGGTAAATGGGATGTAGATGCATTTTTGGTAAAAATTACCGAATCTGTAAGATTCAGTAATTGCCATTCATTCCTACGGGCCTGGAGGCCCATAGGAATGAATGGCAATTACTGAATCGGTAAATACCGATTTGGTAAAATAGGGGAAACATTCAAGGGTGCCAGGATGTCACTTTGACACCCTGTTGCACCCCTGAATCATGCTTGTGTGCAGATGTGGCACACATACATGCCCTAAGGGCATGTATGTCTGCCACATGACACAGTTGAAAATGCACAGATTTGCATTTTCAAAGGTATTCCTTATTTACCACCAACTTATAGTTGGTGGTAAATAACAAATTCGAAAAGGGGAAAAGAACTCATTTGAGTGCTCCCTACATGCATCAGGAATCAGTAATTTACCGATTCCTTTAAATACCGAATCGGTAAATTACCGAATTTGCAATTTAGGCCACCTACATCCCAAATGCCCAATACCGGTCGGTAACGGCCGAAATTCGGTCATTTCGGCCGTTACCGACCGGTATTGGGTCACCTACATCTGGCCCTTAGTCTCTAAGGAAATCAGACTGAACAACACTAGCTAGTGAATCCAGTTCTCCCCTTCCCCTGTCAGATCCTTCAACAATTGCTAATCATGAAGTAGGAGAAAGAAAAAATGAATGTGCAGACGCACCAGACGGAAAAACAAAATATACCATGTATCCACAAGCACTCGAATAAATAAACAGAATTAAAACAAGACTTTAAAATGTTTTCCATATTAAAATGAATAAGTTTCAATAAAAATGACACAATGTAACTTGAATATTATCATAACAAGTTTTCTTAAATTTCCTTTCTTCTGAGATCGCAGCAACGCACAACGGGTATATATATATAATTGTACTTACCAACTAGTGGCTTCATCATTCTGCTTCATCGTTCTGCTGAAAGACAAGAAAAAGAGAAGGACATTACAGAACAATTCTTAAGTATCAACAGTATAACATTACTTGTATGGTACATAGAAGGATAAAAATGACGCATGGTTCAGGTGTAAAACAGGTAATTAAGGAACAGTGGGGAGGTAGGGAATTATAACTGAAATAGAAGTTACATATTGTTTGTGTTACAGGATTCTACAAGAAAGCATTCATACCTAACCAGAACAGAATGATGATAGAACGAGACGTATAGATCTGCACTATCATAAGAGAGCTGCTAACCACTATGAAATAGACAAGTAACTTTGAAGTAGTTGTAGTTTTATGAATTGAGGAGTTGTTGTCACTGTGGTTACATGTTACAATTTGTTGCAGGATACAACACAAAGAATCATTAGAGTCCAGTCTGGAAGAAGACGAAGCGGTGCAGTCTCTCTTTCTCATCCCAATCCCCTTTCACCCTGACTTCTGCTAGTGAACAGTGAAGCTAACTTTAGTGGAGTCGGGGATTGAGGAAAATTTGCATCTACTCCTGTGGAAGCTACAGTGTAGGTGTTGGTACTTGACAAGAACAATAAACAGGAGATGTAAGGTCAGAAGAGATGTGTGCTGTTCTGAAACTAAGAACAAAAAAGGATCATGAAACACCAAGAAATTACACGAGGCTGAAAACTCCCATCAGACCACCTTTGTGGCGGAATATCATCACGTGGGATACAGATGGTAGATCCAAATCTCGCCCAACCCATCAAATGATGGTGCAGAGATGGATTTCCGAGGTAGACCTCTAGCCACAGTGTATTTCAAGTAGGTGCTGATGGTGTACAGTGCTGTGAGAAAAAAAGAGTGATAAAGATAAAAATAACTACTAGAACAGAAAATGTGTTTAATAGGCACTGTTCTAGTGTCAAGATTACAATAACGCCAGATAGTCTGAAAATATGACTATATAAAGGAGCAGTGCAGAGTGGTCGAAATGTTTCAGCTATGTGGATTAATTTTATCCAGCTTTCTTCAGGACCGTGATCTAATAGCAACTGCAGAATAAGTGATAGTGTGAGACTAAAGCAAGGCAATATCAAATCAGAATATTCCTACCAGGAACTTGGGTCCCCAATGTGGACTGGTGGAAAACTGAATTAATCGTCCTTACCCAGCATTATGTGGGAAGTCACCTCACCACACCCGGCACCCGCTTGGGAAAAATGAGGCCCGCTCTGTCCGTCGGTACCTCTCGCTGGCTTCCGTGAGAGGTACCGACGGACCTGTTCTAGTAGTTATTTTTATCTTTATCACTCTTTTTTTCTCACAGCACTGCACACCATCAGCACCTACTTGAAATACACTGTGGCTAGAGGTCTACCTCGGAAATCCATCTCTGCACCATCATTTGATGGGTTGGGCGAGATTTGGATCTACCATCCGTATCCCACGTGATGATATTCCGCCACAAAGGTGGTCTGATGGGAGTTTTCAGCCTCGTGTAATTTCTTGGTGTTTCATGATCCTTTTTTGTTCTTAGTTTCAGAACAGCACACATCTCTTCTGACCTTACATCTCCTGTTTATTGTTCTCGTTACGGTTTGGGTTATGAGATATTGAGGTCGTTAAGCTAACCCACATAGACCCCCCCCACCTTTCCTTTTTTCTAGTTGGTACTTGACATCCATCCAGTTGAGCAAGACAAACCAACAAATGTGCTCTTTGTACCAATGGGACGGAAAGTGGACAACCTATGTTAATCTCAATGATACTGAGATCCACAAGATGCTGTGCCATTGCACAAAAAGTACCTCTGGCCGTCAGCTATCATGCAGGATTATAAACTAATCACATACCCAAGGAACAGTCCTGGTAATGGGCACTAAGTGACCCATCAACAGTTTGAAATCCAGGGCAGCTTGTGGTTTCATAGACAGACTGAAGTCTAGGGCCAATTGGAAGGGGCATCAGATATAATGTAATACAGGTTGCACACAGGTGAAATGGGTGCAGCGGGAGGTTAAGCAGAAATTGGCATCCAAAAAGTTGCAGCATTTTAACATGGTGCAGCTGATGTAAATAATTAATTTACTCTCTTAATTTCTATGCAGGTAAGTACTTAATCAATAATAACTCAATCGGAAAGAAGGAAAACAGAGTCCGTGGTGTAAGAGTTTCTAAGGGTTTTTATTCCTCATAAAGGAATCAGGATATCATGTTCTGACCACCACACAGGATGTCAGAAGGGATAGATGAGCGCGCCATCGTTTATTGACAATACATAGCTTATATACTTGATTTACATCATAATGTTCAATGTAAGAGGCGTAACAGCTGAGAGAAGACAAGATAACAGTATACACGTGGTGCTAGTACATCATCAAGAGGCGTAAACTAGGCGTAACTAGGCGTGTGTGCTAGAAACGTCACTGATAGGTGACGCAAGTGGGTGGCACCAAGGGGTGGTGCTAACAGAATGTTGCAATGTCAGCAGAAATCGGAAGCTTGGATGCGCGCGCAGCTGCATGACGTGTGATAGACGGGGTGCAGGGGACTTGACATTTACACTGGCGGAAAGAGACAGAAGTCTGGCATGTCAGATCAACTTGTGCTTCTATCATATCCGATATCTGATGTTTAGGAACTAAGCTATCTGGGCAGAAAGGTCTCTAGAGCAGAAGCTATTCTATACTTGCTGTGAGTGCGTGTATAAGCGCCTGATTGTCTGAGGAGAAGCGTGGGGCATGGGGCCTTCCATGGAAGCATGGCAACAGAGGCTATGAATTACTTGCATAAAGACAGGTTGGCCCTTTAGCCCTGTAGCTGAGGAAGGATGTTTACTGAAGCTAGCAAGCTGGAATGTATCTTCGGGGAGGAAAACAGATAACTCGAAGGTTATAGTCAATCTTGGCAGGCAGCAGGCTGAGCTGAGCACGGAGGGCCGCGCTAGAAGTAAGTCAGAGTTCACGGGTACGGGGGCTGCTTGGGCAGAGGCCCTCGCAGTCAGAAGCCAGAAAAAGAGGCTCGGTGGCAGAGATTCAGGGCCTACTTTCAGCCAGGCTGAAAAACGTAGGAGTACACTTCAAAAAGACGTTGGCATAGCATACTTAGGAACGGACCATCAAACCCATTCATGGTGGGTCTGAAAGAGGACAAGTTAACGTTGGACGCAAATGTATTTGCGTCTTCATAGCTGGTACAGGAGGGAAGTTACATGCACTTTTAACTCGTACATGGAGTCGGTGGGGTACTCGCTAGGGAACACAACATGACCATAAAATTTATATTACCTCATTCCCTCCTTGTTCCCTACGGACCCTTCATGATATATCGATCCTCATAAATCGATCAGTTTGTTCTTGTAACATTATATGTTCGTCTTTCTTTCTTTGACTGTTCGAGAGGCAACTGGAATGCTCAATGCAGGATGTGGCACACAGTCCACATATCGCTGGCCCACACTGCAGGCACAGGCAACAACTGAATACTATAACAAGGCCAATGCCTAGGAACGATAAGATCTTCCATCCCCAAGCTGTCAACGTAGTCCAGAACCAACCGGACCAAGTCCAGGTGCCTGGATTCTGATGTATCTGATTTGCAATTTTATGTAAACGGGTGATAGCTTGATAGACAGATGGTGCGTTTTGTGGAATGAAAACACAGCAACTTGACCCGATGACCTTACAAGCTCCACCTCTATCTGCCAAGATGACGTCAATCACAAGACGATTTTGAAGGACAACAGTCCGTATAGCAGACTGCTCCTCTGTTAAGTTACCTAGAGCGGAGGCAGTTTCATTCACTACTGCTTCGAGTGTTCTCGTTAATCTGCGTATTAATTTACTGTTTTGGACAGGTCCTAGGAAGAAAAAGAATCCTTTATTGAAATCAGTGTACTGTTCCCATGCCGTTTCTGTGTAGTCGACAAGGGGAATATCTCTTTTGGGTCTATTCGGTGCTAGATTCGTATTTCTATGGTAATCAGGAGGAGCTAGGAAAACAGGTGGCAGAAGGAAGGCAATATAACAGGTACCATCCCAATCTGGAGGCAAACGTATGTATGCGGTATGACCACAAACAAAGTAGGAATGACTGATAGCTTTAAAGGACGATTTACCATGGTCACTGAACTCGACCACAGTAGTGCATTTACTATGACCTACGTGTACTGAACCTTTCTTGCTAACACATAATTCACCTGTGACTGGTAGTACTAACATATGGGGCAGAACTGGAGCAGTTTCAGATTCAACAGTGAGGATCATAAGGCTAATTGTGTAATTACCTAATCCATATACTTCATTTTCTAGATCAGTTCCTATTCGAGTGGGAAGTCCTTCTTTATCAGGATAACAGACGTTGAGCAGGACTAAGTTCAAGTTTCCCCAAACCCAGCCCCCATCGAAAACAGCAATATCAGGATCTAAAGAATTAATTATTTTAAACCATGCTCCACAGGAGCCATTGTGAGTGAATGGGTACGGAAAGAGAGGCAGAGCTCCCTTGTAATTCTGGTAGGGAGGGAGTCGACCACATATCCAACAGTCTGTAGCATTACTTGTCTGATGGGAATGGTGTAACATACTAATGAATGTATTGTTGCGCAGCGCAAGTCTGTAAGAGAGTTCATGTGCAGGAAGTTCACTAAAAGTGTGTTCAGCAGAGACATTGTAAGCAGATTGTTCACGCCTGAAAATAGGCCAGTACATAGGAAGCAGAATGCTGGCAATAATAATTAGAATACTCAGAATAAACATGATTATTAGTGTCACTATGCAGTGACTACGAAGTGATTTGCAATATGTTCTTCTCTTTTCCTCTCTCTCTCTAACTCGATCTAGGGGATACATGTCAGAAACTATTTAACCGATTCACCTAAGGGAGGACTTAAACAATTAAACTGTCTGACTTGCTAGATCGAAGCTTCATTCGGTAAAGTTCTTGAGGAGTCTTTTCTCTTTTAGGCACAGTAACGTCTTGTGCTTCAACACAGTCTTTGGTGGGGGTGGACGAGTCAGAGTCCTGTTTCAGTCCGTTTTTTAGTTCATTGCATAGTTTGATGTGACTCGTGTGGACCCACCCCTTTCTCCCCTCGATTTTCACGGCGGTCCTAGTGGTAAGCAGAACGGTCTTTGGAGACTTCCAGCGGGGCTCCAGCGGACTTTTCCGGTCGAAATTCCGGACGACTACCAGGTCACCTGGGCGGACCTCATGCGCCTTTACATCGGTGTTGTCAGGGAAGGCTGCGGCAACCTGTGAACGACATGATTGGAGTGCAGACATCAAGGAGGCAAGGTAATCTGTCAACATGTTACAATCAATATCAGTGATCTTTTTCGGAACGGGCGTCCCCCACATATTCGGCGGTCTGCCAAAGACCACTTCGTACGGAGATAGCCCTGATCTCGAGTGGGCGACCATCCTCATGTAGAATAGTGCCACGGGCAGGGCGACTATCCAGTCGACCCCTTTTTCCTGACAGATCTTGGCAAGACGGATTTTTAGTGTCTGATTATGCCTTTCTACAAGGCCAGCTGCTTCGGGATGTCGGACACAGTGGAACCTCCACTGATATCCTAGCAAGAGGGAAACTTGTCTCATCAGCTCGGACGAGAACGGCTGTCCGTTGTCTGAATACACGACACGGGGCAAACCGTACCGTGGGAAGAATTCACGAACCAACTGTCTGGCAGTGGTCGGAGCAGTGTAGTCTGGGACTGGGTATGCTTCGGTCCAGCGGGACAGAGCACAAACAATTACAAGGACATACTTAAATCCTCTACAGCTATTCATCTGGATATAATCCATCTGGAGGACTTCAAAAGGGTGATCGGGAGGATGAAATCCACCTTGCTCAACAGGGACGCTTTTACCTGGATTGAACTGACAACAGATCATGCAAGTACGCACTTTCTGTTTTGCTGCTGCTCGTAAGTGTTTGTTGTACCAGAGATTCTGTAAACTGTCTAACATGGCTTTCTCTCCAAGATGGGCAGGACTATGTGCTGTATTTATCATGACTTGAACCATTGAGTCGGGGAGAAACCATATAGATTTTCCCTTCGTCACCCAACCTTGATCTGTCTGAATCCCTCCTAGTTCAGTCCATTTCTTTATCTCCTCTGGAGTAGCATGTGTCTGGATATCAATTACATCTAGGGCGGGATCTCTAACTGCCATACACTGGGTCTGGACTATTGTCTTTGTCACATCAGTAGTCTGGGTGTAAGTCAATGCTGTATGTTTTGCTGTCTGGTCTGCCAGGTCGTTACCCTGGGAAACAGAATCTGTGACTTTAGTATGTGCCTTACACTTCATGACTGATATGCCCGAGGGCAAATGTATTGCTTCTAACAGTGCTTGAATGAGGGGGCCATGTTGGATCTTGGCCCCATGAGAAGTCAGAAAACCTCGTTCTTGCCAGAGGACTCCGAAGTCGTGTACAACTCCGAAGGCATAGCGGGAATCTGTGTATATGTTAACATTTCTGTTCTTGGCTAGAATACAAGCTCGAGTCAGAGCGATGAGCTCTGCTGCTTGAGCAGACAGGGTGTCAATACGATGTGTTTCTTTAATTTCAGTTTCAGTGGTCACGGCGTACGCGGCCACTAATTCTCCTGTACTTGTTCTCATGCATGAACCATCCACATAAAGTGTCAGGTCTGGATTTGTCAATGGGACATCTGTTAAGTCTCGTCTAGGCTTAGTTACTGCATTAATTATTTCTATACAATCATGCGGAGCTGGATCTGTCATAACTGTAGGTAACAGTGTTGCGGGGTTCAGGATGCTGCAACGTCTGATTTCTATGTGTGGCTGGAATAGTGTTAATTCATAACCTGTCAGTCGTGCTATAGTTAAGTGTTGAGTCTGGGTTCTGTTTAACAAAACCTCTACAGAATGTGGTACTTGAACTGTTAACTGATGACCTAAAACAATTGAATCACTTTGTCTTATTGCTAACGCTGTTGCTGCTACTGACTTTAAGCACGCAGGGAGTGCTTGAGCTACTGAATCCAATGTACTAGAAAAATAAGCACAAGGCTTATGTGAACCTGCTTGGTCTTGAGTGAGGACAGACAACGCTGTGCCATCACGTTCTGTAACAAAAAGTGTAAACGGTTTGCTGTAACATGGTGTCGCTAAAACTGGTGCTTGGCATAAAACTTTCTTTAATTCTTCAAAAGCTTGTGTGTGTTCCTGAGTCCAAGGGAGGACAGTCGAAGTCGCTGCCTCCTGTGTCGTTAACTGGATGAGTGGTTTAGCTAGAAATGCATACTGGGGAATCCATTGTCTGCAGTACGAGGTGAGGCCTATGAAGGCCCGCACTTCCTTTTGTGTCTTGGGTTGCGGCATGTTCACAATTAACTGAATGCGATCGGGAGTGAGCTGTCTCCCCACTTTGGACAGCAAGTGACCCAAGTACACAACTTGCTGAACACAGAATTGTAGCTTCGAAGGAGACACCTTGTGTCCCTTGTCGGCCAGGAAATGTAAAACTGTCAGTGATGCTTTTTCACATTCGGGCTCACTTCGTGCGGTGATCAGCAGATCATCGACGTATTGTAGTAAAGCGGTGTTAACTGGCATTTGAATACAATCTAGTTGTCTTTTCAGTGCTTGACTATAGATGCTGGGGCTTTCTGTGAATCCTTGAGGTGCGCGCGAAAATTTGAAACTGCGTCCATTTAAACAGAATCCGAAGAGATATTGGCTCTCTGGATCAATAGGCACGCTGAAGAAGGCGTTCTTGAGATCAATTACAGTAAAGAACGTTGCTTCTGAATCAATAGCAGTCAAGAGAGATGATATATCGGGGACCACAGGATACTGTGGGATAATGCATTTATTCAATTCTCGAAGATCAATCACCAGCCGATATACTGGCGGTGCATTGGGATCAGTACGTTTAAGAATCGGAATGATGGGTGAGTTACAGATATTGGAGTCGGTCTCGACGACCACTCCTTGGGCAATGAGCTCTTCAATGATTTTCAGTAAAGCCGCTACAGCATCGGGTGGTAACTTGTATTGTCTGATTCTGGGTAATACAACACCTGCCTTGAGGGTAACGCGGTATGGTGTAATGTGCATACATCCTACATCAGTTGGGCCTTTTGCCCACAAGTAATCAGGTACATTTTTCAATCTGACGTCAAACTCACGAAGGACGTAATGGCCCTTGAAATCCCGCAGAAAGAGTCTAACCCCCTCCGGGGAACAGCATATTATAGCTCCTAGAGCTTTCAGTGTTTTAATTCCTAACAGATTTTCCGGACATGATTTTGTTAGTAACAGGTCTGTAACGCGTGATAATGGACCCACAGCCAGGGGAACTGGTTCTGATACTTCATTTACAATAGGTTGTCCTGAAAAACCAAGGGAAACATTTTGTGAGCCTGAGAGGGGTGCCCCTGGAACTTCGTCATGACTTATTGTAGTGCGACTTGCCCCTGTGTCAATTAAAAACTTTCTATCTTTCCCCAATACTTGACTGTGTACATAAGGACCTTCTTGATCTACAGGAATCTCGATAAGAGGCAAGCCACCTTCCCTCTCTAGGCTGTTTCATGTATATCGGGAATATTCGGGGTAAGCAGACTGGGCATACTGGTACATCTGTTGTGAGACTTGCTGAGTTGCAGCAATGGGCTGTGGCTGTGGTACTGCTACGGTCTGTGTTGTCTGTGCAGTTGCATGCATGGGCTGTGCATTCTGTGTAGACTGATGCTGGTTATGATCTTGTCTAGGCGGATGCGGTCTCTCTTTAGTTTTACCTGTCGCTATGTTATGTTTCAGAACTGCACATTCGTGTACGTAGTGACCTGGCTGCTTGCAATAATTACATGTCCCTTTAACAGGAGCTGCAGCGTGACTTGTCTGGGTCGTACCTTTCCTGTGACTGTCGGATGGGACCGTCTGGGCTACTAACATTTTCATTTTCGTGTCTTTCATGCGCTTCTGTTCCTGATCTTGTTCTTCCCTAATTCTATTCTGGTGATATTGTAACATTTGTAACATCTGGGATGGCGTATTTGCTTGCCATGTACTCTCGACTTTATACACTCTATTTTTAACTAACGGTAGGGAATTCTCGACTAACTTTGATACAAAAAGATGTGGGTACGACTCGCTACTTGGCTGGAGGCCACTATTGATAATAAAACATTTCTCGAATCTTGAATAAAAGTCGCTAGTATCTTCATCATGTTTCTGTTTACAGGACGAGATTGCATCCCAATCCTCCTTTCTAGTTGTCAATAATCTGGGCAGGACCTGTACTATTAAACCTGGTAATGCTTTAGTTTTGTCCCCAAGGCCTAACCCTGGAACCCGTTTCTTTTCTTCATCCTCTATTTCTGCCCAGGCAATCTTTGCGTCTCCCACCTCCCAGTCCTTTTCCTTTAATTTCTCGAATATACCCGTAGGCAATAATACTTTCAACATTTTCATGATATCATCATATGTGTAGTCCCCCATCAGTAACATGTCTTTGAGCTCTCTATGAAAACCTGCAGGGTCTTTATCATGGCACGGTACTAATTTCTTCATTTCTAACAGTTCTAATTTAGTTAGAGGCGTGTGTACATACACGCGTTTCAAAATTTTATCCTCACCCATGACAGGGTGCACTTCTCGCAAGGGGTTCTGACTTTCAATACCACCCCCGCACTGCATATGGTACATTTTCCTTTCTGGAGGTGGGGCGGGAACATATTCAGGACTTACAAAGGTGTCATATCTGCGTCGTTGTTCTAGAATTATTTGAACTAATTTAGTGCTTAGGCCTCTCCATCTATCCATCAGTAGTGTTTCTAGTGTCTCATGTAAGGGACCTGGATCGGAATAATGTTTTCTGTACTTAATGAGAAGGTGCTGAATCATATATATACCTGCTAATTTCTGTTCGTCGGGGGAGAGGTTCAGAAATGTCTGTGCTACGGTGTCATCATTATATATGTCTGCATTTTCGGCCCATGATACCGCTGATCGGGCTAATTCTTGTTCATCCATAGAATTGAGTACATGGTACCCAACTCGATCTCGAAGCCGTTTATCAGTTTCCTGGAACTGATGTTCAGCAGAATTCGGATTCGTTAAGGCAGAGAAGAAAACTCTCTTGCTTTCTGGACGGATACCCTTCCTAAGATAAGTTCCCTTACCTACATATGCTATAGTGCTTGTAGTCGGTTCTAGTTCTTCAGATTCTTCTTCCTCCTCGGAGGGAGCCTTTTCTTTCTTTTTCTCGTGTACTGCTATCACTGCTTTCTTAATCTTTTTATACATGGCCTCTATGCAATTTTGTCTGTCATGTTTTCCATCGGCTATATTTTGACCCCACTTGTTCAATGCATCTAATTCACTCTGCTCTGTTCCGGGCCTGTCTCGTTCTCTTATTAGACAATTTATGAAAAATCGTAGTATCAGTGCTTGCATGGTAACTTTCTGTTTCTCCAGGGCATCCTTAATACTGTCGGGGTCCTTTCCCGTTTGAACGAACTCATATATTCTATCTAGGTGCTCCTTCATTCCTGCATAACATAACAAACTATCAGTAGCAGATCTTAACCGTAAAGACGCTAATATCATTAAGTCGTCCTGTCCAGGTTCTGGATCATATCTACAAACTGACATATTTTCTTTTAGTGCATCAAGACGGGATGAATTAGAAGAACGGGGGGATCTGTGCGTAAAAGGACTCTGCATACCTCTGAGATTTAATCTGTGAGTCGGTGGCGGGGTCTGGAGACCCGCGGTCGCACCTCCTGAAGCGGAAACTTGGGCATTATCTCTGTGTGTAGTCAGTATCTGAATTTGTCTTTTAGTAGGATCTGATTGAGGTGGTTTCGGCAGATCAGTTTTAGGTGAGGGAAGTGGCGGAGCTGGCGGAACGGGACTAGTCTTTTTCGGTGTCGGCTGAGAGTGATCTTGGGGGGCAGTACCACCCCCGGCCCTGTCAGTAGGCAGGGCACGAACAGGCAGATTGGTGTAAGCTGGCGCTACATCTTCGAGATATGAATTTAGGAATATGTCTTTAGTAGTCTTATGCATTACTTTAGTTGGAACTAATGGTGACGGCAAATTTTTCGGTATTTCTGAAATGGCGTCAGGGGTACCATCGGCCAAAAGATACATGTTGTTCACTTTGCCATTTAGGATACGATCTATTTGTTCTACTTTTACTCGAATTCCCTCAGTAACTAATTCGTTTTCTTGGGCCTTTTCTGATTCTTTAAGCCTGTCTTCTCTACGGAGGGCTCTATCAGCACGCTTACGTGATTCCTTACGCCAAAATTCTATGGCGTCTTTCTGAGATTGTCTAGCTTTCTTTTTCCGTAATATTTCTTCTACCTTTATGATGCACTCGGCATCCCATGTTCCGTTAACTGGCCATCGGTATCTTTCCTCTAGGTGCTTGGTATAATCTGTCCATAACTCTAGATACAAGATGGCGTCTATGCCATGCTTATTATACATGAAATTACCTGGAGTGTCCCTAGGGGGGATTGGAATCTCTTCCTCTAACATCCCTTTCCTAGTTCCTATCTGCTTTAATTTGTTAAAAAACGGCATTGTGCCTACTTGATACTGAAATGCTTGATCCTTAATACTTAATTTCGCCTGTAACTATTTAAACAAAAAAAACACAATAATACACAAGAACAATCACATTCATACCACGACATTAATTACATGAAACATTTAAAGACATAGCTAACTTCCCCCTACTCTGAATGTACCGCTCAACGATACAGATACACTGCTGTAACAGTGCAGAAATTCGGAATACTTTATATACTGCTAAACAGTACAGATACACTGCCTAAAAACAGTGCAGACCGGACTTGCGTACCCAAACCCGTCTAGATACGACCCAGCAATGGTACTCACCGGGAAGCACGGAAAACAGAAGGCCTCGGAAAACTCGACTGGACTCGACTCGGAACTTCGGAAAACTTCGGAAAACTTCGGAAAACTTCGGAAAACTTCGGAAAACTGGTGGGCCTCTTCACACCTCGGACCTTGCTTCCTTCGGCTGGGCTCTGGTCGGGATCCTCCGCACTCCTCACCGCCTCGTCTGGGCACTGATCGCAGTCTTCGTCACCTCCGTGTGTCAGAGGGGGATGCAGGAAATCCTGCCAGTACACGTGTTGTCCGTCTAACTGATGGCAGGGGACACGGATTGCAACGCACCTTCCGGCGCGTGAGGTGGGGGAGGGGTCCCTGTTCGGGCGCCAAAATGATGTAAATAATTAATTTACTCTCTTAATTTCTATGCAGGTAAGTACTTAATCAATAATAACTCAATCGGAAAGAAGGAAAACAGAGTCCGTGGTGTAAGAGTTTCTAAGGGTTTTTATTCCTCATAAAGGAATCAGGATATCATGTTCTGACCACCACACAGGATGTCAGAAGGGATAGATGAGCGCGCCATCGTTTATTGACAATACATAGCTTATATACTTGATTTACATCATAATGTTCAATGTAAGAGGCGTAACAGCTGAGAGAAGACAAGATAACA
Organism: Lissotriton vulgaris; assembly: GCF_964263255.1. NCBI lineage: Eukaryota > Metazoa > Chordata > Amphibia > Caudata > Salamandridae > Lissotriton > Lissotriton vulgaris. Next base: position 1,314,779,733 of record NC_141695.1, read on the forward strand.
GTATACACGTGGTGCTAGTACATCATCAAGAGGCGTAAACTAGGCGTAACTAGGCGTGTGTGCTAGAAACGTCACTGATAGGTGACGCAAGTGGGTGGCACCAAGGGGTGGTGCTAACAGAATGTTGCAATGTCAGCAGAAATCGGAAGCTTGGATGCGCGCGCAGCTGCATGACGTGTGATAGACGGGGTGCAGGGGACTTGACATTTACACTGGCGGAAAGAGACAGAAGTCTGGCATGTCAGATCAACTTGTGCTTCTATCATATCCGATATCTGATGTTTAGGAACTAAGCTATCTGGGCAGAAAGGTCTCTAGAGCAGAAGCTATTCTATACTTGCTGTGAGTGCGTGTATAAGCGCCTGATTGTCTGAGGAGAAGCGTGGGGCATGGGGCCTTCCATGGAAGCATGGCAACAGAGGCTATGAATTACTTGCATAAAGACAGGTTGGCCCTTTAGCCCTGTAGCTGAGGAAGGATGTTTACTGAAGCTAGCAAGCTGGAATGTATCTTCGGGGAGGAAAACAGATAACTCGAAGGTTATAGTCAATCTTGGCAGGCAGCAGGCTGAGCTGAGCACGGAGGGCCGCGCTAGAAGTAAGTCAGAGTTCACGGGTACGGGGGCTGCTTGGGCAGAGGCCCTCGCAGTCAGAAGCCAGAAAAAGAGGCTCGGTGGCAGAGATTCAGGGCCTACTTTCAGCCAGGCTGAAAAACGTAGGAGTACACTTCAAAAAGACGTTGGCATAGCATACTTAGGAACGGACCATCAAACCCATTCATGGTGGGTCTGAAAGAGGACAAGTTAACGTTGGACGCAAATGTATTTGCGTCTTCATAGCTGGTACAGGAGGGAAGTTACATGCACTTTTAACTCGTACATGGAGTCGGTGGGGTACTCGCTAGGGAACACAACATGACCATAAAATTTATATTACCTCACAGCGATGCCTGCCCTGACAGGACCGCAAAGAAAGCATTCATTACAGAATAACAGGAGCAGAACAACAATGCCTCGAATCACAACGAGGAGCAGCAAGAACCCACAGAACACTCTGGAAAAAATAGAATGTATAAAAGCTGGGATTACACCAAAAATTGTTTAAAAATTTGTCACGAGGTCAGAGCCCACAAGTTAAAAAAAGTGGGCCAGGTCGTGGTTTCAGACACATTAAATAATTGAGGTATCAGTTCACTGAAATGTAGGGGGAGATTGGTGTTTAACAATGAATGTATCTCACTTGAAGTTCCCGCCACCTGCAATTGAAAGGTCTCACTTCTTGTTGAAACAATAACACTTTGAGTCTCAAACTATCTTCACTCCCGTGCAGCGGAGGAAATGTGATGCTCTTGCAGCAAGGGACTAACTGGGAAATCAATACTACATATGGGATTCCTGCCCGCAGAATGCAATAGTCCTGATTATTAAGAATGAGATAGCTTTTCTTTGAAAGCAACGTGAGAGTGGGAATAATTGCGGGAACTGGAGTTCCCTTAAAAAAACAAGCCACATTGGGGGCAGACATATAGCAGGCGCTGTGAATTGTCACCTGTTTACTAACAAGGGAATGACTGGCTTTGAAGTCACACTCCTCTAATGTAAGAAATACTTCTCTCTCAGCTCATTGACAGCGATAGATAAATGGCAGGGACTCTAACTCATGAATGTAGCGTTTCCCAAAGGGTTCATATCTTCCTACCAGAAACGGTTTCATGCAAGAAGTGAATTGAAAGGTCAAAATGGGCAATAAGATAACTCAGTGGATTAACCAAAACACAGAAGGAGCAGTGGCGGTTCCTCCGCTAAGGTGGAGGAGCGTCGCCACACTGCTGCAAAGCAGTGAAAGACAGAAAAAAACTCAAGGGTATTATCATTGTATTTGGCTCTGCTGCACAGCTTTGCTGGGCAGGCAGGACTACCCTGCTCGGAGACCAGGGGAGGAGTAGTTCGCCCTCTCAGTCCAGTCAAACAGTCATGAGCACTGCACATGTTCTCCATGCAGGCTATATTACAGCCTGCGTGGAGAAAATGCCCAGGCCCCCATTCCCTGGCTGACTGTGGACCATGGCGCATAGACCAATCACAACACTACTTTGCAGGGTTGTGATTGGCTTAGGGAAGGTAGCCTGACTGCTTCCTATTTCAGCCTGGGAGAGGAGAGGCAGACGACGTGGGAGAGAGCAGTGAGGTGGTCTTTATTTATTTATTTATTTTATTTTTCCCATCCGACCCGCCACCAGCCCGCCCCGCCACTCCTGATCCATGCCACTCACTACAGAGAACGAGATTCCGCCACAGTAAAGGGAAGCTTCTCTATGTGTAACATGGTGTCTTTCATAGACATTGATTGGTGTGTATGTGTCTGTTAATGGTAAGAAAAAAGCAGTACAAAGATAACGCCAAGGAAGTCGTCTATTCTTAAGTGTTTGGAGTATCCAGCTAAATTGCGTAATTGATCTAAATTGATTCTGACCATGATAAAATGTAGAAACTTTATTTTCTCAATATCAATTACAGACGCAAAAATATTATCCAAAGTATAAATACGAGATGACAATGTATTAATACTGTTGTCGACTACAGCAGGAACTTTATCCAAATTATCTTGATCATTTTGGTGTAAACGTACTGCAGTCTCCAATTGCGACAATTTTCACAGTTCATTGTAAGCAGCACTAACAAATTGTTTAGAACATGCGGACTTTGGACCTAAAAGAAAATCATATAAGTTCATGTCTTCAGACAGGTGAGAAAGATGTTGTTTAACTGTAGACAAAGCGGAATGTTCTAACCACTGGTGATACAAGTTACCCACAGAATCTCTTGTTTCCCTGTGAGAGTGTGTTGATTGTACATAACTGGGATCAGGTCTATTTAATTTGAACCCAGATGTGGTGTTTAAAAAACATTAATGACAAGCATCATCATACAGTGGTCACAACGATCACCCACCCAGAGCTATGTTTGAAGAATTAAATGTGCCATTCTGTATCACTTCATTTAACTGTTTGATTACGAACCATTGAAAAGGGGCAGAGATGGAATGTTGAATGAATGAATGAATGAATAAATGAATGAATGAATGAGTGCGGTTAATCAAAACCATTACAAAGCGCATCATATTTTTTTAAAAATAGGAGAAAAAACACTTTTAGAAATGTAAAACAATAAATATTCGTTCGAAAGAATATTAAAAACCACCATTTGTTTTTGTTTATAAAATAAGACAGAAATTTGAGAACAACCTGTATTGGGCAAAGCAAGTCAAAAGTTCAGCATTTTCCAAGCCTCCACAACCCGGGCCCAGCTTTCTATGGAACTCCAGAGGGTGCTCCTGACTCAGCATGTGGAGAGTTGCCCTTCAATAGTGTGCTAGTGTGGTAAACACATTTCCCAAAGCTCGCCATGTGCTTTACAATGTCCAAAGTATAAAGTTGTTGGACTGCCTCTTTTGCTGTACGGGTGCCAAGTTGAAGGAGAATTGGTCTAAGATAAGTTCTACGAGCTGGCTGGAGGGCTGGACAGCAAAATAGATGGTGGGCCAAGGATACTCGTTTGTAATTGCAGAAGCGGCACTCCCTAATACTTGGCCTTGGGTTTGCGGTTGGATATAGTTCTTTTAAAGGAAGATGGTGTAATCTGGCAGCTAAGATCCTGTGTAAGGCTGGGCTCACAACGGCCTGCCTAAGGTGGAGCGTCTGGCTGGACTGGGTGTGTGGGAGACTTTGGGTCTCGTGAAAGCCTCTTGCTGCCAGGGATTCCATATCCAAAGTGCGAGAGCGTAGCCGCAATTGGTTTTTGATTGTTGCCTTGATGATAGCATAGTTGGTTAAACTGGGGTCCCAATTCTCTGTGGCAAGCTGCAGAAGATCTTTGGCTAAGGCAAGACAAGCAGACCATGGGTTGCTGGTTTGTAGGAAAATAGATTTCAAAACCGCCTTCATAGAGTTTATGGGGGCCGCAGTTCTTAAGAAAAAGTATTTCAAGAGAGTAGCCAGCTCCTCTAAAATTTGTTGATTGAGGTCAAATTCTAAACAAATTAAGGTGTTCCTGTTGCAAGCTGGTAGACGGAATATCTTTTTGTAGGCGGTGCAATGTATTTTGTCCAGGTCTTGCGAAAATTTCCCTGGAAATGCCTGTTGCGCGTAATTGGGGGACGGTAAAAGTTTGACCCTCAGGACTCTTTGTATGGCCATTGTTGTGGGGTTATCCAGAGTCGCGTATAATTTCAAAGGGCATAGGTGACCATTTTTCCCTTCTGCTGCAGTTTGTGGAGGTGCACCTGTGGGCGATTCGCTGATCCAAACTCCCAGGTAGTTGTAAGATTTGATACAGTCCAGAGTCAGCGTGCCCAACAGCCATTTTGCCACCTTTTTTTTGAGTAATGGCCAAAAAATACTATTTTGGACTTTGTTGAATTAGCGACCAGCTTGTTCTGTGCATTGTATACCGAAAGGGCCGTAAGCACTTTTTGAAGCCCTATTTTAGTATGGTCAGAAGGAACCAGATCATCGGCGTACTGCAACAGCTGCATCTTTGTGATGCCAATCCTGGACGTGGCTAATGAGGCTCCTTGCAGTGCCCGGCCCATATCCGCAATATACAAATTAAAGAGCATCAGGGCCAGGACACATCCCTGCTTTAGCCCCCGGTCCATGGTAATTTTCCCTGTAGCGAACTGACTGGTGAATTTGACCCTTACCCAGGTGTGCGAGTATAGGGATTTAATAGCTTGTAATAGGGGTGGACTGATGTTCCAGTGTGCCAGTTTCTGCCAAAGGATAGATCAGTTTACAACATCGAAGGCCGCATAGTTGTCGATGAAGCAGGCAAAAAGCGGCGGGATGCAATGGGACACTGCTTGCTGGGCTAGATACGACAGGGAAACAATGTTATCCACAGTTGAGCCCCCTGGTCTAAACCCGGTCTGATAAAAGGGCAAAAGTCCTTGCGCCTCAACCCACTCCACTAATTCAGCCAAAAGTAAGCTTGCATAGGCCTTGCTCTCGATGGCCAGGAGGGCGATCATTCGGTAGTTCCCAGGGTCAGTGTTTGGTCCTTTTCTATATATTGGTTGAGATGGAATGTTGGGACTATTCACGTCTTTAATTTTCATCAATCCAAGACAAGTAGTTTGCTGTACCTTCTCATTAAGAAAAATAATTTGCATAGAAATTAAACATGCACAAAATAGCACAAAATAGTGATTCCGTTCCTGGAACTTGCCAGGATTTAGAAACCCAAATAGATTTCATGTTAATGTTATCCTTCCAATAATCACAGCCTTTCAAGCAGGGTTATCAATAAAGGACAAAGTATATGTTAATTTAGTTTGAGTAAGCATATATGTTTTAATAGTTGGGGCCAATTTGAAGTAATATGATCTTGGTTCAGAAGTGTCATGACTCGTGAAATATGTGTATTTCATCTTGTGTGTTTTGGAGATAACTTGCTGCGGGGAAGGACAATGTTCCTATTGTGTATACTTTTATTGGGGATGCTGCCCACTGGCTTTATGTAGAAAATGATGCCCATAATGTTGGTAACAGAACACCTTGGCATGGTTAGCAAAGTTCAAATATACATCTTCAGATTCAAAAACAGTATAATATTGAAATTCGGAAAACATCAAATTTATAGTATCAACATCCCAATCATCCGATTGCAACCCAGGGACTATAACTTCACTCATGGAAACACAGAATACAAATGGTATCTGAAGGGTCTCCATAGGACTGAACACAACGGATGGTACTTTAACCCATACAATTCCATCAGTGACTGGGACCACTGAAATGTTGACAAGGGACTGGTCTCCTTTCATTTTGTGTGAGAAAGAATGGAGAGTCAATTCTGCAGTAGAACATTCTGGGAGGTAATGGTAATTGATCCAAAGGAAGAAAACAGTCACGGATCCAATACACATGAACAGAAAAACCAATGGAAAACACGATCCAGACATATATACAAGGTGGAACTACATAAGTGCACCTGAACCAATGAGATGAAGACCCAGATCTGTGCTGGTGGTGAAATTAAATCAGAATATAATGAAGAACTGTGTGAAGAAAAGTTATCTTCATCAATTTAGTAGCCTTGAGAACTCAGCTGGAACAAAGAAGGCTGTAAGTCCGGAGTAGTACTTGACAAATGCACTACAGCAGGAGCCTCGAGAGGGGGATCAAAATAAATAATTTCTATTATAGAATGTGAAGTTATTGTATCAGGTACCAAGTCTACAGAAGACTCAGCTTCCCCTTCCGGGGTCCAGGGAGAAGTACGAACGATGGTGCTCAATGGTTGCAAAGCAAAAGACTGTATGGAGGTCCCCTTAGCATTTTATTTAGAATCAGCCATATGGTGTAGTTTGACATGTTCAATTGAAAAATAACGATTGTCCTTGGATCCTACAAGAGGAAGTAAAATCACAGTTTGGATACCCTGAAGACCAAACACTTAAACAGGAGTACGGTGAGAGGGACCAAATTCTTTCTTGATCACCAGCTTTTCTCGAACCAGTTCAGAGACAGGAAACTGAATAGCTGCATCCGATGGGAGAGTGGAAGGCATGTGTTCACGTTGTATTTCATATAGGGCAGTCAACCAGCCAGGCCCTGTACCTAATGACATCACTGTTAAAGACTGTTTTAAATCACGGTTTATCCATTCCACAACGGAATTGCCCTCGGGTTTACTATATGGAGAAGAGAAATGCACCAGCACTTGACGTTATTGAATCTCTGTATACCTTAGAGGTGAATGCTGGACCCTGGTCAGAATGGAAAGTGCCACAGGCATAGGTCTCTAAAATGACATGAAAATATTTGATAACAGTTAGAAGGTCAGCAGAGTGCTATTGCTAGACCCAGAGGAATCTAGTGCATGAATCCACTGCAATCAAAATACATTGTTGTGGATTGTTGGATACAAGGGAACTGTAAGGATCAAGATAAACACAGCCAAATGGCTAATTGGAAATAAACAGTTGTGTCTCCGAGGGACAGAACACAGTGGAAAGTTTAATCTGCTGGCAAATGTCACAGCATAAGACATAACAGTGAGCCTGCAGATAGAGACCCCGCCACCAATAACGCTGTTGTAAAAGGGAAATGTTGGCTAAAATTACTGCATGTGCAGAAGCCCTGCCCTCATGGGCTGCAACCATTAAAGTCTGCCTACGGTCAGTGTTGGGGATCAGCTGATCTCCAACTTAAGGAATTGTGACAAACAGAAAATTTTCCTTAGTCAATTGATAATTATATTTCACTGGGAATCCTTGAGGAAAAGTGCCACCATCCCGAGATGTGGAAATGGTAGCTAAAATGTAATCATCTATTTTTGTTTTAAAATGAGTAACTGCAGCTACTTTCATTTGGCTACTTCAGACTTGGCGCCTTTATCAGCCATCGAATTTCCAACAGGGTGCGCTCCTGCACGCTGATGGCCCAATGTATGTATAATCTAACCCAAAGCATTTTATGCTTTATTGTGCCACGTTTAAACCCACAAAACTCATTTGGTTTACAAAGATGTAAATTGTCATCATGAGACTGTATACAATAAGAAGAATCACACACCACAACAATGGTCAAAGCAGGATCAGAATATACTAGAGCCAACAGGAAACCCCTCAATTTGGCAAATTATGCTGTACAGTCCCCAAGGGCCTGTTTATGAATGAAAGAGGAGCAAAAAACACCTTTGTTAACAGTACTAACTACAATAAATCACGCTGCAGGAGAAGCTTCTTTGCACCCAACGGCCGGTTAAGCCGCGCCATCGATATAAATGATACATTTTTACTGATCAAGAGGAAGAATAGAAGAAGGTAAAGAGTAGACATACATGTTCATATTCCAGGAACTCATGAGTTTGCAAGGAAGAGTCAAAGAAAAAACTGACATCAGCTGATGTCAAAGATATGGCCCAGTGAATCCAACGTGGGTGGAGGACTTTAGAATTAGGAACAGTAGACTTTGTGACTGCTTCTAGGGCTGGTACAGGTGAAAAGACATAGATGCGTTTTCCCTGAGCAAGAGGGTGTTCCTTAAGAATGGTGTTCTGGACCGCAGTCAAAATGTTTCTGGTAGAAAAACACACTTCAGCAAGATTATAAAGATGCCATTTAAGAGAAATAGGAACAGGGCCACCCTAATTAAATGTCATATAAGTGAAACCATAGCACCCAGCATTATCCGGATGACCGTGTTTGTGGTATTCAATCTTGTCTGCAAGTATTGCATCGATTGTAATGTTAGGAGGGTTTTTTTCTTTTCAGACCTCACCCACAATTATTACCATTGCTATATGGTTATTTCACTATAGTGTATCTCAATTCAACCTAAAAACTACCATCGACCATCCACCCATTAACTAAAAAAGTGTGGAGAGGAAAAAAGGCACCTCACGGTTGCAACACCAGGGGGAACAGCTGACTGGTACTCGCCAGCGAACCTCACTTCTCATCATATGTTACCTTTTTCCAAAAGAAAAGGAAAATGTGTGTGTAATAGAAAGAAGACCTCTGCCCAAGGAAACAAAAAAAGGGAAAGAAAGAGAACCAAAGTGTGATTCTACTTTCTACAAAGATGCCATAATAGTGCCAATGTATCAGGACCCCGTGAGAATATAGGAAAATAATTCTCACCAATTAAAAATTGGTAAAGCTTACTTGCTTCTAATGCCTTTTATTCCTTGCTGTAAGCTTTCCCACATTAAAAAATGGCTCATATGGAACCATAATAGTCGTTATTAGCCAACATGTTTCGTTGCTGTAACAGTTTGAAGCAACTTCTTCAGGGCTAGTGATCCAGAATAAGTTTTCATGGGAGGTTCACATCAAACCTGCGATGGTAGTAAGACACAAACAAGAGAGATAGGAAGCACCACACGTAAATCGCAATACATTTAAAAGTGCCATCAAGTTTCACAAAGGTAATTGAAAGTTGAAAAAATAAAAAATGGTTATAATTAAAACTTAACAATGCTCATACCTAAAGGTTGCGTCAAGATTGCGTACCTGCAACCTTAACGAGGGGGGAAACCGCGTCAGCTGATCGCGAACCCACACAGTGACTGCCACCTGATCTTGTCACCTACAGAGTTTCAAAGAAAGGCCATACTGTGACTAACACGATTAGCACAGATGACCCCCATGGGAGCATAGTACTTGTTCACCCACATCACGCCAAAGTTTAAAATATGTACATCATGAAGTCTATGTTACGAGTTTAAATTAATCACCTGGAGTATCGATATTAGGCATGTATTGGTGCAAAAGCGTAATGCTAATTCTGCTCATTTAGTAAATCGATTTGTGTGTCTGTTTTCAAAACAGCAAGCTCTGATTGCTATCCCTGCAAAACGCCAAGCAATAGTGTCGCATACTGGGTACTCAAAATGCCCGCATCACTTTCAAAACGTAATCCACTCGCCCGGGGCTCTCATCACAAAATGCCTCTGAATTTCTCCCCAAGCCACTCAATCAACCACACTCTTACTGCAATCTCGAAACCAAAGTGATTTCACTAGTCCCGCCATTGTGCCTGTAACGCCACCTTAATTTAGATTAAAACAACAGGCACGCCGGTAGTGGCGCAGGTCACGTGATGCGACGCGCACTGCGTCTAGATACCCACGCCATTTTGGTTTGGGAGACTTGAGTGTATCAGTAGATAGGTCCCTGGGTGCTGTATCTTCTACTCATCACACTGAGAATGATATTGTGGTTAACATATCCAATCATGCACTCTCTATAGATTAACCTAGAGTGTTAAATAAAGGCTTAAGCTTTGTTCCGACTCCCCGTCATGATTCATTTAACTGTCGGAAGGAGATCCATGAATTAATGAGAAAGATCAAGATCCACAAATTTATCAGTGGCCAAGAAAGAGAAACACAATCTGTCTATTCCACTAACTTGAGGAGACTCTCTAATGTTTGTCCTCCAAGTGCCTCAGTGGGCCCTGAGGTTGCAGGGTTTGAACAAAAAGTACTTAGCGACATAGAGGCCCTTGAACAAGCTCCAGGGCTAGCACGTGAAAATAATATGATCAAAGCTGACTGGGTAGCTGTAAAATCTTTACAGGACAATAAATCCATTACTATCAAGACAGCCGATAAGGGCGGGGCTGTTGTTGTGCTCAACACCAGTGACTATGAGGCAGTAGTGCTTAGGAGGGAACCACCCTCTCGGAGGGCCAAAAAGTGAGTGTGGGAGCCCAGCAGGGGAGTTTGTAACGACTCGGAGTCCAGCCGACCTACACCAAGATGGCGGACTGAGAGGCGAGGGTCTGGTGAGCTGACCCGGGGACCCGTCGATAGAGGCCTGATACCATATGAGGAGGGAGCGGGAGAGCTCCGGACGGCGGCCGGACTGAGGGTGTGGGGTGAGGAGGTAGGCGCCTCCGAGACACCGAGGTGCCCCCCCCTCTCTCTCCCCCGGCAGCAACCGGCACACTGTACCAACATGGCGGCCAGAGCCGCGAAACATAGCTGGAGGGGTTCCTAACTCGGCAGGTAACCCACTGGGGCTCCGGCGACTAAGGGGCCGGAGAGCCCGATTCGGTGCCCCCCCTGAAGAAGAGACCGGCACCCCCTCCCCCCGCCTCCCCCTGGCCCTGCTGCATCCGAGGCCTGGTGTGGAGTATCCCGATCGTGCCAAAGCTGATCGTTCTGCATCTGGAGGTGTTTCCCCGGACCCAGAGGCCAGGGCTGGAGAGTTTCCGCCACACTGCGTCCCCCCCTCCCGCCCCCCGAGGGCAACGCGCGCCTGGGTGGCGGCCCCGAGCGGCGGAGGAGGAGAGCACCTGAACCCAGGAAGGCGAAAGTGTTGACTACCGGCCCTGCAGCCTGTAGAGTGGGGGACGACTCACCACGAGACGTATTGGGGGCTACGGTGCGAGTTAAATGAGTCAGATATCTGTCCCGCAGTCTACAAAGTGGAGGAAGACACAACACGGGACGTGTGGGGGGCTGCGGTGCGAGTCAGAACAGTGTCCCTCTTTCTTAGGAGGATCGCACGGTCAGCCGCCCCTCCCTTCCCCCCTCTCTTCGCACCTCTGACACGGGCCAGGGCGCCGAAGAGGCTGGGACTCACTGGTTGCTCAGGGACGCTGCCAGCCATGGGAAAGAAGGACCCACCTCTCAAACCATTGAAACAGGGTCCCATGGACAGCTTAGCGGCGCCAAGACAAGTGATGGAGACCCTCCCTGCAACCTCTGGGGCACGGACCGATACAGACTTGCTAATGGAAGCTATTCAGGCGTCCAGGACCGATATTCAGGAGTCTAGAGCTGCCTTGGAGGTAAAAATCGGGGAAGTGGGCTCCGGGGTGATGCTGCTCCGACAAGACTTCCGTAAATTATCGGACAGGGTGACGGCGACCGAAACGAGGATAGGAGAGAACGAGGACTCGATATCCACCCTGGGAAAAGACATTGCATAGCTGCAAACATCCCATCGCCAACTGATGTGGAAAGTGGACGATGCCGAAAACAGGACGAGACGCAACAACCTTCGCTTTGTAGGTTTTAGGGAAGGAATTGAGGGGACGAGCATGACCTCATTTCTATACACCTGGCTGACGGAGACTTTCTCTACGGCGCAGTTCTACCCCTGTTTCGTCATCGAGAGAGCGCATAGGGCCCTCCTGGCAAAACCACCTGAAGGTGCGAGACCTAGACCGGTCATTGCGCGCTTTCTCAATTTCGCAGATAGGGACCTGATCTTGAGGGAGGCCAGGAAGCTAGGTGAGATCCGACTGGAAAACACGATTATAATGATATTCCCGGACTATAGTCAGGAGGTACAGAAACAACGCCGCTCTTTTGATGCAGTGAAGGCGAAACTACGAACCTTGAATCTCTCCTACATGCACCTTTTCCCTGCGAAGCTCAAGGTACTTTACAAGGACAAGTCAATCTTCTTCACCAACCCAGATGATGCTTGGCAGTGGCTTGAGGAACGCCCGATACTCAACAGCAGGGAAACCGTTGGAAGAGATGAGCTCAATAGAGCATTACTGCAAAGGTCTCGGTGGGAACTGCCACAGACACAGAGGCGAAAGTCGCGAAGGGTGAAGAAGCAAAACCCGGCGACACCATACCGGGGTCATGGCTCAGGAGGTGCGCGGCGAGGACGTTCGGCATCACCGGGAGACCAATCCGTGACAGGTTCCAGGTTTAGCTGTCTTTGGAATAACATTAGATCGGAAGGTGACGACGATGAGGAGTTGGGGGGCCGTGCATTCGGTGGAGAAGAGGAAAGGGAGATACAGAACTCCGCTCATCCGCTGGTAGAGGCGATCCGCCACTTGGAACATGACTCTTCGGGGCGGAACAGCGCTCCTGTTACAGATACGCAAGACTCACAATCATGAACGATGGTGCATTTGGAGACTGGAAATGGCAGCCCGGCATAGGGATGCACGCAAGTTGACACGCCTCTCTGTTTTACACGTTTTACTGTTTTTTGGTTCTCTGAAGGGAGGGATGTGTGGGTGGGCGACAGGCCTACTCTTACGGAAAGTTCTGTTCTGTGCTGGGATGCAACTGGAAGGGGAGGGAGGTGGAGAGAGGGGTGGGAGAGGGGGATTCCACGTTCATTCACGTTGGGGAATGGGTGGGAAGAGTTGGGGGGGACAACAGTTGGGATAGTACAGCAGTGCACTTTGAACCTCCACACCAGGTATACATGCCAGAGACTAACCACATACAGCTATCACATCTTTGAATGGCGAGTACCTTAGGCACTCCACACTGGGGAGATAGAGAATGAGCATCCTGACATGGAATGTCAACAGATTAGGCTCTAAAGTTAAGAGCGGTCTAGTAGTGAACTCCTACATTAAAAGGGTGGACCCGGATGTTACCTAACTACAGGAAACACACCTCAAGGGTGCACAGTGTGCCTTCATCGCTAGGGGCCGACATAGAGTTCTGGCTCATGCGGGCTACACATCGGATTCCAGAGGGGTAGCAGTCATCATTAAAAAGTCCTCACCATTCTGCACCACACGCACCTGGATAGATCCACAGGGGACATACGCTGGAGTACAGGGTACCTGGAATAGACGCATATACACGCTAATTTCGGTTTTGCACCGCCCAAATTACCGACCCGTACGCTTACAACGCTAGCAAACATCCTATTAGACACAGCGGACACTATACAGGTGGTGGGAGGTGATTTCAATGATGTTATGAATATAGAACAAGACCGATCCGGGAAGCAGGGAGAGGAGGGCATCAGACCACACTGTTCAGTCAGATGTCCAATATAGGACTCACGGATATCTGGAGATGGCTACACCCGACACAGCAAGCCTACTCATAATATTCTGGGGTCCACAGGGTGTTCTCGTGATTGGACTATGTTTTCATGTCCCGACAGTACCTGAGGGTGGATGATACTGCAGAATATAATGCCAGAGGCATATTGGATCACTCACCACTGTTCGTAAGGGTGGGACCAACCAGGGCAGGGGCACAGGCTCCTGGCGCTTAGAGGCCTGGGACCTTCAAAACGCAGCCATACTGAGAGGTATTCGAGCAGCCATTAAGGTCTATATCACAGAAAATGTGGGTACGGTGGAGTCGAGTGTCACCTTCTGGGAAGCCCTAAAGCCGGTATTACGAGATAGGATACAAGGCAGACTGTGAGAGGAAATACGTAAACTCCAGGCCGAGGTTGCTGCCCTGGAACAGACTATCCTAGGATGAGAGAGGGAATACCAGACCCATAAAAACAGCGAGACTCTTAGAAGGCTACTTGATGCCCAGACACAATACAGAGAATTGGCAACTAATGAGGCGAAGACCCAATCCCTCGCCACCCTTCACCGCCTATATGACGCGGGTGACAAGTCAGGCAAACTATTAGCGCGGCTCAGTAAAAAGGAGCGGGCAGCTAGATGGGTAGACAGTATTTGTACCGCGGACGGGACTAGTGTTAACAGCGACACCGAGATAGCTGAAGCATTTGCTATGCATTATGAACATTTCTATGCAGCGCGAGATCTTGTAACTTGTGAGGAAACGTTAAAATACATGGAACAGACGGAACTGCCGGTGCTGCCTCCTGAGGCCCTGGTGGTCTTAGAGGCGGACATAACGACTGATGACATCGCGGAAGTCATTGCCAAGCTGAGACCGGGCAAAACCCCGGGCCCGAATGGTTTCCCGGCCGAGTTCTTCAAGCGCTCGGCGGACCTTTTGACACGCCATCTTAAAGGCCTCTTTACTGGTGCCTACCAGGAGGGGGAGCTCCCTCCAGATCTCGCCATGGCAACGATTGTCCCAATCTACAAGGAGGGCAAGCCACGAGAGAATTGTGCTTCCTACCGCCCCATCTCCCTACTTAATACGGAAGTAAAACTGTTAGCAACCATCTTGGCGGTCCGCTTAAGAGCGGTTATTCCAGGCCTTATACATCTAGACCAATCAGGTTTTTTACCAGATAGGGCGACTAAATTGAACCTTAGAAGAACCCATAACTGGCTGCAGGAAGTTCATGGGCGGAGCGAACCTCACTGGTTCCTTTCCTTAGACGCCGAGAAAGCATTCGACGCGGTACACTGGCCATTCCTCTATGCAGTGCTCCACAAGTTTGGTTTCGGACCAAACTTCGTAAAATGGGTCCAACTCCTCTACACCACCCGAGAGCCAAGGTGAGGGTGAACGGGAAAATCTTGTGTGAGTTCCGGATTCAGAGAGGTACCCGACAGGGTTGTCCCCTGTCTCCCCTCCTCTTTACACTCCCTATTGAGGTACTCGCAGCCAGGATCCGGCAAAACAAGGACATCTCTGGTTTTACAAGCAACGACACGGAGCCAACACAAGAAAAGATCTCGCTCTATGCAGACGATGTCTTGCTATATATAACTAAACCAGAGACCACCATCCTGGAGTTATTCTGAGAATTAGAGCAATATGGCGGGCATGCGGGACACAAAATAAATTGGGACAAGTCTATTCTTTATGACCTGGGGGGACGTGACAGGTGGGGAAGGTTACCGGAGAGACTACTGACGACTACCGAAGGCTTCCAATACCTCGGGATCTATATAACCCTGAGTGAGACCCTCTCATTCCAAAGAAACCTGGAATGGATCATATTGAACGAGGCGGCGGATATGGACCATTTGAGACAGCTCCCACTCACGCTCCTAGGCCGAGCGGCCATGTACAAAAGGATCACTCTACCCAAATCCCACTACGCCCTACAAAACGAATATTATCCACTACCGACTGCGGTCTTTGCAAAGATTCATGCTGACCTGCGATCCTTTCTTTGGCTAGGCAAACATGCTAGGGTGGCTCTGACTACGCTTCAGAGACACCAATACAGTGTGGGGATCTCGCTCCCTAACTTAGAGGCCTACTACTGGGCGGAACATCTGACACCAATTAATGATTGGTTCCATGCCCACCCGACTTATGCCTTGGAGAGACTTAAAATGTTGTCCAAAATCTTACTGGGTTATCTTTATGGGGGCGCTAGAAGGGCACTGCTCCTCCCGGCAATGTCTCTCACACTTAATGCATGGACTAAGGCCACAAGACACATGGGCTGGGAAAAGAAGTCTACACGGCAGACACCGCTGTGGCACTGCCTGTGGTTGGCAGAACTTAACAAGCTACGAGGTTTCCAAAGGTGGGACGATATCGGCATCTCCACTATAGGAGATGTGATAGCCAAAGGGGAGCTGAAGTCTTTTCAATTACTTAAAACAGAGTTCGGCCTACATAATACACAGCAGTTCAAATACATCCAACTAAGGCACGCATGGCGAGCCCAAAATGTCACACTCACTGATATCCCAGAATATGCACCATTAGAGGGGCGGCTCCTCCAAGAGCAGATAACGGGGAAGGCGGTGACCCTAACCTATACAACCTTAACTAATAATATGCTAGGGGACCTGGCAAAACTCAGAGGCATGTGGAAGGCAGAGGTGGGAGAGATGGAATACCTGGATTGGGAGATAGCGTTGATGCATCCCCGAGAGGTGGCAATCAAATCAAGACTGCGACTCATTCAATTTAATGTACTCCATAGAACCTACTATGATAGATTGCGACTTAGTAAAATGGGGAAAGTAGAAGACTCACGGTGTCTTAGATGTCACCAATGTGATGGGGACTTCTATCATACTATCTGGGCATGCGACACAATACAAACGTACTGGACACAGGTATTCAAGGAATTAGAGGAGGTCTTGGGGGTTCCGATCCAACAGGATCCCAAGCTGGCTCTGCTAGGCATGACCAATGAGGTGGACCTGACTCGCCCACTCCTTACATTCCTAGTTCTTGCACTGGTTGTAGCAAAAAGGGACATCGCAAAATATTGGGGGGCGCCGGAACCGCCGGGACTGGAAGAATGGAGGAGGGGACTGGATCTCTATATGGCAGCTGAGAGAGTTACTTATAAGGCAAGGGGGTGCCCCAAAAAATTCCGGAGAGTTTGGTCCAAATGGCGCCACTATCACGGGCTAGATAGGGGATGTGAGGGGTGTATATGTTAGGTATGGGCCAACACACAGAAACAACTTTGATATTGCTAGTATGGATGAGATGAGACAAGAGGAACATGGAGGGTGCTATGAGGCACTGGACATTTGAGGCTTCAAACTGTGAAAGGATCTACTGGCTTTGAGGGGGGTGAGGGGGGAATTAGAAGTGTAACTGCTGCTGTTTTCGTGACTGTATTGTTTGAGTTATAACAACAAACAAAAAAAGTGCAAATTATCCACTGAATGACTATCTCCTTCACCGTTCATTGTAACACAAACGAATAATAAGTGGTGCTTATCTGCATTTCAGGAGATAAATGAGTACGGGGTTCAATAGAGCTGCCTTCCAAACTGAGCACTTCAAATGTTAAATCAATCTGGTCCTATGTAAAAAGAAGGCTTCCTATAAATGTTTTTTTCCTATGATTTAGTAGGGACAAAACCCCAAAAGAAAATAAATATTTGGAATACATAAGACAATCCAGTAAACTAAATGGATTAAAAATGCACTTGATTTACACTATGCCACGGATCCGGGTGGGAGGTGGGAGAGCTACGATGATGGGACTGTGGGGATGTTTCTGGATTGTTTGCTTGTTTGATGTTAATTTCTTTCGCATATTGTTTTTTGGTTTATTGGGGAATGGGAAGGGATTAAAAAGAAAAGCAGATACTCGGAACGTTCATTGGATGCTCACACTTGTTTATGAGCTTGTATTTCCAGCGCTCTAACGATATTTGCCGCCCAACCTTCGGGTTGTGGGCTAAATGGCCGTGTGTTGCTCTACCGACTGTGCTGTGCACTAATACGGGTGAATAGCTGGAATACTGATTGATTACTGGTATTTTTCTGTGTGTCTGCAATAAAAAACTTAAAAAAAAAAAGCATGTCACTGAAAAACAAATGTTACTTATATTCATGTGCACCATTCCCTTTCTTCTCTGAGGAAGTGAGGCATCCTCTTCTCCTCCTTTTGTTTACTCCTCCTAGGGAATAGGCCATCAACAAGGACTCTCCAGACGTCTCGGTCCTGGACCTTTTCTTCACTCTCACTTCAGGTGTTACCCATCTCCATGCAGTCAGCCTTCTGGCCTGGGTACCAGGTGTTTCTTGGTGTTCCTCTTTTTCTTTTCCCTTGAGGGCTCCACATCAGGGTTTGTCTGGTAGTGTTTGATGGTGGCTTACAGAGGGTGTGATCTATCCATCCCCACCATCTTTTCATGATTTCTTCATGAATAGTGAGATCGAAATTATGCTGCCAAAGGTCGCTGTTGCTGCTGATGTTTGGCCAGTGGATCTGGAGGATTTTCCTCGGACAGCTTTCGATGAAGGTCTGGACTTTGTTGGTTGCGGTCACTGCTGTCCTTAAAGCTTCTGAAGGACTGATTTTACACTAGGGTCAAAAAGCCTGATCTTGGTTTGCAGTATTAGGTCTTTGGAGCTCCAGATCACCTTTAACTGAATGGAAGCAGCCCTTGCTTAGCCTTTTCTTGCCTTGATGTCAGTGTCAGTGCCACCCTGCTTGTCTATGGCACTTAACAGATAAGTGACGGCCTCAACCTCTTCCAGTGCATCGCCTCGTTAGAGTGACTGTAGTTATGCTGGCCATAATACTCTTCAGTATCTTGATTTTTGCCTTGTGGATGTTGAGGCCATGGTTGTGCTGATGTGGCTGCCATATTTTCAGCCTTATTTTGCCATCTGCAGTTTGGCATGGGAGAGTAGGGCCAGGTCATCTGCAAAGTCCTAATCGTCTTGTTACATCTAAGGTGCCCACTGGATTCCATTTCCTCTCCTTGCTGTGGATGTCATGATCCAATCTAAGATCAACAGGAAGGGAAAAGGCATGAGCAAACAACCCTGGCTGATGCTGGTCATCAGTTGGAAGGCTTTCATGAGTTGTCCTCCATGGATTAACTTAAAGGTCATTCTCTCAGAAGTGCTCCTGATAATTCTAATGAGTTTCAGAAGGATCTTTCTGTTCAGGCTGTTGAATGCCTTCTCACAGCCGACGAAAATGATAATGAAGGGGGAATTCAATTCCATCAACTGCTCAATGATGATGTGCAGTGCTGAAATTCGGTCTGTGCAAGATCTAGCTTTGCAGAAGCCAACTTTCTGATTTCACAACTGAGCATCGATTTGTTCCTTCAGTCTGTTCAGGATTACTCTGTTGAACACTTGACTGGGGTTGATAGTAGAAGTATGCCTTTGTAGTTTGCACAGTTATTCAGGTCACCTTGCATGGGGATCTTGATGAGATATCCTAGCCTTTCTACTGATGTTTTAATGACGGTCTTCAGAGCTTCTGCAGGAATGGTGTCAGGTCCTGCTGATGTCCCATTTCTCAGATGTTGATGGCATGCCGTATTTCTTCCTTGGTTCGTCTGCTGCAATCAATTGGCAAGGCCATCCTCTCAGATGGACTCAATTGACTCAAATGGACTAAAACGAGAACTGACCAAAGTATCAGTGGTCCTAGACAGTTTATTTTTCAATAGCTTCTGAACTCCAGTACAGGATGCCACAATTGCTCCTTAATCCACGCTTTCCTAGAGTTCACGTACAGGAGATCCAGTTAAATAGTAACTAGGATGGTCCCTTGAAAGAAATGCTAAGATTAGAGGAAATAGCCACTGACATGAATAGCCTTTGGGCAAGAGTTTGGGCAATATCATAGTAGAAAGGAAATTTCATTAAGATAGCTGAAGGAAATACCAATCACGTAATAAAACATCCAGAATGTAACTGGCAAAGCTTATGGTTCTAGATACAAGAGGATTTCAAAAGAACTGCATAAGACACAAAAGGGGAAAGAATCAAAGTGGCAAAATCATAAAGAAAGGGGTGAAGATCCTTCCGGCAAAAAGGAACAGTAAACGTTGTGATGATGCGATGCACTGAGGCCCAGATTGCTGCAAATTACATACCCAAAGTAACATGAAGCAAAAGAACACACCCCATATTAATAACCATAACCATATTTCCTAGGGAAACTCCTGTACAACAGAATCAGATGTCACATGATCTTGGATCAGGCAATAAATAACAAAAGTCCACTCTTGAAATGGTATCACAACCTCTGTTCAAAGTGGAACCCACCAGCATAGCCATGGTGTCCCTCAATAGGCAACAATCCAGCCGCCATGCTGCAAACCCCACCAGGAATATTCCAGTGTCCGCGCTGGTGAGCCACCAGACACAGATGAACCTTGGGCCTCCTCAGTGTCCAGCAAAGAGAAACACTGCTGCACACTACAACATTCGTAACAACATGGTCACACATAATTATAAGCCTAACTGTTGACACACAGAACCCCCAGCTCCTTGAAAACGTTCTGTCTCACTTCTGCCATTTCTGTATGTCAATGTCTCTCCTATCTGCCTACCTCTACCTCTGTCTTTCTTGGCCCATAGTCATTTAAGGATTTTTGGGGTGCTGGGTAAGGCATATTTCCTTCTCTGTTTACAGACATTGTTTATCAGTTTTAACTTATTGATAAGGAATAGTAAGCATCTTCATCCTTATATAAGGTAAGGGTAATTTCAACTGTTTTTGAATGCACGTTTGCTTGGCATCACGTGAGCCGGAATTAGCAGAAAATGGGTTATAAAACTAAAAGATGTTCCTAACAGGGACCCCCCAAAATATGTCTTGATGGCAGACCCAACATTTTTCAAGAGAAATCTGACCTCAAGCATTAAAGATCATTAATGACCTCACTCCATGACAAATATTTATAACCTCACCTGATAACGTGTTCTAACAACTCTATTTACTAACAAGCATTGATGGCCTCATTCTTTAATGGCCATCAATGGGCCTACATTGATGGTCCCACACAGTAACAAGCATTAATTGCCCTCATACAATAGCGTCGCTAATAGCCCACAGTAATGATTATTCAGTTCACCAGCCAGTTAGCAGTGCTGGCTGGTACTACCCAGCTGATTCAGTGCGCTGCTTCTGAACACAAGGATGTGCTGTACATGCCGGCAGGGCATTGTCTCTCAAGTGCTGGTTTTCTCTGCACTTGTCCTGCTGTCAGCAAAAGATTTCCTGATTCAGCCTGAGGGCAGGTCAATCTGATGAAGTACCCATGCAGCTCATGGAAGAGTCACCGTCACCAGTCCTCGGCGAGTCCAAGTGCCACAAGTAGCTGTGTGTGGCCATATGCAGTAGCATAGCTAATCTTTGTGCCGCCTGTGGCAGTCACTGCTTTTTCCGCCTGGCTGCTGTGTGAAAGGGGGGGTTGCTGGCGGTTTTTGAGTTGGGGCAGCTGCAGCAACATGAAAAAGCCTGGGTGGAGGCCACCACCCCCAAAACTCGACCCGCCCCCCCCTTGCTATGCCACTGGCTATATGTGGCGCACAACTCGCCAGACCCAGGGAATTCAAGTGACTAGGGGTTCTGTGATTGAACGCTGGCTGCTTTGTAAGTGGCCCTACATGTACATCATGGTGGCTTGATTCTTTTTCCCCTTGTGTGTTCAAAATATTTTATTGATTTTTATGATTAACCAAGACAATACAAAAAGAGCACCATATTCAGTAACCACGAAAGTCTTTTGGTCAAGAAAATATAACAGTATTTAAATACAAAACAGATACAATATAATATGGAGAATAATACATTAAAAAGGTAGGAGAAAAAACATACTGTCATCACTGTGGAAACAAGCTTTACAGAGCTACTCATAATAACCATACATTTGTTACAATTCAAGAAATAAATAACAAGTTAGAAAGAAAATAGAAATAAAACAAAAATTATATATATGGAGTTATATAATTGTTAATCGGCTTCCAAAATTAATGATTAGAAAGACTGTTATGAACAATACCAGATAAGGATAAATTAGCACTTCTTCTAGTAAAAGTTGTCCATGACCACCAAGTATGAAAAGTTAATAAGGACTCATCTTTCCAACATGCAGTAATGAGTTATCAAAGCTGCCTTCAATAAAAAGTCCAAAAGTTTGCAATTCAAGTCAAACAATTTCGTAGAGAGAGGAACAGATTTGCAAATCAAAATATTAAATGAAAGCTTTTCAGAGAAATGTATTGTTTTTTTATTACATCCCAAACTTCCCCCTAAAATTTAAGAATGAAACGACATTAAAAAGCATATCTTTTAACGACCCTCGATGTAAATTACAATGTCAACAATTGAAAGTAAATAGAAGCTTAACTTCCAATAACTTTAAAAGAGTCCATAAGCAGGTAATAAGAATAAAGGATTTTTTATATAGTGGTACAGGTACCCATCCTGAAACAATATTTAACCAGATTTTCTTCCATTTATCTAGTGAGAATGATAGTGAGAATTCATTATTCAAAAACGTTGAATTCAAATCAATACTGTTACTTTGGAAATTATTCATTTTTTAAATAAATTAATGAAACAGCATTAGATGATGAAGACACTGCTTGAATATAAATTGCTGAATCTAAATTAATGTTTGAGGGAATGTTATTAGGAAAGGAGTATAGTCTAGATATAAATAAAAGATCATATTTAGAAAAATCAGGAGGTAAGTGACATTTTTGTTACAATTCATCAAATGATAAAAAAGTATTATACTGGTACATATCTTTTAAGATAAAAATACCATATTTAATCCAAGAGTGTCAAAATCTTACAGTTCAAGAAAGTTTTAATCTAGGATTGTGGCATAATGACATATCTAATATATGTAAAATAGTTAATTGAAAAAGTGAATCGAAATCAAGAAGTATTAAGTTTGTAGATTTCAAAATAATAGATTTATTAATTAACATTGAAGTGTTTTTTATTTATGTATTTATCTTTTTCTCTCATATCACCGAGAAGAGTCTGCAAAGCAACGAAAAAATTGCATAGTCTAACTGTCCGTCCAGCGGTCTCTGCACTCGCCCTGGTCCATTCCATCTGGACCCTCACTTTTATCAGTGAGGCGGTGTAATCTTAGGAACAGTTAGTTAACCAACAACCAGGGATCAAGACTAAATCAGGAAAGGAGACCAGATAGAGAGATCCGGACACTTAGTTGCTCTCTGGTCAAGGCCACAAACTCTGACCGCAGCCCTGACCCAATCCTCAGCTATAGGGGGAGGATGGACTTCCATTTCGAGCAGATTTCTCTCCAAGCAAGAAGAATTAAATAAAAAACAACTTTCTTCAAGGCCTCCTTAAGTACAAAGTTGGTGCCCCATCAACCCCCAAAGTTGTATTTAGTTTGATCTTGTGATCAAAGATCCCTTTAAGTGCTAGTTCTACAGTGTCTCAAAAAATCTTCAGACATGGACATTCGACAAAAATATGAACATTGCTGGCTCCGATACAGCCACACTTCACACACTAAGGGCGTAGGTTGAGGTGCAAACTTAGATATTTTATATGGGGTCCAATAAAGACGATTAATGGTAAAAATATGGTTACGCTTCAAGTTTGCCTGTTTAACCGTTGAATAAAGAGTCTTCAAAGAAAGAACTGTCCCAAATTAATTCGAAGCCCTCCTCTGAGAGGCATCTTCTCCAAACTGCATGTGGGGGTAATAACTTCATCTCTTCTGCCCCTGAAAGTCCATCATACCACCTTGCTACTTCCTTGCTCTTACGTCTAATATCTTGAAAGGACAGCTCTAATTCAAAGTTACTTCCAATATCCTTCTTTGATGCAACAAACCAAGAAGACAATTGGATAGACTTAAATCTGGACAGCCAATATTAGTTTTAATGCTCAGCACTTCCCAGGGTGAACTCCTTCCGAAGATATTAACTCAGACTGGGGCGAAATCAGAAAAGTATTCTATACCCCACCTCCTCCTAAGTCCATACCAAAGATCCAAAGCAGCTCTCAGAACCTTTATCCGAGCCTTCTTAAAAAACTTAGGAGCACCAAACTTATATAAAAAACCCTCTGCATTTGCAGGCCTTATCATTTCCCCCAGAAGCTTCGCCCAAGTGGAATCATCCATTTTAACCAGAAGAATTAGAATATTTTTTAACTGAAAATCAACACAATACCAATTAAAATCAGAAAAGGCCAGTACCCCTTTATTTAATTTACTCCTGAGCTTTTTCCAAGATATCCTCGCCCCTTTCTGGGCCCAACTAAAGCTTGAAACCCTCCCCAGATTTTTATTGATGCCTTTTTTGGGGAATCCTAGAGGGATAGCATTAAAAAGATAAGTTAATTTGGGAAAGATAACCATTTTTATCAGATTAATCCATCCATAGATTGTCACCGGGAGGTTTCCCCACCTACTTAGTAAGCATTCAATCTCATTGGAGACTCTAGAAAGATTCAAATGTTGGATTTTCTCTATATCTTTTACTATTGTAATACCTAAATATCTAAACTTAGGCTTACCTCCCTCTCACAGTCAGTGATATTCCAACACATAACCTCTGTTTTGGCAGTATTAACCAAATACCAAGAGAAAGAGCCAAATTCCTCCAATAATTCTTCTACTCTTGGAACCAAAGTCAAAGGATCTGTTGTATAGATTAATAAATCTTCAGCGTAAAATGCAACTTTGGCACTATAAGACGAGAAGCTGAGTAGGACCACTAAGGCATCCAAACAGATCTGTTGAGCCAGAGAACATTGAAGTGTTAGAAATAGTTAGTAAAGTAGGTAAAGGAAACTGTATTATCAAACCTTTTTCTATAAGAAGCCATGCAGGGGGATTATTGGTGTGGGAATGATGAAACGAAATGGAGCTTTGTTTTAATATAAACGCTTAATGATAATTAAAAAAAATCAGTCAAACTAAATCCTCCATTGCATTTTGCAGTTTTTCATTTTTTATAGCTTATACAGGAAGTTTTATTATTCCAAAGAAACTTAGAAAAGCGTTGATTAATAGTCATATAAAACTGCATAGGAAACTGACTAGGCATAATAGCTAGGGAAGAAAGATTTTTAGAAGCGATTACCATTTTTATTGAATTTATTTTTCCCCACCATGAAAGATGTAGTGTATACCATTTGGAGACTATATGGCTGATTACGATGGTGGACGGATTTTGGCCCATCCGCCATCGTATTGGGGAATGGAACAGCCCGCTTACAAGGTGGCGGTCCCACAATAGGCATTACAATGTGAACACCACCACGACATTCGCAATGCTTATCTTTTACATTGCTGAGGGTGCTGCTGCCTGCAGCACCCGCTGCAATGTAAAATAGGGACATGTTACATATCCCTGCACTATGTGACAGGCACCATGCGGTACCTGCCACGTAGTGCAGTGATGTGTAGGGGGCACCTTAGGTGCCCCCCAGGTCCCATGTCTGGGGCTAGGGGGAAAGGGGGGCCTGCTACGGACCCCTAAAGTTCCTCCGCCAGCCTTTTCATGGCGGGTTAACCGCCATGAAATGGCCAGTGGAAAGGGCCATTGTAATCGCTACAGCAGTGCATGGCAGGCACCTCCACCAGTGTAGGGAATAGAATTCCCCCAGACGCACCGGCGGGCTCAAGGAGCCGGTCTCATGTATTGCAGTCAGACTTTCCAAGCGTTATATGCCCGCCCACCACTGTAATATGGCGGGCAGGAAACATCTATCTGATGGCGGGGAGACACCCACCAACAGTCTATCGGTGGTGGTCTCCCCACCATCATAATCAGGCCCTTTATTTTTAATGTAGTTTATTATAGATTCACAATTTAATGTATTTTTTTATTATTTTATGTTATTGTAAAACGGAATGCCAAGGTATTTAATTGTATCCCTTTGTCAAATTGGTCTTTGTATGGGTAATATATCAGTTGTACAATGAAGATGAAGAGGAAAATTCAGTGTTGTTGGTATTTAACATTGAGGATTACTAATAAACAAAAGTATATCATCTGCATAAGCTAATGTTTTTATGGTAACATCCTTGATATTAATACCAGTAATAGCAATAACGTTTCTAATAGTAGTGAGTAAGGGTTCAATAACAAGAACAGATAACAATGGAGACAAGGGACAACCTTGTCTGGTACCTCTAAAAAAAGAACTGTGATTGGAAATGTGTCCATTAATGAATAGGGGAGCAGAAGGGCTTGAATAAAGAGGAGATATCATGTGAATAAACGAATCACCAAAATTAAATGCAGATGAGGTATGGAATGCATATTGCCAATTAACTTTGTCAAAAGCTTTTTCAGCATAAAATGTTAGTACTCAAAGTGGTAAGGATAAGGAAGACCCTTGTTCAGTAGTATGTAATAAGGCTCTACTATCTATTTTTCATGAAACCAGATTAATCGGGGTGAATTGATTAAATAGGACAGCAACACCATTTTTTCTATGTACAGCAGGAGAAGATATGTAATGTAATGTAATGTAAAGGACACTTCTATAGCGCTCCTATCACTCCAAGGAGTATCTTGGCGCTCACCCAACCCAGATGAAGGGGTTGGAGGGAAAGAGATGACTTGCACACATATAACAGTACTGACCAATTTTTTCATCATAAAAGCTAAAACTGTGTCATCGACATGTGTCTCTTGTAAAAAACAAATATCTCCTTTATAACTTCTTAAATATTCTAAAACTTCAGCACGCTTCACAGGATGTCTTCAACCTTTAACATCTAAGGATATAATTGTAATATTATTTAAATTGGCCAATATGGAGAAAAGAAAGTACAGAGAAAAGAAAGAAATTAAATGAAATTTAAATCGTAGGAGAGTAAAAAGTAGCTCTATAAATGAATAATAGGGGAAAAAACGATGGACATATACAAACACAAAAAAAGACAACAGATAAACATTAGTAACAATCTTGAAATTCACACACACTTACCAAGCATGACAGAACCACTAATGCCCTATATGGAGTTGGATAAATAGGCTAGCCAGAGAGAATAATGAGATTAATACTCAGTTAGCAGTCTCATGTGTATCCATAGGGAGCTGAGAATCTTGATCCAAGAATAGGCGAAGGTCTTCAGGGTGCTGAAAGACTTTCAAATCAATCAAATCAATCATAGGTTTGTTAAGTGCGACTACTCACTGTGATGGTCTCCAGGTGCTAGGGCGGGGGTGGGCGAGGTGCAGGGTCCTGTCCATCAGGAGAGAGGTCTATCAAAGAGCCATGTTTTGAGGTCCCTCGTGAAGTTAGGAAGTGATCTCATGTGTCTGTGGAGGAGCGGGAGGGCATTCCAGGCTCTGGCCGCGAGGAAGGAGAAGGTGCGGTCTCCCAATCTGGACTTCCTGTTGTGGGGGATAATGGCGTAGGAGAGCTGGGCTGATTGTAGGGTCATTTGGCGTGCGTGGAATGTGAGACGGCTATTCAGGTATGCTGGTCCGGTGTTGTGGAGGGCTTTGTGTACGTGGGTGAGAATTTTGAATGTGATTCTTGTCTCCATTGAGAGCCAGTGAAGGGTGTGCAGGTGCTGGGTGATGTGGCAGTGTCATGGCAGGTTGAGGATTAGTCTTGCGGCAGCATTCTGGATGTTTTGAAGTTTGAGGGTGATGTTTTTGTTGATTCCGGTGTAGAGTGCGTTGCGTAGTCAAGTCTGCTGGTGACGAGGGCTTGTGTGTCTGTCTTTCTGTGTTCGAGGGGGATCCATTTGAAAGTCTTGTGTAGGAGGCAGAGGGTGTGGAAGCAAGGGGATGCAAGGGAGTTTATCTGGTGGTCCACTTTGAGTTTGGAGTCCAAGATGATTCCGAGGATGCATACATGGTCCGTGGGGGTGGGCGGGCTTCCGAGGTCGGGCGGGCTACCAGGTGTCATTCCAGGCATTGAGGTGTGGGCCCATGATGAGTACTTCTGTTTTGTCCGTGTTGAATTGTAGACAGCTGCTCTTCATCCATTTGGCAACTGCTTCCATGCCTTCTTGAAAGTTGTGTTTGGCTGTGTTGGGTTCGTTGGATATGGTGCGGATGAGTTTTTTTGTCGTCTGTGTATGAAACAATGAGGGGTTTGTGGGTTCTGACGAAGGGGGTGAGGGGAGCCATGTAGATGTTGAACAACGTGGGGCTGAGGGAGGATCCTTCGGGTACTCCACAGGTGGTCGGTGTGGGGTCCGAGAGGAAGTCTGACCTGCTGTGTTCTACCAGAGAGGAATGAGCGGATCCAATCAAGGGCCTTGTCCTGGATCCCTGTGTCATGAAGTCTGTGTTAGGGTGCGGTGAGAAACTGGGTCGAAGGCTGCTGAAAGGTCGAAGAAAATGAGGGCTACTGTCTCTCCTCTGTCCAGAAGGGAGTGGATGTCATCTGTTGCGGCAAGGCGGGTGGTTTCCGTGCTGTGGTACTTTCTGAAGCCGGATTGGGAGGAGTCAAGGATGTTGTGCTCTTCGAAGAAGGTGGCAAAGTGGCTATCAATGGCTTTCTCGATGACTTTCACTGGGAATGGGAGCAGGGAGATGGGTATGTAGTTTTTGAGGTTGGTCGGGTCCGCTGAGGGTTTCATCAGGAGGGGGTATATCTCAGGGTGGTTCCAGTCATAGGTGAAGGAGGCATTCGTGAGGGAGCGGTTAATGGTGTGGAGAAGCATGAGGAAGATGGTGTCAGCAGCTCTGTTGAAGATGTGGTGAGGCTGGGGTCCGTGGGGGCCCCAGAGTCGATTTACTTCATCGTCTTCAGGTGTCTTTAGTGGTGAGGCTGTCCAGCTGTCAAGCGTTGGCTTCAAGGTGTCGGGGTGGTTGGTGAGTGTTCAGGTGTGTTGGCTGTCAGCGCAAAAGTTGAAAAAGAAAAAGAAAAATGGAAAGTGATAGAAAAGTGGTAAAAGTGATAGGAAGAGAGTGAGAGGGTAAAAAACAAAGGTGAAAGTAAAGAGGCTAAAGAATGAAGGAGGCAGAATAAATGGTGCGAGAGAAGGGGTGAGAGGTCCAGAGGACCACCAGGGATGAGGCGCAGGTATAGCCTGCGGGTGGAGGAGGGCCTTGAACACCAACACTCGAGAGTGCAGGGGCTCAGAAGGGCCTCACCTGATGGTGGAGCTGCGAGGATGGAAGAGAAATTTCGCTGATAATGAGTCAGTGGTCTTGCTTGCCAGTTCCTACAGCGGCTGCCATTAAGTGGGGGGTCAGGGAGGGCTGGACATCTGGGAGGTGGGAGCAAAGAGGGGAAACTGGCTTGGGCTTGTTGCGCTAGGGGGGAGGTGCCGTATTGGCAGTAGTGGCAGGAAAAAAGGCAAGAGGTGCCCAAAAAAAGAGCGAAAATAGCACAAAAGTTGAAAAAGAAATAGAAAATGGAAAGTGGAAAGTGATAGAAAAGTGGTAAAAGTGATAGGAAGAGGATGATAGGGTTAAAAACGAAGGTGAACATAAAGAGGCTAAAGAAGGTGAAGTAAAGAGGCTAAATAATGAAGCAGGCAAAATAAACAGAGCAAGAGAAGGGGTGAGAGGTCCACTGGACCACCCGTGATGAGGCGCAGGTATAGCATGCAGGTGGCGGAGGGTCTCAAACACCAACACTCGAGAGTTCAGGGGCTCAGGAGGGCCTCACTTGATGGTGGAGCTGCGAGGGTGGGAGAGCAATTACACTGACAATGAGTCAGTGAACTTTGAGAAACCATCTTTCTAAATCTGCATAGTTGAGGGGTCAAATCGACCATATTTGAAACCTAGACTTCTCAATCATAGTCGAAGATCAGTGAAGTCCTTGAAGATTTTAACAGTTTCTTTTGCAAAGTCCTGGTGTATGAAATTTGTATTGCCATTAACCATTAAGGAAGGAATTTCTCATGCTGCTTGACATAACACTTTAAGGATCATAAAATTCAGTGCACTGTGGCATAACAGTATATAATACATTTCTCATAGGAACATCTAAAGAGTTTACAGAGTAAGCATTAACAATGACATTTTAGTCTTGAAAGTCGGGTACTTTTTCTGTAGAGGATTTAAAAATGAAACTTGAACAGAAACTACAACCGAAAGCAGCACTGTTGCTGTGGGTTTGATGCTGCATCTAAGACCCAAATTAAGGGCCTGATTATGATGGCGCCCATCACCAAATCGTAGGCGGAACTGCCCGACAGGCTGTTTGCAGTA
The DNA here is from genome assembly GCF_964263255.1 of Lissotriton vulgaris. Lineage (NCBI taxonomy): Eukaryota > Metazoa > Chordata > Amphibia > Caudata > Salamandridae > Lissotriton > Lissotriton vulgaris. The sequence continues at coordinate 1,314,809,227 of NC_141695.1, forward strand.
TCGCAGTAGGCATTACGATGCGACCACCACCACAGCGGTCACAATGCCTATCTTTTGCATTGCGGTGGTTGCTGCTGGCTGCAGCACCCACAGCAATGCAAAAATGGGACACTTTACATATTCCTGCACTATGTGGCAGTCACTATGCATTGGCTGGCACATGGTGCAGGGATATGTAGGGGGCCCCATAGGTGCCTCCCAGAGCCTACAGATTAGGGCCATGGGGGAAGGTGGGACCGCTACGGTCCCCTAAAGTCCCTTTCGCCTGCCTGTTCATGGCGGGTTACCCGCCATGAACAAGTGGGCGGAAAGGGACATCGCAATCCCTACAGCGGTTCCTGGTAGGCACCACCACCACTCTTGGGACTACAAGCCACACCACTGCACCTGTGGGTTCAAGGAGCCTATCGGGTGCGTGACTTTCTGACCGCCACACATCCGCCTGCCATTGAAATATGGCAGGTGGATATGATGGGTCAGATAGTGTTGGGGCCACCAAAGACGGTCAGTTGGTGCCGGTCCCACCGCCATCCTAATCAGGGCCTCAGTGAGAGGTTTTACTGAAATATGTGGGAAAGAGGGTAAATTGGGCTACATATTAAGAGGTTAAGCTTAATTATGCCTCACTTTTATTAACTAGCTACCATGACATTGTAGCTATAGATTTTAACTATAAAGTGGATACCCATGCTTTTATTTGGACAGGAAAGTTATAAACATTAGCAATTATTTTTTTTAATGTTTCGCCAGCAGTTAATGGTTGTACCTTATGTGGATCCATAGGCACCCCATTCTATGATCTGAGCCCTTAGGCTGATTTGATTTAAATATATACAATGTTGCTGTCAGCAGAATACAAGCCTGTGTGTTTAGACTTCTACTAAAGTGCAAAATTGGCAATACCGTAGGCTTCTGGAAGGTCATCCTGAAAATAACAAACCGCGTCTCAACGATTTTAGACATTGCATCACTAGAAGTAAACCTGATATTCACAGAAGCAGACATTAATAACGATGCAAATGGTTTTTAAAGTTTCTAAATTAAATAGTGTGACCCGGCATACACTATGAAAAAACACTTTCTTGGCCAAGAATGAATCTGTTTTACCTCCCTTCTTGAATAGAGTTAAATGTGGGGGCGTTAGCTAGTGCAGCCAATAGAGACCCCCTCCCCGCAGTCAACCAGTTATGTCTGTTTACACCACTGAGGCTAAATAGTCTCCAATTGTCAGCATACATAAATCAGGTAAAATGTGGCTAATTAACGTTTGCAACTCTCCAGAACTCTATGTGCAGATATTAGTAGCTTTGATCCTTTTTCCCAGAAGCGTGATTGTTTTTACCAAGAAAACACCACAGTCAAGGATTTAAATATGTCCAGTGGCCATGAGTATGTATCAGTGAGGGCAAAGTGCTGGGCATTATTTGGAAAGGAGTCAAACATCGAAGTTCTGGAAGAATATGTTAGAAGCAGACATTAATGGATACATGGGGTCAGGGAAGCAGGGTAGGAAAAATTGTTAGAAGCAGACATTAGGGGTTCATGGGGTCAGTGGAGCAGGCTATGAAGTTATAAAGGCAGCAAGGTAGAAGATGCACGATTTTTTAATCTAACTCGATTTTTTTTCTTTTTAGACATACGTCTTGTGAATGGTTACAACAGGTGCTCGGGTCGGGTGGAGATTTACCGGAGAGGAAGTTGGGGAACAGTCTGTGCGAACTACTGGGGTCTGACGGATGCATCTGTCGTGTGCAGGCAGCTCGGATGTGGCTCAGCGATCTCGGCTCCTGCTGGGTACTATGAATTTGGTACAGGCAGTGGAGGCATCTTCCTGGACTATGTCAACTGTGCAGGAAATGAAACCTACCTGTGGGACTGTCCACACAGAGAGGGCAGCATTGATACCTGCGGTCGTTTTTGGGATGCCAGTGTTATCTGCTCAGGTAATTTCATACTGTTTCACAAAATTAGACTGAACTGGAGCTCTTCTTTATTCTGCTGTGCTGCCCACACATGAGATCCAGCAAACGATTGTTTTCATCATCTCCTGAAATGTATTGTAACTTTTTTATCTCCGTTGTTACTGCTTTCCCATGAAGCTGATGCCCTTGATTCTCTTTTCTTTTGTGAACACTCACATCAGTAGGGTAGTTATGGCTGTACTCACAGTACACCACTAATATTGGTGTCATACCAGAATATTGTAGTCAGAATATTGTCTGACATAAATAGTGTGCCCTGAATATTGTTTACAAATATTTCACCTCAGTGGAGTAAACAGTATCAAATGTATTCCCAACAATAATTTAGAGTCAATGGGGCAGATTTACTATGATTTTGTGTCGGGTTATGCCACATTTGTAGCGCGGCCCCAATGCAAGATCATGTTTACTATTTACCAGGCCATGCTAGCTAAGCCACATTGTGTGGCTTTGCATGGTTTAATAAATACAAAGTAATGCAATGCCGCACATAGTGCGGCATTGCTTTATCTTGAATTGGAAAGGCGTTCCATGGGTGGAGCTTGGGCGTTCAAATGCATCCATTCATTGATTTTGATGCATTCCCAGATTTACTAAAGCTAGTGTGCCTAGGAATGCATCAAAATGCTAGGCCTTCCCCAGTGGGGTGCAGGGGCGGCCTTAGGCATGTGCAAGCTGTGCACCTGCACAGGACCACCAAACCCCAGGGGCCGCCGCGCCAATATATATCCTTAATATAATAATCCTCTGAGGATGGATACAAATTTGCATGGCGGTCCCTGGCAGGCATTTGGCGGCCTCCGGCACTGTTCCACTTCCAAACACCCTGACCCCCCCCCTCTTTCGGAGCCCCGTCCAGGCCCCCTACCTACGTTCCCTGCCCAGGGCCGCCATGAGCATAGAGCCGCCCCTGTGGGGTGCAATGAGGAGAACTATCTTCCTCCATAATAAGAAAGAAAAATATGCCTCTAGATATTAGCAGGCAATTTTGCACCAAGGTGCAAAGGTGCCTGCATTGGTGCTGGGAAGAATGAAGGGCGCAACTATGGAGTGCCACATCTTAGTGGATATGGCACATTTCAGCACTGAAATCAAAAGCAGCTGGTGCTTAGCGGGCGCAGGAGCGTTGTCCACCAGCAGCGAAGACTGCATAAGCTGCTCTTCCAGGAGCAGAAATGATGTATAGAGTCGAAGTGACGTGTTCGCCAATTCAGTGGTTTCTTTCCGAGGCCTGTGTACCGCCGGCACCTTAGGAGCCGGGGCAGCGCAGATGCTTAGAGCTGCGCTCTGTGAATAAGACATGTTCAAGGGGCGCTTTTCATTTACAGCCCGCTCAAATTCGCACTCCTTAGACATGCTGCACATGCGCAAAACAGCGCAGTATTTCAGAGGATAGGAGTTCCTTGGGCGCTAACGTGTTTTTTGTAAATGTGACCCAAGGCCTATCAGCAGCGAGGGTGAAGTGGGGTGGAGGAAGATATTCTTCTGAACAAGCATTTGCAATGCAATAGGTCTCACATTATGAACGTTTGAGCTATTGGTCTTGTAAATTACAATTTTTTTATTTGTGTTGGTTTTGAAAATAGCTAAATTAATAGCTTTGTCATTCACAATGCCAATAGTTATAGCTTTCGCAAATGAGACACCTATAGCATTTGTAATGCAACATGTTTTGTATTTACGTGACTTAGATGTATTGATATTACAAATAACAATGGCTTTTAATTTTTTTTAAATAATTAATACTTAAATAAAAGTGATTGTAATTTATAATGGCAATAGCTTAAACTTTTGTAAATAACTTTTGTGAAGATTAAGTTCAGTGCCTTTTAATGTGATGAAAATCCAAGAACAGAAGTGAAATATTAACATTTTTTTGTGACATTTGTAATTAAGCTTGAAACATTGAGAGAACATATTTGAACCAGTTGTTGAATGGTTGCACAGATTGATGCTGTGATGGCGCGGAGTGATGTTGTGGTGGCGCTGAGTGATGCTGTGGTGGTGTTAAGTGATGCTTGGGTTGCTCTGAGTGATGCTGTGGTGGTGCTGAGTGGTGCTGTGGTGGTGCTGAGTGATGCTGGGGTGGTGCTGAGTGATGCTGTGGTGATGCTGAGTGGTGCTGTGGTGGTGCTGAGTGGTGCTGAGTGATAATGTGGTGGTGCTGAGTGATAATGTGGTGGTGCTGAGTGGTGCTGTGATGGTGCTGAGTGGTGCTGTGGTGGTGCTGTGGTGGTGCTGAGGTGGTGCTGAGGTGGTGCTGTGGTGGTGCTGAGTGGTGCTGTGGTGGTGCTGAGTAGTGCTGTGTTGTGGTGCTGAGTGGTGCTGTGGTGGCGCTGAGTGGTGCTGTGGTGGTGCTGAATGGTGCTGGGGTGGCGCTGAGTGGTGCTGTAGTGGCGCTGAGTGGTGCTGTGGTAGTGCTGAGCGATAATGTGGTGGTGCTGAGTGGTGCTGTGGTGGTGCTGAGTGATAATGTGGTGGTGCTGAGTGATAATGTGGTGGTGCTGAGTGATAATGTGGTGGTGCTGAGTGGTGTTGTGGTGGTGCTGAGTGATAATGTGGTGGTGCTGAGTGATGCTAGGGTAGCGCTGAGTGATGATGTGGTGATGCTGAGTGGTGCTGACTGATGCTGTGGTGGTCCTGTGTGTTAGAATTGTGGTGTAACCCTTCTAGCCTGTGGACCGCTATTGTCCGCATTGAAATTCTTAGACTTTCTCAGAGGGAGAGTACCGGCACTTCTCAGAAACAAGCAGGTTCTATGGTACAAGGTATCAGCACTTCTGCAATCTTTTTCTAGCACTGTCATGGCGTCTGAACCTTCCAGTGAAATGGAGCTATGTGACTGTCAGCTCCCTAGGAAACATCCCCGCCTCTTGTAGGCTCACCTGGCATCAGTTACAAAAGACCCGTATTCCCTGGGAATAAAAGAACCCTCTGTGGGCTGAACGGGCACGGAGTCACTCGAATGGACTAACGCACTGTGAGGATGCCAGGAAGCATGCTTCTTGAAAAGGTGCTCGACGTGTCTCGAACCGGGCAGAGCGACCAGGGCAAGCAGGGGTAAGGATGATTTGCTACAACGCAGACCAAAGAAGACCATGCCAGCACTATTCCCAACAGAAACACGTGAAAAGAGCAGTTTTAGATGGGAGCACGTTACCGCTCTATATTTAAGCACATAAACGTAGGCTATTTTAATACAGTGAGCCAGCCATATAAAATACTTATTTGGCTATGGCACTACTAGGGGGTGCGGGGCGCGCGCAGGCAGTGATGATGATGCTGCAGATCTGCGGCCGGAGTCTGTGCGGAGGGGAGAGCGCGCGCTCCAGCAGTGAATAATAATTAGGGGAGAGAGAGGGGAACAGATGGCCATGAAGCAGGGGGCGGGGCAGCGGAACCGTTTGAAGTCACGGCCTGCGGCCGTGAATAAGTGACGGCGGGGGGAAAAAGAGTTTAACCACAGTCAAATTATAGATTCAGCAGGGTCCTTGAGTAAATGTTGCCGTGCACGATACAATTGTATACATACACATCCCTATCTCCCCCATTAAATCGGGTCTTTCTCTAGCTACACCACAAAGACCCTAATATCTTTCTAGAGACTTAAACTCCTGTTCTTATTATATATTTGTTGTTGTTGACTTATAACTTTGTCAGGTTGTTGTTAGGCATTCTGCCACTCTGTGCTTAAGGTCCAGACTGCTAAGTCAAGAGGTTAATAACAATAAATGATGCCCCATCGGTGTTTAAGAATGAAATAACTAGATGTATAGCACTCCAGCGCTCACACTTAGCGTCTCATAGTGTATTCGTCTCACCTGAAGCTCTCTCGATCTAAGCCACCCTCAAGGCCCCCGCTGACTGATTCAAACTTCCACCCTGGAAGAAACATTTATGTCTTTTAAATAGTTAGCCTGTGTTCCAAAAAGCGTCAAACATCACTCAGATGGATAATTGATATCAAGAAACATGATTCCGCCCCCTGTGTGTTAGAATTATGGTGTAACCCTTCTAGCCTGTGGACCGCTATTGTCCGCATTGAAATTCTTAGACTTTCTCAGAGGGAGAGTACAGGCACTTCTCAGAAACAAGCAGGTTCTATGGTACAAGGTATCAGCACTTCTGCAATCCTTTTCTAGCACTGTCATGGCGTCTGAACCTTCCAGTGAAATGGAGCTATGTGACTGTCAGCTCCCTAGGAATCATCCCGCCTCTTGTAGGCTCACCTGGCATCAGTTACAAAAGACCTGTATTGCCTGGGAATAAAATAACCCTTTGTGGGCTGAACGGGCATGGAGTCACTCGAATGGACTAACGCACTGTGAGGATGTCAGGAAGCATGCTTCTTGAAAAGGTGCTCGACGTGTCTCGAACCGGTGCAGAGTGACCAGGGCAAGCAGGGGTAAGGATGATTTGCTACAACGCAGACCAAAGAAGACCATGCCAGCACTACTCCCAACAGAAACACGCGAAAAGAGCAGTTTTAGATGGGATCACGTTACCGCTCTATATTTAAGCACATAAACGTAGGCTATTTTAATACAGTGAGCCAGCCATATAAAATACTTATTTGGCTATGGCACTACTAGGGGGATTCTTGGGACACTTTGAAGAATGGAATGAATACGGGCTACTGATAACCACCGTGCATCTCCAGCGTCATAAACCTTCAAACTCAAGCTACAAAGTCTGGGCATCAGGAAAATCCAATGAATAGCACCGCAAATCCATCAAAAACGGGAGCATGCGTTCCCACTCAAACACACTTCCTGGCTTCCCATGAATGGCACACCGTTATCGTACCCGCTCCGCCCACTGATAAAGAAACAAACCCCCAGTGAAGAAGGAATCGACGAGCAGCAGAGCCGGGACGGTCTCACCTCGGGGGTACGGGGCGCGCGCATGGCGTCTGAACCTTCCAGTGAAATGGAGCTATGTGACTGTCAGCTCCCTAGGAAACATCCCCGCCTCTTGTAGGCTCACCTGGCATCAGTTACAAAAGACCCGTATTCCCTGGGAATAAAAGAACCCTTTGTGGGCTGAACGGGCACGGAGTCACTCGAATGGACTAACGCACTGTGAGGATGTCAGGAAGCATGCTTCTTGAAAAGGTGCTCGACGTGTCTCGAACCGGGGCAGAGCGACCAGGGCAAGCAGGGGTAAGGATGATTTGCTACAACGCAGACCAAAGAAGACCATGCCAGCACTACTCCCAACAGAAACACACGAAAAGAGCAGTTTTAGGTGGGAGCACGTTACCGATCTATATTTAAGCACATAAACGTAGGCTATTTTAATACAGTGAGCCAGCCATATAAAATACTTATTTGGCTATGGCACTACTAGGGGGTGCGGGGCGCACGCAGGCAGTGATGATGATGCCGGAGTCTGTGCGGAGGGGAGAGCGCGCGCTCCAGCAGTGAATAATAATTAGGGGAGAGAGAGGGGAACAGATGGCCGTGAAGCAGGGGGCGGGGCAGCAGAACCCTTTGAAGTCACGGCCTGCGGCCGTGAATAAGTGACGGCGGGGGGCCAGCGGAACCCTTTGATGTGGCAAATGCTGCTGGCAGGGGGAAGCCTGTGGGGAAACGCAAGCTCGTGCACGAAGGAGCTTGTGGTCAAGTGATTTCACGTGAACTTTTGAAAATCCGCATCGTAAAAAGTCAGCTTTTGGATGGACAGCAAAAGGTTCGAGTAAACTCGACCTAAAAAGCAGGGTACAGAAGCTCCCGGAGCTGGGCGGTAAACTGAAAGGAGTGAGAACTGCTCTTGATGCATTTTAAAAGCCACAGAACACTGTAAAGTGCTATAGAAAGGCAAAGCGCCTCGTGAAGGGGAAGCCTGGGAAGTGTGATGTGCCTTTTATATTAAAAGCATTTGATCGGGTCCTTTAAAAAATGATGTCAAATACAGAGTTTGGTTATGACCAATGAATAATGTAATGAGTGCATTTTCAATTGCGTGTTGCTACAAATCACCATGGGCTCCACAAGCTTGCAAAATTGCGGTTCGTTTTCAATCATATAAAGGCCCTTATTTTGAAAATGTAAATAGAAGTGCTGTTTGCGGAATGTTGTTTTTGTTCTAGTATGGTCCTGTTCCCGATGGTGAAGGTAGATTTGAACAGAAAAGGACATTAGCGGGGTTTCTGATACTGGTTTAGCTCTATATGTTAAGCCTGTTGGAACCCAGGCATTTCAGGGTTTTTTTTGTAACCGCCCTGTGCTGTCCACAAGCTCGTTTTATACAGCCTGGGCAGTGCAATGGCACTGAGAGGGTGAGAATACCTTGGCATTGTTCCCTTTGGCTTACATTGCACTTATACCTTAATAACGCCAGTTGAAACACCGCTATAGTCATGGAGCCAGAGTTATTAACTAACACAACAAGAATTTGCAACGCAATAGGTCTCACTTTTGCAAGAGTTAGAGCTATTGGCTTTGTAAATGAAAATGTCTTTTACCTATGTGTTTTAGAGTCCATTTTTAGCGCTCCAACAGCTCCTATCTGTTCACTAGGGATCGGTTGAGGAACAGGATTTTGAGCTGGCTTGTGGAACTCGTAAAGGAGGGGTTAGTTCTGATGTGGGGAGGAATAGAGATCAATATTTTGGGCGAGTTTCCTGCAAATGATCTGGCCGCTTTGTTTTGTTTACGAGCTTTCAGTGGAATGAGTAGAAGGATGTTTGAGCTTCTGAGGTTCCTGTTCTGGCCTACTTTTTTGAGCTTGGCAGCCAGGTTTTCAGGTTTGCCGTGTGTAGGGCTTTGTGAGTAAAGCAAGCTGCTCTGAAATTAGCCCTCATTTCGACAGGGAGCCATTTGAGTTCTCTGAGTGCTGGTGAGATGTGCTCGTATTTTTTGAGTCCAGTGACCATTCTGGCAGCCGCGTTGAGAGTAGTTTTAAGGGGGGCAAGATGTGCTTTTGGAATTCCTGTGAGGGCTGCATTACCGTAGTCTAGTCTTGAGAGCACCAATGATTGAGTGGCTTGTTTGAGATCTTTAGGTGGGATGACAGGTTTAATTTTGTTCAATAACTTTAGGTTGAGGAAGGTGCTCTTAGCTGAGTACTTTATATGTTTGGTCATGTCCAGTTTCGGGTCTAGCGTGATGCCTAGTGATTTAATAGAGTCCGCCAGGGTGAGGTTTCCATACAGTATATTATCCTTGGTGCTGCGCTACAAGGGATTGAATAGCTATACAATTACTATACAGTATCTGTAGAAAGTGGAAGGTGCACCAAGGATAGAGTCGATTTTCTCCAAATATATTCAAAGTATCACTTTATTATTATATTCAGTAGTAAAAGATGGACATCAGCCAACCATTTCCTTCCCCCCGGGGGAACTTCATCAGGGCTGAAAACATATATATAAAACATAACATAAATCACAACAATTACATTTAACCCCTTCGCTGCTAGGCCTCTCCCCCCCCGTGCTAAGCCTTTTTTTGGCTATTTGGGGTAATTTGTGCCTAGGCCCCTGTAACTTTTTGACCACATAGGGTATCCACACCAAATTTGCGTCCTTTCTTTCCAACATCACGGTGATTCTAAAGGTATCCATGGTTTTTGAATTCCCCAGGAGGGGAACCAGCAATTAGACAAAATACTGATTAATTTTTTGGGGGAATGCGAAAAAAGGGCTACAGATGTAAGTGTCTGGTTTTTCCCTGTGAATTGTATCAAAAAGGGGCTGTGGTGCTGAAATCACCATCTTCCCAGCTTTCAGGGACCAGCAGACTTTTGTCAGAAAACCAAAATGTTTTTCACAGTTTTGGCATTTTTCTGGGACATAGCCTATTTTTGCTATTTTTTGTGTTTTCAACCTCCTTCCAGTTAATGGTAGAAATGGGTATGAAAGCAATAATGGATCCTGGAAAGCTATAATTTTTTTTAAAGTAATCATAGTTCTTAATTCAGCAAGGGGTCATTTGTGTAGATCCTTCAAGGTTTCTTTATAGAAACTAACAGTTAAATATAGGAAAAATTGAAAATTAGTTGAAAAAAACAGCCATTTGTGTCAACCTTTTCACCTGTAACTTCTTCTAATTATGACAGCTGTTTGAAAGCAATATACCATTACATTGGCTAAACCTTTCTGGTTGTGGGGTTATATAGGACTTGTAGGTTCACCAAGAACCCGATGAACCCACATCCAATAACTGAGCAGCGTCTTGCAATGGTTTTTTATTATGTACTGGGTTATAGCAATTATTCTGGGAAAATGTATACATGGAAAAATCGGTATGAAAGACACCTATGTAATTCTGAAATGGGAACACAATATAGAGTTTGGAAACAGTAGATATTTGCACATTTCCGAAATTGGGAGTACCCATACTAGCATGAGAATTATAGGTCATTTTTCAAAATGACTTCTTTTTTACACATTGTCTTTCATTCGGAAGGCAGAAATGCATTCTAAGTCAATAGGTTTTAACAGTTGCTCTACAAATCTGTATTACCCTAAGTCTCCTGATAAAAATGGTACCTCACTTGTGTGGGTAGACCTAGTGCCCATGACAGGAAACGGCTCCAAACGCAATGTGGACACACCACATTTTCACAATGAAAAATTAATCTTTTTTTGCAAAGTGCCTAGCAGTAGTTTTTGAACCCTAATTCTGCCGGCACCTAGAGATACCTAGCAAACCTATATATTTTTGGAAACTAGACACCCGGGAAAATACAGGTTGGGGTGACTAGACTGGCTCTCACCAGTTTCTCTTACCCAGAATCCCTTGCAAACCTAAAAAATTGACAAAAAAACACATTTTCCTCACATTTCCGTGGTGGAAAGTTCTGGAATCTGCGTGGATCCACAAAATTCTACCTACCCTGCTTTTCCCAAAGTCTTAGAGAAAAATGGTACCTCGCTTGTGTGGGTAAGTCTAGTGCCCGCACAGGAAACGGCGCAAAACGCAACGTGGATACACACCATTTTCACAGTGAAAAATTACCCTTTTTTTGCAAAGTGCCTAGCTGTAGTTTTTTAACCATAGCGCAGCCGGCACCTAGAGAAACTTAGCAAACCTATACACTTTTGAAAACTAGACACCCATGGTAATCCAGGATGGGGTGACTTGAATAGCTCTCCACAGGTTCTGTTACCCAGAATCCCTTGCAAACCTAAAAAATTGTCATGAAAACACAATTTCCTCACATTTCTGTGGTGAAAAGTTCTAGAATCTGTGTGGATCCACAAAATTCCACCCACCCTGCATTTCCCAAAGCCTTCTGAGAAAAATGGTACCTCACTTGTGTGGGTTGGCCTATTGCCCGGGACAGGAAATGGCACAAAAGGCAACGTGTACACACCACATTTTCACAGTGAAAAACAACCCTTTTTTTGCAAAGTGCCTAGGTGTAGTTTTTTAACCCTAGCTCTGCCGGCACCCAGGGAAACCTAGCAATCCTATACATTTGTAAAAACTAGACACCCTGGGGAATTCAGGATGGTGTGACTTGACTGGCCTCAGAAGGTTCTGGTACCCTGAATCCCTTGCAAATCTAAACAATTGTAAAAAAAAAACATTTCTGTGGTGGAAAGTTCTGCAATCTGCGTGGATCCACAAAATTCAATGCACCCCACATTTCCCAAAGTCTTCAGAGAAAAATGGTACCTCACTTGTGTGGGTGGGTCAAGTACCCGCGACAGGCAAGGGCCCAAAACCTATTGAGGCGACATCAAAATTACCTATCACAAACCAACCTGGTTTTGCAAGGGGGTGTCCCATGGGTTTTTGGCTCCCGGTTAGGCGGCCATCTAGGGAAACCTACCAAAACAACACATTTCTGAAACAGGACACCTGGGGAGTCCAGCGAAGTGTGGCTTGCGTGGGTCCCCCAACATTTTCCTACCCAGAATCCCCTGCAAACCTCAAATTTAGCTGAAAAAAATCACTTTTTTCTCAAATTTCTGTGTGGGAATGTTCTGGAATCTATGTGGATCAACACATTTCCTACCACCCAGCATTCCCACAGGTCTCTTGATAAAAATGGTACCCCAATTGCATGGGTAGGTCAAGTGACCGCGACAGGCAAAGACCCAAAATCTATTGATGCAACATCAAAATAACCACTCACACAACAACCTGGTTTTGCAGGGGGGATCTCATGTGTTTTTGGCCCTGGGCTCGGCGGCAATCTAGGGAAACCTACCAAACCCACACATTTCTGAAAACTAGACACCAGGGGCATTTAAGCGAGGTATGACTTGCATGGGTCCCCCAACGTTTTCCTACCCAGAATCCCCTGCAAACCTCAGATTTAGCTGAAAAAAAATGTTTACAAATTTCTGTGTGGGAAAGTTCTGGAATCTGCGTGGATCCACAAATTTCCTACCATCCAGTGTTCTCCCATGTCTCCCAATAAAAACGGTACCTCACTTGTGTGGGTAGGCACAGTGGCTGCATCAGGAAATGGCCCAAATTGTACTGTGGAGACTTCAAAATTACCTATAACAAAACTACCTGGTTTGGGGGGGGGGGGGGTGCACCTGGGCTTTTGGCCCCAGGTTCACCTCCATCTAAGGAAACCTACCAAACTCACACATTTCTGAAAACTAGACACCTTGGGGAGACCAACGAGGTATAGCTTGCGTGGATTTCCCAACGTTCGCCTACCCAGAATCCTCTGCAAACCTCAAATTTATCTGAAAAAGCACATTTTCCACATATTTTTGTGTGGAATCACCATTCCGGCATAAATGTCCTACCCCACAGCGTTCTCCTTAGTGTCTCGAGTAAAATGATACCTCACTTGCATGGGTGACTAATGTAGAATCGGCTAAAAACGTGTTTTTTAAAAAAATGCAGAGCTTAGAATTCTCAGTGCTATACCCTTAATCCCTATGTTTTGGGCTATTCCCTGTCACAGGCCCTTGCCCCACCCACACAAGTGAGGTATCATTTTATTCGGGAGACTGAGGGGAATGCTGTGGGGTAGGACATTCGTTCCGGCATGGTGATTCCACACAAAAATATGTGGAAAATGTGCTTTTTTCAGTGGGTGTTTAGTTTTCAGAAATGTGTGGGTTTGGTAGATTCCTAAAATGGTCGCCGAACCTGGGGCCAAAAACCCAGGTGACCCCCCTTGCAAGACCAGGTTGTTTTGTGATAGGTCCCTTGCCTGTAGCGGGTACTTGACCCAGCCACGTGAGTAAGGTATAATTTTTATCGGGAGACCTCGGGGAGCGATGGATGGTAGGAAATTTGTGGATCCACATAGATTCCAGAACTTTCCCACACAGAAATTTGTCTAGTTTTCAGAAATGTGTGGGTTTGGTAGGTTACCTTAGATAGCCGCCAACCCCGGAGCCAAAAACTCATGGGACCACTGTTGCAAAACCAGGATGTTTTGTGATAGGTAATTTTGAAGTTTCCTCAATAGGTTTTGGGCACTTGCCTGTCGGGTACTTGACCCACCCACACATGTGTGGTACAATTTTTAGGTCTCGCTCTCGAGACCTATTGTCGCTGAGTTTGCTCTCAACGGAGACAGACTAGTGCACGAGCCGCCAGGGGTCTGTGGACGCGCTTACGCCAGCCGGCCGAAGGCACGCACACGCGCATACACACAGACAGATGCACATATGCACGTGCGCACACACATGCATGCACACCCCCCCCTCCCCTCACCTCCCCTCCCCTCCCACTCACCGGGCTCTTTTCGTGTGTCCCTCTCCCTCCGCAGCCGGTCAGTCTTGGCAGCAGGCAGACTCGGAGGTCGTCGTGTCTTCTCCGGCGATCCGATGTGCACGCTCACGGCGACGTGCTCTCACACCGTGCTGTTTCACGCCCGGCGATCCTCATGTTGTTTTTGTTTGTTTTTGGCATCCCGCTAGGTGCATTTGCCATGCGCGCTCAAAACTCCCACTTCTCACCCTCCTCCACCTTATGCGCGGCCAATGCTTGTTAAGAATGCAGGCACTCGCAATATGTCTTTCCATCTCTTTCTTCCGGGGAAACCCCAAAGTCTGCGTGCGTAGCTTGCACCCTCTGCAACTCGTACCCCCTCACACAGCTCGTTCATGCACCTTCACTCCCGAGACAGAAAGATACTATCTCCCGAGGGGGGGTGGGTAGGAGTATTGCTCTCTTTCTAGTTTTCCTTCTGCCTGTGTGGTTTTTTTTTTACATCTGCTTTAACCAAGGTGATTAGCACTTGTTACCGAAGGACGTTTCACCCTCCACTCCCTTCGGCGAATGGTTCACCCTGTTACTCAGTAACACTCACCCCCGCTGCAGGATGGTGCGCTCCGAGCATCCCGGCGCCATTTATAAATGACCCGGGAGGAGCGCGCACGCGTGCGGCAGCTGCAGTGTAGGGGGCGAAGCTTGTGCAGTCTTATACGGTTGAGGAGACCACGAGGGTAGGTACACGGGGTACCGAAGAGGGTCAACCTCGTCGGTATGTGTGTGTGTGAAGGGGGCGAGAGACAGGCATGGGTGCTGTTATATAGTTGAGGTTGGTCACTTGTAGGTGCTGTATATAGTGAAGGAGTGTTTCACTTGGTAGAAGCGTGCATAGTAAGGGGGTAAGATAGGGATCCGTTTGAGAGTGCGTGGTGGGTGGCCTGTGTTTGTGTAGAGCACAGGTATGAGCTGTACATTTTAGAGTGAGGTAGAAAAAAGAATGTACTGTATACTTGAGGTGTGTATGAAGGGGCGTAGAAATCACGAGGGGGCAGATAAAGTGTTAGATGTGTGAGGAAAGTACTGTCTGGATCGATTGCATGGGTTGCAGAAGGGACACATTGTGCGAATGCGGCACAATAGTGGGATTGCAGTGAACGGCCTGCATCTTGGAAAGGCAATGTGGGTGGGTTTGAGTCAGTGTGACAGTGGTAGTACCTTGGAGGATTAGTGCGAGTGTATCATGGGTGGTTCTAAAGGTTTAGCTGGGTTGTAAAGGCACAGAACGAACGGGCGTAGGGCTTTGGTTATTGATGTAGAGTGAGTTTCTTAGTGAGGGGTTGGTGTAGGTTGGAAATGAAGCGTGTGAGACGCTTCTATGAGTAAAAAAAGTTCATCTCCATTGCTATGGGTTTTTGATAAGGGAAATGCTTTCTAGACTTTTCAAACCGGGGACATTATGAAGTGTAAATGAGCTTGAAGCAGTTTGCATAAAAGGCGTATGAAGGATTAATGGTAGAAGTGATTGGTGTAGGGTTGAAATAGTAATTGAGTTGTGCCGTGGCTGTTAACCGGGCAATGTTCAGGCTTTGGTCACCAGGAGCAGTTTTTCTTTGTTTTATTTTTTTACATAACTTGATAAACCGCTGTATACTACTTGTTACCTGCTCAGCAAATGGATCTCAGTGGCCTACCTCGATGAAATGCACTGTGGCTTGTTTCACTCGCTGAGTGTAGCCCACTTCCTCAGATAGCGTGTTGGACTGTGCGGCCCATAAACCACAAACTGAGCTCCAGGATGTTACTTCTTGTCTCTTGTACGTGAAGCTGGCACTCAAATCGTAGATGGCATGCCATGAGCTTGCAAACAAAAGTATACTCTGGCCAGACTGTGGCTCTGAGCACCCTACTCTGAAGGGGCATGGAACATTCAAATTTGTTTTGAATGAGATCTGGTGAGCCCTCCTGCGGGCACCATTCATGGAGGACTGCACTTGTTTTGCCGTTTGTTAGCGTAAACGTTATCAAATTGTCTTAGAGTGATTTACACGAGTACCGGTTACGTTACACAAGGACACATTCATTTTTAGAACTCGCCTGGCGTTGTGAAGGCCTCCCAAGTGGTACAGACCGGTGCACGAGCAGACACCGGTCTGTGAACGCGCAAGCCGCAGGGAATGTGCACCCTCACGGCATCACGCTCCTGCCCTCCCGCGTCTCTTCCAAGGCGTGCTTCAGGCCGACTTGTTTTCAGCCGCTCGTGTTTTTTCGTGTAGGTGTAAAGTTGCCCCATAATTTACTATCCGTATTATGGCAGAGTTTAACAACTCGGCTCACTTTACCATAACCCCATAACCATGCCATGGTCACTAGTCACAGGTCTCAGTAGCTTTTATTTCACCCCAGCATCCCAAACACGCTCCCTTCCAGCAGATCTTTCTCAGCAGAAAGAGCCGTTCCAGACGTTCAGGTTCTTTCACAACTAGAACCAGTTTTGTAAGATAGAAGGAAAGCACGGCATGAAAGAGGTGCTTCTTTTATTTCTAAAAGGTGCACACGGATGCTTGTTTCTGTTGAGTGCGCCGATATATCCGTTTTACTCAATCTGTTTTACTGTGCGAGGCAGAAAGTGCCCTACTCGTACAATGGCATTCACATGCTTGCATCGTTTTGTGAGAAACCTATGAATAGTTAAACTTCCAGCATTTCTTTTGCATCCCTGCAGTCAAATATTAAAATCGCCAGGCAATAAATGAAACCGTTCGTGGTTTCTCCTTTCCCTTCAATCGCACAATATGCCAAATTATTCAATTCAAATTTTCTTGCATTGTAATTTGTTCTCAGGCCTTATTATTTAGTCAGCTCTGCCACATAGCTTGGCCTGCCACTGCCACATAATTCCAGCAGCCCTCCTTTGCTACCACAGCTGAGCAGTGGTGTATCATTGACATTGGGCAAGCCTTCTGGGTATTAGACGGAGAAACATTTAGAAGATGGGCTGGTGAGAGGCACGTAAGCCTGCTCTGTTTGGTTCTTATCTCGCCTACTCCATGACTCAGCATGATTACATTACTAAAGGGGGCATATCCAACTGGCACAAGGAGGGACACGCGCCGAGAAGGAAATTGGATTACATTGGCACAATATTTATATCTGGTGGGCTCAATGGAACAAGCATTGGCATAGCCAAAAGGTCTAGCTTTTCGGACATTATAAGTATTTAGTTATGCAGCACAATATCCTTGGTGCAACAACATCAACTGTTGCATGGCTAAACACTTATAAGGTCCGAAAGGCGAGACCTATTGGCTATGCCAATGCTTGTAATACAGTGTAATCAACAAATGTGTTAATGCTACAAGTGGCTTCCTTAATAAAAGAAAAGCCAAGCAATAATGCTCAAAATAACTTATTTTACATAGTCCAAGACTGCGCACAATCTTTCACTACCTTCTTTTTTTACTTAGTAAGCATGCGCACAAGGCGTCGATTTTTCCTACTGCTGTGGGGGCTGTGTTGGTGCCGTTGACTGCCCTCTTCTCTGCTAAATGGGACAGAAAAGTGCACATTTGACTTGTGCATGTACTTTTCATTTAAGAGAGGCAGTGGTGTTACTCGTAGAACCAGTGTGCACTTGACAGTAATGTAGGTATACTAACTAGGTTAGTGCCACTGACATCTTTTGGTTGCTGCCTGCCGCATAATGTGCAGAGGATCACAATGGGCAGACTTTCTCGAATTGTCGCCCTCCACTATAGTGGGGCCGATAACGCCTATAAGGTGATTCACTGTTCACCATGAACAGACTCTCACAATGCAGGAGGGTCTGGACTTGGCTCAGGCTGCAGCAGCATCATATGTTTTTTTTTCTCCTGCCAAAAATAAACCTGGACCCCCAGGAATAGCTGCCACCAGTCGGGGTTTGACTGTCCTGCCTCACCTCAACAGACCTACTCTTCAGGGAAACCCAACTCTCGATGCAGCACAGAGTTGTAAGGCCTGGCTTTCTGTGAAGGTTCCGGCAGGCTTAACTCGATATGCAGGGACCTCCATTTCCCATAGTTTTTATGTTGTTTCGACTTCTAAGGTAGGAACCGTTTTTTAAAATTTAAATAACAGAGTACTGTTTGTTCCAGATGCTGTGGTGTAGGGGCCCGTGCCTTGCATTATAGGCCAGGTTTCCCTCTCCTGAAGGTGTTTTCAGTTGGATTTTACTTTACGCCATGCAGTGCAGAGACCCGTATGTTTCATTTATTTGTGATAATTAATTTTCATTTATTTATGTTAGGTGATGTGAAAGGTGGTTTCTTCTGGTGGTTGACGGGTTGTGAAATTTTTCTTCGAGGTTATATAAAAAGTGATAATGAGGTTTTAATTTGAAGTATGGGATAAGGTAGTAATTCCTCATTCTAAGTTCTCTAGGCAGTGCTGCTAGCTGCTTCTGTAGTCTCATCAGTATTTCCTCATTTTTAGTCCTCTAGCCAGTGCTGTAGCTTCTTCTTTGGCCCTGTCAGTAATTACTCATTAGTCCTCTAGGCAGTACTGCAGTTGTTCCTCTAGTCATACATCCACTACACTCCAAACGAAAACACTTAGGTAAAATACATTGTCATTAACAACCCCAATAACTTTAACTCTAAAAATGCGAGACCTAATGCATTGCAAATGCTTTTTTTAATCTATCTCCCTCACTTACTTTTTTGTATTTGTTCACCCCTGTGTGTTTTCCCATTGTTATCTTGTAATTTAAAAAAAAATTGTAATATATGTTTCCTTCCCTGTACATGCCAGCCCACCTCCCACAACTCTGTCATGGCATCCCCTAACAGTGCTATTTATGAGCTTTTTGTCTGCAGAGCTTCAGACAGAAAACGCCCGTAAAAACTAGCTAATGTTTTAGTGGTACCCAAATCTCCTGCCACGGGGGCAGAGGGCCAGTCCTGGACCCTTTAGATGCTTAAGTGGGGGGTTCACTGCTCCTCAGGCACATACACATATTTGTTCTAATACATCAAGTTAGTTCTGTGGAGCCTTTGCTGTAATTAGGAGTACTGTGCTGCTCTTTCAAGATAAAAAAGCATTTGCAATGCAATAAGTCTTGCATTTGCTAGAGTTTAACATATTGGCATTGTAATTGACAATGCCTTTTATTTACGTTTTAAAAACCAACACATAAAGAAAAGGCAATGCCATTTACAATGCCAATGGCTCAAACTCTAACAACTGCGAGACCTATTGCATTGCAAATGCTTGTTCTCTGAAGGCTTTGGGGAATGCGGGGTGGGTTGAATTTTGTGGATCCATTCAGATTCCAGAACTTTCCGCCACAGAAATGTAAGGAAAATGTGTTTGTTTTGACAATTTTTTAGGTTTGCAAGGGATTCCAGGTAACTGAACCTGGTGACAGCCAGACAAGTCACCCACACAAATGAGGTGCCATTTTGCTCTGAAGACTTTGGGGATTGCAGGGTGGGTGAAATTTTGTGGATCCATGAGGATTCCCGAACTTTCCACCTCATAAGTGAGGAAAATATGTTTTTTGGGCAAAGTTTGAGGTTTGTAAGGGATTCTAGGTAACAGACCCTGGTGAGAGCCAGCCAAGTCGCGCCATCCTGGATTCCCCTTGGTGTCTACTTTTTAAAATGTACCGGTTTGTAGGTTTCCATATGTGCCAGCTGTGCTAGGGCCCAAAATCCACAGGTAGGCACATTGCTAAGAAAAAAGTCTGTGCCTAGTGGGCTTTCTGTCGCGGTGGGGGGAAATGGGAGGGGGGTTGCCCTAATATGCCCCAAAGGGGGGCAGAAAGACTGTGGCTATTTTTGTGGGGGTGGGGGCATTGGTATGCCCATTCTGGACCGCTCCCACCCCGCACCCATAAAAAAGCCAGTGTATTTACAAGCGCCTAGTGGGCTTTCTTCCCCCCCGGGGACAGATCAGGGGCCATCTGCCCCCCTGGGGCGGGGGGGGCAGAAAGACTGGTATTTCTCTGGTTTCTAGTGGGCTTTCTGCCCCACCTGGGGGGCATATTGGGGGCTATTGGGGGCTACAGCTCCTATCTGCTTCCCAGGGGGGGGCAGAAAGACTGTAATTTTTGTCGGGGTGGGGGCATTGGCATGCCAGAACCCAGGCTTCTATTGGAATTCTCAAGGGCATATTATCAAGCCCATTATCGCCGCTTTAGCGGCAGTTTTCTGCCGCTAAAGCGGCGATAATTTTAACGCCGCTCTTGTTAATATGCCCTTGAGATGCCATTCTTGATAATATGCCCCTTAGTCTCTAGTAAGTTAGCGATTTCCTTATATCAGCATTTTAGAAGAATTTTAAGCTACAACAATGACTTCTATGGAAAGTATTATATTGTATTTTTTCTGCTGAGAAATGACAAAGGCATCTGAAAACATTAAATTAACATTTTGGCAGCCATTTTCGAGCTCATGGTGCTTGAGGCCAGTGCACCTAAAAATCTAAATTACAATTTAGGTACAAAGAACACATGCTAATTTCATTATTTTACCAAACTGGGCAATTATAGACATATCCTATGGATTATTGTGTTCATCACATCAACTGCTCAATCAATTTTACAACATAAAAATAGACCCAGTTGCATAACTACTGTTCATTCCTAAAAAGAACAGTAGGTATAATGTGCACAACACTGTGTGTTTTCATTTCACACTATTCCGTATCTCAAGCTTATGTGCATTGCTGCTGTTGTACAATGTTTAAAGAACATTTCCAAACCTCACGCACCTCCCATACAAGTCTTACTACAAGCAACACCATTTTTAATCAAGCACTCCAAAAGGTGCCTTCAAACAAGGGAAAACCAGAGCAGCTGAAAAACTGTCAAAGGTACAAGTGTTAAATCTAAGTTACAATATATTTTTTAAACTTAACAAAAATTACAGGATTGCTATACTAACAATGCACATAGCATTCTTTGTACCAGACACCTAGGCACCATTCCTACTGCACGGTGAGAGAGGTGCAGAGTTAGAGCTCTGGCTGCACAAAATAGTGTACAATCTTGTCCAAATACTCTTCTCCCGCAGAGACATGGCTGTGCAAGAAATATGCCCGTTTGCAGTTTTGGTGTGGAAATGAGAGCAGCCGTTGGATGTACTCCACGAGATCAGGCCAAGTAAGCATCTGAGCCGCCACTTACAATCATGAAATGCAGTTAGCTCAACACCCTTCGCCGCGTGACTTCATCATGAGTCAATACACGCAGCAGCAATGGCACAAACCTCAACAGGTTACACCACTGGAGCAAGTTTGCAAGCAGGGAAATAATGGGAACAGTTTCATAGGTGGAATTGGCAGCACGCAAGTGGCAACGTAAATTAACCATTACAAAGGAAGCAATATTAAAAAGGCATTTGCTTAATATGTTGTGGCTGTGCAAATATATCTACATAATGCGTACTGCTGGTGGTGCGCACTCCACATGCGCCAATAAGGTTAACTTCCACGGGCTGATTTCAGGTTACTGACATCGGAACCAGGTTTAAGTCCCCTGGCATAAGTGCAGTACCTTTGAGGCGAGAAGCCAAGCTCTGATCAGCCACCTTAGTGACAGTGTGAGGGCCATACTAAGCATCAAATAGCCTAGACCTTACCATACAGCAATGTGTCTTGAACAGGGTTTGAGCTTATAAATGACTTCATCTGGCAACTTTTAAAAAACAAAAAAATCTAATTTAATTAAAATTAAACAAAACAACCCAAGCAGCAATCTTGTAGGGGTGGTGGGGGCGAGCAAGCAGTGTTGTGAGAGGGGTGGGGAGAGGCAGCACAGGGAGAGCAGATTGCCACAAGCAGGGAACAACCCACAATGGTGAAATGAAAACAGGCGCTTACTTAAAAGCCACGCAGCCTCCAGCGTAAAACAATAATTAAACCTGCGATGCAAATGCCGTCCGAAACATGAAGAGCGGCATCCATAAAGCGGGCACTGTGCTCATACACAATCTGAGGCAAAAAAGAAAAAAATAGTGAACATAGAGGAACCTATTTAAAATAAGGAGTAAGACCACATGTAACGGGGCAGTCTCCTGGGAGGGTCCGAAACTCTAAAATGCGGGACAAATTAGGCATAATGATCAAACAAAAGCAAGCATTTACGAAGGGCACAAACAGGAACGAATGGAAAATATGGGAGGTGCTTCAAGCTCACAGTCTAGATACATGCAAAAGAACAATTGATGGACGTAATGCAGAATATTATCATACATTTACCCCAGTACAGAGATCTGGGCCTAAATCCATTGTGTTTTCGTTCCCCATGCCATTCCAGTTTGAACCCAGCCATATGCAAATCGATCTTGACCCTGCGCCCAATGGGAACAGTCCATCCCAAACTGCCAGGCCAGGTCCTCCCTAGACAGGAAACAAGCATTCTAGGAGCGATTTCATGGTTTTACTCCCCATCAGCCAGAATAGCTAGATGGCAAGGAGAGCACGGGACCCACGTCTGGGCATACCCGTCCCACTCAGGGTGACAAATGCAAAAGAAGAATTGATGGACAGAATGCAGCACAATGTCATACATTCACCCCAGTAAGGAGATCTGGGCCTAACTCCATTGTGTTTTTGTTCCCCATGCAATTCCAGTATGAACCCATGCAAATCTTACTTGACCCTGCACCCAATGAGAACAGTCTTTTCACTTCGTCCATCATCTCCTTGTGTTTGCGTTGTTCGCCCTTAGTTGACAGGGTATGCACAGACGTTGGTCCCTTGCTCACTTTGCCACTGGATTCAAGCTAGCCTGGCTGATGAGGGGTGTTGGGAAACAAAGAAGAGTACGCAGTTCCTGGGTGAATTATTGTTCACCAAAAGGAGCCAAGACTAGAATGTCTGGCAAAGTTTATAAAACAGGGGTCAAAATAAAGGAGGGGAATTCCTCCTCTCGGAACTAGAGCTCTCACACGCCCAGCAAGCTAGGTATCATGCTTCATCATATGAGCCTGTTCCTCATTGGGCCGGCGCTGCAGTGCCCAACGGGCACCCTTAAAGTTCTTTTGTTCCTTGCCGTAAGGGTTCAGTGGGGGTGAGGGGCCTAGTCAGATGTAGATGTGTGTGATATGGTTTTAAAATAGGTTAAGGATTCCTCTGGAAGGCTTTATTCTGTTGGGTACCTTACCTAAATAAAATACTATAGGAGGGTTAGTGTGCTCTGATGAGTCCTGGGATGCTTGTTTCCGGTCCAGGAAGGGCCTAGCCTGGCAGGTCAGACTGGACTGTTCCCATGACGTACAGGGTGAAGACTGATTTTCACATGACTGTGTCCAAACTGGGGCGGCAAAGTGAGCTAAAGAATGATGATGGATTCCACCCAGATTAGTGGCTGGGGGTGAGTGTCTGAAAAGTTTCAGCACTCTGTCCATCATCTCCTTGTGTTTGCACAATCCAGATACAGCATGCCTCTCAGAGCAGTGCATGTACCACCTAGGCTCAATCTATAAATACTGGTCCCGAAAGCCTTTGTGTGGCTGAGATTGTCTTGTTGACTCCCTTTCTGGAAAGGATTTTTGCCCTTTCACATTTTTTACAATCTCGTCTTATTAGCTATGAGCACTTTTAACAAACGTTGGTAAATGCAGGGTGTTCCCCTGTTCACCTGCTCTGAGAGATGTGCACTTTCCTCCTTTGATGCTTGCACTCCTCACTGTTGCTAAGCTTAGTGTTACTATCCACCAATGCCAAGTACACTACCCACCAGTGTGTGTGCATTGCTCTTTTCTTCAATGTTCAATGCTGTTAACCTATGCCAAGTACTGCCTACCGGTGCTAAGTACACTGCTTGCCAGCACTTCTGCTACTGGCTATGTCTCCTTTGTGAACAATCTTGCATCGTTACTTGCATATGAAATCATTATCTTACTTGTCATTACAACCGCTACTGTCCTATTAAGCTACAAAACTGTGTTCAGACCCATAGTCTTTAAATGTTGTAGCACGTACCAAAAGTGGCAGTTTGAACATTAAAATATAAAGACATCCACTGCATGAAACAGTTCCTCTATGCATAACAGATCTCAAATGATGAATTGTACCAATGTTTACTGAAAGCAGTTTTGAACAAGCAGTGATGAAGCCAATAAATTGGCCCTGGCAAGTAGGCACATTTTTTACTGTGTTTATTTTTTTCGTACAGATACTGTAGGCATTCGGAGTTTAAAACATACAACTTCTACTGTCTAAAAATAATGTGTGTATGTTTGCCAAATAAAGTGACCCATCATACAAGTAAACATGAAATCAAAGCGGAGATTGTCATCAGACCTGACACTGAAGTGGACAACCTTCTAGGCAGATGTGCATCAACACAAATGCCATTAGTCAAGAAAACCAATGGCTGTAGTGGGTTGACCCATAGCCCTGTGTGTTATGCTGTAGAGAGAGGAAGAAAATGTGTGAATGACTCTTGAACAGGCCATTGACGGAAGAGTGCTGACTGAAAGTTGCTGTATGTATACTGTAATTTATGCAACATTATGATTCTTTTGAAAAACATGAAGCTGGCAACACAGCTAGTGCTGTCTCCATGCCAAATCTTGAAACAGTTCTTACAAAACATTCATAGTGGGTGTTCAATGCCTCAGTATGCACTTTCCTAATAATGATGCTTGCTTTAACCATCAAGCATACTTTTGAATTTTGGGAGTTGCAATAACATGAAAGCACCTAGGGACAGATGTACAAAGCTTTTTTGAGGTAGCAAACAGCATTAACAGAATTGGGACATTTGCGACGGCAAAATGTATGTTTTAAGGTACAAAGGCCCAATTTGCGATTCAATAACCTGTTACCGAATCACAAATTGGGTTAGTGATTCGGTATTTGGAAGGGGCATTCCTTCCTAATACCATATTGCAAGGGTATGTGGGAATGTTTTGTGACCGCAGTGTGGTTGCAAATGATTCACATTTTCCTACCTACTTCAAGTAGGTGGTAACCCATTTGCAAATGGGAATGAGTCCCCAAGGGACCCCTTCCCCTTTGTGAATGTTTGTAAAAATATTTTTAAGATCAGGCAGTGATTCAATTGGACCATTCCCTACTCTTAAAAAATGTAAAGAAAACGTAATTTTTCTTTTTGAAATGCATCCCGTTTTCCTTTAAGAAAGACAGGCTGCATTAAAAAAATATATATATTGCTTTATTGAAAAGCAATCACAGACATGGTGGTCTGCTGGCCTCAGCAGGCCACTAGGTCTATTTGCGACCCACTGGTAATCGCAAACTCAGTTAAATGCACATTTGTACATGGGTGTTTGCGATTACCAATTAGCGAATAGCAAAAATTCGATATTTGGTAATCACGAACACTTTCCTATGTACATCTAGCCCTGAATGCCTAAACAGAGACTAGAGCACTCCCACCACAGGCAGAACTCTCATGTTTGCCAGATTCATATGAGTCGTTCATTGAATCCATGTTTCTATGTGCATTCTGGGACTTGGAGTGAGGATTTTATAATGGACCAACAGTACTACAAGAATACAAACAATAAAAGCCTGAACTGGATAAGCTGATCATTCATGGAACCAGACAAAAGGAGCAATTCTCCAACCAGCTAATTGATCAGGCTTGTCCGCAAGGTACTTTTTGTTTATGTCAAACCACTTTCAAAGTTCACCAGCCTTTACTGCACACAACACAGTGCAGCAACTTGCCTTGCTGCTCTATGTTGACTGAATTCTAAGTAATTCTGCCCCAATGTTTATGTCAACTAGTGGCCGCCAACACATTAACGACATATAGTGGTACTTCTACTTTAAGACTTTGGTATGACTAGATATGACAGGGCCACTGAAAATCTGCAAATCTGCAGCCATAGCGTTTTTTCGCATTGTTATGGATTTGCCGCATAATCCATCATTTGCTGCATAATCTGCAGATTTCAACAAAAACATGTTTCTAGCTCAAACAAACCAAAAGCTACTAAAAACATAGAGTCACGCGTTCCTGCACAGTGGGAGACCCTTTGCAAAGGTTAACTGGTTATATTTCAGATCCTTATTGCTGTATGTGGATGTTAAACTTGTATTAATACGTTGAAATCTTTCTTTATACAGTGTTTCTGTGTGTAGAGATGAGAAAAATAATGAAGTAATACTATCACAAAATGTGCCACATTAACACTACATAATTTGCCTTTTCTTGCCCCATAATCTAATCAGCCCTGAAGCATACTTTGGTCCTCCCCACCACATAATTCCAGTGGCCCTGCCCATAACTAACAACAGGCACTTTCTGTAGCTTGTCTAAAGACTTGCTGCACACATAGTTGCTAACTAAGAAAGTGCAGTGTTTTCAGGATGAAAGCAACCATTGCCTGTATCATCACAACTCACAAGTTTAACTAACATATCATTTTATGTGCAGGAAATACCAACATACAGTGTAGAGCCCTTCAAAAACATTAAGGACCAGATGAACTAACATAACATTAGGAATAGCAATTTTTTAATTGCAATTTTCTCCAAATCGCAATGTCTGTGATCGCTTTTAAATAAGACCGTTGTATATTTCCTTGGGTCTGTGGAGATCTGACGTAGACTGCGGATTAGCATCAGCTCTTCCACCCTCCCAGGAAAGGATTGGACCGTGGAAGACATTCCCAATGTATGCTTCCCTACACTGTGATGTTACAGCAGTAAAGAACGAGTCTACAGTGATGTCAAAGCTGTGAGTGCTATGGATCAGATTCCCCTGTTTATGGTAAAGTCCCCCTAAGGAGGCTGCACACATTATGTGGTTCCCCTGTGAATGTCTCGGTGTTTGAGGTGGCAGTAAACATAGCCCCTTACCCTAGATGCCGTCTTCCTAATCCATCCTTTCTAAAGGCACACAAAAGTTAGTTACTGACAATGTAAAGCCATTTCTTGATGCAGCTGTAACATATAATACAATTCCATCCTCTTTTCTCTCTCCTACAGGTGAGCCAGTTACAAGGCCCCCAGGTAATGTATTTATTTATTTTATTTTATTTTTATTTGATGTAGCGTTTCCATTTTTGTAATGCTCTCCATTCCACCAAGTGGCAGCATCTAGGCCTTCATTGTACTTGGTCTATTGAAATTCGTGGATTCCCTATCCTCCTCCTGGAATTACTAGCATTGGTGTAATGCAACATGAAGAGCCCCCCTGTGGAATGTGATGAGGGGCCACCGAGTATCACATATCTCCCAGATAATAATTGGCCTTGGGCTGAATGGGGCCCCTCTTGAACGGTTAGGGCCCCATGAAGGATGGGGGCACCCCCTTACGCTGCAGGGGCCCACATTACACCCCTGATTACAATTACTGGGGTCCTGTAGTTCTCGGGTTGGAGAAGGGAAATACCAGGAAGTACACTTGTTTGTGGAATAATATGCAGGAATTAGGCTTGACTTTTTCAGTTTGTGCTTATCTACTGACAATATTGTATCCCACAACTTCGCCAAAGAAAAACTTTGCGTGGAATGCCGCTCACCACCAGTGGTGCCTCCACTAAAAGTACAAGTCAGATGGGCCTGATATCTCGCATTATTTCATCCGTCGTAATTAACAAGGCACTCTCAATGCTGTCCCGAGTGTTTTGGTTAGAGAAATGAATGGCAAGGGAAGATTAAAGTCTTGATGAGGAGGAACAGTCAGACAGCGGCATAGAGTTAGCATCTGCTGGTGAGAATACCCACATAAATGTTGAGATCTGATGATAACTGAGGAGTTGAAGGTGATGATAGCTGAGAAAATGTAGGTGGTGGCAGGACTTTGAACATAATGATCCTTATTGTGAGAAAACCTTGTTGCATACTTCGTAGTTTAAAATTCCTTTTGTATTCGTATTGTTTTATTTTCCCTTTTTCACAAGTGCATGTCACCAGTGCAATAATACTACACTCGTGCGGACAAGGATACAGAACTGTGTCACAATCAGCATAAACCATTATAGAGAGCACGACTTGTATGTCAAGCACTCCTCCATTACAGAGTGAGAGAACAGCACATTGGAATCAGCAAAAGCGAATTGCCATACATGTGCAGAAGCCATCACTCGCCATATACAGTCCAGGCATGTGATACAGGCATGTATAAACATAGCAGAAACATTTAGGTCCCATGTTCGTTGTGGCCCCAATCCCAAGGAAGCCACCACGATCAGGAGAATCTGCACCCCTCACCAACATCCTGAGAATCATCATCTGCTTCCCCTTCAAGAGTAAGTAAATATGATCTGAGGGGTCTCTAAATATGCTAGGGTCGAGAGGCATGGGAGCCGGTCGGATTAAGGTTCTAGTTGTTCATTGCAGTATAGCATGTCGCGCAACCAGAGCTTAAAATGTGGAGCTTTTATCTCTGCCCCATCGGCACACTATTTGCCACTTTGCTAATAAGAGGGCCAAGGATAGAAAACATTTGTGAGGGGTATCTAGGTCCCTCACATAGCCCAGCACTGCGATAACGTGGTCAGTGAGCACCGTGCAGTCCACCATATCAGATAGGGCAGACAGCAACTCAGTCTAGTGCCCATAAATACTAGC
The DNA here is from genome assembly GCF_964263255.1 of Lissotriton vulgaris. NCBI lineage: Eukaryota > Metazoa > Chordata > Amphibia > Caudata > Salamandridae > Lissotriton > Lissotriton vulgaris. The sequence goes on from NC_141695.1 coordinate 1,314,837,386, forward strand.
AGCTCAAGACCAATCCAGGGAAAGAAACCCCCATCCAGACAACTATATCTGGAGCAATTTGTGTCATATCACCCAAGTCTTTGAAGGCAGACCGGTGTGAAGTAGGCGCTCTGTAATATTCTATAATGTATAATGCGGAGTCGGCTACTGGCGGAGACCATGCCCGTCTGACTACAGACATGCATTCCTGTTTCCTCACTGATCTCCTCTCCCAGGTCTCTCTCCTAGCTTGTACATGTCATCCTAGGAGGCGACTCCCATCCCTCCTGCAAGGTACTATACAATACTGTTATGAAAAAGTTAGTAGAAGTCACATCCAGCCGTTGCTGAAGGGGCTCAAGGACAGATGGTTCCACCATGAACTGTGGAAGGAACAGTTTGCAACAACGTTGTTACTGGTAAAAAATATATATATCTTAGGGGTACAGGGGAACCGTCCCCTATAATCCTTCAACGTGAGAAAAAGCTGCTCCTGAAAGGATGCCCAGGTTAATATCTCTCAGGCATGAAACACATCCGGGTGCCGGATTCCTGAGTGATTGGGAGCAGGAGATGATAGTCTGGTGACAAATAAGGTTAATTAACATAGGCCAGTCCCACCTTCTTACTCAGTTTATCCCATGCTCTAATTGTTCACTCTTCTGTCAGAACATCACGTCGAGATCCAGAGACCGGTCTCCTCAGAAATTAAATGAAATACCAGCATTTGTAAAGTGCACAGCTACCTCTGGAGAGGTGTCCCGCTGGGGGTGGTCAGGAAGATTAAACGAGCTATTGCGCAGAGTCACATGGTGCTGGGCTAACCTGCCGCTGGCGATCGAACTGTGGGCCCCCGTGTTACGGAGTCAGCCCCCCTGGCCGCTGCACCACACCTCTTCCCTTAGGAAGACAGTAGGAGGAACAGGAGACAAATTTTCAACCTCGACCACCAAGTGAGGCCGAAAAGGTGGGGGCTTATACCAGTAATGGACAAACTGCCTCTGCACACAAAGAGAATAAAGCTTGAGTCGAAGCCTCAAAGCCTCCCTTGCGAAAGGGTGGTGTAAAGCTCTCGCATCCAACTCTGGGCTGCATTGCATCCTATGTGAGTCTGATCAGTTGCAACTTCAGGACCGCAAAAAGAGATTTATTAAGTGGCAGCAGGATATTCAAGAATTGATAGAGCGTCTTGAGTAGGATCACCATTTTCACGAAACCCACCGTCCAGCCAGAGAGAGTGGAAGATATATCCAGCAAATTATCAGCTTTGTTATGTGTTAGATTGAGATCCAATAAGTTTCCCTAATCACCACCTCTGGGTCTCTGCACCTATATCACCAGATATTTAAGGGAGTCTTCACACCACCTTAAGGGAAATTCGGGTTGAAAGCGCGGTGTGTGGGGCTTGAGGGGCAGAGTCTGAGATATTCCCTAGTTAAAGGTTACTCCCTAGAGCAGGCTGAGGTATTCTTGCAATATATATAAAGGGTAATACAGTCGGTATTTAGTAAAATTAAGATAGGCCTACTCATAAAGCAGAGGGTGTACTGGTGGTAATGTTGCTGACCCTGGCAGCAAGCAGTTCCATGTCTAAGGCACAGATAAGAAGCGAGAGGGGGCACCACTCTCTTAGATGTGGCATTTGAAACATTAGGCAGTAGACAACCCTGTGAAAGAGCTAAAAGTGAGTTATTTTTTTTTAAAGTGTTCATACACCAACATTAGCATTGTAGAATCCAGAGAATATTTCCGGTATAAATGAGGCACTCTTGGCTGGTAATAGAATTATTTCTTAATTCTTCATTTATTTTGACAGTTTTGCATAGCCTCAAGATGGCCCATAGACATTAGAGAACTTTTCAGTGACACGTGCAAGAGTTTCATGGCAAATTAAGGAGGTTACAGATATAAAAACCTAATAAACATCAAATGTAGGGTAAACTGCTTAATGACAGATGAATTCTATACTTCGTAAAACAGACCAAAAACAGGGTAGCTTTATACAGCATGGGCCATATTCTCAAGGAGCCATTGCCAAGTTATCTGCACCATAACACAGCCAAATATTCGATAAACCTACCACCCGATTCACAAGCTGGTGTAGACAGCCCATATCACACATTTTCCGCTGATAGCAGCCACAAAAAACCTCGCAAAGGATGACCCTGGCACCTAATAAGTAGGTGGTCCCGAGCAATAGCCGCGACAGCACCACACCACAATATTCTCAACGACCAGCCTGATCTGCGATAAGATCACAAAACATGCGAAAAGGCATGTTAGCACCAGTAACCTAACACCTGCTCTGACCTAGTACAAAGACGGACTACAACCTGCACCACAAAGGAGAGCACAGCCTAGAGCCACACCTGAAGAACAGGAGATCCTGAAGCCCCAAGAGGGCAACAACACCCACCACCATCACCCCTAGGACCCCACCTCCCCCCCCGGGGTCCCCCTCAGGGCACCCCCCCACCAACTCCCAGAACCCCCGGACCACCTCAGAGGCAGCACGGACAAAGACAGCGGACTCACAGGAAATGCACCAGCCTCACAGACTCAATACCAGAAGATGCCATTGGCCACTACAGGCTCAAAAGGATAACCAACCTCCGCATCCTGACCATCATCTCCCAACAGGCCGACGGCACCAACACAGCAGACAACCAACATCCCACCCCACACAAAGCTGCTGGCTGTGATGCACCTGTTGACCTCTGGTACGGAGGGTACCAGAGGCCAACAGGTGCATCTGGCACTGGGGTACCAGACTGATGATGGCACCCAGGACAGGTGTGAGGGACTTGGATTCGGCTGGCTGTGAGACTCCTCCGACTCTGGCGGGTGTTGGTTGGGGGAACCAACACCCGCCAGAGTCTGAGGAGTCTCACAGCCAGCTGCATCCAACTTCCTCACACCTGTCCTGGATGCTATCATCTGCCTGGTACCCCAGTATCAATACGTCCACCACAATGCGCATGATCCGATGGAGATCAAGCAAGGACCGTACGCCATAGCTGGATGCAGGCATGCGTTGGGGGCAATCCACAGCACACATGTCTGACTTGTGCCCCCTGTGACACAGCACACAATTACAGCAACAAAAAGTACACACATTCCATCAATGTGCAGGCAATAGTGGACCACCAGGAACTCTCCACCAATGTCGTCGCCAACTACCCTGCCAGTGTGCATGATTCTTTCATCTTCTGACAGTCCATCAACAACCAGCGCTGCCAGGATGGCACCAAGGGAAATGCACAGTCCCTTGGCAAGTTCCAAATGAATACCCCACACACCTCAACTTCACAACCATGCAACTCTGCAATACACACATCAAAAATTACATACAACACGCAAAACAATATGCCCACCCACGAGACAAGACAGAACAACTTACAATCCTGTGTGCCTGCCGTACCCCAGCCCACTGGACCCCGAAGCCGGCAGGCCTGCCCCTGCACAGCTAGGCCTAACTGATCACCTGCCGACACCGGCATGTGTCAAGGAGGGTCTACCACGTGCCGGCTCAAGCTCCAAGCCTGAGGCCAGCAACCCTGGCAGCCTACTCAGACCATCAAAGCCCACACGACACAGGCCCTTTATTCCTTTCTCGTTGACGTACTCTACTGCTGCACCTAGCCTACAATACGGTGAAGTAGGTCACACATTTGGAACTGAGTCTTGTTTACATGATAGCAGAGTGCATATGTTCATGGCAGATTTTATATCAGTGTACCTTCTATGTGGTGCCACCAACTCTGTCATTGGCATTCTTACGACACATGTCTGTTGTCCCCTGATGACTACTGCCTTCGGCCTACACTACGTACAAGTAGGTCACAGATTTGGAACTAAGTCTTGATTACACCATGGCAGTGAAAACTATTCAAGGCAGAGTTTATGTCACTATACTCCCTTCGATGTGGTGCCACCAAGTCTGTGCATAGCATTACAACGTGTCTGTCGGCCTACGCGGACTACTGCCCCCACCTACGCTGTGCACAAGTAGGTCACAGAATTGGAACTTAACTTTGATTATCCAAATGTAGAATACATATCATAGCACGCAAGGAGAGGCGTAAGGGGATGACGCGTTGCAGTCCGGAGGGAATAGGATCATTGTTACGGAGGTGATGGAACATCATTTGTTGCTTCTGGATAACATCAGACCTTCCGCATCATGCCCTGGAGGACACCTTCCTCTGACCCCCCCAAGCCTCCGACATCAATGAGGACCCGCTCACTGCACCAGGACCTACCTCAGTGCACCGCAAGTCACCGCCCCATGGCAGGGTGCCTGTGCTCCCCTCTGTGCATCCGGGGCCACTGACTCTCTGCTGGTCAGGTTCGAGACCCCTTCTTCTGAGATACTGGATGGCCTCTGAGGCAATCTCCTTGGGGTCATCAACGCAATGTGTCTGGACCCTGTGCTGTCCACTGCCTCCGCACTCAACTACGGCCCACCAGTGCTAGCACATCAAATCGAGTCCTGACCGGCCCGGACGCTGCATCACCGCAGGAGGCACATGCCACCAACGCAAGGACCGCCTCCAACCCCCATCTGCCGGAGTTGAAACAGTGGTCCTGACAGACTTACGGAGTTGCTCAGACATGTCGTGAATGCCATCATCGGCCTGATACCCTGTTCAGCACTCTAGATGCCACTAACTCAGTGCACCGCAAGCCATCGTCTGTTACTGATTGGGTTTTGTGCTGTGCAGAGGTTGCGCAGCAATGTCATCTCAAGCAGTGTGGGAGACCTGGGACGTTGATAAGGAAAATGATGCTGGTCAAACACACCCCACTGCATCTGTATCAGGAATATCTCTGAGGGACACAATCCGAGACTTTTTCTTCACATGAGCGCGCTCATCTCTAGTGCCCGAACCACAGTGCTTTGGAACTCACGAACACTTCTGTTTGCATGTTTGGTGTCTTCTGGACTTTCTCCTTCTCCTTCTATGTTGCTCAGCAGTTGACTCTGTTATGCAGGTGTTTTCAGTTTCCGTTGCACTCGTGTCTACTGTTCAAGTGGTTGCTAGCACTAAGCATTCCGTGCGTGCTGGCTTACACTCACCCCACATACATCCAGCACAGTTAGCCCTGTAGTTTTAAAAATGTGCTGTAATGGCATGCCTTGTAAAATCATGCAATGTAATGGTAGTTGCGATGTTAAGACTGTGTTGTAAAAGCTTGCGTTGTAATTGCATGCAGTGTAACGTCATATATTATGTATAACTGTTCTCTCATTTTGAAGTTCATATATTTGGTAAATTTCTTAATATAATATTGTTTTCCATCCAACAGGTTATTCTGTGAATACAATTCCACCAGGAGGTAACTATATGACATCTCTCCTTTATACTGAATTATTTTGTCACTGTGCAGGGTTGTTTGGTCTTAATTTAAAACTGGTGATCTTTATATGGTAGAGCAGTGTATATTATAGCTGTACCTGTACCAAAGTTTTTACATATCTGCTTATTACAGGTTTGTCACAGTTAAATATTACACTTACAAGGATAACAAAAGCTCTTTAATGAGATTCTCCCTGTTCTTTCCACTTAACTCCATCCCCTAAAAACTATATCCAATTGCTGAATTAATCAGTCTCTCATGTCAAATGTATTGCCCACGCATTAAAGTCCGCCCCATTATGTCTGGTAGTTGTCTGTCCCCAGTGGCCTGTGGAGGCTGTGGTATCTGCACTATTTGCATGATTACCCAGTGTTATGCAGTGAGGTTTTGTAAGAGGTGTTCCTGGGGTTGTTGCAGTTTATGAGGGCTAATGAGGCCAAAGTAAATTCACCCCGGTTGGATGCTAGGTTTCCATTTTTTTGGTGTTCATGGTGGCATTTCATCATCTTTTCTCTGATGATTGAATGCTTGTGCAGTACGAATATCCAGCCACAGTTGTTATAATCTTATGTTTATTGCTTTCCACAGCTGGTCAGCATACATTTTTTTAAACAGATTATATTGGCATTTGGCTCATATAACATGTACTCAAGCAGTTCATATATCTAACATCCGTTTAAATGCGTACATTACATTAATCTTCCTCTTTTCCTGTTCGAATATCTCTTCAAAGGAAATTCTTCAACATGTTCAACCGGTTACAACTCCCAATCCCCCCTCCTTCCCTCCCCCTAAGCAAGTTGCGTAATTTCAGTTGTATGTGTCAGCAGTGTGTGCTTTTTTTCTGTCTGTCTGCGCTATATTTGCCTGGGGTGGTGTGTGGCCAGTGGGCGGATCTCTCAGCTCTCACCATATCCTGGGTCTTTCATGTCCCTTGTGTCTCTATCCCATTGTTCCTGTCCTGTGGTGGTGAATTTGGCGGGTCATCCATAGTTTTATCTAGGTCTGGTGTTCGCAGATCATCCACTAGGCTCCCCCAGACTCTTGCTATTTCTAGGCTCTTTTTACCTCTGTTCGCTGCTTGTAGCAAGATTCTGTTTTCTGCGTCTGCCCATTTCTCCATTTCCTTTCTACAGCTCCCTATTCGTGGACCTCTCACAAACTTCCACTTCTTTGTGATTTCCCTTTTCGCTAGCACAAATGCTAAGTCTTGAAACCTCCCAGTAACCTTTGTCTTGGCCGTGTGTGGGAACCAGTGGAGTATGCAGCGACCTGGTGTTTGCGGTATTTCCTTATCTATGATGTTCTCGTCAGTCATTAGTACCTCATCCCAGAATCCCCTCAAGCCTGTGCATTTCCAGAGCATGTGGAGGATGTGTGCCTCCTTGTCCCCACATCTTGGACATACTGCTTCCTCCGTTTGGAAGTAGCGCTTGATTCTGGCTGGTGTGAGGTATACCCTATGAAGTACTTAATAGTTTATGAGCTTGAACCTAGCATTTCTAGAGACCATCAGGGTGTGCTCTACAATGAAATCCCAGGCTTTTGCTATGATCGGTACCCCTAAGTCTTGTAGTCCAGCCCAGTTCCCCCCAATGCTGTAGTTGTCGGAGCATTTCAATGGGTATATATCCCGGGAGTGGGGGGCCCTGCAACCAATCCTATGTAGCCATCCCACCCGGAACTTCGTGGTTACTATCTCCTGCTACGTCTTCCACATGGTCCCTGCTTCAACCTTAAGAATATTTTCGTTAGGACTGGGGGTTCTGAGGCAAATGGTGATCGTGCCCTGTCTGGGTTTCTGCTATCCACTAGCATTTCTCACAAACCATTGCAGCTGCGCTGCCAGGTAATAAGCCTCGAGGTCAGTGACTGTGAGCCCCCCCTTGAATGTGGGGCGTTGTATAGTACCCAAGGCCACTCATCTATGTCCCGTCCTCCATAAGAATGCTATGATCTGTGAAATTAGGTCACAGAATGTCACACTAGGGCACTAGATTGGAAGCGTTCCGAATACTTTTAGCAAGCGCAGTAGTACCGCCCTTTTCAGGAGGGCTACTCTGCCTGTTACCGATAGCGCAGGGAGCCCCAAAAGTCCATGGAGGAGCAGAGAGCTCATATCCCCCTGCCCACATTGCCCTCCACCAGGTCCGCCGTCTCATGGTATATCGTCACCCCCAAGTACTCTAGGCATGTGGGTTCTTATTGTAGGATCCCCAGCCCCTCTGGAGGTCATCTATTGTTTGCCACAGGGAATACCCAGGGCACAAGTCGTGAAAAAAGAAGTGGGGGACTAACCTAATAATTCAGAATGTAAGTGGCATCACGACGCGAGACGCCATGGCGCGTGACATTTATGTAAAATGTACATGTCACAGCACGTGACATTATAAGAAGTGACATCAGATCTTAAGCCCTCACTTATATGTTTGACATGTCTATCAGGAGTACATTGAGGTATATTTCGAGTAAATCGGGAAACCCTCCTGATTTAGCCAGAGGATTTACAGTTTTGTAAGCTACACATCAAACAATGTTGCCTTTTGTCAGCGTAAACTTCCTCTACCCTTAGTGCTTTAAAAGAAAAAATAGTGGTACTTAAATTATTTCAACGCCTCCTCAGGGGTAGTAAGCACTATATAAATTACTTTAATTTTATGGAAATAGAGGGAAAGACCAACACATCTGACATTCTTACATTAAATGCATATCTTGTAAACAGGGACTGAACAAAGTGAAAAGCTGCCTCTCAAGTATGTGTAAAGTGCTAACAAGGTGTGAGCCTTTGTTTCCCCTCTGCTGCATTTGCTTCTAGAAGTGAGGCTCCTGACCACTCCCAGCCAAGAGACTCAAACCAAAGGAGACCTAATGAGCCCTCAGATTGGGCCTTTGTAATGGGCCCGGCAGGAGTCTAAACTAAGAGAGCCCTGGCCCGCCTGCACATTGTTGCACATCTAAAGCACGCAACAATGTGCAGGCGCTGCTGAATATGACCCGGTGTTCGCAAATTACACCTACACCGGGACAAATTCTGCATATTTTTCAGTGGGGCCCAACTTCTTGGCAATGTGGGATGGCACCCACTCTGTGACAATAGTGGGTGGATGCCGACCCCCCACGTGTAACCCCGACTCTTGCCCTCGGAATACCTTAGATTTCTGCCAGCTTCCTTGCAGGCCTGAAAGAGTGATAAATATTCCAGCAAATCCCTGGCTTCCTGCAAACCTCCGTCTGCATTTTGTAAGAAGAGGAGTAGGTCATCGGCATTAAGTGCTATGCAATGATAAGTGTATTTGATTTCCAACCCTGCATAATCCCGTCCCGGCTGGCCCGGCATGCCAGGGGCTGCATTGCCAGTGCGAATAAGAGAGGGGAGAAAGGGCATCCCTGTCTAGTCCCCCTCTCTACCCTCATGCTCTGGGAAATCGCTTTCCCCATCTGGAAATTCTGCACCCTGGCCCTGGGATACCCGTATAGCAGTTTTACCCATTCCACAAATCCCGCACCTAGACCCATCGCCTCTAAAACTCTATAGAGGTATAACCATTCAAGGCTGTTTAAAGGCCTTTTCGATGTTCACTGCAAATATTGCATCCTCGTCTTTGGCGTAATCCTCTGTCCTCATTATGGCCATAAAACACCTGCTGTTAAGCATAGTGTTCCTTAGTGGTATGAACCCTGTTGGTCTACGTGTACTAGTCAGGGCATGTGGGGAAGCAGTCTGTTCGCTAGAATTTTGCTTAATATTTTATAGTCCATATTCAGCATGGACAGTTTTCTGGGTTTGAGTACGGGGATTATTAGAGCTTCCTTAGTGTTTGATTGCCAACCCTGCATAATCCCGTACCGGTCTGGCCCGGCATGCCAGGGGCTGCATTGCCAGTGCGAATAAGAGAGGGGGGAGAGGGCATCCCTGTCTAGTCCCCCTCTCTACCCTCATGCGCTGGGAAATCGCTTTCCCCATCTGGAAATTCTGCACCCTGGCCCTGGGATACCCGTATAGCAGTTTTACCCATTCCACAAATCCCGCACCTAGACCCATCGCCTCTAAAACTCTATAGAGGTATTACCATTCAAGGCTGTTAAAGTCCTTTTCGATGTTCACTGCAAATATTATATCCTCGTCTTTGGCGTAATCCTCTGTCCTCATTATGGCCATAAAACGCCTGCTGTTAAGCACAGTGTTCCTTTGTGGTATGAACCCTGTTTGGTCTGCGTGTACTAGCCAGGGCATGTGGGGAAGCAGTCTGTTCACTAGAATTTTGCTTAATATTTTATAGTCCATATTCAGCATGGACAGTTTTCTGGGTTTGAGTACGGGGATTATTAGAGCTTCCTTAGTGGTGTTGGACAGCAGGCGCAACTTTCTTGCTGTCTGGTACAGCGCAACCAGCTTAGGCGCCAGCTCTTCAGCATATGTCATGTAGAACTCTGCCCGGAGTCCATCTGTCCCTGGCGTTTTGTTGCACGTCATATGCTTAATGGCAACTATCATATACCGTAGGGAGATGTCCACCTTCAAGACCTATGCTTCGTCAGGGTCCAGATGAGGCAGATCCAGCTCACCAAGGTATTCCCCTAGTGTCTCACCTCCGCTCCTCAAGGCACTACTGTAAAATTTGGTATAGTATCTGGCGAAGCCGTCATTAATACCCTCTTGCGTATACTGTCTGTTCTCAGCTGTGTCCTCAAATTCAATTTTCGGCGACCCCCTGTTGTTTGGGTTGGCGAGCCATGCCATCAAGGAGCCCGATTTGTCACGTTCCTCTGTTGTGCTATAGACTCTTGCACTTCTAGGAGTGCATCCTGCAAGTCAGGGCGCTCCGGTCTTTTCTGCTATATTTGTCTTATCTCCTTTTCAGGTGTTAGAACTTCCGCTGTTAGTGTACATCGACCCTAACAACTCCGCTATACAGTGACCTCTGATAGTTGTCTTAAAGGCATCTCATTCCCGGAGCAGGGCGGATGCAGTCCCTTCATTCTCTTGGAAATATTGTGTGATCTTTTCTCTGATACCTTCTTTAAAAACCTGATCTTCCAGTGTCTCAGGGCACAGTCGCCAAGTATGGATGGCCGGGGCCCAGCCCGCCCAGCAGAGGCCCAGTAACACGGGGTTATGATCTAATATTGTCCTAGCCAGGTATTCAGTATTTCTCACTTGCCCATGTATTGTCCGGTGTGCATAGAAAAGTGTGCAGTCATGTATTTACATTGTGTGTCGATAAAAAGAATGAATAGTCATTGTCCTGGGGTGCAGAGTCCTTCAGGAGTCCACTAGTCTCTACCAGTCTCCAAACACTCGCGCCTGGCGGACTGTTAGGGAGTCCGGTAATGGTGGGTGTGACCTAACCAAGTCAAAATCAGCAATAGCATTGAAGTCTCCACCCATGAGCACTGCGGTCATCAGGTATGGGGCTAACTGTTGGGATCGTCGCGCCATAAATTGGTCCACATTTGGGCATACATACTTATAATGCTCATTTCTCTACCCTCCAGTTTCCCTCTCAGAGTTGCATATCGGCCCTCTGGGTCTATTAGCTTGCTGGTGCCTGGAAGGGAACTCTCGCCCTCACCCAGATCATAGCGCCCCGGGCATAGGCAGAATATGTAGTTTAGAATGCTTGACTACGCCATCTCTTCTGCAGGTGTGTCTCCTGGAGGAGAGCGTAATGTTTACCCCTTGTCTGTTGAGGTAAGAAAATACTTCATACCATTTGGTCCTGGTATGCATGGCCCGTAAATTCCAGGTTAAGCACTTATACTTTATGTCATTCGCTTTGTCTGTATACCTTCTTTGGTCATCCACCCCTCCGTCCCCATCCCCTCCGTGCACAGACCTGATGTGTCATCCCACAACCACTGAGATAAATAAGTGATGCAACTCATGTTTCCCTTCCCATCAATTTAACATCATTGTAACAGGTTTCCCAATGTCCGTTCCCCAGGACAAGTAGGTAGAACCCTCTTATCCAAACTAGTAGTTCAAGTTCCTGGACTGTTGTCCACAAGGTGTAGGGGGTGAGTCTATGGGTGCTTTTGGTGCGTCCGCCTGCCAGCCCGCTATCCAGCACACTTATTGCATTAGTTCATCCATGTGCTTCATTGTCTCTCTCCCACTTTCCCTTGTACTGGAGCTCTCCTACCTGCATCTTCAGATGATCTTGTCTGCTGTACCAGGTGTCAGGATGGGGAGCTTGTTGCTCTGTGTCTCTGAGATGTTTGAGTTTCATTCAGAACCCGAGTCCCAGCCCGATCTGCCCGCTTCTGAGTTGCCTCTGGTGGGTTCCTTCCCACTGATCAGTGCCACTACTTTCGTTGTTCCAGTTGTGTCTCCGCGTGCGTCTGTGCCAGTATGCCTCTCTTGGCTTCCCTGCTTTGTGCATACTCAGCTAGCTATCCATTTTTGATTTTTAAGGAACTTTCCCCATTCTTCTTTTAACAGATGTGTTTCTTGCAATATCATTATATCACAGTCCACTATTTTCAGGTATTCCAGTATCTTAGCCCTTCTTTTCTTCAATCTAAGGCCATTGACATTCCATGACATTATTTTAACAAACATTTGTTCTGCCTTTGTTTTACTTTCCTACTTTGTGATCTCCTCAGGTCTTTATTGCAGTTTTTGTTGCGGTTTTCTGGACTCTTTTTACCTTGTATTGCTTCCTTTGAACTTCTTATTTTTTTATATTTTTCCCCATGTTGCTCTCCACATTGTGCACTTTTTTATTGTTTTCATTTGTTTTTTCTAGTGGTCCCCTCCCTACCCCTCCCTGGAAAAGCCTCCCCTAACTCTTCATGGGGCGTTCCTTAGCCCCTCTTTGAGCTCCTCACTCCTCACCGTTTTTTTTTGTTTTTTTAATGTGGTTTCCATGATATGTCGTGTTGATCCTAATTTTGTGATATAATTTGCTCTAGAAAGTTTTTTACCTCCTTTGGGTCTCTGATAATATGCATTTTATTATGCCACATTATTCTTAGTGCTGCTGAAAAACACATTTGAACTGTTACTCCTAGTGACTTTAGTTGCTGAATGTACTGGCCTAGCTGCCATTGTCTATCTTGCGTTGTCTTGGATATATCCGATCGGCAAAGTTCCCCGAAAAATGGAAGCAAAGTTCCCCGAAAATTCATGCTCTTTGAATGATGTAAACTTGGGGAACTATCTGGCGACCAAGAGCCTTTTCTGTTTGAATGGTAGGTTCCCACCAGACCGCCCGGCTAAGAAAACCTTTAAACAAGGGTCACAATATTGCCCCATAGATTATGTGTTCATGCCAGCATGGAATTTCAATTTAATAAAGGGGTTCAGGGTCAACCATACAGAAGATAGCGACCACAACACCTTAGAATTGGTGCTGGCCTATCTTAACGAAACTGTCACCGAGAAGGTAATTATACAACAGATGGATTATCCTAGGCGAATCTCAACACGGCTAACTGAAGAATATATAGAAAAGTTAACCAGGCTCCAACAAAAGATACCCCTAGGATGTGCAGCTGGTTTAGACTTGGCCTGGTATGTTGATAAGATAAATCAAGTGGTACAAAGCATTAAGGTTAATCTTAGAACAGATGTAAAGGCCGGCAAGAGCAGTCAAATCATACAGGTTAAGAAAGGCAATTGGTTTAATATGGAATGTCTAAATAAGAAAAGAGAAATAAGGAGGGAACAACGCAGTCTGCGTAAAAAATATGATAAGGCTAGAGCAGAAAGCCTCGCCAAATTAAAGAAAGATTATATAATGCTTCTTAATAGTACAAGAAGAGCTCATAAAGATACCTGTTGGGGGAAACTTCTGGAGGCAATAGAATCCAAGAACATACGGCAGTTCTGGAAACTAGTCCGTTCAGTATCAGAGGCCTCAGCTGCTTCAATGATCTGTGTGGTAGAAGAGGGTGCTTGGGAGGTTTACCTGAAAGAACTATACCCAGCGGGTAGAGAAATTGAAGAGGAACTGCAGGGGAACTGGAGAGGTCAAGTAGACGATCTAAAACCTGACTTCTCAGTAGAAAATGTACTGAAGACGATAAAGACCCTTAACTTAACAAGAGCTGCTGGTCCAGACAATCTGCCAGCACTGATAATTAAGTCACGAACATCATGGTGGGCGGAATTTTTCTCTAACATGTTTTCAGTAATTCTAAAATCAGGAATAATACCTAGTACTTGGAAGGGTGCGATAATTAGGCCGATCCATAAAAAAGGGGACGTTAATGCACCAAAGAACTATAGATTAATTAATCTACTCGATATTGGAGAGAAAATTTTTGCTAAGATAATATTGGGTAGAATAAAGATTTGGGCAGAAGAGAGAGCAATTATCCCAGTGGAACAAGGTGGGTTTAAAGAAGGCCACTCTACAATAGATCACTGCTTCGCCCTATGGGCCCTGGCCCGGAAATCGATAGAACAAAATGGGAAGTTACATTGTTGTTTTGTCGATTTTAGGGCAGCGTTCGACTCTGTGGATCGAAATAAACTTTGGGAAGATATGTCAAAGTATGGATTACCGGTTGGCTTGTTGATGATCTTAAAAGAGCTTCACAGTGGAAACTGGGCCCAGGTAATTAGAGATATGCAGGGGGCACTAACTCACAAGATACTAGTAGGGAACGGACTTAGACAGGGGTGCGTCTTGGCACCCCTGTTATTTTCAATCTTTTTGGCAGATCTCCCCGCTGCCCTTGAAGTAGAAAGAAGTGCAAGCCCAAAAATGAATGGCCATAAAGTCCCTTGCCTTCTTTATGCTGATGACTTAGTGATCATGGATCAAACTGAAATAGGACTTCAAAGGAAATTAACCGCTTTTAAACACTATTGTGATAGGAAAATACTGACTGTAAATAGGGAGAAAACTAAGGTTTTATGTTTTGGGAAGAGTAAGAAGAATTTCAATTGGTTTTTGGGTGATGACAAACTAGAGACAGTTAATGAATATAGATATTTAGGCCTCTGGTTTGACAGTGCACTAAAATGGCGCACCCATTTGGAGGCTCAAAAGGCAAAAGCATTCTCATCCACCTGTGGGCTAAAAAAGTTTAATAAAGAATATGGAGACATGACACACAAACCAATGATAAAGGCATTTGAAGCAATGATCCCCCCCCAAGTATTGTATGGGGCAGGAGTGTTATACTTGAGCGGTAAACATACGTGGGAACAGGAAGAGGGACAAATTTTAAAAATGTTATTGTCTTTACCAAATTGTACAATGGTTCAAGCAATCAGAATGGAACTAGGGCTGATTTCCTGGAGTGTACAATCTCAAATGGCCCTAGCAAGATTCTGGAAGCGCCAAGACCCAGGAGTGACACCTAAGGTCTCACAATGGTGTGGAGAGGAAATCCTGACAAGCAATCTTGGCTGGGCAAAGGAGGTTAGAAAGACTCTCCAGAAAGTATCAGGGCGTCTTAAATTGAGTCCTGCCCATAACACCCTGATAGGCCACTTTACAAAGAAAACACTTAGGGAACAAGGCCAGTCGCTCTCAAGGTCACAGGACCTAAATTACATGCAGGAGAAAAAGTCAGTACAGTGGTTAAAGATCTCATGGGTAAATGAAGGCTGGTTCCCTTATCTGGAAATATTGCCTAACCAAGGGTTACGACATGAAATATTAAGGACCCGGGTTGGGATCAACCCCTGGAAGATAGACGGGAAATTAAAATCTGTACTGATTGCTCCAGAAGGTAATTGTAAGTGTGGGCGTGGTATAAGAAACGATATGTTGCACATTTTGCTTGATTGCACATTTGTACAGGATTTAAGGAAATTGTTTTTACGTCCTATATTCCTATCACATAAGACATTTACACGTGCCCATGCGATAGGCTTACTAACAGAGATGCATTCGCTAGAAATTGCAATCGCATTGGGCAAATTCCTGAAGGCCGTAAAAGATTTTGGTAGGGAGATATCGAAGGATGGGCACTGATTTTAAGTTCTTTTAAGCCTTTTATAAAGTTTAAATCTGTCTTTTTATTCTTCCAGATATGTGAAAACTTTGGTAAAATTTGGGTTTAATGAATTGTGTATCAGGAGGTGTTACCCTCTTTTAACCTTCTCTTTTTTTTCTTTTTAACAAATATGAATTTTAACTATTTATGACGTATGAATATTTTGTCTGCTCGTACTTTGTCCGATTCTGTTTGCATTTTGTTTGTATTGTTTAAAAGACTATGGTCTAAATAAACAAGTTTCTCTCTCTCTCTACAAGACCAGTCATTTTGGGGGAATGAGCCTGCTTTCAGGCCCTCGCTTAAGATTCTTTCTTCAAGAGTATAAGTCTTGAGGTTTTCAAGGATCTTCCTTGGGTTCTTCCTGGTCTTATTCCTACCAAATGGGTCCCGATGGACTCTCTGAATATCCTCCACAAGATTAGTGGACTTTGTCCAAGGTATAACATCACCTAGTACTTTGACTACGAACGCTTTAATATCTTCACCTTCTAGGCCTTCAGGTATATTTAAAATTCTTAAATTGTTCCTTCTTGCTTGGTTTTCCATTGCTTCTAATCTATCATTGATCACTTTGTCCGAGGACTTGAGTTGGTCTATTTCTTTTTTGTTTTCTTCCACTTTCTTGTTTAAAGCCTCTACCTCCAACTCCACTGATGTTACTTTCTCCATAAGACTTGTTATATTTTGGTCCATCTCTTCGCATCCTTCCTTGATTCTTGTCTAGTTTCTTTCGGACTTCTCGAAATTGGATCTCATCTCCTCCATCATAGTAGTCATCATATGTTCGAGACAGTCCTTGCTCCTTTGTATTATTATGCCATCCTCTGGGTTTTTGATATTAGTGGGGTTAGAGGTGTCTGTTTCTATCTCTTGTTGGTCAGGTGTTTCTAAGGCAATGTACTTGTTACTAGTACTTAGTTTTGACATTTCTCCCGGTGTCTCTTTGTTATGTATTTTCTTTCTGTTTATCGGTCTGAGCCTTGGCTTGGTAGTTCTCTTCTTTCCGGTTTTCTTGCACTTTAAAAAAGGACTTTAGAGAGGGCGTTATCTTTTGTTTTGTAAATCCAAGTGCTTTTAATTTGGCCTGACTTGCTCTAGAAGCAGGGTATTGCAGTTTTCCAGTTGTATTCTGTTTCTTCTTCTTTTTTGTACTTTTTGGGTCTATTGGGGGAGATATGACTGACAACTTTGGCACTGTCGCTTTTTGAGGTGTTTTGCCGCGAACATGAGCTTGTGGTTAATGTAGGGAAAACAAAGTTTATGGTGCTCCATGGGTCAAAGCCAGTCAAAGCACGAGTTTTTATGGGTGGCGAACTATTGGAGCAGACAGATGTTTTTACCTACTTGTGTGTCAAATTTAGCGACAAGTTGAGTTGGAAGCCTCAAGTTGAGATTTTAGCGCTGAAACATTCCGAGCTAGCCGGTGCCCTGATAAAGGAGCACAGGTTGTCTTTAACCAAGCCTATTGCCCCTATTGTTAACATTTATACAACCAAAATTCGCCCGCCCATTTTATTTGGTGCTGAAATTTGGGCTTTCGGTAACTTATCTTCACTGGCCACAGCTCTGAAGAAATTTATGAGATCTATAGTGGGGCTGCCCCAATCCTCCCCTAGTATTCCACTGCTTCTTGACCTTGGTTGTAAGGCAGTTGAGGATGTTGCAAGATATAGACCGCTGGCCTTCTGGAGGCGTCTCTTGATCACCCCAGAGCTCCACCTTTATGCAAGGGCGTTGCTGGAAGTAAGGGGGTTAAGCCACTCACATAGGATCCCATGGCTGATTGGTATCAAATCTCTGCTGATCGACATGGGTATGAGGACTCTCTGGGATTGGCCAGAGACAGCTGTATTCCCGTCTAAAAGGTCCTATAAAGCAGTGTACTGGTGACTGATTAAAGTCAGAAGATTCTCCTCCCATATTAGCCCGTCCCTGTCGAGGGACTATCTCGAGATTAAAGATTAACCCCTTTTGGAAACCTACTGGGACCTTATAACAAAGCAACAAGATCGTAAACTGTTCCACCAGTTTAGGGTAGGGACATTACCCCTTCGTTGGCTAACAAGTAAATGGAACCCTGCTATTAGTGATAAGTGCCTGTTTTGCCAGGATTATATTGAAAATATTGACCATTTTCTATTGGTATGCCCGGTTTACCATAAACCTTGAAGCATCTGGTTGAAACCAGTATGCCGGTCCCTGGGTACACGTTCAGCGATGGCTGCTAAGAGACTACTGAAGTCTGACTCCTTCGGTCTTGTAGTAATTGGAATAGCTAAGTTTTTGAGTTGGGCATGGGTACTACGCGCGAAGAACGGGGGGCGAAATAGCTATGTAAAGCCCAGCTAGGCAATTGAATTAGTGCTGGAATTGGTATTCTTAATTGATTTCTTCTTTTTAACCATGATATTTGTCTTGTCTTTATGCTGGCTATAAATGTTATCCTTTTTTTAGAATTGATTTTATATGTAAATATATATGTATTTATTTTATTAATTGTGCTGATATATTAGGTGTAGTCTGTGACTATTGAATTGATGGTGTATTTTATGGATGGAATTTGTATCTTGTCTTTTATGATGAAAAATCGCAATAAAGACTTATGAAATGAAATGACTGACAACTTTACTATCTCAGGAGGTTGTTCTAACTCTCCCTCCCACTCTCACTCTTCTAACAAGGTATTTCTACTCCTTAAAGGGTAATTTATGCCTTCCCTTTGCTGTCTTAATGATTTCTTTGTGACGGTCAACCCCTGAGGGGGTGTTAATGCCTTTGGTTTAGCACTCCCTTCACCTTTAGCCGCTCTAGCCCCTTCTGGCCCTTCTACCCCCAGCTGATCCAGCTCTGTACTCTGTATTTTCCCCTGTAGCTTAGTTTGCTCCTTACGCTTTGTAAAGACTGCTGTAAGAGTATAGTTGTCTTGTGCCCTGCACCCTTCTCTTAGATTACTCAGATTACTCTTTAACGAGTATCTCTGTGGTCTATCAAGCCAGTCAATGCCCCTTCGTGCACGCACTATTTTGATGCAGCCCTCCTCCCTTTCACTTACCCGAGTGAGTTGAGTATCCTGAACTCCAGCTCTATCTAAAGCAACAGGCTGCCCAAGCACTTTTGCTTTACCTGCCAATCTTGCAGTGATTCTCCTACTGTTCTGGAGCGCTATGGCTGCCTGAGTCCACACCTGAATACAATGGCCACGCTGACCACCTTTCGCCTCCACCTTACTTCGTTGGCCTTCCACTGCTCAGTTCCAAAAATACAGTCTCCACCGTCCTGCTGACTGCTGCTGCCGCTGTGTACTGTGACCCAGAAGAGCTCTCTACCTCACCCCGCCCCTCAGTCTTGGAGCTTTGAGCCTCTGTATCCCTGAGCTGCAAGTCCTGGGTCCCGGCTCCCGTCTCGAACCTCGAGGTAGTAGCGAGGTAGTGGCGTTTTCATTTCCATTCCGTTCTGTTTGTGTATTAGTCGCACAGAGCTTTATCGCAGGATCCCCATTTTCATTATGCTCTTTCTTCCCGCAATGTTTTCTGCTTTTGGCTGCTGAGTGAGGAGCTCACGACCAAGCTTTTCTTTCCACACAGCACCAAACTCTGTGATTCTCTTGCATTTTTGGCCTCATTTGAATACTTTTCCATATCCCATTTCTGATTCAATGCTTTGACTTTATAGGAGGGAACTCAAAGATGAAGTGACTTTTCCTTCTCTTATAGTTCAAAAGGTACCACCCCTACACAGAATGCGGTGTGGTTCTGTATGCCCATGATAGTTCCTTGATGGCAGTTTCACAGTTGACTCCAGATTTGATGGCACTCTGTATGCATTCTGCCAGTACACGATTGAACCTCTCAATTTTGCCATTGGCCTGGGGGTGATATAAATTTGTGCACCAATGTGTTATACCTAAACTGTTCAAAACTCTGTTGTGATGGAAGACATGAATTGAACACCATTGTCAGTAAGCAATTCACTAAGTTCCCCTTCCTTGTTAAACACTTCCTGAAAAAAACAAGCTCAGACACCCCCTTAACTTCCACCTACGTGGAGAGCAGATCCACCAACACAATAAAATATTTCATGTTGTTGGGCAAAACATTAAATGCGCCCAAAAAAATCAGCAACCATTTGCCACACTTTACCCAGACATTTGTCTGGAATAAGTGGGGTTGTTGAAGTAACCAGACTTTTAGCACTGTAACAACACTGTATTCACTCTTTCACAACTATACCCACCTCCCGATCCACACCCAGCCACCAATAATCATGCCTACCAGCAGTTTGGTAGCAGTTTCTACCAAATGACCAAAATGAGCAGATCCCAATATCCTTTGTCCGAAACAATCTGGAGTAATCAATTTGTCTCCTCTCATTAATAAACCACTCTCATTAGAGAACTCATCTGCTACTTTGCAAAATGACTGCAATGAAGAATCCAAAGTCTTTTCTTTCGGCGAACCTGAAGTCACCATTATCACGACCTGATGCAAAACATCCTTTGATGGCCTCACACCAATTCGTTCATATCGTGACACAATACAATTTTCCACAAGAGGGATAATTTGTTCTTCAATCTCCACTTGTACCATTTCCTCACAAACATCTTCAGAAACTGGGATTCTTGAAAAAAAATCTGCTCTTATGTTCATTCTACCTGTTCCTTCTACCTGCGATGTGAAAAATAAAATTCCAGCAGCTTCGTTTCTAATCTGGCTAGTCTTTTAGTGGAGTGGTGTGGCTCACTGGTTAGAGGCGGCAGACCCGAAAGCAGAGAATGGCCCGGGACTAGGGTTCAATTCCGGACGCGGCAGGGTCGTTGACCAGGGTCAGCGGACTCGATAATTCTCGCCTCGGTGCCTATTCTAACCAGGGATCACACTCGGCAACTCTGGGCATTAGCTTGCCTCATCTCTACAATGGCCCCCCACATTCTCTGGGGATGCCTGGCTTCTCCTTGGAGATACCCAGTAGGGACCATCTCACAGGAATAGCCAGGACGGGTTCCCCAGCTGTCTACAGCGCCACGAGGCATCAGGGCAGCAGTGCGCTTTACAAGACACATACATTTACATGTACATTACATTTACATTCAGTTGTTTTCTTGATCGTGTTACCTGAAATAAAATCTACCAATGGTTGGGGGTCAGTTCTTAGGCAAACTTTTCTTCCCAACGAATATGAATTGAACTTTTCTATACCTCTAACACAAGCTAGCATTTCGTTCTCTATTTCGATGTAACTTGTTTCAACATCTTTCATCCTTCTTGAGGCAAACCCAATAGGGAACTCTTTTTCACCCTCAGTCTGTGACAGCAAAGCTCCCAGGACATAAGAACTAGCACGCACAGTCATAAATGTAGCAAATCCTTCAACAAATGCATATAAATAAAACGCCTCAATTACACATCGCTTAATAAGCTCAAAGTTGTTCTGACAGGTGGAAGTTCTTACAAATTCTATTCATTCTAAAGCAATATGTAAGTTCAGGAAGATGTCTAATGAACCTTGAGGAAAACTCATATAAGACCAAAAATGAGTGCAACTGTTCATTGTCAAAGAGGTGAGGTGCTTCCACAATTTCATCTACAATACTAGGTTTGGGTTTGATGCCTTCACCAGACAACACATGCCCTAGATAGTGAATTTCATTCACACCAAAAATACATTTACCCTCGCTAAGGGTGATACCATTGGTCTATCACACTAAATGCATCTTTTGTACAGCTTTATCATGTATTTCTTGTGTCACAGTATGTATCAAAATATCATACTGAAACATGACAATATTTTTTATGCCTGGAAAAAGTCTAGACATAATCTTATGGAACACAGAAGCTGCTGAAGCCTGTCCAAATGCAATACACAAAACTGAAATGTACCATCATGTGTAACAAAAGCAGTTAGACGATGTGCTTGTTCATCTAGCAACACCTGGTGGCAAGCTGCATGAAGATCTAGTTTAGTAAACAACTTCACCTGACTAACCTGTGAAATGAGATCTTCAATTCTCAGTAGAGGACAATTCGCAACCCAGATATCCTTGTGGAGAGATCTAAGATCTACACATAAATGCAGATTCGATGACCCTTATGTACTAATACATCACTATCAACTATTCTTGGACACAACAGGAGTGCCTCCCAATGTTCATCTATTGGGTATTTCTGAACCTGTACCATTAGCAGATATTTTCTTCCATTTTCTCACTGTTCTCTCACTTGAGAAGACAAGGGTATAATAAACCTAATGTGCCACACCTGCAGAGTAGGTGGAGATGCTTCACATTAAGACAGACTATCAGGGCGAAGATGACAGGCACCTCTGTGAACCCATCACTACCAGGAGCCTTGGGACCTCCTGCACCACAGGGAATATGTAGACCTATATTAGGTTCCAGACGAGAGTATGGTCTTTTTAGCTCTATACTTTCTTTGCAGTAGTGTATAACTAACAGTGGACCCTAGTGAGGGCTGGATGTAAACCAACGTTTACTTCAAATTACTTAAATACAGAAGACACAAAAAAAGGAATACATTTTTGAAGCAGCAATTCACTTATGTGAGTAGAGTATTTATGTCCTGTCAGTAGAGGAAGACATATTTTTGGTATTAACACTGAGTATATTTAGTCTGGGGGTTTACACAACATCAAAAAGAAATACCTGCTGTTGGGTGAGAATGTTGGAAGAACTAAACATTTGCCAGATAGGTAATTAGGCCTAGGAGTATAGAGTTCAAGAGACTCCTGTTATGGTCCATTCAGTTCAGATGGGCTGAGGAATGAATTGACCGAACAGTGTCATTTTCACCTCCCATCCTAACACCTGAATTAGGAGTTCTGAGAAACGTTTCTGTCCAGAGTCTAGAAAGGTCGACTGAAAGTAGCTCACATAACTTTTCTTGACAAAATTTCTGGATTTCAGAGCTTGACTAGGATTTTATTCTTTTCAGCAGCCAGAGATGAAAAGGTTTTACACTCAAAGGTGGAGCCAACAAGAATCTTTCCGGGTGAGGGTGGTGTTAATTGCCTTCATCTTGTGATGAGATGGACGTCTACTAGTGATGTTTCAGGGTGTTGGATGTGCCTGAGAGTAGGGAATTTTCCCCAGTCAATGTAAGAAACTATGAAGGCCTGTGCCTTGTCTGGAAGTTAGAAGCAGGTAAATAGATTTTGATCCAGATATTCCGGTATGTTGGGACCTTTAATGGGCAAGTTGAGTTCTTGGTGCATTAAGTTAGTGAGTGTGATAAGCAAAGAAGTTTCCAGTGTAAGTCATTCCAACTTATTAGATCTGACGGCATTATTGACGAGGATACAATCTGTCAGACTGAATTTAAAGTCCGCATCTGAATTTCAAGATTGAATGAGAGCAGGAAGGATTTCAGATGCTTGTTATTGCTTGTTGACAACATCGAGAGTCAGAGTTGTGTATTATTAGATTGACAGTGTTTCAATGTCGGTATGCAGACAGAATACCAAGTTGCAAATGTCGACTTACACAAATATCGAGCTGTAAATATCGTGACACAGAAAAATGGACAGCAAGAATATCATGGTCAAGAATATCGAATGTCAGGTAAGGAATATTGTTTTCAAAAGTATAGAAGTCATTAATATTGTTTGCAAAAATATATGGGCTGATTACGATCGCTGGTGGATCGCCACTGCCGACATGGCGATGACGATCCGCCCGCCATCGTAACATGAATTACCCACCCCCAAATTAAGATGGCGGTGGGTATCCCGGTGGACAGAAAGTCCGTCCGCCGCTTTTCCGCTGGTCGGCAATCATACCGATTGCCAGACGATCCGGAGCCGGGGCACATACATGGTGGCATCCATATTATGATGTTGGACTTTCAAGGCCTTTCAATGGCAGCGATGCTGCCATGAAAAGGCTGGCAGGGATTCGCTTTGGGGGCCCGTTGCGGCACTTGGGGGGAATCTATGGTACCCCCCTACATTGCCATGCACAAGGTGGTGCCTGCCACGTTGTGCATGGCAATGCACAACATGACATTTTACCATTGCGGCGGTTGATGCATCCAGCAGCACCCGCCACAAGGTTAAAATGCCAGATGCGACTGCCACGGTGGCGGTCGCATCATATTTAGGCTGTCGGGACTGCCACATGGCAGGCAGGTGGTCCCATTACCACTAGGGTGGTGAGCGAACTAAAGTCCACCCCCATCCTAATCACTCCATAGTTGTTTAAAATATCGATTTTTTAATTAGTGTTATGTATTGTAGTTTATATTTCAAATGTATGTGATGTATGTTTTTTGTATAAGTGTTGTTTATGTTTTTTAATATATGTGTCAAAATATTTGTATTTATCAATTGTATTTTAATTAACTTTTGTGGGTTTTTTTCAGTTCCGTAGGGGATTGTATGTTTATGGGGGAATAGCGTGGGAAGTTATTTAATTATAATACATTAATGATTATTTTTTATTAATTAATATTTATATAATTGAGATGTTATAGAGTTCAGTGTGGAAAGTAGATTATTTGTAATTAATTAATAATTGGTTGTCAATTAATACTAATTTATTAATTAAAAAATAATGATGGAAATTGTGTAATATATTTTAGGTGCTGGTTGTTTGGTTTATAGGGGTTAAGGTTCAATTGAAAGTAATTTTTTCTATAATTCATTAATAATTAGTTGTTAATTAATTAATTGAAACTTCAATATGGAAATTTTGTAATTACTTTTAGGTGTGGGTTGTTGGGTTTATAGGAGTAACGGGTGCAAAGTAATTTATGATTAATTAATTAATAATTAGTTGATCATTAATATTAATTAATTGATATTTAATTAAGGTAATTGTTTATTTTCTTTGTGCGTGGGTTTTACTTTTATAGGGTTAAAAGGAGGGGAGTAAATTAATTTTACTTACTTCATAATTAGTTGTTAAATACTATTAGTTTTGTAATTTAAAATGAGTTTTAATTGTGTAGATACTTTTTTAGCTGTGGGTTGTGGAGATTAAAGGGGTAAAGTGTAGGAAGTTAATTCATTTCATGACTTTTGATTTGTTTTTCACTTAATAATATTTCTTTCATTGTTAGTTAATTGTGTTAATTGTGGAAGTACATTTTTTTTTTAGATGTGGCCTGTGTATTGTGTAGTGAATAGGATAGGAAATATAAAAGTACATTTATGGTATATTGTTTTTGTTTATAAAGAATTTTTAATGAAAATATTTATTTATTTTATTTAATATATTATTTGTAGGTATTTTTCATATGTATTTAACATTATTATATGTTTTTTAAATCTTTTGCTGGTAAATATATATTTACATTTTTAACATAGTTATATATTTTTCATTTATTTTGTTTTCTATTAAAAAAATGTTAATATTTAGTTTTTTTCAATTTGTAACAGACTGGATTGGGAATATTAATTCTTACCTTTTACACTTTCCCTACTGTTGCCCTCACTGGAATGGGAAAAGTAATTTTTACTTACCAGCTATCCTACACTTTCCCTACTATTGTGCTGACTGGAGTGGGAATAGTAATGTGTATTCCTCTGCTATCCAACACTTTCTCTACTGTTGCATTTATTGGATTGGGAATAGTAATTTTACCCCTTCGCTGTCAATCACTTTCCCTACTTTTGCACTCACTGAAGTGGTAATAGCAATTTCTATCCCTCCGCTATCCAAAACTTTCCCTACTGTTGCACTCACTAGAGTGGAAATACAAATTTCCCCCCCTCCGCTATCCAACACTTTTCCTACTCTTGCACTCACTGCAGTGGGAAGAGTAATTTATACCCCTCTGCTATTCAACACTTTCCCTATTGTTGCACTCACTGGAGTGGGAATAGCAATTTGTACCCCTCCGCTATCCAACACTTTCCCTATTGATGCACTGACTGGAGTTGGAATAGTAAATTGTATCCCTCTGCTATCCAACACTTTCCCTACTGTTGCACTGACTGGAGGGGGAATAGTCATTTTCCCCCTCCACTATCCAACAATTTCCCTACTGTTACACTTAATGGAGTGGTTATAATAATTTGTACCCCTCCGCTATCCAACACTTTTCCTACTGTTGCACTCACTGGAGTGGGAATTGTAATTTCTACCCCTTCGCTATCCAACACTTTCTCTACTGTTGAACTCACTGGAGTGGGAATAGTAATTTTTACCCCACTGCTATCCAACACTTTTGCTACTGTTGCACTGACTGGAGTGGGAACTCAAGATAACTCAGGACCTGAAGAAGCCTGTGGGATGGGAGAGCCTCTTGTGATGGAAAAATAGGGATATGGTACTCTTAATTATACTAATTGTCTACTGGGAAGGAAGGTGTTAAACCACTGAAAGCAATGGTATATGAAGCCAAAGCAAACGTATTACTGACTAAATGGACAGTGGTTGCCTGTGCACTGCAGCAAGGTATGAAACACTGATTGTACTTTAGAGTAGTTTGTAATATATGGGCTTGAAGTTGATTTGCTATTGCACTTTCTGTTACAAGAGGTTTACAAATCATTCTACAAGATTTACATTTATGAATCATATCTTGAATGCTCACAGACATGAAAATTAAAGGCTTTCATAGGGCAACTTGCACTGAAATTACAGAACAAAAGGTAGGATAAAAGATACTGAAACTACTTCCACTGCAGAAGTATTAACAGCCCACTAGCAGGTAAGCATGTACAGCTGAAAAACCATGGTCAAAGTAAGTATATCCTCCACAACACCAGGAAATCAAAGCACATTGGGGCTTTTCTTGGGTTGACACTTCAAGGAAGATATTCGAGCGTTAGCAAATGGATTTTTTGACTTTCAACCACATACAGCTCACCATTAAACATATTCTGATCTTTATTTTACATCCTGATGGCAGAATCCACCTGGGCCTGAATCTTTTGTCACCCGAATTTATATTCGGAATGAGGCATGTTACGATACTTGAACCAGAGACCACCAAGGTGCCAAAGAGGAGCAAGCAAGAGCCCCCCAGAATGCCCACCACAACCAGGAATTAACTTTGGGGTGGGTGTACCTATGGGAATGCTGCCCCAAGCTCCCCCATCCAGATAAGAGGTACAGGGCAAAAGGAAAACAAGGGGAGTTTGTGTTGGGTCCAGCAATGCGTCACTAAGCCCCTTGTTGTGCTGTACAAGATATGGGCAGGCTCAATTATGTTTTTTTTGTTTTTTTATAGCACTGCAAACTGAATTGATATATGAGGCTTTACAGTTAACAAGAAAACAGAAGTTGAAATCTCCAAGGGAAAGTACAAATATTTTTACCCAAATTTTGGAAGTTTCTAGATTTAGCGCCCAATTCCGATGTCATTCGGAAGGCCTCCGAATCCGATTTGGCTTTCCTGGATACAATTCATAGCCCTTGTTTCTGACCAAATTGTACACAGGTCTGAAAGTCAAGTACGATGCGAAGATTGCATACGTGTCGACTGAATCGTTTACAAACCTGATCCTGTCTGTACAACTCGTTCATGGATGAATAGTGCCGTGCAATAGAGCCGGATTCCGATCGAGCCGAGATGAAACTGCTGTCTGAATTGTTTTTTGGGGGCTGTAGCAGATCCTCTTCACCCAGGGCCCTCAAATCTGTCACAGTGTGGCAATCACCATGGGGTGCCGGCTGCAGGCTGTAGGCTTTCCCCCGTCCACCCCTTTTTGCTTATGGAGCCTGTGTACGCATCTGTAAACAGACTCCCATGGAGTTCAATGGGAGTCCATGCGAACCGAGTCAGTAAGCATACGGATGCATCGTACTTGCTCGTTGGACTCCCGGAGCACGTTTTGCTTGGAAAGCCCTCCAGATCCAAGTCTTACAATGGGCTTTCCTGGCAAGATCAGAATAGTCCCTTAGTTCCAAATAATGCACACGAGTCAGAAAACCTCAGAGTAGATGGTCTTCAAAGACACTGCAGTTTAAGACAGTCTTGGTTCCAGTTATCAAATATATTCCTCCCCTTGTAGTGGGATGGAGACCTCTGGTTATAACATTAGGATTGTCACAAAAAGATAACATTTGTAGGTTGTTCCTTTTGAAGCAATATGTAGAGCAAAAGCATAAACTACTTAGGGGCTGAATCATAAATGTGTGGATGACCCATCATTGTGCCAGAGGAATGGAGTAAATGACCCTGTCCTCCTGGTGAAGGAACCACTTGCCACATTTATAAATGACTGCCAAGCAGGTGGTCTATTAGATTGGCAGTAATCACTGTCAATGCAATTCCTGCAGCTGCATTGTGCTGTTTGAACAGTTTTCTTTTTTATATTCAAGTAGAAAATCCTAAAACAGGATGATCCATGACCAGCAAGACACGACCAAGTACATTATCCACACAGTTACCTAGAGTAACGCTTTCTGTGATTTTTTTTTAACCTCAAATGCCTCCATGCCTTCCCATCACACCTTTCTCTTTTAGCAACTAAAGAGTTCCCATGTTAGGGATCAAAACACTCTCACAAACTGTTGTTCGCACTTCACAGATGATGGAGCAGTAGGGGGGAAGGCAACTGTGCCTCCACTATATCACTTCCGGAGCAGTAGGGGGTCAAAGTGGAGCTGCATGGTGACATAACAGTGTGCTGCAGCAATGCTACAAATTTCTCTGGGCCTATTGTGGTGCGTGGACTATATGTTAAACTGAGAAATCTGCAGTAAGAGTATTCACCAGAAAGAGTGTCAACATTAATTTGTTCTTCCAGCGCACCACTGATGCTTCTTTCTCCTAGGTTGTACTTTGTTTGTTTGATTTGATCTCAGAAGCATGCATTGCTCACCATTCAAAGATGTTTTGAGATGGCATATATGGTGTTTTTTATTGTGGTTAGATTTGTGTGCTATAATCTTTTACATCAGAGTTGACATCAGTGATGTGTACGATGTTTTCGGGAGCCTAGCTGAGTTGGTCCCCTAGAACATTATCTTTAGGTGTTGTGATATGAGTTGAGGTTCACTGATAGAATATCGATTAGAAAAACGTTGTTAAAAATATCAAAAAAAATATATAGAATACAAAAATATCGACTCCCATACCTACACAGGTAACTACAAAAATATTGATGTAAAAATATCGATGTAAATATATATCTAAAATAAAATATTACATATTAAGTATTAATATTCATTTTAACAAAAGAAATGCAATTTGAAATATATTTTAACAACATATACCAAATAAAAGTAATACAATAATAAACACACAAACATAATATTCTATACATGTATTTACTTTAAAATAATTAATGAACTATTTTCTTTCATTTAGTCTAAAACTTTATATACAAATAAAATATATATATCAATAATTTAAAATATAAAAATAATTCTACAATAATTAAAGACATTAAACTATGAAAGCATATTTAAACTTAAATTTCCCTATACCATTAATCAAACAGTGGGGAAAGTATTATATAAAAAAATAATTAAATGTACTATTCCACCTCCAGTGGAACAGTAGGGAAAGTGTTGGATAGAAATGGGGTAAAAATTACTATTCGCACTCCAGTGTCAGCAACAGTAGGGAAAGTGTTGGTTAGTGGGGGAAGGGAATAAATTACTATTCCCACCCAAAGAATGTAACAGTTGGAAAATTATTGGAAAGCTGCAGATTAAAAATTACTATTACAACTCCAAAGAGTGCAACGGAAGGGAAAGTGTTCAATAGCAGATGGGCAAAAATTACTATTCCCACTCCAAACAGTGCAACAATAGGGAAACTGTTGTATAGCGGAGGGGTAAAATTCCCTATTACCACTCCAGTGAGAGCAACAATAGGGAAAGTGTTGGATAGCAGAGGGGAAAACTATACTATTCCCACTCCAGTGGATGCAACAGTAGGGAAAGTGTTAGATAATCAAGCGGTAAAAATATTATTCCCACTCCAAAGAATTCAACAGTTGGGAAAGTATTGGATAGTGGAAGAGTAAAAACTACTATTACAAGCCCAAAGAGTGCAACTTTAGGTAAAGTGTTAGATAGCAGAGGGGAAAAAATTACTATTTTCAGTCCAAACAGTGACACAGTAGAGAAATTGTTGGATTGCGGAAGGGTAAAATTTACTATTCCAACTCCAGTGAGAGCAACAGTAGGGAAAGTGTTGAATAGTGGAGGGAAACATTACTATTCCCACTCTGAAGAATGCAACAGTAAGGAAAGTATTGGATACTGGAAGAGTAAAAAAATACTATTCCCCCTCCAGCGAGTGCAACAGTAGGGAAAGTGTTGGAGAGTGGCGGGGTAAGAATTACTATTCCAACTCCAGTGAGAGCAACAGTAGAGAAAGTGTTGGATGGCAGAGGGTAAACAAATTAATGTCCCAATTCCAAACAGTGCAGCAGTAGGGAAAATGTTGGATAGTGGAGGGTGTTATAATTTCTATTCCCACTCCACTGAATGCAACTGTAGAGTAACTGTTGGATAGCAGAGGGATAACATTGTTTTATTCCCACTCTAGTAAGTGCAGCAATAGGGAAAGTGGTGGATAGCGGATGGGTAAAAATGACTATTCACACTCCAGTGAGTACAACAGTAGGGAAAGTGTTGGAAAGCGAAGAGACAAAAACTACTATTCAAACTCAAACAGTTAAAATAAAAATAAAACACATTAAAAAAATTAAAACATCTTTAAAAAAATAAACAATATTTAGAAATGAAAAACCAAATGTATGAAATATATAATAGTTAAACATATTATGATATTAATTACATATAAAAACACTACAAATAATATATGTTATCAAATAATAAATATATTTATAAAATACAATTATTTCAAACTAAATTTACAAACAAATAAATGGGGATACTTCTGTGCCACCCGCACTGTACATGCATGTGTAGGGTTCCCACCTGTAATCAACTCGTAAAGCAACGGGTGAACACAATTAAAACGTATTTATAAATTCAAAACTATTATTATTATCAAATAACAATAAAATAATTAATATGTATTTAATACCCACCCTTTACCCCTTAAATGTAAAAACAATAGACAAAAAATTAAGCAATTAGCCAAAATACATTTCAGATAATTAACTGTATTTAACAACTATATATTAATTAATTACATACAAATTTACCCACCCTTCACTCTTATAAACACCAAAACAAACACCTAAATTCAGTTACACAATTACCATAATTAATTACCAATTATTAATTAAAATAATTAGCATCCAATTATTAATTAATCAATTAAAAATTATTTATTTCCCACCCTTTACTCCTATGAACACCACAACAAACACCTAAAATTATTTACACACTTACCATAATTAATTACCAATTAAATAATAAAAAATAATTAAAACCCAATTATTAATTCATCAATTAATAAAATTACTTCCCACCCTTAACACCTATAAACAACACAACTCACACCTAAAATTAATTACATGATTACCATAATTAATGACCAAATAATGAATTAAAAATAATTAACAGCCAATTATTAATTCATAAACTAAAAATAAATTACTTCCACCTTTAACACCTACAAACACCACAACACACACCTAAAATTATTTACACAATTACAATAATTAATTATCAATTAATAAATTGTATTTAATTATCAACCAATTATTAATGAATTACTAATAAATTACTTCACACATTTAACACTATAACATCTCAATTAAACAAATATTAATAAATAAAAAATAATTAATAAATGTAATATAGTTGAATTACTTCACACCCTATTCCCCTATGAACCCACAACCCGCTACGGAACTAAAACGCAAAATTCAAATAGAAAACAAAATAATAACTAGGAAAAATGTAACACACATATTAAAAATACAAACAATTCGTATACAAGAAAAACAAATAGCACATACATATTAAATAAATACTAAAATACATACATAACTATATTTTTGCAAACGATATTTAACACTTCGATATTTTTAACATCGATATTACTTACCTAAAATCGATATTCTTGACCACAAGAATCTGTATGTCGATGTGCTGACCCACGATATTTGCGACTCGATATTTGTAACAGTCGATATTTTTCCATTCTGTCTCTGCTCCATTGGTTCAAATGTTTAATATTGAAACGGTAGAGGAGATGATAAGACCCATCGATCTTGATGGTCTGTGCAAAAGGTAGATGAAGGCATGAAAGATAGTTCAGTCTAGTGTTTTTCTGGCTTTGTGGGAGGTAGGTAGTGGCAAGTCAATGAAAGTTGAATTTCTTCAAGCGAATATTTATCTTGAAGGGAAGCTTCTTGCTTTTCTTTTCCCTCTTAGGAGCCGATTCTGATCTTGCTGGGAGAAGGCTCCTTCCGACTAGGATCCAGAGGGCTCTCAGACGACTCGTGCTCTGGGGCTCCGAGTGCCAGAGTACAATTTGATCAAGCGCTGACAGACATGGGTCTCTCAGAGCTTAATTGAAGTCAAGGGGAGCCTGTTGTACGACACGTACATAGGCACCAATTGACGAAAAAGGTATGTTGCGCACAAGGGTGCCCCCTGTAGTGGGGATGCTTCTGTGCCACCAGCACTGTACATGCATGTGTAGGGTTCCCACCTGTCGCGAACCCCCAAAGTCTGCTTCCCAGAGTGTTTACATGTCGGAGGCTCCGACTCGATCTGGCTGTCTGAATCTTGCATCGTACTGGCTTGGTCGTAAATCGTCTCCATTGCACGACACGGTTTGCTTATGGAAGTGACGTATAGAGCGGTTCGGACCTGGAAACGATTTGGTCGGCGATTTCACGTTTCTTGCATCGTATTTGCTCTCTCATACAGCTGTACGAGTCAGTCCGAAAACACGCATTCGGCTCATCCTTTTTCCAGCCGGATCGCCTCCAGAGCAGTTCTGAGCAAGATCGGAATCGGCCCCTTAATGTTGAAGTCACCATGGATACAACATCCATGGTGACTTCAACATTAAGGGGCCGATTCTGCTGTGGAGAAGATTTGTCTCTCCATGAAGTATTAAGTGAAGTGAATTGGGTAATCAACTTTGTTTTTTAGGGAATAGTACATTAATTTTAAGTATGTTCTTTTGGCAAGGTTCTGATGCTGATTTTGAGGCATTTGAAGAAAGATTCAAGTTTGCAGACTTTATGTTTTATGTCATATAATATTTCTGTGGTATATTGCAATGTTACCTCCAATTTGTTGTTTTCTATCAAAGTTGATGACAGAAAGCCTCCTGGAACTTACTGGTTTATGATGCACTGTGAGAAGTAAATTAAACCAGATTGAGTTATTAATAAAATATCTAGGTTGTGGATAAGGAGCAGATCAGCAATGTCAGTATAGTTTGCAAAAACAGATCCGGTGCTGTGGATGAAACATTTGATTTAGAATTGTGGCACGTTATACTGGATACATAGTGGGTGATTTCGAATCTTCTAGGTGGTCCCCCATTCATCTGTGGCAACACTAATTTCTTACACCCTGGGAATTTAGAGGTCTTCACTACAGGTGGTTGGGACCATTGTGTAACATTTGACAAATATTTACTGCTGGTCACCCTCCATTTCATAGTGGTTGGTCTTTATTTTTTTTGTAGCACCGAAAAAACAGACAAAGGCTACATTTATGAAATGAAATCATTTTTTCACTCATTCAATATTGTGCATAATATGACACTGGGGTGTGGGGGCTTACAGTAAGGCCTTCCCCTTAGCTACCACATCGAACAGTATCAATCGACCTAAACCCATACACATACCAGATACTAGTTTCAACATCAAACCCATTTTCACACATAGAATATCACTTCACTTTTTTGATGGTGAGTTTTAAGGTTGACTGAAAACAATGAAATGGAGAGCTAATATTATGGTCTCATTATAAGTCCCCATCAACAAAGTGTTGTATGAATGAAAATATATAACTGGTTAATTTCATGTTTTTTGAGGTTTTGTGCTGTAGCTTGTATCATACAGTCAATCTTAACTCACCTTTAACTTTTTTCAGGTAATTTCACTGCAGTTTCGATGTCTATATACATTGTGATGTTTGCCCCCATTATTCTTTACAATACTGACTGTTTGCTATGAGAGTAGGGTGCTGCAGCAGGTGTCCCAGCCCTTCCTGACTCCTTTTTTAGACTTTGAAAGAGGGCTCGACAGGTGAACCTCCCTGATTCCTGTGATGCTTTTACGTCATCCACTGTTGTCAATGACAGAGAGAATACATTGTTTCTACCTCCTTTCCCAGGCTCAGGGGTTTTGCATAAGCCAGCCCTGCCATGACCTTAGCCTTTAGCAATGGCAGAGGTGTCATTTTTGTCTCCGGCTATTCCCAGAAGTATGAGAGGTATTTAGCACCCTTTCCTGGGAAGTGGCCTACTTTGCCCTGGAACTTGTAGAATAGCAGATGATATGTATCCGATGTTGTTGCCCAAGGACTTAGTAGGTATTTCTTGCCACCTTTCTTGACCAGAGGTGGGTGTGTTTATTTGTCCCCCTGTCATGCCCGAAGGCAGAGATCTGGGTTGCTACCACCTCCTATAAGTGGGGTCCTTTAGTTGCCGCAACCTTGGTCAGGGGTGAGGAGGTGTTTGTATGCACTTTAAATTTTGCCAAGGATAGTATGGACTTTGGAATAACCAGTGGCAGGGGCGATCTCTGCTCTCATCCTCCCAACCCCACTCTAAGCAATAGAGGGAGCTATTTGTTTCTCCACATTGCTGAATAGTAGAGAGTTGTTTGTTGCCCCCACCTTTATTAAGAGCATTCTAGTTATGGAAGGCCCCTGCCTTGCCCTTGGATTGGGCAGATCTTTGTAACACTGCTTTGGGCAAGGATTGTGACATTTACTTCACACTGCCTTTTAGAAAGGAGGGTTGTTTGTCTGCTCCCTTTTCCACGTCCAGGATCAGGTAAGAGTTTTGATAGTCTGTTTCAACCAGACTATATTGTACATTATTGTATAACTGCAGCATGTATTTGTTCGCACGAAAGGAGCCCACTAGGACATCTAATAGTGTGTGTCCGTATTTCTGTGTGGAGTTAGACCATTTTTCCCCATAAATAGTTTTGACCTCCTTTTGTCACATGTTGTACCAGTGCTTTACAGCAGGGTACAATTTGCATCGATGCCCTACTCAAATGCATGCACACATTGTTACGTTCTTTTTTTCTAGTGTGTGGACATCCTACAATTTCAAATCGAATTGTCGGAGGAGAAGATGCCCTGGAAGGGTCATGGCCCTGGCAGATCAGCTTAGAGAAAAATGGTTTTCATATCTGTGGAGGGTCTCTCATAACCAACCAGTGGGTGGTCTCTGCGGCTCACTGCTTTTCTAGGTAAGTCTTATCACTCTGTTAATGTAATCATTCGCAAGGTAATTGTACCATGTTCATTAGGAGTCACTGGTGCAGAATTCCCATATGTAATTCCAATCCATCTGATCATGAATGGCCCAGTGTTTTTAGACACCTTTCTTTCGGACGTGAGAACACGAGACCTGATTTTACTGGCCAGCAAAAACTGCTGGCAAAATCGTTTTGGTTTTCGGCTGCACAGCAGCCAGGCCTCATTTCCCTGCCCCACCTGCCCTCCTTTTCAGGGAAGGAGATTACACCACACGCTGGCTTCCTCCACCACTGCCTCACAGAGAAGACCCCGCTCCCATTTACCAACTGCTCAGAGCAGGTGTTAAATGTGAGTGTAAACTCCATGGAATTGGGAATGAAGTGCAGTTTTAGGCCAAGTTAAACTGGGTCTGCATAGGTATTGCTCATTCCATGGAGGTACACTCATAATTGCACAATACTTGTGGGGTCTTATCACACAGTACTGGTAATTATAGGTGTGAGGTTTGCAGTACGTCAATTTCATGCAACTTGTGATGAAGTCTTCATATATTGTTATCAGAAGTTAAACTCAGGTTTCTTCCTCATCAGGTTCTAAGTGAAATTCATGAATTAAAACATCATAGGTGTTGATAAAGCTTTGCATTGTAAAGACTTCAATTTCCCAGACCTGGCCCAAGGAACATTGGACATAATGCTCAGTTTCACAGCTTCTCTGGCAAAGACCTCATAACTCTTGCAATGAAAAACATAAATTAGTCATTGTTATTTTAAAACATTATATTTTGGTCTGTGGCACAGAGGGAATCCTTACAATTTTATAATGAGGCTACTGATGATCACAGTTGTTGGCTCTTGCCTGCAGACAGAGCATGCACTGTTTGCTGGGAGGGGTATTGCGTACAATAAAGGATTTGGACTGCCCGTTGCCTACAATTCGTTGGCATCATTGCCGGTCTTCTTTGCTGCCTCCTAATTGGCCAGCACGTGACGTGATGGGCTTCACTTACTGTTTCCACTGTGGACCATGGAAGAAAGACAGATTGAGTCGCCTTGAGTAGGTTCTGCATGCTGCTGGCGCTCTGATTGAGGTAGTAATTCTTCCTCTCTCGCCCCCGTTGTCCATGGTGCCCTGCCACCCACCCCTTCTCCCTGTTTTCTAATTCAGTTTACAGAATTCAGCTACCACTCTTAAAATGCCCTCGTAAACTCGCCCGTCTTATCTAGTCACACACTTGCTGCAATGCACATGCTCTAGCTTAACCTGAAATCAGTATGGTGCTTCATTAATCAGCCATCACTGCTGTTTCCTTAACACCCTCAGGGTGCACCTTGTACGTCTAGCACATTGCATTTCACTGCTATTAATTAATATGTATGCAAACACCCTACGTGCACTGTCTAACATCTGTAAACAAACACAAACTCCTTCCAGTTAATTTCTGGTAATGCACGCATATTTTGGAATTTTTTTCAGCAGAACAACATCTTACTCCAAAGTTTTAAAAAATGCATTGTAAAAACATTTAATGGATTTGCCTTCCTAGAGCATTGTGACACACTTAATACAGTGATCTGAGTAGCTATGGCAAAAGGTGACAGCAGAAGTACAATTTAGATGGGAGAGAGAGAGAGCGAGAGTGACAGAGATTAGTGTGCATATCTCACAATATTGCACAATTCTACAACACTTCACACCACACAATGCCATTCCAGTCCACGCAATAGCACACAATTCCACTCCCCTCCCTTACACATCACTCCAGAAAATGCCACACAATTCCACTCAACTTCACACCACATGATTCCACCCCACTACACGCCACACAGTGGCACTCCTCTGCCCTCCAGTCCATACCACACAATTTAACCCCACTCCACACAATACCACTCCACTGGATTCCCCACAATGACACACAATACCACTCCACTCCATACAATTCCCCTTCACTGCACACTATGCCACACAATGTCACTCAACGTCACACAATGTCACACCACTCCACATCACACAATGCACACTATTTCACTCCATGCCACACAATGCCATTCCAGTCCACACCAAATAATGCTACTCCACACAATTTCACTCAATTCCATTCCACTCAAGTCCATGCTTAGCTGCTCCAACCATTCCAATCAGTTCTGCTCAACTCCACTCTGCTCAACTACATGTCACACAATGCCACTACACTGCACACAACGCCACTCCACTCCACACAGCGTTACTTCACTTTATGCCATACAATGCCACTCCGCTGCAAACAATCCTACCACACTCTATTCCACACCACACAATGTCACTACACTCCACACAATGCCACCCCATTCCACACAACACAATGCCACTCCACCCAACACAATGCTGCAACACTCTATTCTACACCACACAATGTCACTCTCCTCCACACAATGCAACTCCACTACACACCACACAATGCCACTCCATGCCACACAATGCACTCCACAGGACTCCATGACACACAATTCCTCCACACAGTGCCACTTCACTCCACCCCACACCACAAAATGCCATTTCATTCCATGCAATCCCATTCCACACCACTCAATTGCATTCCACTCCACACATTTCAACTCTACTCTGCACAGCTTAGCTCTTCTTCTCTTCACGCCAGACAATGCTACTCCACTGCATGCCATTCAATGCTACTCCTCTCCACTCAGTGCCAACTCTTCTCCACACAGTGCTATTACCCTCTACTTCACACAATGCCACTTGACTCCTCTCCACATAATTTAACTCAACACCACATAATGTCACTCCACTCCATGCCTTATAATACCACTGTAGTCTACTCAGTGCCACTCCACTCCACCCCACACTATGCCACTCCACTGCATGCAGCACAATGCCGCTCTATTCCACACAATGCCACTCCACTCCACACCACTCCACTTCACTCCACCAAAGCCAATTGATCTCAGATTTATGTGACCTACAGGCCTTGCCAAGGCTTCTTGTTAGGTGGCTGGGCCACAAAAGTATCTTCAGCACCAGGAACCCTTTAGTGATAACAAGATAAATAAATAGTGTTCAATGAAAATGGTTATGTTGCATCAAACAATGAAAATAAAATAGTGAAAAAGAATGGTACTGTTTGTAAGCCCCAACAAGTCAAAAGTCAGCAGGTAAGAAGCAGGAAAGACATCGTAAGGTGAAGTGGGAGGGGATAGCAGGGAGGTAAAACATAAACATGATTCATATGCCAAACAAGCATTGGCAAATTCAATAGGCTGGCTCCTGCAAGTCTGCAATAATTTTATTGCAAACATATTTATTAGTTATTTAAAGTGGAAATGTAAAATAACTGCTACTGAAATATAATAAAAAACTGAAATTAAAACAACACAACAAGCAGTAGCTCTGCAGTGGCAGGGACTAAAGTGATTACCTCTTTCGATGGATGTGCACTAAGAAAATGCTGTCACTCAAATTAAAGAGAGCCAAAGGCTGAAGTGGTCTGACTCACTGCTCCATTCTGTGGTATTGGGAAACTAAAAGTGAATGACACTTGAACAAAGCAATTGATGAAGAGGGCTGACCCAACATGCCTCTTTGTATTTATGTGTGTGTGTATTTTTAAATTTCAAAGTACTTTATTGGATTTTAAACAAAAATACAAAAACCAAAGTTGCCATGATACAGCACTGCAGAACACATGTTGGAAAAGGCAGGTAAAGTGAATGAATCTCTTGTACAAACATGCTTAATGCAGTATAAGGGAAAGAAGGCAAGAACAAAGCATAACAAAAAGCATTAGGTAAAACAAACCTTAAGAATCATATAGAACATAAGAAAAAAAGCAAGTCAAGATATTATAATTTTAGGTATGACAACCCAGGAACTGAAAGTGGCAGCATACTCATTTTCAACAGTCTGCCAACGGAGAAGGGAGAGTTTCGTGGAACGTAATAACTATACGACCATTTCATGGTGTGTAGAGGGATTCATGGTGGTTTGGTATTGGTGAAATAGTGATCTAGGGCCAGATGTAGGAGCCTTAATACCGGTCGGAAACGGCCGATTTCGGCCGTTTCCGACCGGTATTTGGCTTTTGAGATGTAGGGGGCATCTGATTTACAGAATCGGTAAATTTACCGATTCGGTAAATATACAGAATCGGTAAAATACCGAATCGGTAAATTTACCGATTCTGTAAATCAATATGTAGGTGGCACTTCACAGAGTGCCACAGGCCCTTTAGGAGTCGGTATTTACCACCCAATCCTATTGGGTGGTAAAATACCGAATTCAGGTGTGCAGGCACATCTGTGCATGCACACCTGTGCCATGTGACACACAGACATGCCCTTAGGGCATGTATGTGTGCCACTTGTCACACAAGACTGTACTTGGGGTGCTAGAGGGTGTCAAAGCGACACCCCCTGCACCCTTGCAGGATTCGGTATTTACCGATTCGGTAAATACCGAATCGGTATTTCGCATTGATTCCTATGGGTTTCAAGGCCCATAGGAATCAATGGGCAATACCGATTCGGTATTTACCAAATCGGTAAATACCGAATCTTACAGATTCGGTAATTGTGTCTTAAAATTACCTACATCTGCCTCCTTCTAATTTACCGATTCATAAATACCGAATCGGTAAAATTCGGTATTTATGAATCGGTAAATTAGATTTACCTACATCTAGGCCCTAGTGTCTTACACACAGTTCTGGACTGTGACCTTCAAGTGGTGTTTTTTACACTTATATTATCGCCCCCTCCTTACGTGAGAGATCCAGTTCAACCAGGACCTGAAGAGGTGGCAATGGTGTTTTTTCCAGTTAGGGAGAAGGGGTTTAAAGGCCGCAGACATTAATATATCTACCAGGAGGCCATCATTATGGGCCCGATGTAGGTAAATCCCATTTACCAATTTTGAAATACCGAATTTTACTGATTCGGTATTTCAAAATCGGTAAATGGGATGTAGGTCCCAACATCTGGATCCGTTACCGAATCCTTACAAATTCGGTATTTGCTATTGAATCCTATGGGCCTTGAAGCCCATAGGATTCAATTCAAATACCGAATCGGGATTTACCGATACCGAATTTATCAAGGGTGCAGGGGGTGTCACTTTGACACCCTCTAGCACCCCCAAAACGGGCATGTGTGCAATGTAGCACACAGACATGCCCTAAGGGCACGTCTGTCTGTCACATGGCACATGTGTATATGCACAGATGTGCATGTACACAGGAATCGGTATTTTACCATGGATTTGTATTCCATGGTAAAATACCGATTCTGTAAGCCATGTGCCAATGGTAAATTGGCGACCCACATTGCATTTTTGGTAATTTTACCGAATCGGTAAATATTACCGAATCAGTAATAATTTTACCGATTCGGTACATATTACCGAATCGGTAAATTTACCGATTCGGTAATAATAAGGATTCGGTAAAATGACCGAATATGTGCACCTACATCTCCCTAGCCCTTTACCGATCGGAAACGGCAGAAAATCTGTATTTTCGGCCGATTCTGATCGGTAAAGGGCTACCTACATCTGGCCCTAAGTGTCTTGAGTTGTGGGTCAAGGAAGCAATTAATGAATGAGAGAAAGTTCCTCTCAAGGTTGATCCCATAGAGGGAACGTATAACATCAAATATACAGTTCCAGAAGTGAGAACTAGAGCTACAGTTAAAAAGCATGTGAGGGAGATCACCTTTAGCTTTATTCCAGTTCCAAAACAGTCCAGAATGTCCTATGTAGGAGCCAATATTTTGTTTGGGATAAATAGGGAGTGGTTTGGTAAGAGATTACAGATTTCCAAATCAAGCTAAACTCATCTGAAGCATCTGATCCATGAGTATCCTGTTTCTTTAATACTTTTGAGGTTAGGCGTGCAGTTTTAGGTTTTAATAGATGATAACATTTGGAAGATTGGTGGCCGGTGTCCTCAAATTCTAAGAATTGCAAAAGAAATAACCATAATAAATCATATTCCAATAGTAGATGTAAGCATATGTGTGAAAATGGTGTACTTTTTTCAGGCAGATTTTGTTTATGGGTCTTAGAATAGCAAACAAAGGCACATGCCAGAAATATATGTTGATAGCATATGATTGTAAGCGTGAGTTCCGAAGGCCAAGGGTGAATTACACATGACTGTGAGCTCTGTGATTTGTCAGTCTTAAATGTCTGCAAAGCATTAAAAATGTAAGGCTGGTGCTATGTTAAGAGCACTGCAGGCTGCTGCCTTATGGTATGCACACACATGACCAAAGGTTGGTACCCGGTTTTAGTATATGGCCTCAAAATAGGCTTTGTTGCCAGAAAAATAAGCATTGCCAAAGCCAATAGGACGGTGTTGGATGCTAACTTTTAGGCATTGTCAGGGCTGGACTGAGGAGCCAAAAGCAGCCCTAGTAAAAATAATCAAATCAGGCACTCTCCCATCTCCACCTCACTCTCTGTCTTACCATCAAGCTGTCCTCTCTCTCCTTCTCCTCCTTCTCCTCTCTCCCTCCCTAATTTCTTAATCTCCACCTCCATCCCTGCGAAATGCACAACAAGGGTAAAGTGTGACTAAAAACAAAATGTCTGCCTTTTCTAAAGCCAATCAGTACCTAATCAGCTAATGACATGATGACTATCTACCATGGGACTACCGTGAACTACCCCCACATTTCGCAACAATGCCGCAATAATAAATATAACAATTTTCAGTGCATAAAAACGTATAAAATAATTACTCATTTTACCTTCACTACAAACATAAACATGGGCGCACTAAAATATGTAATCCTGCAAAATATAAAAAAAATACGACTCCCGCTTTTCGCGCATCACAAATTTTAAAGTGTATATTAAATATATGGGACTCAAGTACGTTTTAGAACACCTCTTTTTCTTTACACCCCCTTCAGCCTACCCGCAAAACTCTTACTCCATCCACACCTAAATCAGTGGAAATGTGAAGCCATTCCTCAAACAGTATATTTACAACAAGGGGTGGTGAGGGACAGAGTCTCTGAATTAAGCAGAATACTCTCACCCAGTCAAGAGATCAGGGCTAGATCCAACACCGTTTTTTAGCTCACTGCACCATCCCAGTTTCAGAACCTGGCTGTATGCAAATTATTCTGTTCCTGTCCCAGTGCATGATGGGAACAGGGCAAACCAAACTACAAAAGCCAATTCTTACACTGGGAAGGAAACAAGCTACCGGGGACCGGTTTCTGGCATTTCAGCCGTCTTCGGCCCGGCTTGCTTGAATCCTGATGGTGCAATGAGCAAGGGACTCACATCTGAGTATACCCTTCCACGCTTAGGGTGGACAAAAATATTTACAACAAGGGGTGGTGAGGGACAGCGTCTCTGAATTAAGCAGAATACTCTCACCCAGTCAAGAGATCAGGGCTAGATCCAACACCGTTTTTTAGCTCACTGCACCATCCCAGTTTCAGAACCTGGCTGTATGCAAATTAGTCTGTTCCTGTCCCAGTGCATGATGGGAACAGGGCAAACCAAACTACAAAAGCCAATTCTTACACTGGGAAGGAAACAAGCTACCGGGGACCGGTTTCTGGCAATTCAGCCGTCTTCGGCCCGGCTTGCTTGAATCCTGATGGTGCAATGAGCAAGGGACTCACATCTGAGTATACCCTTCCACGCTTAGGGTGGACAAAAATATTTACAACAAGGGGTGGTGAGGGACAGAGTCTCTGAATTAAGCAGAATACTCTCACCCAGTCAAGAGATCAGGGCTAGATCCAACACCGTTTTTTAGCTCACTGCACCATCCCAGTTTCAGAACCTGGCTGTATGCAAATTAGTCTGTTCCTGTCCCAGTGCATGATGGGAACAGGGCAAACCAAACTACAAAAGCCAATTCTTACACTGGGAAGGAAACAAGCTACCGGGGACCGGTTTCTGGCATTTCAGCCGTCTTCGGCCCGGCTTGCTTGAATCCTGATGGTGCAATGAGCAAGGGACAAACAGTAGCAGTATTATTAAGGTATAATATTTGGAAACAATCCATAGGTCGATAATATATGGAATTTTCCAACCCAAAAAAGTAACCAATTACCTCTTCATAAAAGTGGAATATGTTGTTAACAATAATAAAGCTTAATAATTATCTCTATGTAACACCCTAACCCAGAAGTCAGCAAAACACTGTCCAGATAATAATGCAAAAATGTAGGGGGGCGGAGCTAGCCAGCGTCGATGGCGGACGCGTGAGCCTTCAGCTCCTCGTATAGCCCCAATATAATCCTGCAAATTTATCCTCAATTGTGCCAGATATACTACAGAAGGCTCCCGCACCCCCGCCGGCACCCCGGGTGTGGCCTGGATGCCCCTTTGAGCAGTGAGCAGACGTGCCTTTCCGAGTTTTCCGGAGCAGTGTCCCAACGCGACTCGGCTGAGACAGACTGGGCCTGAAGCCGCGCCCTATCCTAACGAGAGAGCCGAGCGACGTCGTCTGACGTGCGGCTACGGCGCTGAGAAGGGTCGGGAAGCGTGCTGCCCACACCGCCGCCTGGATCTACCCCTGGCTGGGAAGAAATCACACAAATCTGCTGAGATTACCCAGCGCGGAAGCAGGAGGAGGAATCGACGGCTCGGAGGACACAGGACTCCGGAAAGGGCAAGGTGCAGTGATCGGCACAGAGGTACGATTCCCGGTCGGAGCCCCCTCCGAGGTGACACACTATCCCAAAGTCTATCGGACACTGGGGTGGGATACTCTCCGCTCATGGCGTTGAGCAGCCCGTCGGCTCTCCAGACATTACGGGCCAGGGAGTTGCTGGGGTGCGGAATAGAGACTCGCCCAACAAAGCAAGTGCCATTTTGGCGGCCATTGAACCCCAGGCTGTACTAACTGGGCCCTTGCACTGATCCCGCGGCCAACCGCGGACGAGACGCCTCCCTGGTTCTGGGCTCCTCTGTAACAGGGAAAGAGATGGGGAAAAACGATGCAACCCAGGGGAAGCTCTCCTTCGAAAGACGCCGTCTGAAAGTTACAGAAGCGACGGCCTCGGAGTCATCGCCCAAGGGGGCCTCAGCGGCAGCCCCGGCACCCACGGAGCTCCGGGACATGTTGGCCGCAATAGAGAGGGGCATCCAAGATAGCATTGCAGCGGTTGGCTCTAAGATAGACGCCCTGACATACCGAATGGACAGAATGGCGGAGCGCGTGGACAAGCACGCGGAGCGCCTCGACATGGCGGAACGTCGCCTCACTGAAGCGGAGGAAGCCCAAACGGAGTGGGAAAAAGACAGAAAGCAGTTCGACCGACTACTGATGGTGATCCGCGATAAAACTGAGGATTTGGAAGCGCGCTCGCGCAGGTCCAACATCTGCATCACAGGCGTGGCGGAGACCACGCAGACAGGAAAGATGGAGCTTTTTGTAGAGAAACTGCTGAAGTCATTATTGGGAGAGGAGGCCTTTTCTCCCATGTTCATAGTGGAACGGGCTCACTGCACGTTGGGCCCACAACCGCAGCCTGGCGCACCTCCCCGCCCCATTATCGCGAAGCTCCTTAATTACCGCGACAGAGACACAGCGTTGAGATTGGCGAGGGAGAAAGGCAAGTTACGGCATGAGGGTATGGACATCTCCCTCTACCCTGACTTCACGGCCAGAGTACAGGAAGAAAGGCGACAGTTTGCTCCATATAAGAAACAACTCCGCACCCTG
Organism: Lissotriton vulgaris; assembly: GCF_964263255.1. Taxonomy (NCBI): domain Eukaryota; kingdom Metazoa; phylum Chordata; class Amphibia; order Caudata; family Salamandridae; genus Lissotriton; species Lissotriton vulgaris. Next base: position 1,314,881,668 of record NC_141695.1, read on the forward strand.
GGCCTGGACTACGCGATGCTCTACCCTGCCAAACTACGCATAAACACAGGAGGGCGATCGTATTTCTTTACAGACCCTAAAGAACTTCAAAAATCCCTAAAGACATGGTCTCGGGAGCGGAAGGAAGCTAGGCGTGGGCAGGAGGACGATACCGGCTCGACGTCAAATCTGGAAGAACAGGACTAGCAGGTCTCCTGGAATGCCTTGGTACTATTTACAGTGTGAGGGACTCCTCAGCCTGGCTTCACTGAGGCGTCTAAGAATTGAAGGATAATATCTCTACTTGAGCACAGATAGTATACCTTGCTGAGTCCGAGGACATGCTGCTCGAATATTTGACCCACGACTGCTGGTGAGGAGGCAGTGGTCGTGGGAGAGGGGCAGTCTGGATCACTGTTGCATTGCAGGGGGGAATGGCTGGGATGTGGGGGGGTTGATATAGTTGCTACTTGAAGGGCACAGACTTACTGATGGGGCGAGAGGAGAGCGCTGATCAGATTGCTTATTTGGCATAGTTTGTGGTGTTGTTTTATTTGGGCGCGCTCTGCCCTGGTGCTTTTGGTTGTGCGACTCTTTACAGGGTTGGTACAGAACTGGTATATACACGACTACCTGAGGGTTGAGGGAGGGGTCTTTGGGGAACTGTCTGACCTGGTTGGGGGCGGTCGGCTGTGGGAGGGTGAAAATGCAAGGGGTGGAATCAAGGAACTGGACAGTTGGGGGGGGTTTTGTATTAAGGTGTTTGAGGGATTTGATAAAGAGGAGTGTGTCCTGTTGAGTGGTGCTGTACCTGGTTGGGAACGCCGATTAGCGGCTATGCAGCCCAACGTTCTGAAGCGGCTTGTTTTGCCTACGCTTGCTACAGATATGTACATAAACCCTTGTGATGTCTAATGCAGCACCAAATCCACCAATGACTGCCCTGAATAAGCTGAAGCTGATGACATGGAACGTGCGGGTTTGAACGACTTCCGCAAACTGAGGAAGGTCATAAGCTATCTACATAGACATCAAGTTGACTTGGCCCTGTTGCAGGAAACGCATTTACCATGCACTAGTAGGATGTTACAAAGCTGGGGCCTAGCGGGGAACACAGTAGCTGCAGGATACACGACACACGCCCGAGGGGTGTTAATCTGGGCTAACCCCGCATCACACCTGAAGTTGATCCCAGTATTGGCTGACTCGGAGGGCAGATATGTACTAGCGAGGTGTGTGGGTAGGGGACTTGACCTTTTGGTGGTAAATGTTTATGGCCCCAATTATGATCACCCGACTTTTTACATGACCCTGTCCGCCCTCTGCAGGTCACATGCTCAGCCCTGGACGCTATGGGGGGGGGGGACTTTAACTTTGTGTTTGATCCGTTGAGGGACAGATCTGCGGGCCCAGCTCGGCGCCCGGTAGCATCGGCCTTACACATGAAAGCCGAGATGACGAAACTGGACTTAGTGGATATTTGGAGGGACAGGCATCCCGCGGAGGGGGGCTTCACACACTCCTCGGCCTACCACAATGTACATACTAGGATCGATTACTGGTTGGCGTCACCCCTGGTACTGGGTAGCGTCAGCGCATGCGAGGTACTCCCGCGCACACTCTCGGACCACTCCCCCATCCTTCTGCAACTCTCAACTGCCAGGAAAAGAATCCCAGCATTCACTTGGAGGTTCCCTCCTTTCGCCTTGCTAGATGACGCCTTCCGGGGGGAGCTCACGGACGACATAGAACAATACTTTGCAACTAACATAGGCTCGGTAGATGACTTCTATGTAGTTTGGGAAGCCTTTAAGGTGTATATTAGGGGAGTAGCTATGTCAAAGCATTCCAGTGTGTTGCGCTCCATCAGGCGAGATCTTGCAGTAATGGAAACTAGGATAGCTGAGCAGGAAGCTAGGCAGCGGTCTGCGCGGGGTGACGTCGAGGACGCGGCACTTCCTCAACTTCTGTCAGAGTTTCAGGAGTTGGCGGACAGGGAAGTCCTGTATATGGGCAAGTACGCCACTGCCAGGACATATGGAGAGGGGGAAAGGCCTGGAGCACTACTAGCGCGAATGGTCCGAGGCTCACGACGACCCCTAGTGGTAGAGGAGCTGACGACTCCGGAGGGAGACACGGTCTCGGACGAGGAACAGATACTCGGGACCTTTAGGAGATATTACGCAGAACTATATCAGTCCAAAACGCAGGGTGTGGAGGGCGAAATGGAGGAATATCTAGACCACATTGCAATGCCGTACCTAAAGAGCTCGGATAGGGAATTCCTGATGGCCCCCTTTCACCAAGATGAAATATTGGAAGCCCTAGTGAGCATGAGATCGGGCAGCGCCCCGGGTTCGGACGGCCTCACGGTCGGATTCTATAAAGCCTTTAAGGATCTACTGCTCCCGCGACTGGTCGCCCTCTTCGACGCCATCTGTGAGAATGACGAAATGCCACCCACCATGCGCGAAGCCTTACTCATTACGATACCTAAGCCAGGGAAGGCGCCGAACCTTTGCGGCTCGTACAGACCGCTCAGCCTGTTGAACATAGATGCGAAAATCTACGCAAAGGTCCTGGCAAACCGATTAGCTTTACTAGTCCCGGAGCTCGTGGCCCCGGAACAGTCCGGGTTTGTCCCGTGCAGGAATCTAACTTACAATATACGCACTGTGCTAGGCACAATGCAACATGTCAAGCAGGAGAACAGCGCGCTGGCAATCTTCCTTGACATGGAGAAGGCGTTCGACTCGGTGGAATGGCCGTTCATGGTACCGGTACTACGTAAATTGGGCCTAGGGGAACCATTCCTGCAGAGGATTGGTGCATTGTATCATCGGCCCTCTGCCAGACTACGGCTGGGCGACAGAGTGTCGGAACCGATCCACATTAGTAGGGGCACACGGCAGGGTTGCCCTTTGTCGCCGTTGCTTTATGCTTTGGTGGCGGAGCCTCTAGCATGTGCCATACGAGAATACCATAGCACAAGAGGCATCAGTTTCCCTACCTACAAAATAGGGATATCGACATATGCAGATGATACGCTGCTGTACATCAGGGACCCGGAGACGAATCTGTCGGCGGTTCTTCGCGAGGTGGTTCGCTTCGGGGCACTATCGGGCCTGAAGGTGAACTGGGATAAGTCCATCGCCTTCCCTCTCACCCCGGTGACACGACCGTTCACTATGGAATATCCTTTGCAGTGGTCCACTGACTCGGTCCGCTACTTGGGCATTCGCCTACACACGGACCCTGAGGTCTTAATACGGGACAATTATGAAGTGGCATACAATAAACTGGTCGACGATGTCGACACTTGGATTAGACTCCCGCTCTCCCTACTGGGCAGGATCGCACTAATGAAAATGATAGTGCTTCCCCGATTCCTATTCCTTTTCCTCAACCTGCCGGTGGTCCTGTCGAAGGTATTCTTTAAACAAATTAACCGGGTCATGGTCAGACTAGCTTGGGGTGGCAAGCAACTTAGAATCCGATGGACTACCCTGACACTCCCCTGCGAGATGGGGGGACTGGGGGCACCGGATTTGGAACACTACTACCGGGTCGCGCAAGCATCACACCTGCACTCGTGGATACACGGTGACGCACGAACCCCGCACCTAATCCTGGAGCAGTTGTTTGCTGACCCGCTACCTCTGCCAGCCACTGTCTGCCTGCCCACGGATCGTGCTGTTGGAAAGGTGGACTCGCTCAAAGCGACCAATCACGCCTGGAAATCCCTGAGGAGTTCCTGAGGCTGCGCCCTACTGTACTCCCCACAGATGCCCGTAGAATGGGCCTTATGGCTGGATCCGTTGGGTGAGAAAGGAGTGGTTAAAGCACTACAGACCCTCGGCATAGTGAGGATGGATGACCTATTCTTGAATGGCATGCTGAAAACCTGGGATCAACTCTCCACCACGGTGGCGGGTACTACCTTGTTACAGAAATTCCAATACAATAGACTCCGCTCTGCGTTCCGGGAAATATTGGGCCCTGCAATGGAGGAACCAGAGGAGATCCCAGAACTGTCCTACATGATTAAATCTACTTCTTCCACGAAACTAGTTTCACAGGTTAATAAACTAGGAGTACGACATCAGCGCCTTCAACCTTCCAAAGCTAGAGAGGCTTGGCAAGCCGATCTGCAGTCCCCCATAGACGACTATATGTGGCGATACTGCTGTGCCAGCACGCGCAAGATTTCCCTGAATGGCAGGCATAGGTTGGTGCATTTTAAATACCTACAGCGGGTGTATTATACCCCTGAACGACTGCACCGTTATGGCCTCCGTCCCAATGCGGAATGCGAGCGATGCAGAACGATGGTGGCGGACTTCTACCACTTGGCTTGGCTTTGCCCTGGGATACAATCATTCTGGGGGGAGGTATTTGCAGAACTTGACTTGATACTGGGAGAGGCATTGCCCCGTACCCCAGCGCTTGCGCTCCTTGGTTATTCTAAGCCGTTGACCCCTTCGCTGCGACGGCTGGTAGATATGACATTGCTGCTAGCTAAGAGGGTGGGGGCGATCTGCTGGATGCGAGGACCCCTTCCAGACAAAAAAAGGTGGATGAGGGACCTACAGTACTGCTGCACTCAAACAGAACTATATAGTGACCTGCTGCCCCCTAGGAGTAGGCCCAAGAACTTCTGGGAACTTTATAAAGACTACCAGCAGAGGGGGGATGATGGCGAATCCGACACTTCAGAAGCGGTTGAGCTGCAGGACCGGGTAGAGGAGTGAGGGTTGTACAAAACACATATCCACTATGAGGGGTGGGGTCTATAGTTGAATTCGAGTCCAGGGAGAGCTGCTTACAGGTTCTAACTCGGAGGGACACTAGAGGGGCTTAAGGCGAGGGGAATCCCTAAGAGGGAGGAGACTCAGGACAAGCGTAGGCACACGTGGGATCACGCACGTTCGGACAGTGATAGCACTTACACAGACACACTCGGGAGGAGGGGTGGGAGTTTAGTTGGGGCAGTTCTAATGGCCTTCCTTCGTTGCTAGACCTTCTAACCGAGAGTATAACAGGAAATAGCCGGTTGACACACTACCGCAGAATGCTGATTGTGGGACAGACATTAAAATTTGGTTCGCATACTCCACTGATACATCACCACGCCGCCGGGCCCCCGGGATGTGTACGCAATTGCACCTTCGTCCTAAGGCGAATTTTATGATGTACACCATGGTACTCTATGTATATGTGAACAGTTGCTGGTGTCAATGGTTTTGCTTTAAATAAAGGTCTATAATAAAAAAATAAAAAAATGCAAAAATGTAATAAAAACGACATGGCTGATTTCTACCTTTGGTAAACATAGCCATCAACCAATCACATCACATGTTCCAAGCCTCATGTACTGTAGTATACTGTGAACTTTGCACGGTATACCATAGTGCAATATATAGCAACGTTTTATTCAACTTTTAAGTTTACAATTACTTACACTATTAATATATTCAGCCACAAATTTGACATTTAGATATTAAAATTCATATTTTTCAGATATAACATTTCCATCTTTTCACATTATTTTACAGGACCTTTCATTTCAATTACACACTTTACTCTATCCCACACCAGTACATGAGTTGACTTTATGCCGCTGCACTCTACACTCTTTACAGTATGTAACTTCACTATGTGAATTATTTTTTTTTAAATTCAATTTTTATTGCAGAATCAGAAATGTACAGTCATGCATGCAATCCTGCCCGTCTCCGCTTATCACCTTCCCCCTATAGTTACTGCAACATCACACAGCCATTCAGCCCACATCCCGGAGGCAGGGCGGCAAGAGCTAAGGATCCGGGAGTAAGCCAGGTGATAAGACAGTAATGTTAACATTTACTCGACTTCAGTACATGCGGGCTTGTTGAATGGATCTGCTTTTTTTTAACCTACCCCCCCCTCCCCAAACCCCCAACCAACCACTCGCCCCTCCCGGTTAGCATTGAGGAATAATGAACAAGGCCAGCACCCTCATTCTACCCAAGGAAACTGAACAGATAAACCCATCCATCTACTACAATCTTCTGTCTACTCATACAGTACACATCCTCATGCCTCCCTCGGGGCCCCCTCAACCCCACACCCACCACCCACTCCCTGAACTTTCACTGGTGTGAGCCAACTGCAGGATTATAATCTGTCACTCAGGAGCTGAGGGAACAACATTCACGCAATTGTGCGCTACGTGGGAACCCACTGTCGGCCTCACTCTGCTTGGTCCCCTTCCTGTGACAGGTACTCAGTCAGCGCCTGCACCAAACTCTCCCACGCCTGTGCCACCTCCAGTCCTCTCTCATCTGCAGTGCGCGTTGCCTGTCTAAGCCGGATCATACTTTCACTTCTGGCCCACTTGCTCAATTCTACCGCCCAACGCCTACTGGATGGGCCCTCCGTCGACTTCCAGCGCCAGGTGATCTCTCTCTGAGCCAAAATAAGACCTAGATCCATAAATTTGCTGGTAACCTTCATTTTCTTCGCGTGAGGAAACCATAGCAACAGGCAGGCTGCCTTGTCGAAGGTCACCTGTCTCTCCGTCACTTCATTCAAGAGCTCTCCCACTTCCGTCCAATACAATCCCAGTTTCGGGCAATCCCAAAACATGTGGTCCAACTCCGCCCCTGGGAGGAAGCACCTCGGGCATGCTGCCCCCTTGACATGGAAATGCCTCTGTATCTTGCCCGGGGTTAAATAGGCCCTGTGTACTACAAAGAAGTGCACTTGTTGAAAGCGGGCATTCCTGCATCCCTTCCCCGCCCTCCTCAAGAGCTGACCCCATGTTTCATCCGGTATGGGTTTCCCCACACTCTCCTCCCATTTCAGTTTCAACCCGGTAAGGGGTGTCAGTCCTTCGTGGAGCATTCGTGAGTGCAAATACGTAACCGCCTTGAACGACCCCGCGGACATCACAACAAATTGGCACGCCATCGTGGTCGTCGGCTCCAACTGCCCTTCTCCCCAGTGCTTCTTTATTGCTGCTGTGACGGCCATATACAAGAGGAAGTTCCCAGCCGGGATTCCAAACTGATCCTGCACCGCTTGGAAGGGCAGCAATTCTCCGTCGGCATACAAATCGCCCAACGTGGAGCCCCATCTCTTCCCACTCCATAAGAAGGGACCAGTCATCTCCATGCGGTAGCGCCATTAACATGCCCAGAGGTATTTCCGGGGCATACGGGTGTACCACTCCTGCTCGCTTCCGACTCCTATTCCAGCATAGCCGCAACGTTTTTTCCTCGAGCGTCAGATCCCGTACATCAAGCTGTTGGTGCATAATGATGTAAGACAATACATGTCTCGGTATCCCCCCCCCCTCGGTGCAAGTCAGGTCCCCAAAATTCCCTAGCCACGTGTTGCGTAAGGATCTGTAACTGCGCCGCCAAATAATATAATTCGAAATCTGGCACCGCCATTCCCCCCTCGAGTTTCGGCCATCGCAGTGTGTCCAACGCCACCCGTCTCCTTCCGTTCCCCCAGAGGAACCCAATGGTGAGGGTCCGCAGTTCCTTAAAGAACCTAGGCGGGATCCATAGTGGTAAGGTTCTAAAATAATACAGGAGGCGCGGCAAGGCCACCATTTTGAGTAGCGCCACTCTTCCAACCACCGATAGCGGGAGCGTGGCCCAAAATGCCGCCGAGCCCCTCAGGGCTCTCACACACCGACCAATGTTCCCTTCCAGCATATCTTCAGCACTATGGTAGATCCTCACTCCTAGGTAAGTAAAACAGGAATCCTCCCAAACCACATCCGCAGGCAACAGCGGCTGAGGCGTCCCCGTCCTCAGTGGGAAGAGACAAGTCTTACGCCAGTTTACTCTGAGACCCGACAGGGCTCCAAACGCGATAAGCGCATTCATTGCCCCTTTCAGCGCCTCAGCCGTGTCCTCTAGGAACATCAGTAGATCATCCGCGTAGAGCGAGATGAAATGCTGCTCACCTCGGCAGATGATCTCTCCGTACACCGTCCCTGACCTAGCGCGTATCGCCAGGGGTTCTATCGCTAAAGCGAACAATAGAGGCGATAGTGAGCAACCCTGTCGTGTGCCTCTCTGTACCGGATATGCGGACGATATCACCGAGCCCAGTCGCACCCTGGCAGTAGCCGATGAGTATAACACTCTCGTCCAGCGCCTGAACCTGGTCCCTAGGCCAAACCTCTTCAACACCTCATCCAGATAATCCCACTCTAAGCTATCAAATGCTTTTTCTATGTCAATAGATAACACTGCAGGCCAGTCGCCCGGGTCCGGCTCGCTCCCCAATACGCGCACCAGGCGGCGGATGTTAGCCGAGGTATTCCGGGTGGGGATAAAGCCAGCCTGATCCTCGTGGATCAACGTCGTCATGTACGGCAGCAATCTGGTGGCCAGGATGCGACTCAAAATTTTATAGTCCACCGTCAACATAGACAGTGGTCTATAGGAGGTCACATCCGTACTATCTCTCCCAGGTTTAAGTAGGGGCACAACCAGAGCTTCCCTCATCAAGCTGGGTAGGCGGCCCTGTTTCAACGCTTCGTTATAGACTTCTAACAACTGGGGCGCCAATATGTCAATGTATTTAGCATAAAATTCCACCGGGAGGCCGTCTACCCCAGGTGTCTTTTTCCGTGCCATGTGTTTAACTGCCCCCCTAACCTCAGCCAATGTGATCGCAGCACCCAGGGCCCTAGCCTCCTCCTCCTCCAGCTGCGGGAAATCGATCTCCGCCATGTAATCGGACAAGTCTCCATCCCCCGTCTCTAACCGACTCTGGTATAGGGTCTCATAATACTCATTAAAACGTGAAAGGATCGCTGTCTGGGAATAGACTATGTCCCCCAACTCCGTCTTCACACTCAGTATCGAACACCCCCTTGGTTCCGGGTTCGCCAGTCTCGCCAGCAGCATGCCGACCTTGTCGCCCTCTGCATGGACCCTTGCTGTGTACTGCTTGTAATCATAACATCGCAACCTTTCGGTCTCCGATGCCACTTGTTCCTTAGCCTCCAAAAGCTGTGTCTGCAGCGCTCCCTGCTCCGGTCTCCGCTTCTCTATCTCTCTCAGCGCCTCCTCCGCCTTCCTGACCTCCTCTAGCACCACCTTCCGTTCCCCAAAATGTTTACCAATGCATAAGCCTCTCACCACCACCTTAAATGCGTCCCACTCTAGCCCCCTAGTAGAGGCCGTTCTCTTATTAACCGCAAAGTATGACTCCACTCCCTCCTGGATCTCAGTTTGAAAGACCTGATCCTCTAGCGTGTCCGGGTTCAGTCTCCAATTAGGAATCACTGTCCTCACTTGCTGCCATTGGCGGGAAAGCAGCTGGGGATTGTGATCTGAGATGGTCCTAGCTAGGTACTCAGTGTGTTTCGCCATGTTAGCAGTGGTGGGGTCACAAAGAATCGTATCAATCCTGACATGCAGCTCATGGAGTGCAGAAAAGAAGGAGTAGTCCCTACCCTCAGGATGTTGCCCTCGCCACACATCTATCAGCCCCCATTCATTCTGCCAGTCCCTTCTCTGTTTCGTCATCCTGCACACCGGAGACTCAATCAGTGATGGATGGGACCTGTCCAAGTCGACATCAGTAATGGAATTAAAATCGCCTCCCAGTATTATCGGCCCCGCCAGATAATGCGCCAAGAGCCCTGAGATGGCGTCAAAGAAGCGGGGCTGTTCTGTGTTCGGGGCATAGATGCAACAAAGCGCCACCTCCCGGCCATACAGCCTCCCCGCTACCCCCACATATCTACCATCCCGGTCAATTGTCTGACTCGTTACCTGAAAGGGAATCCCCGCCCTCACCCATATCAGTACCCCCCTCGCAAATGCAGAATATGCTGTGCCAAACACCTGCCCTCTCCAGCGCTTCTGTAGCGCCGCACACTCATACTTGGTAAGATGGGTCTCTTGGAGCAACGCTATCTGAATCCCTCGTCGCACCAAGTATGCATGTACTTTGTGACATCGGGACATGGTGTGCAGTCCTCGTACATTCCATGTGACGCACTTCAGCTCAGGTATAGTCCCCATCGCTACCCTTCCTTTGCATCACTCCCTCCATAACCCGCCAGCCCACACCAGCATCAGAAGTACCCACCCCCCAAACACCCCTCAGAACCCCCAACGCCCATTCCCCCAGAACAGGAACTAACAACTGCGCATCAGCCCCCATCCGAACTACACAAACCAGATAAACAAATCTATCCTGCAGTAGCCACTGCAGGTTGCTTTAAGGGCAATAGGAACGTGGTTGTACCCCGACAAGCGGCAGCCCTCGCCCCAGCTCCCCGCCCCATGATCCCCCCCTGTGGCCTGATACATCTACAGTTTTCCAAAAGGTTACCATGTGCTCCTGCATCATCAACAGTTGTCCGTACTCCGCACTCCATTCCGGAGGTCATGCAAGTCACAAATCGTCCGCCGAGCGAGGAGTCACCTCCGGTCCAACATTACTATCCACATCTGAAATTTCAGTCCCAGAGTGTCTCTTGTCGTCATCCGACGCCGACCCTCCAACCAAATCCTCCTTCTGCGACCCCGTGATTGCCGCCGTCGCCGCCAGGGCCCCCTGTTTGTCCGCCGCCATTTGCGCGAGCAGCAGGGCCTGTTGAGTCTTGTGTCGTTTGCGGATGCTTTGCGATTGGCGCACCCTCGCCTGCTTAGGTCGATCATTCTCAGCCTTGTTTCTGCGATCCGTTCCCGCTCTGTAGGACTCAAGCCAAGTCCAAGCCTCCTCAGGTGTCATAAAAAACTGTGATGTGCCATCCAGGATGATCCGCAATTTGGCCGGAAACAGCAATGAGTACTGAATCCCCTCAGTTCTGAGTTCCTTTTTGACCGCTAGGAATGAGGCCCTATGTCGTTGGACATCCTGGGTATAGTCCGGGAAGATTGTGACCGAACTATTCTCCACTGTGAAAGGCCCCACGGAGCGCGCATTTTGAATCAACAGATCTCTGTCTTTGTAGTGAAGGGCACGTGCCACCACAGGTCTGGGCGGGCGCCCCAGCAATGGCGGCTTGGCTGGTACCCTATGCAGCAGAAAACAAAAGGTGAGGGGGGGCCCTAGGGGAATGTGTATTTATAGACCTGCTTGTATCTTGTCCCCCAACTAGACAGTAAACCACACGAAAGATACCAAGGGTCTTATCTGATTATGTTAGCGATTGGAACCTATATAGTGTCCCAGAACACACATACCAAGAGGTTATTTAGGAAATTGACACAGGAGAAGAGAGGAAAGTGAAGGTTTGAAAATAAAATAAAATAGTGTACCCATCAGCCCACACAATAGTGGAACTTCGTCATCTGGGTTTTTGTGTTAACAGCTGGTGTCCAGTACGCTCTTCCACAGGAAAATCCTGAGGCTAGCTAAACTTGGACCCACCGGTTGAACCATCAACCGAAGAAGATGAGAGTATGAAGGCTGAAGGGGCAAGTTGCAGTGCTCAGAATTGTGAAAAAAGAAGAAGAATCTGGGTGATTAAAAATACCTGTCTTGATGTCTTTAAGAAACTTTATTAGGTGCGCCCATCAAGACGGTATAATTAAAAGCAGAGTGAAAATAGTATGGAAGGAATTACTATTCACCATGAATGATATTTGGTCAACATGTTTCAGCCCTTAGGGGCTTTCGTCAGGACCTATGATGCACTACTGCAACACTTACCACGTGCTGTGAATGATAGTTTTCATAATACAGACATATCCACTGTGCAGTTGTATGTCTTTGTTTATCAACCTTCTCCACAATTTGTAGGGAGGAATTGCCTCACCTCACCTGGTGCTCGTTTAGGAGAATGGAGGCCACGCGCTCTCCGTCGTTGCCTCGGTCTGGCAGCTGAAGAAGGGGGACAACCCCTCCGGGGCCACCTGCGTCCTGAACCAGTTCTCCATGTAGGCAATCATATCTGTCCCTTCAATTTTCTCCGGCAGGCCAACCACCCTCACATTATTGCGCCTATTCCTACTTTCGGCATCCTCCGTTCTTTTTTCTGGAGCCGTCAGCCGTTGTAGTGCACCCTCCAGTTTTCGTTCAACTGTCACCACCGCCGGTTTCAGATCCTGCACGATTAGTTCAGTGTCCTTCACCCTGTCCACCAGCTTCGAATGATCAGCCTTCAGGAGGCCCCGCCCCGTAGCAACCTGCGTGATATCGTTATGTAGGGAGTCCTTGGTCGTCGTGATGGCCTCTAGGATCTGATCCAGACGTTTATTCAGCCTCCTTTCAGTCTCCGAGCCCCCCATTGCCTCTCCACCATCCGGGGCAGTACCCTGCTTTGCTTCGTCTCCTCCTGTTGCTCCCGGCTTCATCATGCAAGCCACTCCACCCACAGCACCACCCGATAATGTCCTCTGCTCCGGCTCTTCGTGTTCGGGCAGCAAGGAGCCCCTTCACCTAATGCCAGTAGAGTGTCACCAATCTCTGACCGTGCTTCGTGCTAGCAAGGCAGCAGCCCCTCTGTATTAATTTAAAGCTGTTCCTGCCGTCACCTCTCATTCAGCTCCACCCAAGCGGTCCCCGCAACACCATTTCAGCTGCAGACCCCTTAAGAGTCCAGTGAACGGGGAAACGCCCAGTCCTTCCGCAATTGTCCCGTGTGTACCGGGCTCCTAGTCAGCATCACTCTCCGACCCCAGAGGGTCCTGGAGTCTGCCCAATAGGCCATCTCAGATCTTCAGTCGCAGGCAACTGCTCGGCCTCTAGTCCGACTCCTCTCCGCCCTGGTTCCCTCGCTACCTTGTCAGGCCGCCGCCTGTGTGGAGCTCCCAGCAGGTTACACCTGCAGCCGGTCAACGGCGCCCTGCTCGGGGCCCCCCTCGGAGCGCGCCGGCCCCGAGTGCTCAGCTGGTGTCGCCTCACTCCCTGTTTCAGCGGCCCGTGCCTTGTGCTGGTAGGGCTATCGCCTCCGTGGCATCGTGGGGTTTCCTCCGCAGAAGTCCCTCAGTGCGGCGCTGCCGAGTTGGTCCCTGGCTGCAATGCCAGAGAAATGGCCCCCAATTACCGCGATGGGGGTGTCACCCAGCTCCCGGGGTAGAGGTCCACTAATGACGGACTCCAGTTCAGCCCGCCGCTCCGCCCCCAGAGAGCCCCAGGAATTGCTCCGACATCTGGTCCGGGACTCCCAGCACCTGCGCTGCTCCCAAGCCGGCCCAACTCCCTGCCCCTCCGGCTCCCGGTCCCAATGCGGGGTTCACCACGTCCTCTCGCTGTCCCTCTAGGTAGCCGCCATTTTGAGGCTCCCGGACGATCTCGCTGGCCGTCGGTCAGCGGCGCTCACCTCGATGTTCGTTCCTGCGCGATGCAGGGCCCAGCGCTCAGCTGCTGCAGCCACTCTCTTGCCGCACCTCAGCTGATCGTCTTGCTGTCATTGGGAGTACGTCCGCTCCTTAATGCGCCAGTAACTCGCGGTCGCCGCCATCTTGGGAGCTCGGTCGCGGCTCACCCGGTCCTGGTTGTAACAAAGGAAGCTCGGTCACTGAGGCCCTTTCCGCCGCGATACCGGGCTCAGAATGTGCCCCTGGTGTTCCGACATGAGCTCCATCTCCACAGGCCACTGGAGATCCCGTTCTGCAGGATAAATGAGGGATCGAGCGCGGAGCTACCGGCTCACGCCGCCTGCTCCATTGGCGCCCAAGCCACGCCCCCCCACTTCACTATGTGATACACCAGTATATACCATTAAATTCTGCGGTTATCCACAGTACATTACTCACACAGTACTCCACCCAAATCTAGTGTACACCACTCCACTCTTCACCACTATGCTCTACTCTATAATACTGCTCACCGCTGTATACTCTTACACTTTCATGTATGCCGGTTTACTGGTCAACCCTCACACCGTGCTGCTCACAACTGTTTGCTATTTCACTATTCACAATTTCAGTTTACGCTATTCCAGTTTATGCTATTCCACTATGGCCCACTTTATGGTACACTACAAGAGTGCACATGATTCCAGTATACACTGTTACACTCCATGGCACTCAATTCTGCTAAAAGGTAGCATACGCCACTGCAGTGTACCACAGTGTACTGTATGCTATTTCACTTTAAAAAACTAAATTCTGCACCGTTCCTCTAAACGATACTTGAGTGTACCTCACTAGACTCTACACTTCTATAATTAACCCGACTGAATTGTACAATACTCTACTGTATGCTACTCCACTATATGCCTCTCTAACGTATGTTTCAAAGATTTAACGCCTGTAAACTCTACATTATTACAGTGAAAACTACTTAACGGCATGCTACTCCTCTGTATGGCACTAAACTTTAGGCTACTCCAGTATACCCCATTGTTCTGTACCCTATTACACTGTATACCCCTGTAGTGTACGCTATTCCGCTCTGCACCACTGCACTGTATGCCACACCAATATATGCCACTCCACGCAATTGTACTTTACAACACTACACTGCACGACACTCAACTTTGCATAAGCCCACTGTACCCACTCAACTGTATGGCACTCCACTATATTGCACTCCACTGTACCCCACTCTAGTGTATGCTATTCTAGTTTATGCTTCTCTACTGTACCACACTCCTAAGTATGCTATTTTAGTATATGATATTCCATTATATGCCTCTACACTATCCAACACTCCTCTCTATAGCTGTCCACTGAAAATCACTAGACTCTATGCAAAGGCACTTTGTAATATTCACAAGACTTAACTCCACTTTACCACACTCCACTATGATCTATTGCACTGTATACCACTAGACTGTATGCCACCTCACTCCATGCCACTGCAATATACACCACTCTACCATTTCCGACTTCAGTGTATGGCACTCAACTATTTGCATACCACTCTATGCTACTCTGCTGTACGCCATTCAAGTGTACTACAGTATACCTAATTCCACTCCAATATAACAAAATATACTGTACCACAGTATACTTTACAACACTATCCACCACTATATTCTGCCTCTCCACTTAACACTCCACTCCACATCATTAAACTGTATCAATATTACACATTGTTATTAACATTGGAAAAACCATCGAACTTCACACAAAAAATAAAAGTTAAAGTCAACTTAAACTACACAAACTTAAGAAACTGTACAATTATAGTTATATCTTTAATTTATCATTTAAGTACCACTTTCAAACTAATGTTAGTCATACTTATAACTCAAAATTCAGATACCTCACACACCTCAGTACACAGTCTTCTCACCACACTGCATTAACTATTGCTCGCCCCTTCTCCATCCTCTATGTATACCCTTGCGCATTACAGAAGTTAAAGCATGTGAAATCACTGCATTAGTAACAGTTATGGCACATGAAATTTCATTATTTTCCTGAACACACTGCATAGTATAGTGGCAAGTTATAGTCAATGCAGTGTGACGAATCAGGTCAGAAGACTGTGTACAGAGGTGTGCGAGTTATCTGAACTTTAAGGTGGCTCATAAGTACAAATGTGAGTTATAAGAATAGCATATTAGTTTGAAAGAAGTGGTTAAGCAATACATTGAAGATATTACTGTAACTGTAGAATTTCTAATGGTTGTGTCGTTTAAGGTGGGTTTGTATACCAAATATAAAGAAAGTTTTCCAAACTTTAACTTGTCATTAACTGTAAGAAGATACCGCTTTTTGCATGTTCACCCGCACTTTTTGGACTGGTGTGCTGGTTTTCAGCTCTCAGAGGGCACTGAGGCCTGCTAACTGGGCCTCAATGCCAGTGTTCTAACCCCTAGCAAAAGATATGTTGAATTGGCTATACCCAATTGGCCAGGACTGACTTTCTTTTAATGTCAAGTATATGGTACCCACGGCAGCTAAGGCAGAGTGTCCACATAGGGCTGCAGCACAATTTTTTTTACCAAACTGGATGCAACAAAGGGCAAAATGGCTCCCAGCCTGCCACTCCAGAATGGGAGGGTAGTGTGTACACTGCTAGCATTAAAACTAATAGCAAAGCCACCACATCCCATAACAATAAATGTAAGTCTTCCCTAGGGAAGGCCTATGGAGACATATGGCCGGGAGCTGTATGCATATATTTCCATATGTCTTAACAGCAAATCTTCCAAGATGTAGTTTTGCTGTAGATAAAGTTAGTAGCCCCATTGGCTAATACAGGGTTTCCCGGTACAACCTAACCCGGTCAACTCCTGAAGGGGACTACCTAACTGGATCATGTAATGTATCACATTAATCGTGACAATAAATACTGCCTAATGGTTAAGTCAACATTTATGTCACTTTTGAAGTTTGGCAACTTTAGATAGTTGCCATATCTGTGTCCAGTTAGTACGGTGGACTCACAATGGCACAATTAACACACGGGCAGAGTTCAGGGGGATTAGTCAAAAAGTCAAGCTACAAAGGCGAACCTACCTTTGGAAGGGAAATTGCACTGACACTCCTGAGCAGGATTAATCAGAAAAAGTATTTCTAGTTAGAGAGGTTGAGGTGAGTCAGTGAATGTGATTTTTTTTATTTAGGACAAGAACATTTGCCCACCCAATGGTGGCATGCTTCATCATTGGGTTCGTGGTGTGGGCTACAACTCTGCGATGGAGGGGAGCTGAGGTGTTTTGTTTTAAAGATGAGGGCCAGGTATGGCTGAGAGGCAGAGTGCTATATATTGGATTGTAGAGATTACGAAGTTTTATTCTGGCTTCCCTAGTAGATAGAAATAAAAGCAGTGAGAGGAGTTTGGAAGTAATATGCCCCTTATATATTACATGTTTCTGCCTTTAGAACGACCCCATCCAGGTTTCAGGATTATTCCTTAGGGACCGTTTTGACAGTCTTTCTGTGATAATAAACAAACATATTAATCTAATTTCGGCTTTGTTATAGTAAGCCAACTGATACAGCAAGTGGCCTACGATCTCCTTTTTGTGAGGGCCCACAATCGTACTTCCTTGTAACAAGAAAAAGTGCAACAGTAAAACATTCAGAGATATATATTGCATAAATCAGATCCAATTCCAAGCAAGTGTGAATAGACCTGAGTGAAAGTGCCCAACACCAGTGTGAGTACTAGTGATGGCGGTGGTTTAATAATGAGCGGAGACATTCTATTCTTACCCTCTTAATCGGATTTTCAGCTCACTCTCATGCCAAGAAAAGGTCACCTAGGCGTGAAGCTGCGTATTATAATTTGTAGTAAAAATAAGGCATCAGCATCAATTCAATTGACATTTGTCAAGCATGCTCAGATTGCACAATCAGAATATTCTTCTCAATCACCACTATGCTGCTTATTATAAGCCATACCTTTACTCATTCAGGGGCATTCTCACGCTCAGGGCCGGTGGCAAAATAATAAACGGCAGCGCAGGTAAGAAGCAGGCCGTGAGTATTGGCCTGTGGAAAGAATATCTTGTGTGGTCTCGGCGCTCTCGTGCATATGTGCCCAGAGAGAGGAGTTTACCTAGAGAGGGTGCATCGCATTTAAGGAGCACGCGGCGATGGACAGTGTAGGGCAAAGACTTAATATGGCAAGCACTGTGTGGTACGGGTGTTCAATATCATGGGCAATGTAGTCCCAGTGTCCGTAAAAGAGGTTTTCCTATGGCAAACATGGCAATTCCTAGTTAAAACACTTGGGAAGGGAATAATTGCAGTTCAATATTTTCTAAAGACACGTGCTTTGAAATACCATGAACATAACCACACGGTTGTACAATGCATGAAGTCGAGTCTCCATCATAACATCTTTCTCTTTTCAGGGCAGTTTCACCAACAACAGCAAGGCACTTCACCCCTAGCTATACTAACCTTTTCGTAGGCTGATGGGAGAAATGCATGTCCTGGGCAGATAACAATGAGCAGTAGGGGGAATCCCTAGTGCTATGGGCATGTTACATCGATTAATTATTTATAATATGGAAAGGGACTTGCAGTGAGGTTGAGCAGTATATTGAAAGTCTGATACCAACTCCCTTAACTTACAATTTACCAACCACATAAGTGAAAACAATGTCAGTGTTACATTTCTATATCAGACTGTTTTTGTGGAGAGTAACACATTTCAAACCACGTCCTCAAGGTTTTTATTTCACACCAGCAGTCATCACCCACCAGTAGTTAATAAATAGCATTCCATATGGGGAGTTGCTGTGCATACATCATAATTGTTCAGCAATTCAGAACTCCCAACAGGTAAAGGGAAAGACATTGGATATATTTACGAGACATGGATATCTATCTGCAGTCTTTAATGATGCAGCCAAAAAAGTAAGAGAGACATCAAGACAGCAACCTCTACTTGATTGGAATAGGAGACAGGGTACCACAATGGGTCAAGAATCCATGAGACGAGTTACAAGCCATTCTACACAAGCTCATCCAAACTAAATCAGATCATGAAACAAAATTGGCAAAGTGAAATGTCAGCCTAACTATAATATCCCTGTAGCCTTTGGTATTTTTAGGGAATTT
This sequence comes from Lissotriton vulgaris, assembly GCF_964263255.1. Classification (NCBI taxonomy): domain Eukaryota; kingdom Metazoa; phylum Chordata; class Amphibia; order Caudata; family Salamandridae; genus Lissotriton; species Lissotriton vulgaris. Next base: position 1,314,900,084 of record NC_141695.1, read on the forward strand.
CTAAGGTTTTTTTAAATGCTAATTCATAACTATAATGTCCCAGTAACTTTTGGTTTTTTTCAGTGAATTTCCAAGGTTTTTTAAAATTCTATTTCTTAATTTTAACGTCCAATTTTTTAAGTGAGCCTCTAAGATTTTCGTATTTTCTGTCTATAATTGGATATTGTATATTATACTTATATGATATACCACAAATTTTTTGATTTGGTATGTGTGTATCAGAAAGTACATCAATATTTGGTTTTATTTTTAACAATTTTTTGAGTCAGCACAGCATTGTCACATTTACTGTGGAGAATCTGTCATCAGTATTTCACATACTGAAAAAAGCACTTAGAGACAGTTTTTAAAATGAAGTTTAAGAGTAAATATTTAGTACGATATTGTTTTAACTTTTCTTTCTGTGATCAGTTTAGGAAAAGCCCACCTTTACATAAATAAATTATATTCACGACTTCTGACGTCGTTGCGGTGAACATATAGGAAGGGGAGTTAGAGGATAGTCAGCTAGGTTCGTCCTCCAAACAGTAAGTCAAACAAAAAAGGTTTCTGTTTCCAGATACCCAAGAGCCTAGCTCAAAGAAGTAGTACAGTCAGCACACACTGGGGTTGACCATGCGATAAATGTTAATGTGTGTAAAAAGGGAGAATTGCTCCTTTTTTAGGTGTCCCCTCACTCACCGGGGTTGCCCCACGGTGACATGCTTCATCATTGGGGCCATCCCAGTCCTCTACGGGCTGGGGCGTGCTACGACTTGCGGAGTTACGTAGGAGCACTTTTAAGGACTATGTGTGGTGCATGTGTTATTGTGGGGAGTGGACTATGTGTTGTAAGTTAAAAATACCTGCCCAGTAGGTTTTCAATAAACTTTATTCTGGCCTCTAGGTGGTAATATTAAAAACGGGGTGGGGAGATAGGCTATCCTAAACTCAATGTGTTCAGATGTTCCTATCAACTCCTATAGTCGACATGTTTCGTGCATACCCCAAGCACTTCTTCAGGACTACACAGGGACCAGCCCTGTGTTCGCCACTCCTTAACTTTCCAATTAGAATTTATCAGAATTACTTTTTAAATGCAGCAAACTATATTAAGTTCATGCAGACAATACCTACGTATTTTGTTTCCAGAAAACACGTGGTTCCTGTAAGATAAAAAACATCTTAAAAAATCAAGGGGTGAATACCCCCAAAAACTCATCACACATAGTTGGCAGGCAGAAAATATGGTGATTTTCTGTGATCTAGAAAACGGACATAATGACCGTGGTTGTATTCATGCACAAAACGTGACTTATTTCGTGCATAATAACGTGATTCTAAAAACCACACCACTCTCAGTGACACACCCAAGCATTCATCAGTCACACTCACTCATACATACTTTTCAAGAGACCTAACTGGGCCCCATGGAGTCGGAGGGGTATCGATATCCTAGCAACTCTGATGGCCGCCGCAAAGTCTAGAGGCGGTAGGCGCGTTACGCTCTAGTTCACGTTAGGGTGGCCACACGTGGAGCGTGAACAGCGAAACGGCACTCCTTCATATAGAACACCGCATCCCCCAGTCCGATAACATCCGGACCGGATGGACACAAGTAGGTGCCTGAATGCGGGCGGTATCCGGTGCACAAGTAAGTTTGAACAGGGCGTTTGGGGCCCAAGAAAGGATGTGGCTATTATCGCCATCCGGAGCGGACCTGTGGTTATTTACAAAACCTCGTTTTCTTCTTCCATCAGAGTTGCTAGGATATCGATACCCCTCCGACTCCATGGGACTCACGTTATTATGCACGAAATAAGTCACGTTTTGTGCATGAATACAACCACGGTCATTATGTCCGTTTTCTAGATCACAGAAAATCACCATATTTTCTGCCTGCCAACTATGTGTGATGAGTTTTTGGGGGTATTCACCCCTTGATTTTTTAAGATGTTTTTTATCTTACAGGAACCACGTGTTTTCTGGAAACAAAATACGTAGGTATTGTCTGCATGAACTTAATATAGTTTGCTGCATTTAAAAAGTAATTCTGATAAATTCTAATTGGAAAGTTAAGGAGTGGCGAACACAGGGCTGGTCCCTGTGTAGTCCTGAAGAAGTGCTTGGGGTATGCACGAAACATGTCGACTATAGGAGTTGATAGGAACATCTGAACACATTGAGTTTAGGATAGCCTATCTCCCCACCCCGTTTTTAATATTACCACCTAGAGCCCAGAATAAAGTTTATTGAAAACCTACTGGGCAGGTATTTTTAACTTACAACACATAGTCCACTCCCCACAATAACACATGCACCACACATAGTCCTTAAAAGTGCTCCTACGTAACTCCGCAAGTCGTAGCACGCCCCAGCCCGTAGAGGACTGGGATGGCCCCAATGATGAAGCATGTCACCGTGGGGCAACCCCGGTGAGTGAGGGGACACCTAAAAAAGGAGCAATTCTCCCTTTTTACACACATTAACATATATCGCACGGTCAACCCCAGTGTGTGCTGACTGTACTACTTCTTTGAGCTAGGCTCTTGGGTATCTGGAAACAGAAACCTTTTTTGTTTGTCGTTGCGGTGAACACAGTAGTCGCGAAGAGCGGGTGGTTTGTACAAAGTGTAAAACATATATATAGATACATTCTAGGGTATATTTAGGAGTAGAGCTTTATTAGTGTACTTTTCAAACTCATGTTTTTGCAGTGCGTTTCCAGAAAAATCTTCTTCAAAGAATATTTTCCTCTTTCGCAGTGACGCTGGGCCCTGCGGAAATTGTCTGTTTTTCAGAAACTCTAAAACACATATATACAGTTATTTTAATAAATGTTTGACACTAATTGTTTACTGATCTCCTGTTTAAACTTGTCTGTCTATAATATTTTTTTTACAAAATCAGTTTTACTTAGCATTTCCCATGTTCGTGGTGACAGCGGAAGTTGTGATGACGTCGGTGAATGTGGATACCGAATGTTTTTCAACAACTCTGAAACATATATATAGAGATATTGTGAACAAGTTTCAGTATAGCTGTTCACTATCATTGAATTGAAGTTATACTTTTCTTTCCATTTTTAAAGAAAACTACTTTAAACTTGTATTTTGAATTTCCGCTTCCACGCGGGAACCGCCAATATGTCGGTCACCGCAAAAATCATATGACTGGCAAAGCAAGGAATATCATTGGATAATATACTTCTCAGCAAAATGAATAGGAAGTACACACCTACTCTTCCTTCTTGAATCTTCCTTCATAGAACTTTATTCTGAGCAGGTTGATCTATCTTGCTGTGCGGAGTTTTTGACTTTTTTGCTTCCAGAAATGGCAACACAGGAAGGAGATGGGGGTCAGCAGGAACAACAGCAGGACCAGGATGTGGAGGAGGTGGAGACTGAAGATTTGGTAGAAGAGGGGCTGCCACAAAAGAGAGCCATTATGGCATGTTTTTTTTTTTAAACCCAATTTGGGGAATAGAAAACTGATGCAAAATTAGTGCAATGCACAATCTGCAACAAGACCCTCTCTAGAGGGATGAAAAAAATAATATTCATGAGGGACAACATCCATGTTATATCATCTTAAAACCTGTCATAGAAAACCTCTCCAAATGGCGATCAAGCAGAGGGATGCTGGAGGATCATCTACATCAGTGCAGCAGCACTAATTCCCAGCCAGAAAGTCTATTCACAGGTGCAGACTACTACAACAGATGTGACTCCAGAGTTTTTAAGAATGGCCACGTACTGCATGGACTGTAGTGTTGTTAAAAGTGCTGGTGAGCAGTGTGATTCACTGTTATTCGCAATGCTGAGAAATATCATACATGCTCATTTTCCCCCCTTTTATATTCTTTGCACATTTTCCAGTGCACATTTTTTAATTCCTCCTGTCCCAGTTGCCATTTTTGTTACTATAAAAAAAAACATTTGAAACTTTACAAAAATAAATTGAAAAACCAAAAAAGGTTCCCGTCGGAAACGCCTTTTACAGTTAAAAAAGAAAAAGTGTGTATGTATGTTGGATTTGTATATGACTGGTGTATGGATGATTGGATGAGTGCATGACTGGTGCATGGATGTTACAATGAGTGCAGGAGTGGTACCTGAGAGAATCTATGAGTGCATAGGTAGTGCCTGGGTAAGTGTATGATTGCATGGTTTGCACCTGGATGATTGGATGAGTGCATAGGAGCTGCCTGTGTAATTACATGAGTGCATGAATAGTGTCTGGATAATTGAGTGAGTGAATGGATAGTGCCTAGGTGATTGTATGAGTGCATGGGTACTGCCTGGGTGACTATATGAGTGTATGAGTAGTGCCTAGGTGGTTGTATGAGTGCCCAATTAATGATATGGTGATTGGATGAGTGCAGGGGTAGTGCCTGAGTAATTGGATGAGTTCATGGGTAGTGCCTGGATAATTGAATGAGTGTATGGCTAGTGCCAGGGTGATTTGATAACTGCATGGATAGTGCCTGTTCGATTAGATGAGTGCAAGGGTAGTGCCTGGGTGATTGGATGTGTGTATGGGTAGTGCCTGGGTGATTGTATGAGTACATGGGTAGTGCCTGGATGGTTCTATGAGTGTATGGGTAGTGGCTGGGTGAATGAATGAGTGCATGGGTAGTGCCTGGGTGATTGGACGGGCTCATGGGTAGTGCCTGGGTGATTGGATGGGCTCATGGGTAGTGCCTAGGTGATTGGATGAGTGCATGGGTAGTGCCTGGTGATTGGATGAGTGCCTGGGTAGAGCCTGGGTGATTGGATTAGTGCATAGGTACTGCCTGAGTGAATGGATGAGTGCAAGGGTAGTGCCTGGGTAATTGGGCGTGCATATAGATAGTGCCTGGTTGATTGGACAAGAGCATGTGTAGTTCCTGGGTGATTCCATGAGTGCATGGATATTGGATGGGGGACTGGATGAGTGCATGGGTAGTGCCTTGGTGATTGGATGAGGGCATGGGTAGAGCTTGGATAATTGGATGAGTGTATGGGTAGTGCCAGGGTCTTTCGATTACTTTATGTGTTGTGCCTGGGTGAATGGATGAGTGCAAGGGTTGGGCCTGGAAGACTGGATGTGTGTATCGGTAGTGAATGGTTGATTGCATGAGTGCATAGGTAGTGCCTTGGTGATTCCATGAGTGCATGGATAGTGGCTGAGTGAATGGATGACTGCATTGACAGTGCCTGGGTGATTGGATGGGTTCATGGGTAGTGCCTGGGTGATTGGATGAGTGCATGGGTAGTGCCTGGGTGATTGGATGAGTGCCTGTGTAGAGCCTGGGTGATTGGATGAGTGCATGGGTAGTGCCTGAGTGAATGCATGCGTGCAAGGGTAGTGCCTGGGTGATTTGATGTGGGTATAGGTAGTGCCTGGTTGATCACATGAGCACATGCCTAGTGCCTAAATCCTTCCATGAGTGCATGGATAGTAGCTGGGTGAATGGGTGAATGCAAGGGTAGTGCCTGGGTGATTGGATGAGTACATGGGTAGTGACTGATTGAATAGATGAGTGCAGTGACTGAATGATTGCATGAGTGCAAGTGCAGTGCCTGGGTGAATGGATAAGTGCAAGTACAGTGCCAGGGTGGTTGCTCAACTGCATGGATAATGTCTGAGTGATTGCATGAGTGCAAGTCCAGGGCCTGGATGAATGGATAAGTGCAAGTGCAGTGCCTGGGTGAATAGATGACTGCAAGTGTAGTGACTGGGTGAATGGATGACTGCAAGTGTACTGTTTGGTTCATTGAATGACTGCAAATGCACTGCCTGGGTGAATGGATAAGTGCAAGTGTAGTGTCTGGGTGAATGGATTAGTGCAGGTGTAGTGTCTGGGTGATTGGACGACTGCAACTGCAATGCCTGGATGAATGAATACGTGCAAGTGTAGTGTCTGTGGGAATGGATGAGTATAGTGCCAGGGTGATTGCATGATTGTATGGGTAGTATATGCATGGTTGGATGAGTGCAAGTACAGTACCTGGGTGATTGTGTGACTGCATGGGTAATTTCTGAGTGAATTGAGAAGTGCAAGTGCAGTGATTGGGCGAATGGATAAGTGCAAGTCAATGGGTGGAGAAGTGTGGCTCAATGGTTAGAGCGGCAGACCCTGATGCAGAGTCCGGCCCGGGACCAGGGTTCAATTCCCACCTCGGTGGGTCTTGGGCTCAATTTCCTCGGACCTGATAATTCTCGCCTCAGTGCCTATTCTAATCATGGGTCCCACTCTGCAAATCTGGGCAATAGCTTGCTTAATCTCCACAACGGCCCCAACAGCGCTGGGAAGCCTGGCTTCACCTTGGGGGTGCCCAGGAGTGGACATTCCACAGGGAAAAGCCAGGAAGTGTTCCACAGGGTATGCGTTACAGTGCCAGGACACCCCAGTTGGGGTATTAGTGCGCTTTACAAGTACAAATTACATTACAAGTACAGTGCCGGGGCGATTGCACAACTGCATGGATAATGTCTGAGTGATTGCATGAGTGCATGTGCAGGGCCTGGATGAATGGAAAGTGCAAGTGCAGTGCCTGGGTGAATGGATGACTGCAAGTGCACTGTTTGGATCATTGAATGACTGCAAATGCACTGCCTGGGTGAATGGATTAGTGCAGGTGTAGTGTCCAGCGGCTCCTGCTAAAGTGTTTTTAACTCCCTTCTAGAAGAGTCATATTTTCGGATAAATAAATAAATAATTTCATTCATTCATTCATTCATTCATTCATTCATTCATTCATTCATTCATTCATTCATTCATTCCCACAAGGTGTGAAAGAATGAACCCTGCAGTACACATTGTCAGAGACATTGATCATCTTGGTCTCTACTTACCTTATATAGGAGTACGCGGGTGTAGTACGTTCTGTGTAGAATTTTCAATTGTATTAAACCGAGCTTTCTCTGATTGTCACTTCCCTCGGAATTCGGAGTTCTTCTCTCAGTCACATTCTCCAGCTCACCAAAGTCCCCCTGCCATCTCATTCTCAACTGGAATAGCCCTCCCTTTGTATTTCTTATTAATGTAATATATATGAAGGACATAGCTTTTTTGATCATGTGTCCATCCTAGAGTCTTCCTCTGTTTCTTATCTCTTAAGGATTCTGACCTACAGAGTATGTCTTAGTTGCAAATATCTAAATATTTGTATGTTGGCCATGTCATATTCGGTCCGTTGATGTTCAAATGGGGTATTCAGTCAAAATATTGAGTTGGAAATGTTGATTTACACTAATATCGAGTTTGAAATAGCGTGACACAGAAATATCAACAGCAAGAATATTGTGGTGAAGAATATCAACTTTAAAGTAAGAAATATTGATTATAAATATATAAAAGCCATTAATATCGTTTGCAAAAATATAGGGGCATATTCACAATGAGCCATCGCCAAGTTAACAGCACTTTATCGCATCAAAGTGGAAATAAACTCATCACCTCATTCACAAACAGTCCATAACACCAGTTTACCCTCGATAGCAGCCGTAAAAAACATTGCCACAGATGACCCCAGCAACTATCGCTAATGATATGCTGCATTCCTGTGCAACAATTAGCAAAAATATCACTCTGCAACATTCTTAACGAATAGCCAGATCTGTGATAAGAACTCAAAACAGGCGATAAGGCGTGTTAGCAGCAGGAAACTAACACCTGCTCTTACTTGGTGCAAAGTCGGACAGTAGCCTGCACCGACAAAGGGAGCCCAGCCACACCTGAAGAACAATAGATGTCATTGACCCACTGAACATGCGGGCCGGATATCCAAGAGGGCCCCAACACCACTGCCAACCCAATGGACCACCCCCACCCCATGGACACACACAACCCCCCGGATCAACACTGAGTCAGGTCAATACAAGTCCCCCACAATGGACATGGATGACACCATCAGCATGGTACCCCACTAACTACACCACACACACACTGCACATGAACAGCCGGAGACCAAGCAAGGCGTGCACGCCATAGCTGGCTTCTCGCATGTGTCATGGGGCAATTCACTGCACACATGTCCCACTAGTGACCCTTGGTGACATTGCACACAAGAAGCCCAACAGAAAACACACATATCCCACCAATGTGCAGGCAACAGTGGACCACCGTGGAATCACCGCCAAGGCTGCAGCCAACCACCCAGGTAGTTAGCATGGTACCTGCACCTCCCGACATTCCATCATCCACCTGTGCTACCAGGTGGATGATGGACTCTCCTCTGCCCTCTGCATCATGCCCTGGGGGACACCTTCCACTGCCCTCGCAACCCTCTACCACATTCACCCTTGACATTGATGAGAACCCGCTCAGTCTGCGTGGCCCTACTTCAGTGGACCTCAAGTCACCGTCCCGTGGTGGGCTGCCTAAGCCAGCCCCTGTGCATCTGGGGCCACTATCTCTGTACTAGTCAGGTCAGGGACCCTTTTCTGAGATATTGGATGACCTCTGTGGCGGTGGTCTTGGGGTCATCAACGCCATGTGTCAGTGGCCCTGCGCTGTCCGCTGCCTCCGGCCTCAACTGCAGCCCACCAGGGCTCACACATCAAATGGAGTACTGACCATGCCAGACGTCGCATCACAACAGGAAGCACACACCACTACCACCAGGACCAAGTTTAACCGCCACCTGCCAGTGGTGAAATGGTCGTACTGGCAGACTGACGGAGTAGCAAACACCTGTCGTGGATGCCATCTTCTGCCTGCTCTCATGATCAGCGCTCCAGGTGCCACTAGCTCACTGCACCATGAATTATCGTCCATTACTGTTTTCGGCCAGTGCTGTGGAGAGTTCATGCAGCAATGTCACCTCAGGCAGTGTGGGAGGCCTGGGACAAAGCTGATGAAGATGATGTTGGTGTGATGCTGCCCCCTGCAGCTGCTTCAGAAATTTCCTGGAGGGACACAATCCTAGACTTTTTCTTCACATGTGCGCGCTCACCTCTAGTGCCCCAAACTCAGCGCACTGCAACTCACTGACACTTCTGTTTGCTCATTGTGTGACCCCTGGACTTGCTCCTGCTACCTCCATGATGCTCCACAGTTGTCCCTGTAATGCAGGTGTTGTCTGTTTCCGTATTCATAGTGTTCACTGTTGTATATGTTGCCAGCACCAACACTTCCCTGAGAGCTGGCTTGCACTCACCCCACATACATCCAGGACAGGCGTCACTGTACATGTGGCCCTGCCAATAAAGAGGCCGGGCGCACGTGCCCATAGCCAGTTGAATATCATATCTGCGTGTGTCCCTGTGGACTTGTGTCTGCATGAGGGCCCTGGGGCCTACAACATTACATTGTGCTGTGTACAGCAGATGTACACATGTCCACGCAGGCAGCAGGTTAGAGGTTGGCCTGTAGCTTTTTTGTCACCCACTCAATTCATAAGGGGAAGTGACTAGGCTGTCATACGCAGTCCCAACTTGGGTGTGTGACTGATATGTGATTTGCCCTGGGTGCATTTCTGTCCTGGGAGTGTGCATCTTCATGTGGCTCTATGGCAGTGTGGGTCTCCTTTGTGGGGTGGGGGTGGTCCCTGAAGGGTAATAGACACCCACATCTGTGATCTGGTTCACCTGCCATGGGTTCGGACCACACCTGCACCTGTCCCGCCACCTCCTTTCGGCAATCTGGCACCTGGCATTGGGGTGCCATGTGTGGGTCAGTGACATGTTGTGAGCCAACCGTGCTTGTGTGTGCTTCAGGCTGTGTGGTCTGTTGCATGGGCTGTGTTCTCCTCTAAGTAGCTTGTCTACCCTGGTCCTGTTGGTGGGTTGCGTAGGATGTCCATGGGCTGTTGTGGGGCGTCGGTGTCGAGGGTGTGGTCATCGTATTGTTCTTGTAGACATGCAGACTGTGTGGCAATGTACATTGTGACTGTTTGGGCGGGGCTGGCAACTTGAGGGGGGGCAGTGGACATTTGGACTACATGACTTATGTGAGGTTGTGCACGTCATGTGCATTTCACAGTTCCCTGCTCTTCCAAATGTGATTGGCCTGTTTCTGCGCATAGGTGTACCCAGTTGTGTCCCCAGTTCTGTCACTTCAGGGTTGCACTTTTTGCCACATTGTAATGGGATGTGATGTGATTGCGCTGTGTGTGCTGCAGTGTGCCACGGGGAAGGGGGACATGACCTTGGGTAATTGTGGATGTGCAGTGTGCTACATGTCATTGAGCATGTGTGCCATTGTGCCCTTCTCCCCCCGTCCCCCCAGTCCCTGTTCATTCCTCACCCTGTTGTTGTTGTGCCAGGTCCTCTCGAACTGTGTCTGTACTCCCACCTCTTTGCATCGTCTCCACACTGATGACTGGACTCCATTTCCTCCAGCTCCTCCTATGGCGCAGGACTCCCACCTCCTGTCGCCACGGCTGCCTTTCTCTTGGGAGCTGCTTTGGGCCTAGTTTAGGTTTTCACATCATGCCGGCGCCTCTTGTCCTCCTCCATTGGTGTACTCGACACTCCAGCTGCATTCAAGGTAGTCTGATTGTGGGTCAGTTGCTGGTATTGTCCTGTCGACTCCGTGACGCTGTTCTTGTTTTACTGCGGACTGAACCCCATCTTCTTCTCCCTCTTCTCCTTGGCCTTACCCGACCCCGTTGTTCCTTTCTGGTGGTCTGTGGTGCTTGTGGTGTTCGTGTTGGCCTCTGCCCTAGGTCAGGGTGCATCCATGTTGCTGCGCTCTTTGGATTCCTTCTGGTGTGTTGTTTTTGTTGCTTTTCTTGTGCATTTTCCCACCAGACGCGTGGAATTTGCAGGCCTGCCCCTGCTTTTCGTGACTTTTTGTATCACGATTGGCCCATTAGCAGCTTTTTGGGCGTTCGTGTTTCACATTTTTGTGCTGTAGCGTTGATTTTGATGCAGACATTATCTGGTGACTATCACATGGTACCGCTTGATACTTTTACGTTTCAAAACTTCTCTCTATAAATTTCTTTTTAATTTTCCACATAAACAGTTTTTTCTATATTCAACGACACATTGAAATCAGCAATGCAACGTATTCTATCAACACACTTTCTAAAACATTCTACAACATGTGCAGGTTAAAGGTTCATCCATTTTTTTAAACCTAACGATATATTTTTCCAACATTTTCTCGAACATTTAACGGCACGTGCAGGTTAAAAGTTCACAATTGTTTTAAGTTCGAACAGAGCCTTCCAAATGCAAGTAGCAGGTGTAGTTGTGTTGAGGAAATTTTATCCTATAATATGTACTCACATTCAGACTGCTTTTTATTAACCAATCACAAACATGCTTTTCCACATAACGAATGTGCACCCTACTTTTAAAAAACAATGCTTTTCATCTCCCAATCAGGTATTGTTTTGTATGTGAAAAAAAAACTAGTTCCCATCTTTAAACATATCTCTTATTCTACGAAGGAACTGCATGAGCTACAGACATCTTGTCATACCTTTCAGACATACCTTCAAAATGCTAGTGTGTATCGTTGGACATATCTATGTTTTCTGGTGCAAGAGGTATGCAGAACAGAGACGTATTGACTTAGACCTAGGCTTACAAAATGTGGACATTAAATGGTTTCTACAGGGAGGATTGAAGTGGCACCAATTGTTCCCTTTGGTAAAAACCTGTTTGCATCTCCAACATCATGACCTCATGGTTGTGCACTGTGGTGGAAGCGACCTAGGCACATTGACTGGGGTGGGTTTGGAAATGCTTATAAAGGGCACCTTTGGACAATTGATGTTACTTTTGCCTCAAACTGTCTTTGTATATTCCAATATATGCCATTGACAGAAGTGGAAATGGTCAAAACTATTTTGTCCTCATATTGAAAAATCTAGGAAGAAAGTCAACAAAGCTGGGTCTGCATACCTCAGAGACCACAAAATGGGGTCCATCTACAACAACAACATACGTTTTGATATGGCTGATATCTACAGAGGTGATGGAGTACACTTCACAGATCTGGTAAATCGAGTTTTCCTGAATATCTTGAAGCTGTGCATCCGCACTTATATGTAGCTGCAACTAATGAACACAAGGGCTCTTTTTAGAGCCACCCTATAACTTACAACTCAGCCCCGCTATTTTAGGGCCAGGTAACGGCAACTCCCGGACCCTCGCTAAAATGTATTCTCCACACAGCTGTGGCACAGTGGCCACATCATCTCACTTTGCAGCACAGAACTCTCGCTTTGATCACTGGCTCCACTCACCCATAGGGGTCAGTAGTTTGGGATTTACAAAATACTGTATTGATTTACCTTCGCACTCCCTATACAACACCACCTAAGCACCATATACAAGTTGGACAGGTGTGGCACAGCGCCCAGAGCACATGACTTCACAGCATAGGACACAAAGTTTGGGCTCACGGTTTCATTCCCGAGTACAGCAGCAGTTACATTTACCAGCATGACACTCTAGGCAATACGTCACTTAATTTCCGTACCCAGCATTTTCAGACCGGTATGGGTCAGTAGTTCAGCGACTTTACCCCAACTCCTTTAGCAGCTCAGTCTATGCACCCAGCGCCATCACACCAGTAGGAGTGAGTAGTTTATACTTCACAAATACCAAATTCATTTGATATGCGCAAATGTACCTTTGCACTCCCTGTACAACATGGTACCGCTTGATACTTTTACGTTTCAAAACTTCTCTCTATAAATTTCTTTTTAATTTTCCACATAAACAGTTTTTTCTATATTCAACGACACATTGAAATCAGCAATGCAACGTATTCTATCAACACACTTTCTAAAACATTCTACAACATGTGCAGGTTAAAGGTTCATCCATTTTTTTAAACCTAACGATATATTTTTCCAACATTTTCTCGAACATTTAACGGCACGTGCAGGTTAAAAGTTCACAATTGTTTTAAGTTCGAACAGAGCCTTCCAAATGCAAGTAGCAGGTGTAGTTGTGTTGAGGAAATTTTATCCTATAATATGTACTCACATTCAGACTGCTTTTTATTAACCAATCACAAACATGCTTTTCCACATAACGAATGTGCACCCTACTTTTAAAAAACAATGCTTTTCATCTCCCAATCAGGTATTGTTTTGTATGTGAAAAAAAAACTAGTTCCCATCTTTAAACATATCTCTTATTCTACGAAGGAACTGCATGAGCTACAGACATCTTGTCATACCTTTCAGCCATACCTTCAAAATGCTAGTGTGTATCGTTGGACATATCTATGTTTTCTGGTGCAAGAGGTATGCAGAACAGAGACGTATTGACTTAGACCTAGGCTTACAAAATGTGGACATTAAATGGTTTCTACAGGGAGGATTGAAGTGGCACCAATTGTTCCCTTTGGTAAAAACCTGTTTGCATCTCCAACATCATGACCTCATGGTTGTGCACTGTGGTGGAAGCGACCTAGGCACATTGACTGGGGTGGGTTTGGAAATGCTTATAAAGGGCACCTTTGGACAATTGATGTTACTTTTGCCTCAAACTGTCTTTGTATATTCCAATATATGCCATAGACAGAAGTGGAAATGGTCAAAACTATTTTGTCCTCATATTGAAAAATCTAGGAAGAAAGTCAACAAAGCTGGGTCTGCATACCTCAGAGACCACAAAATGGGGTCCATCTACAACAACAACATACGTTTTGATATGGCTGATATCTACAGAGGTGATGGAGTACACTTCACAGATCTGGTAAATCGAGTTTTCCTGAATATCTTGAAGCTGTGCATCCGCACTTATATGTAGCTGCAACTAATGAACACAAGGGCTCTTTTTAGAGCCACCCTATAACTTACAACTCAGCCCCGCTATTTTAGGGCCAGGTAACGGCAACTCCCGGACCCTCGCTAAAATGTATTCTCCACACAGCTGTGGCACAGTGGCCACATCATCTCACTTTGCAGCACAGAACTCTCGCTTTGATCACTGGCTCCACTCACCCATAGGGGTCAGTAGTTTGGGATTTACAAAATACTGTATTGATTTACCTTCGCACTCCCTATACAACACCACCTAAGCACCATATACAAGTTGGACAGGTGTGGCACAGCGCCCAGAGCACATGACTTCACAGCATAGGACACAAAGTTTGGGCTCACGGTTTCATTCCCGAGTGCAGCAGCAGTTACATTTACCAGCATGACACTCTAGGCAATACGTCACTTAATTTCCGTACCCAGCATTTTCAGACCGGTATGGGTCAGTAGTTCAGCGACTTTACCCCAACTCCTTTAGCAGCTCAGTCTATGCACCCAGCGCCATCACACCAGTAGGAGTGAGTAGTTTATACTTCACAAATACCAAATTCATTTGATATGCGCAAATGTACCTTTGCACTCCCTGTACAACACCCCCTAAGCACCATACACAAGTTACAATGTTCGAAACAAAAGTTCCTCCGAGTAGATTTAACTACATGCTGACACTACTTGGACAGATGTGGCACAGCGGCCAGAGCACATGACTTCACAGCATATGACACACAGTTTGGATTCATGCTTTCATCCCCAAGTCGGGCAGCAGCTCAGCTTAGCAGCATGAGACTTTAAACAGTACCTCACATATTTTCCGTACCCCAGGACTTTCAGACCAGTATGGGTCAGTAGTTCATCCTAGTAGTTATAAACACATGCTGACACTACTTCTACAAGTGTAGTGCAGCGGCCACGGCACATGACTTCGCAGCATAAGACACACAATTTGGGCTCACTCTTTAATCCCTGAGTCCCGCACCAGCTCACCTTAACAGCATCAGACTCTGCGCAATACCTCACTTAATTTCCATAGCCCACCACTTTCACTCCAGTAGGGGTGAATACTTTACTTCGCACCCCCTCTATAGCTCACCCTAAACACCCCACAGAGGTTACAGTGCTCCTACCCTTCTCTTTCCCACTTTTTTTGCTCTTTTTTCCCCTTACTGGCTTCAACGGAATCACAAAATGGCAGCCAACACTTCCTAGTTGCAACTGCTCGCAGCCAATCAGCAGAAAGCTCGTGCTCGTAACGCCTCAGCCAATCAGATGCAGAATTCCCAAATATCGATATCTGCAAATTTCGATATTTCGCCAAAACTACTAAACAAATTTACACCAAATAAACAAAAGCGTGCTTTCTAGACCAAGACCCTTCTCCCTGCCAAATGTGGGGTAATTCTGTTTACCCGTTCAACCTGTAGATTCGTCTATAGGCGCCAAAGTTATTGGGAAAATAATGTTGCCATTTTCCTATGGTAACTAGGTCTTAACTATAACTACCTATTGGCGACCGCGTGTAGGTAATATATATATATATATATATATATATAGAGAGAGAGAGAGAGAGAGAGAGAGAGAGAGAGAGAGAGAGAGAGAGAGAGAGATAGATAGATAGATAGATAGATAGATAGATAGATAGATAGATAGATAGATAGATAGATAGATCACCACAATCCTTTTTGTCACCGATTCCTTACAGCATAGAATCAGAAACGGAACAAACTCATCTTTCTTAGTGCCAGTAATATTTATTTTTCAATTTGTGCACTGTGCCGCCATGACACTTATCGGCCTCTAATGGCCTCGATCACTTGTCATGCTACCATTTCCGCCCCAGATTTGAAGTGCTAAGTGCATATAATCGATATGGAAGACAGACTGTCTGAATTCCCTTTACACAATACAATGTTGCAGCGTAATTACACACTTGAAAGGACTGATCATATACATTGTAAATGATGTGCAAGGTATACAACATTCAAGTGTATATATATATATATGTATATATATATATGTATAAATATATATATTCATATATAATATGTATTTATACAGTCAAAGTGATCGAGAGAAAGAGAGATATAGGGCACTATAGACCTAGCAATGGGCAAGTCAATCAGGGGCGTAACAAAGGACCCTGCTGCTCTGCAGTGTTGGGGCCCCCAGGCTTACCCATACTGGAGGGTGACCCCCTGAGCCCATACTGATATGAGTATGAGGGGCCCCTTCAGGGTATCGTGCAGGGGGACCCCCTCATGCTTTGTTACGCCACTAAAGTCAATGACAGAGACCTAAACAGTGATAACAAAAATGAGTGTAGAGACAATGTATCGCCTAGTTTGATAGTGTATGTTAGATTTTTTAAACATTGATTGGGTAAGACATATTGAAAAATCACATGCCTTTTCGAGGTAAGGAATCAGACTAGCAAGAAACTGATTTTTCCGTTATGCTCCTTAGTGGGCTGGGTCATTACCTAGAGGTATTAAGTCTTTTGTGCACTGATACTAGAAAGCCTATTGTATTTGGCCTTGCTAGATTCTGGCATGCCCTTTGGATTAGGCCTAGAAAATTATGTAGCTGAGACACTGCATTTTGGAAAGCCTTGTCAGACCAGAATGTTATCTAACTTTTTAAAACATTTGTTTTAACTTGCAGTTGTAGGAACTCTAAGCATCTCAATTTGTGCCATAAAATTTGCTATTTTGCACATATGCACTTTAAAATTGTCCTGGAGGCCTTGTCAATTTGAATTTGTACTAATGTTTTTATGCATTTTATTCTATATTCTTTTATCCTTACATTTTGGTGTATATTTTTTTTAAAAATTGGGCTGTACACTTTTTAGGATCTGTGTGATCGTAATACAGTTGTTGAAATTAAATGAAAGATTGTACAATTCTTTTGTTTTTCCTGTAACATTTGCTAAAATGGATAATCGGTAGGCCATGTCGGTGCTTTAACCCGTTTGCTCCGGCCGTAGCAAGCACTAACTCGATAGTGCTGCGCATGACCGTTGGCCGACGCGGCCTCACCCGCTTAATAGAGCGTTCCGCACTGGTGCGGAACGTTCGAAGCAGCAAATGGGGTAAGGACAGGCTTTTGATGGTTCAACAAAAGCTTTACCAGACAAGCGTCAGCTAAACATCGAAAAGATTGAATGATACAAAATAGTTGGGGTCAGTTATTGCCCAATTTTTATATCCTATCTAGTATACCCTTGCAAAGGGAAAGCAACTTCAGTTAAAAGTAAAAATGTAACTGTTTGCTATCTTATTGAAACATAGGCAAATAAACAAAATAGCGTCTGATTGTTAAGGTATCACACACAAGGTTGGTATAAAAAAAACTCTAGAAGGAGTCATTAAAGTAAAGTAACATGGTCAATACGGTGTAAGTAACCTTGGCAACAGCACTTGAGGAACTGATAGTTTCATCAGATTGTGGATGCCTCGTCACAAGTTTACATACACAGTGTTGAACCTAAGTAACACCTGGGTCTGATCTTTATTTAGTAGATTCATTCCTACCCCCTTTCATTGATTAAGATTTACTTTTTACAACTGGCAATCTAAATCTATACTTGCTCTTCCATGAATATGTGTGGGATTGTGTTCCACTCTTTGGGTGCCAAGTAACAAAACCTACGTGACTTGTTTCTCTTCTTTCCCAGGCCTATTTACACCTCATCTTATGTAGTGCGCATGGGAGCGTACCAGCTGTCCAGCAACAGTTACAATGAGGTCCGATCTAATGTGATACATATATGGGTTAACTGGAACTACACCTCCACTGGTTCCCTAGGAGACATCGCCCTCTTGGAGTTGGAAAGTCCAGTTACCTTCACAGATTACATCCAGCCTATCTGCCTACCCTCAGCATCCATTCAGCTGCCAGTGGGAATGAGCTGCGTGGTGACTGGTTGGGGGGATACTGGAGAAGGAGGTAAGGTGGATTCAAGAAGTCAGATGTAAGAAGGACATGCTCTTCCACTACTGTACCTGTGCCAAGCACAGAATGACATTTACTATTAGGACTTTTTAAAGTGCTTCTTTTAGCAAACATCTACAAACAATGTAAAACAACAAAAACACATACAATAGCAATTGCAATGTAGGTAAAAAGGGATGAGAGTAAAGAGAGATGCCTAGAGTGATTGAAGGTTGCTAAGACAATGTGTAGGTTTCAGTTGATCACATAAGTATATAATGGTAGAAAGAAAGTGTTTGACAAAAAAGAATACAGACACAAGCACAAATAAGAAAGAAGCAAAAACTTGATTAGATACAGAGGAAATGAGAGTCAATAGAATTTAAGTGTAACAGCAGGTGTTATGAGGCCATAGCGGGGAAGAAAAACTGGAAGGGGCTGATTTAGAATTTTGTTGAGAGGGTATTCCGTTGCAGCCGGATTACCCTCTGAGTCAAACTGAAGATCTGACCCCCGAATCCCTAGACTCCTCACAATCTGGCTTCCGAGCAAAACACAGCACTGAGACCGCCCTCATCGCAGCAACAGACGACATTCGAACTCTACTAGACAATGGAGACACAGTCGCCCTCATCCTCCTCGACCTCTCTGCAGCATTCGACACAGTCTGCTACAGCACCCTTTTACAATGCCTCAATAACATCGGAATCCAAGGAAAAGCACTTGAATGGATCACCTCGTTCCTCTCAGGAAGAACCCAGAGAGTCCGCCTCCCACCATTCAAGTCCGAGGCCACTGAAGTCATCTGTGGAGTACCACAAGGATCCTCACTCAGCCCCACCCTCTTCAACGTATACATGAGTCCCCTCGCGGCCATCGCCCGCCAACACAACCTCAACATCATCTCCTACGCCGATGACACTCAACTAATCCTTTCTCTCACCAATGACCCCAGCACCGCCAAAACTAACCTACACGAAGGAATGAAAGAAGTTGCCGAATGGATGAAACAAAGCCGTCTGAAACTGAACTCAGACAAAACAGAAGTCCTCATCTTAGGGACATCCCCCTCTGCATGGGACGACTCCTGGTGGCCGGAAGCCCTTGGAAAAGCACCCATCCCGACAGACCACGCACGGAACCTAGGCGTCATCCTGGATTCGTCACTCTCAATGAACAGACAAATCAGCGCCGTATCCTCTTCCTGCTTCAACATTCTTCGCATGCTCAGAAAAACATTTCGCTGGATCCCCACCGAAACAAGGAAAACAGTCACCCATGCTCTGGTCACGAGCCGACTGGACTACGGAAACACCCTCTACGCAGGCACTACCGCTAAACTCCAGAAGAAACTCCAACGAATCCAAAACGCCTCAGCCAGGATCATATTAGACATCCCACGCAACGAACACATCTCTGGTCACCTTAAAGACCTCCACTGGCTACCCGTCAATAAGAGAATCACTTTCCGACTGCTAACCCACGCACACAAATCACTCTACGACATCGGACCAGAATGCCTCAACTCACGACTGTCCTTCTACACCCCCTCCCGCCAACTACGTTCTTCCAACCAAGCCCTCGCCACTGTACCTCGCATCAACAAGACCACCATGGGAGGCAGATCCTTCTCATACCTGGCTGCTAAAACATGGAACTCACTCCCCGCTTACCTTCGCCTTACCCAGAACCACCTAACATTCAGAAAACAACTTAAAACGTGGATATTTGACAAGTAATCCTCCTCCCCTGTCTAAGCGCCTTGAGACCCTCTGGGTATGTAGTGCTCTATACAAATTCTCTGACTTGACTTGACTTTCGATAGAATATGGGCCATCGGAGTTTTTGGCCATTCGACCACAGACCCAGTTTAGAGTGGTACGTTAAATGACCAGTGTCTACTCTCTCTTAGTGTCATGAAAAACCTGGAGGTAATGGACAGTAAAATACTTAAACGGCCTCCCACACCATGGGAGAAAACTTCCATGGTGTGGAGGTCATTAGTTATTGTTTATATAAAAACAAAACCCAGCTTTGAGATTTTGTTTTTAAAAAAATCAAAAACAAGTTAAAGTTTGACAGACATTACAGTCATTTTGATGGTACCGTCCTTCAAACGTTTAACTCATTGACAGGAACCATTGTGATGGCAGTACCTGTCAATGACTAGTGATTCCTAGAGCTGTCTGCTGGGCTAGCAGACATCCTTAAATTTGTAGTACGGGTTCATCAGGTCAACAGAGCATCTTATTCCATCGCCCTGACAGAGAAAAATACCTACTCTGAACTCCAAATTGGGCCCAAAGTGTTGATAGACAAATATAAACTTTATCAAGGAACACTTTTGGGACCAATGCGCTATGTTCAAGCTACAGATCGCGAGAAGGTGGGGTGCAGAAAAAAGGGAGTGCAATCACTTTAGTCACTTTTTGGAAAGACACCAGAAATGTACAAATTGCCATGAAACTAAAACTTAATTGCTACAAGACTTGCCACATGTACTTAATTTTTCTATCTTGTGGTGTAATCGGTATAAATGTAACCTCATAGCAACGTAAGAGCACTTGATAAATAGCAGAGAAAATATCAGAGTGGGGCCTTTTTATGGGACTTCTCGTAGTAGGTTCAAGCCAGTACGTGTTGATTCCTCAGGTCCCTGAAGTGCTGTGTTCGTGTGATCAGATAGAAAGGTGGTACAACATTCATCGTTTTGGAAAGGGTTCTTATAAGAACACTTCAGAGACAGAATTACAAAGCATATTTTACTGTTGCAATTCCCTGTCTTCTGTGGTAATTTGGGGTTGCTTGGTCCAAGAATCTTTACTACCTTAATATGTAAGCAGTTTCTGGAGATAGTAATGTGTTAAAAGAATATTTGTGCATATTTGATTTGTTACAATTTGCTTAGATAGGCTGTCCTTTGTTGTATTTAGTGCTATTGTGTTTTTTGCTGCATTCTTTTAGGTATAGTATTGCTGTGTTGTGCAGGGGGTTTTGTGTTGCTTATTATATCACTGTTTTATTGTGTTAGAGGGAAAGAGAATGTTTAAGAGCATATAACGAAAACCACAACACTGCTATTGAATAGTTATAAAATACTGCAAACAAGCCATTAGGCAGTCCAGAATTGTCTACCTCGAGAAAATATAGACTACCCCAAATCCTCCACGGAAATGTTTAAGGATCCCAACAACCTCGTGAATCTTCCTTCATGTTCCCCGGGCCCTCTGCCTTCAAAAGAAAAGTGCAACATGCTTGGTAACTTTTTTTATTAACAACATTTTTGAAAAAATCTTGAATCTCCTACTACCAACCATCATACCATGCGTTAAAACTCAGGGAAACATTAGGTCAGGTCCCATTCTGTCAGCTTTCCCGGCTTGCATCCCCAAAACAATGGAAGCCACTCTTAAGGCAATCAAATCAGTATCTCCTTTAGACCTGGCCCCTCCTGATATTTTAGGTCAAGGTTGCAATTGTTTATTATCCATCTTATGGATATTCCTAATGACTCCCTTAAAGCTGGCCATATCCCCAAAACATGGAAACACGTGATAGTGAAGCTGCTTCAAAAAAAAATACCGCTAATCTAAACCTCCCAGATTGCTGAAGACCCTTCTCCCTGCTTCTGGTAGTGAGTAAATTACTAGAAAAGCATGTTAATAAACATCTGTCCAGCTTTTTGGAGACAAGTGATGACCTCTTCCCCACCCAGATAAGTTTCAGATAGAACTGTAATATGGAGACTGCACTGCTGGTGGAATGCACTCTGATGCCAGCCTAGGGAACCCAACCTGGGAAAGCACCCCTTCAGATCGGTGACCCACTCAAGCAGTAGTTATCAGTGTGCATGATGGTCCAGTTGCAGGCCCAGGCAAGTCCAGTTGCAGCAGGTCAACTGGGCCCTGGCAGTGAGGCCTATAGAGAATGTTGTGCCCCTGTAGCTCAGAACAGGAAGTCAGTCAACTGGCCCTTGATGTCACTCCGGTTATCCTGGGATAAAAGGAGCAGGTCTAGTCTCCCTTCTCAGAGAGCAGGGCAGGCCTTAACCAGCAGGACAGTTCTCCGGAGAGCAAAGTAGGCCTCAAGCAGCACAACAGATCTCTGGTAGCAGCAGGGCAATTCTTTCTCCTTAATTTCCACAGGTCCAGGAGTGTACTGATGAATGGCTCAGAAGGTCCAATATTTATACCTGGTGCCAGCCATTAAAGTGGGGAATTCCCTATACTACCCTCACGTCTTGTTCTGGAAAACAACCCTTCCCCTGTCAAGGCTCCAAGCAATCGGAGGTGACAAAATGCTGGTGTCAGGGTCCTTTGTGTATGTGTGCTGGAGGCAGCCCTTTGAAGTGTAAGTGAGGCCAGGATAGCCCCACATCCAGCCATCATGGCTGGATGGCCCATTCGACCAACATCTAGTCCCCTTTTGTCTCACCGTCTGGGAGAAATGCACAAAGTCCAACAACTTGCCATTCACTTTCATGTGACCCAGTACATTGACAGCAGTCACCAAACGGTTAGGACAAGAAAATACCAACTTTCCAAATGCCACGTTTTTCAGAATTGTAACTTAAAATCCTACTTTGCAAACACAAGGAGATGATGGACGGAGCGCTGAAACTTTTTAGACACACCCAGTCACAGATCTGGGTTCAATCCATCATCATTCTTTAGATCACTTTGCCACACCAGTTCAGACACAGCTATATGCAAATCAGTCTTGACCCTGTGCCTCATGGGAACAGTTCAGCCCGAACAGCCAAGCCATGTCTTCCCTGGACCGGAAACAAGCATCCTGAAACTGGTTTCTGGCTAACAGCCGTCATCAGTCAGGCTAGCTTGAGTCCAGCGGCAATCCTACTTTAATATTAAATAGAGATTCACATTACAATTAATTTGAGTGTAAACATGACAGCTCTACCTGCTCACAATTCAAAGTTATCACTTATTAAATGTAATGAGGTAACCCAGTGTTTGGTAATTTGAAAGATAGATTGTGCAGGAGTGTTAGACTTGGCATCTTTTGGCGTGTTTCTCCTGTGTTTTTGCTTTCTGACCTCCTGGTTGTGACTCTGTTTTTGCTGGTTTAGTATCTGCGCACTTTCTCACTGCTGTTCAGGGTTAAAATGATAGTGCTCCTGTTGTAATTGTTGTTGTGAATTGGTGATTCCATGATTTGTTATTTGATTTACTAATCAGTCCCTAGTACAGTGCACTGTGTGTGTCCAGGGCCGTTAAATAAACTGCTGCTAGGGGGCTGGCAGCACTGGTTGTACCACCCATCTAAGTAGCCCTTTAAAAATAACTTGGATCTGCCATTGCAGTATCTGAGTGCAGTCTAGCACTGCGATGTCGACTTGGCAAGTGCACCCACTTGCCAGGCCCTAACCTTCCCTTTCCTTACACGGGAGTCATCCCTAAGGTAGGCCCAAGGTACCTCAATGGGCAGGGTGCAGTGTATGTGAAAGGTAGGACATGCCTGATGTGTGTGGCATGTCCTGTTAGTGACATATTGGCAAATTCATTTTTGACTATTGCAAGACTACCTGTTCCCAAAGGATAGAATGAAGAGTTTGCTTATAACATTTTATAAACATAACTACCCCTAGGAACAAGGTTGGAAAATAAAGGTTAGTATGCCTGGACTCAGAATGTTAAAATGCATCTTTTAGTGAATGTGATTTTTACATTCTATGTATGAAAATACCACTTTTAGAAAGTAGGTATTTTCTTGCTTTGCCATCAAGTGTGCCTCTGCTGGGTTTGTAGATTGACTGTCTGGCTTTGGAGTGACAGGGGTCTGGGGATGTGCCATAGCACCAGAGAGTCTAGATGGGTCAGGGATGAGCTGAATAGACCGGGGCTCCATTTAGAGTAGGGGGAGGAGTTTTCCTACATGTGAATGGGCCTGGTCTGCCGCTGACAATGCTGTCTCCACCTCCTGCCAGCAAGCTGCACCCGGGAGCACAAGACTGGTTCTGGCTGGGCACAGACACTCTCTGCCTCCAGAGAACAAAGGATTTTAGACAACAAAAAGTTGGGCCTAAACCCCTAAACTTTAGAACCAAGAAGACTGCCGAGAAGAAGAGCTGTAGTAGCTGTAGAAGCTGTGAGGAGGGACTGCCACTTTGCTGGGTTGGCCAACAGTGGCTGCTTTTGTCTTGGACAGTGAAAGGACTGGCCTGAACTTTCTACTATTTCCTTTTTGTGAGTTTCTCCAAGGGCTTGTGGTAGAGCTAGCCCACTGTTCAAGAATTCTCAGGAACAGCAAAGACTTTAAGTTCTTCTGCCATCAGCACTGGTGACTGTGGGGCAGTTCTACAAGCTCCTTGCATCATCTTTACAACACCGTTGCATCAGACGTATTGGCGTCTTAAACCATGCGCCACTATGCACCAGGTTTACAACAGGACGCATCTAGTAAGATGCGTCACGTTGTAAAGCCCTGTGCTACAGTATACATGCGTTGGGTATAATGTATGCAGGGTGGGCGTTCCGTTGCAAGGAAGCCATGTAAAAGTGACACATACACCTCCTTGTAGCAGGCGTAAGGAGTGACGCAGCATTGCAAGTATAGGATGCCCTTGAGGAGTGCAGGAGTTGCCTTATGCTTGTGACACGACTCCAGCACTGCGTCACATATACGCTGACAGATGCGTCACACACTTGTCTCTCCTTGAGCCACGGTGCCCCGCATTCTAAATGTGGCGCATCCATAGTGGTGCAAGGGGTTCCTAACGTTGCGCAAAATAACTGGTGCATCCCTGCTGATCTGCATGGATGCTTCAGTTATTGTAATTCTGCCCCTTTGTGTTTTGTGCAGCACCAGAAGAACCGCAACCTGACACTGTCTACGACGCCGCTACCGACTCCATGTCCTGAAAGCACAGCAGAGAGCACTGCTGCAACGCCACACCGCAACCACCTAGATGCTGTGTGCACTGTGGTTCAAGGGCACCGCTTGTAAGCTACAAGACGCACCACCCTCATCCCGCACCGCAACCTTGGCCTACCAACACCGGTGCCATTGACTCCAAATCGTCAGCCGACCACCGCGCTTCTGCAAGGACACTGCTTGCACCGTGACCTGCCAGTACCGCGACAAGCACCGCATCACTTCGCACCACAGCCCTGTTCTCCCTGATCTACTGGACCACCCTCACCGAGCCGCTGTCTGTTCCATAACTTAAGGGCACCGCACGTCGTACCGCTGCACTTCTCACCGCAGCCCCATCCCCTGCCGACGCCGGTGCTTCTGACTTCAAAAGCGAGGAGTTCGATCTGCAACATGTGTGACTTCAAAGGCCCAACGACTCCTGCACCGACCTCCGTAACTGACTCGTCCGGATGCCTATTTTTCGGGGCTCATCAAGAGCTTGCCGACGCCCTTCACTTCTAAAGGTACTGTTTTGTGGGTCTTTCCAACACCGCAGCTGGCCCGCTACGCTGCGGTCAGCCAGAGCTGTTTAGATTTGTTGTTCTTGACGCCGTGATAGCCCCAGATGGAGCCATCAACTTCAAGGAACTATATTTCAAGTCTAATTTGATTACTGAAGATTTCTGAGAACTGTATGGTCGTTTTTATATTGTTTTGGTCTTGTTTTTGATATATTAAAATATTGGATATTTTTCTAAACTTGTGTGGTGTCCTTTTATAGAGCTTTCACTGTATCACTGTTGGTTATGTGCAAATGCTTTACACACTGCCGCTACAAAAAGGCTCACAGCTTTTGAAACTAACTGGAAACTCTCACACAAAGTATTCCTAATGAGGCATAGTTTAAAGACTACCAAAAGAGCGAGAAGAAGTGGTATGCCAGTAAGGCCTCAAGGAAAACCCCCTCATTATAACTAACCGGAACTCAGATTTCACAAATAAGATCTTAGAACAGAAGCCACAGCCCAGGGTCTTCCAAATGAAAAAAAGAGCCTATGACAGAGGGATTGAGCCCTCAACATTGCAGGATAACCGAGAACGAAAATTTGGAGACAAATAAGATTACAAGAAGGGACATAGAGCAGAACATGGAACATCTCGAGGACAACATCCCCAACTTACCTCGCTGCTCAAAGACAGAGATTACTGCTCCAGTACGTCATAGTAACGATGATTTATGGAGACTATCTTATATATCCTTATTATAAATATTCTCTATCTCCACTCAAGAAGGCATTTGTGAAGACAAATTATAGCATGCTAAACCGGTTAGCTCAGTTAGCTTTACAGTAAGTGATGTATATGTCAGGCTACTTGATGAAACCGAAACAACACATGGGGAAGCAGGCAAGATCACCATACCATCAGTAACAACCCTGAACCGTACCGCCTTGGTGGACTCCTCAATGTTAGCATAAGTTACCTCGACCTTGCTCTCAGAAATTAACGCACTGACCCGGCAGACACATAAACTAGAACTGCAGGTCGACTTAATGCAATCCCTGGCAAATAGCATATCAAAACTGAACATGAAAATCAGTTCTTTGGAAAATAAACTAGGCAGTTTAACTTCCCCATCTTGGACAAACTCTGCACCGTTTCTGACATATTAGCGCTCTGGATAGAGAATTTACAGCACATTACTCTGACCAACAGAGACTGTACCACAACTAATCAAGCAACTAGAGCCCATTCCTACACTCGTCTACAAATCCCTTACTAAAGTAAAACCAAAATCAGCAGCTGAGGACAATTGTCAACAGATATAAAACAACGTGCTGTGGGCTGCAACTACCCCTCTACCATCAGAAGCCATCAAATGTCAGTGTTAGTTGATGCTCTGCCTGTAGAAGAAGTAACCTCAGAATCTATGAACACAGAGAATAAATCAACCATAGTTAAAGATCAACAGGAACAAGTACAAACAACCTGAATCCCAACAAGGAGGGAGAAACAAAAGCGTACGAAAAAAGTAAAACTCAGGCAAGGTATCAACACCAATTAAAGATGTAAAACATAGGTGAAAGGGCAACAAGGAGATTTTACTCCCCAATATTTTATAAAGTGAAGGCAAAGAAGGAAGCACTAACTCAAGCAGTCACATCAATACGTATACATTAACAGCAGAATACCCAATGAACCATAAATCAAAAGAAATTACTCACTAGATCATACACATTCGGCACAGATATATTGGACATTTTGGAGGAATCTACAATAATACAAAAATATCATGGCAACCAGCAGGAGGACAAAAGACACAGGACTCATATTTAAGACAAATAAATAAACCTGAGACAAAACTCACTCTAATATGAATAAACAGCAGGAGTTGCCTGACCCAACCACATACAAAGACAGGAGTGACACTGCCATAAGGTATCCCCCCACGGACTCCGGTAAGGGAAGTTCACATTCACACAGAGATATTGGTTCAAACTCCATAAATGCCTGTGTAATTAGTGATCTCAACTCCCCTGTGCATATTGCTCTGAGTGGAATAAGCTGACCGGATTGCAATGTAATTCCACTGTACATTAGAAAAGCTGTAAGTAGTGACACCTTGGAGGGATGATCAAGAACAAACAGGCAAGAAAGCTCTATATAGGCAGTGGGAGCGTCAGTAAAAAATCATTGAATAGCTTCACCAAATTAATACCAAGGGTATCTCAGGGTGGCGCAGGGAAAGTAAAGCATCTTTACAGATACGTCACTTTCTTTTAAATCTGCCCCATTATACCTGGTGCAGGTATAATGTGGCGCGGGGTTCACAAAGTGACGAATCTACCTAGATGTGTCACTTTGTAAATATGACGCAACATGGCACATTTTTTACCCTGCTGGTGCATCACAAAAAGTGACGCAAGGGTTCATAAATAAGCTCCTGAATGTTTTACAACCACATTCATGGTCAAAAAATATTCATACACACCATTGGGATTGCTATTTGGAAGGGACACCCTAAAAACGCCCTTTCCAATTACCTAAATACCATTTTGTGATTCGGTATCAGGTTACCGAATCGCAAAATGGGTTTTGATACATGTAAAAAGCCTGTTTTACGTTCGCAAACAGGACGATTATGCAAAATTGGTTGATACATGTGACCCTTAGTTCCTTTAATGAGATTAACATGATTTTTAACCACAGAATGCAAAGGAAAAATCAGGATTGGATTAAACACTTGCACATGGAACTGTCATCTTCAAAGCTGTCTTAGAGCTTAGCAGCTCAGCAGCTAGACTCGGTCCACCAGCACTTCCTGCAAATGCAGGACCTCTCATAGCAGTGTCATGCCGGTGCTCTCAGCCCAAACAGTATCACACTCTTCTCCGTACAAGAAGGTTCCCCAGCAATGCGTCATCTGTGGATCTGTCAGTTGGTCTTAGTTTTTAATCAATCATTATGTTGCATTCTGGGAGGTGTAGTTTCGCTTTTCACAAGCCACAGATATCAGCATGAAAAGTGCTCCTTTTGGCTGTAAAGCTATGATTGGTTGGAGGTGTTCAACGTGACCTAGGGGAAGTTCTACGCTGTGTGATTCAACCCAGGTAGATGTATCCTGTTGTTATTCCAGAGCTGACTTAGTTTTATAGGTGCAACCAAGCAAAACTAAATACTGCCCTTACATCACAACTGTGTAAAAACAATGTATTTCCAGTCAGTCCCACTGAAATGGCAAGATTTCTGTGGGTACGCGTTTTCCACATAATAATGAAAATGCTGAAAAACTCATCATCTGCGGTATAGTCTTCAGATTTTAATTTAAAAAAAATATCCAAAGTTACTAGAAACGTCAAGATGCGTTCCCACGCAGTGAAAGGTCATTCGCAAAAGTTCTCTGGTTATCTTTCACTTGTTATTGCTGTATATGGTTATTGCACTTGCACTAATGAGGTGAAATCTTTTTCCAGGCAGTGTTACCATGAGAAAACAGGACGAATGAAAAAAGTAGTACTGTCACAAATTGCCTCGCATTACGCCGCACAATGCTGACTTTCTTAAAGCACCGTATTCATTTCTTACCAAACATCCCTACAAAATGCATCGTTTTTCTTTCTGTAATATTTTACACGCAATCAGTTTTATGACTTGAATGCAATTACAAAAAAAAAGTTTTACTTGTCAAGTGATGCTGCCAGTATGCCGTACATTCTGCGGTTTTTGAACTTCGCATGCACCTGGCCTTTTCTGCTGACAGACCAGGTGTAGGGACCCCGCCCAACCTGCACCAGGACATACTCTCTATGGAGCCGGGAGTGTTGGTGCCCTGTGCCAGGCTGAAGATGAGGGGTGCCAGGCTGAAGACAATCAATCAATTAATTAGCCATTTGTAAAGCGCACCACTCACCCGTGAGGGTTTCAAGGCGCTAAGGTGGGCGTGAAGGGGGCAGCTACCGGTTGAACAGCCACATCTTGAGGAGTCTCCCAAAGGCCAGCAGGTCCTGGGTCCGGCGCAGGTGTGCTGGGAGGGTGTTCCATGTCTTTGAAGCGAGGTGGGAAAATGATTTGCCGGCGGTGGTTGCTCAGGGGATACGTGGGACGGTGGCGAGGGTGAGGTCGGCAGAGCGAAGTTGGCGGTTTGGGATGTAGAAGGACAGTCGTTCATTGAGTTATGCTGGTCCTGACTGAGGGATGATCTTTGGGGTACGCCGCAGGTGATGGTGGTGGCTTCGGATCGGAACGAGAAGAAGACAGACTCTCTGGGTTCTGCCGGTGAGGAAGGAGGTGATCCAGTCAAGGGGTTAGCCTCGGATCCCTGCGTCGTGTCAAATGCGGCCGAGAGGTCCAGGAGGATGAGGGCCGCATTTCCGCCCTTGTCCAGTATGGTCCTGATGTTGTCTGTGGTGGCGATGAGGGCGGTTTCGGTGCTGTGGTTGCTGTGAAAGCCGGATTGGGAGGAGTCCAGGATGTTGTTCTTCTCCAGGAAGTGGGTCCATTGTCTATTGGTGGTCTTCTTATTAACCTTTGTCGGGAACAGGGAGATGGGTCGGAAGTTCATGAGGTCCTTTGGGTCCGCCTAAGGTTTCTTGAGGAGGGCGCTGATCTCGGCGTGTTTCCAGCTCTCTGGGAAGGTGGTGGTCTCGAAAGAGCTGTTGATGGTCATTCAGAGTTGGGGTGCGATGGTGGAGCTTGCCTTGTTGAAGACGTGGTGGGGGCAGGGTGAGCCAGTGTGGATGGTGTTCATGATTTTGATGGTATCTTTGTTATTGATGTTGTTCCAGGAAAGCAGAAGGTCGGTGTGTTTGGTGGGTGTTGAGTCAGGGGGGGTCGGCGTCATTCATTGTCAACTGGGTGTCGAAGCTGTTGTGGATGTGTGTGAACTTGCTGTGGAAGAAGGTAGCCAGGGAGTCACTGAGTTCTTGCAACGGCGGTACGTCTTTGGAGCTGGAGCTGGGGGAGGCGAGTTCTTTCATGATGTTGAAGAGCTCTTTGCTGTTGTTTGCATTGGTGTCATTGCATTCCTTGAAGGAGATTCTCTTAGCGGATCGGATGAGTTGGTGGTGTTTGCATCTGGCGTTCATGAGGGCTGCGTGATTGTCTGGTGTCTGGCCATTGCGCCATTGATTCTCGAGTGTGCTTGGAGTTCTGGAGGTCAGCGTTGAACAAGATGGCTCTCGGTTGGTGCGCTTGTTGGAGGGTTTTCTGATCAGGACGAGGGTGTTGGCGCAATCGGCAATCCATTGCCTGAAGTTTTAGGCTGCTGCGTCTGTCTCGGAGGGCTTGGGTGGAGGGTCTTGGGCGAGTGTGGTGATGAGCTGGTCTTCTGTGACTTTTTTCCAGCTGCGCTGTGGGGTGCGCAGTGGTTGTTTGTGTGCAGTGTGTTTCTTGCAGGAGAAGTGGATGCAGTGGTGGTCGGTCAAGGGGAGTTCTGTGGTGTGGCTGAAGGTGACGTGCTCTAAGACTGGTGTACAGAGGTGCCCAGCTAGGAGATTAAGGAGTGTGACCCGGCTGGCGAAGAGAGGTGCCCAGGCTGGTGAAAGGAGGGGCCCACTCTGATGAAGGGATGCGCTCTGGCTGGTTAACAGAGGTACTGAGGCTGGTGAACAAAGGCACACAGGCTAGTGAAGGGAGGTGCCAACACTGGTAAAGGGAGTAGTGTCATTATTGGCAACATCCCCACCCACAGTCTGAACATGCATGATTTAATAAATACATAACACAACTTTTGTTATGGGAAAATATTGCTGCAGGTTTATCCCATACAAAAGTATGCAATATGGTGGGTTACCTTATGGGCGATCCAAGGGCAGGCAGCTGTAACCAACCTATGTTGCCCTGCCCGCCTGATGAGCCAGCACTGGGGGTAACCCAATCAGTGCTACACCTTTTGGGTGATCCTCTTCCCGGATCAAGTGACACAGTGGTCCCTTATTACTCATTCCCCTTTCAGTGCAGAGCGTAGCAAGGCAAGCCCCCGTTTGGTCAGGCCCCCAACCGCCCGAAGGACTAACAGGGCGCCTATGCGGTTTCACAGTAACCTACCCTGAGCCTCCTGGTATTTGGCTCTGGCACCCCTATTGTGCTTGCGCAGAGGTACCCTTCTGTACTCATCTGCTTTCAGATCGCCCTGTAACTCCGCCACAGCTCAGGAGGCGTCCCCCGTCGCTGCCAGAGCACCCACCAGCACAGCTGTATTTTGACCTGCAACCTGCCATTTCCAAGGCCAGGAGGAACAGATCGATCCACACTGGAGACTAGTGGACCCCATCTTTATCAAAATATCCTTTGACATTAGCCTGGATCAGCTTGTGTCTGATGAAACCAAAGCCCCTTTGGTCTGTAAACTTGTGCATTGAACTATACACCCTCGTGCCGGAAAGTTCCACTGCCTCACATGACTCAGCCCTGTGCCAACTCTGGGCGGGACAATTTCAGACAACCATAGCTCACATTGCCCCATCTATTTGCTGATCCCAACTAGCTGCCATCCTTCTAGCACCGTATGTGCCTGAACTCCTGTGTCCCCAATCTATGGGACAGCTGCCCACTTGTTAGGTGACTGCTCCCACCACCTACCTGCCTACTTTGGGTATCAGGGCGAGGAGGTTTATACTTAACATTTGCACAGTCCCTTTGATTGCTAAATCATGGGGCACAGGAATGTTCATAACTTGAAGTATGTGACAATGAGCAAAGGTCTCCTCATGCACTTGCCATGCATCCCTTATAGGAATTTTTCCTGCTCAGCTCTCTCTGTGGTGAAACCCCCTAAGCTTACTAGCTTAGTGATTCTGTCTGATTTAGTACAGTGCGCACTGTCTGCAATATGGTACCTAACATTCGGTATTGAAAAATCCTAGTTTACCCCCATACTAGATTATTCCCAAATTAGGGGGGGTTCACACTGCCCACCCTGTGCAGCCCCAGCAGTGGAAAATTACATGCTCCATTAAATTTTAATTTTGTTGAATACTGGACGTGCCAAATGTACTTTTTACATAGTAGCCTTTTGTGCTTGGCACCTTGTTTCCCCATTTATTGGGACAGCAGCAGGCTATGTTGGCTGAAAGCTTTCCCACCCAGCTTGGCTAATATAGATAACCGGGTGGGTCATTAGAGCTTAACTGCAGCAACATGTTGCCTACCCTCGGTGCTCGGGGCACTTACTTCGCCCTGTTGACCAGACAATTGCACTTAACCCTTTGATTGCTAAACCCTGGTGAACACCTTAATGGTGTCAAATCTGGTTTTAAAGAATATATGTATTGTGCCCACTATTGGCGACACCTCACCCTTTCATGTAGTGACAACTTATGCAGCGCAGCCCGCTTGCTTAACTGCCGTCAGATCACAGATGCACAGTACCTGCTATCCATCTCTGACCCTGGATGCTTAAACCAGCAAAGTGTGGGAATCCCAGATTCCCAGTTTCATATTTAGCTGCAGTACACCTTCAGTGGATCCATTGGGAGACACCACAAACCGCATTGGTCATGAGAACTTTAAGAAGCACACAATTTTCACCTGGGTGTACCTCTAAATGAGACTGTCTCCACACAGCCGTAAGGCCAGAGACACACATATATTAAACCTATTTACTGGTTTTTGCTACTTGGCACCCTTCTGGGTGGTGATGCAGAACCTCCTACCCAGCATACGCTGACCATCTAGCGATGCCGCCATCCACCTGTGCACCTTGAATCACCCTCCATCCCCATGTGCAATAGTCATACTGCTAAGTGGGCAATCAATTCAACATCCTTCCTTTCCAGCCGAATGGTTGCCTGTTCAGTTTGATCTGTGGTGACTGCACCTGGACTTCCCAGGCAGCTTTATTGCTGATAATGTGAGCAGTTTACCTTGGGGGAATCTCACGCTTGCAACTTGCAACTACAGTGATTATTTAAATTAAAATAATACTGTGTATTTGAATGAACTATGCACAAGTAAATGGATTCTCACATGTGCAGTTGTTGTGAACAACAAAGTGGATGGCCAGGATGTGTTGGGGAACCTCCCCCTACCAGTCTCTGCTGTAGTTTTCCACCGACGGAACAGACAGTTGTAGCTCAGCGGACAGGTGAAATTGTGTCCCAAGCCTTTTAAAGTTTTGTTCACATGATGCAGATTGTTGATGCTTTTAATACCACTGGTGGGGGAGAACTGGTGGAGTGCTGTGGACATACTGCCAGCACTTTCCATGCTCCGTCAGGGTTTCCTAAGCACCGGTCCCGTACCCTCCTAGTCCACCCTATGATTTAACCTAGTTGACCCCCCAACCTGGGGTGTGATGGCCTGGTAGCCACTGGTCCAGTATGTGAGTATTATCAGGGACCCAAAGCTTTCATCTATGTCAAGCATGGAATGGTCACCTGCAGCTCTCAAGTGCTCCCTCATAAAATTATCTTCACCGGCAAGTTGGCATAGCTAACTTATTAATCGATGTCCAGTATGGGTCAAACCCAACACTCAACAAAATGCGTGTTTCCCAGGTGTGGGTGATGCAGCCTGCATATACTATGCTAAGAGGAGAGTGAACCTGCTCTGTAATCCCCTGGCTGCTTGTGTGGCCTTCCTTTATGCCCAGGGATTGCTAAGGCAACGCTTCAATTCCGGATTGGTGTGACTGTGCAAGAACTGCAAAGAGCCTTCGCCTGCAGAAGTCGCCAAACAGACAAGTTCGCCCTGACTAACCTTGTGTTCTGGTGCCAGATTTGGGAAGGTGTTTCCCATGTTCTGTCAACTAGTGTGCTGTTGGAATGCTGAATGCAAGGTGGGGATGCTAACCTGCCCCAGACTCTGCGGACACCACAGCCTGCGCAAGATTGCGAGATAATAGAACATTTTTAGTTCAGTAAATGTGGCACATTGGACTTGTCCCTCAAACTTAAGCCAGGCACCTCTAGGTGAGGTCTAACTCTCCCAAACTTCTGCTAATGTGTACTAGGGGCAGACCAGTCAGTGGAAGCAGGGGGGGCAGAACAGTATGTCCAGCTACCTGCCCTTTCTTGAATCTGGGAATGCCTAGTATTTCTTACTACGTTAATGCCCCTTGTGCTCTAAACCAGTTTTTCCCCAACTTTCTAAAACACAGTGCACTTGTAAGGTGACAATTCACCACACTTGCCAGGTTTTGGGTTAGAGAACTGGGAAACGCAGCTGGTATGGGCAGTTCCGTCGCCAGGTAACTACAGGCTGGACTGGGGATAATGCATTAGGTGGCTATGTGCCCCCCATGCCTGCCTAAAATACAGGTCCACCCGGAAACAGGCAATAACTAAGGAGGAGGAATGCCCTGTGGGATCCCAGTCCGACCACGGAAAACCCAAGGACTAACCATAGCAGGTATACTGAGAGAGTACCTTCATGAGTAATAAGACTGAATGTGTACCTGTGCTGGTGAGGCTCAGGTACACCGTTTCAGGCCTTTGACCGCCCCATCAAACAAAGGCCTGCTAACGTAACGAATAATCCGCTTTATTTTGTGTTCTCATAGATAAAAGCCCACTGCAAATTGAAAACACTTTTAAAGGGGGGGGGGAGGAAAGCCACGTTATTGCTCCATTACTGATACTTCCGTAAACAAAGACTAAAAGACATGTTACTAATGAATCGAATATGCCTACTGCCCACCACGTGCGAAACGGTCGCCATTTTTTGCCGCATGTACATCTGCCAAGTTTTACCTGTGACCTTGTTATACGTAGCTCCACACTGTCCTCACTCACGCTACCACGTCCTTGCAACAAACCAGTACCTTGTTTCACCTAACATCCGCATGCAAGAACCCCATCATCCACAGCATCCCACAATCTCACTCGGCTTAATTTGCGGTTGGCCAGTGATACAAACTTAAACAGTTATACCGTAACACTGCGAGTCACGCTTTATGCAGACGATTTAATGATATACACGAACAATTTGTCAGACTCACTCCCCGAAATAATAGCAACACTACAGCAGTTTGGAAGTCTATCAGGCTACCAAATCAATCAACAAAAGACTGAGATAATGTCTTGGAACAACCAGGATAACAACCCCTTGGAAAAACTGCAAATACGATACTTCGGGATCCTAATTGTGCGGGAGATTAAGAAGATTGCTCAGACAAACTTTAACAAAGTCCAATCTGAGGTCAAAAAATTGCTTAACACTTGGAGATCTCTTTCTTTATCATTTATAGGTCGCTCTACCCTGGTCAAGATGATGATTTTGCCCAAATTTACATACCTGTTTGACTCGATACCACTAGAGTTTAATAAAGTTCTAATAGATAAAATGCAGGGTGAAATTAACAGCTTTATTTGGGCCTCCAAGGGAGCCAGAATCTCATGGAAGAAGCTGAGAAGGAAACAGGAACATGGATGGATAGCCAACCCGGACCTATTCCAATACTATAGGGTGTTCCATTTCAAGAACATTAGAGTACTGTTTAAAAAACTCAACTGCTTTCCAGTTTTTATGTAAGCAATGACAGGCCCAGAAGGGGACCACTTTCTATATAAATTTGGCCACACAAAGTTTTTCAAGAAGATTAAATTACAAATTTTGGGAGCAGCCATTAGACTGTGTGCTCAGATAAGATGTCTGTGGAAGATTCCTTACTATTGTCTTTATGCCCCCATTTGGGATTCGCCTGGCACGCCTGAATGCTTATTGGATGTGCTATCTGTCCCATTGAGAGAAAACGAAATAGTGAAATGGGGACACATATTAATTGGACCTAACCTTATTGACTGGGAGAATCTTGGAGACTTAACAAACGGGAGTTTGTCTAAATTTAAGTACTATCAGCTAGTAAGCTGGGCTAGACCGCTAGGAAAAGATGGGCCAGGAAATTCAGAATTAGAGGCGAAAATCCAAGCAACATTTGAGAAGAAAGAAGTAGCCGACTGGTACTGGGCGCTTATCAATGAAGGATGAGAGGAATTCATTTTACCTAATGAGATATGGGGGAAGGCGCTGCCGTTGCAGGATGTATCAACACTATAGCAAGTATCTGCGGCTGCATGTGGAGATGTGATTAAATCCGCACCTTTGAAAAAGAACTTATTCACTCTGCAAAGAGCATACTGGACACCCAAGAGGTTGTCGAAAATGAACAAAGGGAGAATAAGGAGTTACCCTAAATGCAGTGAAGAGAGAGTTGATGACATCCACATGTTTTGGCAGTGCCCGCACCTCCAGTCCTACTGGGTGAATGTAGGTAAGATCCTCTCTGATGTCCTCCATCAAGAAATACAGGTAAGCGCCCAACTGATATTATTTGGGGTGAAACTAGATGATACTGGGGGTTCTAGTCTTAACAAAAGGCATAGGAATTTACTATTTCTGCTGGTTTTAGCAGCCAGACGTGAGATCTGTATAAAATGGGTTAATTACTGGGCGGAGAGAGTATAATAAATCATGATTCGGAAACCCTTTGAGGTCCAATGATTAAGCGCATTAAATATTTTTGAATATCGGATACAGAGTATCAACCTGTGAAAGAAGTGGGCAAGCTGCGCAAGAGATGCTTAACAAGCCGGTAGGATACCCCCACGTAGGATGTGGAATGATCCTACTGCCGGGGAAGGGCCATGGAAGGTACAGACCAGTTAGAAAGGCTCTCTTTAAGTGGTTACCTTGCTTCAACACTCTATTTTTCAAAACTTTGCATGATGAGGACTAAATAAAAATAAAAGTAAAAAATGAAAAAAAAACACTGCGAGTTCAGCGCTGCCCTGTACATGGGCAACGCAAGTACGCAGTTCAACTACACGCAAAGTACCTAAGCGCTGTGGACAACCTAGCGAAACGATGTCAACGCCTACTGTAGCACCACAAGAATCATCATACACATTTATACAATGGGCAAAACATATAAAACGTCCGCAGGGACACCACAGCAAACCTTATCATTTGCCGTCATCGGCAGCCAGAGACCATCGCCTCTGCAGACCGCTGCTTGCTCGGTGGCAACTCCACCCAGACAGGTCGCCCCATCCCTCCTGTAAACAACCTGCACATACCAAGCTCCGCAGCTCTGCCCCCCGGTAACCAAGCGCCATGCCTCAATCGATACACAAAGCAGAGGAATACATCAATAGCTCCCAGCACCACGGAGCGCTCGCGCCATCTGGGACGTCAGCACACAATATCCACAGCACTCTCGTGCACCCGTGACCCCAACAGCAAATCCATTATTCAATGCGAACCACTGTTCCCCCAAAATGTTGCTGCCGATAGTCACCTAAAAATCAGGCAAGTGAGCGGATCAATGCCTCAACTCTGGCGTTATTGGCCCTAGACTATAGCCGACTGAGCTAACCTGCTGGGTAATGATCAACTGCTTGTCGTCCCTCCCCACGGCTTTCCCTGCCACGGCCGCGTCCAAGAAACGAGGGAGGGGAGAGAGGTCCGAGGCTGGCTCGCTCCGCGTGCTGCTGTGAAGGCAGGTCCGCAGGTTGAGGGCCCGGGGCAGGACACCACCTCGCTCAGGCCGCCGGCACGTCCCCACGCTGCACCCCATCCGCCGGACCCACACCCAGCGGTCATCCTGCACGGCCGAGCCGAAGCTCAAGGGGAAGGAAGGGGGGGGGTAGATGCCTGCAGCTGGGACCTGTTTCAACTGGCTGGTAGACAGACGATTCATTGAACGCTTTCAGTACCTTGAACCTAACCAAGCCGGCTTCCGTACGGCGCACTTTACAGAGGCTGTGATCTTGGCGTACTGGACACTCTCAGAGCTAACGCAGACAGGGGCGACCATCAAGCTCTGGTACTCCTGGATTTGTCGGCCGCGTTCGACACGGTTGACCATACCATCTTACTGAACCGTGTCGAGCAGGCTGGCCTGCGGGGCCCCGCACTGGAATGGATCAAATCCTTCCTCGCCGACCGCACTCAGGCGGTCAGGCTGGGAAGGTTTACTGCCCCCAAACTCTCTTCCACATGCGGGGTCCCACAGGGCTCCTTTCTGTCTCTGCTGCTCTTTAATCTCTACATGAGACCTCTGATCCATTCACTAAAAAACAGAAATAACACTGTATTCAACTACGCTGACAATCTCCAGATTATCTTCTCTCTCAGCTCCCCCAATGCTGTGAGTGAGTTTCAATCCACCATGCTTCACATCCAGCATTGGATGGATGTGAACCAGTTGAAACTTAACCCTGGCAAGACAGAGCTGGTCTTGCCTGGGAGTAGCAAGAATAGCTGGGGTATGCAATTTTGGCCGCCTGAACTCGTGCCCCCTCCCACTGCTTGTCCCTCTATGAAAAGCCTGGAGGTTACCATCGATGCCGACCTCTCGCTTTGCGGGCAGGTGGGCTCCGTGATGTCCTCCAGTGTACATCAATTACAGAAAATTAGGAAAATAGCACTCTTGTTAACCCACTCTGCTCTAATTCAGGTGGTGTTAGCACTCATACTCTCACGGCTCGATTTCTCCAATTCGATCTATCTCGGCCTTCTGCTCGGTCTGCAAAAAAGGCTTCAAATGGTCCAGAACCAGGCAGCCAGACTGAAACATAAACAACCTAAGTGGTCGTCAGCTAGACTGTGCCTTGTACAATTTCATTGGCTCCCGATAGCTCACCGAGTATCCTTCAAGACAGGCTGCTTAGCCTTTAAGGCCTTGCACGGAAACAGCCCCAGATTCATCAGCTGCATGCTCACCAAATACATCCCGCGGCGTAGTCTCCGCTCTTCTCATCACCTGCTGCTTACCACCTCCTCTTTCAGATGGAAACGTCTGGGAGGTTGCAGCTTCTCTCACCTCGCCCCCAGATTCTGGAACTCTCTTCCTCTGGCTCTGAGAAGCAGTAATGACCTCCTCAGCTTCAGAAAGTCTTTAAAGTCATGGCTATTTGAGCAAGCGTATGCCTAGTATCCTGGTCGTAACAGCCTTAAGTACTCAGCACCATGAAACATTCGGGTGTACGCGCGCTTAACAAATACCTACTAACATAACACAATGATCAAACTCAACTCCCTTCTGGAGATCTCCCGACCACCGCACTCCTCCGCCGCAGACGTTGACGGCGATTGACGAATGACCCGACAAAGGTGTGGCTGGCATAACAGAGGATGCCAGGAAGGCCGGGGGAGGCATAAGTACCCTCCCCTACCTCGGCATGCCGGAAATGACACGCCTAGCAAGTCCCTCCCTGAGTCCAACCACTAGGAGGGGTGGTGTTTTAACCCAAATGGCACTAAAGGGCCACCCTTTTAGGGGGCAGCCACAGTACCTAGGCAAATGAAAGAAAGCTGTGCAACCCCCTTCAGTTGCAGGTCACTGGTGTCTGTGACCTATGACGCCAGTAGTCAGGCTACCCCTGAAGAGTTGCCCTCATTATCTGCAGCGACACACCAAGGGCACCAAAGAGTCTTATCTGCAGAACATGCTCAAGGGCAGCACACTACCAGAGTTACCAACTTACCCAATTTCGGCAGGAGTGTGTCGGTGTTTTTAGCCCAAAAATAAAATAGCTTTAGTTATTAAATATTTTCATCTTCAAAGTTACCCCATTTTAATGAAAATTAATGGAGAAATGTAATTCCCTGAGTTCCTTTTCCTAACTCGTTAGCTTACCTGCTCGAAAAGAAGGCCTGATGCCACGAGTACTACAGAGAATTCCTTTTGGCAAGTTACTGGGTCAATCACAGCTTGCTTTCCTTTTCTTCATATCCTCAGGAGACAAGGGTTGGGAGGAGACACTGCTTTCTGTGCTGGACCTAGTAGGAGACCTATCTCTTGAGGGTCTCCCACTCTCCTCCCTTTCTGGGGCCGGGGTCAGAAGATTTTCCTCCAATTCTAGCTCTGGAGCTGGTGCAAAGTTATCCTCCTCAGCCTCCAAGTCCATTTACTCTTCCTCAGGGTCATCCACCTCTTGCTCCGCTGGTGTGACCTGCATCCTTCTGAACTCCTCAAAGGGTCTGAGGTTTATCTGAAGGTTCACTTTGTTGGTCTTCCTTCCCATATTGACCCCATATTGACCCCTCTTTCCTTGCAGAGTCTGTGCAGCTCTACATGCTGAGTTTGTCAGTGCTGCTCAGCTCAAGGTTCATTGTAGCAGAAAAGGATGTAGGCAAGACTTACATTTGGAAAAAGCAAAAGAGACTAATCAAAGAAAATGTAAAAAGAAGTCTACTCTGATATTAAGTTATTTATATGAGATTTTAGTGTTTCACACAATTTTGAGTGGAACTGCACAAGTATTGGATCCCACTACTAAACACAATTCAAGAAATTGGGAAATTGGTGGAGGGTGGTGGAAGCCCCCCTCAACTACAACCTCAATCCTTGTCAGGATGAACAACAAAAGTCACTAAATTAACCTGTGCTTACCTCTCTCGTAGCTTGGCACAAAAGCAGTTAGGCATAACTTAGAGGGAAAGTGTAAAGTAGTAGGCAACACACAAACAATAAAGTGAAACCACAACACAAGAGAAAATTCCAAACCACTTTAGAAAAATATAGAAAATGTTAATAAATAAAATGAGACCAAAATGGCAAAATCTATTCAGCAGAAACAGAGTTTTGCAAATCCATCTGGCTGTGCTAGACCAGGGGAAAGTCACTAGTTCAGGCCAACCGTGAGGGAGCGTAGAATGGATACAGGAACAAGGTTACGCCCTCTAAAATGTTCACTTTCTCAAAGTCTGGTGTGAGGAGTACAGTCAAAGAAACCCCAAAGCAGGTCAAGCAGCAAAGGCAGTCGTCGCTGTAATATGAATAGCTGTGTGAGCATATCGGACAGTAAATGCTGGAGCTTTGCATTGGCTGTCACCCCAGCTGTCATTGCTGTAGCGCTAAGTGCAGATCTTGCATTGCTGGCTGTCACTGACAGTCACTGTGGCACGAAGAGTCAGGTCAACCTGAGAAGCACCTCTTGGGGATCAGGGAATCAATCTTGCAGAGGCAAACAGGGCTCAGTCTGGCAAGTTGCAGTTCCTAGCAGGTCCAGTTGCAGCAGGTTAGCTGGGCAGTTGCAATGTGGTCTCTGGAGCTTGAGGCCTCTGAAGAACAAGGCAGGCCTCAAGCAGCAGAGCAGTCCTATGGCAGGGCAATCTTCTGGAGAGCAAGGCAGTTCTTCTTCTGTAACGTCCACAGGTCCAGGAGTGTAGTGATGAGTGCCTCAGGAGTTCCAAAATGTTCACTTGGTGCCTGTATTTGAAGTGGAGGATTCCCTATATTATCCCTAAATATGCTTCTGAAAAGCTCTCCATTCCACTTTCAAGGCTCCAAGAATTCTGGGGTGGCAAAAAAGCTGTTACACATATGCTTTACTCTGCGTAGTGCCAGTCAGCAATCAAAAGTATTTTCTAAGGACAAAGAAGACTACAGATGCTGTACATCCATAGATGTACCTGCCACAGTTGAAGTGATTGTGTTATTTGCATATAAAGTATTAACATGGTAGGAATATAATGAAATTGAAAGGTAAAGGTAAAGTGTGGATGGAGGCTAAGAAAATGAGTGCTGGGAAAGAGGCTTTTTTGGCAACAGATCAAACAAAGAATGGGGGAGTACTGAGGAAGTCAGATAGAAAGGTCAGCTGAGATGTCAGACTTTTCAGGGTTGTTAAAGTAGGTTTAAGTGTTCCAGATTGTTATCAAAACACAGGAAAATGAAAACGAGAAATTACAAAAATTCCCAAATTATGTGTAAATGGGTTATTTTCAGAGGTATAGGCATTAAACATAAAATTCAATTCAATTCATTTCAAAGTGTATTGTTTTAAGTCAATAAAAAAATAACACTGATGTCATGTAAAAAGGAACTATGTAACATGATACATAAAATAGAATAAAATGTGACCCTTGATTACAAAAGGTTTCATAGGTGTTATAGTTGCCACAGAAACTTGGATTTCCTAAATGTTTGATGAAACACAAACTATTGTGATTGTCATTAATAAAGTGCCATACTAGTATTAGCACTTAAGCCATAGTAATAACAATAATAAAAACAGTCATTTTGTCCTCAT
Source organism: Lissotriton vulgaris (assembly GCF_964263255.1). Taxonomy (NCBI): domain Eukaryota; kingdom Metazoa; phylum Chordata; class Amphibia; order Caudata; family Salamandridae; genus Lissotriton; species Lissotriton vulgaris. The sequence goes on from NC_141695.1 coordinate 1,314,942,064, forward strand.
AAATAAAAAAAATGAGTATTATCAGTAAAGTGCCGCAGTACTGTTGAAACCTAAAAAAGCCACCTAGACTTGTTAACAGATGGTCGTGGTAAAGTGCCATAATGCTACCTTGCGCCAAAATATTTTTTTTTGTTTTAAAGAAAATCATCATATGTAATCATTGAGTGTATACTGGTTCCCGGAGACTGGAACTTTCTAAGTAATGATAATAATAAGAGGATTCATAAAGCGCATAGCCACGTCAAAATGACGTGTCCCAGGGTTAAGGTTTCAGTCCAACAATGCGGAGCAGAAATATAAGAATCCTGAACTAAGTTAAACTAAAAAAATATGTTTTTACATTCTTGCAAAAAGATGTTTCAGATTTTTCGTGCCTAAGCCGGAGGGGAAGAGATTTCCACATCTTAGCTGCCAAATAACTGAAGGAGCAACCTTCAATACAGACTCTTTTAATTCTAGGAATGCATGGAAGAGAAGCTTCAGCTGATCTCAGATTTCTTTTAGGAAGGTAAGGTGTGGTCAGAGAAGGAAGGTATTTAGGGCCTTCATTATTGAATACTTTGTGGAACTAGCACATGCCTTTAAAGGACATCAGATTCTTAAAGGAAGCCAATGCAGAATTATCAGAGCTGGGCCTGATTGTGCATCTAGGTAGATGTAATAACAGCCAAGCTGCCATGTTCTGCACATTCTGGAGTATCCTTAATCCTCCCTGAGACATCCCAACATGCGGGACATTGCAGTAGTCCAGTCTAGACATGATTAAAGACTGTACCACTGTCTTCCAGGCTGCTTATGGCTGGATAACAAGGATTTGTTTCAGGGTTTTTAAAATCCCAAAGCATTGCCCTGCAAGTTCTCGTGATTTGAATATCAAAAGAGAACTCTGAGTCAAACCAAATGCCTACATTTTTTACTTTTGGTTTAGGTGTGGGTACATTTCCCAGAGAGTCAGGCCACCAGGCCGTTGACCATATTGAAGGTTGTTTGCCAAGGATGAGGACCTCGGTTTTACCGGCATTAACACCTTCGATGCTCATGACGAGCTCAGCACGTCATGAGCCACGGTGCTCGTGTGCTTGTGTGCTCATGACGAGCTGAGCTCGTCATGGCCGTTAGAACGCTCACAGCTGGGCTAATTCCCCTGCTGTGCGAGCGTTCTAAAGAAACAGGTGTGGCCATGACAAACTCAGCTCGTCATGAGCACACAACCACCGTGGCTCATGAAGAGCTGAGCTCGTCATGAGCACGGGGCACTGTTCGCGCCCCCCTTCCCAAGGGGTTAAGATTGAGACAGCTAAGGCTCATCTGTTCAGCCACCTCTGACAGGCAGGTGCGAAGCTTCACTGCAGAGTTGGATGCATTTTGAGACTGCTTGATTATCTGCTGTGTGTGGTCTGCGTACCGCACGATGCAAAAGTCATAGCGCTCGACGATATCAGCCAGGAGGCGCCTGTACAGATTTAATAGTTTCGGACTCAGACAAGAACCCCGAGGCACCCCCTGCTGTAATGGAAAAACCTGCAAGGGGGAGCCTGATGGCCTACTTCCTTTTCCTGGAAGCAGAAGCACGAGAGCATCAGCTACAAATACACATGACCCGGCTTTGAGGTGAGACTTTCTTCATAAACATTTTTACAACATCCGCTCCACACACATTCCCCGCGTCCACGACCCATCCAGCGTTCTTTCCAGCATTTACCACCTCACAGCTGTCCAGCCCCTCCAGCACTTCTCAATGGCTCCGGCTGTGCTCCCATGCAAAGCAGGCATTCCACTCATGTGCCAAAGGCACATCCATAGTTGCAAAGCAGGCGTACCACTAGTGTGCCATAGGCGCATACGTAGTTGCGACGCATGCCATAACATTGCATTCCATTCCCATGCATACTAATACTAGGGACATTGCAACAGTAGAGTAGGTGTTGCATAGCAGAGACATTAATATCACTATTCTCACATCAGTGAGTGCAACCAAAAACTAACCTTTGCACCTCAAACCCAACTATGAACCCTGGCATTCCTTTTTGAGCCCCCATAACACACCTAAAAATCTAATTTGACACAAATGCACACCCCAATTTCCATATTTTACCCCAAAACACCCCCTAAATTCCATATTTTACATCCGAAACCCATACCCACCCGAAAAACTTTAAATTACCCAACTACTGGCCTCACAATGCGTTGTCATCAAATGCGATGTAAAGGCACCTGCGTTGTCGGAGTTGCGTTGTTGACGATGTACTGCCTGCGTTGTGATGGTCATCTTCCCTGCCAAAGGCAACCAATTGGCTACGTCCTTTGCATCCGTCTGCCCCTGGACCACGCTCTGCACCAAGGAGCCTTCCTCTTGGACACTCCACCTCTATGACGCCAGAACCCTCATTGCCATCCACCCTGGACACCACCTTGTCTGTTAGGACCAACCTCTGCTCCAGACTAGACATCGCCATCACTGACCGCTGCAGTATCGCCCGCAAGGACCATCAAGGAGGAGGCATTGCCATCACCTACAGAAGCACACTCAAACTGACCATGCACTCTAATGACCCAAGGGTGACCATGTACCACCTCAACTCCCAGATCTGGCCAAGCCCAAGCATATCCTCTGCAGCACCCTCATGTGTAGGCCCCTCGGGCCATGGCCCCCCATTCTCCAATACCATTGTAGACCCCATTGCACCCCAGAGTCTCCCATCCACCGACGAGTCGCCTACTTGGTGAACTCAAGTTCCACCTGGACAACCCCAGTGACCAGAACACCACCCCTTCCTGGGGAAGGTCCCCTACATCAGACGCAAACAGCAAGTCACATCAACATGCCACATAGCAGGACACCAGTCGAGCACGTCACCTCTGCCAGCGGGAACTTCAACCACAGCCACAACACCGGACTCTCATGGACCGACCATCATTGGTAACATCACGTCTTCACCTTGCCCACAGGACGCCATCGCCATCATCTCACCCCCTTGCAGCTGGATGAAGGCCACTGAAGAATGGCTCGTCCACACCCTCCACAACAACACTCTGCCAATGCTTCCAAACAATGACACCGCAGCACGCAACCACCACCGAAGGATCTCCAGCTGCGCCGACATTCGGACATCCCTCATGAACAGCACTGCTTCAGTACCTTCAGCCTGCCTGATAGCAGGTGTGAGGGTGTCGCAGTCCACAGGGATAGGCTGGCCCCATGCATTGCTGGAGTTGCGTCATTGTTGTAATACGACTGCAGCAATGCATGACTTTAGCGCAGACAGATACATCAGGATTCCTGACGTATCTGTCATTACTTGCGTCATGGAGTGCTGTCCAGTGAATACAGCACATCCATGCTGTCGTGAGAAGGGCATTGTGACAAGTGTTGCAAAGCTGTCTTGTTGCAGCTCTGCAACAATTCTCATGACTGGGGCCCAGGAATGCGCACTTTTTTATTAATGGTGCGCATTCCTGCACTGTAGTTTTGTCGCAGATCAGTGCTGCAATATTGCTTGCAGCGCTGTCCAGCACCAAAACATGCTGAGATGTGGCCCCAAGGATTATACCCATTTTTAAGACCAGCTATTTTCTTGTCTTAACTGCAGTTAGAGCTAGTTTTTTTTCGCTAACTCCGCTATAATGCCTTGTGAATATGCCCCTGAGTACTATGTACTTGGGGTTGTCTCTATGTACAACCCCAAGTACTTGTAACTGTTCAATTCTTCTAGAATTTTGTCTCAGAGCTTGATTCTGAGTGGTGGCTCAGTCTGATTTCTGATGGACATTTGAGCCTGACATAATCTGCTAATTCAGTAAGTGGTCATTTAGAGTCCCACTCTTGTTTGGCTGAGTAAGACTATGTTGCCTGCATAGGAAAGGAGTGTGAAGCTCAGACTGCCTAGACATGGAAGATGAGAGTGCAGGCAAGTGCCACCTGCTCTGTGAAAACACGGAGCGGCTGCAAGCAGCCGGTACGTGTTATCACATGAATGTGCTGACCTGGGCCAGTGCGAGTTCGGGAATGCCCTGGTGCAGTGCATTTACCGTACTAGAGCGCATTGTAATTGCTTGCGCTGGGCGCACCTTTTAATCGGTGCGCCCAGCGCAAACAATCACAATGCATATTATGGCCCCGGTGTTTCTATGTCATCTGATCCTGGGGGCAGTTGCTCAACTCTGGCATGTGCCTACTAATTGTCGTTTCAGCCATACATTTTTTCATTCAATTTGAGATACTCATTAAAATTACTGGTATAGTGCTTAACTTGTCAATAATTGGAACACATCCACAGTCTACTTGGTCTGATTGAACTGGCAGGTTCTTCTTTTGCACTCTTGTTATCAAATCTGTCAATTTTTCCTGTTTTGCATTTATGCCGGAGAAATGGGAAGCTATTACTTTCATGAGATCAATCTGAATGTCTGAATGTCCAACTTATATCACTGCATATTGAGCGCTGTGATTGTTGCTTGTAAGGTGTTTAATAGTGAGGTGTGTAAGTTTGAGATGTTCTCCGCTTTTAAATCTAAGATATCATGGTTCACTTTGTCCTCGATGTCAATGCATGGTTCTTTCATTTCTCCGATTACCTTTAGTGCTGACGCGTGAAGGGCATTACTTTCTTTACCATCTAACTGGGCCCTTATTACAATTACTGAGCCACGTCTTGACAAATTCTGACCTTTGCTTGGGTCCATTTGGGTAGATTGTTCCAATGGACATAAAATCTATCTTCGTGGCTGTGCGCACCTACAGAGATTGTCTTCCAGATTGATGGTCCTAACCTCCAGTGCCTGTATAGGTCCATGTTGTTTTTTTAATGAAATTGAGTACAACCAGGAGTTATCCACCTCTTCGGTAGATTTACTAATGCTAATACAGTTATTTTCCTGCGTAGAGGACTGGATTGAGTTTGGTCTTGGGGCAGGTCTTGGCGTTGAATATTGGTAGTTTGATGCATGGACCTATGCCTGGATCGTGATTATATTGCCAGCTTACATTTCACTCATTGCTGGGGTTATTATTTATCCAAAATCTTTTGAAGTTGTAGTAGCCCGTTGATCAAGGCATAGTTTGAGTCTGGCTTTTGAGGGTTAAGTGGGTTTGGCAGACCCACGATGTTTCCTGTTGTTGAATAGATGGCTTGTCTGAATCCTTTAGAAAGGTAAATTTACCATTATAATTCATTGTCCCGAATAGTGTCCCGATTGGCAATATCAATGGTCTGCCCTGCACTGCACTCGCTTTTGTTGGGTTGCCTGATACCACATCTGTCTTGGGCTTCCTTGCAGACTTTATTTTGGGTCTGTCGCTTTTGCGCAGCTTGTTGTCGAACCTTGCCTGATTTCATATTAGTGATTTTGTTAAGGTGCTTGATTTATTGTTGGATTTGGGAGGAAGGGAATAATCACCAAGCCCACAAACCGCACCCCAACCTATTAAGGCTATCTTCGCGAGGTCAGTCTCAACCCAATGTGGGTGTGCTAACATTACTCTACCGTAGACCACTGTTGGATACCCTTGCTTGATTCTTATGATTTAAAGTTCACAGTAAGCTTTGTGGAGGCCGTGTGTCCAGCCTTCAGGCCAACCAACAACCACTGCAATAGCAATTTTCCTTTGGAGTCTCTATGCGAGTTTATTCACTGGTTGTGGTGGAGGGACAGCTGAAGTAAGCTGGTGCCAGAGGTCAATGGTATTATATGCTCTTCCCCTGTGGCGTTCTGGTAAATATACTGACTTCTCTGTTATGAAGTTCACTAACTAACCCCTCCTTTAGATATTTGGCCTTGGTTGCATTGGCTGCATAGGGAGTTTGGCACGCGCATGCATGGTCCTCGTGAGGAGTGAAAGGCCTCTCACGAAAAAGGGAAGGGATGAATGCAGCTTGAGAGGAAGGGCCCTGGGAGAAGAGATACCATGAGCCTCAGGGTGCACCAAGACTTGACATGGACTGGGTGCCTCCACTGCTGTCCCTTACACTTCCCTCACTGCTCAAATCAATCCTTCTTCTCCTTACCTCACTCCTCGTGTCCAGCTGTGAGTGTATGAGGCAGCGAGTGAAATCAAAGGGCTGTATCAGCCAGGCGGTAAGGTGGCCTGGTACTGTCACAAATGCCTGATTCATCAGGATGCATCAGCCAGGGCATGGTGAGGTGCAGTGCAGGTGCGGGGCGGCACAGGACAGGGAAGACTGCCCTGAACGATGTTGGCTGCCATCGGTAGGCTTCGGTTGACCCAGAGACTCAGCACTGGAGACCTCGATGTCCAGACTTGCCTTGCCCAGGCTTGCTTTCTCTTGCTATGCCCCTGGCACACTCTGCAACTATTTGGGCATTAAACTACACTATCTACCTCATTTTGAGTTCAACAACTTCTGATGCAACACTGTTGTTTGTGTTGTTCGCGTTATGAAATTACAACAAACCCTTAATAAAAAGTACATCATTATTACTCAAGCACCAATGGTGTTTCAATACTGTTGTCCAAATATGCCCTTGCAGTGTATGGATGATGGCTTTGACTGTGGAGGGAGATATGTAAGGGAGAGCATCAATTACAACTGTATTCAACAAAATGTCATTCACATTTGTGAGACCAAGTACATCAAATGTAAGATAGATTGGTTTAGAAAAGGGTATTTTTACTTTGGCTTTGCCTAACTGAGGCTGTGTAAAAGGTCTGGCTTACAGCAGGGTGCTGCACCCATTCCACTGCGGGCGGGCAACCCCAGCTGTACAGAGTCATTGCCAGGCATACAGGGATTGGGTTCGGGCCAGTTCTGGGGCCAAGCCCTGTGCCCAACATGCTGTGGGTTCCAACCCCTGCTGTGTATGACCTTCATCGAAGTAAAGCAGTGGCTGGGTAAAGGGCCTGGCCTAACCCACACGAAGTGCCCATGTGCTCCATAAGCCTTTAGCAGTACACATCGGGTAGAAGGTAAAGGGCCTAGGTGGACGCCAGGCCCAGCATTACTCTCACAGTGGACAGCCAACCTCCGTTGCACATAGCCTTTGACCACAGGCTGAAGGATCCATGTGTCCAACACACTGGATTGACTTTCTAATTTTTGCAATTTTTTAATGATTTGTAAAAGACAACTGATTTGCAAGTCTGATATCGCAGATTTGCAATTGCCTTGTGAAGTACGAATCCTCCGCATCAAAAATGGCCTTTGGCTGTGAGCAGCAGGGGATGGGCACATGGTCTGGTCTGTGGCAAGACCCCGTTCCAAATCTGCCACAGGAAGTCAACCCCCGCTTCAAGCACCCTTAAGCCAAGCACAGAGCGGGTTGAGTATGGGGCCTAACTACAGGTCAGGCCCTACGCCCAAGACATTATGGACCAGATACAGGATGCCTTCGGAATACCTATGTGGCTGATAGCGAGACTCAGGTAATGGGACTGCCAGTGCTGAATCCATAAATGTTCTTGATTAACTACCTGCGACTTTGTCATTAACTGCATAAATGATCATTATAGCATGGGCTTAAGATAAAGTGATATATCTGATTAATGTGCCACGAAAAGGCCCATAGTAAGCTTTAATTGTTGTACAATATATGCAACGAACAATAAAGATTCTAGTTTCCATATAGACTTAATCTTGGGATCAACAAATCAGAATGGATATTTAATGCTGTGTGATGACTTTAATTGTATCCCTGATGTTAAAGCGCAAAATTATAAAAAAAATTAAAGAACTCACAGAGGTCCTTGGTCTGACTAACGTTTGGTGTTGAAATAACCCATCTGTGCGGGGATAAACATTATATTCTATAATAAATCCAAAACTCTGCTGAATGGGGTTATTTTGTAACATTTACAACTTTTCAAAGCAATCATAAACCTCATCAACGGGAAACATCATTTACCCTGCAAGCGAAAAAACACATGCCATTACAACGCAACCATTACAACGACTGCGTTGTTACATCGCATGCCATTACAACGCCTTGCTGTAGGAGTCAGAAGGTTTTGGATTTTAAATCTAACACCTTCCCTACTGTTTCACAGACTGGAGTTGGAAGAGTAAATTATACTATTAAAACAATCAGCGCCTCCCTACAGCAAGTTGTTGTAATGACTTGCGTTGTAATGCTATGCAATGTAACAACATGCATTGTAATGGCATGTGTTCTAAATGCATGCACTATAACGTGGCCCATTCCTCATCAACACTTAGCTCTAATCTTTCTTTTGATCCCTTAGTCGGTTAGATTTCACACCTCCCTATAAATAAATGCTAGTGGACATTTGTATGGCTCATCTCTCACATTTATTTCTGTTTTTAAAGCCCCACATGTCTGAGTTAATTGCAAATCTGCATCATCTATTAGTTTGCATAAACCGTGTGGGATCCACCTAAAATCTACCACTTGCATCACACAGCTACACAATGCAGTGAAAAACAAATCCAGCTGTAGAAAAGAAAGCAATCACTCTACAACGCTGCAAGTACATGAATTTATGCACGCTGGAATGTTATGGAATGCTATTGGAAAGGCGGGAAACTTAATCTAAAATTTGTATCAGAACTTTTAGAATCCCGTCCCAGGTCGATTAGACCTTTGTACCTGCCATAGAGTGTAGTAGGCAATCTTTTTCAACAAATCAATTCGGATCACTTCCATCTCCTTCCCCAAAGAACCACTGACAAAAGGTCAAGTTTGAAAATGTATTATAAAGCCAAAAGCAATTGTGTATATAAACACCTCAGTAAATGGTTCAGCAACTACACAGGTACTAGTACAAACATAATTCTACGAAAAAGTCTCAAGCGACTGAGAAACAATACTAATATAATTTCCAAGACCACCAGGCTTGCAAGAATTGCTATAATCTGGGTCTTGGTAGGCATGGAAGAAAAGAAGAAATACATCAAGATAAGTCTGTCCCTACACTATACTAGGTGTCATCCCTATAACCAAGTTCTCTCAGCCGTGGTGACTTCCAAAGAAGTTCACTCACTCAATTCGGACTTAGCCTCTTGCGTTCATCTCGCAGAGCAGCTCTCTGCCTACCCAGCATCTTTCTTTGCCCTCGTGCGCTTCTACTCTGCTCTCCTCCCGGGGTGCTGTCCCTAATACGAAACCCACAATTCCGTTGACACGCCCCAAGGGACGCCCCTCTTCAGAGTATTAGTTTTCAAAGGGTCTTCATCTTGATGTCTTCATCCTTGTTCGTTGAAAAACGGCCTTGGGTCCCACAGTCGTCTCCTCTTGAAGTTGCTTCCCTAAAATTCCACAGCCACTCCTCTGGGTCTGTAACTACCATCCTAACTCTCATACACAATGGGCCCTTCTTTACTATCTTTGGTTAACCTTGCACCTGCAAAGGAACGCACATAAATCGATTCGCATTAACATGCTACGTGCAATTAATTCTCTAAGGCAACCTTCTAGGAAAAAGGTAGTTCCATGATTTAACTTTAGCAGACACATTCCTAGCTCGGCCTACACAATCCGCTATCCCCTCCTGGGCCTCTGCATGTTTCGAGATGTCACCCCCTAACTTTGGCAAACAGTTTTACTCGTTAGGCCTACATCATTATAGCAAAAGAAAGAATACATTTTCCAACTAATCACTTCTATGTCGTTACATGAATACAATAATGAATTACTAAACATGCATTGGAGTACATGATGCCTCTTTAGACATCCTTTAACTGAATTAGCATTTCCTTCACAATTACATTTCTAGGTTACATGGCATTAAGATTTCAAAAGCACGTTATGTTATATCTATGGAAAATTCTGGTACATGAGTTCTTAGATTTGTGTCACACTTAAACATGATTATAAGCCTCTATATATGCGGGTGCAAGTTTCTTGTGAATATGATGCACCCCTACAATTTCTAACACAGTTTTGCGCTCTCTCAGTCCCCCCTTTGATGACCTGTGTCATCACCACCATCCCACATTCCTTTAGGGTAGGGACCAATTTTAAACAGCACTTGTTGCAACATTTCCTCGCCTGAGCATTTCTAAAGCTCTTAAGCTTCGGTATTGATTGTCCTGCAACTCCTACATTCTCTGTGCCTGTCCCCTCACCATTCTATCCAACCTATTGGACCTATAGCATTTGTACAATCTCAACAAACCCCATATTCCAACCACACAGGCCACTATGATGAGGAGAGGCTCCAAAATGTATTCAAGAAAACTCTTACCCAGGTTTGCAAACCAATTTCCAAGGCCTCCAAGACCCTTGCCAACCTTTTCCCATGTGTTTTCTTGTGTCAAATCGTTAATCTCATAGCGGATTGCAGTAATGTTGCGTATATATTTCTTCAGATCTTTAGAATTATCCGGAATATACGTGCAACATTCCTGGACCTTCAAAAGTTTACAGACTCCGCCCTCTTTTGCTAAAAGGACATCTAAAGCAAGGCGGTTTTGTAAAACCATCGCCCGTATCGACAACATCTCACCATGAATCAACACCAGTGATTTTGCCGTACTCATTGACAATTCATCCACCACTGTTGCTAATCTTCGTATCTTTACATCATTTAAAATCACTCCCAGCATTGGTATGGCAGCTCCAAACACATCCCCCACTATTGCAGCAGCACTTTCTCCTCTCTTTACTCTTGTTAACTTGCCACCCTCAACTTGAGCAAAATCCTCAGTGTGATATATCTTGGGAAAGATAATCACCAGGTAACATGTCCCATACCACTTATCCGGCAATCTCACGTATGCATTTCTTCCACAAACAAAATACACCGTAGGGATCACTTGCACCACACTCTTCAGAAAGTCTTTAGTATAATATTCTAATTTGAAAGTGTGTTCACAAGGTGTCTCACCCACATACACATTTTCGTAGTATGTCTTTGGCCTATGCAAACACAACTTCCCCTTCTGTACAACGTCTAAGGCTATTGGACCATAACTTCCCTTTGACTTGTGTCCAAGCTCTTCATCCGTCCAATCTACCTTACCCTGACCTGACGTCTGTAACTGCTTCTGTTTTTGATATCTATCCTCAACCTGCTCTACAAACTTCTTCTCTACCTCTGTCAATGAGCAGATCAAGTTGTGTCGATGTGCATATGAGGTATCTATGGTTTTCGTTGGAATGAAAAAATATCTAAGTCTATCCTCAGACTTATAATAATCCCACCTGTTCAAATGCTTATAGTTTGGGACTTCTGGTAACACAGCATCATAATTCGAAAAGAAATATTCAAAATGGGATCTCCCATAAAATATGCTAAGCATCAAACTACATGAAATTTCCATACGTTAATGGCAGGTGATGGTATCTAATACCCTCGTCTACTGAAGCTGGCAATTGCATACACACGTAACAATCTTTCGCATCCATCGCATCAATATACTCATACAACAGTTTAGCGTAAGCATTTTTCCCAAAGTTTCCTTTGGACAAGTCAGCAAGAAATCTATGGCTTTCTTCAGCTAGCAAAGCTTTCTCGGCTCCTATGTTTACCTCTTTGTGGCTAGGAGGGGTAGGTGTAGGTGTTCCTTTGACCTCCGCTTCCTGCTCTTGTGGTGCTAAATAAGAAACTAAAACTACAACAAATATAAAGAAAATCACTAACCCTAATAGTGTACCTATAATACATTTTGCCCTACGAGTCGGGTTCCCAGCCTCCATAGTCTCAGACAGTGTGATTCGATTCCAGCAGCAACACAAAGTCTTGGCAATACAAAGTCTCTTGCTTGGCTTTATGAATTTCCTCGAACCACCTCTAGAAGCAGGGATTCCCTTTCAAATCTTTATTTCCATTTTGCATTCAGGTGACCCTACCCTTCTCCGTCCTCTAAAGGGTGTCCCTAAATTTCTTCTTCTTCCACTCGGCTCTAAGTATCTTCTGTAGCTATTTACAAAGTCTTTACTGCGCATCAATGATAAGATTTTCTCCTAGTGCACAGAGTACGTAGTCTAAGAGTTCCATATGAAGGACTATTGAATCATAGGCATGTATTTCAGGGCCAAATGTAGGAAAAGTCAATCTGTTTAGGATCAGGTCACTTATCTTGCTTAGGAAAGGGGGATTTGGGACGGTGATTGTCAGTAAGCCTTCAATTTCCAATCCAGGTACCAACAATATCACTTCCAACTTATAGTTCGGGGCCGTATCGGTCACCAGCACCGACCTCACCCTCCCTGATCTCAGTACACCTGGCATTTGTCAAAGGGTAGGTCCACTCCGGAGTGGCGTATCTTCTGCAAGGTACTCTCACCCTCCTTGATCTCCTCGGACCCTTTTCCTCTGACTCTTGGTCTTCTATTTCCGGGTCTGATTCTTCGGATACAGGCGCAAGATCTTTTTCAGAGGTCAACCTCACATTCAACCTCTTCCGCCTTTCAGGCCAGCTTGCCTCCGTGCCCTTTACTCCTCTGTTCCTTGTCGGCACAACCTGCTCATCTCGACCTTCAACTTCTCCAGAGTTGGGATCACCCTCACAGCAGCTTTCCCATTCGGAGGCAGATTCAGTGTCACTGCCGTTATGATCTCCTTCAGCTCGGTCGGGTGAGTTACCAGCCTCTTCAGACGCCCCCACAGCTTGACTTGTCCCCTCTTGTGGATCTTCCTCCACGGCTGGATTTTCTTCAATGAGAGGAGCTGTTTCTTCCAGGGGCGCTGGGACTCTTCGGGTGTGGGAAGCGTGGATCCAATTTGGCAGTCCTCCACACTTTACAGCAGTGTTCATCACCAGGATGACTTGGAATGGTCCTCTCCAGCGGACGTCCAGGCAGCTCTTCCTCACGTGCTTCCGCACTAGGACCCAGTCTCCGGGACACAGGTCGTGACAGAGGTCTCTAGAAGTTGGGATTTCTGCCGTCTGCACCTGAAGGGACACAGAATGGATGACGTCAGATAATACTTTGCAGTAATCAAGAATCAGATCATCTGTGATATTCAGCAAGGCCGCTGAGGGGACGGATGGCAACCTCATAGCTCTTCCCATCAGCACCTCATAAGGTGAAAGTCCCATTCTCCTGTCTGGTGTACTACGCATACTCATTAACACCAAGGGTAAAGCATCTGGCCATTTCAGAGATGTGGATGAACATACTTTCGCCATTCGTGCCTTGAGTGTTCCATTTATTTGCTCCACTATGCCAGAAGCCTCCGGTCGATATCTGCAATGCAGTCTCTGGTCAATGTTTAATGCAGAGCAGAGCATCTTCACAACTTCACTGTTAAAATGTGTTCCTCCGTCCGATTCCAAAGAGGTCGGGACCCTGAATCTAGGTACTAACTCCCTCAACAATAACTTAGCTACTGTGAGTGTATCGCACCTACAAGTGGGATATGCCTCGACCCATCTGGAAAACACACATACAATTACCAAGACATATCTGAGGCTGTTAAACTTTGGCATCTCAATAAAATCCAACTGCATTCGGTTGAAAGGCCCTCCAGACCTTCCCACATGACTCAACGTAATTGGTGTCCTCTTTCCAACATTCATCTGTTGACACGTAACACACCTCTGACACAACGCTTCTGCAGCCATTCTGAACTTCGGGTTATACCAAGTCTGCCTGAACACTCGTATCATTGCATCTCTTCCCAAGTGTACAGAACCATGTATCTGACGAGCCATCGGGCTCACCAGTTCATTCGGCAACACAGCTCTCCCATCTGCCGAAATCCACAAATCCAGATCCCCCTTGGTACAGCCAGAAGTCACCCACACTCTTTTCTCAAAATATGACGCTTGTTCCTGCATCTTCCTCAATTCATCCCAAGTATCTGCCACTTCAAGTACCATGTTTAGCTCGGTCCATCTGTGTATTCCCTCAACAACCTGGTCCGTAAAGGAGTAAGCTTGCTCGGCACAATAGCGTGCTACCTCATCCGCATACCTGTTACCCAGGGATAAAAAATCAGCACCCTTGCTATGTGCTGTGCATTTTACCACAGCAATTTCTGCTGGTCCCTGCAGAGCTTCCAGCAGTAACCTGACAAATTCTCCATTCCTGATAGGGGAACCTGATGATGTCATATAACCCCTTTGAGACCATAACTGACCGAAGTCATGAACCACACCGAGCCCGTATCTGCTGTCGGTGTATATGGTGACTCGAATCTTGTTGGCTGCCAAACAGGCACGCGTCAACGCGACTATCTCAGCCACCTGAGCAGAGTGTACTCCTTCTAAACAGGCAGCTTTGATTATCCCATGAATCGTGCAAACGGCAAAGGCCGCTCTCAACTGTCCAGCATTGTCTCTTATACATGAGCCATCTACAAAGAGAATTTCATCTGGGTCTTCCAAAGGCTCATCGACAATGTCTGGTCTCGGTTTGGTACATAGTTCAGTCACTTAAAGGCAGTCATGGTCTTCACAGTCATCATCTAAAACATTTGGCAATGGCATCAATGTAGCAGGGTTCAAAACTGAGCACCTCTTTAGGGTCACATTTTATGCGGCAAGTATAACCTGCTCGTACCGTGTGAGCCTGTTGTTAGTCAGGTGCTGCGTTTTGGTCCTTGTCATTAACAATTCTACTGAATGTGGAACGTGTACCACCAATGGATGCCCCATTACAATGCTCTCACAACGCTCAATGTTGACACCTGTTGCAGCAACGGATTTGAGACATCCGGGCAACGCTGCGGCTACTGGGTCTAAGGTAGCTGAGAAATATGCAACTGGTCTACGGGCGCCTCCGTGATCTTGGGTCAAAACTGCTAACGCGCAGCCCTCTCGCTCGCAGCAAAACAATGAAAACAATTTAGTGTAGTCAGGCATTCCCAGGGCCGGAGCACGACATAAGTCCTCTCGCAACGTAAGGAACGCCATCATACAGTCTGTGTCCCATGGTACTGAACCACTCTCGTCCTTGAGCGTCAGTTTCTGTAAAGGCTTTGCTTTTAGCGAGAAATTTGCAAAACACTGGCGACAGTAGCCAACCATTCCCAGGAACATTCTAACCTCCCTTTGTGTGGTAGGCACCATCATTTTCATTATTGCCTCTATTCTGTCTGGGGACACTTTTCTTATTCCCTTCTCTATCCTGTGTCCCAAATACTGTACTTCTGGAAGACAGTATTGTAGCTTGCTGGGAGATACCTTATGACCATTTTCTGCCAGATGGTTCAACAACGCAAAGGTGTCTATTCTACAGGCATCTTCTGTCTCTGACGCAAGAAGGAGGTCGACTATATACTGTACAAGAACCGAGTTCTGTGGCAGTACTAGACTTTCAAGATTCTTCTTCAATAATTGATTAAAGATCGATGGACTTTCTGTATACCCCTGTGGGATACTACACCATGTTAATACACGGTTTTCCAGCTTAAAAGCGAAAAGAAATTGGCTCTCCTCATGTAAAGGTATTGAGAAAAATGCCTGACATAGATCGATCACAGTGAACCATTCGGCTTGAGCTGGAATTTGAAACAATATCACTGATGGATTCGGTACCACTGGACAGCATGGAACAACAATGTTGTTTACTTTTCGTAAATCCTGCACAATCCTGAACTTCCCGCTAGGCTTTTGCAAGCCCATAATCGGAGAGTTACACGGACTGCCCATTATCTCTTTTAGGATTCCCTGTTTAATCATGGATTCAATCACAGGTTTTATTCCCGCAATTGTTTCTGGGGTCACCTTGTACTGGGGTGTTCTTGGAAAATCTGCATCTCGTCTCACTTGTATTCTGACTGGCTCTACGCCCGTGATTAGTCCAATCTCTTCTCCTGTGAAATCCCAGACCTCCTGTCTGACTGTTTCCCTCAAGTCCCAAGGGAGTTCTTCTACTGTTAGTGCAGGATACAATTCTATGCACAGACATGTATTTGCAACCTTAAAGGCAGCATCATCATCATTTGTCTCCAACTCTACTCCCTTTGGTGTACAGTAGATGGTACAGTTTAGTTTACACAGTAAATCCCTTCCTAACAGACACACAGGACTAGAATCACATACCACAAATTGGTGGTTGTCTTTGAAATTTCCTATCCTTACTGGAACTGGCTCGGTCAGTGGGTTCGTCATTTTTCTATTTGCTACACCCACAACTTGAATGGTCTGTCCTGACAGAGGCAGGTTAGGGACCACTGCGGACTGTACAGTAGAACGAGTCACACCCGTATCCACCAGAAAGGTAGTGGGGTGTCCGGCTACCTCCGCATCTACAAAGGGTCCTCTCTAGTCTATCTCTAATGCTGCTCCTAAGGCACATTCCTCTCCGTCCAGACACCTTCCTGTCACTGGGTTAAAAGCATAGTATTCATCACCGTCTATCAGGAGGGGCATCTGCTGGTATATCCTATTTCCTGCTCTGATCTTTGGTGGCTGGGGAACGGGGGCTCTAGGAGCGGAAGTCCCCCCTTTTGCCACTTTGAGCTTGACTACTGTTGATCTCTGAGTTTGGGGAGTCTGACTCTCCTCTTCCTCCTCCTGTACTTGATTCTCTGGGTTATGGGGACACTCATGCTTCCAGTGCCCGATCTCGTGACACTGATGGCACCTCGTTGTCTTTTTCAGAGTCGCCAGATCCACCCTTGGCCTTGAGCCATCCTCACTGTCCCTTTTCTGGCTGTTCGATCTTCTCCCCAACGTTCCACTTCCTGACTGACACTGTCCTCCCGATTGCATTTGGACTAGCATCAGCTTATCTTTAAGCTTCTTAGTTTGAGAATCTATCTCATCACTGCAGTATCTCGCGTACCTCAGGATCTCGTCTAGAGGCTTGTTTTGCCAACAAATCAAATGTTGCTGTATCATTAGACAGATCTCAGGTCGCAAGCCCAAAACAAACTTGGACACAAACTGTCCCATGTCCTTTGGATCCATCACATCCAGACCACTGCACTGCTTAAATATCTGTAACAGTCTCTCATAATATTCATGAACTGTCTCCTTCGGTTCTTGTCTAGTTCGATCTATTTTCACCCAATCTATGTCTTGTGCTGGCACCTTGGTTTTTAACCACGTAATCACTTGCTCATATTTTACCATCACTCTTGGTGAAGGTCCATTCGTATGTGCATTCCGTTCCGGCTCCTCTGTGGGCCACTCGACACTGACCTTGCACGCTACCCACAGATCTCCCGGAACTACAATGTCAAACAGTGTGTTCAGATCAACCCACAGTACCTTTGAGATTTTGACAAACCTCTCTACCTGCTTGTACCATTCTACTGGGTTTTCCCTCAATTTTGGAAATGTGTTTATAAAGGCAGCCAAATCTCCCCTACTCCAGGGTACGTGCACATATCCTCCATGGGCAACCTCTCTCAAGGGGTAGGCTTCTGCATGCATTAGCCCTGTTCCTGGAGAAATCTCTATAGTGCTCCGCCTAACACTCTTCTTTTTGGACCACCTTTCCTCCCACTTATTCAATTGTATCCATGTTCGGATACCCACTACTAGTTCTCTAATGTGGGTTTTTAATCCGATCACCCTCTTCTAGTCTAGTTCTTGATATGAGTACTGTAGCCTATGGCCTTCCTGCAAGGCCCTTGTCCTGGTCAAGTCCACTGAATATTTGTTCGCTAATTCTGTTAGTTTCTCGTGAGCTGCCCTAGCTCGATGAGTAACATCCTTCGCTACAAACAACAGTTCATCTGGTTCGTATAGTTCTATTCTTTCCAACGGTATTGTACCTTCCACTATCTCTTCTACCTCTGACTTGAGTCTTAGCACATCTATTCTTCTTGCCTTTATCACTGCTCTCAATGTGCCTTGACTAGAGGTCTCACTCGAGTCTTTCCCTTTACATTCCTGACTCACCCTTCTGTCTTCCTCAGGGGTGTTATGGGGAACGCTTCCTCTCCCCCATCTTTCGCAATTCCACTCTTGTCTTCTTTCTGCAGTCCCATGGTTAAACATACCCCTATTTTCCTCACTCTCACAATCTCCTTCTTGTCTACTTCCATTAGACCTGCAATGGGATACTTCCCTATTCTCCGAACTCCACTGTCTGCAATCGTCTCTTGACCTGTCGCTCTGGATATCCGCAACTGTCTCCCAGGTTCTCAAATCTGGCCTCAATTCTCTAATCGGCCGGGGCCGTGGTCCTCTCAGATCCATCGGTCTTCTCAAGCCTCCCTGTTCTCTTGAGGAATCTGCTGATGCTGCCAAAGGGGTGCTCCTTTCTATCGGTCTGGATCATTGATTCCACTTGTCTGCCACATTACTCCTACCTTCGTTGGTATTTCTTTCCCTGTCCATCTGTGGCAGACTCTCGGTTTGGGGTTGTTCTGGATTGTATACTGACACTATCGGGCCTATGGTAACGGGTACTGTAAGGGCATCTGGTAACCTCTGAGCATTTGCCCCCTCTTCGCAGTGCACTTTCTGTACAGTGAATCTTCCCACTACTCTTGCTTCCGGGGCCAGTTGAGGTACCCCCTCCCCTTCCACTGAGACGGCCCTGTTCCCTACCGGACCTAAGTCACTCTCTCTTAGGATGACACCGTCCACTGCCGATGTTCCCCTTTCTGTTGGTGGTGGTGAGGTCCCTTCTATTTCTGGATTATATGGAGGTGGTCTGTCCGACAACAGCCTCTCTATCAGACTATCTTCCGTTTCACTGTCATCATCTTCTGTACTCTTTTTCTGTGCTTCCTTTTCACTAACCAACAATGGGTACAACCTATCCCCTTCTATGGTCTGTACTCTCCATCTCTTGGCCAGTGCATCCCACCTCACGTCCTGCACCGCCCTAACTGATCTGTTCACTCTTTCTTGTCTTCTGTCCCTGTTTTTGTCATTGGCTGCCCTGATCCATGCATTCAATGCTTCGAACTGTGTTGGCCTAGGCAAAGGTCGCAAAGAAGACATAATCGCTTTGAGCTGGTACAACACCTCTAATCTGAATGTCCCGTACTTGGGAAACGTTAGTTCCTCATTCCCCTCAGTCATCTTACACCAGTTCTCGAGCCACAATATAGTATGTAACCCAACGTTCGTAGCCATGTAATGAGCTGGCGTGTCCTTGGGTGGAGCCTCTTCCCCACCCCGAGGTTCTAGCCTCTTCTCCCCAGAAAAACTACTTTGCAATCCTTTTAAACATTTCATGATCATACCTACGACAATTTCTTGTTTACCACTTTCGTTCGTTTCCCAATGACAATCCACCAATCCCAGCGCGGCTTCACTCTGGCCGTCCTATCCTAGCGCTGCTTTTCGCTGACGTCGCTCACTTCCCGCTAACCGCCCTTTCTCAGCGCGGCTTCACACTAACCGTCCTATCCCAGCGCGGCGCTTCCTGACGTCACTCTCCTCCGTTTGCAGCAGTTCCCCTCCTTTCTCCGCTCGTCTCTCGGTCATGCATGCGTCCCAATCATACGTTTTGAAATGATCACTTCCGACCAAGCAATCACTTCTCTGACTGTACGTCCACAGTCTGACTGTAATTGTCACCGACTGGCAAATGTCTGTCCAATTAAAGAACAGCAATCGCCTCTCTGATAGGTTTCATACACGCGGTAACTTCCGACCAGCGTCTGTTACCCACGCACTCACACATTCGTTCCCCCTATCTCGGTCCTGCGGGCAATCAATGGTACCTCATGATCCCCTTTCAATGGTCGACAATTACTGTGAGTGTTCGATACACCCGAACCACTTAAACTCTCCTTGAGCTTAAGATTTTCACTGGTTGCGCGCGCTCACAACCTAATCTCCTTTCACACTACAGGCACTCAATCTCCGCTAGTGTTAGACGGACCGGGAGGGTCGGCCGAGATTACGGGGAGAGGTCTCCAGGGAGAGCCGTCTCCAACGACTGTACAGATAAGTAACTTCCCCCCCACAGACGGACACCACACAAGATTGAAGGTTAACGAGACTTTATATGCACTTCTTAGGTTACGTTGATATAATACAAGGAGGTCTGGACTCAGGGGTCCCCTCGGTTCTGATCTCTGGTTGAGGAAAAGGGTAGCGGGACAGTCTTAGTTACCAATGAGTTCAATAGCTCTCAATCCTCGAGCTCGGCGTGGTTGCTGATCGGGCCGTGGAGGAGCCAAGCAGGTCCCGAGATGGATGAAGGATGGTCGACGGGCCGTGGAGAAGCCAAGCAGGTCCCGAGATGGATGAAGGATGGTCGACGGGCCGTGGAGAAGCCAAGCAGGTCCCGATGCAGATGACAGTTACAACGGTCCGCGGCCTCGCCAGCAGATCCGGACGACGGTGAAGAATGAAGGTTACGACGGCTGTGGCAGCGCCAACAGGCAGGACGATGGTGCACAGGACAGAGCTACGGCAGCGCCAGTAGTCCGTCCAGGATGAGTTCTTCTCTCGTCTCTCGACTCCAAGATACAACTGCCTTCCTGTTCTGGAGCTGCCCCAGTTATAGGGCTGGCGTGCTTTGATGTCCGGACCCTCGCACTTGGAGGTCGGGAGGTCCGGGATGAGGGAGTCCAGACACCCAGCAGGGGGGTGGAGCCAGCGCCCGGGGAGGCGATGGGCGAGCGGCACTGGCCGGGGGAGAACCATCGACACCTCTTTCTCCCATTGACTGGCCAAGTAGCTCGCTCACCTCCTGGGTGGAGGGTGGTGCCGGAATGTCTGAGGCCGGGCTAGGCCCAGGGTTGAGGTCGATCGGGGGCCAGGCGGCCTCGTGGCGAAGTGTCCAAGATGGCGGCCCGGGCTGGGCGCGTGGGTCGGTCGTGGATCGGACCCACGAGGTTATCATGCTCGGGGGCAGGTGTCCCTGAGGGGACGTAGGACGGGCAATGGTGGGGTGTGGTGCTTGTATGACTGGCTCGGGCTTGGTCGAGCCGGGGGAGAGCGGCCCGTCACGTGGCCTGTCCAACATGCGTCCCCCCCAGCTGAAGGCGGGGAGAGTTACCCATCCTCTTGGGGACTCTCTTCGTCGAGGCGGAAAAACCGGGACAGGCCATCCGCGTTGGCGTGGTCAGACCCAGGCCGGTGTTCAACGGTAAAGTCCATACCTTGTAAGGAGATGGACCAGCGTAGCAGTTTTGGGTTTTCCCCCCGCATATGCATCAACCACTGCAGGGGTCGGTGGTCAGTCTGCACCCGGAAGTGGGTGCCAAAAAGGTAGGGTCGGAGCTTCTTGAGGGCCCATACCACAGCGAAGGCTTCCCTCTCTATGGTGCTCCAGCGTTGCTCCCGTGGTAGGAGTCTCCGGCTGATGAAGGCCACCGGTTGATCAAGGCCTTCGGTGTTCACCTGGGACAGGACCGCCCCAATGCCCTGGTCGGAGGCGTCCGTCTGGACGATGAACTCCCGGCTGTAGTCTGGGGCCTGGAGTACAGGAGCGGAACACATGGCGGCCTTTAGCTGTTCGAAGGCCGCTTGACACTCTGGGGTCCAGTTCACCTTCTTAGGCTGATTTTTCGACGTGAGTTCGGTGAGAGGCCCCACGATGGTACCATAGTCTTTCACGAACCTTCGGTAGTAGCCCGTGAGGCCCAGGAAGGCTCGCACCTCAGTTTGAGTGTTAGGGGGTTGCCAGTTCTGGATGGCGGCAATTTTCAGTTGGAGAGGGGCCACTAGACCGCTTCCCACTTGGTGTCCGAGGTAGGTCACTGACCCTTGTCCAATTTGGCATTTGCTGGCCTTGATCGTGAGGCCAGCTCGCTGAAGGGCTTGCAACACTGCTTGGAGGTGGTGGAGGTGCTCGGTCCAGTGGTGGCTGTACACCGCGATGTCGTCCAGGTAGGCGGCGCTGAACTCTTCGAGCCCCGCCAGGACCTGATTGACGAGCCGTTGGAAAGTCGCTGGGGCATTTTTCATGCCGAAGGGCATGACCGTGAAGTGATAGTGGCCATCGGGGGTGGAGAAGGCAGAACGTTCTTGTGCTCGGGGTGTGAGGCCGATCTGCCAATAGCCTGCCGTTAGATCAAAGATGCTGAGGTAGCGGGCAGCGCCCATTCGGTCGACCAGTTCATCTGCCCGGGGGATGGGGTGTGCGTCCGTTCTGGTGACTTCATTCAGGCCCCGGTAGTCGACACAGAACCGGAGTTCGGGTGTGGTCCCGGGGGCGGCTGCTTTGGGGACCAGTACGACCGGGCTGGCCCATGGACTGTCGGAGGGCTCGATGACCCCGAGCGTGAGCATCTTAGTTACTTCCGCCTGGATGCAGGCCCGTACCCGATCAGGTACGCGGTAGGCCCGGTGGCGGATAGGAGGGCTGTCTCCGGTGTCCACATCGTGCACACACCAGGAAGTGACACCTGGGGTGAGGGAGAACAGGCTGGCAAATCGTGATAGGAGGGCTTGGCACTCTTGGCGTTGTTCCTGGGTGAGGGTCTCCGAGAGTCGGACCCCATCCACGGAGCCGTCTTGCTCCTGGGTCCGCAAGAGGTCAGGGAGAGGCTCGGAGTCGTCCTCAACCCCGTTGTCTGTGGCCATCAAGAGGCTGAGTTCTGTTCGTGCAAAGTGGGGTTTCAGTCTGTTGGTGTGGAGGACTCGGAGCGGATTCCGGGCGGACTCCATATCGATCAGATAGGTGGCGGGTCCCTTGCGCTCGATTACCTTGAAGGGTCCCGTCCATTTGTCTTGGAGAGCGCACGGTTCTGTGGGGGACATTACCCAGACCTGTTGCCCCGGCTCGAATTCAATAGACGAGGCGTTCTGGTCATACCATCTCTTCATGTCCTCTTGACTGGCCTCTAGGTTGGCTTTCGCTAGGTCTCTGAACCGCTGGGACTGGTTGCGGAGGGTGAGGAGGTACCGGAAGACATCTGGAGGACTCTTGGCCGGAGGCAACTCCCAGCCTTCTTTGATCAGGCTGAGTGGCCCCCGTACTGGGTGCCCATAGAGCAGCTCGAATGGGCTGAAGCCTAGGGACTTCTGTGGGACCTCCCGGTAGGCGAAGAGGAGGCACGGCAGCAGCACGTCCCACTGGCGACGGAGGGGTTCTTCCAATCCCCCGATCATCCCTTTTAGTGTGCGATTGAACCGCTCAACAAGTCCGTTTCCTTGGGGGTGATAGGGGGTCGTGAAGCGGTAGGTGACCCCACACTGTTGCCAGAGGGACTTCATGTATTTGGAAATAAAGTTCGTGCCTCTGTCACTGACGACTTCTCGGGGGAACCCCACACGGGAGAAGATCCCCATCAGGGCCCTGCCGACCACTGGGGCTGTGACGGTCCGGAGAGGAATAGCCTCAGGGTAGCGGGTGGCGTGGTCCACTAGTACTAGGATGAAGCGATGGCCTTGTCTTGTACGTGGGTCTAGGGGTCCCACAATGTCTATTCCGACCCTCTCAAATGGGGTCGTGACTACGGGAAAGGGTTGCAGGGGGGCCTTTAATTTGCGGCCGCTCTTCCCACTGGCTTGGCACGTGGGGCAAGATCGGCAATGCTGGTGCACATCGTTTCTCATTTTTGGCCAGAAGAAGTGGGTCACTAGGCGGCTGTAGGTTTTATCTTGTCCCAGGTGCCCTGCCAGGGGGACATCGTGGGCCAGATTTAACAGGAAGTCTCTAAAGCGGAGTGGCACCACTAGTACTCGGTTGGCCCCCAGCTCGGCGATTCGTTGCTCGCTGTACAGTAGGTCATTGTCCCAGTAGACCCAATGAGTTCCGGAGGTATCCCCTGCGCTTTGGGCGAGCGCTTGTTGTCGGAGTCCCTCAAGGGAGGGACAGGTCTTCTGCTCCTGACGAAATTGTTCTTGTGTGGGCCCCCCTTCTTGAGCCCACTGGTCGAGATTAGCAAGGTCGGAAGGTTGAGCAGGTTCGAGGGGGATGCCCTGGTCGGGGGTCTCGGCGGGGGCGACCGGAGGCGGAGGCGCCGGCCATTCTGGTTCTTCCGGGTGATGGTTGGCACGGGCGGCCATAGACCGGGTGGTGACGCACGCCCAGTCTGGGACGCCCAACATCCCCAAGTGTTCTTTTCGCTCCACGGCTGCCCACGGGGAGCTTTCCAGGTCATTTCCGAGGAGGCAGTCCACGGGGGCGTCGTCTCGGACCGTTACTTTCAACATGCCGGAGACCCCTCCCCACTCAAAGGGGACGCAGGCCATCCGACACAGACTCTCCGAGTTGTCGGCTGATCGTACAGGGCAGAGAATGTTCGGTAGATATTGCTCTGGGGTCACCAGATGACAGCGGACGGCTGTCACACTGGCCCCGGTGTCTCGAAGGGCTTCGGCCCGTTGTCCATTGATGCTCACCCATTGGCCGTACTTTCGGGTGTTAGCGGGTAGGGGGACCCGCGGGACCATGTCTCTTCCCCCTAAGCATGCG
The DNA here is from genome assembly GCF_964263255.1 of Lissotriton vulgaris. Classification (NCBI taxonomy): domain Eukaryota; kingdom Metazoa; phylum Chordata; class Amphibia; order Caudata; family Salamandridae; genus Lissotriton; species Lissotriton vulgaris. The sequence goes on from NC_141695.1 coordinate 1,314,966,214, forward strand.
AGAGTCATGGCGGCTGGCTCCCACCCTTGATACTCTTGCTCGTCTGTTTCTTGTTCCTCGGAGATCTGTTCTTCCCCTAGTGCCGCGGCGGCCACCTGGCGGGGTCTTGGGCTCTGATACTGCGGGCAGCTTGGGTCATTTGCATAGTGGCCGACTCGTTGGCATCGGTGACATGTAACATTGGTCCTGTATCCCGGTCGCGCCGGGGTGCTGCCCCGGTTGGCCGGGGGGGTGGTGCTGGTAGTGGGGGCGGCCGGAGTGTTGTCTCTCCCTCGTCCTTGGCCCCCTCCTCCTCCTCTGGATCGGTGGTGACCATTGTTGTTCCTGTTCTGCTCGTAGGACCCATTCCGGCCCACTCGGGTGATCTCCCACCGGTCAGCTTCGGCTGCGAGCTGCCGGGGATCGGTTAACTTGCTGTCGAGGAGGTGTTGGCGTAGTTCAATGAAGCAGTTGTTGGACAGATGCTCCCATACCATCAGATTGAACAACTGCTCGTAGGTCGTGACGTTGTTCCCTCTGATCCAGCCTTCGAAGGCTCGGCTAAAGTACGTTACATAGTCCACCCAAGTTGTACCTGGAATGCGTGTGCAGTCTCGGAACCTCTGACGGTACATCTCGGGCGTGAGGCCATAGCGAGTGAGGAGGGCCGCTTTCATATGGTCGTAGGAGGTCATCTGGTGGTCTGGGAGCTGTAACAGAGTATCGCGGCCCTCATTGAGGAATTTGCCCCATAGGCCGGCTCCCCAGTCGGCTCTATCGATCCGGTGCGCAGTCATCGCGATTTCATATGCTTTAAACCATTGCTGGATGTCGTCTTCTCGAAAATATTCTCGGACCACATCCTTGGGGATGTGCACTTTTTTGTCCGTGGTCCCGGGGGTGGACGGTCTGTCGGCCACCCCTAATTCTTTATTCTGTTTGCGCAGGTTGATCTCGGCTAGGTTCCGCTCGTGCTCGTACGTTAGTCTTTTTTCCTCGAGCTCCCTTTGCCTCTGTTTCTCCTCTCTTTCTTCTCGGAGGCGAAGGTGCTCTAAGTTTATTTTTTGCTCGGCCAATTTGAGTTCTATGTCCATCTTGAGTCGGGCCATTTCAAGTTCGTGTAGTCGGGCTTTTTCTCTTTCTTGGATCTCGTCTTGCGAGAGACCCGTTCTTTGCTCTTCAGGGGCCGTGTTGGTCTTTTTCGTGGTGCTTTGCTCCGGGGCTTCGACATCCCCGGTCTCTGCCCAAGATTCTAGGGCATGCTTAAAATCGTCCTTGGTACTTAGTCCGGTGGTAGCGATACCTAGTTCGATGCAGAACTGCTTTAGTTCACGATGGCTGTATTCCTCGAGTTTTTCCATTTGGAACTTCTCAGTTGATCCGCTCTCTTTAGTTGACATTGTTGTTCGTTGTGGGGTGAGCTACTCTCTGTACGTTATGCGGTGATTCGGATCGCGCCGCTGGCCACCAATGTTAGACGGACCGGGAGGGTCGGCCGAGATTACGGGGAGAGGTCTCCAGGGAGAGCCGTCTCCAACGACTGTACAGATAAGTAACTTCCCCCCCACAGACGGACACCACACAAGATTGAAGGTTAACGAGACTTTATATGCACTTCTTAGGTTACGTTGATATAATACAAGGAGGTCTGGACTCAGGGGTCCCCTCGGTTCTGATCTCTGGTTGAGGAAAAGGGTAGCGGGACAGTCTTAGTTACCAATGAGTTCAATAGCTCTCAATCCTCGAGCTCGGCGTGGTTGCTGATCGGGCCGTGGAGGAGCCAAGCAGGTCCCGAGATGGATGAAGGATGGTCGACGGGCCGTGGAGAAGCCAAGCAGGTCCCGAGATGGATGAAGGATGGTCGACGGGCCGTGGAGAAGCCAAGCAGGTCCCGATGCAGATGACAGTTACAACGGTCCGCGGCCTCGCCAGCAGATCCGGACGACGGTGAAGAATGAAGGTTACGACGGCTGTGGCAGCGCCAACAGGCAGGACGATGGTGCACAGGACAGAGCTACGGCAGCGCCAGTAGTCCGTCCAGGATGAGTTCTTCTCTCGTCTCTCGACTCCAAGATACAACTGCCTTCCTGTTCTGGAGCTGCCCCAGTTATAGGGCTGGCGTGCTTTGATGTCCGGACCCTCGCACTTGGAGGTCGGGAGGTCCGGGATGAGGGAGTCCAGACACCCAGCAGGGGGGTGGAGCCAGCGCCCGGGGAGGCGATGGGCGAGCGGCACTGGCCGGGGGAGAACCATCGACACCTCTTTCTCCCATTGACTGGCCAAGTAGCTCGCTCACCTCCTGGGTGGAGGGTGGTGCCGGAATGTCTGAGGCCGGGCTAGGCCCAGGGTTGAGGTCGATCGGGGGCCAGGCGGCCTCGTGGCGAAGTGTCCAAGATGGCGGCCCGGGCTGGGCGCGTGGGTCGGTCGTGGATCGGACCCACGAGGTTATCATGCTCGGGGGCAGGTGTCCCTGAGGGGACGTAGGACGGGCAATGGTGGGGTGTGGTGCTTGTATGACTGGCTCGGGCTTGGTCGAGCCGGGGGAGAGCGGCCCGTCACGTGGCCTGTCCAACAGCTAGACAATACAATACAACAACACAATACAAACCGCAATCTAACACGCATGACCCTTTTTATACTCACACTCTTACGGCCTGCTGCTTTCTGCCGCACCGTCACTCTCCGTCATCTTCCGTGGATCGCCATTCTTCGTCCGCTGCCCTATGGACGCACATCTTCGGATCTCTATGGGCCTTGGGGAAATCTTAACCTATATGGATTACCTTCACTCCAGAAGATAAACCATCCTACTCTGCTACCAACTGGAAAGGCGGGAAACTTAATCTAGAATTTGTATCAGAACTTTTAGAATCCCGTCACAGGTCGATAAGACCTTTGTACCTGCCATAGAGTGTAGAAGGCAATCTTTTTCAACAAATCAATTCAGATCACTTCCATCTCCTTCCCCAAAGAACCACTGACAAAAGGTCAAGTTTGAAAATTTATTATAAAGCCAAAAGCAATTGTGTATATAAACACCTCAGTAAAAGGTTCAGCAAATACACAGGTACTAGTACAAACATAATTCTACGAAAAAGTCTCAAGCGACTGAGAAACAATACTAATATAATTTCCAAGACCACCAGGCTTGCAAGAATTGCTATAATCTGGGTCTTGGTAGGCATGGGAGAAATGAAGAAATACATCACGATAAGTCTGTCCCTACACTATACTAGGTGTCATCCCTATAACCAAGTTCTCTCCTAACAAAAGGTGTCAGCCCTGGTGACTTCCGAAGAAGTTCACTCACTCAATTCGGACTTAGCCTCTTGAGTTCATCTCGCACAGCAGCTCTCTGCCTACCCAGCATCTTTCTTCGCCCTCGTGCGCTTCTACTCTGCTCTCCTCCCGGGGTGCTGTCCCTAATACGAAACCCACAATTCCATTGACACGCCCCAAGGGACGCCCCTCTTCAGAGTATTAGTTTTCAAAGGGTCTTCATCTTGATGTCTTCATCCTTGTTCATTGAAAAACGGCCTTGGGTCCCACCGTCGTCTCCTCTTGAAGTTGCTTCCCTAAAATTCCACAGCCACTCCTCCGGGTCTGTAACTACCATCCTAACTCTCATACACAATGGGCCCTTCTTTACTATCTTTGGTTAACCTTGCACCTGCAAAGGAACGCACATAAATCGATTCGCATTAACATGCTACTTGCAATTAATTCTCTAAGGCAACCTTCTAGGAAAAAGGTAGTTCCATGATTTAACGTTAGCAGACACATTCCTAGCTCGCACTACAAAATGGGAGTCTAGAGGGAAAGACAAATAGAGCTAGGACACCCTCCACTCTGTAAGTTAATCAACAACACCAGTCCTAGTTCTTGTGGCAATATTTAATTATTGGTCTGTAAACATTAGCGGTGGACATTCGTCACCCGAGGGAATCCTTTCAATATAAAGATAGTCCAAATGTTTCAGTCTTTTGCCTCTTTAAAAAAACAACCTCTCTGATCTATACATATAGGACAGCACAAACAAAAAATGTGAGAAAAGCGAGATGGCACCTCACGGGCGAACCACCAATGGGACCCCTGGCTGGTACTCACCAGGTTGGCCCTGTTCTCATCATTGGTGCCATCAAGCTATCCCCTCCTGGGCCTCTGCACGTTTCGAGATGTCATCCCCTAACTTTGGCAAACAGTTTTACTCGTTAGGTCTACATCATTATAGCAAAAGAAAGAATACATTTTCCAACTAATCAATTCTATGTCGTTACATGAATACAATAATGAATTACTAAACATGCATTGGAGTACATGATGCCTCTTTAGACATCCTTTAACTGAATTAGCATTTCCTTCACAATTACATTTCTAGGTTACATGGCATTAAGATTTCAAAAGCACGCTATGTTATATCTATGGAAAATTCTGGTACATGAGTTCATAGATTTGTGTCACACTTGAACATGATTATAAGCCTCTATATATGCGGGTGCAAGTTACTTGTGAATATGATGCACCCCTACAATTTCTAACACAGTTTTGCGCTCTCTCAGTCCCCCCTTTGATGACCTGTGTCGTCACCACCATCCCACATTCCTTCCTCGAAACCAACAAATCCCTCGACTCGTCACAATCCGGCTTCCGAGCCAAACACAGCACTGAGACCGCACTCATCGCAGCAACAGATGACATTCGAACTCTACTGGACAATGGAGACACAGTCGTCCTCATCCTCCTCGACCTCTCCGCAGCCTTCGACACAGTCTGTCATAGCACCCTGTTACAACGCCTCAGAAACACCTGAATCCAAGGAAAAGCACTGGAATGGATCACCTCGTTCCTTGCCGGAAGAACACAGAGAGTCCGCCTCCCACCATTCAAATCAGAGGCCACTGAAGTCATTTGCGGCGTGCCACAAGGATCTTCACTCAGCCCTACCCTCTTCAACGTATACATGAGCCCCCTCGCGGCCATCGCACGCCAACACAACCTCAACATCATCTCCTACGCTGATGACACTCAACTGATCCTCTCACTCACCAATGACCCTAGCAGCGCCAAAACCAACCTACATGAAGGAATGAAAGAAGTAGCCGAGTGGATGAAGCACAGCCGTCTGAAACTGAATTCAGACAAAACAGAAGTCCTTATCTTAGGTACCTCCCCATCCGCCTGGGACGACTCTTGGTGGCCAGCGGCCCTAGGAAATGCACCCATCCCTATGGACCACGCACGGAACCTGGGCGTCATCCTGGACTCCTCACTCTCGATGACCAGACAAGTCAACGCCGTTTCTTCGTCTTGCTTCAACATTCTTTCCATCCTCAAAAAAACATTTCGCTGGATCCCCACCAAAACAAGAAAAACGGTCACCCACGCACTGGTTACAAGCCGCCTGGACTACGGAAACACCCTATACGCCGGTACCACCGCAAAACTTCAGAATAAACTCCAACGCATCCAGAACGCATCAGCCAGACTCATACTAGACGTCCCGCGTAAAGACCACATTTCTGGTCATCTGAAAGACCTCCACTGGCTCCCCATCAATAAGAGGATAACATTCCGCCTCCTAACCCACGCACACAAGGCACTTTACGATCTTGGACCCGAATGCCTCAACACTCGACTTTCCTTCTACACCCACCCCCCCGCCACCTACGCTCTTCCAATCAAGCCCTTGCTGCTGTACCTCGCATCAACAAAACCACCATGGGAGGAAGATCCTTCTCCTACCTGGCGGCTAAATCCTGGAACTCACTTCCCATTCACCTGCGCCTCACTCAGAACCACCTAGCTTTCAGAAAGCAACTTAAAACCTGGATATTCGACAAGTAATTCCCCACCCCTCCTCTAGCGCCTTGAGACCCTCTGGGTATGTAGCGCGCTATATAAATTCTTTGACTTGACTTGACTTGACTTTAGGGTAGGGACCAATTTTAAACAGCACTTGTTGCAACATTTCCTCGCCTGAGCATTTCTAACGCTCTTAAGCTTCGGTATTGATTGTCCTGCAACTCCTACATTCTCTGTGCCTGTCCCCTCACCGTTCTATCCAACCTATTGGACCTATAGCATTTGTACGATCTCAACAAACCCCATATTCCAACCACACAGGCCACTATGATGAGGAGAGGCTCCAAAATGTATTCAAGAAAACTCCTACCCAGGTTTGCAAACCAATTTCCAACGCCTCCAAGACCCTTGCCAACCTTTTCCCATGTGTTTTCTTGTGTCAAATCGTTAATCTCATAGTGGATTGCAGTAATGTTGCGTATATATTTCTTCAGATCTTTAGAATTATCCGGAATATACGTACAACATTCCTGGACCTTCAAAAGTTTACAGACTCCGCCCTCTTTTGCTAAAAGGACTTCTAAAGCAAGGCGGTTTTGTAAAGCCATCGCCCGTATCGACAACATCTCACCATGAATCAACACCAGTGATTTTGCCGTACTCATTGACAATTCATCCACCACTGTTGCTAATCTTCGTATCTTTACATCATTTAAAATCACTCCCAGCATTGGTATGGCAGCTCCAAACACATCCCCCACTATTGCAGCAGCACTTTCTCCTCTCTTTACTCTTGTTAACTTGCCATCCTCAACTTGAGCAAAATCCTCAGTGTGATATATCTTGGGAAAGATAATCGCCAGGTAACATGTCCCATACCACTTATCTGGCAATCTCACGTATGCATTTCTTCCACAAACAAAATACACCGTAGGGATCACTTGCACCACACTCTTCAGAAAGTCTTTAGTATAATATTCTAATTTGGAAGTGTGTTCACAAGTTGTCTCACCCACATACACATTTTCGTAGTATGTCTTTGGCCTATGCAAACACAACTTACCCTTCTGTACAACGTCTAAGGCTATTGGACCATAACTTTCCTTTGAATTGTGTCCAAGCTCTTCATCCGTCCAATCTACCTTACCCTGACCTGACATCTGTAACTGCTTCTGTTTTTGATATCTATCCTCAACCTGCTCTACGAACTTCTTCTCTACCTCTGTCAATGAGCAGATCAAGTTGTGTCGATGTGCATATGAGGTATCTATGGTTTTCGTTGGAATGAAAAAATATCTAAGTCTATTCTCAGACTTATAATAATCCCACTTGTTCAAATGCTTATAGTTTGGGACTTCTGGTAAAACAGCATCATAATTCGAAAAGAAATATTCAAAATGGGATCTCCCATAAAATATGCTAAGCAGCAAACTACATGAAATTTCCATACGTTAATGGCAGGTGATGGTATCTAATACCCTCGTCTACTGAAGCTGGCAATTGCATACACATGTAACAATCTTTCGCATCCATCGCATCAATATACTCATACAACAGTTTAGCGTAAACATTTTTCCCAAAGTTTCCTTTGGACAAGTCAGCAAGTAATCTATGGCTTTCTTCAGCTAGCAAAGCTTTCTCGGCTCCTATGTTTACCTCTTTGTGGCTAGGAGGGGTAGGTGTAGGTGTTCCCTTGACCTCCGCTTCCTGCTCTTGTGGTGCTAAATAAGAAACTAAAACTACAACAAATATAAAGAAAATCACTAACCCTAATAGTGTACCTATAATACATTTTGCTCTACGAGTCGGGTTCCCAGTCTCCATGGTCTCAGACAGTGTGATTCAATTCCAGCAGCAACAAAAAGTTTCGGCAATACAAAGTCTCTTGCTTGGCTTTATGAATTTCCTCGAACCACCTCTAGAAGCAGGGATTCCCTTTCAAATCTTTATTTCCATTTTGCATTCAGGTGACCCTACCCTTCTCCGTCCTCTAAGGGGTGTCCCTAAATTTCTTCTTCTTCCACTCGGCTCTAAGTATCTTCTGTAGCTATTTACAAAGTCTTTACTGCGCATCAATGATAAGATTTTCTCCTAGTGCACAGAGTACGTAGTCTAAGAGTTCCATATGAAGGACTATTGAATCATAGGCAGGTATTTCAGGGCCAAATGTAGGAAAAGTCAATCTGTTTAAGATCAGGTCACTTATCTTGCTTAGGAAAGGGGAATTTGAGACGGTGATTGTCAGTAAGCCTTCAATTTCCAATCCAGGTACCAACAATATCACTTCCAACTTATAGTTCGGGGCCGTATCGGTCACCAGCACCGACCTCACCCTCCCTGATCTCAGTACACCTGGCATTTGTCAAAGGGTAGGTCCACTCCGGAGTGGCGTATCTTCTGCAAGGTACTCTCACCCTCCTTGATCTCCTCGGACCCTTTTCCTCTGACTCTTGGTCTCCTATTTCCGGGTCTGATTCTTCGGATACAGGCGCACAATCTTTTTCAGAGGTCAACCTCACATTCAACCTCTTCCGCCTTTCAGGCCAGCTTGCCTCGGTGCCTTTTACTCCTCTGTTCCTTGTCGGCACAACCTGCTCATCTCGACCTTCAGCTTCTCCAGAGTTGGGATCACCCTCACAGCAGCTTTCCCATTCGGAGGCAGATTCAGTGTCACTGCCGTTATGATCTCCTTCAGCTCGGTCGGGTGAGTTACCAGCCTCTTCAGACGCCCCCACAGCTTGACTTGTCCCCTCTTGTGGATCTTCCTCCACGGCTGGATTTTCTTCAACGAGAGGAGCTGTTTCTTCCAGGGGCGCTGGGACTCTTCGGGTGTGGGAAGCGTGGATCCAATTTGGCAGTCCTCCACACTTTACAGCAGTGTTCGTCACCAGGATGACTTGGAATGGTCCTCTCCAGCAGACGTCCAGGCAGCTCTTCCTCACGTGCTTCCGCACAAGGACCCAGTCTCCGGGACACAGGTCATGACAGAGGTCTCTAGAAGTTGGGATTTCTGCCGTCTGCACCTGAAGGGACACAGAATGGATGGCGTCAGATAATCCTTTGCAGTAATCAAGAATCAGATTATCTGTGATATTCCGCAAGGCCACTGAGGGGACGGATGGCAACCTCATAGCTCTTCCCATCAGCACCTCATGAGGTGAAAGTCCCGTTCTCCTGTCTGGTGTACTACGCATACTCATTAACACCAAGGGTAAAGCATCTGGCCATTTCAGAGATGTGGATGAACATACTTTCGCCATTCGTGCCTTGAGTGTTCCATTTATTTGCTCCACTATGCCAGAAGCCTCCGGTCGATAGCTACAATGCAGCCTCTGGTCAATGTTTAATGCAGAGCAGAGCATCTTCACAACTTCACTGTTAAAATGTGTTCCTCTGTCCGATTCCAAAGAGGTCGGGACCCCGAATCTAGGTACTAACTCCCTCAACAATAATTTAGCTACTGTGAGTGTATCGCACCTACTAGTGGGATATGCCTCGACCCATCTGGAAAACACACATACAATTACCAAGACATAACTGAGGCTGTTACACTTTGGCATCTCAATAAAATCAAATTGCATTCGGTTGAAAGGCCCTCCAGACCTTCCCACATGACTCAACGTAACTGGTGTCCTCTTTCCAACATTCATCTGTTGACACGTAACACACCTCTGACACAACGCTTCTGCAGCCGTTCTGAACTTCGGGTTATACCAAGTCTGCCTGAACACTCGTATCATTGCATCTCTTCCCAAGTGTACAGAACCATGTATCTGACGAGCCATCGGGCTCACCAGTTCATTCGGCAACACAGCTCTCCCATCTGCCGAAATCCACAAATCCAGATCCCCCTTGGTACAGCCAGAAGTCACCCACACTCTTTTCTCAAAATCTGACGCTTGTTCCTGCATCTTCCTCAATTCATCCCAAGTATCTGCCACTTCAAGTACCATGTTTAGCTCGGTCCATCTGTGTATTCCCTCAACAACCTGGTCCGTAAAGGAGTAAGCTTGCTCGGCACAATAGCGTGCTACCTCATCTGCATACCTGTTACACAGGGATACAAAATCAGCACCCTTGCTATGTGCTGTGCATTTTACCACTGCAATTTCTGCTGGTCCCTGCAGAGCTTCCAGAAGTAACCTGACAAATTCTCCATTCCTGATAAGGGAACCTGATGATGTCATATAACCCCTTTGAGACCATAACTGACCGAAGTCATGAACCACACTGAACCCGTGTCTGCTGTCGGTGTATATCGTGACTCGAATCTTGTTGGCTGCCAAACAGGCATGCGTCAACGTGACTATCTTAGCCACCTGAGCGGAGTGTACTCCTTCTAAACAGGCAGCTTTGATTATCCCATGAATCGTGCAAACGGCAAAGGCCACTCTCAACTGTCCAGCATTGTCTCTTATACATGAGCCATCTACAAAGAGAATTTCATCTGGGTCTTCCAAAGGCTCATCGACAATGTCTGGTCTCGGTTTGGTACATAGTTCAGTCACTTCAGTCATGGTCTTCACAGTCATCATCTAAAACATTTGGCAATGGCATCAATGTAGCAGGGTTCAAAACTGAGCACCTCTTTAGGGTCACATTTTCTGCGGCAAGTATAACATGCTCGTACCGTGTGAGCCTGTTGTTAGTCAGGTGCTGCGTTTTGGTCCTTGTCATTAACAATTCTACTGAATGTGGAACGTGTACCACCAATGGATGCCCCATTACAATGCTCTCACAACGCTCAATGTTGACACCTGTTGCAGCAACGGATTTGAGACATCCGGGCAACGCTGCGGCTACTGGGTCTAAGGTAGCTGAGAAATATGCAACTGGTCTACTGGCGCCTCCGTGATCTTGGGTCAAAACTGCTAACGCGCAGCCCTCTCGCTCGCAGCAAAACAATGAAAACAATTTAGTGTAGTCAGGCATTCCCAGGGCGGGAGCACGACATAAGTCCTCTCGCAACGTAAGGAACGCCATCATACAGTCTGTGTCCCATGGTACCGGATCACTCTCGTCCTTGAGCGTCAGTTTCTGTAAAGGCTTCGCTTTTAGCGAGAAATTTGCAATCCACTGGCGACAGTAGCCATTCCCAGGAACATTCTAACCCCCCTTTGTGTGGTAGGCACCATCATTTTCATTATTGCCTCTATTCTGTCTGGGGACACTTTTCTTATACCCTTCTCTATCCTGTGTCCCAAATACTGTACTTCTGGAAGACAGTATTGTAGCTTGCTGGGAGATACCTTATGACCATTTTATGCCAGATGGTTCAACAACGCAATGGTGTCTATTCTACAGGCATCTTCTGTCTCTGACGCAACAAGGAGGTCGTCTATATACTGTACAAGAACCGAGTTCTGGGGCAGTACTAGACTTTCAAGATTCTTCTTCAATAATTGATTAAAGATCGATGGACTTTCTGTATACCCCTGTGGGATACGACACCATGTTAATACACGGTTTTCCAGCTTAAAAGCGAAAAGAAATTGGCTCTCGTCCTGCAAAGGTATTGAGAAAAATGCCTGACATAGATCGATCACAGTGAACCATTCGGCTTGAGCTGGAATTTGAAACAATATCACTGATGGATTCGGTACCACTGGACAGCATGGAACAACAATGTCGTTTACTTTTCGTAAATCCTGCACAATCCTGAACTTCCCGCTAGGCTTTTGCAAGCCCATAATCGGAGAGTTACACGGACTGCCCATTATCTCCTTTAGGATTCCCTGTTTAATCATGGATTCAATCACAGGTTTTATTTCCGCAATTATTTCTGGGGTCAGCTTGTACTGGGGTTTTCTTGGAAATTGTGCATCTCGTCTCACTTGTATTCTGACTTGCTCTACGCCCTTGATTAGTCCAATCTCTTCTCCTGTGAAATCCCAGACCTCCTGTCTGACTGTTTCCCTCAAGTCCGAAGGGAGTTCTTCTACTGTTAGTGCAGGATAAAAGTCTATGCACAGACGTGTATTTGCAACCTTAAAGGCAGCATCATCATCATTTGTCTCCAACTCTACTCCCTTTGTTGTACAGTAGATGGTACTTTTTAGTTTACACAGTAAATCCCTTCCTAACAGACATACAGGACTAGAATCACATACCACAAATTGGTGGTTGTCTTTGAAATTTCCTATCCTTACTGGAACTAGCTCGGTCAGTGGGTTCGTCATTTTTCTATTTGCTACACCCACAATTTGAATGGTCTGTCCTGACAGAGGCAGGTTAGGGACCACTGCGGACCATACAGTAGAACGAGTCACACCCGTATCCACCAGAAAGGTAGTGGAGGGGCCTGGCTACCTCCGCATCTACAAAGGGTCCTCTCTGGTCTATCTCTAATGCTGCTCCTAAGGTACATTCCTCTCCGTCCAGACACCTTCCTGTCACTGGGTTAAAAGCATAGTATTCATCACCGTCTATCAGGAGGGGCATCTGCTGGTATATCCTATTTCCTGCTCCGATCTTCGGTGGCTGGGGAACGGGGGCTCTAGGAGCGGAAGTCCCCCCTTTTGCCACTTTGAGCTTGACTACTGTTGATCTCGGAGTTTGGGGAGTCTGACTCTCCTCTTCCTCCTCCTGTACTTGATTCTCTGGGTTATGGGGACACTCATGCTTCCAGTGCCCGATCTCATGACACTGATGGTACCTCGTTGTCTTTTTCAGAGTCGCCAGATCCACCCTTGGCCTTGAGCCATCCTCACTGTCCCTTTTCTGGCTGTTCGATCTTCTCCCCAACGTTCCACTTCCTGACTGACCCTGTCCTCCCGATTGCATTTGGACTAGCATCAGATTATCTTTAAGCTTCTTAGTTTTAGAATCTATCTCATCACTGCAGTATCTCGCGTACCTCAGGATCTCGTCTAGAGGCTTGTTTTGCCAACAACTCAAATGTTGCTGTATCATTAAACAGATCTCAGGTCTCAAGCCCAAAACAAACTTGGACACAAACTGTCCCATGTCCTTTGGATCCATCACATCCAGACCACTGCACTGCTTAAATATCTGTAACAGTCTCTCATAATATTCATGAACTGTCTCCTTCGGTTCTTGTCTAGTTCGATCTATTTTCACCCAATCTATGTCTTGTGCTGGCACCTTGGTTTTTAACCACGTAATCACTTGCTCCTATTTTACCATCACTCTTGGTGAAGGTCCATTCGTATGTGCATCCCGTTCCGGCTCCTCTGTAGGCCACTCGACACTGACCTTGCACGCTACCCACAGATCTCCCGGAACTACAATGTCAAACAGTGTGTTCAGATCAACCCACAGTACCTTTGAGATTTTGACAAACCTCTCTACCTGCTTGTACCATTCTACTGGGTTTTCCCTCAATTTTGGAAATGTGTTCGTAAAGGCAGCCAAATCTCCCCTACTCCAGGGTACGTGCACATATCCTCCATGGGCAACCTCTCTCAAGGGGTAGGCTTCTGCATGCATTAGCCCTGTTCCTGGAGAAATCTCTATAGTGCTCCGCCTAACACTCTTCTTTTTGGACCACCTTTCCTCCCACTTATCCAATTGTATCCATGTTCGGATACCCACTACTAGTTCTCTAATGTGGGTTTTTAATCCGATCGCCCTCTTCTCGTCTAGTTCTTGATCTAAGTAATGTAGCCTATGGCCAGCCTGCAAGGCCCTTGTCCTGGTCAAGTCCACTGAATATTTGTTCGCTAATTCTGTTAGTTTCTCGTGAGCTGCCCTAGCTCGATGAGTAACATCCTTCGCTACAAACAACAGTTTATCTGGTTCGTATAGTTCTATTCTTTCCAACGGTATTGTACCTTCCACTATCTCTTCTACCTCTGACTTGAGTCTTAGCACATCTATTCTTCTTGCCTTTATCACTGCTCTCAATGTGCCTTGACTAGAGGTCTCACTCGAGTCTTTCCCTTTACATTCCTGACTCACCCTTCTGTCTTCCTCAGGGGTGTTATGGGGAACGCTTCCTCTCCCCCATCTTTCGCAATTCCACTCTTGTCTTCTTTCTGCAGTCCCATGGTTAAACATACCCCTATTTTCCTCACTCTCACAATCTCCTTCTTGTCTACTTCCATTAGACCTGCAATGGGATACTTCCCTATTCTCCGAACTCCACTGTCTGCAATCGTCTCTTGACCTGTCGCTCTGGATATCCGCAACTGTCTCCCAGGTTCTCAAATCTGGCCTCAATTCTCTAATCGGCCGGGGCCGTGGTCCTCTCAGATCCATCGGTCCTCTCAAGCCTCCCTGTTCTCTTGAGGAATCTGCTGATGCTGCCAAAGGGGTGCTCCTTTCTATCGGTCTGGACCATTGATCCCACTCGTCTGCCACATTACTCCTACCTTCGTTGGTATTTCTTTCCCTGTCCATCTGTGGCAGACTCTCGGTTTGGGGTTGTTCTGGATTGTATACTGACACTATCGGGCCTATGGTAACGGGTACTGTAAGGGCATCTGGTAACCTCTGAGCATTTGCCCCCTCTTCGCAGTGCACTTTCTGTACAGTGAATCTTCCCACTACTCTTGCTTCCGGGGCCAGTTGAGGTACCCCCTCCCCTTCCACTGAGACGGCCCTGTTCCCTACCGGACCTAAGTCACTCTCTCTTAGGATGCCACTGTCCACTGCCGATGTTCCCCTTTCTGTTGGTGGTGGTGAGGTCCCTTCAATTTCTGGATTATATGGAGGTGGTTTGTCCGACAACAGCCTCTCTATCAGACTATCTTCCTGTGAGGGGGCAGGGTCGGGGGTCTCAGGGGATGGCGAATCAGAAACAAGGGAAACAGGATCCAATGAAACAGATCCAGGAAATCCGGGTTATCCACACCAAGGATCATCTCCTCTGGCAGGGTCGTCAATACTCCTACCCTTACTGTACACTCAGGGAGGTTGCTAGAGGCAACGGACACCTGTGCCACGGGATACGGCTTTATGTCACCGTGTACGCAACGGATGTGTACTATGGCATCCTGATCATATTGGCCGGGCAGGACAAACCACTCTTGCACCACGGACTGCCTACACCCTGAGTCCAGGAGGGCTTTGATACTATACCCGTTTACCTTCATACTCACATGAAAGGAGGTTCCCAGCTCAGCGGAGTAGAGGACAGCCTTGGGTAGATACCCCACCTCCATAGGTTCCTCGGGAGGTCTTCTCCTAGGGCACAGGCGGGCGATGTGCCCCCACTCGCCGCACTCGAAGCATTGAGGGCCTCGAGGTAGGGGAGGCTCCATCCTGATAGGGCGAGGCCGGAAGCGCTCCGGGATAGGTTTTGCTTTCTTTTCTCCTCTTCCAAGGGACGGCGTTTTTTAGGTCTTCTCTGGTTCCCACCCTATGCCCCGTGGCTGCGCTCGTGCATAGTTGGTGGCCATCTCAATGGCCTGCTCTACCGTGAGACCCGAGTGCTGTCTCAACCATCTCTGTGAGCCGTAGGGGAGCGCCTCCATGAATTGCTCCAAGTATATTTGTGCCAGGATCTCTTCTTTAGTGCTGGAGCCAGGTTTCAGCCACTTGTCGGCCATCATCTTCAAGCGGAAGAAAAGGGTTTTTGGGTTCTCTCCCGGGATCCCCTTTTCCTTGCGGAACCTGACGCGGTACGCTTCGGAGTCCAGACCCAGATGATCCAGTATCACGTTCTTGATTTGAGCATAAGGAGCGTTCCCAGCAGGATTCGCAACCTGATAAGCAAACTGGGCCTCCCCAGTTAACAGCGGGCCAGGAATAATGGCCACTTTTCTTCGGGCCACCCCAGCGCTCTGGCCGCCCGCTCGAAATTCATCAAAAAGGCATCCGGGTCTTCACCGTGCACGTATTTTTGCAACGATATACCGGATGGGCTGGGGACATGGGCTCTACTCTCCACAGGAACAAGCCCGGAGGGATGGGTCATCGTTTTCTGCATGTTTTCCATCTGGGCTGCTATAGTGTTCTTGAACAGGTCCCTGTCGGTTTGGGCCGAGGTCATCTGCCGCTCGACTGCCCATTCAAGTTTCTCCTGCCCCTTTATGAGATGCTGCAACAGGGCGTCCATCTCGGATACACAGATGGACTGGGATGGATATCCCACTTCTGACACCAGTTGTGAGGGGGCAGGGTCGGGGGTCTCAGGGGATGGCGAATCAGAAACAAGGGGTACAGGATCCAATGAGACAGAGTCAGGAAATAGCGCTCTGAGTGAAGGTTTTATTTTAAGATAGGCTTTACGTCTTTTGGTAGTCACTCTCAGTCTTGCAAATTCAGAGGTCTCCGTTCTGACACCTCTTGTGAATCCTGAGCTATCCAGAATGAAGCAGGGCTGTTTACGTGTCGATCCGCTCTCTCCGGTCGTGAGGCAAGGGGATGTCGGCGCTCTGCAGTACTGGCTCGTGACCCCGTCCGGAGGTATCCCGGAAAATAAAGGAAAGAAAAAGAACAGTCACTGGGGCGTCCGTGCTGGACTTGCAAGGGCCCGGGGAGTGAGGGAAACCAAGTGCACAATTATATACAGCCGTCCGTAGTGCTCGTGAGGGGAGGGGCACTTGACTATACAAATTTACACTGGGTCTCGAGGTTTCGACGGTTCACTCCGTCCCACCCAGCCCGCAACTGCACCCCGTACCTTGTCCAGCCACGCTCCTCCCGTGGGACCGTGGCAGGGCGAAGCGCCGAATCGGTGGCCTCCTGGCTTGACGATCTCAGCTGGGCTCTCTCCGTACTCTTCTCCTTCTCTGACACTCGACTCCACCGCTCTCCGTCTCCACTCCAATACACCTTCCGCCTCCAGGGAAACGCCGTCCGTCGTCCCTCTCGCTCTTCCGGCTTTTGACTCTTCCACGCTCTCAGGGGGCGGGGCCTCGCCGCCGTGTAGTCCAGGGTTAAAGGGACCGCGCTCTTTTGCCGGAGGATAGTTCCACACACTGTCGACCTCCGTCGCTCCCCAGTCCCCTAGACCTGTGGCATCAGTCTGTGCAGGGACGACAGATAGGGGGGTCAGCGGCATAGCAGACCACCAGTCCGTAGGCACATCAGCATAGGCATCAGTCTGTGTAGGGATGACAGAAAGGGGGGTCAGCGGCATAGCAGACCACCAGTTCGCGGGCATATCAGCATTGGCATCCCCAGAATCCGCCTCCCCGTCACACTTCCGTTTCACTGTCATCGTCTTCTGTACTCTTTTTCTGTGCTTCCTTTTCACTAACCAACAATGGGTACCACCTATCCCCTTCTATGGTCTGTACTCTCCATCTCTTGGCCAGTGCATCCCACCTCGCGTCCTGCACCGCCCTAACTGATCTGTTCACTCTTTCTTGTCTTCTGTCCCTGTTTTTGTCATGGGCTGCCCTGATCCATGCATTCAATGCTTCAAACTGTGTTGGCCTAGGCAAAGGTCGCAAAGAAGACATAATTGCTTTGAGCTGGTGTAGGAAGGGGGAGGCTCTAGTTGGCGCAGTGCAACACTAGCGACAAGCAGGGACTCTCTCTTCCTCGTCAGGGCTGAGGGTTACCTTCCAGACAACCTCTGCTTACCCTCTAGGTAGTGTGGCTTAAGCAGTCGTAGGCTAATCTTTGGGGCACATAGGGTTAAACACTTGCAACAGTACACCTTTACAACCAACCCACCACACAACGAGACCAGACTGTATTCTTGTAAAAATATATATCTTTATATAGATTTTAAGCAGGCTTGTGAATACAGTCAATAACTTTATGAAGACGGTTGCAAGTTACGTAATTTGGGTTACCACAGTTCTTATGGAAGTTCTTTGAGGCCCGTAGGCCGGTGTTATTCAAAGTTCTTGTGGAGCCGGCGGCTTCCAAGGGATCTGTCCCACGTCGCGTTGCCTTCCCGGGGTCGCTGATCGTTGCGGGTCTTCTGCCGAGCAGGTCACTGGTCGTCCGGGGCAGCGGTGTTCTGTGGCGGCAGGGTCCTTTCCTCGTCGTCCGCTCCGACCCTGGAGGCGGCGGCTGTGCGGTTGTGACAAGCGGCAGTACGGTCCCCAAGTGCAGGAAGTACCCAGCCAAATGTCGGTGCAGCTGTGGGCTCACAGCTGGGCTGTCGGGCAGGCTTACCGACCTTGCGGATTCTCGTAGGGCGACTGTCCGTCCTGTGCAGTCACCTCGATAGCTCGGACCGGACGGGTCCTCCTTTGCTTTGCTCTCGGGCTCCCGGTGCAGTTGCGGTCACGGTGTTCGGGCCAGCGGCGGCTGGACCTCACTTTGCTTCTGCTGTTGCTTTGGGCCCCGGTCACGGTGGTCGGGAGGATGTTGAGGCCTTAGAGGAGATTCCTCCGTCAGTGCTGCGGCGATGGTCAGCCCCCGCAGTCGCTTTCCAAGGGGGTAGCGTCCACTGGTCCTGGGACGCTGGTCAGGGGGCAAGTTCAGTTGCAAGCCCTTGGAGATCTCTTTGCAGAGTTTGGCACAAGTAGCACAATAGTCTTTTCGTAGTCTTATTGTCTTCCTCTCCTTCAGCAGCAAGGCACCAGACACAGGCAAGAGTCAGCACCCTTCCTCGTCTCTCACGGTCCTTCTCGTAGGGCAGAGTCTTTCTGTGGCCCAAACCGGATCTAATTTTCAAGGAGCAGGGCTCCGTCTTTTATAGGCCAATTCTTTTGTTCTCGCAGGCCAGGGGGGCCTTTGCATAGCCACTCTCAGTTCTGGAGTACCCCCGCGGGTGTACTCCGGCTTCTGCTTTCAGTGTGAGGGGCAGGCGCATCAGACGCCCCACAGGGGGTGGAGCCAGCATTGTCCGGACAGGAGTGGCCAGAGTACCTTGTTGATGGGAGCTTCGCCCGTCCTGGGCCAGGTGCCGGCAGAGTCATCCGCCGCTCCCCAGGAGGGTGGAGCCAGTATTGTGGAGGTCGAGCACAGTGACAGTTCGAGTCAAGAGGCACTCCTACCTCCCACTAAGGTGTAATCTGCGCATTCACCACCCGTCATCCCTCCAGCCCTGTCACTCACACATCCCAGACAGTCAGATACACACCAGCAGAGGCGGCTGAAATGGTTAAGCAAGCAAATGCTAACTTTCTAAAAGTAGCATTTGCAAACCCAGGGTACTGAAATAAACTTGACTACAAGAAATATCTCCTTATCCTGAGTTCAGGCATACTAAACATGACTCACTACCATGCCCCTTGAGCCTGCGGGGATTATAGGGTGTAATAACCCTCGCAGCTCAGTCTGGCCTAATGGAGCAGGTAGCCTTCAGTAGTGAAATACGGTCTTCGTTGTAAGTCACTACCAGGACATGCCACGCACATCAGGGCTTGTCCTACCTTGCACCTACAACGCACCCTGCCCGTAGGCCTACCATAGGGGTGACTATTATGTAGTCAAGGGAAGGGTCGGTGCTGGCAAGTGGGGACACTTGCCCAGCTAGCGTGACAGTACGAGACCGCACGCGGGTTCTGCGGTCGCAGTTCCCAGACACATCTTTACGGCTGCTTCGGTGGGTGGCGCAACCAGCGCTGCAGGCCCACCAGCAGTATTGGCATCTACAAGCCCCGGCACTCTCTCGTGCGCTTTACTAGGGACTAACAGTAAATCCAATGCACCAATCATGGATACCAATCGTATGTACAATTTACAGTAGGGAGCACTTGCACTGCGGCACGGATCAGCCGTGGCGCAGTGCCCTGAGTATCGGAAAACCAGCAAAACATCGGAGGCACATCAGCAAAAAGTGGAAGGGAGACTCACGCCAAGGTGCCAGGTCTAACAGCTGGTACAACACCTCTAATCTGAATCTCCCGTACTTGGGAAACGTTAGTTCCTCATTCCCCTCAGTCATCTTACACCAGTTCTCGAGCCACAATATAGTATGTAACCCAACGTTCGTAGCCATGTAATGAGCTGGCGTGTCCTCGGGTGGAGCCTCTTCCCCACCCCGAGGTTCTAGCCTCTTCTCTCCAGAAAAACAACTTTGCAATCCTTTTAAACATTTCATGATGATACCTACGACAATTTCTTGTTTACCACTTTCGTTCATTTCCGTCCTATCCTAGCGCGGCTTTTCGCTGACATCGCTCACTTCCCGCTAACCGCCCTATCTCAGCGCGGCTTCACACTAACCGTCCTATCCCAGCGCTGCGCTTCCTGACGTCACTCTCCTCCGTTTGCAGCAGTTCCCCTCCTTTCTCCGCTTGTCTCTCGGTCATGCATGCGTCCCAATCATACGTTTTGAAATGATCACTTCCGACCAAGCAATCACTTCTCTGACTGTACGTCCACAGTCTGACTGTAATTGTCACCGACAGGCAAATGTCTGTCCAATTAAAGAACAGCAATCGCCTCTCTGATAGGTTTCATACACGTGGTAACTTCCGACCAGCGTCTGTTACCCACGCACTCACACATTCGTTCCCCCTATCTCGGTCCTGCGGGCAATCAATGGTACCTCATGATCCCCTTTCAGTGGTCGACAATTACTGTGAGTGTTCGATACACCCGAACCACTTAAACTCTCCTTGAGCTTTAGATTTTCACCGGTTGCGTGCGCTCACAACCTAATCTCCTTTCACACTACAGGCACTCAATCTCCGCTAGACAATACAATACAACAACACAATACAAACTGCAATCTAACACGCATGACCCTTTTTATACTCACACTCTTACGACCTGCTGCTTTCTGCCGCACCGTCACTCTCCGTCATCTTCCGTGGATCGCCATTCTTCGTCCGCTGCCCTATGGACGCACATCTTCGGATCTCTATGGGCCTTGGGGAAATCTTAACCTATATGGATTACCTTCACTCCAGAAGATAAACCATCCTACTCTGCTACCAACTGGAAAGGCGGGAAACTTAATCTAGAATTTGTATCAGAACTTTTAGAATCCCGTCACAGGTCGATAAGACCTTTGTACCTGCCATAGAGTGTAGAAGGCAATCTTTTTCAACAAATCAATTCGGATCACTTCCATCTCCTTCCCCAAAGAACCACTGACAAAAGGTCAAGTTTGAAAATGTATTATAAAGCCAAAAGCAATTGTGTATATAAACACCTCAGTAAAAGGTTCAGCAAATACACAGGTACTAGTACAAACATAATTCTACGAAAAAGTCTCAAGCGAGAGAAACAATACCAATATAATTTCCAAGACCACCAGGCTTGCAAGAATTGCTATAATCTGGGTCTTGGTAGGCATGGGAGAAATGAAGAAATACATCAAGATAAGTCTGTCCCTACACTATACTAGGTGTCATCCCTATAACCAAGTTCTCTCCTAACAAAAGGTGTCAGCCGTGGTGACTTCCAAAGAAGTTCACTCACTCAATTCGGACTTAGCCTCTTGAGTTCATCTCGCACAGCAGCTCTCTGCCTACCCAGCATCTTTCTTCGCCCTCGTGCGCTACTACTCTGCTCTCCTCCCGGGGTGCTGTCCCTAATACGAAACCCACAATTCCGTTGACACGCCCCAAGGGACGCCCCTCTTCAGAGTATTAGTTTTCAAAGGGTCTTCATCTTGATGTCTTCATCCTTGTTCGTTGAAAAACGGCCTTGGGTCCCACAGTCATCTCCTCTTGAAGTTGCTTCCCTAAAATTCCACAGCCACTCCTCCTGGTCTGTAACTACCATCCTAACTCTCATACACAATGGGCCCTTCTTTACTATCTTTGGTTAACCTTGCACCTGCAAAGGAATGCACAAAAATCGATTCGCATTAACATGCTACTTGCAATTAATTCTCTAAGGCAACCTTGTAGGAAAAAGGCAGTTTCATGATTTAACGTTAGCAGACACATTCCTAGCTCGGCCTACACAATCCGCTATCCCCTCCTGGGCCTCTGCACGTTTCGAGATGTCACCTCCTAACTTTGGCAAACAGTTTTACTCGTTAGGCCTACATCATTATAGTAAAAGAAAGAATACATTTTCCAAATAAACACTTCTATGTCATTACATGAATACAATAATGAATTACTAAACATGCATTGGAGTACATGATGCCTCTTTAGACATCCTTTAACTGAATTAGCATTTCCTTCACAATTACATTTCTAGGTTACATGGCATTAAGATTTCAAAAGCACGTTATGTTACATCTATGGAAAATTCTGGTACATGAGTTCATAGATTTGTGTCACACTTAAACATGATTATAAGCCTCTATATATGCGGGTGCAAGATACTTGTGAATATGATGCACCCCTACAATTTCTAACACAGTTTTGCGCTCTCTCACTATCAAAGATAATAATACAGCTCTAACTAGACATGATCCTATTAAAAGACAATACAGAGCTATACAAACAGTTAATATTGATCAAAAAGGCAGGACAGCAATTTGCTTTTATGGAAAAGAAACAAGAAACTCAAACACTGAATGGCATCATCAGAGATTTATCAGGTTAAACAGTCTACGTCCACCAGGTATCCTTCATACTTTCCAATAATTTTATTCTGGTCTGAAGTCTGTATGAAGCAAAACGAATTAGTATAAATTCTGTGGACAACTTTTAAAGATATGCATTCTTCAATCCCACTCTGATACTCTACAAAAATCAGAACTGCTAAATTAGAATCATATGGTGGAAGTTCCAGAAAAAAACTTATGTCTGTGAAAGCAACTGTACCTCAGTACTGGTGGATGTTTACGTTAGCCCCAGAAAAAGCTCCTTTTCAGGTTGAGTGTAATCGTACGACCTCTTGTATACTTTAGTATACTTTTCGTGTGGCTTTAAAGCCATCCCCTGCTTTTGATTTGTTTATTTTAGTGTGCTTTAATAAACCCTTGCTTGCTAGTGGTCAGTCCTGCCTCTTAGTCCCTCCTTTTCGCTTTCATTCCTCCTGCACAGACGGGACTAACTACTGTATCATTACGCGCTGTCATGCTTATTTGTTCTTTAGGGGACTTTTTTCTTGCTTTCATGATATTGTTTAGAAAAGCTTCCCTTATCATTTGCAGAGGATTCTTGATCTCTATATCAGGTTCATTTAGCTACTCCAGGATGAACTGCCAAAGTTCTAACAATGATTCTGAGACACATTTCCACTGCAGCCGGCACAGTGAGGTGATAAACACCAGCACAACACGCACTTACTTTGCATCTGCAAGGTTTTCTGAGAAAACCGTGGTTGAATATGACCGCCGCCTACCCTCTCTGCTCCATCTTCCTGCAGCCCCCTGTTCCTTGACCCCTCCACACTGGTTCTGAGGATACAGCAGAGTTATTATTACTCGCCCACTAATACCAGCTCTCTCAGGATTCCCATGGTGTCTTGCAGACCTGGCCTGACTGACACAGTTGCAGGAACCTTTGCCCTATCTGCTAATACCGAATTCCACCCAGCTAAACTCAGTGGCGTAACGAAATTCGAGGAGGCCCGCCTGCAAGGTGCAGGAAGGTGACCCGCTACGAATTTTATCAGGAGCTCATGGACGAGAGTACAGTGCTGAGGGCCCCCCCTGCAGCTCAGTGGCACACGCGGGGGCTGCAAGGGCCTGTGTTAGGTCACTGGCTAAACTGATTCGGAAAGAATGTGACTTTCCCGGCGGTAAATCATTAGCAGAACAAAGCAACACACCCTCTCAGGCGGTATTGACGGAGCAAGGCGGAGATATCCCCTTCTGTTAGTTAACTGCTTTAAAACACCTATAAAAAAATTAAAGCATTTCATGGCTATTTCTTCTACCTGCTGTGCTTACGAGTTTCACTCACCTGATCAGCAAAACGAATAGCTACGTGGGTTGTCAGGGAAAGTTGCTCGAAATGCATTTATTCAAATCCCTTTTAATTAGACAGATTTATTTTTTTGGTCTTAATTGAATATTCTTGAAATAATTCATTTTACTGGTATGTTAAGTTAAATATTTTGAAGAACTATTATTATAATCAGTAAATATGCACACAGAAAATCATATAATTTTTGCTATGCACGTATGTGTATGTGTACCAGGAAACCCATAAAGAAAAGTAAGAAGAAAAGTGATGAATAGAGTATACAGTGACATCTTCTAGTATAGTTTAATAAATGAAATGCAAATTCGAGAAAAGGTCAATTGTCTCAATATATTAAAGGCTCGTCATTCTATATAGAAGTCATTTTCCCTTCTTTGTTTTTGGAAAGTTAAACCACATATAGTTCAACATAGCTCGCCTTGTTCGCTCTTGTGAGTGTCCTCTATATTTTTTTATGTTAGGGAAACGGAGCTTAATGGTTCTGTTTCTTGTCGTCGAATCGAAAATGAGAATTAATGCTGCTTCTTACATTGTCCACTAGAGGGAACTAAATTTCCAGCAGAAAACCAGGACTTGTCTCATTTTAAACATGTTATATACCTTACAATCGCATGCTTTGTGTGTTTTATAGGGCCTTCCCTCACATTAAACATCTTCACTGAAAAAGAAAACGTTTGAGATGGTCTCAATTGGGAAGCAACATACTTGGTTAAAAAACATGTCTAAAAGTATAATGCATTGCCTGCATAAAGACCGGTCAGAAAACCCAACCAAGACAACCTTCTTTTAGGAATGCCTTTCTGCCATTGTGATTTTTTTTCACACTGTGCTGGTGTACCGGGAAAAGTGGTCAGCGTGTGTGTATGAAAAGAAAGGGAGATGGGTGATGTATACATTTTTTATTACCTCCACATCCCTGGTCCTTGACCAAGTTATAACTGCGTGAGTTACATATCCCAGCCTGGAGACAGGAAAAAACAAGCATTTACGATGCAATAGGTCTCGTATTTGCGAAAGTTTGATCTATTGGAATTGTAAATGACAATGCCTTTTATTTATGTGCTTCGAAAACCTGCAAGTGGTGCGTAAAAATGCACTTTGTACTTATAGTGCCTGCTTACGAGAAGCAAGGCTGGCAGTAAAAGATGCACAGTTATTGGCATTATCATTTACAATGCTATAGTTAAAACTTGCATTGCAAATGCTTGTTTTTATTACTAGCAATCGTGGAAGCTACTGCTAAGGCTACTCTTATCTTATCATGGCTACCAGCCACTATTAGAGTTTTTGTTTCAAAGATAAACCTCCAGTTGATTGCAAATCTTATCAACCAATCTCGTTATTTAATGATAACCAAAACTGTGCTAAAATTCTGTTCAAACCTGTAGAAAATGTCATTGAGTATCTTACTTGTCCTCCCAGACAGGCAGGGCCACCAATTCAACACCAACTTAACCAAGAGCCTGATTGGCTGCACTCTGTCCATGATACTACTAGATGCAGAAAAGGCCTTTGATCAGGTCTTGTGGGAGTTTCTCTGGGTGGTGATGCAGCGCTTAGGAATTCACGCTGAACGCACTAAACCTGTACAGTGTAAACGAACATCCTTTTGTGTTAATGACAATGCTTCACTTTCTAGGCATGTCAAATGGAAAACCCTACAAAAGGACTCACCATTCTTCTTACCTCCATGCCATTTATATGGATCCAATTATGATCTAGCTAATTTTGTCAATATCCCCAAAAATGTTTTATTGGTGCCCAGTTGCCACAACTGCTCATGTGGTTGATGTTGGGCTGTACACATCAACATTTAATAAATCATTCATTATGAATAATTTAGCTTCTGAATTCGGTATACTAACAGGATAAGCTAAATTTAGCCCTGACTCTAATTCTACGTGCAGAAGGGGTGCCAGTCACATGTGCCAGTGTCTCTTCAGCCTGTCATCTCAGGGCTGCCCTAGCTGGAAATGTAAAAACTAGTTTCAAGCTGAATTATGAGACTATACTAGCCACTGTACTAAACCAGTGGCATCGTCAGCCCCCCATTTTAGCAGCTTAAGCGGGGCCCCTCAGAGCACAGGGCACCGAACCGAGTGGAACTTGTTAGTATGACAGTCAGCTCCAGCTCAGTTCGCTTGTTGCAGTCACTGGGCTTTTTGGGAGTTGTAGTACACAGGCCAGTTCCTCTTCAAGATGATCTGCCTTTTGAGGACTACAAACCCCAGGGTTTACAAGGGCTGCTTAATCTCCCAAGAGATATATCAAGATGCTGCTCAATACACTAAATCCGAGTTCCAGCTTGCATCGGCAGACGCCGTTCTATTTTGATAGAGCTGTGTGTAACACAAGAGGAAAGTGTTAACTTCCTTTCCCTCTCACCTCTCCTCTAATCATGTGTGTCACTTCGGGTGTTTTATTCATATGAAAAGGCTTCCCTGTCTGCTTTAATCCTACAACTCCTACATGCTAAAATGATTTCTGTCTTTTCTAAGGGTTAGAAGCATTACTGCTTATCTGCCATAATTTTGCACAGCAAATCTCAGCAAATCACTTAATTTTGCATCACATTTGCATATGGCTCAATGTGGAACACCCTGCCACGGTATTTATTTTAATTTTGATCCCGGCTCTTAATAAGGACATGCACCAATCCTACAGGGGCATGTGTTCAAGCCCCTATCGCCACAGGAACATGACTTTTTGTGATGTTCCCTTGGCTATAGGGGACTCACTTATGTACAAGGCAGCGTTAATCCACTTAAAATGGATGCGCACCCAACGGAGCTGCGCTGGGGGCTCCGATCGGGCCCTCAACCCACGATAAACACCCTGCGGGTGGAAACCTGCGTCGGCTAATGCCCACCATGGGGGCTGGAGCTATCTGCCTGCGGACGATGCTTGCCCGTGGTGACTGGAGGTAAGTGCAACGCGACGTGTGACCCCGGTTGGCGTTGTGGCGACTGGCGCCGGTGACCTCCACACAACATCCTCACTCATGCGACTTGGATCCTCAGGCTGCAGCAATTACAGATACCAACTGGTCCCCTTGCTGCTCGCTCACTGCACCACCTCCGGCATTCCCGCCGACCCCAACTCTGCAAATGTAACTACGGCACATGATTGCTCAACCAAACACTGCAAATCTTTTATTGAACTAGACAGCCTGCCGCTGCTGGCGACTCTGTTACAGGAATTGTCTCCCCTAAAATGGGCATAAACTTTTCCTGTGAGCATAGCTCACCTTGTGATTTTGGCGAACCACCAAAGCTGAGGGCCTGCTCCTCCGGCTGATCCCTCCTCATCGCAGGCGCCCTGTGCCCTGGAGACGCGGTACTAACTGTGCTTCCCCTCCTGTCTCATTTGAAAGGTGCTGTGAGTGGACAACCCCCACCTGTGCATAACTGTCAAAATACGCTCCACCAGGCACACACTACCATCTCATCCAAGCACTGCCCTGGCCGGACCCTCCTGCATCATTGCACCATGGCCAAGCCGGTCAGAAACCAACCTAAAATTAACTTTGAAAAACCAAAATAAAATATTGAGACTGACTCGGATGACCACACTGCTGTGCAACTGGGGGCGTCAGTGGTCAATGGGAATGCTGTGAGGATGTGCAGGCCATGTTTCCCTCGATAAAAGCTACCCTCTCTACCACTGACGTCGAAATAGACTCTCTCTCTACCCATATGGATCGAATTTCCGAACGCCTGGACAAACTCACTGAAAGAATAGACATGGCGGAGCGCCAAATATCGAATGCGGAGGATGCTCAACAAAAAATGGAAGCTAAACAAGGGAAAATGGAAAAGCAACTTGAAACACTGTTGGCGAAGACTGAAGATCTGGAGGCGCGCTCTCGCTGAAGTAATATACACCTTATGGGTATTGCTGAGTCGACCAACACAGGGCCCATGGAGCATTATGTAGAGCAACTGCTAATAAATCTTAGGAAAAGACACATTTTCTGACCTCTTCATCGTTGACAGAGCTCATCGATCCCTTGATCCGCCACGGCCTCCAGGAGCCAGACCTTGTCTTATAATTGCAAAAATTCTAAACTACCGGGACCGGGATGCAGCACTCCACAGAGGTTGAGAACTGGGACAACTAAGGTATCACGGTATAGCTATATCAATCTATCCTGACTTTACACCGCTTGTTCAGGAGGCCTGGAAATGATTTGTGTCTGTTAAAAAGAAATTACAGGAGCAAAATATACAATATGCAATGATCTACCCAGCCAGGCTGAGAGTATCAGATGGGGGAAAAACCACTATTTACGATGAGCCGAAGGATGTGCTCAATTCCTGCAGCGAAGGGGATCTCAACTTCCACACCGAAAATCACTGAGGGGGAAACGAGAGGAACAAACTGGTGCATCGGACATTGAGTAGCAGATCATTATGTATGGACCACCTGCCCGAACACTAAGATGCACAAGTGAACTAAGCAGCAGCACCCATTTAGCATTGCAGATAAGTGCTTAATAGGACCTTCACCCTTCCCGGCTCGTAGAAAATTATCAATATGACTCATTATAATGTTTTTATTGCTGTTCAAGTCATTCTTCACCACAATTGTACTGCCAAATTAGCACTGGTGGTAAGCCAGATCCTGCATAAATAGCGGGCTCCAACGCACGGAGTGAATCTCTATGTTGTTGGGCACCCCCTGAGTGACTCTCGTCACTGGGGGTCCCGGCTGGCAGCTCCCGCACCCTATGTATCCCACGACCAGTTTAAAATTTCTTAAGGGGAGGGGGGAGGGGAGACTGGGTAGGGCATTTCTTGTTTTTTTGGGCTTGTCTTCGTTTTAATTGGGATGACCAAGTGGGATGGGTGGGTGGTTGGGTTAGTTGGGGGGGCTCGACAGTTTTATGCTTTATTTTGTCACACAGCTATACGGTATTCAACTATTGGTATCACTGCTCAAATACATGGGAAATGTATACTTATGTTCAATGTAGCACCACATGTAGGCGACCCAAGCTCCGCCCTGACATATCCAAATCATACAGACTGGAGGTACACCGATGCATCTTAACGCTACCCTTACACCTTTGAAACTTGCCACCTGGAATGTACGGGCCATAATAATCCTAGGAAAGTCAGACAAATCTTTGCATACCTAGACAGAAACCAAGTAGAAATAGCCCTGTTACAAGAAACGCACTTACTCAAAGGCAGAGCGGATGGCTTTGGCAACCAATGGACTGAGTTGGTAATATCATCCTCTTACTCTGCATATGCACGTGGTGTGATGAGATGACCCTGATCAGAAAAGGAACGCCGTTCTTGCTGGAACAAACACTGATTGATACACAGGGACGGTACGTCATAATTACCGGTGTATTGCGAGGTACGAAAGTAGGCCTCTTTAATACATATGGGTAAACGTAGATGACCCTGACTTCTTTGCAAATGTATGCACCAAGCTACGAGAGCTCCCTCCTATGGAGCTGTTGTGGGGCGAAGATATGAATGTGACACGTGATAGTACTTGTGATAGATAGAGGGCCACGGCTGAGACTCTTCAACGAGCTGCAGCAGTAGTATTGAGCATGAAAATGGAGTTTCATATGCATGACATAAGGCGTATGAGTAACCCACACACGTTTGAAAGTACCCATTCCTCCTCTGTACATAACAGTTGGTCCAGGATAGAGTATTGTTTGATTACAGACCAAGCATGCACATGGACCCAGGATGTCAGACACCTCCCTAAAACGCTGTCGGACCACATGCCTGTCCTATTAACCCTGCAGATCCGGACATACATTCCACCACCCTTTGTAAGGTGGTTTAATGCTGCTTCTCTCTTGGACTCTCTATATGCCGACACTATTCACACAGCGATAGAGCACTTTTTCGCACTCAACAAACAATCGGTAAATAGTGCAGACACACTTTTGGGAATCCTTTAAGGCGACCCTGCACGCCATCTGCATTAGCACAACAGCAGGGATCCTTAAAGATATTTGCATGCAATTGCAGCAATGTGAGGCACGTATCAGTAAGCTGGAATTATAATTGAACTAACAACCAAAGGGCAGATATATTAGGAAGCATTCGAAACAAGGTAAACACATATAACGCATTGACGGCTGATGAATTTAAGTACATCACTAAACGCCTCACAGCACGTAAGATGGGTGAGGGAGACAGACTAGGCTGCATACTTGCATACAATATATGCCTAGAACACAAACAACATACCGTTCTACAAATGATAGATGGTAACAATAATTATGACACTGGCGGCATTTTATGCACATTTATGGACAACTATGGTGACTTATATAAGATGCGCAATACGGCACCCACGCAAGACATACTAGACTATATTGAGGATATAGCATTGGCATGGCTGTCCGATGGACAGCGTGAGCTCCTGGCGCAGCCGATCACTATTGAAGAAGTACAAGCTACTATAAAAGCACTTCCAAATGGCAAAATAAAAAAAACCTGATGGCTATACGATTGAATTTTACAAAACATTCTCCGAGTTACTTAGTCCATATTTGCTAGAAATGTATGACGAGGCATATCACACTCAGATGCTCCCCCCGACTCTACATGAAGCACTAATAGTGGCATTACTAAAACCTGATAAAAACCCAGAAATGGCGGACTCATACAGGCCATTGCTTTTATAAACACGGACACTAAGATACTGGCCAAGATTATTGCAACTAGGCTACAACCATTTATGACAGCCATTGTCTTGCCTGACCAATCTGGTTTTATACCTTCCAGATCTACGGCACACAACTTGTATACCATATTCACCCTCTTACATCAGCTCAATCCAGAGCTGGAGGTTGTGGCTGTTCTACTTGATGCAGCCAAGGCTTTTGACTTGATTAAATGGACTTATTTATTCTCTATACTACAGCGTATAGGACTCCCCCCTATGCTCATAAACTAGATTAAACTCCTTTAGAACAAGCCCACAGGGCGTGTCAAAGTTAATAGACATATATCAGATCCAATCCCAATACAACGCGGCACGCGGCAGGGATGCCCACGATCCCCCTAATATTTTCTAGTGCTTTGGAACCGTTAGCCTGTAAAATACGATAGAAAGATGCACATGTGACCTTAAGATTCAAATTGTGTCACATTGCCATCTCGCTTTATGCGGACAATATGGTGTTAGGGATCCCGCTAACAATTTACCACCAAATACTCAGGGAATATATAAAATGTTGGTAGGCAATCAGGTCTCCAGATAAATTGGTCCAAGTCAGCGGTCATGCCACTCACTGAAAATGCAAAGGCAACGCACATGGACTTCCCGCTCGCTTGGCAGGATAAACCCATCAAATACCTTGGAATCTGGATTCACCGTGACTCTGAAACAGTGATCCGCACAAATTACAGCACTACAATTGACAAATTAGAAACACAAATAGCCCGCTGGATTACACTCCCCCTTTCCTTGGCGGATAGGATACCCTCTGTGAAAATGGTAGTCCTCCCTAAGCTGCTCTAACTTTTTACTAACATTCCTATCACACCACCAACCCCTATTTTTAAACGCCTCCGTACAAATTTGATTAAATTAATATGGGCAGGGAAAAAATCCAGGATAAGTCTACACACGATGACACTGCCATATGCCTCAGGTGGGTTTGCAGTGCCTAATTTATACTTATATTATCTATGCACTCAAGCGCAATACGCATACTATTGGTTCCATCCCATATGCTTTATGCCGCACCTCGCAGTAGAAGATGGTGATGCCCATCCCATTGCGCTGGCACTAAGCATGGGCGAATTTTGCGAATCTCGCGTTCGCGAATTTTGCGGATTTGCGAACTCGCAATCCGCAAAATCCACGAATTCTCACGAATTTGCGGATGTTTTTTTTTTTGTGTTCGCGCGGGTTTCTGCCAGTTCGCGAGGGTTTTGTACAATTTCGCAAACGCGAACTTACCTGTCGGGTCGCAAGTTTTGCGAACTTGTTGTTTCTACGTGTCCAGCCTGTTTGGGACACTCTTCTTCATCACTGCCACTCTCTGTCACCACTGCCACTCTCTGACTACTCATGCCACCCTCTGGCCCACCCATGCCACCCTCTATTTCATCACAGCACCCTCTGGTTGTCCAGTGTACATTATTGTGGCAAAGCAAAGCACACCTTCCCTGCCTCAAGTGACCTGAATTAATTTGGGGCTGATTAATGTGTCACAGAATATTTTTTTAGCTGGCACCTGCTTCCTTAGTGCTTCCTGATTAGTGATCTTTTGCACTTGCTAAGTGCTTTCATTGTTGCAAAATTAGTTACAACACCTGCCCTGCCCCAGCTGACAATAATGAATTAGGGGTTGATTAATGTGTCACTGGATTTGAACTTCCAGCCTGGCTCCTGCTTGTCTGCCTTAGCTGTAATTCAGGACCTTTGTGTAACTATTCTGAGGGTCAGAGCAGGGTCACATAATAGTTGCAAGTAGGCAACTGAACTCGTGAGGGGCCCCTCAGGAAGCACTACAGGAAATGGCTACTAATGATGAGCTTGAACTTTTGAACCTGGTAAGTAGTTTCAGTTTTGCTAAGATCGTATTTCTGCAATTTAGCGCTTATTCCCGGGGTGCGAAGTTGAACTGGGAAGCCGCGAATTCACGCGAACAGTGCGAGCAAGCCATAAAATCCGCTGCTCGCGGATTTGCGGATTTTGCGGGAAATTCGCGAATCTCGCGGATTGCGACTTTACCGAAAATCCGCAAAATCCGCGAGCGTAACGGATTTTCCGCCCATGCTTAGCTGGCACATATCTTACCACATCACTGACCTCACTTGACAAAACATGAAATCAACACCACATCCCTAGCATGGAAACGTATTAGTCACCTTACGACAAAACTCCGATCTACACGTCAAACATTCCTCTGGCTCAACACCCTGCGCTGTCAGTAACACAAGAAAAGGGAAATATGGACTTATTAAAGCAGGTGGGCATTACAGCAGTGGGTGACCTATACCCCAATGGCACATTCATAACGCCGACTGATTTAACATATGTGAGTAATCAATCACTACTCTTCCGATTTGCATACCATAGGCTACGTGCTTCTATCCAGGTACTCTATCCTACGTACCCAAACGAACCACCCACATTAGACACACTACAGTTACTAATAGCTGCCCCAGATAATACCAACCTAGTAGTGCAACTCTATAGGTCTCCGCAGAGATAAATTGGAGCTAACAATCAAAAATCACTTGACAAATGGAATCTCATACCCGATGTGCCCTTAACAGGGGATGAATGGCAATCCTGTTGTGCATTCACTCCTAATGGGAATTTGTGTATTATTCCTTATAAATACTTACAACAGGTCTACCACACCCCGCTTCTCTTACATAAACATGGCCTGAGAGCAGACGTGAGATGTAAACGCTGCGGAACTGACTTGGCTGACTTTGGACACCTGGCATGGCACTGTGACAAGGTGCAGCTATACTGGGAACAAGTCATATCTATACTGAGTGATATCTTAAATCATAAGCTGGAATGTACACCGCAATTATGTCTACAGGTGCATCTAGCACATTTGAAATCAGTCAAAAATAATTTGGCAGCCATAGAGCTACTATTGGCAAAGAGGAGGGTGTCAATGCATTGGGACTACAGGAAAACACCCACCGTACATCGCTGGATACTAGACTCTATCTATTGTAAGGAAAATGATATAATATAAGCAGAAGAATTGCCCACAGCTGCTAAGCCATCTCATTTCTGGGAACCCCTTACTTCCTACCTACAAGAGCATCATAATCTACTTAAAGATGTTGGGTCACTGTGATTACTATCCTACTGTATTGTTGCTTGGTTTAGTTGCCAATATGCTGATCGTCAAGAATTGTTGTGCTATGTACAATTGCTGATTGATTATCAAAACAAATTGTGCAGATTTGATACCATTTGTAAATACTGGCTGATACAATGAAAACAATAAAATAACATAAAAAAGCCACTTAACATGGCTTAACGCTGCCTTATACATAAGGCAACCTTTCACGCTATGGTTAGTGTGAAAGGGGTGAGCAGTGGATGTTCTACCGCAACACCAATTAATTATTTTCATGCTGCCCCCTCTGTACAAGGGTGGCGTACATAGGAGACAGTACCAAAATTAAGACCAGGAACACGCTGGTCTTAAGTTTGCAGAAACGAGGAGAAATTCATTATTTCTCCTCGTTTTTGCTTTTTCCATTCGTGCTGCCTTGTGCAAGTGAAGATGAGAAATGTACTGGTTCCACAAGTGGGACACAGCTACCAGTGGGACAAGGTGACCATGTTTCCAAAGTTCTACACATATTACAACCATTTCTCAAACGTGTCGACATCCGTTTCGATGTGAAAACATGGAAAGCACTCTGGTCTCCGATTTACAAAAGTGTTTATTGCGGACCCCCTACCCCTCCAACAGACGCGTTTCTCCTCACGGCTCGTCAGTGTTGGCGCGTGTAACAAACAAAGACCATTTTATTTCTTTTGTTCCCACAGACCATCAGTAAACAGTAAAAGTAAAAGCGGACTTATTCGCATATATCACACTATGGTGGCCATCTTAAACATGTTTACACTGGAACGTTTCTTTCAATAAAAGTGGTCACCAAAAAAGTGCAAGTGCAATGTTAAAAACAATTCTTTTCATCATTCGAAAAGAAAATTCATTTTGCGGAGAGGGGAAGAAAGGAGGGTGGAAAAATAGATCGATCAATTCCCTCTTTTCTATGCATCTATTATAATACATTGTGTTAATCATAATTGTCTTAAAGATATATTTCATTGTAATATAGTATGCATAATATAGCTCATGGGCAAGAATATAAATGCCATTACTACCATACCTAACAGTATGAAAGGTAATCACAAATCCCTTCTCCACAGCTAATAACGCCCTGTATGGGCTCGCTCAACTGTAATCCTGCCCTGTATGGGCTGTCCCATGTTTTTATGTCATGTATAAGAGAGATAGCTGTATCAGAACATTGTTTTTACATAAATCAGCATTTACAGTAGAGGGGAGGAGTCCAATGTGCGTATTAAATTGCTATTCGTGTGATCCCACTCGAAATGAAAAATATCTCCACCTCTATTTGGTTATATCTCCAACAACTAGTTTCTGTTTGTTGGTAAGCCCATTTACAGGTGTACCCACAACTCTTTGTCGTAGTTGAGCCCTGTAGGCCATTTGCTCTGCAAATCGGTGATATATTTCAACTCTAAAACCCGTAGAGCTTCCACTCGGTTACCCCTCTTTCTTTTTGATCTACTTGATCCAGGCAGAAGAAGGTGAGGAGACCCCTGTCACTATTGTGGTGTGTGTCGAAATGGCGTGCCACGGGATACGTCTTGTCCCGATTTGTTATGGCACGCATGTGCTCTAATACACGTTTTCCCGTGGCGTGAATCGTACTTCCGATATATCTTTAGGAGCAAGGACATTCCAAACATTATACCGTGAAGTCTGAGTTGCAGTTGAGAAATTTTGTAATTTCTCTTACAGGGCATGGGTCATTTGGTCTTCCCTCATACTTAAATTTCTTCTTGCTATGTTTGCAGGCCTTGCAAAGTAGGCATGGATAAAAGCCTTTGATAGTTTTCATCGTCGTTGCTTTAGGTGGATCTTCAAAGAGGCTATGTACAAGGTGTAAAAAATAAATAAATAAAACATATTACAACCACTCTCACTTTATCTAAAATCACTTTTTATCACTTTTTGAAAAAGAACAATAGACAGGATTGTCCATTGTGGCCCCAACCTAGAAGTACGAACAAAGATCTTCGCTTAGCTCCCAGCAAAAGGGTCCAATGTTTTAAACTCTAAAAACCTCTGAAATTCACCAGTTATATTTATCCCAAATAACTATAACTTGTGCCCCAAGGTAAGTATAACTTGTGCCCATGTTATAGTTTTCTTATCAATATTTTCACTACAAACGTTTTCAGCAGCCGGGCACAGTGTGGTGGTGGCCACAAGGTCTGGCGTGCAGCCGGGACCTGAGGCCAACCCCCCCCCCCCCAAAGGCAGCCAACCCCACACTTCGCAGGACCTTCGGTCATGCACCGTGGGGGGTTGGCCGCAGGGCGTGGCCAGCAGTCAGGCCCTGCGGCAACCACATAGATGCAGCCAACCCCACGCTGCACATGGTCTTTGGCCATGTGTGGTGGGGAGTTGGGCTAAGGCCTGGGCTGGGTGGCCAAACCCCCTATGGCAGCCAAGCCCACATTTCACAGGGCTTTTAGTAGTGCATGGGGGGTCCTCAGAGCCTGGCCTGCAGCGAGGCCATGTGCCAACCTGCCATATGCAGCCAATCCCACACTGCCCATGGCCTTGGAGAGTGCATGGTGGGGGTTGGCCACAAGACCTGGCATGTGGCTAGTCCCTCTGGCCAACTCCCCCCAAAGACAGCCAACCCCACACTGCCCACCATTTTTGGCCATGCCACTCTCTGAGCCAATTATGGCCCTTGGGACCCCATACCCTGGTGTTATATATATTTTAAAGGGGAGGGGGCGTGAGGTGCCCCTTCTTAGGCCCTGGGGACCCAATCACCCAGGGCCCTACTTATTATGAAAGGGAGGAGGGCAAGTCGCCCTCCTCCCTGAGTCTTTTTAGGCCTTGGGGACCCCATCACCCAGGGCCGATTTTTTTTATTAAAGTGGGAAGCTGTGTGGCCCCCTTTCTGAGGCCTACTAGGCCCTGGGGACCCCATCCTCCAAGGCCATTACTTAAAATAAAGGGGAGGAGGTCACACAACACCCATCCCTGAGCCATTATCGGCCCATGGGACTCCATCCCCGGGGCCTTGATTACCTAAAGGTGGCTGCCATGATGTCAGTGTTGGACAGGCCACATGAAGGGCCACTCTCCCCCAGCCCAACC
This sequence comes from Lissotriton vulgaris, assembly GCF_964263255.1. Classification (NCBI taxonomy): domain Eukaryota; kingdom Metazoa; phylum Chordata; class Amphibia; order Caudata; family Salamandridae; genus Lissotriton; species Lissotriton vulgaris. The sequence goes on from NC_141695.1 coordinate 1,315,002,556, forward strand.
AGGCCCGAGAGCCGCCACGACAGTACCACGCATCATCATTGTACATCTGCTGCCCTCTCAGGGCCCCTGCCAGCGAGGCAAGCTAACCTCGTGGGCCCGATCCCCTGCCGGCCCACGCGGCCAACCTGACCCGCCATCTTGGACACTTCACCACGAGGTCGCCTGGCCCCCGATCGACCCCGACCCTGGGCCTGGCCCGGCCTCAGACATCTCGGCACCACCATCCACCCAGGAGGTGAGCGGGCTACTTGGCAAGTCAATGGGAGAAAGAGGTGTCGATGGCTCCCCCCGCCAAGTGCCGCTCGCCCATCGCCTCCCCGGGCGCTGGCTCCACCCCCCTGCTGGGTGTCTGGAACCCCGCATCCCGGACCCCCGACCTCCAAGTGCGAGGGTCCGGACATCAAAGCACGCCAGCCCTATAACTGGGGCAGCTCCAGAGCAGGAAGGCAGTTGTATCTTGGAGTCGAGAGACGTAAAGAGGAACTCATCCTGAACGGACTACTGGCGCTGCCGTAGCTCTGTCCTGTGTACCATCATCCCGCCTGTTGGCGCTGCCACAGCCGTCGTAACCTTCATCCTTCATCGTCGTCCGGACCTGCTGGCGTGGCCGCGGACCGTTGTAACCGTCATCTTCATCGGGACCTGCAGGCTCCGCCGCGGACCGTCATCTTTCATCCGACCATCTCGGGACCTGCTTGGCTCCTCCACGGCCCGATCATCAAGAACGCCGAGCTCAAGGATTGAGAGCTATTTTTGGACTCACCGGTAACTAAAGACTGTCCCGCTACCCTTTCCTCAACCAAAGACTAAGCTAGAGGGGACCCCTGAGTCCAGACCTCCTTGTACCATATCATCGTAACCTAAGAATTGCATATAAAGTCTCGTTAACCTTCAGTCTTGTGTGGTGTCCGTCTGTGGGGGGGAAGTTATTCATCTGTACAGTCGTTGGAGACGGCTCTCCCTGGAGACCTCTCCCCGTACCTCGGCCGACCCTCCCGGTCCGTCTAACATTGGTGGCCAGCGGCGCGATTCGAATCACCGCATAACGTACAGAAAATAGCTCACCCCACAACGAACCATAATGACAACTAAAGAAAGCGGATCAACCGAGAAGTTCCAAATGGAAAAACTAGAGGAGTACAGCCACCGTGAACTAAAGCAGTTCTGCATCGAACTAGGTATCGCTACCACCGGACTAAGCACCAAGGACGATTTTAAACATGCCCTACAATCTTGGGCAGAGACCGGGGATACCGAAGCCCCTGAGCAAAGCACCGCAGAAAAAACCACCACAGCCCCTGAAGGGCAAAGAACCGGTCTCCCGCAAGACGAGATCCAAGAAAGAGAAAAAATCCGACTACACGAGCTAGAAATGGCCCGACTCAAGATGGAAATAGAACTCAAGTTGGCCGAACAAAAAATCAACTTAGAGCACCTACGTCTCCGAGAAGAAAGAGAAGAGAAACAGAGACAAAGGGAGCTCGAGGAAAAGAAACTGGCGTACGAGCACGAACGGAACATAGCCGAGATCAACCTGCGCAAACAGAATAAAGAGTTAGGGGTGCCCGAGAGACCACACACCCCGGGGACCGCGGAGAAAAAAGTACACATCCCCAAGGATGTGGTCCGAGAATATTTCCGAGAGGACGACATCCAACAATGGTTTAAGGCCTATGAAATCGCTATGACTGCGCACCGGATCGATAGAACCGACTGGGGTGCCGGCCTATGGGGCAGATTCCTCAATGAAGGCCGCGATACCCTGTTACAGCTCCCAGACCACCAGATGACCTCCTACGACCATATGAAAGCGGCCCTCCTCACCCGCTATGGTCTCACGCCCGAGATGTACCGCCAGAGGTTCCGAGACTGCACACGCATCCCGGGTACAACTTGGGTGGACTATGTAACGTACTTTAGCAGAGCTTTCGAAGGCTGGATCAAAGGAAACAACGTCACGACATACGAGCAGCTGTTCAATCTGATGGTATGGGAGCATCTGTCCAACAATTGCTTCATCGAACTACGCCAACACCTCCTCGACAGCAAGTTGACCGATCCCCGGCAGCTCGCAGCCGAAGCTGACCGGTGGGAGATAACCAGAGTGGGCCGGAATGGGTCCTACGAGCAAAACAGGAACAACAATGGACACCACCGACCGAGAGGAGGGGGAGGGGGCCAAGGACGAGGAAGAGACAACACTCCGGCCGCCCCCGCTGCCAGCACCACCCCCCCGGCCAACCGGGGCAGCACCCCGGCGCGACCGGGGTACAGAGCCAATGTCACATGCCACCGATGCCAGCGAGTCGGCCACTATGCAAATGACCCAAGCTGCCCGCAGTATCAGAGTCCAAAACCCCGCCAAATGGCCGCCGCGGCACTAGGGGAAGAACAGATCCCCGAGGAACAAGAAACAGACCAGCAAGAGTATCAAGAGTGGGAGCCAGCCGCCATGACTCTCGCGTGCTTAGGGGGAAGAGACATGGTCCCGCGGGTCCCCCTACCCGCTAACACCCAGAAGTACAGCCAATGGGTAAGCATCAATGGACGACGGGCCGAAGCCCTTCGGGACACCGGGGCCAGTGTGACAGCCGTCCGCTGTCACCTGGTGACCCCAGAACAATATCTACCGAACATCCTCTGCCCTGTGCGATCAGCCGACAACTCGGAAAGTCTGTGTCGGATGGCCTGCGTCCCCTTTGAGTGGGGAGGGGTCTCCGGCATGCTGAAGGTGACGGTCCGAGACGACTCCCCCGTGGACTGCCTACTCGGAAATGACCTGGAGAGCTCCCCGTGGGCAGCCGTGGAGCGAAAAGAACACTTGGGGATGTTAGGCATCCCGGACTGGGCGTGCGTCACCACCCGGTCCATGGCCGCCCGGGCCAACCCTCACCCAGAAGAACCAGAATGGCCGGCGCCGCCGCCTCCGGTCGCCCCAGCCGAGACCACCGACCATGACACCCCCCTCGAACCTGCTCAACCTTCCGACATCGCTAACCTTGACCAGTGGGCCCAAGAGGGGGGACCCACGCAAGAACAATTTCGCCGGGAGCAGAAGACCTGTCCCTCCCTAGAGGGACTCCGTCAACAAGCGCTCGCCCAAGGCGCAGGGGATACTTCCGGAACTCATTGGGTCTACTGGGACAATGATCTACTGTACAGCGAGCAAAGAATCGCCGAGCTGGGGGCCAACAGAGTACTAGCGGTACCCCTCCGTTTCAGAGACTTCCTGTTAAACTTGGCCCACGATGTCCCCCTGGCAGGGCACCTCGGACAAGATAAAACTTACAGCCGCCTAGTGACCCACTTCTTCTGGCCCAAAATGAGAAACGATGTGCACCAGCATTGCCGATCTTGCCCCACGTGCCAAGCCAGTGGGAAGAGCGGCCGCAAACTAAAGGCCCCCTTGCAACCCTTTCCAGTAGTCACGACCCCATTTGAGAGGGTCGGAATAGACATTGTGGGACCCCTAGACCCGCGTACAAAACAAGGCCATCGCTTTATTCTGGTGCTGGTGGACCACGCCACCCGCTACCCTGAGGCTATACCTCTCCGGACCGTGACAGCCCCAGTGGTCGGCCGGGCCCTGATGGGGATCTTCTCCCGTGTGGGGTTCCCCCGAGAAGTCGTCAGCGACAGAGGCACGAACTTTATTTCTAAATACATGAAATCACTCTGGCAACAGTGTGGGGTCACCTACCGATTCACGACCCCCTATCACCCCCAAGGGAACGGACTGGTTGAGCGGTTCAACCGCACACTAAAAGGGATGATCGGGGGATTGGAAAAGCCCCTTCGTCGCCAGTGGGATGTACTGCTGCCGTGCCTCCTCTTCGCCTACCGGGAGGTCCCACAAAAATCACTAGGCTTCAGCCCATTTGAACTGCTATACGGGCACCCAGTGCGGGGGCCGCTCAGCCTGATCAAAGAAGGCTGGGAGATGCCTCCGGCCAAGAACCCTCCAGACGTCTTCCGGTACCTCCTCACCCTCCGCAACCAGTCCCAGCGGTTCAGGGACCTAGCAAAAGCCAACCTAGAGGCCAGTCAAGAGGATATGAAAAAATGGTATGACCAGAACGCCTCATCCATTGAATTCGAGCCGGGGCAACAAGTATGGGTAATGTCCCCCACAGAACCTTGCGCTCTCCAAGACAAATGGACGGGGCCCTTCAAGGTGATCGAGCGCAAGGGTCCTGCCACCTATCTGATCGATATGGGGTCCTCCCGGAACCCACTCCGGGTCCTCCACACCAACAGGCTGAAACCTCACTTTGCACGAACCGAACTCAGCCTACTGATGGCCACAGACAACGGGGCTGAAGACGACTCCGAGCCTCTCCCTGACCTCCTGCGGACCCAGGAGCAAGACGGCTCCGTAGATGGGGTCCGCCTCTCGGAGACCCTCACCAGAGAACAACGCCAAGAGTGCCAAGCCCTCCTGTCACAGTTCGCCAGCCTGTTCTCCCTCACCCCAGGTGTCACGTCCTGGTGTGTGCACGATGTGGACACCGGAGATAGCCCTCCTATCCGCCACCGGGCCTACCGCGTACCTGATCGGGTACGGGCCTGCATCCAGGCGGAAGTGGCCAAGATGCTCACGCTCGGGGTCATCGAGCCCTCAGACAGTCCATGGGCCAGCCCGGTCGTGCTGGTCCCCAAAGCAGCCGCCCCCGGAACCACCCCAGAACTCCGGTTCTGTGTCGACTACCGGGGCCTGAATGAGGTCACCCGGACGGACGCACATCCCATCCCCCGGGCAGATGAACTGGTCGACCGAATGGGAGCTGCCCGCTACCTCAGCATCTTCGACCTGACAGCAGGTTATTGGCAGATCGGCCTCACACCCCGAGCACAGGAACGTTCTGCCTTCTCCACCCCCGATGGCCACTATCATTTTACGGTCATGCCTTTCGGCATGAAAAATGCACCAGCGACTTTCCAACGGCTCGTCAATAAGGTCCTGGCGGGGCTCGAAGGGTTCAGCGCCGCCTACCTAGACGACATCGCTGTGTACAGCCACCACTGGACCGAACACCTCCACCACCTCCGAGCAGTGCTGCAAGCCCTTCAACGAGCTGGCCTCACGATCAAGGCCAGCAAATGTCAAATTGGACAAGGGTCTGTGACCTACCTCGGGCACCAGGTGGGAAGCGGCCTAGTGGCCCCTCTACAGCTAAAAATTGCTGCCATCCAGGACTGGCAGCCCCCTATCACCCAAACCGAGGTACGAGCATTCCTGGGCCTCACAGGCTATTACCGAAGGTTTGTAAAAGACTATGGAACCATAGTGGGGCCTCTCACGGAACTCACGTCAAAGAATCAACCAAAGAAAGTGAACTGGACCCCAGAGTGTCAAACGGCATTCGAACAATTGAAGGCCGCCATGTGTTCCGCTCCTGTGCTCCAGGCCCCCGACTACAGCCGGGAGTTCCTCGTCCAGACGGACGCCTCCGACCAGGGCATTGGGGCGGTCCTGTCCCAAGTGAACACCGAAGGCCTTGATCAACCCGTGGCCTTCATCAGCCGGAGGCTCCTACCCCGGGAGCAACGCTGGAGCACCATAGAGAGAGAAGCATTCGCAGTGGTATGGGCCCTCAAAAAGCTCCGGCCCTACCTTTTTGGCACCCACTTCCGGGGTGCAGACCGACCACCGACCCCTGCAGTGGCTGATGCATATGCGGGGGGAAAACCCAAAATTGCTGCGCTGGTCCATCTCCTTGCAAGGTATGGACTTCACAGTCGAACACCGGCCAGGACCAGACCACGCCAACGCAGACGGCCTGTCCCGGTTTTTCCGCCTCGACGACGAGAGTCCCCAAGAAGATGGGTAACTCTCCCCGCCTTCAGCTGGGGGGGACGCATGTTGGACAGGCCACATGAAGGGCCACTCTCCCCCAGCCCAACCAGGCCCGAGAGCCGCCACGACAGTACCACGCATCATCATTGTACATCTGCTGCCCTCTCAGGGCCCCTGCCAGCGAGGCAAGCTAACCTCGTGGGCCCGATCCCCTGCCGGCCCACGCGGCCAACCTGACCCGCCATCTTGGACACTTCACCACGAGGTCGCCTGGCCCCCGATCGACCCCGACCCTGGGCCTGGCCCGGCCTCAGACATCTCGGCACCACCATCCACCCAGGAGGTGAGCGGGCTACTTGGCAAGTCAATGGGAGAAAGAGGTGTCGATGGCTCCCCCCGCCAAGTGCCGCTCGCCCATCGCCTCCCCGGGCGCTGGCTCCACCCCCCTGCTGGGTGTCTGGAACCCCGCATCCCGGACCCCCGACCTCCAAGTGCGAGGGTCCGGACATCAAAGCACGCCAGCCCTATAACTGGGGCAGCTCCAGAGCAGGAAGGCAGTTGTATCTTGGAGTCGAGAGACGTAAAGAGGAACTCATCCTGAACGGACTACTGGCGCTGCCGTAGCTCTGTCCTGTGTACCATCATCCTGCCTGTTGGCGCTGCCACAGCCGTCGTAACCTTCATCCTTCATCGTCGTCCGGACCTGCTGGCCGCGGACCGTTGTAACCGTCATCTTCATCGGGACCTGCAGGCTCCGCCGCGGACCGTCATCTTTCATCCGACCATCTCGGGACCTGCTTGGCTCCTCCACGGCCCGATCATCAAGAACGCCGAGCTCAAGGATTGAGAGCTATTTTTGGACTCACCGGTAACTAAAGACTGTCCCGCTACCCTTTCCTCAACCAAAGACTAAGCTAGAGGGGACCCCTGAGTCCAGACCTCCTTGTACCATATCATCGTAACCTAAGAATTGCATATAAAGTCTCGTTAACCTTCAGTCTTGTGTGGTGTCCGTCTGTGGGGGGGAAGTTATTCATCTGTACAGTCGTTGGAGACGGCTCTCCCTGGAGACCTCTCCCCGTACCTCGGCCGACCCTCCCGGTCCGTCTAACAGTCAGGAATTCCGGGACGATGTATGGCTCAACGGAGCATGGTAGCTGAGACAGCCGCAGGAACCCGGCATCGGCGGGCGGACAAGGAACTACAAAGACCAGCATGCCTGGCGCGACTAGCGCGCAAACGGAAATGCGTATATAAGACACATAGGACGACGGGACCTTGTCGGATATTTTGGATTCATGCCGGCCCCCTTGAGTCCCGCATTTGCCTTGTTTTCCGTGGAAGCCCAACCAGTGCAGCTTTACGGAAGGTAACGGACCCACAGTTCTTGTTCCCAGGAGCACAGAAGGAGGTAGGACGTGCGGCTGCTCGTCTTGTCTTAGTACCGAAGAAGTCTTGGTCGAGTGTTGCTTTATACGCTCCCTGGACAGATTTTGGGCTTTAGTAAACGCTTACCGGAGGGAAACCAAGAGGGGTGTAGCGACTGGCAATACCCCAGGTGCATATACTCCCGACTGGTGTAGCGGAATCCTGCGTGTAGACGACGAAGGTAGAGCGGCCGCTCCCTTCAACAACAACTGGACCCATCGGTAGAGTGCCCGGCCGGGCATTCCCGAGCGTTGTACTTCTCAGCGCGAGGTCACCAACCCACGCGCTGCCACACAGGGAACCTAATCTGCCCCATCAGTGGTATTCGAACGGCATTTTCGGCCGTTACTTTGCACAGTGTCCTCTGTTGGAATAATACCGGGACCGGTATTTATGCGGAGGACGGTTGGAACTCAGCCCTTCTAAGGACCAGGGCGACGGCTGATGGGTATCGTATTCTTTCTAGTTACATTCTTATTTTAGCGAATGATGGATGTGAGCATACTCACTTTAGCGAGAGAGTGAAGCAATCATTCTTTATTTCCTTTGCATTTATTTACTGTGTACATTAAACAGTTGCTGTATAGGCACACCTAACACCTTGTTGTTGTTGTGTATCACTTATCGTCTCCCCGATCCCGAGATATCAGAAAGATTACATAATATCCGACCCTATAATCAAATCATCTCCTGATCGGGGAAATAGGATCATGGCCACCCTGGATGACGTATTAGCTGCTCTGGCCACCGTCCAAGTCGAGCTGCCCGCCTCCAGGCAGGAAACAGCGGATTTGAAGGCCAGGTTTGAAGCTGTGCAATGGAATCCTTTTGATGCTGGAAGTCAGGCTGTTCCCACTTCTCCAGCGGTAGTGGTTGAGATGCCCGTATCCATTCCCTTGGCCACACCAGAACGATACAGCGTAGACCCCAAAATGGTTCAGGTCTTCCTGACGCAGGTGGCGTTGCACCTACCCTGCAAACCCAAGGCTTTCCCCACTAGTCAGGCTTGGGTAGCCTTTCTCAAATCGTACCTTGCAGGGAACGCAGCCCAATGGGCGGTTCCATTGGTTAGCAGGGATGACCCACTGTTATGTGATTGGGGTGCTTTTCGCGAGGAGTTTTTGAAAGTCTTCGATAGACGTGCGGATTCATATACCGCAGACAGAGAAATGCTTGAACTACGTCAGGGCAGCAACGATATAGTGCACTACCTGAACTCCTTTCGTCGTTTGGTGGCAGAGACGAAATGGCCGGTCTCGAAACAAATAGCACTTTTTCACCAAGGACTGAGCGAGGAGCTCAAGGATGTTGTCGCCCAGATCGACCCACAGCCCAAGACCTGCGAAGGTCTCATCGCTTTAGTCCTACGCTTGGACCATCGCTTGAGCGAACGCAAAAGAGACCCCAAAAGGAAAAGGAAACCTCTGCCTTTGTCCGTGACAGCCGGAACTCCCGATAGCAACACCACCGCCAAGGCAGAACCCATGGACATTGGAGCCATTCGGGCCAGCCTTACCGCCACCGAAAAAGAGACACGTCCCAAACAAGGACTCTGTTTGTACTGCGGCAAGAAGAGGCATTATGTACGATACTGCCCTGCCAAGCCGAAGAACAGCCGGTTCAGGACCACTAGACCGGTGACCGCGGCAGTTGACGTCCAGGCGGAAAACTAACAGACTCCCAGAACAGCGAAGGGGCCTCTCGGAGTCGTTATAGCATCCCTTCTTTGTCACGCCTTGCTCATACAAGACCGCAGCACCTGTATGTTACAGTTCAAGTATCCGTAAATGCCAGGTGGATTCCCGTTGAAGCCATGGTTGACTCACGGGCCACTGGCCTGTTCATGGATGAAGAAGAAGCACAATGGATGGGCATTGCCCTCATACCCAAAGACATACCAGAGGACGTATATGCCGTGGATGGGAGACGGCTGGTCACCGGCCCCATAGGTCACCACACAGGCGTACTGCCTGTGAGATACGGGGAACAGCACGAGGAGGTTATAAACTTCAGTATCATCCGAGCACCTCAGCATGGGATAATACTGGGTCTACCATGGCTCAAGAAACACAACCCGACCATTGATTGGGTATCTCACACGATCCGGATGACTTCTTCGCACTGTCGCCAACACTGTGGGGTACAGACAAGGTCCGCCACCGGTCAAGGGTTGGTTCACACAGTGGCACAGCGGCAGAGAAGGCGGTTATGCTGCCCGGAGTATACCATGCCTTCAGGGACGTCTTTGACGAAGTACGGGCCAAGGTCCTTCCCCCGCACCAGATTTACCATTGTCAAATCGACTTTGTTCCGGGTGCCTGTGTGCCCAGTGGCAGGCTGTATGCCTTGAGGGAGCGGGAGAACGTCCATCTGCGTTCCTACCTTGACAAACTCTTGGGGCTGGGATTCATTAGACCCTCCAAGTCCCCAGCAGCTTCGCCTCTTTTCTTTATCCCTAAAGCCAATGGTGAGTTGAGGGCCTGTGTGGACTTCAGGGCTCTAAACGCTATTACCGTGAAAAAATGGTACCCTTTGCCTCTCATAAGCGTCTTATTGGAACAAGTGAAAAAAGCCCGGGTATACATAAAGCTTGACCTCAAAGGGGCATACCATCTGGTACGTATGCGGAACGGCGACGAGTGGAAGACGGCGTTTAAAATCAGATTCGGGCTCTTCGAATACCTCGTCATGCCGTTCGAGGTCTGCAATGCCCTTGCAGCCTTTCAGTTCTTCCTCAATGAGGTATTCCGCAACATTATGGATGAGTACGTGGTAGTGTACATTGACGATATTCTCGTCTATTCGAACACAGAGGAGAAACACGTACGACATGTAGCCACGGTACTCCAGAAACTCAGAGACAACCTGCTGTTCTGTAAGCTCAGCAAATACGATTTCCACGTCACTTCCGTGGAGTTTCTTGGGGTGATGTTGAGCCCTGATGGACAGGAGATGGCAGAGCGCAAGGTCAGGGCAGTGGAAGACTGGCCGACGCCACAGGGGGTGAAAGACGTACAGTGCTTCATCGGGTTCGCCTATTTCTATCGCCGTTTCATCGAGGGGTTTTCGGGGTTGGTGGCCCCGATTACTCAGCTGTTGCGAAAGTCGCAGCCCTTCATATGGAATACAGATGCTCAGGCCGCCTTCGTGGCGTTGAAGAAGGCGTTCGTTTCTGCGCCCATCCTGGCTCATCCTGATCCGGAATTGCCGTATGTGGTGGAAGCGGATGCCTCTGAGGTCGCGGTGGGGGCCATCCTGTCACAACGGCACCAACACTCCGGAGCACTACATCCCGTGGCCTTCATGTCCAGGAAGTTGAACACTGCAGAAAGAAACTACCATATTGCGGAGAAGGAGCTATTGGCCATAAAGGACGCATTCGCTGAATGGAGACTCTTGTTGATGGGAGGCAGACATGTAGTGACTGTGTTCTGAGACCACCGCAACCTGCAGTTCATGACGGCGGCAAGACACCTTTCGCCTAGGCAGATGCGGTGGATGCTTTTCTTTTCTGGATTTCACTTCCACATCACCTACAGGCCTGGCACTGACAATAGGAAAGCGGATGCGCTTTCCCGCCAATCGTCTGTTCTGGCTCCATCACCTGCACCAGTGCACTCCATAATACCTCCGGGTGCGGTGCTTGGAGTAATACAGCCGGACACGTTCCTCAAAGGCATCCAGAGGGGGATACAAACCTTTGCCTGGAGGAGATAGCTCATGAGCCACAAAGAATGGCAGGTGAAGGTCGGAATACCAGTGAACGGTCACCGTTTGCTAGTGCCTAATTCACGGCTTAGGAAACAGGCCTTTACTTGGTGCCACGAGTCGCCCTGCGCGGGCCATCTAGGGTTCAAGAAAACCGTGTCCAACCTGGGGAGGCATTTCTGGTGGACATCTTTGCGTGCGGATGTCCGGAGATGGGGAGAAGACTGTTCTGTCTGTGCAGCCATGAAATCGGACCATCGACGTCCACAGGGCCTGCTTCGGCCTCTTCCAACGCCCTGCAGGCCATGGGAGAACATATCCCTGGATTTCGTCGTGGGGTTGCCGGTGGATCAGGGCTGTACGGCGATCTTGGTTGTAGTGGACTATCTCACGAAGATGGGGCACTTCATAGCCTGTAAGCGGGTTCCCTCGGCAGGCCAGCTAGCCTTGCTCCTTCTGAGGAATGTGGTACGTCTGCACGGGCTGCCAAGCCTGATTGTGTCAGACAGGGATCGCAGTTCACGGCCCAGTTCTGGAGACAATGGTGTTCGGCGTTGCACGTCACATCTGCTTTGTCGACAAGCTATCATCCTCAGACGGACGGCCAGATGGAACGCCTTAACCAGTCCCTCAAGCAGTACCTGCGTTGCTTTGTGGATCAAGGGAAAGAGGAGTGTGTGGATCTTCTGTGGCTTGCGGAGGTTGCCTACAACAATGCCACGCATAGCTCCACAAAAGCATCCCCTTTTTACAGCAACTATGGTCATCACCCCAGGTTTCTACCATTCATACACCCAGTCAGGGACCTTGGGGTGCCAGAAGCCACCAGGAGGGTTGCACACATCAAGGAAACGCTTGTTCGGTCTAAGAAGTTCCTGGAGGCGGCCAAGGCAGCGTACAAAGCTGCGGCGAACAAGAAACGGCGGCCTGGACCTGTGTACGCTGTGGGGGATTACGTCTGGGTGTCCACCAGGAACCTGCGGTTCTGAAAACACAGCGTGTTTCATCCCCGGTACATTGGACCTTATCGCATCATTAAGTGCATCAGCCCTGTGAACGTACGGCTGTGTTTGCCCGGACACCTGCGAGTCCATCCTGTGTTCCACGTGTCCCTTCTGAAGCCCTCTGCTCCTGGCAGGCGGGCGCCGCCTGTGTCTGTGTTGGTGGACGCCGATGTGGAATATGAGGTGGCCGGAATCCGGGATTCCAAGTGGCGGGGTAACAAGTTATGGTATCTCGTGGCTTGGAAGGCGTATGGCCCGGAGGAACAATCGTGGGAGCCCGCGTCTGGTGTTCACGCCCCTAGGTTGGTGTCCTCGTTCCACAAGAAGCACCCTTCCTGCGCAGGACCCGTGAGAAGGGGCTGATGGCAGGAGGATGTACTGTCAGGAATTCTGGGACGATGTATGGCTCAACGGAGCATGGTAACTGAGACAGCCGCAGGAATCCGGCATCGGCGGGCGAACAAGGAACTACAAAGACCAGCATGCATGGCGCGACTAGCGTGCAAACGGAAATGCATATATAAGACGCATTGGACGATGGGACCTTGTCGGATATTTTGGATTCTTGCTGGCCCCCTTGATTCCCGCATTTGCCTTGTTTTCCATGGAAGCCCGACCAGTGCAGCTTTACGGAAGGTAACGGAACCACAGTTCTTGTTCCCAGGAGCACAGAAGGAGGTAGGACGTGCGGCTGCTCGTCTTGTCCTAGTACCGAAGGAGTCTTGGTCGAGTGTTGCTTTATACGCTCCCTGGACGGATTTTGGGGCAGAGACGCACACCAAAGGAGGTGTTTGCCGCGTCTCTGCTTGGGCTTTAGTAAACGCTTACCGGAGGGAAACCAAGCGGGGTGTAGCAACTGGCAATACCCCAGGTGCATATACTCCCGACCGGTGTAGCGGAATCCTGTGTGTAGACGACGAAGGTAGAGCGGCCGAGCGTTGTACTTCTCATCGCAAGGTCACCAACCCACGCGCTGCCACACAGGGAACTTAATCTGCCCCATCAGTCGTACTCGAACGGCATTTTGGCCGTTACTTTGCACGGTGTCCTCTGTTGGAATAATACTGGGACCAGTATTTATGCAGTATTGTGTTTTTATCTAGGAACCTGAATCAATATTGCTATTTTATGCCCTTGTACGGCTATAATCAATAATATCCCTATAATGGCATAAGAATCAGATCCATATTTAAGTAAATAGCCCTTGCAGTCCAAAGCACGGCAGAAGCTACTTCCTTGGATTCCTACAAAGCACAACGAGTTCTTTCGACACACCAAACCTCCAGCAACCTGGGAAATCCCCATTTGCATTTGTTTTGATTTGTCATTAAACCCCTGCGAACACTAAAGGGACAGTCAGTTCTTAGTGACATCTTTATTGATGTCTTATGTCCAAACCTTACGTCAAACTCGGCACCTTTCAGGTATAAATATACCAGCGTTGCCTTAAGCAAACACACGGTGGTGGTTTTGGAGCTGAGCAGCTATCTACTTGCCCGAGAGCCCTGCTGATGCGAGAGCCCACGGACGCTGCCCCTCCTCTTTGACGCACTGAGAGAGACGCTGTATTTTCTCCTGCCGAGAAATCCAGCCCCGGTGTTCTCAGCCGCCTTCGCGGGCTGCTGGGATATGAGTCCTGAAAGAGAGATACCAGACCTCCTGCATTCTATTACCAAGGTACGGAGCTGACTAAATCCTTAAAGAGAATTCTTGAGTCAGATTCTTGGCAGAACCAACTTAACTTAAACTGCTACTTACTTACTCCTTCCCACGTATTAGGCTTAGGTCAGGTACACCGGGGTAGGCGTATTTTAGAAGCACCAGTTGAGTACATTAGTCAATGTATATATGTATGTATATATTTTATCTATTTTAAAGTATCTTATGGCTAAGAAACCATATCAATGCTTTTACTGTATTATTTAATAATACTCTTTTTACTGTACGCACTTTACTTTACATTAAGTTTTGCAATTATGGCAATTAATTTCTCTTGCATGAGAAAGAAGACTGCTCAATAAATTACACCTTTTTATTGAAAACGCCCGTCTCTTTTTTCTCTGCACTCTGGTGAAACTAAGTACGCACATTTGACTGAGTGAAATAGCTGTCTATTGTTTTCACACGACTCTAGAGATACACTCTTATTCTGAGGGAGCAAAGTTGTCATGTTATATGGTTGTCAGAAGCCAATCCCTTCTTGTCTATCCAGGGAGGTTAAACTCCTCCTCGTTTATTCGTGACAGTTTCTAGTGACCTCTGAGCTAGTTGGCAAACCTTAAGTCTAATATAGTCAGTAGAGACCTAGTCGACTTCAGTCCTACGTCTACACTGCTGAATATATTATTCCAATGCGCAGAGCCTATTGGGAATATAGGAACTACACTACATGGCGCCCAACGTTTGGTAAGGCGATAAAACTAACACAAGACGTTAGAGTAACTCAGTCGTGCTTTTTCACACAGACCCTTTTTCCCGTAAAAACTCCAAAAGACGTCTGGAGTGGGTAAAAGGTTAAAGTCCGCCAGAACTTAGTAGGAAGAGATTCCTATGTATAGTTTTTGGTTTAGTCAACGTTGAAGGATACAGTGTTCCAAAATATTGTGCACCTAATCTTTGTTTCCTTGAAACTTGATCTGCAACAAAAACCTTTCTGCCAGTAAAATGGTGGAAAGTGAAGACGAGACGGAGGCAGCTAGAATAGCAGCTCGACTCCTAGAGGAAGACACGAGTCTCCTAGAGAATGACCAGAAAGCTATACTCATTCCGGTCAACATAAGAAAAACTATAACTCTTAAACTTATAGAAAACGGACTGACACCACGAGGTGGTACAGTCATATTCGTGGTAGAGGCCCATGAATATCGGCAGACAGAGGTATTCTATTCATGGATAAACTTTCCAGCAGCAAATGCTGCAACACACGAATTCCACTATTACAAAATAGGGGAACCACCGGATGAATACACTCCTTTTGAGGATGTTGAAATCCCACTAAATTACCAAGAGCACCTGCTCTGGTTTGAAGGCGCCCTAAAACATAATGATCACATCACCAGGCTCGGTCCACTAGGTAGATTAGGCTACACGTGGCCGGTTCTAGCCAGCTACACACCACATCCAGACATTGATAAAATGTCAAGCGAAGAACTCGTAGTTAAAATAAAAGAATTAATAATGGCATATGGAGAGTTAGTTCAATTGGCAATGGAGGATATAACTTACCTCCAGAAATTGAAAGAAACAGATATAGCAGACCAACCAAACTGAACTTGCCGGAATCATTGAAAAATCCTATGAAGAACTAGGTAGAGATAGTTTGGGTGGGAAACCAGTAAAACCCCAACTAACTGAAAATCCTGAAAAGATATTTATTAAAAATAATCTAAACACTCCAAAGAAGAGCTGGGTTGGAAATAAACATTCCACTCCCAAAGAAAAAAGATTCCAGTCCAGAGGAAGGTCTCCTCAGCGGAGAGAAAGATCTCCGGACCATGGACACAAGTCTCCCCAGAGGGAGCCCTCTGAGTAAAGATACAACCTTAGAAATAGGGATAATTTGAAAAAGCCTGATAAATATCAAGATATTGATACACGTCCCTCTCGATCTTTTCAGACTTCCTCGCAGAAATCGGAAAGAAGAGGACGGTCAGAACACAGGGAAGAGCACGTCAAGTCCAAAGACAAGGAACCTGCTCAAAGTAAAAAATTACAATTTCCAAGAAAGAAGGTAGCCAGTATAAAAATAATCAAACATGCCGAGGATACTGAGGACACAGCTGAAAAACGGAGAGTGGGCCCAGACAATGCTAGACAGCGCAGCAGAAGTGACAATAGCTCGCAAGATCCTGATGAATCATCTGGAGACAGTGGACACGAATTAATACATTCAAGTGGAAACTTCAGATACCAGAGTTAGCGAACCTCATAAAATATACGAAATAACATTGCGTATAGAGGGAGATAAGACTAGGAAAGTAAGGGGTATCTTTTGGGATAACCTTTCAAAAGGCTATGACATCCTATTAGCTGAGAAAGACTGGCCACCAGAGTTTGTCAGGGAGTGCCCTCGTGGCGAAGAAATGATTATGCCTGCCTTCTCAAATCATATTCCAATTCATAGAAAATACATATATGCAAGAAAATGGGCAGTAGCTCAAGCACCTGCATTATATAAAAATCATGTAGGATGGGATGAGGACTCTCCTCCTCACAAAATCCAGTTAAAATGTCAACCAACTGCACAAAGGCAGTACCCAATTAAGCAAGAAGCTAAAAAACAAGTAAGGGAGATCTTAGATCAACTTGAATACCAAGGGGTGATCGAAACATGCACCTCTCAAATAAACAATCCTTTGTTTCCTGTCTCCAAACCAGACGATTCATATCGTCTAGTCTTGGACTACAGACACCTTAACTCATGTTGCAAGACATTTGCTGTACAAAACTCACACAGTGCAGCACTAATGAATAACATCGTTTGCAAAAAATCACAGAAAAATTTCTGCCGACTCCCACAGGGATTAAAGAATAGCCCAGGATTATTCTCAGCAAGGGGAACAGAGTTACTACAAATATATGATGATGAGGCATTATCTTATGTCGATGACATCTATCTCACAGATGATGACCTGGATACTCACTTGAAAAGAGTGAACACCATAATACTTGGGTTCGCAGCAGAGGGTTACAAATTCAACTTTAAAAAGTCACGAATTGCCCATCTAACTGTCCTGTTTTTAGGATATGAAATATCAAGTGAAGGCAAAAGCCTAGCAGACAACTTCTTAGAGAAGTGCGCTGTACTCCAAGCACCAAAAACGCTGAAGAACTTACAATCAATACTAGGTTTCCTGAATTTGGGAAGAACTTACATTCTAAATTATGCAGAGAGGATTAAACCTCTCTACGAATTAATAAAACCTGATTTTAAACCAATCAATTGGACTCAGAAACACACAGAAATTTTGAGATCATTGCAAACAGACATGTTAGCTAAAACAAAATTACAAACTCGCGACAACACACGCAACCTTGTAATCCGAGTCATCCCAGGAAGATGCGGATTCACGTACCTGACCTCTAATGAGGGAGAAACGGTACCAATAGCTTACAAATCACATTTGTACACAGAAGCTGAAAAAACATTCAGTCTTACTGAGAATATTGTAAATGCGGTTCAAACTATTGTAGCAAAAGAAAGAGCCCAAGCCCAAGACAAAAGAATAACTGTTTTTACAGCAGAATTAGCCCTTGAGCCGGTATTAAGCCCAGTTAATCTAAAAACGGTGGCATTAGATCCAAAATGGATACAGTGGGAAAATTCTCTTGCTACAGAAGACGTGAAATACTATTTTGACCCGAACATGACAAAACTGAAAGATCTAAAATATGAAGAAGAATATCCTCTGCCAATCGAAATTCTGCCTCTCCAAAAGTACTCTTGTGTAATCTATATGGACAGATTTGCACAACATTATGATGTGGATAATAAATCCTAAAATGCAGCTTGCGCGAATATTAAAGGTCGCTGGCGCTGTGGTAAATTCAGACCAAAAATAACAAAAACTGAATCACTGAGAAACTGTTCGGCTCAGCGAGCTGAAATCGGATCTTTAAAGATGGCGCTTGAAAATGCCGATCGTGAATTCCCGACACTAATAGTGTGCGATTCACATTTCTGCGTCAAATCTTACAATAATGACTTGCAGAGCTGGGTTCAAAACGATTACAAAGATGACGCAGGTGCCACAATAAAGCATAAGAAGCTTTGGGAACAGGTAGTTCCTTTGCAGAAAGAACTACGAAAGACTCACGTGATACATACACTGAGTCATTCACGTGATGGCGTTCACGTTGCAGGGAATTCATTGGCTAATAAAGCCACAGCGGAAGCAACTCAACCGGCTTCCGTAGCCACAAAAAAGCGTTCAGAAAAATATATAGACGGGGAAACCATGCTGGCGGTAAAAAGGTCTTTAAAAGGCGACTGTGCAGCACTACCCGTGAACTATCCACTCAATTATACATACATAATTGATGCAAACTCCGTTCCTTTTGCTCGAATCCGCACACATGGGTGAAGGTCCGAGGCACAAACAGATCAAGGAATCTCTGAAAGAATTATAATCAGAATTCTGGTGGCCGGGAATGAGCCTGCAACATTACAAATTTGCAAAGAGCTGTCCAAACTACAACAGAGATCGCAGTAGTAAACCGACCGGAGTATTGCCATGGCCATTCTTGTAGTTCGCATAAGGCTATCTATAAGTAAAATCCAGCGTCCCATTAATTTCCTTTTAAGACTAGATTCACTTAAAAATACAGACCCCAGCACTCAGCTGACGCCAGAACTGTTATAAAAGATATACGAGTCTTTATCGGCAAATACGCAATTGGCATGCTACATTCTGACCAGGGTCCTGCTTTTAGCTCTCGAGCTTATAAGGAGGCCATGACCAGCATGGGCATTGCATTGTAGTACTCTTGTCCCTTCCATCCTGAGGGAAATGGGATTGTGGAAGGAAAAAACCGGGACATAAAGCAATCTATAACGGCGAGGGTATTAGGTTCGGGTGATGGGTGAGTCCAACATTTAACAAGTGTCCAACGTAGTCTTAACAATCTGCCAAGAAATTCTCTAAAAGGTTTCACTCCGTACGAACTATTGTTCGGAACTAGAATGCATATTCAAGACTTAGATAGTCAGACTTCAGTGGTAGAAAGAAAATGCTTTGATATCAAAGATCGTTTGGCTGTTTCACAGGACTTAAATGAAACAAGAAAAGACCTGAGCAACATAAAGTTAAAACAACAGCCAACGGCCACTGAAGATAAACCACCTGTCCCAGCAAGGCCTGTCTGGATTCCAAAGATTGAGGATCTGGTCAGAGAAAAGAATGTGGTGAAGAAGTAATTTGGGCCTTCTTACACAAAAGCAGTACATGTCTTAGCTGTCAGCGGAACAAGATCAGTTATACTACTGCCCCTTGCTGGTAAAAAGGAGAACCGAGTTGTATCAATCGACCTGGTAAATCCACAATCATGTGGCCAATAATAAGTAGTAGGCCCAGTGGACTCCCAAGAAATAGCAGAATACAAAAATCTGCTACAATCCAAGAGGCTCAAACTGAGAGACTAATCACATTTGATAAACCTGCAGTGAATAAAAAAGGACTATGCAACAATGCCATGGAACTTGTGCCTCTTGAAACCCAACTTGAAACAGTTCGTCAAGAAACACCTGTCTACGACGATGTAGCCTCAGACTATGCTAATAAAAGAAAAAATGAAAAAGCAAAGGAAAATTCGGAAGCAATTCCAACAATTGACAGAACTGCATCTGGCTACTTCATCAATTTCGATAACTTTTCTGAAGATCCAAGCAAACCTGAAGAAACGCCAGCAACAAAAACCTTCAAAGACAAATTAACTGAACGCTTTCATCAACTCAAAGAAACCTATCTGATTTCTCCATGGATTGAATTTTGGATTGTGTTGGGTGTACTTTTCCTCCTGCTTTGGCTCATCATGGTACTTAGTTTGGGAAAATTCATTGAGGGAAAATACAGTAAAATGGACACAGCAAGTCAGAAAATCAACTTGGTCCTAAAGCCACACAAGTCATCTCACATCGAGAAAAGAGAACTATCATCAGTGAATGTCACAGCCATTCCAATACCGGGTGGGGTAGCTTGGGACAAAACAGATTACGAAATCTATGGCCCGGTTGAACTCTTGAAATATCCACATCAGTTCAAGGTTTCATTAGGCGACTTTGTAAAACAAAGGACATTCTCCGATGATTGGGACTTTGAAAGCACAAATAAAATGATGTCAGATATAGTAATGTCAGCAAAATTTACAGAACATGATTACTTACAGGGTTCGTCGAATTATGAACAGATGTACTGCTACAACCACTTTGCACATCACTATTTACATAAATCTGCTCAACCTAGAAATGTTTTTAAGGATAGTCAATGCGAACATTGTGCAACTCCACCAAAAGGCAGTTCGAAAACATTTTATGAGAAATTCCCACACTTCTCAGGGTTTAACACAAGTGATGCAGAAACATTTTATTTTAAACTGTTAAATAAGACAGGGATAAAAATAATGTTGACAAATACTAAATTGATTTATTTTGAAGCATTTTATGAAAAAATGATTACATTTGGTTTTGATTTCTGGAAAGACAACATTGAAACGAAAACCATCTGGGGTACAAATAATTGGCAGGTCCAAGGTTTAGAAGCATTATTTAGAGCCTGCATGATCCCAGAACAAATAATATTCTTGAACGACACCATTCAACAGGCTACTTGTCTTGGCCTAGCTAAGATTAAAGATTTAAACAAACCGTCTATTCCAAAGCCAATACCTGATAGTAATACCACTACAGAAGTGGAGATAGACGTATCCAATATTTTACACCAAAACAGAACACATCCTGATTGGAAAAAGTGGTTGATCTGGCCAACAGACACAAATAACTGTCAAGATAGATTCCTGAACAAAAAACAGGGGTTCAAAATGACCAGACCAGACCCTAGATACTCCCAGAGGCAACATCCAGGGATAGTAACAACATACAGTGTAGGGAAACTATGCCTTGAATGGCTACAGACATCCACACTGGCTGAAATTAAGCAACACTTGACTTTACTTAAAGACGGTGCTGACTTCATAATGGGACCACGCAAACAGCGTCAAAAACGTTTCATAGCAGCCGGTATATACTCTGCGTACAACAAAGCTTGGAAAGTTACTCAAATTGAGACAGCAGAACAAATACGAGAAATTGATCATATTAATTTGGAAAAATCACTTTCTGTTGTGGACAATGGGTTAATGACTCTGTCCTCCAGAATATATTCACTGGACAGTATTGTATCATCTGCTATCGATATAATAGATCAGGACTTACTAATGTTACAACACGGTCAGTCCCAATTACGTTCTATTGTACAGCTAGGCTGGACATTGCAAAATCTGCATTCAGGCTACGTGCCATAGCGTTTGATAAACACAACGTAATTATTCTCTATCTTTAACCTTACTGATAAACAAATCAGTTTGGCACAAAAAGGAGCAGACTATACGATTCTGAGCATTGAAAAACTTGAGAGATTACCATTGACAATGTCATTAAGACCTGTCATTGAATGGATAATACACGGAATAATTACATTTCCGATAACAACTTTCCAATTTAAATACTGCCAAGAATATATACCAGCGGGCCAGTATGAAAGGTTGGGTAAAGGGTACATTAGTCATCATGGAAATTGCCTTACACACACACATGTTATAGTGAAAAGAAATAGAATGTATTTCTTAGTGGTAACAATTGTAAACAATCACTAAGCGGTATACTTTTGTGCCAAAGTATTCATTTGCATGGGGCCTGTGAGGGGACTTCAAATAGCCTTTCATGTCACCAGCACGGCACACCTGCAACACAAATAGAGCCATTCTGTAGACGGCTTTCTAACGGGAGCTATATTCTAATAATGGACCACAGCTGTTGTGGCATGGTGCCAGGGAAAGCCTATCTCGTAAGCGTTAGTTCCATGGTCACTTGCTGTATGCAAGTATTGTATCCAAACAGCTCTCCAGATACGGAGGCGACGATTTGGCCTTCTTTGAATATCTCTTCTATACGAATTTATACTTTAAGCAGAATGAAGTCTGTTCTTTTACAGACAACCGTGCCTTTAACGTCATCAAAAGAACCGTATGATCTTCTGGTTGCAAGGACAACGGCAGAGATACATACCCTTTTATCAACAAATTGCCCCGTGCATTTCGTAGAAATGCTAAGCCAAATCCTAAATATGTCTGATGCCAGTGGTATCCCACATATATTTAAGACAATTATTTTGGGACTGTTAACACCCTTCGAAGCAGTTGTGGGCATCTTTCCCAATTTTGTCCATTCCATCTTTGGCGGCCTACCACTACTTTTGGGACTCGTAGCAGGAATTTTATTTTTGACCCTTCTGCTCCGATATGGCAAGCCAAGTCGCATACAAGACTCAAGCAACAATGGAAGAAACGATCCTAGCTATACGCTATCGGGACCGCATATCTAAAGTCCTTGGATTAGCCCGGCTAAGAGATCTGAATATGACCTGGTTTCTTTCATTCAGACATATCTGGCAAAATTGCATCCTACCTGTGCTTCGATGTATGCTATGCGGAGAAGAATGCGTGTTGGACGTCTGTCTTACACTACCATCAGCAGTACCATTGGATACAGATACTTTGTTAGGTCCTATAACGGCTCATGCATCGTGTTGTCCCGAGCGGCTACCCATTCTGATGACGGCATTCGTTGAGACTTCACCACTACGATTAGGTGGCAGTGAAGTACAAGATGAGAGCAGCATCACCCAGGTACAACCTTCTGTGAGCATTGCTGATCCTGACATCGATGATAGCAATCATTCTCACGACTGCACTGTTGCGGCACTTTCAAACTTGGTCGAACTTTCACCTGATGTCGTAGACCAATTTTTTGCGAGTCTGTCTGAAATGATGTTCTCCCCTAAACAGAAAGAATAACTTTTAAGCAACGAGCACACAGCGTTCCCCTGAACTCTGAATTCAGCCTTCAGCTTTGATAAACAAAAGCTACTGAAAACATTTGGAACTATTTTTTCCCCTGAAAGCAAAATTATTTTTTTTCAAACTTCCAAAATATTTACCTTTTACTGGCACATGTACTCTGCTTAAAGTAGAACTATTCTTAAAGAACAGAGCTTCTATTTTTAAGAACTATAGAGACAATATATTACCTCAGCCTCTAGCACATTTACAGCAAATGTGTTTATATTGGATGGAATGGTCTCGAACTTCTTTTCTGTATTAAGAGCCATTTCATGTGTAATTTTCACAAATCGTTCAGCTAATATATAAGCATGTTTAACTGAATGATTACACTGCTTGAAAAGCGTACAGTACCAATAATCATTTTCGTGTATTTCGCATACACCATTTCGAATGCATAAAATGTATTTTGGGGTGGGTTGGAATACACATGCACCTTTAAATGTTTACAATTGCTTAGTTTTAGTAATGATGGACATTAGATCGTGGAGTGGGTATTCTGTTTTTATCTAGGAACCTGAATCAATATTGCTATTTTATGCCCTTGTACGGCTATAATCAATAATATCCCTATAATGGCATAAGAATCAGATCCATATTTAAGTAAATAGCCCTTGCAGTCCAAAGCACAGCAGAAGCTACTTCCTTGGATTCCTAGAAAGCAGAACGAGTTCTTTCGACACACCAAACCTCCAGCAACCTGGGAAATCCCCATTTGCTTTTGTTTTGATTTGTCATTAAACTCCTGCGAACACTAAAGGAACAGTCAGTTCTTAGTGACATCTTTATTGACGTCTTATGTCAATAAAGATGTCACGTGGAGAAGTGCGGCTCAGGGGTTAGAGGCGGCAGACCCGGAAGCTGAGATCGGCCCTGGACCAGGGTTCAATTCCCCGCCTTGACGGGGCTTGGGCTCAATAATTCCACGGACTCGATAATTCTCGCTCCGGTGCCTACTCGACTCACGGGTTCACACTCTGCGACTCTGGGCAATAGCTTGCTTAATCTCCACAACGGCCCCTCGCGGCGGGATGCCTGGCTTTCACCTTGTGGATACCCTGCAGGGGTTATCTCACAGGGGAATACCAGGACGGGTTCCCTAAGCAAGCGCTTAGATGCCTGCGATGTGGGTGGTTTGCGCTATATAAATACTTGTACATTTACATTTACATGTCCAAACCTTACGTCAAACTCGGCACCTTTCAGGTATAAATATACCAACGTTGCCTTAAGCAAACACACGGTGGTGGTTTTGGAGCCGAGCAGCTATCTACTTGCCCGAGAGCCCAGCTGATGCGAGAGCCCACGGATGCTGCCCCTCCTCTTTGACGCACTGAGAGAGACGCTGTCTTTTCTACTGCCGAGAAATCCAGCTCCGGTGTTCTCAGCCTCCTTCGCGGGCTGCTGGGATATCGAGTCCTGAAAGAGAGATACCAGACCTCCTGCATTCTATTACCAAGGTACGGAGCTGGCTAAATCCTTAAAGAGAATTCTTGAGTCAGATTTTTGGCAAAACCAACTTAATGTAAACTGCTACTTACTTACTCCTTCCCACGTATTAGGCTTAGGTCAGGTACACTGGGGTAGGCGTATTTTAGAAGCACCAGTTGAGTACGTTAGTCAATGTATATATGTATGTATATATTTTATCCATTTTAAAGTATCTTATGGCTAAGAAACCATATCAATGCTTTTACAGTATTATTTCATAATACTATTTTTACTGTACGCACTTTACTTTACATTAAGTATTGCAATTATGGCAATTCATTTCTCTTGCATGAGAAAGAAGACTGCTCAATAAATTACACCTTTTTATTGAAAACGCCCGTCTCTCTTTTCTCTGCACTCTGGTGAAACTAAGTACGAACATTTGACTGAGTGAAATAACTGTCTATTGTTTTCACACAACTCTAGAGATACACTCTTATTCTGAGGGAGCAAAGTTGTCATGTTATATGGTTGTCGGAAGCTAATCCCTTCTTGTCTATCCAGGGAGGTTAAACTCCTCCTCGTTTATTTGAGAAAGTTTCTAGTGACCTCTGAGCTAGCTGGCAAACCTTAAGTCTAATATAGTCAGTAGAGACCTAGTCGACCTCAGTCCTACGTCTACACTGCTGAATATATTATTCCAGTGCGCAGAGCCTATTGGGAATATAGGAACTACACTACAGCGGAGGACGGTTGGAACTCAGCCCTTCTAAGGACCAGGGCGACGGCTGATGGGTATTGTATTCTTTCTAGTTACATTCTTATTTTAGCGAATGATGGATGTGAGCATACTCACTTTAGCGAGACAGTGAAGCAATCGTTCTTTATTTCCCTTGCATTTATATACTGTGTACATTAAACAGTTGCTGTATAGGCACACCTAACACCTTGTTGTTGTTGTGTATCAATTATCGTCTCCCCGATCCCGAAATATCAGGAAGATTACACATGATGCCCACCCAGGGCACTTACCAAACACAGGTTGGGGGTCACAGGGGGAGCAGCGGGAGCCCGCATTGCTTCCACCTGCATGGAGCAGCTACTTATGCTACTGCTTCCGGGCGGGAGCAATATTTTGATCTGTTTTCCTGCCTGCATTTTCAAACCTTCAACCAGCTGAGAAGAGACTTTTTGTTTACTCCATCATGGCAGAAGTTTTTGAAAATGCTCCCTCAAGGCAGGAGCAAACACAGGTTTCTCTGCTTGCTCCGGTGTGGACAGGGAAACTGTTGTGTCTCTGGGGTGGGCTCTCCAGGACCCACATGTGGGCCAGACCTGGGAGATGAGGTGCCGGAGCCATTAAGGACTTAAGGAAGAGGGCCGTGTGGCCCCCTCCCCTTCACAAATGCTATGGTACTCTGGAAAGAGGTCCCCCTGGCCGAATAAAGCCTGGGGGGAGGCCACGTGCGCTCCCCTTCCCCAACAAATGTAAAGCATCATCCCCCGGGTCCATAGCCCACCCCTATGGGTTTGAAAAGGAGGGTGGGCGAGTATGTTTCCTGGCTCACCTCTGGAGGTTTAAAAAGAAGTGTGGGAGACTGTGTTTCATTTTAAAAACATTTTTGCAGCAGATCCTTTACAAACTTGCAGCCCCTTTTTTTATTTATATTTTTTGCCCTAGTTGGGGTTCCTCTGGGGCCCCACCAGCAGGACAAGGGGGTCAGAGTATTCCTGCTCTTCACCCTTGTGTCTTTTTAGGAGTTTGGATTCCGTCAGTCACATAGGTATTCTTTCCGCAAACGGGCACAAACCATGATATCTGTGCAAGTATTATTTATTGGTCAAACAGCCATTACGCGTTTCAGCTCTGGCGAGCATTTATCACATGGCAAGGGCCACGGCATAGCTCTCATCTTTTAAAGTGACAGCTGCAAACTCTATGCTCATGTATGGTAATTCAACCAAGACAAAGACAAGGGGGCCAGGGTGGAGGAGAAAGGATGATTAATAAAGCATAAATAGCACAAATATTTTACATGTAAATATCATACATATAAATACTGTATATTAATATAAAATATAAATATAAAATTCCCTGTAAAATACATTTCTTATCCTGATAAAATACTATTACTAGTACACCCATGGCACAACAGTTCTGATATGTTTTAAACTTTGATTGATTTAGCCATGTATGACACGTCTTAATAAAGTGCAAGTGACCTACTATCTTAAAACCCCTCATTGTTTTTTTCTTTTCTCCTCTTTTTTTTCTCTCATGTTGTGAAAGTGCTAAGTGCCTATTGAATATAAAACCATTTTTTAAAACTTTTAATAAAAACATAATACCAAAATTATAACATTGATTTTTGTTTCTGTCACCATATAAATGTGTAATTGCATTAGTTTGATCGACAACTTGGCAGCTATACTTGTATTTCCTATTCACGGTATCAATATCTGATTTTATTTGTTCACCGTTAGATTGAGAATTGGTAATGAATTGTTTTTAATTTTTATAAATAAGTAATATTTGATCTTTATCATTCATGTTAGTTTTATCTGGTGGCAAGGTTTATAGACTACCTAAGATTGTGTCACACTTCTTTCTTCTCTGTGTAGTGACAACTAAAAGGCCTGTTGTTTATGTCACACTGTGTATCCCTACATCTTTATTAACCCCTTAAGTGCTGCGTCAGTGCGTTGGCCGACGGCAGCACTACCTCCCCAGTGCTGCGCACATCCATTGAACGTTCATTTAGCACTAGTTCCAATGGACAGCGCAGCACTGGGGAGGGAATTGTGCCGCATCTATGGTGTTAAAGGTCTTATTTTGGATACTACCGTTATTTGTCACAATGTACCCCCTCATATGGGTCACGCTCATTAGTATATTTAAGGAAGGCAAGTATATAGGTCCTCAGATATATTGAGGCCTCCTGGATGCTTGGAATCTAATTCCAGGATGTAGTGTGTCTCTATTTACCTTAGTTTAGACTCTCTATTTCTGTGTGATCCATCAAGTGAGGACCGAGAAAAAAGGGGGGTCCAAAACACATTTTTCCCATGCAATTTCCCATTGGGTTTTTTGCCACAACTACAATCGGAACTGCTTAACAGAATTGAATAACATTTTGCAGAA
Source organism: Lissotriton vulgaris (assembly GCF_964263255.1). NCBI lineage: Eukaryota > Metazoa > Chordata > Amphibia > Caudata > Salamandridae > Lissotriton > Lissotriton vulgaris. The sequence goes on from NC_141695.1 coordinate 1,315,029,680, forward strand.
AGCTAGATCTTGGTCCAGAAAGAGTGCTTTTTCTAATTTGGTGTAAATCTGTTAAGTAGTTTTGGAGTTATTAAAGAAAAAATGTTATGTATATCTAGACAGGAAATTTGCTGCTTACATTTTGTGTTTCTGGACTTAATTCCCAGGTGAAACAATAAAACTCAAAAGTGATAAAAAGGGGTCAGGGTATAAGTACCAAGAGTATTTTCCCTGTTTGCCAGTTAGATGTCAGTCTCTATTTTTTCAAGCCTCATCTCCGTATCATTTTTGAATTTTGCTATTTGCCCATGTTCTTTCTGTGCCATCACCCATGTATTGTTCTGCACAATTTCATTTAGTGCCTTATCCCTATCCAGCCAGGAGTATGTGAACAGAATATTCAGCATAGTCATGAAGCAGGCTGTGTGGTTATCTGTCCATTCATACACCAAGGCAGGATCAGGGTCGTCATAGGGAAAATGATAAATATCCTTAATCCGTTGAGGGACAATTACTTTGAATAAGTAGTTTTGTAGGATGTAGCCTTCCACCACTTGATAAGTTCAGTTATGATAGCTTTTCCAATCTCATTTTACATGTAGTGTAGGACTGGTGTCCTCCCCAGAAGGTGTCACAAAGTTAAAATAAACTTTATTTTGGAAATATTGTTATAGGTCATAAAAGTGCATGCAATACATATAAAAAAAGTCAATTAAAAAGCAGCGTTTAAAAAAAGCAATAACCCAGCTCTGAATACAATAAATATGCATTCTCTCCAATAATTGATGAACAGGAAAAACAACACGTCAGATTGCAATAAACATTTGGAAGCACACACCAAATATCTACAGAGCACTCTTAGCCCAAACTCTTCCTAATGCGAACAGCAGTGCAGATGTATGACGCAACACTAAAACATATAGTTGGGGACTCCAGAGCACATAAACACAAAGCAGCTTTATGGTCACTAATATTGTGCACAAAAAAAGGGTTTTAGAAACTGCTTCCTTAAATTGTCATAAAACCTACAGAAAAGCATACAATGTAATGTACATTATTTAAAATTTCCATCACATAGACATGGGATAGTTGTCAAGTCCCATTGTTTGATTTTGGGAAAGAGACTAGGTGGTTCACCATGTTCAGGGGTAGCCTGGTGAGTACATAACGATACTGATGATTTAGCACCCACGTTAGATATGGTTGATATACTTTTGGAAAGTTGTATGACATATATGTTTTTACTGTCTGTTTCTCCTTTTCATCATAAGCCCTATTTATTGCCCTTATATCTAATATGGCAGCCTTTACTGAAGACTTCTGTAATGTTTACATCTTAATCGGGTCATCAAATAACAGAGAAGACAAACACATTATTAACGATACTATTATTAGAGGATAGCCATGGTATTTTAAGAGCATGATCCAGACTTAGGCAGTCCAATATACTAGCCTTAGTTCATTTGGTTTCAGGTTTGGCCTAGATAGAGTACCGTAGGATGATTGGTTTAGAAAACAAAAGGACATCCCGATGGTTAATCTCTACTTCCCTATGCAAGATTACAGCTGGACCAAAGGGGAGAGTGCACACCAAACGTCTTAAAACATTGTTTTCTTCAAACTGTAAGGGATTAGCATTTGCGTTGCCCATCCAAACTCCACCATAGATTGTTGTAGTCGATAGACTCTCTGCTTTATGAGTGGGGCCCATCTCTTTTTCATAGGTCAACTTCCTAATTCAGAAGACAATCTAAATACCCCCTCATACTCTCTTTTCATCTTGAACTTTGTATTATGGGTATGTCCAGCCCACAAACCATTTGCAGAGAAACTCATGCCCAGGTACCAAAAAAACTTGACGCTTGCAATCTGGGTACCCTCTAGATGAAACGATCTTAGGTTTTCTGAAAGCATGAAGTCTGCAAGGGAGTTCATTGCTTTCTTCAGCCCAACCGCGGTCCTTGATAAAAGTACTGCACTGATGGCGTAGAGGAGGACAGGCACCAAGCGTCCAGCAACCATTGGTGTATCGGCCTGCAGGGATTCCAACATAATGTCAACCCCATTTATGAACAAAGAGAATAAGCAGGGCACCAATAAGGAGCCCTGGCCGACACCCTGCCTAATTCTAAATGAGTGCGGCAGTTCACCATTTGGTACGAACTTTACTGTGACTGACAGATTTCCATGAAGCTGCACAAGAAAATAGATAATGTCCCTAGTGGCTCCGTATGAAAGCAGAGTGGTCCACCATATCCCATGGTCAACTAAATAAAATGCGCTGGTAAGGTCCGCAAAGCACAAATGTAGCAAGGCTGCCTTTTATTTAGTGTACTTCCCCGTAAAAAGTTCCAAGTTTAAGCATTGCTCCACTCTCCTAAGTCCCTTCCTGAATACATACTGGGCCTCTGACTGAATAGAATTGTGCATGTCCCATTTTTTCAGTCTCCTTAGAACAACCCTTCCCACAAGTGTGGCTGAGAAATTGTGGAGGGAAATGGGACGGTAGTATTTAGGATCTACTTTATGGCCCAAGAAGAAGGGAGGAAAGCCTGTGCAGCTGAATTAAAGATACATATCAGTATTGGTGTCCTTAATGCTACTGCCGTCGGGCCCAGGGGCTTTCCCCCTTGCACAACTATGCAAAGCATTCAAGATTTATTTTAACTTAAATGTTAGGGGGTGTACTGATCAAATTATTTTGGGCCGGTTATTAGGGTCTTAAGTCATTATTCAAAGCTGGTTCAATAATTATCTCAAAATGGTCCACCCAGGCCTGCGAAGGTATCAGGCAGGTAAGCACCTGGTTTGCCGCATACTTCAGGAAAGGAGTATTTACAATGCACCAAAACTGTGAAATATCAAGACTTTCTGCTGCCTGGAGCAAATGTAACCTTTATTCCTTTCTCCTGGCTATTTTGGTCTTGTTAAACTGTTTCCTGAGGTGCTTAATCAGAGATTGATGTATTGGGACTTGATATAAAGCAGATGTCAGAGATTTGGAAGCCTGAGTGCATGCATAATCAAACCAACCCGGTCTACCCCTTGGGCCTTTTTTGTGGGACAGGCCAGTTAGGACTTAAGGGTCTAGCGGGCACATGCATCAATATTGCATTTTGCGATTCTTTAATTGCGAAAAATAAGGAATCGCAATTAAGGAATCGCAAACTGCAATGCATCAAGAAATCGCTATAAAAATAGCGATTTCTTAAAATTCCTTAATTGCGATTCTCTAATTGAGAATTGCAATTAAGGAATACCTTCCCATTCATTCCTATGAGCCTAGAGGCCCATAGGAATGAATGGAAAGACATTCTTAATTTGCAATTTACCATTAGAAATTCGCAAATTAAGAATGCAATTTCAAGGGTGCAGGGGTGTCCAAAGGACACCCTGTTGCACCCTTGAAATCTGCTTAGAAGTACATTTTGCACACTCACATGCCACAAGGGCATGTGTGTGTGTAAAATGGAACTTTGAAAAATGCACTTTAGTGCATTTTTCAAAGTTTTCCCAAATTACCATGAAGGTCAACTTCATGGTAATTTGCTCCCCTTATTTGCAAATTCGCAAATGTTTTAAGTTTGATGCATTGAATTTAAGGAATCTCAATTTGAGATTCCTTAAATGCAATCGCAATTTAAGAAATCGCATTTTTGCGATTTCTTAAATAGCGAAAAATGCAAAAATGTTACTGCATCCCAAAAATGAGAATTGCATTCGCAAACGGCCGAATTGTGCGATTCGCCCCGTTTGCGAATGCAATTTCCTTTGATGCATGTGCCCATTATTATTCTGCTTAGAAATGGGGACCAAGTTGGCATTGTCCACATCATTGGCTAGACAGATTGCGTACTCATTCTGCTTTAAGGATACCAGCTTCTGTAGAATGCACTCTGAGTCTATTCCCGTCCATTTAATGTGGATGCCATTTGGCAATGTAGGGACAATACAAGAGATCTTGGTATGTTCTTTATGACTGCCGTGTAGTTGAATGGTTAGGGCTAGCGGATTGTAGTCGCTAATAAGTTTGTTCTATTCTAACACTAGTAGTCGCTGGGATGAGAGTTGAGCTAATTAAAACGTGATCAATTATGAACTGATGGCCATCAGCTGCAATTGCATGTGTTTGCAAAGTTCCTAAATTCAAAGATTCTTATAGCAGTGTAAGGTCATACTAATGCAACATGGTTTTGAAGCCTTTCCCATAGTCAGAATGTTTGAAATGTAAAATTTCCTCCCATTCTCCATCAAAAATACTACAGGGAAATGACATTGTTGGATGTTAAAGTCCCATACCCATACAATTAAGCAGACAGTTTTACATTGCATAATCGTACTACATCTCCCCCGTGTGAAGTCAAATGCATTATTATAGTAATTGATATTGATCACATCAAACACCCCCTCTGTTAAAATTCCACAAATTGATAATAGAGCGTGCTAAAATCTTTTCCTAGTAACCAGCAGAAAGTTGGAAATTAGTAGTTGCAGCCCGCCCTTTTCTCTACCGGCGGGGGAGGGATAGCTGGTGTAAACACAGAGGCAAAACCTTCAATATGAAGGGGAGCCACCTGCCATGTTTTCTTAATGCGTTATTATTTGTGTAGACCTGTAATACTAAGCCATTCATGTGCATTAAGTTTACTGTTCAACGCGGGTATATTCTGTGAAGCAATAATGCACAGCCCTTTATAACCATTTTGAGTCATGGGAATTGTCACGTTAAACTGACCGGTGTTTCTGCTCACCGCCCACTATTAAATTGGTGAGGGAATAGGCATAGGAAGGTCCACAGAGGGAACTAAAAACCAAATAGGGGGCAAACTGCTGCAGGAGGAATGGGTAGATGTGGGATAATTCTCAGCTACTGTTTGGGGCATAGTAAGTCAACCAGTGTCCTGTAGGTCGCTCAATGGCTCAAACCTGTAAAAAAAGTGCCTGATGGGGAGCCATGTTGCCTGCCCACAATGAAGCAAGGGGCCAAGTGGGAAGGAGAGTAGGAAAGTCAACACAGGGGTGAAGCTGACGTCTGTAAAAAAGCCAAGGAGGAGAAGAGTTGCGTTACCCTCTGTCATTGGTTTAAAAGAAATATCCTGAATGATATTCCCAGCAAACCTTGGATGTCTAAAGTTTATAATAATGCAATCCCTTCCATATACTTTTTTAGAGTGCCCAATCCAGCCTACCCTCCCTGTCATCACAGTGTTGGTCTGTCGCTTAGATGGGAAATAGTGACTTAGAGTGAAGCCAGTGTAAGGCTTTATTCCGTAGTTGAATAGGTGATTCTTCTGAACCTTTGGGGCGTGTTGGAACATTTGCCATATTTATTACAGAAGGGCAGGGTGCAGGAGGTAGATCTATCCTATCTGGGCCAGAATGGCCACAACTTCTATATTTTTCCTATCAACCCTGGTCCGAGGAGAATTTCCCCTAGATGATAATGCATGTATAGACCTGTTTACCTGACTAATCTTATTGGAGGCAACTCCTGTTGAAATGGGTTGTGTTGGCAGCCTAAAATCAGGACGTATGTCCCAGCCTTGAGTCCACTAGAGGTGATTTGAGCCCCAGGATTCCCTCTGGAAGAAAGGGTAGGATGTGTGTGGTAGCCCACTCAATCACTTGATGATGTTGGTACTTGTTAAAATGTGCAGCTGTGGGGCAGGCATTCAAAAAACAAATCCTTTAAGAGTTCATGAATTGATCCTAACCTAGACTGTAAAGGGGCAAGCAGACTACATAAAATATTGTGGACATTGTCCAATAAGTTGCACCAAAAACGTTCTTATTTGTCAGCAATCAGGACCCTTTCCTGGGTGGTTTGAGAACGGTCCTGTAAAGGTGGATTCTGCAGCACCTTTTTAGGGCTCGCTGAGCCAACGCGCATGCGTTGCTCTGCGAGAGTTAAGTAGGGACTTTCACAAATGCTCCCAAAGGCTGCAGGCGGATGAGGTACAGTGCATGTGGGCCAGGCGTGCGCACCATTTGTCACCCTGCAGCCTTTGGGAGCACTATTGCTGCCGCTTTCATGTTCTCAGTGAGCCGCGTGGCCACTGAGAACATCAAAGCGGCTGCGAAAGTGCTCACCATTTGCCATCCCCTCCCTTATCCCACTGCCGAAGGGTTTTTACAATCCCTTTCCTTTGTGGTACAAAGCAAGGATAATCAATGGTGGCCATAAAACTCACCGAGAAGGGAATGCCGTCAGAAAGCTGGTTTATTCAACCTTTTTTTACACCAAGACTTCCTTTTGCCTGTTACCAGGCAAAACAAAGTCGAAGCATTCTCACCCCTTTGAAGCCCTCCAACCCCCAACAATAACACCATTCCCTTTTTTTGATTCAAAGAGTTGATTCTTTTAAGGGAAAGTAACCAGTGGGTAAAACATGTGATGTTTGTTTTTACAGCAGCGGGGTCTGTTGTGCTTTGCTTACGTGAAAAAAAGAACCTTGTAATGCCCACCGTACACCGAGAAACTAAATACATGTGCAACTACCCAATGCTGCATATCTGTGGGCAGACTCTACAGGTTACATGTGTGTCACAGATAGTCTTCCATGTTCATGCATGAGCCCATTACTCATAATCTCAAGTTGTCAACGTAAGGGACACGTTGCTGAAAGCATGTTCTCACCAAATATTGTTAAAGCTCTTAGTTCAAAGGAAATTTGAATCGTCAAGGGCCCCCTGCATATCACCCCATCACTAGATGTTGAACACGTATCAATGATTAGCTACTAAAAGGCTCTCCTTAATTTGCTTTCATAATTTAGCTATGTCCCGCAGATAACAGCAGCCTACAATTTCAGTTCTTTTTAAATAGTTTAAGATTGCACTTTCGCTTCTGCTAGCTTACATATGTCTCTGTACAATGGGAGCGTGTGTGTGTCTCTGATAGGCTCAGTCAAATTCCTATCTTTTCTAATTTGCAGTTACTCGAGTTTTTGCTCTGAGTTGAGGTGTTGCACAACGAGTGGCTTGTATGGGGATTATAGTGTGTGAAGTGGTCGGGAAAGTCCAGTGTTTATTGCAACTCTAAACAGGGGGCAACGCTTAAGATCTGTTTGTTTATGGGGAGCAGTGCACAGCTGCTGCAAGTAAGGCGGGACAACACAGAAAGGAGCTATAAATATTAGGGAACACTTTGATGAAATAGAAAGAAAAAACCTCAGTCCAAGCGTAGTCTTAAACTGTACAATCACTGTCACATTATATAGTTGTGGTGCAAAAAGCATGCAAGCATGCAATCTTAAGGAAAATAGCGAGGATCTATAAACGGGCTGTTTTTTGTACAGTTTTTGGTGTGTCATTTTCAATTCGTTGCAGAGGTTGAGAATAATCTGTTTGACATTTGGGACTTACAGGTACACTTGCAGACAGGACATATACATGCCCTGAAGCAATTTGTTTCACTGGCTCCAACGCAGGCCTTTCATGCTTATCTATCTCACCATCTCTTAGACAACAGGAATTAGCAGCTAAAAGCTAACCATTCCAGACTGACTTTCAGCCTCATGCTGTGACTATTTACACTTTCCTATCAACTTGTAAGTCGACCTTTACTCTCTGGGAATTGTACCCCGGGGTTGTTTTTTTTATTCGGTACTGCATCTGAAGGGGTAACTACCGCAGCAGTTTCTGGATCTCCGGACCATATTTTCATGGCATGGTCCCGAGGCGATTATTAATCGGCAAATATGTTAACAGTTGTGTTATGTGCTAGTTCTCTCTTGCTAAAGTTTCAATTTCTTGCCCCCATCAGTCTTCTTGGTGCTGCTCTCGTAGTACATCTTAAGTGTAATTCTACATCGTTAACAACGTTTACACATCAGCACCAGCTTTCTTTATTCAGTTTCCAATGAAAATGGCAGATGTTTAAAGACTGACGCCATCTAGCGTAATTTGCTAAAATTGTACTTTTAGCAAATTCACGCCCGTGGACTTTTCAAAACCTCCTGTGATCGACTGGATGTGAGAGCTATTGGCTTTGTTAATGTCTTTTACCCATGCCAGCCAAGAGCACACAATTTAAGCAGGTAACCCGTGATTGATCCTTGTTTTCTGGGTTTCAGAGGCAGAACTGTAAATGTTTCAAACTGAATCCTTTTCCTCCCTGCCCACCCTCAGGAGTGATCTCAATGCGAGCAGCAAGCACAGGTATAATAAATAATTGCTAAATGCTGCAGTCATATGGGAACATGTAACAGTCCTTGTTTAAAGGGGATCTCAAAAGTGCTACCCAGTCTTTGCATGCTGGCTACAAGCATGAGTGCATGTGTGCATGTACGCTCGGCCATCTGCTTTTCCTGCAATCTGATTTTCCTGCATCCTTTGTTGTCATGGCGCCTCTCACACCTGGCTGCCCCTCCCTCTCCCCCACCACAGGGCAGCCTCAGGCACAAATTTCTGAATGCCTCACATCCGAGACTTAATTCAGGGGTACACAGAGGGTGGTGTACTACAACTAAAGGTCAGATCACCAGTGGAAAGCGAAGCACTAAGAGGAGCCTGTACTGAAAGGCCAATGCCTTCTGATTCGACAAGAGATATTGCTGTTCTGGGTTCTACAACTTGTGCCCCTGTGCACGGACAACAATACGAAGTCCTGGTCTCCATCCCGTCCCACACTGGGAAAACTAGGATGACGTGGGCGGTACTGGCACATTGCCCAGGGGTATAAAACGCCCACTTTACATAGGAATCCCCCACTCCAATCTCTAACACACAACAACACACACAGCCACAGCCACACACACACACACACACAACAACCACACTACCACACACACACCCCACTCACAACCACACACACACAACCACAACCACACACACAACTGCACACAACCACACACACATGCAACCACACACACACGACCACACAGACACGACCACACACACACAACCACACACACGCACAACCACAATCACACACAGCCACACACAACCACCCCAACCACACACACACAATTGTGCGCACACACAACCACACACATACACACAACCACACACACACAGCCACACACTCAACCACACACACAGCCACACACAACTACACACACAACCACACACACAACCACACCCACAACCACACACGCAACCACACACACACAAACACACACAACCACACAACCACACACACACAACCACACACACAAAACCACAACCACACACACACACTAGCACCCAAACATAACCACCACAACCACACACAACCACACACACAACCAAACACACACACACAACCACACACGCACACAACCACAACCACACACACAACCACAACCACACACAACCACACACACACAACCACACACACACACAACCACACACACAACCACACACACAACTACACACACAACCACACACACACACAACCACACACACAACCACACACACACAACCACACACACATACAACCACAACCACAACCACACACATACAACCACAACCAAACACACATACAACCACAACCACACACACATACAACCACACATACAACCACACACACAACCACAACCACACACACAGACACAACCACACACACAACAACACACACAACCACACCCACACAACCACACTCACACACACAACCACAACCACCACACACACAACCACAAAACCACAACCACACACACAACCACACCGTCAGTGCACACTTTCACCAGGCACAGACACCATCAGTCATCAGTGCACGCTTTCACCGGGCACAAACACCATCAGCCATCAGTGCATGCTTCCACCAGGCACACACCACCAGCGTCAGTGCATGCTTCCACCAGGCACACACCACCAGCCATCAGTGCACGCTTTCACCAGGCACACACACACCACCAGCCGTCAGTGCATGCTTTCACCAGGCACACAGACACCACCAGCCAAGGAGGAATCCTTTTCCTCCCTGCCCACCCTCATTGCGAGCATCAAGCACCGGTATAATAAATAATTGCTAAATGCTGCAATCATATGGGAAAATGTAACAGTCCTTGTTAAAAGGGGATCTCAATTGTGCTACCCAGTCTTTGCTTGCTGGCTACAAGCATGAGTGCACATGCACATGCACGTGCGGCCATCTGCTTTTCCTGCAATCTGATTTTCCGGCATCCTTTGTTGTCATGGCGCCTCTCACACCTGCCCCTCCCTCTCCCCCACCACAGAGCAGCCTCAGGCTCAAATTCCTGAATGCCTCACATCTGAGAATTAATTCGGGGGTACACAGAGGGTGGTGTACTACAACGAAAGGCCAGATCCCCAGTGGAAAGCGAAGCACTAAGAGGAGCCTGTACCGAAAGGCCAATGCCTTCTGATTCCACAAGAGAGCTTGCTGTTCTGGGTTCTACAACTCGTGCCCCTGTGCACGGAAAACAATACAAAGTCCTGGTCTCCGTCCCGTCCCACACTGGGAAAACTAGCATGACGTGGGCGGTACTGGCACATTGCCCAGGGGTATAAAACGCCCACTTTACATAGGAATCCCCCACTCCCCCTCTGACACACAACACACACAGCCACAGCAACACACACACACAACAACCACACAACCACACACACAACCACACACACAACCCCACACACAACCACACACACACAACAACACACACACACAACCACAACCACACACACAACCACACACATAAAACAACACACACACGACTACACAGACACGACCACACACACACACAAAAACACACACGCACAACCACAATCACACACAGCCCCACACAACCACCCCAACCACACACACACAACCACACACAAACAACCGTGCAAACACACAACCACACACATACACACAACCACACGCACAGCCACAGCCACACACACACAACCACACACACAGCCACACACAACCACACACACAACCACACACACACAATCACAACCACACACAACCACACACACAACCACAACCACATACACATCCACACACACAACCACACAAACACACACAACCACACACACACAACCAGACACAAACACACACACAAACACACAACCACACACACACAACCAAACACAACCACACACAAGCACACAAACATAACCACCACAGCCACACACATAACCACACAAAACCACACACACAACCAAACACAAACACAACCACACACAACTACACACACAACCACACACACACAACCATACACACACACAACCACAACCACACACACCACCACACACACACACAACCACACCCACACAACCACACCCACACACACAACCACACACACAACCACACACAACCACACACACACACAAAAACCACTCACACACAACCACACACACAACCACACCGTCAGTGCAGACTTTCACCAGGCACAGACACCATCAGTCATCAGTGCATGCTTCCACCAGGCACACACCACCAGCCGTCAGTGCATGCTTCCACCAGGCACACACCACCAGCCGTCAGTGCACGCTTGCACCAGGCATACACACACCACCAGCCGTCAGTGCACGTTTTCACCAGGCACACAGACACCACCAGCCGTCAGTGCACGCTTTCACCAGGCACACAGACACCACCAGCCATCAGTGCACGCTTTCACCAGGCACACACCACCAGCCGTCAGTGCACGCTTTCACCAGGCACACACATCACCAGCCGTCATGGCACGCTTCCACCGGGCACACACACCACCAGCCGGCAGTGCACACTTCCAGCAGGCACACACACCACCAGCCATCAGTGCACATATCAATTGTTAATGCCTCCACAATTAACTATTGTAGAAATCGCAGTATCGCGCACTTTACTTTTAAACATATTCATCTAAAGCGCAGCATGCCACCATTGCTACAAAAATAAATAAAAACATTTTTGGCCTACAATTAATAGACTTTTGTTGCAATTGGTGTTGCAATATTTAGCAATGCCAATAGCTCAAACTTTATTAATGCAAGACCTATTGCATTGCAAATGCTTCTTCCTTTTCCATTTTGAAGGGGGCTGGTCATCAGGGTCTGGAGAGTAGTATAGAGTCAGGGGGAGGGTCCTGCTCAGTATATAATACGGGGGGCTGGCATCAAAACAGAGTCAAGATCCAAAGCCAGACTAGGCAATCTTGCCCGTCCCGGAACCAAGGGAGGCATGGATTCTAATTCTGGACCTGTCCACTGGGGGCCTAAGAGGCATCCACCTGCTCAGTCTCTTTATTCAGGACTTCCACTGCACTTGTATAAACCCATCCAAAGTTGAGTAAGGCAGACCAAGTTTCGGAGGCTTAGGTTGGGCAGTTAATTTATGTTTGCCCATTTTGACTGTAGAGCAAACTGTCAGCCGTAAACTGATACTGAAATAGGTATGACACTTCACCGAGGATATCTACTGCTAGTATAATATTTTCTCAGAAGGGAACACAAATGGATTGTAGATAGATCTGTGCAGATTAAGATCTTGTTGTGTACAGAAAAGAGGCCAAGAGTGTGTCACAGTACCTGGTAAAGTCAAACTGTGGTGTGGCGTGCATAGGGAGAGTCAGACTGTAGAACCAAGGATGGTGACCCTGTCCTGGCTCTTTCTGATGCAGATTGGCGCAGGATGGGCCTTCCCTTGACCTAGGCTTCACCTGGGTGGGGCCAATGCAGCGGGAGCCCGCAACGCGTTATGTAGCGTGAAAGGGGGTGTGGCTCCTCCTCCCCCCTGGTCTCACGTTGGTGACTCCTGGAACAATGTATTCTGCGGCTGAGAGTCCCCTGCGACAATGTTTGCAGCCCAAAGTGGAGCTCCCCGAGCAGCGGGAGCATGCAAAGTGCTTTGTAGTGCAAACAGGGGTGTGGCCGTCTCTTCCCCCTGATCTCTTGTTGGCACCTCGTGGTGCAAGGTATCCTAGGGGGGAGAGTCCCTTGCGAAGATGTTTGCAGCCCGAAGGTGTCACACCGCTGGTGTGCTCCACTGCCAGAAACAAAGCTTTTGCAGAAAGAGCCCTTTGGGCGTTGCATTCAGACTCCATGTTATGGTGTCTCAATAAGTGTCCAAAGAAATAAAAGAAAATCGAAACATCTCAATGTGCAATATCCAGTCCACCTATAATTAAATAGGTTACCCCAGCCTCTCTAAACAGTACTTCCCTTTTTAGGGTAGTTCAGGCAACCATGTACGTTAAGTACACACACAAGAATATGAATAATAATAATCACTCAATGCAGAGTACAGGCATCTAGGCGCTGGACACTTACCCCGGGAGTGTATGATCACACGTAGTGGGTCCTCCGACTCAGTCCCACCAGCAAATTCTTCTGTGGCTCCCCTACGCTGGATATATGTATATATGTATGTAACTTTTGAATTCAGCAGATTTATTGTTGTCCTCTTGCAGAACTACATTTTGTTTTCTTACTTTTCACAACTGCTTGACGCATTATTGATGCTTATTTTAAATTGACTAACTACCTTTTACTTTCTGTAAAGATTCTTAAATTTGAATAAAACTTAATGGTGTTTTTGGCATTTCGTATTGTCCTGTGAAGGTTTTCTTTACTGTCCTAACACCGCCATTTACTGAGAAAACTCCCATGAAATCGATCCTACATTTCAACCCTTTAATTTATTAGCTAAAAACATTGACATGCCATGCGGGCACTGTTGACAAGAGTACAAGGTGGAGTGTATGGCTGAATCCATCTAAGAAGTATGGATTGAAGATCATAACTTGTGAGTGCTCAGGACAGAGGTTATGCATTGACCAACCATGCCCTGTACATGGTTCCTATATGGTACATTCATATGTAGTACTGTGCTATACTGTAAGCGGTAGTACTTCACCCTTGGTATAGCCTGAAAGCTTGTGGTGAGTCAATAATCCAGGCGGTATCCCTCTAGTGCTACAAGCAGTGATGTCAGGCAGAGGTTCAGATACATACTGTCTTCCTACTACTGTGAATAGGTCATGGTAAATGGCCATGACCTGTAAGCAAAGTTAGCAGTGAGGTGAACAAAGGAAACAGCCAAAGTTTTGTGCCCGATATTACCAAAAATTCACAGAGATTCTTCTAATAGATTTCAATATAATGCAGGAGCCAAGGCATGATGTTTCAAAGCAAATACATTCTTTATTCTTCACAAAATCCAACAGCAGCCGGGCTTGAGCTGCTGTAGAATTTTGTAAAAATTAAAGAAGAATCCCGCTTTGAAATATCTTTTTTTTTAAAGTTATTTTTCAATGTAGTAGTCATACAGAGCATCAGAATAATGGGTAGGTAAATAAACAATAAAACGTAATGTATCTTAGGGCAGGAACTTGTTCATTAGAATTGTTTCCACTTCTTTTTTGAATGAAGAGGTAGGTGAAATTCAGCGGACATCCGGTGGCAGAGTGTTCCATATCTGCGGGGCAATACCAGAGAATGCTCTGTAGCTCGTTCTCTTTTTGTGGAAAATCTGTGGTTTCAGTAGCAGTAAACTCACAATTCGTGAGGATCTGCATTCTCCTGATAACTCTAGCTTTTGTGACAGATATATAGGGGTCTTTAAATGTAGGGCGTATGAGTCACGCAAGCAATCGTTAGCTGAATTCTTGCTTCATATGGGAGCCAATTTAGAGTTTGTAGGGCTAGAGATATGTGATTATTTATTTTTGTGCCGGTTATCAGTCTGGCCGCGGCATTAAGGGAGGCCCTTAGTGGGGCCATATTGTATTTAGGAAGACTGCAAAGAGTGGAGCTTCCATAGTCTAATCAAGGCAATAGAAGAGCTTGGACCGACAGCTTAAAGTCGTCCTCTGGCAGGAAGGGTTAAAGTTTCCCAAGAATACTATCTGGTAATTACTCCTTTGTTGGCCTTGCTGACATGATCCTTCTTATTCAAATGTTTGTCTAGTGTAATTCCAAGACATTTAGCTGATTAAATATTGTAAGGAGAACAGTTGAAGGCTGTTAAATGCTTCATCCAGATATCGATCTTGGGAGTGTGATTAGGAGGAGCGGTGAGGAGGAATTCCATTTTGGAAGTGTTGAGCATGAGATGGTTATCAGTGAGCCAGTTTTGAGTGTTCAGCAGGGTAGAGTTGAGGGAAATGACGTCTTCTGGGGAGGAGATTATCAGATACAATTGAGTGTCATCTGAATACATGTGATAAAGAATGTTCACATAGTTCAATGAATTTGCGAGTGTTTCCAGGCATGCGTTGAAGAGAGTGGGCTAAGTTGGCTCCTGCATCATGATCACTACATCAAACCAAAATTTGAATAATTCTTACTTGGCTTTTCAAGCTACTTTTGTGCTTTGAATGGACCTGAAAGTTGCAAGATTGGAATAAGAATTTGTACTGACATTATATTGAGTTAATTTAAATTTTGATTACAAATGTTTTTTGGGACTTCCTAAGCACTCCCTTTTACATATATTTGTTCAAAGACAGGACTGTTAGACTTGTTAGCCTTCGAGTGATCTTTTGTTGCAGGGATTCCGCACATACACATAACTATGCACAGGAAAACAGGCCCTCGATGAATAGGGGTTGTACATACCTACTACCTTAGTACCCAATCTCCCAAAACCGACTAGATATGGTGTCTCATTTGTTCTCCTACATAATCACAAAGCTACAAATGATTGGACAACCCGGAACACAACACTCCCGACTCTCTCAGGAATCACGTTAGCAAGATATACCCTTTCGTTCACTCACTCGTACTTTTCCACAACAAGAATTGGCAAAGTCACTGTAATAGTTCAAAATGTTTATTTTAACTATTGTGCTTTATAGTACAGTATGCGACCCACTACCAGCAGCAAAATGCATAAACTCTTAAAACAATTAGCATTGGTCAATTCTATAGAATATAAAGGGGGAAGTAATTATATAGATAGTGGAAAAAGGACTATATAAGGCCTAACCACCCTCCCTTTGACTGGAAAAAGTTGTATTATATAAAAGAAGATCTCTGGACTTTGTCAGCAGACCCCGTACCTTAAAACCTAGATGTAAGCATATCTCTCCTCCATGGAAAGGGCTCTCCTCAAGTGTGTGTGGACAACATGCATCCCTGCAATATCAAAGCCCGATTCTCCAGCAGGGAGAGCAGCTGTGTAGCATGTTTTGTCTAGGTGCTAGGGACTGACCAGACCACAATTACAAGGGGCATTGTTTATGGACCTTGCACATCGTGTTCAAACTAAACTCCAGAAACTTAGATGAGAACGCGAAAAGCAGTCAGTTCTCATGTGAAAGGCATAAACACAGTCTTGTAAAGTAAAGTCATATAGTAATGTGTGCAAAAAAGCATCTTGGCAGCAAAGTTCCGGCTAATTTAGCATTGTTGACAATGAGTCCTAACAGCCATATAACACTTCCCCCCAACTGTATCCCTTCTGCCTCCATTTTTCTTACCTGGTTTTTGCTACACTGCTAACCTTTGTTAAAGTGCTTGTGTTCTGTCCTCTAAAACATGGTAATATTGTTTTATCTCCAATTTGCATATTTAATTTACTTATAAATCCCTGATA
Organism: Lissotriton vulgaris; assembly: GCF_964263255.1. Classification (NCBI taxonomy): domain Eukaryota; kingdom Metazoa; phylum Chordata; class Amphibia; order Caudata; family Salamandridae; genus Lissotriton; species Lissotriton vulgaris. The sequence continues at coordinate 1,315,046,106 of NC_141695.1, forward strand.
AAGTGCACTACAAGTGCCCAGGGCCTGTAAATTACATTTCTACTAGTGGGCCTACAGCATCATTGTACCACCTATATAAGTAGCTCTTTATACATGTCTCTAGCCTGCCTTTGCAGAGCCAGTGCCTGCAGTTTTAAACTTCCATTTCGACCTGGCAAAAAAAAACCTTTTGCAATCATTCTATAAGTCACTGCTAGGTTAGTCCTTGTATAGCCCACAGAGAGTGGTAATAAATACCACTCTCTGTTTGTAAATCTGTCGTGGGCTTCTTTTGTGGTGTGAGTTTACTGTGTTACTGTTTGAAGTGTTGCACAAACACTTTACACATTGCCTCTAAGTTAAGCCTGACTGCTCTACCAGGTAGTTGAGTACAGGTTTATTTAGGGTTTCCTTGTATCTTACCAGGACAACGATTGTGGTTTCTGCTTGACTAGGGCTCACATCCCAGACAACCAACAACAACATTTCTTTAAATAAAACTATTTGCATTGCCAAAGCTTGTTATGTAGAGGCATGCATATCTGTACCTAAATATTCTTATTGTAACAAGGAAGATTAATCAAGTTGCCAACTTCTGTCTGGGGAAGTTTGCAACCAAGTGTGTGTGTTTATCCCACTAGTCAAGTGTCACAGCTGTTATCTAGTGACTGACAGGTAACATTTAAATTGGCTGACTGCTTACCCTCCTGCATGGATTCTCTCCCTACTCTAGTTCCTTCACTTGTGCCGATGATTTTTTTTGGTTTCTCCTATTTGCAGTAAATCTTCAGTATCCTCAAACTCTCCAGGAGGTGGAAGTACCTATTGTTGACCAGCAAGTTTGCAACTCCCTCTACGGAAATATTCTTTACGACATGGTCTGCGCTGGAAATTTGGAGGGAGGAAAGGACTCGTGCCAGGTACTGTTATTTACAGACTGCACATTTTCTATTGAAATGGCCACCACATTTGCACAGATACAAATTTTTACTCTGATAAACTATACTACACACAAATTATAATGTGTGGAAATCTGGTTCTGTGAACATTGATAATTTGTGCATCGTTAAATAAAGTGTTTTTTTTATTTTGTTTATCTTATTAAAAGCTTTGTTTCCCTCACAATTCAGTTACAAAAAAAATGTGATTCATTTTTGCTTTCCTAATTGCTGAATCTGTACAGTTCATTTGCAGGTATTTACATTTTCTTGTGTGCTACAAAAAAAACATTTCCTTTCACACTCCTGTTCCCCAGCAAGTTTGTTACATAATTCCCTTTACTTTTCTTTCTCTAAATGCAAAGCGAAAGGAGTTTCTAAACATCAATCCCCATGTTACAAAATATCCACCAATGTCAGAAGAAATATCCTGACATGTGGCCCCTTTAAAGCGCAGCAAATGTGACGAAATAATTAATGAAATTAAAGCCATTTTAATTTATTGTTTGGATTTACACAACCCACCAAAAATCGGTTTGTGACCCACAGCAGGGTCGCCAATCACAGTTTGAGAAACACTAGCCTGGCCCTGGAGAGTAATACTAACAATCAGACGGCATACCTTCTAGGTGACAGAAAACATTTCCAATAAACTTCAGCTTCATGTACACATTGTAGAAAGTCTTCTGTTGTCAAGGCTTGTGTTTTTCACTTTCTAATGTGGCCTGGATGTCAACATCCACTTCTAATCGGCTCAAATTTAAGAGAATGTGGCGGATAGTTCGGATGTATTGCAATATGCAGTCTGACATTTCACTATCCCTACTACATGGTGTGAGATCTACAAATCTAAAACCATGAAAAACAATCAAAATACATTCTTTCAGTTTATTGGTAATGCCGCAGATCTAGTTTTACTCTGATGTTAGCAAGCATTAATAAAGCCAATAAGTATGGCCTTGATATGTGAGTAATTTTTTGGTTCATTTATTTTTGCAAGTATACACAATAGAAATTAAATAATGAGATGTTTAAAAATAGTATGGAGGTTATCAGGTGCGAAAAATGGACACTTGTAACAAATCTAAACTTTTGGATAGACTGATTATGGTATCCTCAAAAACACAATGTTTTGTTGGTATTGCGGTATATATCTTTCATCCGCCCCTGAATTGTTGTTGTGGCAGTTATCGTTGAATACCATAAAACGTGCTAGGTGCCTGCCTCATCCAGAGGCTCCTCTGGTCTAGATTTGCAGTGTCCAGAGATCAAAAAAGGTGAAGTAAAAAATGAAGAAAAGGTGACCCCAAAAAAATTGATTTAAAATTTGGTCAACACCCCAGAATTGTATTAATTGGTGTGGATCAAAGAGGTAAAATTATTGGTACTTGTACTAGATCAAGTAACTGGATCTAGAAGTATAGCTTGGAGAATGGTGTCGACATGTTTCAGCCCCCTATGGCTCAACGGAGTCTGCAGGGCTTTCGTCAGGACTAAACAAACATACAAACATAGAATAGTTACTTACACCTTTTGTGCAGTTACTACGATGGCTTACTGGTTAAATAGTCAGTGGCCAATCATGCTCTTTAAATCTGAAAAAGAGGGACAAAAAAACACAGGAATACAGTACATATTTTATCGTTTTGCTGCATGTACAGAGGCACCAGAGTACGTAATAGTCTCTTCTTAAGTGTTTAAATTACAGAAATTACTGTTGTGGAGTTAGAGAGGGAACATGTTAGGCAAAGAACTGAAAGGCTGGATTGAGCGACTATGTTAGTAAAAGGGTCCTGCATTGTAAGAAGGGACCGCTGAAATACTGCCGGCGTTGTTGTGACAGTACAAATAAAGAGAGAGGAGAAGTGACAAGGTATCACTAATGCCAGAAGACCGAGGTAATGCTACATATAGTACACCGCTGTTGAGGTTTTAGTCATTTTGGTAGCGCGATGCATTTTGTGAGTAATCACACGTATATGAGACGGAAAACTGTTAGGCATGTCAAGTGTTTACATTAGTGCAACTGCAAATTATTGTCCGTTATGATAAGTTGCATTCATGGCGTGCGAGCGCTCTAGCTGTATATAATAAACTGCTATATCATTAAAGTAGCACGATGCGTTTTATGAACACTCCCCTATAAGATGGAAAACTGCAAAGCGTGTCAGGTATTGACACAAATGCAACTGAAGTCAGTTGTATTGAGTGGCGTTCACGGCGTGCGAGCGCTCTTACCTAATGTTAAGTATCAAGAGGCTTCGTCAGGGGATACCGGCTATGATTTAGCCACAGAGCTAGGAAAAAAGTCGCGAAATGAATCAGTATTCAGCCACCTTACCGCTAGTTAGCAATGAGAGATAACACACAGTCCGCCGCCATTACCCGCGTGGGAGGAGACTTCCACCACTTGTGCTGACTCTGCCCCTGGACTCCGGGTAGACGTCATGGACACGTATTTGTAGCGAGACACGTGATTGTATCGAATTGAATGTAAAACGTTATCAACTACAAATGGGCTACGTTGGAATAGGGCAAAACTCGAACATTAAATGTATCTAATGAGGAGAGTGCCGTGGTGGCTTGGTGCAGTTTGCAGTCTAATAAAACATATCCCTGCAGTGGTCAAGGAAGAATCATAAAGTGCACTGCTCTGGTCGAGTGTGTATCTAAATCAAATGCGGATATAGTGACTGACTTTACAGAGCTTGCAGAATCAGTTATTAATGTGTGGCAAACTGGTGCCAGGGTATATTATCATTAAGTCCCCAGATGTGAGTTTTAAGGCGATTTACCCATCTCTGCTCTTTTTCATAGAGCTTTTTTTCGGCATTACGTGTTTTATCTGTGAGCATTTCAATGACAGTCCAACGTATTTCCTCACATGTGTGTCCTGCCTCAATAAAATGGGCACAGAGTTTAGTGGTAGTTTTTTTTAGCCTAATGTTGCTCCTGTGTTCACCTATACGTGTTTTTACTTTTCGGCAGGTCATCCCAATATAGATTTTTCCACAGGGGCAGTTTGCCATATAGATTACGTGGGTAGAATTACAGTTTGTATGTTGTCTCTGGTTCCATATGAGATTCTCTGAAAGTTGTAACTGTTTTGAAGGAGTTGTATACTTGTAGGCTATACAGTTTCCACAGGGGTAGTGGCCTGTAACTGGGGTCATTGTAATGTCTCTTGTTAATTCCATTTGTTGTATTTTCCTAGGTCGAGTGTGTACCAAGGTGTCACGGAGGTTTTTAGTTCTTCTGTTGGCGAACCAGGGTTTTGGCCATTCAAATTTACCGGTCGTCAAGATTTTCCAATTTTTGTTCACCAATTTTTGCATTTCATAAGTAGCTGGACAGAAAGTTGTTACACACGTAACTAGATCTGGTGGGGGTTTTTTGGGATGAACCCGCAGGAGACAATCTCTCGGTTGGTTGTTGGCGCGTTTCATACACCTGCGAATTGTAGCCTGAGTATAGTCACGTGCTTTTAGTTTTTTGCTGAGTACCAATGCTTGCTCCTTGTAATCCTCATTTTTGGTACAATTTCGTTTGATTCTAAGAAACTGACTGTATGGAAGATTGTCTCTTAGTGATTTGGGATGGAAACTTTTATATGAAAGTAAACTGTTTTTCGCAGTGGGTTTGGTGTAAGTCTTAGTTTGTAGGCTGTTATTTTCAACAAAGATGGTTAAATCCAAAAAGTCAATTGTAGAGTCATTTGCTGTATATGTGAATTTTAACCAGGGGTCACACTCATTCAGCCAGTTGATGAAGAGTTTGAGGTCGTTTTTGATGTCCCATATGAGGAGAATATCATCTATGTATCTCTTCCAGTATAATATACTGGAAGAGTACAGGTTGGATTCGTTGAGTACATGTAGGTCCTCGAACTGACTCACATACAATCCAGCCACCGAAGGGGCAAAGGCACTGCCCATGGAAGTACCATGATTTTGTAAATATAATACTCCTTCATATTCAAAAAAGTTCTCTTTTAACGCTAGTTTACAGCATTGTAAGATAAAATGTCTTGGGGTATGGAAACTCCAATTTTCATGGAACAGGACATCTTCAAGCATCTGGAGAGTGTCATCTTGTGGGAGACTCGTATATAACGATTCCACATCAAGGCCCACCAGAAGCATGGAGCTCTGATCAAAGTGAATATAAGAGATCTGTAACAGCAGGTCTCTTGTATCTTTTAAATAGGTGGGGTTTTTTTTGACTAAGGGCTTCAGGTATTCATCCGCAAATTTTGACAGAGGTTCAAGGAGTGATCCTATACCAACAACTATAGGTCGTCCAGGCGGTGGAATTTTATTTTTATGTATTTTTGGGAGTGAATAAAAATATGGTATCTTAGGTTCTTTGGCCATAAGATAATCTGCCTCTTTGCCTGTTATCCATCCATTTGTTTCTGCCTCATAAATCATCATTGAAATGGTGTTTTGGAGTCTCTCAGTAGGGTCTTCAATGATCTTTCTGTAAAACTTAGTATCTGAGAGAAGGGTTAAACATTGTTGATTATACCCTTCTTTACTTAAGATGACTAGCCCTCCCCCCTTGTCCGCGGGTTTGATTACTATGTCCTCATTTTCTTCTAGGGTTTTGAGTGCTTTTCGTTCCTTGTTACTCAAATTTTGGAAGGGGGTCTTCTTCTTTTGTTCCATGGCATCTACGCCCTTAAGTAGAGCTTGTTCGAAGGTTTGAATCTCAGGCGGAACACTGCCAGTTGGTGGATTGAAGGTGGATTTTCTCTTCAGGTTAGTGTCTCCTTCAGTAGATGGCAAAGGGGTACCAGCAAAGAATGCTTTCAGTTTTAGAACACGGCAGAATTCTGCTAGTTCACATTTTAGTTTGAACGAGTTAAAGGGAGGTGTAGGAACGAATCCTAGACCTTTGTTGAGAACATTTTTTTGATCATCTGAGAGTTCTATATTGGCAAGATTAACTATTAGTGTATGTTGTTCTTGCTGGTGCTCGGTTGAGCAGTTGCCATGCTCCTGGTTAGTATGTTTCTTTGTTGGTCTTGCCACGCTAAGGTCTTTTTTCTTACCCTGGGTTGGTTCTGGCCCCGGCCTAAAAAAGGCTGTTGTCGTTGTTGCTGGATTTGGTGTTCCGCTGGTTGTTGATTTTCCATTTGAGGCATTTGTTGCATTTGTTGCATTCCATAGTTGTATGGTGCCATCCAGCCTCCGTATTTTGGCATATAAGGTTGGTAAAAGGGCATGTTCATGTTAGGATAATATGGCCTTTGCCATCTATTGCCCCTTCTGGAACGTTGGTATCGGTTGGTATTCCCTCCCCTTTTGGGGTTATAGTCTTCAGAGCTGTTGACTGAATTGTTAGAAGAAGTTCTGCCCAGGGATTCATTATCTGAACCCAGATCGTTGGTATTATAATCTTCTTTTGAATATGGGTGCATCTTTTCTTGACTGAATCTCTTGAGATCCTTTCCAAGTTTTTCTAGCTTGCTCTGCATTAGGAATTCCTTTGTTTCATCCATTTCTTTGTTTAATTCTTCCAATTTCTTTTTGTGGGTCTGTGGGTTATTGCCTTTTTTGAGTTCATTTTCCAATGTTTGGATTTCTTGTAGTAATGCTTCAGACAGTCTTTTTGCTGTTTTAATAATCAGTACAAGATAATCCAAAGTGCACTTCCATGAGATGGAGGACCAATCTCTGCGGAATGCCAGATCATGTAGAAAGATTCTTGGTGCATTATTTACCCAAAGGCCCCTTGGTGCTGTTTTGTGTCGCAGGTATTCGGTCATAATGATACCGTGGATGGCAGTTCGTATTTGTTCTCTTTTCTTTTCAGAGAGTGAATCCCAGTTGTCTGTTAGTGCCAATGCCTCAGTCAAGTCTGAATTCTGTAAAAGTGGCTGTGCTGCCAGTATTTCGTCAATGTCGCTCTCATCGAAACTCAGTCCAAGATTGCCTTCCATTATTCCACTCCACTTTATCCAAAGATAAATATCTTCTTTGATTTATGTAGATCTCCCGCAGCTGCATGCTGCTTTATATACTTAGTAATCAATGGGATAGGGAGGAGGAATGGGTGTCCATTTGCTTCCCCTGGGTAAGTATGGAGGTTATCAGGTGTGAAAAATGGACACTTGTAGCAATTCTAAACTTTTGGATAGACTGATTATGGTATCCTCAAAAACACAATGTTTTGTTGGTATTGCGGTATATATCTTTCATCCGCCCCTACATTGTTGTTGTGGCAGTTATCATTGAATACCATAAAACGTCCTAGGTGCCTGCCTCATCCAGAGGCTCCTCTGGTCTAGATTTGCAGTGTCCAGAGATCAAAAAAGGTGAAGTAAAAAATTAAGAAAAGGTGACCCCCAAAAAATTGATTTAAAATTAGGTCAACACCCCAGAATTTTATTAATTGGTGTGGATCTAAGAGGTAAAATGATTGGTACTTGTACTAGATCAAGTAACTGGATCTAGAAGTATATCTGACGGAAAACTGTTAGGCATGTCAAGTGGTTACATTAGTGCAACTGCAAATTCTTGTCCGTTATGATAAATTGCATTCATGGCGTGCGAGCGCTCTAGCTGTATATAATAAACCGCTATATCAATAAAGTAGCGCAATGCGTTTTATGAACACTCCCCTATAAGATGGAAAACTGCAAAGCGTGTCAGGTATTGACACAAATGCAACTGAAGTCAGTTGTATTGAGTGGCATTCACGGCGTGCGAGCGCTCTTACCTAATGTTAAGTATCAAGAGGCTACGTCAGGGGACACCGGCTATGATTTAGCCACAGAGCTAGGAAAAAAGTCGGGAAATGAATCAGTTTTCAGCCACCTTACCGCTAGTTAGCAATGAGAGATAACACACAGTCCGCCGCGGTAGGGTGGCTGAATACTGATTCATTTCCCGGCTACTTTAATGATATAGCGGTTTATTATATACAGCTAGAGGGCTCGCACGCCATGAATGCAACTTATCATAACGGACAATAATTTGCAGTTGCACTAATGTAAACACTTGACATGCCTAACAGTTTTCCGTCACATATACGTGTGATTACTCACAAAATGCATCGCGCTACCAAAATGACTAAAACCTCAACAGCGGTGTACTATATGTATCATTACCTCGGTCTTCTGACATTAGTGATGCCTTGTCACTACTCCTCTCTCTTTATTTGTACTGTCACAACAACGCCGGCAGTATTTCAGCGGTCCCTTCTTACAATGCAGGACCCTTTTACTAACATAGTCGCTCAATCCAGCCTTTCAGTTCTTTGCCTAACATGTTCCCTCTCTAACTCCACAACAGTAATTTCTGTAATTTAAACACTTAAGAAGAGACTATTACGTACTCTGGTGCCTCTGTACATACAGCAAAACGATAAAATATGTACTGTATTCCTGTGTTTTTTTGTCCCTCTTTTTCAGATTTAAAGAGCATGATTGGCAACTGACTATTTAACCAGTAAGCCATCGTAGTAACTGCACAAAAGGTGTAAGCAACTATTCTATGTTTGTATGTTTGTTTAGTCCTGACGAAAGCCCTGCAGACTCCGTTGAGCCATAGGGGGCGGAAACATGTTGACACCATTCTCCAAGCTATACTTCTAGATCCAGTTACTTGATCTAGTACAAGTACCGATCATTTTACCTCTTAGATCCACACCAATTAATACAATTCTGGCGTGTTGACCTAATTTTAAATCAATTTTTTTGGGGTCACCTTTTCTTCATTTTTTACTTCACCTTTTTTGATCTCTGGACACTGCAAATCTAGACCAGAGGAGCCTCTGGATGAGGCAGGCACCTAGCATGTTTTATGGTATTCAATGATAACTGCCACAACAACAATGTAGGGGCGGATGAAAGATATATACCGCAATACCAACAAAACATTGTGTTTTTGAGGATACCATAATCAGTCTATCCAAAAGTTTAGAATTGTTACAAGTGTCCATTTTTTGCACCTGATAACCTCCATACTTACCCAGGGGAAGCAAATGGACACCCATTCCTCCTCCCTATCCCATTGATTACTAAGTTTAAAAATAGTAAACCGAACTTTGCCTAAAGGTTGTAGTCGTATGCTTTCAATGAAACAAAAAATGAAAAAGAATGATCATAGTGTTTCACTAAATTGCTCTGGCACTTAACCACGCTATTCTTTAGTTGGGCAGTAAATATGCCATCTCTCAAAGTGCAAAATGGCCAGTGGCTGAAGCGGTCCGACTGATTGGCCAGTGTATGCTGCCATGGGAATAAGCAAAATTGCAATTGACAGTAGAACACATCAATGTGTGAAAAGGGGGTCCCTCTATCTATGTATAAGAATATATATATATATATATATATATATTCACAGAACAAACCATAGGTTATAGTGGATATATAGTTAGGAATTTGCATTTACAAAACCTTGAAAATTCAATGAAAAAACCATAGGTTATAGGCCATATATAGTTAGGAATTAGCATTTACAAAACCTTATTTTACTCGCATAAAACCATTGAAATTCCATATATAGTTAGCTAACTATAAGCGCTAACTATATATCGCGCACCCGCAATCCACTGCTGATGATGTCACATATTACATCATTCATGACATGGTCAGTGACATCACTGATGACATCACTGATGACATCTCAAATGACATCACTGATGACATCACTGATCACAACATCCAGTGATTGTATGTGTCTGTAAAGTTTAAATATGTTTCACATATTGAAGAATGAGTGGATGTATAAGTGTCTGGATGAAGAATTTAGTAGGTGCATGACTGACTGTATGAGTGAGTGATTAAATGTGTCTCACTGAGTACATGGGTTAGTGACTAAACTGTCTTAATTCGTGCATCAGTATGTTTGTTGTTGTGTAAGCTGCTGCATGTGTTGATCAGTAGCTATAAGAGTAGCCATATGGGTTATTGATTGGTTGCCCAAATATTTGAATGGGAGGCTGAGTGTGTGTGTGGGTGGCTGGGAGGTGCGTGACTCTGTGCATAGATGTGTAAGCAGTTGATTCACTAGGAGTATGAGTTCAAGAGTGCATGTGGAAACAGCTATATGGGCGGTTGACTGTGCATGGGTGTGTTGGTGAGTGAATGGATTTCTCATTGCTACATGTGCAAGTAAGTACGTATGTAAAACACAATACATGTGAGAGTTGAGATATATAAATAACTGAACATAAGAGCCAGTGAATGTGTGAGTGGCTGTATCGATCACTGTGAGCTTGTATCAGGGATTATATAAGAGAGTAAATATGTGTTATTATATGTTTGAATAAGTAAGATTTGTATAACTGTATAGTTGAGGAAATGGAGGTGTGATTGATTCTTTGCATGACTGACTAGGTGTGTGAGTAAGTCCATGGATGAGTGACAGTCTGTGAGTGTCTGTTTATACTGAGTGTATGTAAGGTTATATTAGAGTCTGAAGAGGTTCATTGTATTATCACATGAGTGATGTGATCAGTGATGACAAATGAGATGTCATCAGTGATGTCATTTGAGTTGTCATCAGTGATGTCATCAGTGATGTCATTTGAGATGTCATCATTGATATCATTTGAGTTGTCATCAGTGATGTCATTTGAGATGTCATCAGTGATGTCATCAGTGATGTCACTGACCATGTCATGAATGATGTAATATGTGACATCATCAGCAGTGGATTGCGGGTGCGCGATATATAGTTAGCGCTTATAGTTAGCTAACTATATATGGAATTTCAATGGTTTTATGCGAGTAAAATAAGGTTTTGTAAATGCTAATTCCTAACTATATATGGCCTATAACCTATGGTTTTTTCATTGAATTTTCAAGGTTTTGTAAATGCAAATTCCTAACTATATATCCACTATAACCTATGGTTTTTTCTGTGAATTTCATTGGTTTTTTAATAGCAAATATGAAAAGCTTTAAAATGTCAAGTACGTGATAGATAAAAACATTTTCGTATTTATGCACGCTGATGTGCTTTGAACGCTGCCCCCCCCCTCCCCTCTTTTGCCTTAGTAGTACTCTCTCTTTGCAGATACAGAAGGGTAGTTAACGCAGGCCTTTACCCCCGTTGTAATCCGTCGTACCTCCTTGTCTCTCCATTTGATTGATTGTTGTCCAAGCATTTACTGTTTTAGAATTGGTTCTCTTTGGATCATTCTCTATTTACAAACAAGCACAAAGTCGCAATACTCTGTTTAGTCTTTGCAGATAGTGAAAAATCGTGTAAAAAAATAAAAGTAATCGAGCAAAATCAGTAGGCCACTAATTGGATCTCTTTTTGACCTCGCTAAAATAGAAATATTAGGAACAACCCTTCTTGAGAAATACGAAAATAGTGAGATGAACTGAGCTCCACACCATGAGGGCTGCAAGACAGCTCGGCTCCATCACCCATCCCGCACAAAATAATGACAAACCCTATGCAAATATTAAAAATATAGACAACACACCAGCAAAGAAATAGGGTAAAACATTTTATTAAAAAACTATTTACATAACGTTGGTTTATAAGATGATGTCAGTAGTGGACCGATGTGTGAATAGATCGAAAACAGCACAAGGCTCCAAGATCCGGATAGCAAGCTCCTGGATGTTGGGTGCCATAGTTTAGAGTTCTGAATTTCAGCCTTTTTCAATGCCTGTGCTTTGTTGAATCAAAATGGCGGCTTGACACAAAGCTGACTCAAGCGTTGTTACTGATGCTATGCAGACCAAAACTGGTTTTCAGTTTGTACATTTTTCTAGATTTTTCAATCCAAGTTTGGTTGACTTTGTAGAACGATGGCTTCAGATTTTCAACATACGGTGTGGTGGCGCTGACTGGGAGGGGGCGCTTCGCTCCTGCCCCCTCCCCAAGTAAGATTTTCATACGTGAAAGTACGTTAATGGTTTTGGTCCCTGAGATGCTTCGATGTCACTACCATTCTCAAATAGCATAAGTTCTGGATGTTGGGTGCCATAGTTAAGAGTTCTGAGCAGCGCTTGTAACACTGTCTGAAGCTTATTTCCACCTACTGCAGCTTCACTATTCTCAAAGTAAGTGAGTGTCGTTTGTGGACCTGACTGCATTAGAAAACAATATGATATGTTACCTTCCTAAACAGCTTGACGGAGGCCCCTGAGGGGCGCTGTGATGGCCATGGACTCGGAGAAGACGCTTGGCTCCGACACCCTCCCCAAGTCTTATAGCACTGGTGTAGCCTGAGATCGCCCCCGACATAGGCGGCCGGCTCCCGGGGTCCGGCGGTACTTTTTGCCTTTTGATGACTCTTCAATTCTGGACCTTGTCCCACAATCCGTTTGACCTGAAGACAAGCTGTAGTGAGGCGCCCCTTTATCGTTTTAGTTGCCATTCCGCCCGCTTTTGCTACACTGTGCCTCTTCCGCCATTCAGCTGTTTTCCGCCCGCTCTTGCGACTACAGCGTCTCGCTCACCATGTAGTTGAGATGCGCCCGCTCTTGCGGTGCAGCGATAGGCGGCTGCCACAGGACTCTCAAAATGGCGGCCGGCTCTTCGGTTTTGGGCCTGGTCCACTAAAATGGCCCTGGGACACCTTGGAACTCGGACGCTTGTCTGCTAGGGCTTGGATCCCATTCTCGAAAAGCGTCCCCTCAGCCGTGAAGATTCTACAAAAGTCTTGGGGGCCTCCGACTCCCGCAGGCTTCTGGTGGGGAGCGGCTGCCATGATTGCTCGTGGAATGGCCACGACGGAGCTACGAGATGGTAGTGGTCTCATGCTGACGCCAGCTTTAGTCTGAAACATCCAGAAACACTGTAGACTACCAATTCGATCAGTTCCGGTAGCGCCCCAACATGACCCGGAAGAGAAGAACTTGCCCTCCCCTCTTTGACTGATGGTTCTTGTTGCCTGTCCCCTCTGTTGTCATTTAACAGAACTTTTTGGACTGCTGAAAGGGGTTGTGTTCTGAACGCTGGTTGGTGGAGACATTTAGACTATATTCTTGACCTACGTTGTCGCGTAATGCGTTTTATGACACGCCGCGTTAGCGCACCCGGAAGTGATCCGAGGCGCGGCGCGCAGCGCGTAACGTAAGCATAACAGGTCATGTGACTTGTTAATAAAACTTTTCATTGGTTCATTTTACTTTTGTTAATTTAATGATGAAAAGCTTGGTCATATGACCTAAAAATTACGCTTTTTATTATTTTCGAACAATATTTTTTTTTCAAACATATGTTATAATATTCCAGGCTAATGTACTTTCCCGGAAAATTTACAACTGTCTTGCAAGTAAAATATATTCCTTTTTCGAGAAAAAGGGCGTTTCTTCCTTCCATGACGGAGCCGTTGAGTAAAAGAGATTCGGCCTGCTGTCTTAGTCGCCGATACGCCTGATTATCAGATTCTTATCGATCACTTTATGTTGCAGACATGAAAAACACAACTGCCCTTGACCATTTATCTTTACTGCGTTCCTACATATTATACCTTTTATCCGTCATGTAATTGGACTGCTTTATTTCACTTGCCTTTTACTGATTCGAAAACAGTCACTAAAAGTAAAAACTTTACAAATGAAAATACTACTACCGTGTTTTGTTTTAAAAACCTTTATTGTGAAAATGTCAGTATACAAATACGGGCCTATAACCACGTGGGCCGGCCACGAAGCAAACTCAAATCGTATATGATGAGGAGACATTTACACTGTAGAAGAACGTAACGAGCGGGCCATTAGGTGACAAGAACAAAGGTGTCTAACAGTTGCGGTATCGGTGGACGTACATTTTGTAATTAAAATACGACAGGGCCACTTACAATAACATTTTCTAGATATACATTTGCGGGCAAAGAGTTACGAGTCCCATTTATACCGGCGCCATTTTGGGCGAGGCCGGGCAGGTCCAAGATATAGTCAAAATGTCTCCACCAACCATCGGCCAGACCAGAACCCCTTTCGGCCCTTTATGTTACAAGATGATGTCTTCCATTCAGAAAATATTGGTGGCAGCATTTTGAAAGGAAACAGAAACAGCCGTTCTCCTAGTGAGTTTCACATTGTTACATTTAGGAAGAATGTTGAAGAGTAGTATGTGGAAAATCTGAAGCCATTTTTCTACAAACTCTCAATCAGACTTGGATGGAAAAAAAAACCTGAAGAATGTACAAACTGAAAACCAATTTTTGTCTGTATAGCACCAACAGTAACGCTTGAGTCAGCTTTGTGTCAAGCCGCCATTTTCATTCAATCAATAGCGTCCCCCTGCACACATTCAGGGACCTGGTCGTGTCTTCAGATGAAACGCATTGTAGGAAAAGAAGCAGAAAGGAAAAGGAAAAAAGTTCCGCCGGACCTAGTGAAGCTGCAGCAGGTGCAAATAAGCTTCAGACAGTCTTACAAGCACTGCTCAGAACTCTCAACTGAGGCACTCAACATCCAGGACTTGCCATTCGGATCTTGGCGCCTTGTATTTTTGTTTTGTTTTTGATGGAGGGGAAAGAACAAAAAACAGACATTGAAAAAGGCTCAACAGTGCAGGGCGCCTTGTGCTGGTTCCGACCTATTCACACATCGGTCCGCTACTGACATCACCTCATAAACCAACGGGGCACCCCACGCCGACTTTCGGCGCAGCATTGTAGGATGGCCACACCAGTGCGGCAATTTGCTGGACACCACCTCGGTGCCATCCAGATCTCGGCGCGTTCATTCATTCAATAGCGTCCCCCTGCACACATTCAGGGACCTGGTCGTGTCTTCAGAAGAAACGCATTGTAGGAAAAGAAGCAGAAAGGAAAAGGCAACAAGTTCCGCCGGACCTAGTGAAGCTGCAGCAGGTGCAAATAAGCTTCAGACAGTTCTACAAGCACTGCTCAGAAATCTCAACTGAGGCACTCAACATCCAGGACTTGCCATTCGGATCTTGGCTCCTTGTGCTGGTTCCGACCTATTCACACATCAGTCCACTACTGACATCACCTCATAAGCCAACGGGGCACCCCACGCCGACTTCCGGCGCAGCATTGTAGGATGGCCACACCAGTGCAGCCACTTGCTGGACACCACCTCGGTGCCATCCGGATCTCAGCGCGTTCGAGTCACTGTGCCGGAAGAGTGACCGGAACTCAGCTGAACACGCCGTCTTTCGGCGCAGCATTGTAGGATGGCCACACCAGTACGGCAATTTGCTGGACACCACCTCGGCGCCATCCGGATCTCGGCGCGTTCGAGTCACTGTACCGCAACAGTGACCACAATTCAGCTGGACACGCCGTCTTTCGGCGCAGCATTGTAGGATGGCCACACCAGTGCGGCAATTTGCTGGACACCACCTCGGTGCCATCCGGATCTCGGCGCGTTCGAGTCACTGTACCGCAACAGTGACCGCAACTCAGCTGGACACGCCGTCTTTCGGCGCAGCATTGTAGGATGGCCACACCAGTGCGGCAATTTGCTGGACACCACCTCGGTGCCATCCGGATCTCGGCGCGTTGTGCTGCCTTCGGCCTATTCGCACATCGGTCCGCTACTGACGCCGCCTCACGTGCCAACGGATTTTCTACGCTTTTTGTAGCCCTATGTCGCATAACAGGTCATGTGACTTGTTTATAAAACTTTTCATTGGTTCATTTTACTTTTGGTTTCCTAAAGATGGAAGGCTTGGTCATATGACCTAAAAATAACACTTTTCATTGGTTTAGAACATTTTTTTTTCCCAAACGATGAAAGCCCCACCTTGTTTCTGGATCATTCAGACTGAAGCTGGCGTCAGCATGAGAGCACCACCATCTCGTGGCTCCGTCGTGGTCATTCCGCGAGCAATCATGGCAGCCGCTCCCCACCGAAAGCCTGCGGGAGTCGGGGGCCCCCAAGACTTTTATACAATCTTCACGGCTGAGGGGACGCTTTTCGAGAATGGAGCCCAAGCCCTAGCAGGCAAGCGTCCGACTTCCAAGGTGTCCCAGGGCCATTTCAGTGGACCAGGCCCAAAACCGAAGAGCCGTCCGCCATTTTAAGAGTCATGTGGCAGCCGCCTATCGCTGCACTGCAAGAGTGGGAGCAACTCAACAACATGGTGAGCGAGACGCTGTAGTCGCAAGAGCGGGCGGTAAACAGCTGAATGGCCGCCACCTGGGGAGGCCCGTTCACGCCGCCTCCCCCCCCCCCCCCGGGCCGCCGCACGCCAATTTTCGGAGCAGCATTGTAGGATACCAAAACCAGTGCGGCAGTTTACTGGACATCACCTGGGTGCCTGTCGTACATGTTGTGTCAGCCATGTGACACTGGACACAGACCGCTACTGACGAGGCCTCCCCCCGCACCACCCGGGACGCCCCACGCTGTTTTTCTGTGCTGCATTGTAGGATCCCTAAACCAGTGCGGCACCCAGGCGACATCACCTGGGTGCCGTCCAGAACTCTGCACGTTGTGCTGCCTTGGGACTATTCGCACAACAGACCGCTACTGACGAGGCCTCCCCCCGCCCCACCCGGGACGCCCCACGCCAATTTTCGGAGCAGCATTGTAGGATCCCTAAACCAGTGCGGCACCCAGGCGACATCACCTGGGTGCCGTCCAGAACTCTGCACGTTGTGCTGCCTTGGGACTATTCGCACAAAAGACAGCTTCTAACCATTGTTGCTTTTTGTGTTAATAAATGTTTAAATGTTTTTAGTTTTTGTTCTGTTCATTATCGTTAAAAGTTAATAAAGTTTTATAACCTTACTTTGTTGGAGTGTTATCTATTTTTTGAAAAACGGGTGAATGGGGCCTTGAATCGGGTTATTGTCATGTGTGGGCTTTGGAAGTGTGCTGCTGCAGGATCGGACATTTCAAACTCAAATGCACGTTCTTTTTCTTACCTTTCCGAAGCATGGAGCGCAATAGCAGGCAGAGAAAGGGTGATGCACGTGTTGAACACTACCTGACCTGGCAAGTTGCTGGCAGTGCCCCCCCGCCCGCTCCTGAAAGAGGGCACACACACACCGCCGCCCCGAGTACTTCACAAATCTTTAAAAGACCATGCGCTTGTTCATGAGGCTTAAATGGTTTATCACCTCTTCTAGAACCCCTACATCGACCCTCTGACGTTTCATGGAAAAATTACCATGTAACACAATACCAAGCCCTATCAGCTGAAACCCCCAAGGAATCGTGGGGCATATTATCAAGGGGGTTTATCTCCGCTTTTTTGGCTTTAAAAACCATGAAAGCGGAGATAAAATTATTTCCCTATTATCAAGCTGTCGCTAACACCAGTTAGTGACACCTAAAAGGAGATAGCGACCATCTTGGGCCCGGCTTTGCATGTCAGTGATACTTATCACTAATGACATGCAAAGTGGCGTGCCAAGATGTTAGCGACTGGAAACAGTCCCTAACATCGCTACCTTCTATTACCAACTTTTGAAGATATTCGCGCTAAGCGCGAATATCTCCAAAATCTAACACCTGCCCTGAGCAGTTCTTAGCCATGTTATCCAATGGGAGGTGGATAACATGGCTAAGAGCATTAGGTCGATAATACATGAATATCGCTGACTTTTCTGCGATAATAGCAAGGTTTATCTGCGATAAAAATCGCCGATCTGCGGCGATAATTTTTGTCTCTAAACAAGTTATAGACAAAAATTATCGCTAGTTGTTAGTAATATGCCCCCGGGTTTTTGCTTGCAGAAATCGGGAGGCGGGAGACTAGCACTGAAATCAGTACTCACACGCCTGAATCAGGAGAATTGGCATGTCTGAATTCTCTACAGCTGGGGCCATAAACTACATCCGCAGGGGTAGGTGATAGCCTGGGACCAGCCTGGCATCTAAAATGGCTGCCGTGCACGACAAAATTGTGGCATTCGAAAAAAGGCAAGATGGCGCAGCCGCTGGAAGAGATATATCAACATATATCAGCCTCCTCAGCCACCCTCAGGAAACATAGGGGATTAGGATATGTCTCCCGCACCCCCTTATACCTAGTACTTTAATTAACGAAGCACAAAATGGCGAATTCCCGTTTCGCTACCAGTTTGCGGCCCAGTTCGCGGCCCGTGAAGCGCTTCTACCGTGAAAAATCATTTTTTTTTTATTTTCCCCACGGGACCCTTTAATAACCCCAACAACATTCCTAGGGGGTCAAGAGGGGGATACCTTGCCCCCTTTCATTAAATTCCCCCTTAGTTTTTCACCTTTTCTTCTCTCTCGATCCTACCGAGAGACAAGATGGCGGCCGCTCCGGACTGTCACGCAGCAAAAAAAAAAAAAAAGCTCACGCACAGCCGCTGGAAGAGATGTATCAACATATATCAGCCTCCTCACCCACCCTCAGGAAACATAGGGGATTAGGATACGTCTCCCGTTCCCACTTATAACTAGTAATTTAATTTACGAAGCACAAAATGGCGAATTCCCGTTTCGCTACCAGTTCGCGGCCGCGCTTCTACCGTGAAAAATCATTTTTTTTTTATTTTCCCCACGGGACCCTTTAATAACCCCAACAACATTCCTAGGAGGTCAAGAGGGGGATACCTTGCCCCCTTTCATTAAATTCCCCCTTCGTTTTCCACCTCTTCTTCTCTCTCGATCCTACCGAGAGACAAGATGGCGTCCGCTCCGGACTGTTTAGAATGTTGACAGACACCGGAGAGCCAATCAGCTTTCTGCGCGCAAAGTTCCGATAAGCGAAAAGTAAGCGGACCGGATCGCTGCCCAGAGCGCTGTTACAGATATATATCTTGGTTTGAACGTTAATTTCTCAAAAACTACTGGAGCACATATATTGAGACCTAGCAAAGGCACATCGGGCTAACAGTCCCTACAATTTTGCCAAGTTTCGTGCAAATCCATTCAGCCGTTCGAGCTAAAAGTGAGTCCAACCGCCCTATGGAAAACTCAATGCAAAAAACGCGTTTTGGGACCCCCCTTTTTTCTCAGCCCCCCCTTGACGAAACCCCACCAAATTTTCAGGGGCTGCTCAGAAACAAAATGTGCCATTTTCCTGAAAATTTCAGCCGATTCCATCCACAAACGCCAAAGTTATTAGACATAGAATTTTCAAAAGTCCCATAGGGAAAAAATTCTAACTATATATACCTACTGGCGAACGCCAGTAGGTATATATATATATATATATATATATATATATATATATATATATATATATATATATATATATATATATATATATATATATATATATATATACATGCTCAAAGGTCCCTTCCCTCAAAGGAACGACAGCACTCCGGGGGTGATGAAATTCACAGCGGTCTTTGTTTATTCAAATGAAAGTCAACAACTTTATATACACACAAAAACACCCCTTCACTTCCAAGAAGTAAGAGGCCACACGGAGGAATCCTTTTTGGGAGCCTTAAATGTGGACACTGGGCATTATGCATTTCGGCGACCCTTCGCCTAGTCAGATGCCTCCACACACGAGCCACCATTCCATCTCCACCCAAAGTGTCTCCTCCTGCTCCCTCATTGGTCTGAGAGCTCCGCCCCCTGTTGTTTTTATGCATACCTTCTGTAGTGTTGGAATCCTGACTACATCACCCACAGTTCACCAGGGTTGGAAGGCAGTGCACAGGGGTAACTGTTTGATGTTAAATTACTCGGGGAGAAAAGATGATTGCTGTACCGGTGGCTGGTCCCGTGTGGGAATGGTGTCCTGTGACTCCCTCAGGCCCCCACTGTCGTTCCAGCCTCTCTTGCATAGGCTTGGCGGGCCGCGAGTCGGGATACAATGATTCCCGGATCCTCGCATCATGTCGAGCTGCTCTTGGCAATCAGTCCTATTCCAAGCTCCCGCAGTCCGAGGCTGGCCGGAGCTACCAAAACCTTGGTTAAGTCCACAACTGTTGCCAGCAATGCTCGGCCTCTTAAACGGAACGGGCCCCTTCAACACGCTACTGGCCAGCGTGTAAAACATCCAAAAACACCCCTTCACTTCCAAGAAGTAAGAGGCCACACGGAGAAATCCTTTTTGGGAGCCTTTAATGTGGACACTGGGCATTATGCATTTCGGCGACCCTTTGCCTCGTCAGATTCCTCCACACACGAGCCACCATTCCATCTCCACCCAAAGTGTCTCCTCCTGCTCCCTCATTGGTCGGAGAGCTCCGCCCCTGTTGTTTTTATGCACACCTTCTGTAATCTTGGAATCCTGACTACATCACCCACAGTTCACCAGGGTTGGAAGGCAGTGCACGGGGGTAACGGTTTGATGTTAAGTTACTAGGGGAGAAAAGATGATTGCTGTACCGGTGGCTGGTCCCATGTGGGAATGGTGTCCTGTGACTCCCCCAGGCCCCCACTGTCGTTCCAGCCTCTCTTGCATAGGCTTGGCGGGCCGCGAGTCGGGATACAATGATTCTCGGCTCCTCGCACCATGTCGAGCTGCTCTTGGCAATCAGTCCTATTCCAAGCTCCCGCAGTCCGAGGCTATATATATCTATTTATAATTTTTTTTATTTATTTTACTTTTTACTTATATATTTACTTATTTTTGTGATATGGGGCTGACAAATAGCTAAAGGAATTTTGTTTACACTTCCTGAAACTTCACACTAAGTTCTTGTTTGCACCAAAGCAGTTTGCAGCGGCGACTGGTAATTTTAGCAGCGGGGGCATGCTTACACACTCATTCATTCACACCCATGCATTCACACACATGCACACACAGCCTGTTCACAACACTCACTCACTAAAATACACATGCATACATACATTCATGCATACAAGCATTGCATGAAAGTGCCTCTTTTGACATGGTTACCCCCTCCCTTTTGCTTGATGCCTGATGTGATCTTGAACTGTAAGTACACTGGGTCCCTGCTAACCATGTTCCCAGTGGCAGATCGGTTGCCCAAAACTGTACCACGTTTGGCACTCCTTCAGCCACCCATGTATGGGTACTGAAGAGGGTCCATTGGGGGTGCGGTACAGATTGTGCCACCCCAGGGACCCCTCACCAGGACCATGCAAACTGCCACTGCGGGCTGCATGTCTTGGTGCAGAGAAATCTGGAGAGTCGACCTACCACACAGCTCTGTGTGCCATGCCCCCAGACACTGCATGAGATATAGTTAAGTCACCCGTACTGCAGGCCTTACAACCCTAAGGCAGCCTGCACTATATGCCATGGGTGGACATATGTGCATGAGCATATGTGACCCTACAATATCTGAGCATTCTTGGATATTGTAAGTGCACAGGGAAGTGATAAAGAGTACATTGGCTGTTTACTTGTCATTCCCCATTTCCAACTCCATGATGGCTTCACTGTAAACTAAGATGTTTGATACAAAACATCTCATCTTAATAAATCCTGATGCCAGTGAGAGATGTATAGATAAATGCACACAGGAGACACTTTAGAGTGCCCCATGAAAACTTACCATCACCGTTGTGGTCTCTGACTAATCATAGCCAGTCTGCCACCATCAGCCATTTCTGATCTCATGGGGTGAGAGCCTGCGCTTTCAGAGGCCAGAAACAAAGCTCCTCTAGGCTGAGGTGCTTCACACCTCCTCCAGGTGGGAATGGCCTTCCAGAGCTGCCTTTGAAGTTCAGCCCAGGTTTCCCCAGATAACACAGGAAGTGGTCACTTAGAGGGTCTAGGCACCCTAAAGGTAGGAAGTACATTGGCTACTACCAGTCTCCCCCTGTAACACCCCTAAATTCAGTATTTAGGTGGCATCCCTGGACCCGGAGCTTAGATTCAACAGACAAGAAGAAGAAAAGGACAAAGAAGACTCGCTGCACGAGAACTGAAGCTCTGCTGCATAAGAAAATTAGCACTAAAACCTGCCTGCTGCTTTTGAGAGTTTGACCATCACTGTGTGACGTGTTGTCCTGAACCTGTGAAGACTCCAAGAATCCCGGAGCTCCTCCAGACTTTGAAAAAGTGCCAAGAACCTCCCTTTAAGTGAAGGTCTCACTCCCCTACACACCGCAAGTACCAATCCTGTGAAGTCTGTTATGTCGACTTGTTGCTCACCAGCGATCCCGAAGCAGCATCTGCACCAACTCCAGAGAGTCAGATCTAGCTCTACACCAAGTTTGAAGGCTCCAGGACCTAACCGAGCCACACCATACCAATACCCGAGGTACTTGACCCCCACCTGCAAAACACAAGAAGAAATCCACACCGGCCTCCCACAATACCAGAACCAAGTACCCGTTGAGGGACATTAAGACCCCTCATACCCACTTCCAGAGTGACCCAGCAGTCCCCGAATCTCTTCTCTGAATTGCCTGCTCTTGACCGCGAGGACCTACCGGCGCACGACGCCCGGCTGACCTATCTGCTCTGCACACAGCAAAGATGAACCAGCTGTGCTCCCAAGGCGTGAGTCCCATGCAACCTCTCCTCTTGAAGCAGACCTCTCTGACTAACCCGTAAGTCCCCCTGTTCAGTGTGTTTTCAAGTGGCCCCCATCATCGTAGTGCACCAACTACCATCACCTTCAGCACTGAACACAGCAAATCCGGGACACGCCCAAACTTCTGCTGCTGGAACATTGGAATTGGTCCCATTATTGATCTACAACGAGAAGGTGAACTTCATGAAAGCGCTGCCTTGATTTTCTAATAATAAGAAAAACAATGGTTTGGGTGGCCTCAAAGGGTCCTAATGTGGTAGAGTATAACTATAGTACTGGAATAAATCCTGGGAGAAAGTTTTTGTAAGGTTGCATACATATAAAGTACTTTATTTAGGTTTTTTTTCAATTATGTTTTTCAGGTGCTCACACATGTGACAAGGTGCTTATAGTGACTGAGTGAACATTTATTAAAACAACTATATACAAGGTGTCACAAACAAGGGATTTCACCCAAAAAAATTTGTACAATAGGGTAGGGGAGTTTCCTTGAATCAGGGATTAAAGGTCAAATAACGGCTGTTGTGAGTAAATACGGGCAGGTATGGATCCGGTGCTAGTGGCTGTCCAGACGTCCCGACGGGAATCAATCACCGCGGTACGCGGCTCTGCTCACTGTGCCTCCGCAGAGACGTATTTACTAATTAACCCCAATATCCGAACAAAAGGAATATTATTGATAAATGTGGCAATTCTTCATAATTAGACCAACCTCACCCAGAATTTATTTCTCGAGCTTGTCCAAGAACACGCATAGCAGTTGGACTTACTCACAACAGCCGTTATTTGACCTTTAATCCCTGATGAAAACAACTCCATCACCTCGCGAAGAAAGCTCACGTCCTGATGATGATCTAGAATTGTTTAGATCGAAACGCCGTCGACCCATTCAAGGAAACTCCCCTACCCTATTGTACAAAAATTTTTGGGGGAATACCCTTGTTTGTGACACCTTGTATATAGTTGTTTTAATAAATGTTCACTCAGTCACTATAAGCACCTTGTCACATGTGTGAGCACCTGAAAAACATAATTGAAAAAAAACCTAAATAAAGTACTTTATATGTATGCAACCTTACAAAAACTTTCTCCCAGGATTTATTCCAGTACTATAGTTATAATCTACCACATTAGGACCCTTTGAGGCCACCCAAACCATTGTTTTTCTTATTATTACTCTAACCCCAGGTTCTACTAATGGGGTACCCTTGTTCCTCATAACTACTGCCTTGATTTTCTATGCATTTTAACACTTTTTCCTATTGACTTCAAATGCAGGGGCAGCTCATTTGCTACAGCAGAGGAGCGTCGCCCCCTTGCCAGCACTCTCCAAAACAGGAAAAAGAAAACACTTATAAAACGGGTTTTGTTTTTCATGAGCCAGACTTGTGGGTGGGGGCACAGTGACGACAGGCACTGACGAAGAGTGGTAGGTGCACTGCCTTGACAGCGCATCAGCCGCGGTCGATAGTGGAATGACCTGCAGGGCGGTGATGTGGGGAGGGGGAGGGGCAGGGTGGGGGGTAGTAATGTATGGATTACGGAGTTTTACAGGTAAGTAAACATATAAATATTAATGCTTGCCACTGTGCTAATCCACATGGGCTCAGCAAGTTAAGCTTGCTGCTTTCATTTGTACAGTCTTTATAACACAATCCAGGGCTGCTTTACAGAGATGCAGGCATCTTCAATGGAGCACATAACAACATAAGGTTCTACCAGGGGCCTGCACTGCCTGCAGTTTATTTAAAGGGCCAACTATCCTTTCTAAATAGGGTCTGAGACTCTTCCGGTACAGAGGCCGGGTGTATGGGGCAGAATGATTGATAATAGCAGAGAGCCGCACTAATGTATGATTGGACGAGTCAGTCATCCAATTAGAACGCACCTTGCATCTAGCAGCACGGAAACACCACCAGCCCTAGTAGTTCTGGGGGGGGGGGGGGGGGGGGAGTGGCTGCCTCCCCGGCTGCAAAAACACAATCAAAACAACCCCAGAGCTACACAAGCACCAGAGACTGTAGCTGCACGAGAAACAAGGATGAAAGCTGATAGAGAAGAGATGAGAGATACAAAGGAGAGAAAGGAAGGAGGAAAATTTGAGAGAGTGAAGAGAAACTGAAGGAAGAGACAGTGAGAGGAACTGCAGATGGTACATAAGAGGAAAGGAGAAAAGACTGGAAGAACACAAATAATAGAAGGACAGATTGGAGGGACAAGAAAAGGGAATAAGCAGATATCAAGGCGAAAGGAAGGAAGTGGGGAAATTAAGAGAGAAAGAAAGGTAGGGCAGAAATCAGGAGATTACAGATAGAAAGAGAAAAGGTGAGCTAGAGCGGTGGGAGAACAAGGGAACTAGGACAAGTTGGGAAAGATAATTTTAGGGAATGGAGTAGAGAGAGTAAAGGAAGAAAAGTGAAAGAGGGGGTGAAAGTTAGGAAGAAAAGCCAAAGTGACAGATGGGCGGGGGGAGGGGATGAGGAAAGAGAGAAATGAGATAAGACTAAACGAAAGGACAGGAAGGAGCCAGAGAACTAGGGCAGAAATAAGGATGCTAGAGAGAACTTCTGTGATGTTTAAAATGATGATGTGCAAACTCACTTTTCTTTCAAGCACATTTGGATTTTTCAAGGAATATGATGGCCAGAGGGATCCAAAAACTTTGAACTGTCTTGAAAATCATACTTCATCCCCCCCAAAAAAATCACAATTTTATCATTGTGGGAAAAGAAAAATCCACGGCTTAACGTAAGTGCCAGACTCAAAGAATTGGTCAATGGACAGTTTGAAAAACAGGAATAAAAATGGTGGAGGAAAAATAACCACAGAAAAATAATCAAACTCATTTGCCACCATTCTTTACCATGTGTTCGGACAGACACCAAAAACTGTGTCCAGTCGATGCACCCAACCCTGCTGGTCAATACAAAAGGCAATGCTCAAGTGAATGCTGCACACAATGAAAAACAAAATAAACTGTTAAAAACAGTTGCATCTCAGTTGTGTTCAGTGTACCGGACGGTGTGCCCTTCTAGTGCTCCCGCGTAGTCGCAGGTCGCAGCACGCCGCATCCCGTTAGAGGGGTGCGAAGACCCCGATGATGAAGCATGACACCAAGGGGCCTGTTGGTGTGTGAGGGGTATTTTGCAAAACACTGAGTGTCCCCCAATTCTCTGGTCTACACTCTCCCTGTCCACTATGAGTAGGATTCCTTTTGTTTAAGTAACAGTGCCCGTGGAGTGAGAATCCTATCTCTATACTCTACCTCCCCCCTATTGTTATTATATAGACCAGAACAACTAGTCAGGGCAGGAGCAGATGGAATCTGGTCATTAAGACTGAAGACCTGAATGGGGAGCATTAGGTAGACTAGCAGTATTAAATAAGCAGGACCAGGAGCACACCCAAGGGGACCAGGACCTGAAGTATTAAGTGAAACAGGAGAACCAGGAACTGGGATATCACGGTCAGTCTGTGGAGAATCAGGGGGACTAGGACACTTAGAGCGACAAGGACCAATAGGACCAAAATAGGGCCACAATAAACAGGACCAGCCCAAAAAGGCCTAATAAAAGGGACTAGGACCTGTGGACGCAGTATCAGGAGGAACACGAAGAAAGGGTCCAAGCAACGAGGATCAGGATGCACCTAATAGGTGCATCTAGGAGAGCCATGACAACTGGATTTGGTGTAGAGGGATCCAGCTGGATCAGGCTGAGAATCATTAGTCTTCACACGCAATAGCGGCGTGTGCCTGAATCCCACATCCGCTGATCAGCATTGAGCAGCAAACATAATCGTCGTCCCGCACTGAGCCCACCATCATGAGCTCTAAGCCATGGACGTTTTAACCAAGAAATACATCATCATTACTATACAGCACTGACATCTCCATGACAGACGTCAAGACTTAATCAGTATCATCATATTAGTGCTTTCAGATACACCTAATACCGAATATGGTGCTGGTAAAATAATAGATTCAGCACAGATACATTGGATAGAAACTGGATATCACTGTCGAACCTTTGTGGCCCTTTTTTCCTGACGAAGGCACGTTCCTGTACCGAAATGCGGGTAGAAGACAACTGTCATTTATAAATTGTGCCACAATTTTTCTGTCTACGAAATTCATAATTGTACATCCATGATTATGGACAATGTCTTTTTAAAGTTGTTTGGAATGCATGAGACTGAATGAATGTAGATATGAATGGAAGATGCTGATTTAAATATTCTATTGTTTTGTAATGTTTTTTGACAAAATATCTTTAATAAAATAACCTTTATATTTTTCTAAGATAAACAGTCATGTTGGTTCTTTCTTCTTGTTTATTTATTAACGTATTATATTGACTGAAAATTGATTCTTTTACATATGTTGCCTTAAGTATTTACATTGAGAATCATAAGTACCATGATTAGTAAGGGCTAATACAACGTACAGCCATGAGCATTGAAAGCAACACAAGAGCCAGGAAGGACTAGAACCAAGAGCACTAGATTCAGGAAACCAGTACCAGGGTGACCAGAACTAATTAAACCAGGGTCAGGAATGAGGATTAGGAGGACCAAAACAACAACCAGAAAAGGAGGACTTGAAACAGGGCCAGGAGGAAAACCAAAATCAGAAGTACCTGGAGGAGAAGGAAGAAGACCGGGTGGTCACCTTTGTGATTCTACTCCACATGTTAGGATATCCCTTTTGTAAACTGTACTTATTTATGCTTGTTGTGCTGTCAGTCCCCAGAAACCGCCATCTTGTTTTAACCCATGTGTAGTACTGGTTAGTATCTGATGAAACATCAGAACATGCAAAGGGAATAAAACACCAGGACTACTGAACTCCGAGTGATAGCAGACACTGTCTGATGCTGGCACAGAAGTCTGAATCTGAGGGCAGAGGGAGTAAAACTTGGCAGAGGGCTGTAAAGATTGATGGGTGAAAGGGGGCGTGGTCTTTGGAAAATAGTGGGAAAGGTTTGAGAAACTCAGATTGCTGAAGTTAGTAAAAACGGTTACTGGCTAACAAAGGGGGTCAATGTTCTATGGCAATCAGCAAAGGGGAGCTCAGGATCAAAGGAAGACTGGAATGAGCAGAAGAAGTGGAGAGGGGGGCTCCAGATAGATTATCTCAAATGGCCTAAAGTGATTCTGAGCAACAAAGAGCTTTGATTGTGAGCTGTGATAGTACTGGGAAATAAGGCCAGCAGTGATACCTTCAACAGCAGATGAGTGGTCTGTGAAACTCTAGCGGCTAGATGAAGGATGGGGGGGATACATCTGTGCCAAGGGTGTTTGGAAGGTCAGCAAAGCTGCAATGGGTTCCAAGACCTATATCATAATTTCTGTGACTCCCAGACCTTTGAGTTGGCATTCCATGAGGATGTTGTGTGGTGGATATGTAGCAAGTGTGCAGAAGTAAGACTCTTTGTGAAATGAAAGTCTCAGTGCATAGACCAGTAGGGTGCATTTTGGATTACTTGATGAAGAATAGATACAACTTCCCTTGACAGTGAAAGTGTATTGATCCATCCCTGTTGCTGGATGGTGGAGACCCAAACACTGAACTGAGGTAGGATGGATGAAAGACTATCCACACAAATTCTGAGGTCCTTGTTAGCAAAGGGCTGCTGACTATTTCCTCCTGAGTGAAGACTTAGGGTAGATGTTAGAAGTGCGTTGTAGGTCAGAGATTTCTCTTGTTAAAAGTGACAGCGTTTTTAACCAGTGCTGCCCTTTTGTCTGTGTCGGATATCTGCTTAGGAAGGCCGAAGACAGTCAGGTACTGAGAGCCCATGCTTCATTGTCTTCTGCTTGAAGCCAGCACTTCTACTACTGCTGTGAGAGCCATCAACTAACAGAAAAGCTGTGTCTGAGCTACCGTCAGAAAATGACATCCTAGTTATGGTAAACCCCTGCTATAAGGGACAGGGAAGAAAAACATCACTTTGAGAGAAAACTTTCTCCATGTGGGGGGCATTAGTTATTCAAAACCAAACTCCTGCTTTGAAAAACAAAAAACTGTGGAAAAGTTAGTTTTCCCTCAAAAGTTTCCTGCTTAGACAGGAACCGACATGACCGGCAGAGAACTCTATATTTGGTGGGTGTAGGTGCCTCAGAATGGCAGAGGTATGTTCCTCATGAAGTTAACTTTGTTCCTCCAAATCTAAATCAGCCTGATAGCTTTTCTTCTTTCCATCATGAGATTGTATAAAGCCTCTCTATTCTAATGTATTGAGGACTTCAAATGGAGCTCTATGCAATTATTTCTATTTTGGTAACATCACCACAAATATCAGATTTCCCTATGTTACTGGGAGACATTTCCAATTCTGGATGTTGCTTTTACAAATCATTGTTTTCATGTGTTTTGGTCTGATTTGCTTATTTGAACTGAACCAGAATTTATAAATCCAGAATGTAATGATTTGCTGCGGAAAAGAGGTGTTCTGATAACATAGAGCTCTTTGGTAATCCTGCGTTTGGCCCTGGTACAATCCCAATGACTTTGTGGGAAAGAGTGAGTACACAGTTGCTGTAGAGTAAATAGCTTCAACTAGTCTTACAAAGATTCTAATCATCTTTATCATTATCACCTCTGCAAGATAACCTTAAAGAAGTAGGCAAATTTGTGGGGGGTGAAACAGCTCCATTAAGAGCTTTTCAGGTCACTGTGTCTTGACTCGTGGCACAACGTAGTGGCATTTTAAGCCATGTCTGTCAAATAACTTTGGAAAATTCAAACTTTTGGGACCGTTAGACCTATAAGTAGGGGTGGGTGTAACTTGCTTAATTTGTTGTAGCGTAATTACGTAGTATTACATCAAAAGTGCTGAGGAGTGCAACCCCGCATTTAGCGTTTTTTTCTCAGTGCAAAATGTACCCCCGCATCCAAAATGGAGCTGAGGCTGCATGCTGCACTAAGAAAATAGCTCTAAATAAAGGACAGGAACTGCAGCAGCCATCAGCAACTTGTGCTTACTTAGGGGGAGATTTACGAAGATTTTGCACAGTGCATCACAAAAGTGGCGCAAATTGGTGCAAAATTGTACTTTCCAGTGCTGGATATAATGGGGAAGTAATATAAAGCAGTGCATGGTGCCCCTTTACATTACTTAGCGCAATGGGGGCATACCAAGGGTGGAGCATGGGCATTCCCATGCAACCACCCAAGGTTTCTCATGCTAAACCAAATTTACTACATAAAGTAGATTGGGTTTAGTGTGAGAAAACTGCGTCCTTTTCAAGTAGGCGCAAGGAAGGAGAAATGCTGCCAATTCACTTTCCATTTCGAACTTTGCAGATGTGCTGCTCTTTGCAGCATAGGTACAAAGTGGGAAAGGCTTTACATCTTGTCTAGGTATGTTTTGTTGAACAGGAAGGGTACCCTTTCTGTACAAAACCTAGGTTAGGCTTACAGAGACACCCTTACACCATGGCGCAAAGGTGTCTCAGTGGTGCACCGCAGCCGATTTCAGCGCCAGCGCTGGTGAGAGGGAAGTAGGGTGCCTTATTTTAGTAAATAGGGCGCTCTCCTCATTTTCACATAGCACAGTGGAGCATTTGCGGCTGCTGCAGTGTGCTACGTGAAAAAAGAATAAATCTGCCCCGAAGTTCATTGTTCCTATGCTCCAGAGGTAGGATGTTTGCTTCAAATTAATCACATGAGCGGGTATAATTACATAATTTTCGGCGAATTTTAAGATTATTGCCGAATAAAGAAATTATTCTAATTACTCCTGGCTTAATTACAATTCCACCCAGGACTACCAATAAGTTAGTGCCTGCATCTGAGCCAGTTGTAGCACTAGGAGTCTCATGTTGCAAAATCACAGGACTTCATGAAAGTGCCTATTATTATGCCCCTTTTACAAGTTGGATTTTATTTTTGACTCATTAAAGGGCTTTTGTGATTGTTTCTAAATTGAAAATAGGAGGGGTCAAAAAGGGGTTTCCTCCCTCCCCTTTCCATTTTGAAAAGAAATTTGTAGATTAGCCATTAGGAGTCTTTTCACTTTGGGAATCATGTTGGCAGCCTCAGAGGAATTTATTTTCTCCAAAACTGAAATCTTTGAAAAAAAAGCAGCACTGGGTCTTTTAAAGAACACGGGCTGCTAAAAAAGTGTTTTCCAATTTTGAATGCAG
Source organism: Lissotriton vulgaris (assembly GCF_964263255.1). Classification (NCBI taxonomy): domain Eukaryota; kingdom Metazoa; phylum Chordata; class Amphibia; order Caudata; family Salamandridae; genus Lissotriton; species Lissotriton vulgaris. Next base: position 1,315,076,513 of record NC_141695.1, read on the forward strand.
TCATAAGGATGGTAGTATGATGTCCCTTGCTGGCCACCATCCCTGAGAGCACAGTCTATCACACAGGGTTGCTAAGTGGCACATGCATAATTAATATTAATTAGGCATGCCATTCTGGAACCCTCTGCAATTAAGTATTTTGTAAACAGACCTAATTATTCATAGGTTGGGTTGTGAAATATTATTCCATTCAGCAAAACGTTTGTGTTCAATTTGCAACCACATTTTGCATATGAAATATTAATTTATCGTGAACCAATTTTTCATGATAGATAGATGCTAATTATATCGAGTCCTAGTTTGATGCTAAGGTGCTAAGTACCTGTTAAAATCCACATAATGCACAATAACACAAATCTTAAACCTATTAGACACCAGCCGGGTAAACAGTGAAGCTACTCTTCTATTTGCACAGTTACTGGTCAAGATGTGTTTACTGTCTGCTATTGAGCAAGCCAGCAGGTGAATGATGAAGATTATTTGCTATTAGCAAGGCCACTGGCCAAACGGTACATCATTTATGCTTTTAGCCAGCAGCTGGACAAATATTGTTTATTTGTATTTGATATTTGCTGGGCTACCAGTGAAATAGTGGATATTATCTGCTATTTAGTCAGCAACCAGGAAAGTAAATAAGTGTATTTGCTATTTGCATGGCTGCTGATCAGTACATCATTTATCCTATTTTGCCGGCAGCTAGGTAATGAGTGAAGTTTCTTTGCTGTTTGCATGGCTGCTGGTCAAATAGTACATACCAGTTGCTAATTATCCAGTGACCAAGTAAATAGTAGGACAACTTCGTCGGCTCCTACCCTTTCTTGAAGCGCTTCGCTTCGATGAGAAGTTGGTGATCAACCGTGTCAAAGGCTGCCGAAAGGTGTAGGAGAATGAGGAGAAAGTATTGGTCGGTATCAAGGCATTTGTGGATGTCGTCAGTGATATTAAGGATTGCCTTCTCTGTGCTGTAGCCTTTTCTGAAACCCGATTGGTGGGGGTCAAGAAGGTTGATGTTGTCCATGTGCTGAGTCAGTTGTTGGAGGACACATTTTTCCAGTATTTTGGAAAGGAGGGGGATATTTGAGACGGGTCTGAAGTTGTTCAGTTCCTTGGAGTCAAGGCCTGTTTTTTTTAGTAGTGGTGTGACTTGGCCAACTTTGATGCATTCAGGAATGATGCCGGTTCTCAGGGAGCTGTTTATGATCTTGCACCAGAATGGGGTTATGTAGAGACTCAGTTTTTTGGTCAGATGGGTGAGAATCAGGTCAAGGACGTGAGAGGCTGGTTTGGAGGTGGAGATTAGTTTGCTTAGATTAGATGCTTGGGTGAGCTATCTACTGACACTGGAGGCAAACTTTTGCAGATGGGGTTGACGTTGATTTCCAGTGAGAGCTCAATCTTGTTGATTTTTTCTTCGAAGAAGTTGGCGAAGCTTTCACACAAGTCTTTGGAGGCCTCTAGGGAGGAATTCAGGGGTTTGGAGGTTTGTTGTTTGATGATTCTGAACAGTTCATTTGGCCTGGTTTATGTGTTTTCCAGGGCGTCGCAGAAGAAGGTATATTTCACATTGCTGATGTTTTTTTTTATTTCCTTCGGGTTGATTTGAGTTGTCCGAGTAGGTTTGAGGAGGGGTTGCTCCTCCATAGTCTTTCAGAAGCTTTTAGTTGTCTTCTTTCTTTGTTAATGTCCTTGTTAAACCACGTTCTGGAGGGGATGCTCCTGGTTTCTTTTAGTCTTAAGGGGGCTACTTCATCTAGAATGGATGTCATGTTTGTGTTGTAGTGTGCATTTAGTTCTGTTGTTGATAGATTGTCTGTGGGGGCAGTGAGGAGAGAGTTAACCCTTCTCTCTAGGTCAGTCATGTTAATCTGGGTGAAGTTTCTAGTCCATTTTGGAGGGTTTTGGGCGGGGGTTTAGGAGTAATTGGTTGAGTGAGGTGGAAAAATATTAAGTGGTGGTCGGACCAGTCCATGGGCAGGATGTGGTCTATCATGACAGTGTCATGCTGGGCGATAATATTGTCTAGGATTGCTCCTTTGTTATGGGTTTCCTCTAAGCAGTGTTCGGTGTGGTTGTTGCTGTGAAGCAGCTCCTTCAGGCTCTAGATTAGCAGGTTGCTTTCTTCATTCCAGTGAAGATTGAAGTCGCCAAGAATAATGTTGTTCGAATCTCGGAGAGAGCAGTGAGCAATCAGGTCGAACAGGTGTTCGGTGAATGTGGTGGTGTTGCCTGGGGGGTGATAAATGAGGTGGCAGATGAGTGTTTTTTTATTGCTGGTGTTGATGTTGGTGGTTAGTCACTCAAAAGTGTTATAGGTGACGGAGTCTATTTCCGACACAGAGATATTGTTTTTGTGGATGATGGCTATACCTCCACCTCTTTGATCTTTTCTATCTTTGTTGGTGATAACAAACCCGGGGGGGTAAGAGTATCCATGAGTGGGGTTGAGGAGTCATTTAGCCATGTCTCAGTGATGAATTCTAGGTCTATGTCATGGGAGAGGATGGATTCCGCTAGTTCTGTGGCATGTTTGGTGGCTGACCTGCAGTTTATGAGCATGCAGTTTGTGGGTGGTGTCTCTGTTGTGTGTTTAATCGTTTGGGGGACAGTGGGGATGATAATACATGTGGCCCGGGGTCTAGGGGATTTTGTGGAGGGCCTGTTCCCTTCCCAGGCTGGTGATCATTTGTATTTTTGATTGGGGGGTGGCAGTAACAGGATTGTCGTACGAGGAGGCGAGAGCTGCCGCTTCATTCTCAGAAATGACCTCTCTAGTTCTTTTCGTTCTCTGTGTCTGGTGACAGAGGGGGGAGGAGGTCTCTTCCTGATGGGGAGCACTGGAAGGCCTCTGTTGAAAAATAAAGGGGATGGGAGGGTATTGGTGGGGTTTTCGGGGAGTGGCGAGGTGGGTAAGTATTTTGCAGAGACCCTGGATTATGGTGGTAATTTGGCTTTCAAGCAGGGTGAGCCGCTGTTCAGTCTCTAGGTCAGTGTGAGTGTTCTGTACGTGAGAGTTAAACCTGGGGGAGGAGAGTCTGATGTTATTAGGTAGCCCTTTAGTGGGTGGGTTGTCCGTGTTGGATCTTGGAGGGGTCGGGGTGTGGGGAGGCGGGGGCTATTTTGGGGCATGGATGTTAAATTGCATGTGGGGCTGAGGAGGGGGTTGGTAGTGATGTGCTGTGACTTTGGCTCGTCTGACGTGGGTTGAGAGGGAGGGGGGGTGGAAGGTTGCCGGAGGGGGGTAGCGGGGTCTTGTTCTCTCTGGTCATGTAAGAGGTGGAGACTTGCAGCAGGAGGCAGGTGTTATTACTAGGGTGCCCTGGGATGTGGTGTGAGTTCTCTCTGGTAGTGTTGTTCTCTCTGGTAGTGTTGGGGGTGGATATTAAATTGCATGTGGGGCTGAGGAGGGGGTTGGGAGTCACTTGCTGTGTGTTTAGCTCGTCCGACATGGTTTGGGAAGGGGGCGGGAGGTTGCCGGAGGGGGTAGTGGGTTCTCGTTCTCTCTGGTCATGTAAGAGGTGGAGACTCGTGGCGGGAGGCAGGTTTTATTTCTACGGTGTCCCGGGGTGAGGGTGAGTTCTGTTGGTGGGTCAGGATTTTCAGGGAGAGGAGAAGAGGAAGGCAGGGGAGGAGTGCGTGAAGGGGGAATTCCGGAGGGATGGGAAGAGGGCCTCAAAGATTTCTAGGATGTTATTGTTTGCTTGTATCAGGACTATGCTATTGGAGTAGATGGTCGCAGTGGTGTTCCAATTGTGCCTATTGTGCTTGGGGGCTGAAAAAGACAGTTTGCAGCTATGGGACGTGTTGGTCATTTTGGAGATATTGAGTTGCGATCTGAGGATGGAATTCCTTGTTTCGGGTCTTTCAGTGTGAAAGATGAGATCCATTTTTACTTGTCCTTTTGAGGTGCAGTGGTAGATGTCCACGAATAGTGATTCAGGATGTTGTCTGATCTGTTTTTGTTTAAAGTTTTTTTTACTTTGAGTGAGAGGTTAGGGGGAAGTTGATTACTAAGAAGTTCGGGCTGTGCGGTTTTAAGTGGTTTGCAGTAGCGTGGTTGGAGCAGGCTGATGTGTTGTAAGGCATAGCGACTAGGAAGGACGGGGGCAGACACCCTTTTGGTGGATGGGCTAGGGTATCCAGAACCGTCCGTAGAGGGGGCAAGTGTGAGGGGGCAGGCACCCTATAAGAAATGGAGGACTAGAGCTTCTAGAAACCGACTGTAGAGGGGAAAGTGTGAGAGGTGTGAGGGTTTTGTGATTGGTGCGCTAGTGCTGGTAGTTGACTCTCCAGAGCCAGTAAGCTGTGGATGGCTATTGGGTGGTCGTAGAAAGGCAAGGTATTTTCAGACAGGGCGGCTACCGTCTTTTGAGGCTATTCACATTTTTTATTCGCTATAGCCACCTAGCTCCGGTCTGTTAGGTAACAGTTGTTTAGCAGCTGTGGCAATAACAGAGGGCTGCAGTTGTGGCAATGACAGAGGGCTCCCTACCCAGAACTCCATAAGGCTGTGATTCAGCGCTGGGAGAAGTGAGCGTGTCAAGGTCTTGGTAAGATCTATGAGGTCTTAGAAACTCATGCATGCTTTGTAGGAGATAAACATCCTCTTCTTTCATTGCACTTTGGTGTGGATGTGAACAAAGAGGAGTAGTTTGTAAGATCTTCTTTTCTGGGGAGTGTTGGTTCTTTGTTTTACCCTATGGTACTGAAAGAGTGGTTAGGTGTTGGTACAGGCAGTAGTGATACATCAAGACTTTCCCAGGCAGTCACTTGTCACCTTCTGCCTTCCAAGTTACAGCATCTGCTGAGATGGATTCACATATGTCAGCCGCCTAGGGCAGCTGTTTAGCTCCTCTGGTCAGGCGACAGATAATTAATCCCCCCTGCCTTCCAGATGCAGGTGACAATGTTGTGGATTCTCATAGGGCCCTGTTGGTGCCGGAAGAGGGTCCAAATCAGACAGCTATGGCACATATTTTGTAGCCTACAGAGGCTTGCGCTGTGTCCACTTGGGGTTCCCCCTCAACTAGGAAGCCAGCCCCGAAAGAGATGCCATGTAACTCACTCACTGCAGTCAAATTGCAGTCGGACCAGTCTTCAGGATGGCATGGGCAAGGGAGGTTGGATCGCTCTGTAGGTTGCCTTCGGACATCGGGGGTGGCTAGTGCAGGGTTCCAGTAGGATGATCTGTTGCAGTGCAGCTCCATAGGGGAAAGGTGAAAAACACTCCTCATAGTCCTCAAACGGCCACCATCTTAAGGTCAGGCTGCCTCGGCAAGAGATCCCCCCCCCAAGCTAAACCAAAAACGGTGTTGTGGTTCCAGAAAGGTGTTGTGATGATGAGAGAGACTAGTCTACCTTAGCTGAGAATGAGCTAATTGGTGACCAGGCGGCTCCGTGGGGGAAGGATCATGTGCTCGCCGCGTTCCTCACGAACTGCCGCCATCTTAAAGTCAGGCGGTTTCCTCAAAGACGATCACCGCAGACTTGTTTATGTTGCTGCGAGAGTTAAACAACAATACCACTCTGGGGTCAGGCAGCCGCCAGACCCGATCTTTGATCTCGCTAGCCCGCCGCGTTCCGATCATCTCCCCAGTGCCGTCAGTGCCCGTCCCCGTCACGCGGAGGTTAGCAACCTCCCGGCGCCAACCCGGCACGGTGGCCAGCCGAGTCGTTCAGGGCCCAGATCTCCGGGAAGCAAAGTCGGAGACAGGCGATCCCATGCCTCATGGGATCTGCCTGCGTTACGGTTTCGAAAAATGCTGTTCTCGATGGGGCACCAGCACGTCGGACCGCTGCTCAGGATGCAGGTAAGGGTGTTCCCTACGAAGCATCAGCTCCGAGCATCCATGTTGACCACCATCTAACTGACGCACAAGGTGTATAGGGATGGCCAGACGATGATACAGGTGAAGTCAGGCAGAGGCCTGCAGAGAAAGACCAGAGATTCAAAGAGGAATGAAGATCTTAAGGCTGCCTGTTATGTGCATCTTGTCCCAGCATGTTAAGAACCATGCCAGTGGCAGTCCCCAACACGACCACAACATCCTTCCTACCCCACTTGCTTCTACTGTGGTGTGAGAGGCTAGCTTGGTATATGATGCTCACTTGTAAGTGTAGCACACTGCACCAATCCCGACAATCCTTATGGTGATTTTAGTGGTCCTAGACAACATTAGAAAGTTGTCTAAGTAGTAGCTGTGGAGAGCAGCCTACAGGCTTAGTCCAGAAGGAGTGTAAAGCAGCTCATTTTAAAAGAACGTAATCTTATTGGTTTAGATTAGGCGAAAAAGAACCACACTAGGTATAGAAATATGTACTTATTATAAAACTGTCACTAACACATACAAATATCTCCTACCCAGAGATATACTAAATGCGCACAATTCTTTGCATAGAAAACAGGTAAGTAGCACAAAATACACAATGGTCACCAGGGGGGACCAAACCATATACTAAAATAGTGGGATGCGTACCACGACGCAAGTCAAGACTATACCCAGAAGATATAGAAGTTTGGGCGACCCAAGGAACCACCCCAGGTAAGTAACTAGGAACCCCACGGAGGCCGTGTGCAGTGTGGGAACACTACCACATGCTCAAAAGTCAATGGGTAAGTTGTGGATGCAATTTTAAAGAAGGACCCTTCCCAGCAGACCCTGAAGAAACATTGTGAAAGACAGAAGGTTAGAGAGCTACCCCTCCCGTGGAACCTGGATACCTACACCAGGGAAGCCGTGTGCATAGGTGTCAATTGGCGTTGTAAAACGCTGTCAAATTCAATGGAGGACTCCAGGAAGATGCCGCTGCCGAAGAGGAGGAAAGTGTCCGGTGGAATCTGATGGTGCATTCAAGATGTGAAGAACCTGCAAGCAGGGGGGGACAGAGTCTATGCCACTCAAGAGTGACAAGTAGGCACAGAAGACGAATGCCCACCGATTTCAGGAGTTGCAGGAGAGATGACAGTGACCTTGGAGCTGCAGCTGTGAGTACCATGCGACGTTGTGGAAGACCAGGAGCCATTCACAAGCTGTCCCACATCGGATGTCGAGAGTTAAGGGTTCAGTGTCAGTCAAGACACCAACAAGCCTTGGCAACTACAACCAGTGTGAAAAGCGTAAAGGTGTCGAGTTAGGCCCAGCAAAGTCAGGGGGACTCCCCACAAGCAGGGGAGTCAGAGCCGGCCCTGAGCAATTAAGGGAGCCCACTGAAGTGAAAGAAGACCCTCACATCGACACACAGGCTGGAGGCTTTGGAGTCACGAGAGAACCTCGATCAGCCCACTAGAGATGCAGGCCCATGGGGCAGGAGATGTGAGCGGCAAATAAATGCGGTGCACAGGGGTTCGGTTTCTGCAGATCCAGCAAGGGATATTGGTGTCAAACTTGGTGGGCAGGACAGCACATACTTCGACGGATGTGAAGAACCACCACCTGTGTTGCTGTACCTTTCGGAGTCCGTGGAAGCTTAGGATCAGCAGACCGGTCAGCTTTGTCCCATTTCCTACAGATGCAGGAAAGTGACTTCTTCACTTCAAGGAAGATTCCTTCAGTGTCTTGGATGTCCACAGGCCTCAAGAAGGTTCCTGTATGGAGCACAGGCATGGACGTGGGAGCAGGCAACAAGGGCGACGAGCTTGCAGTCTTGTTAACCAGCACGAAGTCCAGCGTAGTCCTGAGTGCCCCGACTGTGCAGAAGAAGTGGTGTATTGATCAGAATCTTGTCTCAGGCCGAAACTAGGGACCCACCCTCAGGTAAGTCCTTTTATTCTTCATTGAAGAGGTTGGGACGATTCATGGTCCCCTCCAGAGGAGGGGTCGGACAGTGGGGTACTCCCATGTCCTTTGTCCAGTTTCACACCAGAGTGGGAGCCAACGGCTCCCTGATCTGGTTTGAACTGGACTATGCAAGGATAGCACCACGTCTGCGCTTCAAGCAGATTATGTGACGCTGGCAAGTGCCCCCACCCTGCCTCAATACACTAAACCCTGTCTGGGAGGTGGACACAATACCAATTGTTCCGTCTTCCCCTGTTCGAGCTTGGCTCAGCAGCAGGAGGGCAGAATCGTGTCTCTGGTCGGCAGCAGCAATCTTGTGCTGTACCAGGCTAGAAGACTGGTACTGGGAGCATCAATGGCCTCCCAAAGGAGCTTTATGTTGCCTGGAATCATTCCTCCCACACCATTCCCCGGTTTGGGGGGGTATGATTCCAACATGTTTGATACCAAACACTGTAGGGTTCGTTCCAGATAGTTTTGAGATGGTCATCGCGTAATGACCTGGTGCCCCTCTATATGTTGTATGAATGCCTCACTTATAACCCAGTAGAATGGACTCCGTGGGCTGTAGTGATGTCCTGCTCATGCAGGGGCACCCTCACATTTAAAACCGAGCACCCTGCTTTCAGGATTTAAAGGACTGCCTTAGGGGTGATTCATAGGTTTTGAGTGCAGTGACCACAGATACAGGGAAACGTACATCTGTTGCAAGTGATGTAGCACCAGCTTACACAGACTGAAATGGCAGGCCTGTAGTTAAACTTTGAGTGGTCTCCAATGGTTGGCATAATATATGCTGCAGCCCATGGGAGGCCCCTGGTGTTCCAATGCCCTGGGTAGCTTTGTACTGTTATGTATTATTTAGGACCCTATTGTAATTTTCCCGATTCATGCCCTTATATAGGTATAATACACAATATCCTTATGTAGGCATAGAAATCATAACCCTGTTTAGGCATAGCTCATGCAGTCCAAATACGGCAGGGCTACTTCCCCTAGTTCCGAAAATCCAATTTCTTGGAAAAACCTGCCTTCAGCAGTCAGGGACTTCCCCTTGCTTGAGTAATGATTTATCCAAGAACTCATGAAGTTTTCAAAGAACTGAGACTCTTTGATGACGTTATTATGTCCAACCATACGTCAAACCCGGCTCCTTCCAGGTATAAATATACCCACATTTGCCCAAGCAAACACACAGTGGTTTAGAGCAGTTCGACTATCTACTTGTCCGACGCAGTCTGCTATAGCAAGTGCCGAAGGAAGCCGACCCTCCAGCAGACGCACAGATAGACGCTGTCTTTTCTCCTGTCGAGAAATCCAGCTCCAATGTTTCCAAGCTGCCCTTGCGGGTTGCTGGGAAATCGAGTCCCCAGACCAGCCTTCTTCATTCTAAACTAAAGTACGGAGCTGATTAGACCCTTAGAGAAATCTTCGGCAGATTCTTGGCAAAAAGAATACTACATTTATGCTACACCTCACTTCTTCCCTCGTACTAAGCTTAGGTTAGGTACACCAGGGTAGACGTATTTAGATGCACCAGTTGAGTATTTTAAGCCTCTGTTATAATACGTATGTGTTTATCTATGGTTTCGGAATCATACAATGCTCTTACAGTATTATTTTATTCTACTATTTATACTGTATGCATTATATTTTACAACCAGTGTAACAATTGTAGCAGTTCATTTCTTATGCTTGAGAAAGAAGGCTGTTCAATAAAACCTGTTTATTGAAACCGCCCGTCTATCTATTTCTCTGCACCATTGGTGAAACGAAGCATGCACGATTGACTGAGTGTTTCCACGACTCTGAAGATCAGTTTTATCTTGGGGAAACAAAGTTGTCATGTTTATGCGGTTGTCAGAGACTAATCCCTTCTTGTGAATTTGAGAACGTTTCTAGTGACCTCTGAGCTAGCTGGCACACACAATTAAGTTTAGTGTATTCGGTAGAGACCTAGTTGACCTCAGTCCTACGTCTAAACCACAGAGTATACTATTCCAATGCAAAGAACCTATTGGGAATATAGGAACTACACTACAGTACCATAAATAGGGACTTATAAGGGTACACCAGTGTCCAATCTGGGATGTACCTAAGTACTTACCAAACCAATTTAAGGGAGAAAGCACACAGACTGGGGTCCTGATTAGCAGGATCCCAGTCAGACTAGTCAAAAACAGCTTAGGACCAGCCAAAAAGTGGGGGTAACTATGCCAGAATGATCCTACCATCCTACACTTAGTCACCAAGTGCACCTAATCTACAGTGAGACTTCTGTTGTTATCTGGTAACCAGTTTATTTGTAGAGTGTATACTATTTATTCAGCAACAGCATAAAATATAAGGTTTCTTCACTAAATAGTACTTGATCTCCATTATTTTGTTGGTCTCCGGATAAATAGTGAAGCTTCTTTGCTATTTGTGTGGTCGCCGGCCGAACAGTACATGATTTCTGCAAACTAGTTGGTTGCTGTTTAAATAGTGTTGCTTCTTTGCTGTTTGCAAAGCTGCCAGCCAAATAGTACATGATCTCTGATATTTAGTCGGCCACCAGATAAATAGTACATTTTCGTCACTGTTTGCGCTGCCACTGGCCAAATAGTACACAATCTCTGTTAATTAGTCACTATCCGGGAAAATAGTGAAGCTTCTTTGCTGTTTGTACGACTGCTAGTCAAATAGTACATGGCCATTTAGTTGGTGGCCAGGTGAATAATAAAATTTGTCTGCTGTTTGCTATGCTGCTGGCTAAATAGTACATGATCTCTGCTATCTAGTCGGCGGCCTGTAAATATTGAGGCTTCTTTGATGTTTGAATAGCCGCCAGCCACAGAGTACATGATATCTGCAATGTAGTTGGTTTCCTGGTAAACAGCGAAGTTTCTTAGCTATTTGCATGCCCGCTAGCCAAGTAGTATACTGTCTGTGCTATCTAGTCAAATGCCAGGTAAATACTGAAGTATCTGACAGAGACTTTTAGCTGCAGATTCCCTACTTGAATTTCCCCAGGTTTCAGGCTGGATTCAGAAGTTTTTTTGTGAGCAATACCCCTGCTTGCTGATAGGCGGCGTCAATCGGGTCTGCGTGCATTGACAATGTCATCGACACCAGAAGTGTTGTGCATGGCACCTATTTAGGCGTCAGTTCGGGGAGCTGATGTCAGTTCTTTTCCTTCCTTGCATGTCGCCCTGATCTAAAAAAGAGCTACCACTCTATCACTTCAAGACTGGATTTTTTTGACATTTTGTCTAGAGTTTTTGTGGTTTTCATCCTGATGTGATTAGAATATATCATCCAGAAAGACAGGTTTTAAACTCACACCTTGTCTGGCTGTGGTATCTCTAGCACGACCACGACAAAAAGTGCTCCGATTGCCAGGTAATGAAAGCTTTGAGGGAGCAGTCCCTGAAGCTCATTGCAGCCTGGCATGCGACTCCACAAAAATTGAGGTCCTGGTGGAGGAAATGGTCCTGGGACCATTCACAGAGTCTGCAGTCAACATCATCTGACTCCAACTCCTTGGGACATTCAGGTAAGAAGCACACGAAGAAGTTTAAGAAGTCGAAGTGGTCTTCGACTTCTACTTGTCCACCGACCAATGCAACGAGGAAGCATCTGCACTCGAGGCCTGGTTCATTAGAGCCTGCGTCTGGGCCAATTCCACACCTTCACAATTTTCTGCGCCCGCACTGCGATGTCGTGATGCGATGATCTCGATGCGATGATCCAGGGTTAGCAAGCACTCAACAGCCTGCAAACGTGCGATGCGACGATCTCTGGGGTTAGAGAGCACTTTGTGGCCCACAAGCATGCGATGCGGTGACCTTTGGTTTGCGAGCGCTCTGCGGCAGCAGCGCAGTGATTTTTCTTACGCTCTTCAGCTGTGGCTGCTCGCAAACGGGCGTTAGCGACGATTTCAGCACTCTCTTCTCTGGAGTAGAACTAGAGGCCCTGGAACTCACAGGGGCCTCACCTGCAGATAGAAATCCTCGCTTGGAGGAATCAGGAGGCTGGTAGGGGATTCAGATGTGCCTATGACTCCAGCAGGAAGCTAACTCTCTTCTTGCCCTTGGGTGATTGCGTTAGCAAAATAAAAGTTCTCTCAAAGTCCTTTTCCCTCTTCTTCTAAGGCCAAGGGGAACTACTGCAGGCCAATCCAAGAGATAGCGAACAAGGACAGTCCTCTCCTTCAGATTCCTTCAGTGAAATGGACAGAGGTTTTTCTTGACATACAGTAGCACTACCAAAATTGAGGGTTTGGGCAGAGATATTTATACCCCAAAAGTCTTTGTTCTGAAAAGTTAATAGTCACTGAACCCATCCAAAACCAGTTCTGCGCAGGCCTGGGGCACTTTGTTTACCAGGCTGCATCCTTCCTGTCAGAAAGATGGGGTCTGCCGTCAGACACACAAAAGGAGGTGGAGCCAACATTCACCTTACCATGCACAGCCCGATTCAGGTCAAGGAGCTACCCCTCCCCAGTACTCAATGCAGATCTCTCTATTCAACCCAGGTCTGACTCAGCCAGCCTTGACCCTCTAAACCTAGAAAGCCAATGCGCATAACAGCAGAGCACACTGGAAGGCTGAGGCAAGATAATTCCCACTTTCTAATAGTGGGATTTTCAAACACAGAATGTTAAATTCAACTTCACTAACAGATGTATTTTATCATTCTGAGCTCAGGCATACTAAACTCGAATTTCTAACATGTTCCCTGAGTCAGTTAGGACTATAAAATGTAATAGCCAATCTGCCCATTCTAGCCTATGGAGAACAGGTAGCCTTGCAGTAATGAAAAACTAAATGGGGTATAATTCACAACTAGGACATGCTACACATATCAAGCCATGTCCTACCTTGCACACACAATGCACCCTACCATAGGGGTGACTTATATGATGCCAAGGGAAGGTTCAATGGCTGGGAAGTGTGGGCACTTCACAGCCAAGATGGCAGTTCTGGACTGTACACAGACACTGCAGTGGTAGCTCTGAGGTACACTTTACAAGCTGCTTCTTTGGGTGGCGCAAACCAGTGCTGCAGGCCCACCTGCAGCATTTGGGTTACCAGCCCTGGGCACTCACCGGCCAAACTACTAGGGATGAACATGTATACCAAATAAGCCAATCTGGGATATACCAATTCATAGTCATATTTACACAGGGAGCATTTGAGTTGTGGCACTGAATGGCAGTGGCACAGCGCCCAGAGCATCTAATACTAGCAAAAACAGAGGAGACAACAGCGAAAAATGGAAGGGAGATCCACGCCAATGGTGCAGGTCTAACAGTAAACAACAGTATCTCCACTGGTATAGTTAAGGAGGACGGTTTGGCTTGCAAGTACAATACTTTACACGAAAGGAGAGGCCAGGAGACTCTAAAGTTGATTTTTTTGAAAGTGCATTAAGCATCATGTATTTAAGAAAAAAAAGACATAAATAAACATACAGTTATATCAGCACTGTAATCAAGAAATGTGTGTACAACCCGAACTGGACTTTTGCTTGTCAGGGTTGATGACACAATAAGTGGTGACGCAAGTGAAATTGGTGGTCAGCGGACGAGAACGGCGCAATGTGCTAATGTGAGCAATTATATACAGTGAACAGGGTGGTTCCAAACATAAATTTAACAAATGAGGAAATAATTGGTAATGTTTCTGTGGAACCACCGAGGTTGTGCCTTTAGTTGCGCTGGAGGGTCGACGGCGTTTCGATCCAGTTATTGCGGATCATCATCAGGACAGAGTTGTACAATTTGTCATGGTGCTGTATAGGGAAAAAGGGAAGGGAGTTAAGAGGGAAAGGGAATTGAGCAATAGAGGCAGCTAGGGAGCCACAGCCTGGAGTGGGGAATGGTAGGTGACAGGGAGGTTCTGGGAGCTGGCACGTGGGAAAGGGAGGCGCGGGGTTGACCGTGTGATGGGCTGGGGTTGGGAATAACTTTAAAAAGGGTTTGTTAATAAGGGGAGGGTAAGGGCTGCAGATGAGCGGCCCACAGGTGGAAGAGTCTGAAGTTACCATGACTGGTGTGAGTTAAAAGGGTTACCAATGCAAGCAGAGCGGTGGACACCTGGCAAGCAAGGCAAGGGTTGCTTTGGGAGGTGCGGTAAAACAGCCAGAAATGGTGTCGTGATCCAGGGCTCAGCAAGAAGGAATCTGCAGGGGAATGCGCTAGAGTGGGCAGCGATGGAAGAGCGTCCAGGGCCTTAGTTACCTGGTCAAGACCGGAAAACAGTATCCCGGCGGGGCAAGGGTGGCGTGATAATCTTCTGATCATATCCTATTTAAATGTGGAAAAGGGGGCGGTTGGAGGCAGAGTGGCGTGGTGCCATGCAAGGAAGTCAAGAACCTTTCAGGGCTTACCTAATTGGCAGAGTGAAGCGGCAGAGAAGGTTGCACTGCCACAGTTGAGCGAGATATGTGGGAGAATAAGTATGGGGAAACCGCTACGTTCATGTGCGGAATATCGGCCAGTCTAATGGATCTAGGATCTTGTCTTACCCGGGAGTGGATAAATCAGGCGATTAGAGACAAGCGGGGTGGGGGTCAAGCGGACCAAAACGTGGATCTCAGAGGGCTTACCCAAAGGGGTTTGAAGCAGCAATGAAGGTTGCACCTCCACAGCTGTGTGCTGTGTGTAGAGGAGTCAATCCAAGGGGAGACCATTACGTTCGTGTGCGGTTAGTCAGTGAAGCCAGTGGGAAGTATTTGTATAAACACTTCCGGTGGGGGAGCGTCACAGCCGAGCGAGGCCCTGGTTGAATGGTGGGTCGTGACGCGGGGGAGGTGGGGGGTGGGGTTTGTAGGGAAAGAAAAACTGCAGCGTGAAATGAATTTGTGACAACGGGCATGTCCGGAAGTGGACAGATAGGGCGAAGGAAGCACTGGGTGCAATATGTATGAGTCATCGGTGCAAAGTGGACTTAGATATTAAACCACCGGGCATGCAAATGAAGGTGACAATAGTGACATCATGTTCAATTGTCTTACAAAGAACAGCAGTGAGAACAATCACCGCTGGGGAAGAACAGTGCGATAAGCATAATTAACAAAAAAATTGTAAACGGAAATTGGGGGAAATGGTGTGTGGACCGCGAACCAGGAGCATCCTTGAGAGCAATTGTCACTGTGGATAATTAGAACAATATGCATAATAAATGAACCTTAAATAAACATACGCCTACATGAATATATGTGGAAATTAGTGTATGTCAATGTGTGGCATCCAGACGTTTTGGGCTCAGGGGGAAAGAAAACCCCCGGGGTAGAAGGAGGAAGCCCAAGGTCAGGGGAATGGAGACCAGGGGATGGGGAACTGGCGAGTCATTGTCACTATTGGGTAAGGTAAAAAAACCATGGAGGTGTGTGTCACTGTGGAGTCAGGGGAGTGCCAGACCTGGGGCAGTGGGCATGCCAGAGAGTACAAGAAAGGTTACAGAAGGATGGTGGTGTTCCATTCATCAATTGTGTTTAATCTGGAGTGTACAGAGTCACAGAAGGTAATCCATTTGCAATCACATTTATTGAGGAGAGCTTTGATATCGCCGCCCCTGATGGGCAGTGTGGGTTGGTCGACCACTTGACAGGTAATGCCAGTTTCACAGTGGTTGAGAGCCCGTTTGGTCCCATAGCCTTGGCCGACTTGATATTTCGGATGGCTAGTTGAATTTCCTCCTCTGTGGGTTCACCCTCAAGGGAATCTCTGTCTTCTATTGACAGACAGGGTAACTTAAGAGTCAAGAGGAGTTCCCCTGCTGCATTAGGAAAGACTGTACAAACAACAGGAGGGGGAGGTAGAGCAACATGGAGAAGGATTCTTGCTCCACAGACTACTTTAATAAACATAGTGAATCCAACTCAGAGGTAGGGTGAAGTGTTCAACAGATGGTGTTGGTGCACTTAGTGTTTTGTAAAATACCCCTCACACACCAAAAGGCCCCTTGGTGTCATGCTTCATCATCGGGGTCTTCGCACCCCTCTAACGGGATGCGGCGTGCTACGACCTACGACTACGTGGGAGCACTTATAGTTAATTACTATATGTGGTGCATGTGTGTTGGGCGTATTCACAAGTGAGTGGTTGGACGTGGTGAAGGTTTAAAAAGTACCTAGCACGTGAGTATACTCGAAAACAATTTTATTCCTAACTCTGGCTGGTACTATTAAAAAAAGTGCAGTGTGAGGTTAGATCTGTCGTGTTTATGGACAGGACCTCAGGTGTGCGTCGACATGTTTCGGAGGCAAAGCTCCTTCTTCAGGACGGGGGCACAACTTCCCCACCTTACTCACGTTTCATTAAATATATATCAAAATGTATTAAAGTTGATAATATAAAAAGTGAAAATACTATAAGGCTATAATGTGCCTACAGCGGTCTGCTACAAGTTCAATGACCTGTAGGGAAAGAACACAAGGAACAGAGAATGGTTACCCATGTACCGGGTAGTTCAAGCAGGTGCAGTCACCTGGAACCATACCATGCACTTGAATAAGCCCTGTAAATAAAAAGACACTAACAAAACATACAACAAAGATACATAAATTACTAGAGAATACTGGAAGTCTTGGTCTTACTTATGAAGCTTGCTTGCTTGCTTCATGAGCAATAGGAACGTCTGGGGTGTTGCTATTATGCAATCTGAGGTGAGAGGTAGTGCAGGTATAAGAATACAACACTTAGTTGGTTATGGATATGGCTGTTTTCTGTTTCATACTCACGGGTTCGGGACATACTGTCCACCGTCTTACCCCACACGCTGCTCCGCTGAAGTGAGGAGAGCTAACGGCGATCTTTATTTATACCCTGCTCTTAATTGTTAATGTGAGCGAGCGGAAATGAGAAAACGGGAAAATGGCCAAACATGGGTATTCCGATGTGGACAGGTTAATTACATGCCCTTGTACGGCATGTCAGATCATCATCTATACATCCTGCGTCTCTGTGTGTTCAAAGGAGCCGTCGGTAGCTAAGCGCCTGCACACATGCGTGTATCCATCATCGCGCATGCGCGAAGACTACTGGTGGTCCTTCGCGCATGCGTACTTGGAGGGAAGATTCTCAGCCAGCGCGAGTCAGACTTATGAGCATTTATTGTAGCGGAGATGCGCTACGATAAGGCACAACGAGATTAAAGTACCTGTGATTACTATGATCATTGCGAACTACCACATGTCGGGCTATGTTGTAGGTAGTCCTAGGCTCAGTGAATTCAAAGTTCCTTGGAACTGTAATAACAGTGATCATTATGAATTTCCACAGATCTTGTTATGTACCTACAGAATAGCCCGATCTGTGGAACACTAAGTGCTCCAACACCATCTGTTGAACACTTCACCCTACCTCTGAGTTGGATTCCCTAGCATTAGGAAAGACTGTCACAGTAGAGCTATAAACCGATTCGAAATAGGTAGCCATTGTCTCTACAATCTGCTGGGGGTCAGTGATTTCTTCCCTTCAGGCCCCAACAATTAATGCACTCACATTGACGCTTGCTCCCTTTTTTCCAGCCAGGCTAGAAGCTTAACCCGTTCTCTCCATGTGTTCATAAATTGTATGGCAAGTCGATTTCTGCTTTGCCTTAGCCGCTTCTGTCAGAAGCTGCTAGTAGACTATTGTTTTGACTGCTAGCAATCGCTGCGCTTCATGTTCAGAGAACTTCACCAGTACCATTTCCCCCTTAGGATCTCCTCCTAGAGTTGGTCAATTTGTTTAGTGAGTTTTCTTTTATGACCCACCATTAGGGAAGGGCCCTCCCCTTGATCACTGCCCGAACGCACACCATAGTATTTGGGCTGAAGCGACTGAGCCAAAATGTTCTTTAAAATATAGTTTGATATCCTTAATTAACTCCTTTTTGATGTGTGGTGTTTTAAGCGCCCATGGATTTATGGTCAGGGTAGTTTGTCTAGTTGGTGGCCCGCTGTTATTGTGACAAGAATAGGTGAGTGATCTGAAATTCCCCACTCCAGGCAGCAGGCCTCGCTAAATTCGGAGAGATCTTGAGTGTGCGTGAACATGTAGTCTATCTGTGACTGGCTATTGCAGGCCCCAGAATGGAATGTAAATTGTGTGGTAGTGGGGTTGAGTTGTCGCCAAATGTCTGCCAGGCCAAGAGCCAAAAATGCAGCAAGTTTTGATCCAGAAGGGGGGTCTCTACGAAGGGGTGGACGGTCTAATGCGCTATCTATTGTGAAGTTAAAATTCCCCCCAACTACCAATGTGCCGAGTGGGAAGTCAATGATAAGCTTGCTAAATCTTGCAGTGTGAAATGTTGCATCGCAGAGGGAACATAAACTGAACATACATTAATTGTTCTGCTTTCCCAGGAACCAGACACAGCAGCAAATCTGCACTGACCATCGGTCCAGGTTTTCTTAACTATATAGGGGCAGTTTTTCTAGAGGAGCACCCCTGTCCCGCGGGAGCCTGACGTGAACCCAGCATGTGCGATCAGCTGATAACCCCATCTACCCAGTGCCTTACAAGTGTTACCGATCAGGTGGGTTTCTTGCAAAAAGTCTGGCGCCTGTCTCTTAAGGTATTGAAGGACTATTCCTCGCTTGAGTTTATCCCCCATCCCATTCACATTTCATGTTAGGAACTTAAGTTCTGTATGTGACCCCATTAGTGCAGAGATATCTATGAATCGAGTGCGTCAGCATCAGAGTTATAGGTGATTGTGTGTACTTCAACAGCACCCCGTTACGAGAGTCGTGTGTCAGATGTGGACTTATACTGATGTGGCATTGCTGTGTGAAACTAAAACTACAAGTTAAACTATCCCCCCTTCCCATACTGCCCTCCATCGCCCTCCCTGCCTCCCTGCATTGAGGAGTCCAGTGACCCGCTTTCCCAACCTTGCAGATTGCTTGTCGCCCACCCAACCCTGAACTGGGGAAAGGTAGGCCTGACCCACTCCACCCATCCTGTCCCTTTGAAACATATATATTAAATAACTGCTGGAGCCATTAGACTACATAAAGTATACTCATCGCAGTCCCAGAAAGCGAGTTCTTAGATCTTAACTGTAGTCCAATTCCATCTCAACCGTTGCTGGGTCTCAGCGAATGTCGACATCATGACTGGTCCATGTCAAATACCCAGCCCGGCCCTCCCGCCCTGGGTTGTTACAGCCCCATTAAGCCGATCGGCGAATGTCCAATGAATGAGTTCGATTAAACCCCTCCCATTTGCTTGAGGGTGTTGTCACGCTATAGAACTCTTCCCTTTCACGGATGAGTCCCTACCCTGGTCTGTAGTGCTAGCTCTCATCGCTGTTTGCGCTCAGATCTTCCATTCTCTACAACCTTATTCGATCAGTCAAGCCAATCCATCGCCGCCTCAGGATCTGTGAAGAACCAGCTCCTGCCCTCTGCCTTCACACGTAGCTTTGCAGGAAACAGCATGGCGTATTTATTTTCTCGTTCCCTGAGCGCCCTTTTCACCTCCAAAAAGGAATGCCTCTGTTTTTTTACTTTGGCAGTGAAATCGGGGAAGAAGGTAATCGTTCTGTTCTCGAACTTGAGAGGGGGGGCACAGCGAGCTGCTTGAAGTATATGATCTTGATCACAAAAGTTGAATACTCTCTCAAGGAGGGGACGAGGGGGCGCGCCCGGCTTGGGTCGACCCCCTGGTACACGGTGAGCCCGCTCAATAGAGAAATAGTTGGATAGATGTTTTGGCTATAGGTGTTTGATCACCAAGTTCTCCACAAAAAGGCCTGCTGCCGGTCCCTCGGCTCTCTCTGGTACTACCCCTAGGATGAGGAGGTTATTATGCTGAGACCTCTCTTCATAGTCATCAAGTTGTGTCACTAGGAGCTCGGTCTTTTGCAGTAGTTCTGTGACTTTTTTCCCCAAGGTGGAAACATCAGTGACGAGTTCCTGAGTAACATCCTCTACCTCTTTCACACGGGCTTCCATCTTGCGTAGGTCTGCTCAGAGGAGGGAGATGTCCGTTGCCACTGAGTCAATATGGCCCTCGAGTGAAATGCAAACTCCCTGTATGGCAGCCAATATGTCTTGGAGCGAGGGTGGTTGGTGGACTGTCTGACTCCCCCTTGGCTGTAGCCATCTTGTGATTTTAGCTGCTGAAACTACGACTGGAAGGTACTCACAGACGCATACCGTAGTAGGTACTAAGTGACCTGTCGGGTTTCCCCCTTTTGCCCCACCACAGCCGCTGGTTGGGAGACTCTTGGGGGTTTTAACTGCTTGTTCGGTGTGTTCCGATTTTCTTATAAGGTTGCTGGTGAATGCAAATAGTGCTTGAAGCTTGGTTTTGCATGTAGAATCTTTAAACAGGCAAACACAGAAGTTGCAGAGGAATTTTTCCACTTCTCTTGAATTCATTTTTGTGTATACCCAATTCAATTAAATAGCCAGAGGAAGTTTTTCCACTTCCACTTGTGGATTAATTTTTGTGTCCCCCATTCAATGAAATAACCCGACTATCCTGCTAATGCTTCAGATATGTTCATGGTAGCAAACTTGGGAGTATAATTACTAGAAAATGGGACTGTGTTGTGAGCAATTTTGCACAGCCGCACTGAGTCATTTATAAAAACGCACAGATGCACAGTATTTACAAGAATAGGGCACACCTGTGTGTTTTCCCTTGCACTGGCACTAAAAAAAGCTGCCTAGCGCCAACACAGACACCCTTGTACCATTGTGCCACGGTGTTTGTATTGCAGGGATGACTGTTTATGTGCAGGAAGGAAAGTGTTACTTTCTGCACATAAATAATGAATAATAATGATTTGCTACTTCTATGTGTGCTGCATTGTTTTAGTGCTGGAAGGGACACCTTCCTGCACATAAACAATAAATAATGGTGCTTCGCTCCTTTTATGTGTGATACAGAATTCAGCACACATAGAAAGAGAAAACAAGGAGAAGAGATTAAAATATTTCCCCTCGTTTGCCAATGTAACACCTGCTATTCAGTGGCTTTCGTTTTTGCCACTGCCTTAGATTTACAGGTCCCTAATTCTGGGGCAGCGTCAAAAAGCAATGGGTGTTGCGATGGAATGCCCACAGCAACACCCAGTGCATGCCCCTTCCACGCAGAAAACTGCATGAAAGGGTAATATATTTATAAAGCAGCGTTAAGCCACTTAACACCTTGGCTGCTAGGGGTTTTCCCCTCCTGTGCTGACTCTTGGTGAACTCCATTGTTCATGACGAGCTCAGCTCGTCATAAGCACAGCTCAACCGTGCCTCATGACGAGCTGAGCTCGTCATGAGCAGCGAAGGGGTTAAAGTGGCTTAACGCCGCTTTGTAAACATGGTGCAGAGCATTGCGTCACTGGAACATCAGAAAAAGTTGTGTTCCAGTGACGCAATCTCTTTGTAAATATGTCCTTTAATGTTTATTAATTTAGTATGTTGGTTTTATTCATTGTTATAGAGTTCTATTGCCCTAGAGCTAGTTCTAATATTTTACAGCCCCCTAACTTGCTGAGTTCTAACAAATTGTGAAACACATTTTTTATTGTAAGGTTCACATGAGGTTCCGCATTTCATCCCTGTAGAGCACAACATCTTACTTCTCACCATATCCGGTTCATATCAGATCCAGTACCTTACTTTTTTAGAGCACAGCACTTTACACCTTCTTATATCAGCTTACAATTTAGGGTTTTCTTGGCCTGATTGCTTATTTTGGCAATGCCATCAGGCATATCCAAATCCCTTTATTTAGCCTTAGAAATTCTGGGCTAAAATTGTTGTATTGTTTAAAAAAAATGTATCCTGAAGTTTGATTCATGATATTCATGTCCATGGCAAAATGCACTTGCATTTTATATTGGTATGCATACTGATGCTCTATTTTAATGTGTTATATTTGACTATCATTTTTAATGATGGTGCTGGCACTTTAATGGACTTGATTGTCTAAATAAAGTATTTTATATATAAAAATCTGAATTGGAAGATATAGCCAGAAAGTTAAGTCAAAATGAAAATACTTTATTTGATTCAGACCTCAACTAAGATCAACAAATACAATTACATAAAATAGAAGATGTTATTAAAAATGATTACAAAAAAAAACTCTTTATAAGATAAGACAAGTAATTATAGTTTGTGGTTCGCACAAACAACATACAATAGTTAAAACTATTAGATTTGTGAACTTTTTCTTTAAAATAACTTTAAGAAACTCTTCAAAAACTTAAACAAGCTGTAGAGAACAAATTCATTAGGGGCAGACTTACACACCGTGATTAGTACTTAAGCTAAAATAGTGTTGTGTCTTAAACCGATTGGCTTTATAAATCGACTCTGAGCCTTTACCAATATCAGATTAGGACAAATTAATGATACGTGGTAGAAATCTTGTGATCCGCTGTTGCACAAGTCACATTTGCCTAGAGAATTTGGGGCATCCCATCTGGAGGAATATGTATTTAAAGGGAGCATACCCAATCCCAAAAAAAGGATACATCGCCTTACACTTTGCTCTTACTGAAAGTGTAGATAATTTTCTGAGGTTTTAAATACTATATTTTACAAAAAAGCTTTGTAATGCTTCAATTGGATAGAATATTCTTTTTCCATTTCATAGCTTATTCTCGGCGTCATATGTTTTAAAAAGAGCTTCAGATGCACTGGAGACCAGGTCAGCAGAAGTTCAACAGTGTATTGTGACACATCAAGGGCTTTTACAAGGTTCCTATTGAAGGTGTACCGAAACGCTTTGTTCCTTGAAGTCTCCAATTTAAATATATGTCTTAATGTGCTTGGAACTGCATGAAAGAGATTAAAGGCCCACCTTATAATATTGGAGACGACTAGAGCAAATATGCTTGTTAGAGAGAGCTCAAGGCATAAAGCTAGTATGGTGACTGATTGGGATACTTTTAACATATTCCAAAGGATAATCCCTTCCTTTACTTTTATCGATTGACATGTTTTATTTTGCGTATGTTCCATGGTGTAAGATAAAATCGATGGGATTTTCATGCTATAAACCTACAGCAAGGATTTAAAATGTCTATTGCCCATTGAGCGATAAAATCTCTGTAGGGCCCTGCCATGGGAGTCTGCCCTTTACCCTGGATGTTGGAGATGGCGAGTGTCTTGTAAATTATGCGTAAAGATAGGGCCCAAGTAGACATATTCTTTTGCTGTCTCAATAGGGTTACCACCCAATGAACAACAAAGCACTGAGGGTGAAGGGTCCTAGGGGACATTTTACCGACCTAACCTGCTACGGCCCCTAATTACATAACTACACCAACAAAAAATAGCAGTAGGTCAACACAACTAACTAAAATATGTTTCTGTATGTGAACCTTGATATATACAAAGGCAGAAAGTGAAATCTTGCCTGTGGAACTTCATCCAAATGTGCGAGTTCCCATCAGTCAACTAACGAGACCGCCCTTCATCATCTGGGGACCTTCACGCTTAGAAGGTCAAGTACCCACAATAGATTGGCCGGTGTTGTAAGCCTAATCTATGCCAAACATATCATTAGTGGATGAAAAGGGAAGGTAAAAGTGTCTGTAGATGACTGAGTAGCAGTGCCAAAGAAAAGAGTGACAGTGAATCAGTGAATAATAAGGAAAGATTATGTTAAGATTGGGTAGTGACAGGGGAAAAAAACATTTATTCTGTACCCCTTCAATCCCAAGTCATTAAAAACAGTGCAAGTAGTGGTGTAACAAATAACTACTAGGAAGTATCTTAGGTTGACATGTTTCTGCAGACAACCGGAGCCAGGTGGTCTCCTGCTGCTTCTTCAGGACCTTTAATGCTACTGCTAATGATAAAAAGAAATCATATCACCTTAAACGTGATCTGTTACCATCTTCCTGACTTTGTGGCAGGAAGGAATAGCCCCACCTCACCTGGCTTCAGCTCAGGTACTTGGAGCACCGCTCTCTCCGTCGGTACCCCGGACGTCCCTCTGGGCATGTGAAAGGTAAAAATTTCCTTCTCCACTAAAAGGTAACATTTTAGTTTTAGATATGTTGGGACCAAGAATTTTTCTTTTGCATATTGGTTTAATTCATTTAGGTTTCTTTGCAAGCCAAATGGTGTACGATCAAATATTACAATATCATCGGCATACATTAAGCAATAGATATCGAGTTGTGCTAATTGTGGAGGGAAGCTCTTAATTTGGGAAAGCACCCCGGTAGGTCACTTATGTAAATGGAAAGTAATGTAAAGAAGTGGAGGTGAGGGGGAACTCGTCCTCCGAGCTCTCCAAGGTGGTGTCCAATATCGGGGAGGCAGAGTTATCCGCCCTGTTCTTATCCTTATCCATGGCTGCCTGACGTGCAGCTTTCTTTGCCAAGGCTTGGCGTGTTTTAACTTTAAGACGGACGGCTATATTAGCTTTGCTGGGTTTACCAACCATATTTCCATCTTTCTGTGGTTTACCCATTGCTCCCCCTCAATCGCTCTGTACTGTACTGAGGAAAAGGCTGTTATTACCGTGAGTTCACAGCGCGTTTCCCGAATAGATTCCTGGCAGCCTTAGATATAGCGCCGAGCTCGCAAAAACGCCAGCTAGATGCCAGCGGCCGTTACCGCCATTGCTGGAAGGGGGCGAGATCACGGGTCCATGTGGCTACACGGAGGCGTGGAACTCCGTAGCCATCCAGTATCATTTCAATCCTACTATGGTTTGCCCTTTTGTTTTCTCCCCTCTCTCTTTTGTTGTAGAGCCTAATAAGTCTATTAAAAAGTTCCTTGTTTTTCTGCCCCCATGTATCCTTGCTCTTCTCAATTTGCTCTATGTTACAATGTTACGATTGAGCTTTTAAATACTCTCGCTCGAGCCCGTGCTTTTTCCCAAAAATCCAGCTCAGTCTCTCCTCAACTCCTCACCTCCTTTCCCACCTCTTAGGTTCCAAGTCCAGGGTTCAGTTTTTTTTTCCCCACCGCAGCATGTTTCAGTCTCCAAGCATCTCCATTGCCATCATGAAAAACAGCCGCCGGGGTGGGGGAAATGGGCCCGTATCAAATCGTCACCGAGAGGGAGCACTCCCCAAGCCAGTCTCACCGACCGCGCCTCCCAGCTGCCTCGCCGAGACGGTCACACCTACCGCATGAGAGAATCTCTCAAAATCCCCGGAGACTCAGAATCGTCTCAGCTGCCTCACTGCTATCAGCAAGCCGCCAAAGGTCGCTATTTCACTTTGAAGGTCACTGTATTTTTCGCAGGAATCTCTGCATCAGCTCCTCCAAGGACTACACATTGCATTCACCAGCCAGGTACGTGCCGCCATTACGGGGGTGGGATCTTGGGGCACCAGTGGCTACACAGAGGCATGGCACTCCCTAGCCATCCGAGCACCTAGTGCTCTGAAAATTCACCTCTATCCTGAGTGCAAGGGGATAATTACTGTAAGAAGATCTGTGGGGATCCCTGAACACTCTAGTTTTTTTTCCATAATGTCGGTCTGTCCACGCTATCAAAAGCGGTAAAAAAAATGGATAAAAGCACAGTATAATATTTGTGAATTTAACATAACATATTTATCAAGAACGGTCTGAAGAATGGTGATGTTATCTAAAGTTGAGTGTTTTGGGCGGAAGCCGGCCTGTGTCATGGGAATCTCATCATTCGAGAATGCCCAGTCTTTTACATGCTCAAAATTTCAAGCTGCAAAGATCTATCTGGTGGCATCAAGTAGGAATATATGTCTATAGTTGGATGGATTTAATCTTGAGCCTTTTTTTTGGAGAGGTACCACTATGCTCCGCTATCAAGATGTTGGTATTTTCCCAGACTCAAAACAGTGTTGGAAGAGCGGGGCTAGAAATTTACTCCAGTCATCAGTATTTGTTTGTAGGACTTTTATTGGAATATTGTCCGGGCTCATCGCAGCAGATGATCAAGCTGAGTTTATGAAAGCGGAGATCTGTATGGCCGAGATGTTTGACAAGTCCTGATCTAATTGGCGCTCCTGGACGGAACTCTGGCCGGGAGGAACCTGGTAGTGAGAATTAGATTTGTAAAGTCCGAGGATGTGCTTTTCCCACTCAGATGATGATACTGGTATTGCTTGAGCTGACTTCCATATCCCCATTTGTGCGGCAATTATATTCCAGAATGTCTTATTGTTTATGTGTTTTACTGCGATTTGGATGTCAACCCAGATTCTATCTCTTTGCTCATGCTTGTCTTTCTCTTTTTTTCATTGGTGGAGTTTTTTCAGCATTCTTATTTCTCATTGTCTTGCAGCACAGAAAGGTCGAAATGGTGTTCTGGTCAGGTTATTTAAATGTTGAGAAAATGATCTGTTTGTTTTCCTTTTTGATGGATTTTGCTGTTTTCTCATCTTGTTGTATTTGCCTGTAGGGAAAATAGTACGGAATGTATTGTGTCTTTGTATCTGGAGATGGGGTCACCTTCTCCATTGGTAGAGGATGGCAGAGGAAGAGAGATTGTGGAGTTTATTGTATTGATTGCTTTGGATTTCCAGTTAATCCCTCCTGTTTTTTGGTGTATAACTGCACAGTCTTCTGAGGTGCGTAAGGACCATGGGGATGTGGACTGTGTGAAAATATCAATTCCTAAGGTTAAATATGCATGATCAATTTTGTGTGTGTACTAAATGAATAATAATTGGACTTTCATGAACAAATCTAAACTGCAGATTAGATCATCTAGAATAGAAGGATTAAAGGAGCCCAATCGTGTGTATGCAGCTGGGATATCTCCATTTATCCTCCCATTTAGGATAACACCATTGATTGCCCGATGAGGGACAGAAGCAGTTTCCCTCGTTTACCTGCTCTTATCTTATCAGTGAAAACAGGGGTTGGAATTGAACATGCTATTTCTTGGGGAGACTTCCCTCTGACATTTAACTTCTATGTTTGAAGTGCAGCAAATGTGACAAGATAAGCATAGAATTTAAATAAATTCTATGCTAATAAATTCATGTAATAAATTTAATTTATTACATGACTTTTGGTGGCCCACCAGTGAGTCACGACCCACAGTTTGGGAAGCACTGACTTATTGGAATGAGACAACTAGTAGTGACTTCTCGTTTACAATCTCTTCCCTTAGAGGGTTGTTGCATTATACCCCTTCCATCAGGAATTTCTCACAAATAGAAC
Source organism: Lissotriton vulgaris (assembly GCF_964263255.1). Lineage (NCBI taxonomy): Eukaryota > Metazoa > Chordata > Amphibia > Caudata > Salamandridae > Lissotriton > Lissotriton vulgaris. Next base: position 1,315,103,389 of record NC_141695.1, read on the forward strand.
TCTTGTGTCTCAGTGCCAGGAAGTAGCCCCGTTGTAATCCTTCCCAGTAAAGAACTTTTGTTAGGAACAGGGTACTGATGTGACTCATGAGGAGAAAAAACTCCAGTCGGCCATGACTCCTTATTAGCGGACCATCATTGACCTTTCTCCCAAGGAGGAAATAGTGTGAGGACTCTTTTTTTTTTAATACATTTTTTATTGAGCATAGCATTAGGTACAAAGAATACATTTTACAAGCATAAAAAAAGTATAAAAATACTATTATTGAAACCTTTTAAAACATTAAATAGCTTCCTCCTTTCATGACAAGATAAGAAAAAGGGATAAAAACTGTAACAGGCGATAACATCATCAAAATTTTAAAAAGAGATAATGTACAAAAACCTGCAATAAAGTGCAAAAGCAAGAAAAAGTGCAAATATTATAAAGTGCAATATCCTCAAAAAGTGCTAAATGCTTGTCAAGTGCAGCCGCAGAAGAAAAAAGTGCAAGTGCTCTTGGTCACAAAAGCTTCTACAATTTCAACATCCTTATCAATATCAAATATTAATTGCCCCCTTTTAATTTTTCTAAGTTTCCAAAACACTTCCAATTTTTTTCGAATTTCTTAATGGCTCCAACTCGACTTGCATATACTTTTTCAAAATTGCGGGTCCTTATCATTTTATTGAACAATTTTAATTGGGAAGGAACATCCCTGGATTTCCAACTCTGCAAGATTAAGGAACGGGCTACTGTGCAAGAGAAAAACAAAAATAATTCCTCAGCCTTAGTTAGCATCATTCTGTCTTTACATATGCCAAATAATGCTGCTTCAGCCGCAGGCTGGATTCTCTTCCCAATTGCCCGCTCTAAATCTGCAAATATTGCCTCCTAGAAGAGTTCTAATCGTGGACAAGAAAAAAAGTATGAAGCCACCCGCCCTGATCACTGGCTTGGCATCTAAAACACCTATCTTCAACCTCCAGATATCTTCTTTTCCCCAAGGCCTCCGGAGTCAAATAGGCAAGCCAGCATGATAAAAATGCCATCCCTGCAGGGATTTACTTCCCAGATGGCATAGGGTTTCCCAGTCCTTACACGAAAAAAGACATTGTGTCTCATGCCCTATTTTAAACAGATGTCTTTCTACCAATGGCGTTTGGCCCTGGGGATGTAGTAGCCTATATCAATTCCCTATGCCATAAATGTTGGCCCCATAAAGGGCTACCACTAGTTTGTGTGTAGAGTCAAAAAAACTGTTGCTATTTCTTAAAAAATAAACAATTTGTAAATATTCGAAAAAAAATGTATCTTCTAGGGTTATCAGCCCTTGCCGTTACTTCTTGCCAAGAAATCACCCTATTTTGAACAAAAAAATGCCTTAACTCCCTTAGCCCATAATTTTCCCAATTTGTTAGATGCCTTGTTCTATGTTGAAGGCTGAGGTAGGTACACTGCCTCAAGCTCAGATATTGCATACCTGAAGATCCTGTTTTTTTATAAAAAGCCTTGAGTCTAAAAGAATATTCTTTTAAGGTCTTATGTCTATTTTGGGAAGTTTGGAGGTTTTTAAAAACACTTGAGATTAACAACAAGTTTCTTGTAACAAAGAAAATTGGTGTGGGAGCACACTGCCTCATCTCCCAGCAGGGTCGCCCCTAAGCATCATGGTAGATGCAGTCCGACAAGCGAGTACACTTGCAAAGTCTTTAGAGTGTTTCACCAAGTGGGTGCAGATTAGTGCTGGCCATCTCTGGACACGTGTTTCTAGATTATTATCCGTCATCAGCAGAGATTAGGCATCATTTGGGGCTGCTGAGCAGGCTGCCGTATCCTTGGAAAGTAGTATCTCTCCAGGCGTGCAGGTGCCTCTCCACGAGCTTGTCAGCCCACAGCGGCTCGAGGGAGCCTTCAAGTAGAAAATTGGTGTTGGAGCACACTGCTTCACCTCCCAACAGGGTCCCCCCTAAGCATCATGGTAGATGCAGTCTGACAAGCGAGTACACTTGCAAAGTCTTTAGAGTGTTTCACCAGGTGGGTGCAGATTAGTGCTGGCCATCTCTGGACACGTGTTTCTAGATTATTATTTATCATCAGCAGAGATTAGGCATTATTTGGGGTTGCTGAGCAGGCTGCGGTATCCTTGGAACGTAGAATCTCTCCAGGCGCGCAGGTGCCTCTCCAAGAGCTCGTCAGCCCACGGCGGCTCGAGGGAGCCTTCAAGTAGAAAATTGGTGTGGGAGCACACTGCTTCCCCTCCCAGCAGGGTCACCTCTAAGCATCATGGTAGGTGCAGTCCAACAAGCGAGTACACTTGCAAAGTCTTTAGAGTGTTTCACCATGTGGGTGCAGATTAGTGCTGGCCATCTCTGGACACGTGTTTCTAGATTATTATCTGTCATCAGCAGAGATTAGGCATTATTTGGGGTTGCTGAGCAGGCTGCCGTATCCTTGGAATGTAGTATCTCTCTAGGCGCGCAGGTGCCTCTTCACGAGCTCGTCAGACAACAGCGGCTCGAGGGAGCCTTCAAGTAGAAAATTGGTGTGGGAGCACACTGCTTCACCTCCCAGCAGGGTCCCCCCTAAGCATCATGGTAGATGCAGTCTGACAAGCGAGTACACTTGCAAAGTCTTTAGAGTGTTTCACCAGGTGGGTGCAGATTAGTGCTGGCCATCTCTGGACACGTGTTTCTAGATTATTATTTGTCATCAGCAGAGATTAGGCATTATTTGGGGTTGCTGAGCAGGCTGCGGTATCCTTGGAACGTAGTATCTCTCCAGGCGCGCAGGTGCCTCTCCACGAGCTCGTCAGCCCACAGCGGCTCGAGGGAGCCTTCAAGTAGAAAATTGGTGTGGGAGCACACTGCTTCCCCTCCCAGCAGAGTCGCCCCTAGGCATCATGGTAGATGCAGTTCAATTCGCCAAGCGAGTACACTTGGAAAGTCTCTTGAGTGTTTCACCAGGTGGGTGCAGATTAGTGCTGGCCATCTCTGGACACATGTTTCCCCAAATAATTTTGCGTAATCTCTGCTGATGATGGATAATAATCCAGAAACAAGTGTCCAGAGATGGCCAGCACTAATCTACACCCACCTGGTGAAACACTCAAGGACTTTCCAAGTGTACTCGCTTGTCGAATTGAACTGCATCTACCATGATGCCCAGGGGCGACTCTGCTGGGAGATGAAGCAGTGTGCTCCCACACCAGTTTCTTGTTTAAAGGCTCCCTCGAGCCTCTTTGAGCTGACGAGCTCGTGGAGAGGCACCGGCGCACCTGGAGAGATACTGCGATCCAAGAATACGGCAGCCTGCTCAGCAACCCCAAATAATTTTGCCTAATCTCTGCTGATGACAGATAATAATCCAGAAACACTTGTCCAGAGATGGCCAGCACTAATCTGCACCCACCTGGTGAAACACTCAAGAGACTTTCCAAGTGTACTCGCTTGGCCAATTGATCTGCATCTACCATGATGCCTAGGGGCGACTCTGCTGGGAGGTGAAACAGTGTGCTCCCACACCAGTTTCTTGTTTAAAGGCTCTCTCGAGCCGCTTTGAGCTGACGAGCTCGTGGAGAGGCAACTGTGCACCGGGAGAGATACTGCGATCCAAGAATACAGCAGCCTGCTCAGCAACCCCAAATAATTTTGCCTAATCTCTGCTGATGACGGATAATAATCCAGAAACACGTGTCCAGAGATGGCCAGCACTAATCTGCACCCACCTGATGAAACACTCAAGAGACTTTCAAAGTGTTCTCGCTTGGCGAATTGAACTGCATTTACCATGATGCCTAGGGGCGACTCTACTGGGAGGTGATGCAGTGTGCTCCCACACCAGTTTCTTGTTTAAAGGCTCCCTCAAGCCGCTTTGAGCTGACGAGCTCGTGGAGAGGCACCTGCGCGCCTGGAGAGATACTGCGATCCAAGAATACGTCAGCCTGCTCAGCAACCCCAAATAATTTTGCGTAATCTCTGCTGATGACGGATAATAATCCAGAAACACGTGTCCAGAGATGGCCAGCACTAATCTGCACTCACCTGGTGAAACACTCAAGAGACTTTCCAACTGTTCTCGCTTGGCGAATTGAACTGCATTTACCATGATGCCTAGGGGCGACTCTGCTGGGAGGTGAAGCAGTGTGCTTCCACACCAGTTTCTTGTTTAAAGGCTCCCTCGAGCCGCTTTGAGCTGACAAGCTCGTGGAGAGGCACCTGCGCACCTGGAGAGATACTGCGATCCAAGAATACGGCAGCCTGCTCAGCAACCCCAAATAATTTTGCCTAATCTCTGCTGATGACGGATAATAATCCAGAAACACGTGTCCAGAGATGGCCAGCACTAATCTGCACCCACCTGGTGAAACTCTCAAGAGACTTTCCAAGTGTACTCGCTTGGCGAATTGAACTGCATCTACCATGATGCCTAGGGGCGACTCTGCTGGGAGGTGAAGCAGTGTGCTCCCACACCAGTTTCAAGTTTCTTGTAACATTTTATCAAGGAAGAAGCTATCTCGAATACATTTGGATCCCATCAGTCCAGCAACTATATCCAGAAAGGCCACTTCATAATACGTTTTTAAATGCGGTAAAGCTAGGCCCCGCTGGGTAGTAGATAATTGCACTACTGACAGCCTAACCCTAGATGCCTTTTTCCCCCAAACAAAATTTCTAAACATCATCTCCATTTCTTTAAAGAAAGACACATTCATTTTTATAGGGAAATTGCTAAACAAAAATATAATCAGCGGTAAAATCAACATTTTAATGAATGATAACCTGCCTATTATTGGGAGAGGAAGTAAAAGCCACTGATCTAAGAGTCTCTTGAATTTATGTTTCAATATAACATAGTTCAGATGGTATAACTCATGGCACTGACTGGTTACAAATATCCCAAGTTATTTAATTGGATCTTGGTTAGCGGCTTGAGCCCTCAAACAGATTGGAAGAAGATTCATATTGGTGTTGAGGGCAAGGACTTCTGTTTTATTAGGATTTATTTTGTAGCCCCAGATATGCTCAAAATCTCTAAACCCCCTCAATACCTCTTCCATATTTTCTTTAATGGGCATCAAATATACGGTCCGTATGCTTTTGCCTCAGCTGTTATTTTAATAGAATTCAATATTTTACCGAAATTTATGTTGGATCCTAATTGACTGATCCGATTCTCTGAGAGTTTAGGGATATCTATATTAGAAAAATAATCCCGGATCAGCTCTTCCCCTACCAAATATTCTGTTGAATAGATACGGTGAAAATGTTCTAAAAAAATCTGTGGAATCCTATCACCATTAATGTCTTCCTGACCAGTCTGGGGGTCCCGTATCTTTAGTATTATTGCCAACTCCTGGTCTTTTCTTGTTGCATTTGCTAAAAGTTTCCCTACTAATTGATTTTCTTCATATATCTTTTGCTGGTTCATTTTTGAGCTACAAATTTCCTCCAATACAATAAAATCTCTCAGAGCTGCTCTCGCCTGCTCGAGTTGATTTGGATACTGCTGCAGTTGAAGGGCATATTCTTTTTCAACTGCAGCTTGTAATCCAGCTATTTTTAGCCTCCTGCCATTTGCCTGGGCAGCCGTATAAGCAATGATCTGGCCACAAACTGCCCTTTAAACCCGCCCCATACAGAGAAAGGCTCCGCAGTGTTTTCGTTGATCTTGAAATATTCAGAAATCCATTTTTTGAAGCCCTCGACCCAATCCTGATCTTGCAGCAGAGTGCGTTCCAACTGCCACCTTGATTGTTCTCTGTTATCCCCCCCAAATACAATTTCAAGTTCAACTTTAGCATGGTCTGAGAAGGGGTTACACCCGCTGTCTATCTTAGAGACCTGAAGAGATCTTGATATTAGAAAAAAATCTATTCAGGATGCTGTAAAAAAATGATTTGAATAACAGGTAAACCTTGTTTTATCCGGATTACTATTCCTCCAGGGATCTACTAATTGGTATTCTAGCTTAAGGACTTCCATCATTCTTTTGGTGTTCGGTTTCAATTGTTTCCTATTTTTATTTGAAGTGTCTTTTTTTAAGTCCTGTATAAAATTAAAATCCCCTCCCACTGTAAATTGCCCCGGGACCCCCTCAAAAGATCATTGATTTTGATCAGACTAATAGCGCCGTCCGAGACCGGACCATAGTAATTTATAAAGTTCATAATTTCCCCCTGTAACCTAGCTATTACCCATACCATCTCCCTAGTGGATTTCTCTGAACTTGTATAAATTCCCAAGATAATTTTCTAGAGAAATAAATGGCAACTCCTCTCTGGGCCAGTCCAGCCGACGCGAAAAAGACATGAGAAAAAAACCTAGGTATAAATAATTTAGGAGAGTTTGATTTTAAATGTTTCTCTTGAAAGAATACCACTTGGGGATTAAAAGATATCAGCCATTTTATAAGAGCGCCGTATTTTTGTTTATTTAGGATTCCAGTTGCGTTAACTGATAGGATTTTACATTTGTTAGTTTCCATCAATACCTTTTACAGATTGTATAATGCCTTTTGCTCTTACTCTTTTTACTGCTATTAACCCCAACCCACTCATCTTACCCCTAGCAAAACCCCTCCCACCTCTGAAATGTGAAAAACCCCCTGCTAACCACACTGACCACATTTCACCCCTCCCTTCTAACCTGGGTGTAATGGAATCACACCCTGAGTGTCCCCATTAATCCCCAACCCCCCCGCAATGTTATCGCTATTAAATACTTAAATTGCTTGCAGGAACTACAAATATTTGGGATCAAAAAACCACATGTGCTGCCAAATAATAAAACTATCAGACTAAGGATCCTCTTCAGTATCGTAAGACCACTCTAAGCGTTCCAATCAGCTTATATGTTAAAAGAGGAGATCCTTTACTATACCTATTCATAAATATTCAGATACTAGCCCCTGCTGAAATTTCTTTCAGAAGGGATTGTGCTTCTTCCAGATCTGAAAACATAAAACGTTTTCCTTTCACCAAAACTCTCAGCTTTGACTGCTGAGTAATTGAGGTTTGTGCGCCATGCGCTTTAAACAAATGAAGTATTTTAACAAATTATTTTCTCCTCTGTGCAGCAGCGGCAGTCATGTCCAAAAATATATACGACATTTGCTTATCTCTGTCACAGGGAACTGTCTCTGCTGAATGGCTTTTGACAGGATTTTCTCCTTAATCCGGAAATCAGCAAAATTCAGCAAGATAGTTCTGGGAATGGTAGAGTTGGGGAAGTGCTGTGCAGGAACTGGATGGGCTCTTGTAATGGTGGTTCGGAGCCTTCTGTGCCTTTAGGGACCCCACGATGCTCAGGTTCGACCTTTGACAATGGTTCTCGAGCTCCTCCAATTTACTTTCAAGAAAATTCTTCTTTTTTGCCGCCTCTTCGGCCTCACCCATAGCCAGATTCATTTGGTCCTCTAATACAGAAATTCTAGCCTCAGCCTCCTGCAATCTATTTGGCAGTCTATACATTGTTTCTTTGATCTTTTCCAGTCTCGAATGCAGGGCTGCGATCTCTACTTGCTGATCTTTTTTCATTTCCCGTATCTCTTCAAGGATCAAATTCAACATATCTTGAATATCTAGTTGATACCTCACCCCGATTTTTGAGCTTTGACTAGCATTTTTCAACAGGATATAGGTATCAACGTTTGCGCTTCCCCCCTTGGAGTCCACCTGTACCGATGGAACAGGTAAGATCGATAGAACCTCCGGTGGTACTCTCCTTGAGGTCCTGTCTGAAGTTATTGTAACTACCGGCTGAGAAAGGGGTTGTAATACTACTGATTGAAGTGCCCCCAGATTCGCTGGAGTCTCCATCATGGGCTCCCTGCTTTTATCAGCTATGTCTTGCACTGAGGGTGAACCCAGATTGAGTACTCCGTCTTCTGCTTCATCATCCAGGGGAATTGAAGATGTTAGAGATACCACTGACACTTGTATTTGAGACTGCGCTTGAGTCTGGTTGATCTGTTGCTGCTGTACCCCTAGAGAGTTCCTTTCAGGAGATTGTTGCATTAATCCCAAATTCCCAGAGGATATTGATGCTATCGGGATCTGTCCTATGTCTGGTGATGAAACAATAGATGACATGGAGGCTATGTCTTGAATTATGGAGGATTGTGGGTTTAAAGATTTTGGAGTGGTTCTCTTTGAAAACAAAGGAAAGTCATTCATTCAAATCGTCTCCGAGAGGGCATGTTCCCCAAGCCGGTCACGCCGACTGCGCCTCCCAGCTGCCTCGCCGAGCTGGTCACGCCAACTGCGCGTGAGAATCTCTCAAAATCCTCGGAGACTCTGAATCCTCTCAGCTACTTCACTGCTATAACCAAGCCGCCAAAGGTTGTTATTTTGCTTTAAAGGTCAGTGTATTTTCAGCAGGAATCTCTGCATCAGCTCCTCCAAGGACTACACATTGCATTCACCAGCCAGTTACGTGCCGCCATTACAGGGGTGGGATCGTGGAGCACCTGTGGCTACACTGAGGCGTGGCACTCCGTAGCCATCTGAGCACGTAGAGCTCTGAAAGTTCACCTCTATTCCTAGTGCAAGTGGATAATTACTGTAAGAAAATCTGTGGGGATCCCTAAACACTAGTTTTTTCCATAATGTTGGTCTGTCCACGCTATCAAAAGTGGTTGAAAAATCGATAAAAGCACAGTACAATATTTGTGAATTTAACATAACATATTTATCAAGAACAGTCTGAAGAATGATGATGTTATCTAAGGTTGAGAGTTTTGAGCGGAAGCCAGCCTGTGTCATGGGAATCACATAATTCGAGAATGCCCAGTCTTTTACACGCTCAAAAATGCAAGCTGCAAAGATCTATCTGGTGGCATCAAGGAGGGCTATATGTCTATAGTTGTATGGATTCGATCTTGAGCCTTTTTTTGGAGAGGTACCACTATGCTCCGCCATCAAGATGTTGGTATTTTCCCAGACTCAAAACCGTGTTGGAAGAGTGGGGCTAGAAATTTACTCCAGTCATCAGTATTTGTTTGTAGGACTTTTAAAGGAATATTGTTCTGGCTCAAAGCTGCAGATGATCAAGCTGAGTTTATGAAAGCGGAGATCTGTATGGCCGAGATGTTTGACAAGCCCTGATCAAATGGACCTTCTGGACGGAACTCTGGCCGGGAGGAACCTGGTGGTGGGAATTAGATTTGTAAAGTCTGAGGATGTGCTTTTCCCACTCGGATGATGATACTGGTGTTGCTTGAGCAGTTTTCCTTATCCCCACTTGTGCGGCAATTATATTCCAGAATTTCTTATTGTTTCTATGTTTTACTGCGATTTGGATGTCAACCCAGATTCTATCTCTTTGCTCTTGTTTGTCTTTCTCTTTTATTAACATTCTTATTTCACCTTGTCTTGCAGCACAGAAAGATCGAAATAGTATTCTGGTCAGGTTATTTAAATGTCAAGAAAAATTATCTGTTTGTTTTCCTTTTTGATGGATTTTGTCGTTTTCTCATCTTGTTGTATTTGCCTGTAGGGAAAATAGTACGGAATGTATTGTGTCTTTGTATCTGGATATGGGGTCACCTACTCCTTTGGTAGAGGCTGGCAGAGGAAGAGAGATTGTGGAGTTAATTGTATTGATTACTTTGCTGTTCCAGTGAATCCTTCCTGTTTTTTGGTGTATAACTGCCCGGTTTTCTAAGGTGCGTAAGGACCATGGCGATGTGGACTGTGTGAAAATATCAATTCCTAAGGTTAAATATGCATGATCAATTTTGTGTGTGTACTGAATTAATAATAATTGGACTTTCGTGAACAAATCTAAACTACAGATTAGATCATCTAGAATAGCAGGATTAAAGGAGCCCAATCGAGTGTATGCAGTTAGTATATCTCCATTTATCCTCCTGTTTAAGATAACACCATTGATTGCCCCGATGAGTGACAGAAGCAGTTTCCCTCGTTTACCTGCTCTTATCTTATCAGGGAAAACAGGGGTTGGAATTGAACATGCTATTTCTTGAGGAGACTTCCCCCTGACATTTAACTTCTATACTGGAAGTGCAGCAAATGTGACAAGATAAGCATAGAATTTAAAGGCATCTTAATTTATTACAGTACTTTTGGTGGCCCACCAGTGAGTCACGACCCACAGTTTGGGAAGCACTGACTTTTTGGAATAAGACAACTAGTAGTGACTTCTCGTTTGCAATCTCTTCCCTTAGAGGATTGTTGCATTAAACCCATTCCATCAGAAATTTCTCATGAATTGAACTCTTGTGTCTCAGTGCCAGGAAGTAGCCCCATTGTAATCCTTCCCAGTAAAGAACTTTCGTTAGGAACAGGGGGCCATATTATGAAGACTGGGCGATACAATTATCGCCACTTTATCTGCAGGAAACTGCCGCTAAAGTGGTGATAATGGGCTTGATAATATGCTCTTGTGAATTCCCATAGAAACCCAGGTTAGACATCTAACCTGGGCTTCTATTTGAAATCTCTAGGGCATATTATCAAGCCCATTATCACCACTTTAGCAGCAGTTTCCTGACGATAAAGTGGCGATAATTTTATCGCCCAGTCTTGATAATATGCCCCTCGGTACTGATGTGACTCGTGAGGAGAAAAAACTCCAGCCGGTCATGACTCATGGAGCACCAAACACGTGGCATGGCTTTTACCGGACCATCATTGCCCTTTCTCCCAAGGAGGAAATAGTGTGAGGACTCCATGGCGTACTTTAGGGCCAAGCAGTTTTTATCTGTGGTGGTGCATAATAAATAATGGGGCAACAATATCCTACTGTGGTACAATGTATGAATTTCTTTGCTGGAGCAAACAATGGAAATATTACATAGTATAATGATAATTTGCATGTTTTAACTACACTTCTATAAACGCGCTTAACGGGTTTCGATCTACCTCCACACCCTTAAACAGTCCTGGTAATTTATTGGCTTTGTTATGAAGTGATAGCTGGATCAGAATTATAAAAACTCTACATTTTGGTAACAATTTATGGTGCAATTAGCTGTACGTGGAGTCCATTGTTCTTTTCATGTGAACTTTCTAAGTGTACTGATTGACTCTTAAGTGATGTGATGGTGAAAGCAGCTGAACGGAATTTGCCAGTCTTTTACACATGTTCTAGAAAGTACCTCGAATACAATGAGCTAATTGTGTTGGCAACTTACAATGATCCACTCTAGATTAGGGCATACTAATTAATGACCATTAAGGAAAATGTAATGTTTTTGTTTGCATTGCAGGGTGACTCGGGAGGGCCTATGGTGTGCAAGTTCGGAAGCACGTGGGTCCTGGCGGGAATCGTGAGCTGGGGCGAAGGCTGTGCCCGGCCTAACTATCCCGGTGTGTACACCCGCGTGAGTGTCTACGAGGACTGGATCAGGCAATACGTACCCGGAGTTGGCTCAGTAGTGATAAACGGCTCTTCCCAGCCAACCAACAGCACCGTGCCACCGCCCCAGACGACCGCCCAAAACATTTCCCAGCCGAGAGGTGAGTCTGCAATATAATGATGGACACTGCGGTGTCAGAGCTTATTGTTGAAACTTCACTGAACACGTTTGAAAGCAGTGAGTGGGCGAGGGACTGTTCTTGCACAGCGCACACTACAGAAGAGCCAAACCTCTAGGTACTTTGAGTAAATCACAGTGCAGGCTTTGTGCTCACACTGTCAGTGATAGCACACTGAGGCCTTGTGTCCGCCATACTAGTGTAAGCCTCCTCCTCCACCTACCTTGCACCTCAGCGCTTCAAGTAAAAAGAGGGAAGTTTAGAGTCCATCTTCTCAATCTTCGACCACTCTAGAATGATCACTCAGAGGAAAGTCAATTGCATTCCAAATGGTGCATTCGTTTTGGAGGATTATTGAAATGCTAAGGAGCAGGCTCATACTTGATGAAGTGAAGACTAAGAAATATTTTGAGAGCAAAAAAGAGTACAGCGTGATTGCTTTATGTAATAGCTCAACAGTTAACACTTTGTGCTACAGCATTAAACAGCTAGGAGTTGTTAATTACCACAGGTTCACTAAACTGAAAAACAATCAGATACAAAATGCATTGTTCCTTAGAATGTGGTTGCATGAAGTAACAGGAAATGGCAAGTCAACAGGCTTGGCTTTAACTGGAATGGCCTCTTCAATGATTGAGGAGTTTGTGTTTTTATGCAGTGGTAGTGTAGTATCAGTGGTCTAGAGCTTGAATGGGTGGATTCATCACTTTCAGTTATAAGACAGGCTCATTGTCTTCGAAAATGCTTGTTATTATATTGGCAGCTCCAAAATGCCACCCCATTAGCAAGGACATGAGTGTGCTCCCTGGGGCAGCTAGAACTATCCCATGTCTCTCATCCACAGAGGAATGCCCCATGGTGCCAGTTGCTGTAAGCAGGGTGGATGCCTCCTTCATTATGCCACTGCACCCTTAACGGAAAGAAGCTTTTAAGCAATCTTGATGAGGACTTGGCAGCCAGGATTGACATAGGCTGCACGCTTAATGGGGGTGGGGGGAGTCGGAGGTGGGGAGTTCACCCTGTCTGCAGCGATGTCATGAACTTTAAAGTGTTCTACAGTCTGTAATTTGTAAAGCCAAGTGAAGCTCCAGAGTTAGGGTTTCATCTGTCTCCAGAAGCAATCAAGAGCCTTGAGTGAGTGAGTGAGGAATGTTGGTGGACCGGTGTGGTGGGCAGAGTTCAGGCAGCTCCTCTGGAGGTAGAAGAGGGGATTCTAAATGGTGGCTCTTGTCCTTCTGCTGCATGTTCTATGAACAAGGCCACTGCACTGCCACTCTGCTACAGTGAGACCTTCTGCAATGTGGTTCACCTCTGCCTTTGTTCTGTAAACTCCTGCTCACAAATTCAGAGACAACATGTTTCTGTCTAATATGTGCCTCACCTACTCAATGCCTTAAGACCCTCACGGGTGAGTAGTCTCGCTTTATTAGGAACCTGATTGATTGATTGGCCAGCTGTGGTTATTAATTGGTTACCTACAAGTGACAAGAAGCTTTATACAGACACCATATGTACAAAGACTTACTATGAATGGCGATCATGGGGCAGCGTTCATTCAATACCTGTGGACGAAATACCTCAAATAGGAATAGGCTGTATTCTTTACTCATGCGCAGCAGGGCTGAGGAGAAGACAGTTAAAGTTCTTCATCTGTGGGGTAAGGAGGGGGCAGCTAGAGATGTTCACCTGTGGTTGGAAGGGCTGAGGAAGGGGCAGCCAGAACTCTTCACTAATATACAGAGCGGCTGAGGAAGGGAAAGCCGGAGCTCTTTGCCTGTAGAATGAAGAGCTGAGGAGAGGCCAGCTAGAGCTTTTCACCTGTGGATGGCAGGGCTTAGGAGGCAGCAGCCTGGACTCTTCACCCATACACAGAAGAGAGGAGGAAGGGGCAGCAAGAACTCTTCACCTGTGGATGGAAAGGCTAAGGAGGTGGTGTCCCGAACTCTTTGCCTGGGAATGGAAGGGTTATGGAGCGGAGCAGCCAGAACTCCTAGTGTGTGGATGGAATGGCTGAGGAAGGAACTGGAGGTGTAGTAGGGGGGCCATGGGCCCTAATGCAAAGAAGGGAAATGGCCGTCTCTACTAAGTAACAGCTAGAATTGGGGAGCAGTGGCACTCAGAACTCTGGGCCCTGGTGCTACTTCACCTGCTACACTATTGATAGCTATTCCCCCTAAAGGAAGATCTGGAATTCGCACTCTATGAACACGAGAAGAGACCTGATGCAGAGGCAGTCGGGATTCATCTTGAACAGAATGAAGATTTCTCATGTATTGCAGGTAAAGGGGCCTAGGGGTGGACATTAAACTAGTGCTGCAAGATGTTTCAACATTTTAGAAAGTCACTTTGCTCAAACTCACACCTGCTCAGTGCCAGAATACCCTCCAAAGGGATAGTGGCCTCCACAAATCTGCATAACACAGCATCACATAACAATATTGTAACACTTTTTATTTAAACTAGCAAACAGAAGCTAGCTGTTTTAAAGTAGAGGGCAGGATGTATTCTGCTGCTGAAAATTGCCAGACCGAAAAGTGCTGACTTTTGTGGGAAACCTGCACTTTCACACACAAATACCTGCAAGCAAACACAGAGGGACATACGTGGAGGCATGCTTAGAGGCACATATGTTTGCGCCAACACACATTGTAGTACCAAGTACCACAAACGGCTGCCCGCAAATGCACTTACTAGTGGGAGTAAAAACCAAGAAGTCTGCGAAGGGAACCCTGGTGAGTCTGCACATGAGACCTCACTGCTGAATCTGCTGGCGTAGAGCAATCATAGGCGCACTAGTAAGACTACAGGCCAAGTGCTGCTATGAGCCAAGTGAGACTGGTGGCCCAGTGCTGCCAAAGAAGCAGTTGTGAGACAGGGGTGAATGTTGCCATAGGAGCTCTCACGAGACTGCTGGCTGAGTCCTGCTATATGAGCTGTGGTAAGACTGTCTGTTGACCAAGAGCTGCCATGGCATCTCTAAGGAGATTACTAACCAGTGGCTTTCTCCATGTGCTTTGGTGAGACTGCTGGCTGAGGGAGGTCTTAGGAGCACAGAGGAGAGACTGTGCAGCAGAGTCTCTCTGTACTTGAGCACTCCCTGTGGAACTACTGATCAAGTGCAGTCATAGGAGCCCTGCTGAGTGATGCTCAGACTCCTTACCATGTGCTGCTATCTGTGAAATGAACAATTGATGGACAAAATGATGAACAGTGTCAAACATTCACCCCCAGTAGTGAAATCGAGGCCTAAATCCATTGTTTGTTTGCTCCCTATGACATTCCAGTTTAGACCCAGCCATATGCAAATCAGTCTTGACCCTGTTCCCCATGGAAACAGTCCAGCCCAGGTCCTTCCTGGACTGGAAACAAGCATCCTGGGGTGATACCCCCAAAACAGTCTCTGATACATAAGAGGGCTTGTCTCTTATGCTGTTGGATAGCAGATTGGGGTTTCATTGATTCCTGGGGAGCCCACACCCTTTGGGGCACTACATACTCCTACTATTACTGTATGTGTGACTTATCTGTCTGTCACAATATGTTCCTATGAACTTTACAAATATATGACGTGTGACTTGCCCTGAATACCTTGAGAAAACCAAGTCTGACCATAATGCCTTAATACTGATGTGCACTTGGGATATTGCTGGGCTCTGCATCCCAAACTGGAAGCTAAACATTGCTGCCCTGGAAGACCAAGTCTTTAAATCAGACTTGGGGGATGCAATCTCTAACTATTTTACAGAGAATGAGGGTAGGGCCTCCTCCCCCTAGTTCAGTAAGAGACTTTAGGCTGGTTATGTAGTGATATTGCATTGCCAAATTTGCAGAAGACAAGGTCCAATTACATGCTAAGACAACCCGACAGCAGGACCTCTTAACAGACCTTGAACTGCTGAGCAGTAACCCCACCCCCAAGACCGTCTGAGAATAGAGAGGGAAAAACTCCTTACATTGATAGATGGCTCAGCATGCATGTTTACCTTGCCTGCATCATCAAGGCTCATGATGAATGTGACAAGTCTGGGAGTTTATTGGCTTGGCAGGCCCACCCTGACACACAAAGTTTCCAGATCCTCCAGAGTCATGATTCCAACAACTGTTTAGTGTATACACAGACTGATAATAATGAGATTTGTTTAGCTTTACTATATCTAACTCTAAGCTCCGCATGGAAATCCCCACACTCATGCCCTTCATGAGCAATTAACTGCTTGGACGAATAGCCTACCTGCTGCAGTGGTGACTTCCCTGGGAGGAAAGGTAATGTTCCAAGAAGTGAAGGGGCCATTAAGGTATTGGTGAGGGGTTAGATACCTAGAACAGATGGTCTGCCCATCAAATTCTACTTGACCTACATTGATGTACTGGCCCCTATCGTTATCCAGATTCCTAAATGCACCTAAGACCTTTGGCTGTCTCCCTTCAACATTACAGTAGGCCTTACGTGTTCCTCTTTCGAAGAAGGATAAGGGCGGTGATTGAGTAATCTGCTATAGACCTCTTTCAATTCTTGATATAGATTATAAGGTACTGAATGAAATCTTAGTTAATAGATTACTCCTCCATCTAGGTTGCTTCGTTCATGAGGATCAATCCGACTTTATACCTGAACTCAGCACAGTGCCTGGTATACAACAGCTAGTTCACTTACTGCATATTTCACTCATTGACTACCCGAAGGCCCTTGCGCTGGAGAAGGCCTTTGATTCTTTGAGTTGGGAAATTCTATATGTCACGATGGGCAGTATGGTGCTACGAAGTGGATTATTTAACTGGACGCACCTGCTATACACAGCCCCGCATGCTTGTGTAAATACTGGTGCTGTCATCTCGGTACTTCAGTACTAGGCTAGATAGAGAGGAGCACAAGACAGGTTTGCCATCTCTCACCTCTACTTTTTGCCATGGCTATGGAGCCACTGGCTCTCATGCTGTGGGACAAACACTTTTGAACACTTCAGATAGATAAATGGCCCACCCCTGTACATCTCGCTTTATGCAGATTACCTCCTAACCTACCTGCCCGTTGAGTGCATAGATATGGAGGGGGCTATTAGCGTGTCTCTGTGTGAGCTCGGACGAATCCAATGCTTTCCCCCCTATGATGTGGCAGGTACACCTGAAATAGGTCGTACTCTTGGCTGAGAACCGTTTAAGTTCCAATACCTTAGAATTAATGTCGATTTCAAATCTTTATTTCGATCTTAAAAGATCATAAAAGATATACACAAAATAGAATAATCATAAAAATGCATATTAAAAACCCAATAAGAACAGTATATGGATATACTTAATACAATACAAGTCTGAAAAATGGGTTAGCCCAAGTGCAAGGGAAGTAGAAGAGGTGTTCACAGTGTTGTGGTGCCCTTGATTATTCGAGCACGTGCCAGCCACATTGCAGTCAGAAATGTTGCCGTAGCAAACACTGTTGGCGGAGATAGATCCAACTTTATTACTCTATAGGCCGGAGCATATGTTCTGAAGCCCAAGTTTTTTAAATGAGGGACCAACCAATGTCTCCTATTTCTGGTATAGGCTCCACAGAACAGGACCACGTGCAAGTCATTCTCCGATTTGTAAGCACATGCCGTGCACACCCCTGTCTCCAATCCACGTGCCCAAGCCTTTTTGAAGGACCTTAGAGGGAGAGACCCATACCTTCATTGCAGAAAGATATTTCTTGTAAGCACCGGTGTCATGCCATCCAAGACACATTCATGGCTGTACGAGTCTTTGATTTTAATGAAGAGATCTGTTAAGGACCCCTCCCGAGTGGTATCCAGTGTTTTTTGAAGCATGTGATTGTAGAACAGAGTAGACAGTGCTTTTCTGGACATCCTCGTGCACGCACTTTCAGGATCCGACCATAAGTCAGGCACCCCAAGAGTCTCACACATTCTCCTTATATACTTTAGCCAAGGAATTTTGGTGGCATTGGGTAACATGAGAAATTCCTGCAGCTCCGATCTGTAGTTGGCAAGATCCTAGCTGCTCCAGAGGCGGCGCCAGTAGATCAGAGGTTTGAGGCCCAGTTCTTCCGTAATAGGTCTCAAAGCCAGGTCTAGTCTCAATGGGAGAAGTGGAGTACTTGGGGGGGAGGGCAACCAGTTGTCTAATAAATTTGTTTTCTATACTTTGGATGGTGTGTGTCGAAGTGTGGCCCCACAGCTCACGTCCATAGATGATTCCTCCCCGAGCCTGGGCTTTATAGATGTGAATGGCAGGTGCCAGCGGGCGGACTGGGGATTTACTAGCGATTCTCGTGATACCCCCCGCCCTCTGCGATAGTTTCATGCTAGCTTTTGTTATGTGGGCCGACCATGTTAAATTCTGGTTTAGGGTTATCCCAAGGTATTCTATTGTATGTACCCTTTCCAAACATCCTGTGCCCAGGCGAGGGTTTGGGCGATTGTTGGCCTTTGGGTTGAGAATCATGAATTTAGTCTTTGCAGGGTTGATTTCGAGCCCCCTTTCATTGCAAAAACCTAGAAATCCGTCCAGCACCTGCTGTAGCCCCATTGGTGATTTGGACAGCAGCAGGGTGTCATCCGCAAACATGATTGCGGGCACCCTGCTGCTGTTCAATTTTGGTGCATCGATGTTACTAATCCTCCTCAGGTGTTCTATCACCCCGTTCACGAAGAGGCAAAACAGGGTCGGGGCTAGCACACAAACCTGCCTCACCCCTCTGCGAACGGGGAACCTGTCAGTCAGCTTGCCACCTTTCCCGCACCTAACTCGTGCATAATTATCTTTGTGGAGTCTGATCAGGATTTCAAGGATGTCTCCCGGGATGCCCAACTCGGCCATTACCTCCCACAGTTTTACCCTTGGAACCAGATCGAATGCGGCACGAAGGTCCACAAAGACCGCGTACAAAGTGCCGCCCTCGATCAATGCTGTCTTCCAGTAGATGATATTTAGTCGAAATAATTGATCGACTGTGGAGACTCCTCTTCTAAATCCTGCTTGGAGTGGACTGAGGGTGTCTGTCTCGTCCAACCAGGTCTGTAGCCTATTAAGTATTAACCTGCCAAATAACTTCTGTGATACATCAATGAGACTTATTGGGCGATAGTTGGCTGGAAGCAAGGGAGATCCCTTTTTGAATATCGGGACCACCTCCGCCCCCAGCCAAGTATCAGGTAATTCCATCCCCTCAAGGACTGCATTGAATATCAACAGAAGGTAGGGGGCCCAGATACCTGGTTCCTGTTTAAATAAATCTCCCGGCACCCCATCCAGCCCCGGTGCCTTACCAGAGGATAACCCTGCAATCGCCGCCCTTACCTCTTTTTCAGTGAAAAGCTCCGGAGCCTGGTTACTTTGAGGGATTTGGGGTAGGGATTCCAAGGATTCAGCCGCCGGAGCGTACAGGGACTGATAGTGGTTTTGCCACACGCTCGGGGCAATGTTTGGTTCGATTGCCGACGGGAGGTTTTCGGAACCGTGGTTGACCACACGCCAAAATTTACGGGAGTCCCTGGTTGCTAGTGACTCAGAGAGCTTCTCCCAGTGTTGGAGATCCCATTCCACCTTGGCATTTGCCACGAGTGTCTTATACGCCCGCCTTCTGGCACGAATCTCCTCCCGCGTTCCTCCCGCTTTAATTGTAAGTACAAGGTCACGTTTGGAGTTTCGGCATGTGGTGTTAAACCAGGTGTCTTTATATATTCCCCTGGTCCTGGAGGGTCCACTACTAAACAGATCCACCTCTAGGGTTTTAATTAGGTGTTCGTGTATACTCCGGAGCTGGTCTCTGTTTTCCTGGATACTCGATGGCCCCCACGAGGCAAATGCCTCTTCCAGAATCGGTGTAATCCTGGCATAGAGGATCGCTATCTTGTCATCCCTGGCGGACAGCTTCTCCCATCTTATTCTCTTTCTATTGTTTTCTAGGAGATGTCCTGCCGTGACCCTTTGGTCGTCCTGTACCCTGTCCTCGGTGCGAGGGATGACATATTCCAGTTCCAGGGCATTATGGTCGGTGTCTTCTCTGACTATCACTCTAAAGTCTATAACCTGTTTCCAGGCAGATAGCTGTACCAGGAGATAGTCTAGTCTTGATTCTCTCCCTGTTTTGTTATATGTACATTTACTCGGGATGTCAGATTTGACGCTGCCATTGCAAGCCCTGAGGCCATGGGTGAGGGTAAGTGTATTTATCTGCACGGCTAATGGTGTCCATGCTCTCGGCGGGGGGCCTCTGAGGGAGGAACCTGCCAACTTGAATCCTCCTCTAGGGAGGGTCCATCAAGTAGGCCCAGTAGTGGCTCGAAATGCAAATTTAAATCCCTCCCGCCACGTAGGGCGTACCCCCAGGAATAACATCCAGGAAGGACGACAGTTCTTCTATGGTCTTCGATACACTAGATATAGGGAGTGGTCTTGAATAAACATTTATTATGAGTAGTTTAAGCGATCTGGGCCATTCCAAAAGGACAGCCAGTATGTCTTCTGAGTCCACATCTTGGTGTGTGGCTAGACAACCCAAATGGGATGCCACCCAGATTGCGAGTCCTCCTGATGGACGACCCCTCCCTCCCCATTTTGCCGGTATCGCAAATATCTCAAAGCCCCGAAAAGTGTGCTCCTCCCTTGCCCAGGTCTCTTGAAACAGGCATACACTTTTGGAATCAATTAGGGCAGCCCACGATTGGGAGTCTATTTTGTTGGCCAGTCCGGCTACATTCCATGACAGCAGATTTAGAGTATGGTACTCTCTTATTTGGGTGGCATGCTGACTGCTCTCCAGTGTACCTGGATTTATCAATAAGTTATTATGGTATTTTGGGGATACCCCCCGTGTGGGCCCTTGGCCCCTATGGTCATCAAGTGATTCGGGTGCCATTACTACTCTATGTTGGGGATCTCCTAGCTTTGTGTGGGCGGCGTGCACTTTCTCTTGGTTAGTGTTGCGTACTATAGCAGGCAACTTGTCCCCGCCGCCCTCTGTAGTATTTAATGTAACTTGCCCATAGAAATGTGCCCTGCCTTTGGACTCGAACTGTCAATCCACCATTTCGAGGCAATCATACCGATTGAAAGTTGGGAGATAAGGGGGCTGGTAATATCTAGGGGGCCAGGGTGCTCCTTGCTCTTGTCCACCCCTTCCCAACCCCCTCCTGGTGACAGTTTCCCAACCCTCAGCCTCGTCATGTATCATAGCATGCCCTGATGCCATTCGCCTCTGATGGTATGGGTCCCTCCTCCCTCCTTGATTGTACTCCCAATTCCCCAATGAATCCTGGGGGCATCCCCATCTCTGATCATTAGCTATATGGGTGTTTGATGGATAAAAGAATGAGAGAGGGAGCGACTGGATATTATTCCCCTCATCATCCGGAAACCAACCACAGATATAGGAAACTGTTCCTGGCTCTTTAAAACTGACCAGTATGCAGTCGCCACTGATTGTTTTGGGCCTCTTCCCCACCCAGGAGACTCTTCTCACCATACGAATGTCGCTACTCATGCCTCTAGGGAGCGGCCTGAATGTAGATAGCTAGTTTATGACCTTATTTTTTAGCGAGGCCCCTGTTTCAATGGCTGCTGGTTTTAGTTCCAGTACCCCAGCCAGAATTACAGTGTATGTGGCTACCTCTGGTGGTAGATTCCCAGTTTTTTGTAGTTTCTGTGATGTGATATTTGGGTGTTGGGAATTAGTTTGTAAAAGGTTAGGAAGTGGAGTGGCTGTTGGCTGTGAATGTACTACATCAGTGGATGTTGCTAATGACTGTGGGCATGGGGGAGGATTACTTGTTTTTGCACTAGCCGCCTGCTGGGTAGTGGATTTTTGCTTGGGATTTGGATTCAAGAATTTAGCGGTTTCTGTCCCCTTTTTCTTAATCAGGGTCTGAGGCTCCGGACCCTTCTTAGTCTTTGGATCTGCGCTTACTGTGGGACCGTTCTTCTCGGCTTTCCAACTGTCCACAAACTGGGTCATGGATTTCTCAATGTTGGTGAGCCTTGCTTCTATCCTGATCAGGCGAGCTTCTATGGGGCTAAGCAGGGACCTGAGCAGGGTACTTTTATCTGCGATTGTAATATCCTCTCCAACTGACTCCAGGGTGTCATCCGTTATGTGGGGTGGAGGTTCAGTGGAAGCGTTAACAGATGGAGCAGGCTCTGTTCTATCTGGTATAGAGGTCCCCACTCTAGTGTTATCAGGGCTACCCTTATCTTGTGTGGTACCTAGTCTCGGTGTTTTGGCCTTCCTCTCTTTGTTGCATGGTCCCCCATCTTCCTTTTTCGTATAGCCCCTTCCCTTGTTCCCCTATTTCTACTTGGTAAGTCTACTGTGTCG
Organism: Lissotriton vulgaris; assembly: GCF_964263255.1. Classification (NCBI taxonomy): domain Eukaryota; kingdom Metazoa; phylum Chordata; class Amphibia; order Caudata; family Salamandridae; genus Lissotriton; species Lissotriton vulgaris. Next base: position 1,315,125,180 of record NC_141695.1, read on the forward strand.
AGGGTATGCAATGCCAACCGGGCTTCCTCCCTGAGTAAGTTTGGGGGTTGTGGGGGGGGTTCCTCCCTGATTAAATTCGGGGGTTGTGCTATTTGGGTCAGTGGGAGGTTCAGTAGGCTCATGTCTTCCAGGTCACTTAAGGTTTCCTCGGAGAGGTCCAGGTTGGCGGGTAACTGGTCACCCCCACACGCCCCGGCTAGTGATCCATTTGCATCCAACCTTCCCTCAGGGGTCTTAGCTAACGCTAATATGCCCATGGATGATCTCCTGACCCACTCAATTTCCTGGGAAATGCGTCTTTCTAGGACTGTGATGTCATCGATCAAGAGAGATCCTGCCTTAAGAAAGTAATTGTCAATTTTACCTTGGGCGGATCCAGCCGCGACGGGTCCAACCGCAGCCAAGGTTGTTTTGCTCCTGGTCTCCATGTTGCTCATTGTAGAGCGGCTATTTGACGACTTGGATAAGTCCTGGTGCCAATACGTGAGCCAAGAAAATGGGCATAAAGAGGGGCGGCACGGTCCGGTCTCTGCCGTCCACGAACGGCCTAAAAACAGCCCGCTCTTTGCCCGGTCTTAGCCCGGCGACCGCCCGCGCGCGTCCCGCGATGCGCGTCTATGGGCGTAGTTCTATAGCTGCTGGCCTTGGGAGGCGTGGCCAGCCGGGAAGAGTCTCCAGGTGCGGTGTGTCAGCAGCCGCTTCAAATCCTGGGACTCGCAGTCCCGCTGCTGCGCCGGTGAGGATGTCTCCGCCTTTCTGGACCCCACAGCCTCCTTCCACAGATGGGGGACAACACAGGAATGTTCTGCCTCCTTGCAACTCCTTGCAACTACGAGCGGCACCCGCAGAATTAATGTGTGCCACAGCAATACAGAATTGTTTGAGGGCATCATTAGAACGACGCTTGCTTTTTTTGCACCAATACATACGTTCGTGGCTATTCGCCCGGCTGCCTGTGATGGGTAGGGTCGCATTATCAAACATTTTTCTGACATGTTTTCTTCACTATTTTGGCACCCTCCCAATTAGTCTCTCCAAGGCCCTCTGAATAGCATGTTACCCATCGTATTTGGGGGATGGAGGGGGTGGAATGTCGCCAGATTGCTCTGATCAAGCTACAGCTCCCCACTACGTTTTGTTTCGTTTGGCACTCCACATACCTGCCTTTGCACAATCATGCTCCTGTACCAACAAAACACTTTTCTCTCCTTCAACACCTACTGATCTCACCAACTTCACATTACACTTACCAGCTGGGAACTGCAGCCTACTAACAATCTGGTAACCCCCTTGTGTTTGACACTTCCCTTCTCATGCTCTGAGCTGGTGTTTCCGTTCTTTGATCCTGCAAGGCACCAACTCATTTTTTGTTACTCTGATGCCCTCCCTTGGAAGTAATGTCTTCTGACCACCAATGCCATTCTCCTGACATACCATCCACTCCTCTCTCAGCAACTGCACTTTCTTCCAACTCCTCTACATATTTATTCCCATAATCCAAAATTTCCTCTTCCTCAAAAAACTCTCTAACACTGCCACTGCTCTGCTTGTGGATGGCGGCTGGGCATCCCCCCACACTGCCATCACCAAACTATGTACGCCACAGTGATAGACCTTCATCCAGGGAGTCTGTACTAATTGTTCCCGGCAGCTCCCTAGTTATGTCCATCTCTGTCCCCGGGCCAGCCACACAGTATTGTGCTCTCACTTCTGGCTGGTGCAACTGAGGCGAGCTGAACTGTCCCGGTTTAATGCTGCTCGAAGACTTGTGCTGGGCAATACCTGTTCAATTCCTTTACTTTACTTGCCTATTACACCTCTAGGTTCCACTATCGCAGGTAAAACACTATTATCTGGTACCCATACCCATCAAACTTGCCCTCCCTATTGCACTATCATCTTGCTTTCTTGTCTGAGAAATGCCTTTGCCTGTCATTGCCAACCTAAACTCCACAGACAAAGCCTCAAGGTCATTCTCCTCACCTTCCCCAGCATTTTCTTCCTCATTCATTTTCCCAGGCATTCTCCCCAGAGCCATGCCTCCTGTATCTTTTATTTTTTTAATTTGTTTTTACATAATGCAAAGTGACTCGCATTCATGAGGTAAAACATACACAAAAAGGAACATAATCAGGACCCACATCCCCTGTTCATGACATGAATATAGGAAAAGACACAGTTATACATTGACAATAACTGCACAACTGACTCATTACTCTGTGGAGCTCCGTTGTTCCACCTCAGTGTTATCAGTCCTACCAGGTTTGTCTGGTATTGCCAATAGATATGTAGTCAGGGGGCCCCATATATCCTTAGTTTGGATGGTCTCAGCAATACCTCCACATAACGTTCCAGCTGAGAACAGCAAAATATAATGTCCGACAACCAACCTTTCTTAGTGGGCTTAGCCCTGCCACCCCAGTGGAGTGCCACCCTACTCTTTGCCAGTAGGAGGTCCACTGAGGCAAATCACTGGCTAGTAAGTTGAAGGTCCTAAACCACCCCAATAAACTAATGATAGGGTTACATTCAGTACATTATAATACCATAGTCATAAGAGCCACAGTGACTTGAGACCAATACTGCACAATAAGGTGACAAGACCAAGCTGTGCAGAAACTCTGCATCCATAGCCCCACAACGCACACAATTTGCATCCGCTCTCAATCCAAGCTTGCAAAGTTTATTAGGGGTGTAGTACATTTGGTGCAGGAATTTGAAATGTATGATTCTCAGATTGCAGTTGGATGTAAGCATGTGTATTGCTTGAAACAATACTTTCTGCTCTTTCAATGGGGCGCACATGCACCGCATTCCAGTTATCTAGTGCTTTGTTGTTTGCCTGAGTGTAATCGGTCTGTGCTGCATTGTGCAGATTATTGATTAACAGGCACATGCATCAAGCGATTTGGGAATCGCAAACGGTGCAATCGCAAAATTCGGCCGTTTGCGATTCCCAAATCACTATTTGGGATGCATCAACTTAAAATTGAATAAATCGCTATTTTAGCGATTTTTTTCAAGTGCGATTACTTTTAAGGAATCGCAAATTTGCGATTCCTCAAAAGCAATGCATGAAACTAAAAAAAATTGTGAATTCGCAATTAGAGAGAAAAAATTACCATCAGGTTGGACCTCATGGTAATTTTGCGAAATGTTAGAAAAATGCAATTTTTTGCATTTTTTTTACTTTCATGTTGTGCACACACATGCCCTTAGGGCATGTGTGTGCACAACATATGTGCATTGTTTGATTTCAGGGGTGCAACAGGGTGTCCTTTGGACACCCCTGCACCCTTGAAATCGCAATCTCAATTTGCGATTAGCTAATTGCGAATCGCAAATTGAGATTCCCTTCCCATTCATTCCTATGGGCCTCTAGGCCCATAGGAATGAATGGGAAGGGAATCCTTAATTGCGATTCGCAAAATGCTAATCGCAATTAAGGAATTCTAAGAAATCGCAATTTATTTAGCGATTTCTTGATGCATAGGCGTTTGCAATTCCTTAATTGCGATTCCTTAAAAATCGCAATTAAGGAATCGCAAATGCCGAGTTTGATGCATGTACCTGTAAATGTCTACTTGTAGTGCCAGTGAGCAGTGCCTGCAATGCAGCAAGAGTAAGGGACTCATCAGGAAACTGCGGGTACAACTCACATAGGGCTGCTTGGAGGTGGTAATATATAAATGCCATTAACAGGGTATACTTTAGAGAGTTAGTAAGGTGCTCCAGTGTCACAAACTTACCATTCAGGTATATGTCCCCCATAGTGTTGAGACCCACCCTGGGATACTGAATTTGCAGGGTGGTATTTTAAGGGTAACGCTGACCCATATAGGAGGAGTTTCCCTGCCCTCCTTGCTAACCTCTGCCATTCCTCTGTCGTGGAGTGCAATGTGTAGATTTCTGTACTTGGCATTCCTTCCTAGTTATGTGGCAGAATGGTAGATAGTTGAGTTGGGTAGGCATCATCTTGTTCTATTGTGACATGCGGGATAAAGTTGCGTGCTGCATACCAATTGTATGCAAAATGTGCTTGTACACATAAATAGTATAAATGGAAGTCAGGCATGCTAAACACCCCACTAGCATACAGCAGTGTGAAAACATCCCAGCCAATTCTTAGTTGCCAGTCAACATAGGGAAATGTTCCTCCCACTTTCCAAACAGTTAAGTGCCACCTCAGATTTATGCAAAAATAAATTAATTGCAGAGACTGAGGAGAGGAGCACTGTGAAAAGGGGTCCACCAAATATAGGGCAAGCAACTAGTCATGTAACTAACTGACAGCTCGTAGAGGGAGAGATAGTCCTTGTACCGGCAGGAAGGATTACAACTGAACAGCCTTACTTGAGGACTTTCGAAGACTCTGAAGTAACATCATTTTGTTGCGGCTCTTGGAATCCAGGACTGTCCACCCCACATGAGGCAGAACGCTCCCGGGCGGCAAGAGGCACTGGCACTCCGCCCGTCGACACCGCTGACAGGAAATTAGAGGGAAGGGTACGATGGCGGCTCTAAGGAGACTGGGGCACGACGCACGCAGCTGACAAGAACGAGCACAATGACGCTCTAAGAAGCTGGTGTTTAGACAAAGGGTGAACTGTCGTCTCACAGGAGGCTGACGCGCCGTGGGCGTCTCCCTGAAATTCCCCCTCGAAGCAGCTGGGCATGATGTGCTACTGGGTTTTAGCAATGAACACGGAATTCTCCGGAGCAGAATCTCCTGACTGGAGAATCAACAACCACGCATAGGCTGACAGGTCACCGATGACCATCTGATAAGATCACTCAGATGACGGAGAACATGTTGCAGAGAAGGCTTCAACTTGCTTGAGAAAAGGAGGACTCCAATGCTTGTACTTTTGGATCGCAGACCCAGCACCAGCACAAGGGCACACCCAGTATCAGCACAAAGGGGGTTCCGTCAGTGCTCTCCCTACTGGGCGTCCAACACAAAGGAGTTTTAGATCAAACAGAATTTAGCTCACGTCTCCCCAATGCGATGGCAGTCTAACTCCACCGTAACTGCGCTTACCAAGCAAGTCCACAAGTAAGCTACATTACTGGAGTACTCTTCAAAAACTTGACGTCACTATTGAACACAATAGGCCAGAAGATGGAGAGAGCACTGAGAGGGTTGGTGACAGCAAGGCCCCCTGCACCGTCCTCGTCGCCAGAGTTATAAAGAAGATCCAGAAGCAGATGTAAGTAGAAGCAGTCTTTATTCAGTCACCAACTCTCCTCAACTGCCAGGGCTTAGCTAACAGTCTAAGGCAAGCTCTAGCGGAACATACCAATAGCGGAGGGGTGGACAAAGCGGGTCGTACCATGGGAAATACAAAAGACAAGATTACAACAGATATATTCACGAACAGATTTAAAATGTAGGCAGGACCACCATCTTGTCTGTTAGTGACAGCGGCAATGCGGACCACCTGGTTATCTTGTCCTCCAGCTTGGATACGGCTCTACCCTAGTTCACTTTGATCCCCTGATCAGTATCCCTGTGAACCCACGCTACAAAAAACTTAACCGGATCAGTTTCCCATATTATTGGGAATTTAATCCAGCACTGCTGAGTATGGGGCATGAGTGGAACTATGACTGGAGAGAGGTGCACTGGGGGGTCCCTCACATAAAGGACCATATTGTTTGCATAAAGGGAAATACTTATCGGAGGCAGTCGAAACTGCAGTGCTGAGTGACACGTCTTTGTCTAATAGTACACGCCAATGGTTTGAGTGTGATAAAGAATAGCAAAGGGGACAGCCCTGTTGCGCACCTGTCTATTGGGAACCCATCTGATGTTTGACCATTTACTCGCACCTGGGCTAACAAGTGAGGATATAGAAGGCAAATCAGCAGAGGAACCCCCCAGGTATGTTCATAGAGGGCATAAGGGCAAGCATACACTCCCAACAATACAATCAAAGGCCTTGGTGGTGTCCAGTAGGACAGCCCCCACCTGCAAGGAGGGTTACACTAGATGCAGCAAAATAAAGATACTATGCAAACTGTGTGTGGTGGACCAAGCAGAAATAAAACCAGATTAATCCAGTAGGACCAGATTAGAGATTAAGAGTTGGAGTTGTACAGCCAGGACTTTAGCTAGTATTTTTGTGTCAATGTTTATTAACAACAATGGCCGGTAAGATTCACACACTTTTCAGAGGTCTTGTGTGGTTTCAGTAGGGTCACAATTAAAGTGTCTGTAGTGAGGGAGGCAGCATTTGTTCCTGGTATGCCTCTTTGTACATAGCATGCAGATGTGGCGCAAGAAGTTCAGCATGTTCCTTATAAAATTCCTTGGTTGGGCCATCAAGCCACAGGGATTTTCCGTTGGGAAGGGCACGTATTACTTCCTTGATGTCTTCAAATGTAATAGGTTGCATGAGTGATTCCCTCTGACCCTGGGATAGCCACATTAGTGCCACATCCCCAAGATACACAGTTATTTCATTGAGCATGGCAGACCTACGAGTGCTGTAGAGATTGGTGTAGAAATATGTAATGATAGATAGCACAGAGCACACATTTTGGAGCCCATAGCTTTTAAACTAAGCTGCAACCAGGCCTTCCGACCTCCTCCTCAGGCACACGCCACTGGGTCTATACTGGGGTGGCGAATAGCTAAAGAACGATGATGGATTCAATCCAGATCTGTGACTGGGGGCGAGTTTCTGACAAGTTTCAGCGATCCATCCATCATCTCCTTGTGTTTGCTTTGATGGCAGGGTATGCCCAGGCTTGGGTACCTTGCTCATTTTGCCACTGGATTAAAACTAGCCTGCTTGGTGAGGGGTACTACCCCGAAACCAGTCCCAAGATGCTTGTTTCCGGTCTAGGGAAGACCTGGCTTGGCAGTTTGGGCTGGACTGTTCCCATGAGGAACAGGGTCAAGACTTATTTGCATATGGCTGGGTCTGCACTGGGGTGGCGAAGTGAGCTAAAGAACAATGATGGTTTTAACTCAGATCTGTGAATGGGGTTGAGTGTCTGAAAAGTTTCAGCGCTCTGTCCATCATCTCCTTGTGTTTGCTTTGTTGGCCTTTTGTAGTAGTCTCTGTACATGAAGGAATCCCCGGCAGGCCACCTGAACCGCCATCATGAAATTAAGGTAAAACGCAAACTGATTGCCTTGATAGTGTATGTCTTTTCTATCCTGCGCCATTCTGAGCACTGTATTATCTATCATGATATTTAACTGTTTTGCTATGATTGGTCGCGGATGCGCACCGGACGGCGGCCGCACCGTGAGAGAATAATGTGGTCTTTCCAATATCAGGAGTTGGGATAGATTTTCGGTGCCAAATATGGAGGTTAACATTGTTTCGACACATGTCTTCATTTTGCCTGTGATTGTTTGAATCAGCAGCCCAGTAATTTGTAGATTATTTTGGTGCAAGCGTGCTTCCAAGTCCTCTTTCTTTGCTTGGATCACTCCCAGGACCTTCTCCATTTTTAAATATTTTGTGCCGACAATTGTAATTCATCCTCTTCCTTAGATATCTGCTGCTCAGCTTTGGCGAGGCAGGAGGCCTGTTTGTCAAATTTTACAGATGTGATCCATTGGGTGCCGCCAATATGCACTAGCATTTCCAAACCCACAGTCTTGCCCACAAAACCCAGCTGTAGTGCCCAATGTCTCTGGTGAGAGTGGCTTGTGTGCAGTGCTGCAGTCACCTGTCGATCCTCTCCAGTAAATGGTGGATTGCCCATGCCCCACAGCTCCACATCAAGTGGATTGGTAAGGAGGCACTAAGATGTACAGGCAAGTGGCAGGTACCCTCAGAGTCTGGAGAGTGCAGCACAGTCCCTCCCTGCGCACTATAGTTCACACCTGTGGTGCCATAGGCAGTGAAGAAGGCATAATCTGTAAGAATGCCCGCCATAGCACCAGAATCATAGGGCATGCACAAAGTTGCTCCATCAACATGTCTCTGTGGTTAGATCCAGGGTTTTAGACTTTCAGCTTGTTGTAGCAGTGGGGCGCAGGGCCAGGCCTCTTCGATAGTAACTGCAAAATTATGCCCAGCGTGGCTCTACACACCCAGGGGTATTAGTCAGTGCCTGGCCCTGTCTCCGTTTGCATCCGCAAGTGCGTACAGAGCAACCATGCCCCCCTTGCCTTTCTATGCGCCCAGCAGCGACCTGCCCCCGCAGGACCTCATCCACAATGCTGCAATCTGGCAGGCGCATGTCACTCCTCACTGAGGATCTTTTGCACACATGGGGAGCCACCATGCAGGATGCAGTCTTATATTTAAGCCGCACATGGGCCTCTCAGCGTTTCATCAGACCAGCATTTGGGCACCGACAGCCAGTCTTGATGAGTCCCCGTACCGCAGGCAGCACCACTTCATTAGGCTACCAGAGATGTGCTCAATGTAGTCCCTGTAGGGCTGAGAGCTCTGCAGTCTTTGCCCCAGCATCACCTAGAAACACTCAGTCTCTCAAGCTAGCGGTCTCTAGATACACACAGAGCCGCAGCGCCATCGAGGCGTGAGGTTGTCAGCCCCCGTTAGATGTACTCTGTCTCAAGACACCACATGGCATGGCCTCCACCTCTCAGTGCGAGCATGGCCCATGCAGTCAGCAGACACGGGTTCTATTTTGTCCTGCAGTGCACTGTGGGGGCCACAAAAGGGTGCAATCGTGTTGTTTCTTGCTGCCAGGTTGTTTGGCAAGTAAGTTGGTGCGTGTAAGGTAGCGGGTGGCAGGGTAAATTACGGATTTCATCGCCGGGCCAACAGAGCGGTACAAAAGGGGGATCATCTTGCCATGGGCTCTCTGGAACCACTGCCTCCTGTATCTTAACCCTGCCCTCAGTTGACCTCCTATTCGTAGTCGATAAGGACGGCCTACCATCTCTAACTGGCAGAGCCATTGCTCTCTCTATCGAGGCTGTCGTAGCCCTTCTACCAGAGCACGTCATCGCAGTTGTTGCCGTGATGAATCTAGGGGAAGGCTTGACAGGCAAGCTTGGGCTATATGCTCCTTGCTGGTCACTCCTCCTCACCGCAGCCTTTTCTTACATGCAGCCACCTAGAATCGTTGCAGGTTTCACTCTATCGGACACACTTCCTGCCCCTTGGCCAGCCTCACCCTCGCACAGTGGCTTGCATGCAGCATCACAGCCTGAAGTCACTTCTGCTGCCCTACAGCCACGTCTTGCCAGATTATTATTATGGGTGCTGCAACTGCTTATAATGCAGCGTCCAGACCAGGTTAGGTCGTGCTCACTATTCTGCATACTGCCCTCCTCTTGTACATAGTGGGCACCCCGCATGGCCCTGTAATGGGCCCAGTGGGGAACTACCCTTCCTCAACAGCAGACCACAGCTAAATGGTCCACAATGCTTGCCGTGGTAGCCTCGCTCGCATAGTGCCAATATCGGCCACACTCACCAGCCCTCCCGCAGCAATATACACGTAACCTAAATAAGCAGACAAGGCAATTTTTGGGTGGGAAAAATTGCTGCAGGTTTATTAGCATACAAAATATGCCAACATGGTGGGTTATCTTACAGGCGATCCAAAGACAAGCCGCCCCTATCACCTGATGGGCCAACTTGAATTGTGGCCTTATCCAATCAGTGCTTAGCGGTTGTGGTGAGGGCGTAGCCCCTCCCACTTCCGGTGAACCATTGGTCCACCCTCTTACTCACTCCCCTCCTACGAGGGGTGGAGCGTTCAAGCGACCCCCGGTTGTACAGATTTTAAACCGCCCGTGGAACAGACGGGGAGCTCTCACACCCCAGGGACCTCCGCACAGACTTCCTGGGGATATTAGGCCTCAGCACCCTTTGTGCTACTGAAGAGGGTACCCCTGAGTACCTTTTCGCCTCTGGATTGCCCTGTAACTCCGCCACAGCCCTGGGTGTGGAGACCGTCGCAGCCAGGGCCCCCCACCAAGGCTGCCATTCCTACTTACATCCTGCTATTTCTAGGGCCTCTCCCCTATCCAGCAAGAACAGGTCCATGCTTATACTGGACACCCTGTGAATTTGGCGTGTTGCACCCTTGTCTAATGAAGCCAAATCGCGTCTACTCAGTGAATTTACGCATAGCGCAGATGAACCTCCGGCGCGCGGGCTCCATCGCCTACCCCGACCAAGCTCCATGCCACAGGAGCCAGGGGGTGATTTCATACCACTAAAGTTCACCTGTCCCCAACTGGTTGCTAGTTTGCATCTTGTGGTCATCGTGGTCTTCTTCTAGGGTGCATTACTTCGCCACATTGACCAGACAATTGAACAGTTCGTTTCGATTGATCCCTGGCGACCATAGTAATGGTGTCACAACAGGTTGGGGGGAATAAGTGTATTGTGCCCGTTATTAGACACTGCTCCCTGCTTGCTGAACCTTCGACCAGTCACAGATGCCCGGTCCCTGCCATCCACCTGTGACCCTTGATCCTTACACCAGCAATGGTGTCGGACTAAAAGATTCTGTGCCACGTGTTTCACTGTAGTCCCTTTGGTGGATCCGCTGCGACCCTTCTGCATCCCTGAAAATGCTGTGTCACGCACTACGGACATTTAATGCCCTTGCCCGTCCCTCAAAGACACCTGACAGCCTGATGCCCCCCACAGCTTCAGTGAGGGGTTTTGGGCCCAGCACACCCCAGTCTGCGTTTCCAACATCTATCTTCCTTAGAGGCTCCAGTTAGTATGAGTGGCTATCCCTGTCCTGGTAAGGCATGCTAATGGCCATCCTCCCTTGGTGACTATCCTGCCATGGGAATGTAACATTAAGCACAGGTGTCCCCGTGTACCTGCCGTGTAGGAGGGGGAACAACATGAACAAATACTTGCTCCTTATTGAGCAGTGGGCACGCCAAAGCAATCCTTCAATCATAGTAGCCAAAGTATGCTCTGACGCCATGTTCCCCTCAGCTTATTGCACCACAACCAACTAGTTAGCTGGCAGCTTCTGCAAATGCCTGGCTCCAGGGTGGGTGCTTTTGTCTGTCCTGGATGGTCTCGAGGATTCATCTCTTGGTGCATGCTTCCAACCCTTAACATTATCCAATTAGTTAAACAAGACCACTGCCTGGCCGCAAGCTTAGCTAAGCCCCTGCAGAAATCGCCTGCCTGTGCGCGCAGACCAAGATTCATCGCTCCCCACTCCATGACCATCTATCTAGCTTTCCAACATTGGCGTTATGCCTTCTATGGTGTTTAGCGACCCTTTGCTCCAGGGGAGAGCAGCCCTGTCTGAAGGAGATGTGTCCTGGAAGTACCATTGATATGAGTTCAAATGTCACTACTTTACAGTACTAGGTGTGTTTAATAAAACTAACAACAGGTCTAATAAATCACTCGAGCATACCCTGCGTACTTTAGGCTTGTTGGATTGAGGGGATCAAATGAAATATGCAAGATAACTACCTTGGCATACCATCCCTATAACACAAAGTTTACCTCTAAAGGCATGTCACTAATTGTCTCCATCATGCGTTTAAGGCTAGTTTGAGACCTGCTTAGACAACATCTGTCCTAGCAAACCGTGTAGAGTAACTATTCATGTTTGTTTCTTGACAAGTCGCCCCATTTGCCTGCCACTCGTTGGACCCACTGCAGCTTTTAACAATCCCCCTATACAAATGTATATACATGTTGCACAACTTGGGACACATGACTTCCTCACTACGTACTTCCAGGCATGTACATACTGCCTACGGTCTCCCCACCGTAGTACCTGAATAACCACTAAATAAATATTGTCTCAGGTAGAACAATTTCTAGTGCACCTAGCCAAGGGTCCTCCACTGCGTGTGACCACTGGTGTTGCATTTTAAGCTCTAGTTATTGCATGCCCACACCCGGACTCTTCAAGTAAAACCAGCCAAAACAAAGGCAGGTCCTCCTGCTAAGGCACAACCCTATATGGCCATAAACGCGCCAATGTGTGTCCAGTCTTCATCCCTCAACCCAATACTAATCAACATCTACATGGCCACCCTCACACAAGTAGCCCACCATCACAATTTAACAATATCTCCTACACCAACAACACCCAGCTCATCCTCTTCCTCACCAAAAAGCGACATACCACCAAAAGCAACCTCCATGACACAAAGAAGGACGTTACCAACTACATAAAGAGCAGCTCTTTAAACATGAACTTAAACAAAATGAAGGTACTCATCCTCAGACCCACACCAGGGAAACAATCACCCCACAAAGATTTCTATATTGTATGAGGAGCTGCGTGGTCCTCCGCCTACTGCCCTGGAGTCCACAACGCCCAGACCAGGTTGCTGCAGTGTCCTGGGGGGAAACAGCCATTACAACGCGGTCATAAACCACGCATGATCGTCACCACGAAGCCATTAGCATGCATTTTGGGCCATATTATCAACAAAACAAGATAGATTATCGCCGCTTTATCGCCACTTTCCTGCTGATAAAAGCAGGGATAATGTATCGCCTTTTGTTGATAATATGCCCCATAGTTTTACTATGCATGCTTTTACAAGTACTATCCATTTACCATGCATAATCTTGATAATGTCTTTGTGTTGACGAGCAGGCGTTGTAAGGGCTGTGACTTACGTCCTTCAAATTAGTTTTTAGGTATACGTGTGACCAAGTCTGATAACATCAGAGTTTAAGGACAAACACCGTGGTGTCTGTGCCTCGAAATCTCGTCGATCACAAAGAAAATAGGAAGACGATAAAATGAAAATAAAAGATATAATAAAAACAACTGTGAAAAACTACTAAAATGGCGATGGACGGAGTACGTAATCAATGTTTGGCACCTTGGCACTATCTTCCAAATAAATAAATAAAAATATGATTATCAATATATTACAAAAGTACAGCAGCGGATAACACACACGACCCGGGATAAGAAAGCGACAAATTTACTACCTGAAATAAAGAAAGGTTTGTTTGTTGAACTTGAAGAAAAAGAAAAAAACGTGGGCTTCGAAACGAGGCTGCGCATACGTACAGAGTACAACTGCTACACAAAAAAGGAAAGTTTTACATACAATCATAGAAATGAAAGGGCATATTATCAACAAAAGGCAATACATTACCGCCGCTTTTATCGCCAGTAACTGCCGATAAAGTGGCGATAATGGGCTTGATAATAGCCCCTTGTAAACTCCCATAGCAGCCCAGGTTCTGGTATTAACATGGGCTGCTATGGCAATTCACAAGGGCATATTATAAAGACCATTATAGCCTCTTTATCGGCCGTCTCCTGCCGATAAAAGCGGCGATAATGTATCGCCTTTTGTTGATAATAGCCCCCATTATGCAAAATATTTGACCCCGTTATTTGCCCCCTGGGACCTAATGAATAAAACTGACTTCTAGGTTTTTCTCCACCTTTTCCACCGCGTACGAGTACTGGATGAGTACCCCACAATTATTTATTTAAAACATAAATAAAAATTGAGCCTAAAGATCCATGTACCACCCCCTGACCAACACTATAGGTTCAGAATGTTTCTACCCTGCCTCCTTTCCTTATTTCCCAACTTTGTTTTACTGTTTTCTTGTGACTCGGCTCTCGTGACAAATAAGATGGCTACCAACACTTTCTGGTTTGGTGTATTGACAGCCAATCAGCATCCAGCTCCTGCTCGTAATTGTACGGATTTCCATACGCCGCTATTTTTCTTTATAAAATAAAAAATAGAGCCTAAACATCCATGTACGACCCCCTGAGCAAGCCTAGAGGTTCAGAAAGTTTCTAGCCATTCCAAATAGAATGTTGTGGATTTCCTATGGAAACTAGGTCCTAACTATAACTACCTACTGGCGACCGCTAGTAGGTAATATATATTACCTACTGGCGGTCGCCAGTATGTAGTTATAGTTAGGACCTAGTTTCCATAGGAAATCCACAACATTCTATTTGGAATAACTTTGGCGCCGGTGGACGAATCTTCGTGAATTTCTCTAAGACAATGGCCTGCTTGGTTCAGCTCCTTCCCTGAAAGTTTGGAGGCAATTCGTCAAGTGGGGGCTGAGAAAAAAGTGGGGGTCCCAAAACTTGTTTTCCCCATGCAATTTTCCATAGGGACCTTTAGCCAGGGCTACAGCCCGAACGGCTGAACAGAATTACACCTAATTTGGCAGAGAGGTCGACTTTGGTTCGCAGATTGTGCTTTTTGTTAAATGGTGTAAATCCGTTCAGACAGAGTTCAGCACGCTTACGGAAGTCCGTTCAATTACGAGCGCGAGCTGCATGCTGGTTGGCTGTAAACTGTCTGTCAACATTCGAAACCAGGAAGTGTTGGTGGCCATCTTGTGCCTCGGTAGCACCGAGTCACAAGAAAACAGTAAAACAAAGTTGAAAAATAAGGGAAGGGGGCAGGCTAGAAACATTCTGAACCTATAGTCTTGGTCAGGGGGTGGTACATGGATATTTAGGCTCCATTTTTATTTTTTTTTAAATAAAAAATGGCGTGGTACTCGTGCAGTACTTGTATGCGGTGGAAAAGGTTAAAAAAAACTAGAAGTCCATTTTATTCATTCAGTCTCGTGGGGGCAAATTACGGGGGCAATTTTTTTGCATAATGGGGGCTTGTAAGGTGCTCCTCTGGTTTTATTTTGAAGTATACGGGGGGTTACGGTCCTACTCCCCGCAGTCTCGGGGAGCGGCACCCCTCGGGTGTTTTTAAAAAATATATATGTTTTGAGCTCTCTCTCTCCCCGTACATGTTGCCGGGAACGCCACCTTTCTAGGGCTGTAATATGTAAAATGACCTTCCAGCTCGGGTACCCGCATTGTCTGGGCTTTCTTATTAATGTTGGGAGGGTGGGCTTGATAATATGTCCTTGTTAATTCCCATAGAAGCCTATGTTCTGGTGTTAACATGGGCTTCTTTGGGAAATAACAAGGTCGTAGAATCAAGCTCATTATCGCCATTTTATCGGCAGTTTCCTGTCAATAAAACGGCAATAATTTTAACACTGGTCCTTGATAATATGCACCTAAGTTTACCTGTCAAAAAAAAGAGCAATGTGCCATATTATCAACAGAAGGCGATACATTATCGCCGCTTTTATCATCAGGAAACTGCAGATAAAGCGGCGATAATGGGCTTGATAATACGGCCTTGTTATTTCCCATAGAAGCCCATGTTAACACCAGAACAAAGGCTTCTATGGGAATTAACAAGGGCCTATTATCAAGCCCATTATCGCCGCTTTATCGGCAGTTTCCTGCCGATAAAAGCGGCGATAATGTATCACCTTTTGTTGATAATATGCCCCTTCATTTCTATGATAGAATGTAAAACTTTCCTTTTTTTTGTGTAGCAGTTGTACTCTGTACGTATGCGCAGCCTCGTTTCGAAGTCCACTTTTTTTTCTTTTTCTTCAAGTTCAGCATGCAAACCTTTCTTTATTTCAGGTAGTAAATTTGTCGCTTTCTTTTCCCGGGTCGTGTGTGTCATCCGCTGCTGTACTTTTTTAATATATTAATAATCCATTTTTTTCTATATTTATTTGAAAGGTAGTGCAGAGGCACCAAACGTTGATTACGTACTCGGTCCACCGCCATTTTAGTAGTTTTTCACCGTTATTTTTATTATATCTGTTACTTAGAACTCAGTAGTTTTCAATCCTAGTCTTGAATATCTTACTATAGTATTTCAATATTATCTTTATTGTGGACCGTCATACCCTTCCCCCACAAAATAAAGTCAGTTTTATTCATTCGGTCTCAGGGGGGCAAATTACGGGGGCAAATCTTTTGCATAATGGGGGCTTGTAAGGTGCCCCGAGCATTGGGGAACGGCACTCCTCTGGTTTTATTTTGAATTATGCGGGGGGTTACGGTCCTACTCCCCGCAGTGTCGGGGAGCGTCACCCTTCGGGTGTTTTTAGAAAAAAAATATGTTTTGAGCTCTCTCTCTCTCTCTCCCCGTAAACGTCGCCAGGAACGCCACCTTTCTATGGCAGTAATATGTAAAAGGATTTTCCAGCTCCGGGTACCTGCATTGTCTGGGTTTTTTTATTAATGTTGGGAGGGTGGGCTTGATAATACGTCATTGTTAATTCCCATAGAAGCCTATGTTCTGGTGTTAACATGGGCTTCTATGGGAAATAACAAGGCCGTATTATCAAGCTCATTATCGCCATTTTATCAGCAGTTTCCTGCCAATAAAACTGCGATAATTTTAACATCGGTCCTTGATAATATGCACCTAGGTTTACTGGTCAAAAAAAAGAGCAATGGGCCATATTATCAACAAAAGGCGATACGTTATCGCCGCTTTTATCGGCAGGAAACTGCAGATAAAGCAGCGATAATGGGCTTGATAATACGGCCTTGTTATTTCTCATAGAAACACATGTTAACACCAGAACATAGGCTTCTGTGTAAATTAACAAGGGCCTATTAGCAAGCCCACAATCGCCACTTTCTCCGCAGTTTCCTGCCGATAAAAGCGGCGATAATGTATTGCCTTTTGTTGATAATATGCCCCCTTTATTTCTATGATAGTATGTAACACTTTCCTTTTTTTGTGTAGCAGTTGTACTCTACGCCAGCGCAGCATTGTTTCGAAGCCCACGTTTTTTTCTTTTTCTTTAAGTTCAACAACGAAACCTTTCTTTATTTCTGGTAGTAAATTTGTCGCTTTCTTTTCCCAGGTTGTGTGTGTTATCCGCTGCTGTACTTTTGTAATTTATTAATAATCATATTTTTTCTATATTTATTTGAAAGGTAGTGCCGAGGCGCCAAATGTTGATTACGTACTCTGTCCACCGCCATTTTTTCACCGTTATTTTTATTATATCTGTTACTTAGAACTCGGTAGTTTTCAATCCTAGTCTTGAATATCTTACTATAGTATTTAAACATTATTTTTATTGTGGACCGTCATACCCCTCCACCACAAAATAATAGAAGTATGTAGTTTTTTAAAATTAACTTTTATTAAATCAATAAATGTAAACGAAACTGAATTATAACTATATTAGAAGCAACTAGAAAAATAACTATAACAGAAAACAATATTATAAACAAATTCTTAAATGGACTCCAAAAGATGTCCGATTGGTAAGCTCATGTTAGATGTCCTTCACATCTAACATGAGCTTCGATTGGAATTCCATAGAGCATTTTATCAAATCCATTATCGCCACTTTAGCTGCACTTTCCTGCCGATAAAGTGGCAATAATTTTGTCGCCCAGGCTTAATATTATGGCCCTCTCTCCTTTCACAAATAAAGGTAACACTACAGTTTTACGAGTGCAGTGTACCTGGTACATTTCACTTGTTATAGTGTCACGTTCAAGTGGTGTCTATATGGAAGTGCCTACTGCGTTACTGACGCCCGTTATGCCAACTTATTTCTAATGCATTGGTATGAAGGCTTTGTAGATCTAGGCCTCTGTGCTTACCGTTGTATAAACACTGTGGCCGAACACTTCAGCCAGTTGAATTCACAACTTATTTTCACTAATTCTTTTACACGTCCAAGCAGACAGCAGTGTCTATAAGAGAGAAAGAGAAATGATGTCACAGAGAGTGAGAGAGAGAAAGAGAGAGAAAACAACAATAAAACTGTGTCACAGAGTCTGGAGTTGATATTTTTTCTTGAAAAGTCAGACGTAGATTTATAAGCTCCTTGCGTCACTTTACCCATGTTAAAAATGACTCAAAAGTGGCGCAATAACGTTGTGGATCTGTTTGTCAGACTGTTGTAACGTATTTGATTTTACAGAGAAGCTGCTGTACACTACGCACTCTGGGCCATATTATCAATCTGGGCGACAAAATGATCGCCACTTTATTGGCAGGAAAGTGCCGCTAAAGTGGCGATAATGGGTTTGATAATATGCTCTATGGAATTCCAATCGAAGCTCATGTTAGATGTGAAGGACATCTAACATGAGCTTCGATTGGAATTCCATAGAGCATATTATCAAACCCATTATCGCCACTTTAGCTGCACTTTCCTGCCGATAAAGTGGCGATAATTTTGTCGCCAAGGCTTGATAATATGGCCCTCTCTCCTTTCACAAATAAAGGTAACACTATAGTTTTATGAGTGCAGTGTACCTGTAACATTTCACTTGTTATAGTGCTGTGTTCAAGTGGTGTCTATATGGAAGTGCCTACTGCGTTACTGACGCAAAAGTAGCATAACAGCATTGTAAATATGCCGATTTATTTCTAATGCATTGCTATGAAGGCATTGTATATGTAGGCTGCTGTGCTTACCTTGTATAAACAGTGCGGCCACCGGAGTTCACCACTCGACTTGAACTCTGCTTCTATACGTCAAAGTATATTCAATACGTTGCAGACAATTCCATTGCTGTTGCTCGATAGGTCGTGGTTGCTTCTGAAGGATGTTTGGTGAAGGAAACAAAAGGACATTTTGATTAGTCATCGTAAACTGAGTTGCGTAACTACTGTCAAAAGTGAATTTTAATGTGGGTTCTTAATATTCCGTAGTTAGACTGTTGCAGCTGCGCCACTTTTATCGGCAGGAAACTGCCAATAAAGCGGCGATAATGGGCTTGGTAGTATGCCCTTGTGAATTCCTAAAGCAGCCCAGGTTAACACAAGAACCTGGGGTGCTATGGGAATTCACAGGGGCATATTATCAAGCCCATTATCGTCGCTTTATCCGGTTTCCTGCCGATAAAACGGCGATAATTTGAACACCGGTCCTTGATAATATGTCTGTTTGTATTCTAAATATATTCCGGACATTTCAGTGATTATAAAAACGTTACTGCTATTGGGAAAAAAATAATAATATGTAAATTAATACATTATATAGGAGTGCGTTCGTCTAAAATATTAAGTCACATTTTTGTATGTAGTCAGCTACAACCCTTTGACTCCTTCTGATGCGTACTCAAGTGTCACTGCTAACCTTTTGTGGAAACGAGTTTCTTCATGATGTAGTCACGATCTTCAACAAAGAAGTCTCATACGTGTTGCGGAGTCTTGATACCTGTATGGCTCACGACATACTCGTGCTCCCATCATCATCATCATCGCAGGTTCTTCACCCACTCAGTGCTTCGGGCACCACTAAATCAGTGACCAAAGAGGCCACGCATGTGGTAGTGGGCCCTTTGTTTGGTGCTTTGGGAACAAATCTAAAATGGCGTACAACATGTGCGCTCCGTCTTTTTTATAGATAGGGTCACATGTGTAGTGACGGATGCGCTGAATGGGTGTGGTGTGGGTGTATACCAGCCATGAGAGAGTGTGTGTGTTGATCTGACAACTAGACCTGCAACTAAGAAATCACTACAATGGAAGTTTGGGCCTTGTACTTTTGTTGTGTTTTCCTGGTAGCGTAGGAGTGGCCTTCTTTTTTCTATGTGCCGTTACAGAGTCACCATGTATGTAACCTATTTTGTGACGCATTTTATTGTACAATGCATTTGAAAAACTAGTTGTGGTAGGGTGTTTTTTAAATTAAACTGTGTACTCTGGTTACGAGTTTGTTGAGTGTAGAAGTATATATATATTTTTTCTATTTTGTATTCTATCATAATTGTGCTGACTTTTCTGCTTTAGCGTGCAGTACTATATTATTTTATAAAATGTATAACGAACTGTTGAAATCATGTTTGAAATTAGAATGTAAGCATGTAAGCTGCTCTCTGTGAGGAATAGCAATGCCGGAGCCCGAATGATGCAGGGAGCCGGCTAGTACCGTAATGGATTTGAGGCTCTGCCTACGGTCTTGAACGTTATATTTGAGGCTTGGTGGATGGGGTGTCCGGTGATTGTAAAAAATGAGTGATGTATGTTATTTATTTTTTTTACGATATATTTATAGTGCGCGTACAGTGCGAATTTTGAAAGTTGTTCCATAGTTGTACGTAAGCAAGTAAAATGAATTAAAAATACATCTTTTGAAGATATTTATCAAGTTTATGTGTTTATATCTTTGTTGCTTGTAATGAGAGGTTTTTTCTTTATTGGTACTTATAAGTAAGTGCTTATGCATAGTCTAAATTTGTTGAGGAGCAGTGTTTTATACAGTGCTGAACTTTTGACCTCTGTTGACAGGTGACTTTTGCATGATCTGTTGGGGGTAGGGTGGAAAGTTTTGTCAGTTGGAAAGGTTTGGAATGTTAAATCAATAGAAATGTGTGTTTTATTTTGAATTAATGTGTGTAGGATTTTAATTGGTTATTTATATGTATGTATGTGTAAAATGAGAGGGAAAATGTTCCATTTGACGGTTCTGCTGCAAACACGGAACTGGAGAGATTCTGTACAAGAATATCCACTGTGTTAGTGGTATTCTTCTTAATCTACAAATCAATTTGAAAGGTGAGTTGATAAATTGTATGGGAGTGCGTGCGGTGCATCTTTGTATATTAAGGAATTATGAGGTATATCAAGACAGGTGATAATATTATTGCCGCTTTATGGGTAGAAAACCGCCGATAAAGCGGCGATAATGTTATCGCCTGTCTTGATAATATGCCCCTATATTTGTCCGTTGTTAAACCTTTTATAGTAGTAAATGTGTTTTGCTATAATGCATGCTGTTATGTTTTTTTGTTTAATATCAGTTTTGTGCATCTCTGTACATTAAGGGATTATGGGCCATATTATTAATAAAGGGCAATACATTATCGCCGCTTTTATCGGCAGGAAACTGCCGGTAAAGCAGTGATAATGGTCTTGATAATATATCCTTGTGAATTGCCATAGAAGCCTAGGTTAACACTAGAACCTGGGCTGCTATGGGAATTTACAAGGGCCTATTATCAAGCCCATTATCGCCACTTTAGCCTCAGTTTCCTGCCGATAAAAGCTGCGATAATGTATCGCCCTTTACTGATAATATGGCACTGACAGGCATATTATCAAGGACCAGAGTTAAAATTATCGACGTTTTATGGGCAGGAAACTGCCAATAAAACGGCAAAAATGGTCTTGATAATACGCCCTTGTTAATTCCCATAGAAGCCCATGTTCTGGTGTTAAAATGGGCTTCTATGGGAATTAACAAGGGCGTATTATCAAGCCCAGAGGCGGCCCGTGGAGGGAGTTGCGGTGGGACAGGCGGGGCGGGGGAGGGGCAGGGTGGGGGGTGATAAACAACAGAATCTGGATGATTGTAGGTAAGTAAACAATTAACTAAATAAAACGAATTTCGGGCCATATTATCAACAACATAAGGCGATACATTATCGCCAGTTTTGTCAGCAGGAAACTGCCGATAAAGCAGCGATAATGACCTTGATAATATGACCTTGTGAATTCCCATAGCAGCCCAGGTTAACATCAGAACCAGGGCTGCTATGGGAATTTACAAGGGCCTATTATCAAGCCCATTATCGTCGCTTTATCTGCAGTTTCTTGGCGATAAAAGCAGAGATAATGTATTGCCTTATGTTATTGATAATATGCCCCTTAGTTCCGTGCCCTGCATCACATTTTGCGATGCAGAGCGCTCTACGAAATTCGGGGCATATTATCAAGGACCGGTGTTAAAATTATCACTGTTTTATCGTATTCGTAGGGTATGCTGAGAATGATTAGCAGTAGAAACTATGGTGCGATCACTCTGTCACTGTCAAATCAGAGGACAGGGCGCGCTATGAGAATAGTTAGAAGTGGTCACTTATTGGAGATCCGATTCAGCTGTGTGGCTTATTGTGTGATGTTAGCAGGCATCGCTTACATGATTACGGTAACTGAGCGTGTGGTTTGCTATAAAAAAGTTGTGTTTACTCCTCTGCATGGGAAGCTGGATGTTTCCATCTGGCCGTTGATTCCGACCTTGAAAGAAGAGTCAATCAAATGAGCCGTATAAGAGCGCTATTGTCTTAAAAAGAGGTCGCTGTTATATCTGCTACAGAAACATTTGTCCTTCATGTAGCAAACACCCGCACAGAAGCGTATGGTTTATTAAATACAGACGTGCCCTGGAATTTTAGGGAGTTAATTTAAACTATCTTTAATGCGTCCTCGAGTAGGGGGTTAGCTTACTTTTTTTAAGTTATAAGCATTGGCCTTGTGACTTCTGTAGAAACTATGGGGGGTCATTAGGATGGCGGACGGCCCTGCGTCCGTCCGCCACCCCGAGGTTGAGGGACCGTCCACATGGGCAGCGGCGGTCCCTCCATGCAAATTAGGATGTGACTGCCACCCTGGAGGTCACATCCCGTAACTTTAACCTTGTCGCGGGTGCTGCTTGAAGCAGCACCTGCGACAAGGTTAAAAATGCATGTATTGCATTTACATGCACAAAGCGGCAGGCACCGCGCGGTGCCTGCCGCTTTGTTCATGTAAATGCTGGGGGGTACCATAGGTAACCCCCATGTTCACCCCCCACCCCTGATACCCTGGGGGCCCGCAACGGGCCCCCAAACACCAGTGACCACATGCTTTTCCACGGCAGAAAACCTGCTGTGGAAAAGCATGTTTCCACATGCATCCTAATATGGCTGGCAGTGTCTGATAGACACCGCCACCATATTAGAGCTTTTCCGCCGCGGAACCGTGGCGGAAAACCTGCGGACGGTCTTTCCGACCTCCCTGCTATCCTAATCTGGCGGGGGTCTTTTCAATCACCACAGCGGTGAATCCGCAACCTCCAGGCGGCGGTGGCTTCCGCCGGCCCGGAGGATGCGGATTCACTGCAATCCTAATCGGCCCCTTTATTTGGTGTCTTGTCAGTGTTTTTTCATTCGATTTTTTCCAGCATCTTTGGTGAATTGTGCTTAATGCTCACATTAGTTACAGGTGTGCTTGTATTAATTTGTTTAGTTAAATATGGATGCACATCTTGCAGCCAACGACAATATTTCTCGGTTGTTGCTGGTCCGCAACCGAATGCTTAGTTACTATGGAGCGCTGCCTCTTGCAACGTTGAGTGCAGCTTAAGGATTATCGTTTAGATTCTCCTTTTTCACATGCGTTCAACCTGTGTTTTATTGCCTTAGCTGTGATTTCGACTGGGCCTGGATTTGTGTCTCTGCAGTACGGTGTCTCCCAACGCAGATTATGACCAGCTGATGAGCCCCTTAGTGATTCATGACTTGCTCTGTTCTGGCAGCGGGATTATGGCCTAAGCAGCAACACATGGAATAATGGGACTTTGGAATGTTTTTGCAGCAGCGCATGACTTCTTGGCACGCAGTTACATTGAAGATGACCCGAGTTTCCCTCCAATGGTGATAGAGGCTCCGGTTGTTGAGGAACATGTATGTTCATTCTCACTATTGAAATTGGATGGCTGAAATGTTTTCAGATGAGAACAATGACTTCCTGTTGGAGGCTGTTGCTACATACGGTGCTTATACGCTGGTGGAATAAGACTGTTTGGTTTTTCTACCTATTCTTTATTATTTAGATACTGCTTTTTATCAAAGATCGAATAATTTTTTTTGAAAAATTTAACTTGATTCTGCTTTTTAGGCTTGGACAGTGCGTTCGTAATTTGCCAAAGTTTATATCATGTGCTTTGGTCAAGGAAATGTGTTGTGGGCTGAGCCTTGCACTCACACCGTGTTAAGTTAGCATGGGTTTATTAGAAGCTTAAACACCAATTTTGTTTTCCTGTTCTGCTTTACATACAACACGCACTTGCAAGATTGTTTAGAGAAGGGTGAGTATTTTGCTTCATATGAGAATAATTTGATATACTATGTTTGTAGCCTGCCTTGCTACTTCAGTGTGTATAGTGAGAGCATGAAACATCAAGGTTATGTTGGATACAGTGTGTGTTATTCACACTGATGTTTGCACGTTCGAGCCATAAGAGATAAGCAGCTGTGGCATCTCATATACTTGGGCATTTACTTATGAAGTGTGCAGGCATGATTACACACAGTTTGAGAACTTTCGTATCTTGACAGTTTGTGTAGAACTCAATGTGATCCACTACTGCTGAGTAACAGAGGTATGGGTCTGCCTATGTAGTCGTGTGAGATCTTCTGTAGTTATAAACTAACCTTCTAAGTAGGGAGGGTGAAATGTAGGTATATTTTAAATCTATTTCCCTTTTGCATTATA
This sequence comes from Lissotriton vulgaris, assembly GCF_964263255.1. Classification (NCBI taxonomy): domain Eukaryota; kingdom Metazoa; phylum Chordata; class Amphibia; order Caudata; family Salamandridae; genus Lissotriton; species Lissotriton vulgaris. Next base: position 1,315,149,172 of record NC_141695.1, read on the forward strand.
GGTTGCTTTCTCCCTTTGTATTTTATGGAATAGTAACAATGCTGACAACTTTGTTTCTGATAATATGTTTGCTTGTATTATGTAAGGTACTGGGCATGAGATTACGGTGTTAGAAATAAACATTTCAAAGTTGCAGGTGTGTTTATTAAGTGCTTGTTTTGGACTAGTGTAAGAATGTAATGAAAGAGTGCTCTTGTTATCTACCTTATCTGAGGTAACCTAAGTCGTATGTTGTGGGTTGAATATTAATTGGTGTTTTTGCTATAGGAGGAAGAACCATTGAGTCACTGATTGCTAGTCTGTTAGGGTGTTTGGGTACTAAGGTGGGGTTTGGACACCGTAATTCACTGAGGTCGTAAGTCTTTATGCACAGTTGTGTGTAGGAGCAGAATCACTGCAACAGTAGTTACAACAAAAAGGCTCGATAAAGGGCCTTTAGTTTGAATAAAAATATTAAATTGAAGAATAATTGATAAGTGCAGCCAAGAAAGGGAGCAAGTGTGCAAATTTCATAGTGCTTTCGGCCGGGGTAGTTGTATAATAAAAAGCGTTGATAAAGGGCCTGTACTTTGAATTTGAATTAAAGAAGAATGATTGATAACCCCAGCCAAGAAAGGGAGCAAGTAGGTGTGTGTATGTGTGAATGATGTGTTGATTGAGCAGAAGATGAATAAGGTGAAAAATGAGAAAGGCTGCAGACATGCAAACTTTGTACTTCTTTGTAAGGGAAGTGCTTTTTTCCCAATACAGTCTATACAATTCATTCATTGTGGCGGCCATCTTTCAATGATCAAAAAACCATTGTGAGTATCAGTGTCTTCATCTATAATCTATTATTGCACAATACATTTAGTGAAGTAGTGTGGCTCACTGGTTAGGGGCGGCAGACCCGAGAGCAGAGGACGGCCCGGGACCAGGGTTCGATTCCCGGCGCGGCAGGTTTCTGGACCAGGGTCAGCGGACTCGATAATTCTCTCGCCTCGGTGCCCACTCTGATCAGCGATCACACTCGGCAACTCTGGGCATTAGCTTGCCTCATCTTCACTAACGGCCCCACCAGACCGCCGGGGATGCCTGGTCTCACCCTGGAGATACCCATTAAGGGACCATCTCTCAGGGAAGCCAGGAAGGGTTTCGCAGCGGTCTAAGCGCCTTGGGACCCTACGGGTAAGTAGTGCGCTATATAAATGCCTATACATTTACATTTACATTTACGTCCTTCATTATACTGGGACTACATTTCATTACATTATTCTTTTACTTGACAATTACAATTTCGTTATTCTGATTTCATAACTCATGTTGTCTTATTGGCCTGATTTGTTGTGCCATTAATTAGCGTTCTGCCCATACTAATATTGCCCTGAATGGGCCTATACTGGTTATTATTTTGGGTAGAGCGCAGCATTGTGTTCATGACTTGCTCTGTTCTGGCAGCGGGATTATGGCCTAAGCAGCAACACATGGAATAATGGGACTTTGGAATGTTTTTGCAGCGGCGCATGACTTCTTGGCACGCAGTTACATTGAAGATGACCCGAGTTTTCCTCCAATGGTGATAGAGGCTCCGGTTGTTGAGGAACATATGGCTGAGATACCCGCCACCCCCTCTCAACACAATCCCCAAGGATGGGAAACCGGAAACGGTTCTGAACTTTTGGAAGGCGGGAGGGAGTGACCCTCCCGGCCGTATTTATTAAAATATGAAACAAAATCAAAAACATTAAAATAACAGTTTCAATTTATGTACAATTTCATTTCCACATTACGATGTTTGGCTAACCTTAACAGATCTCTAATACAAAGGTTCTCCTAGCCGAACTAACATCCTACAAAACATTTGACTTGAAATTGTACATCCTAACGTTAAGGGCCAACGGCAAGGTCGTAACCGGTGTCAGATCCCTAAACCAGAAATACCCCCCCTCACTTGTGAGGAGATCGACCGCACAGAGGCGTACCTCAAGTGCATCTACCAATTTCCCTTGGACTTGACGGGGGCCCCAATTAACTCGACGCCATTTAACCGTCGTCCGAGGACTCGTGTGAGGTGTCTAAAAGGTAGCGTAAACCCCCTCCCGAACCCCACACAACTTACCCCATCTGCCGTCGCAGATGTCCTGGCCCCGGGAAATTCCCCAGGAGGGCCCGTAGCCCCTCCTATCCAGGAAGGGGCCTTGACCACCTTTCCTTTCCTTCCGGCGGCCTATCCTTAGAAGGGACCGCCTCCCCGTTGAGGGGCCAATGGCCACCTCCCCCGAGCGCTCCCATCCGTAATGGGTGACGCACCCCCATAGGGATCTTCCAATTACTGCTCACCGATCATGACCTTACCGCCCGACCAAAATAAATACAACATTTAGCTAAATTACTAAATTGCAAAACAATCATAACTATTACAAGCATGATTACTGGTCAACACTAATGCAGAATTACTTTATTTGAAAAACATACTGAAAAATGACCATTCTTTATTGCATACTCAAAATATCACGACAATCATCACAACCTGTAAGAAATAGAGTTACCACATCAAAACTTTATTCAAAACAACTCGCTGTCCTCAGGGGCTGGTGGGTGGGTCAAAATTGGCTCTTCGTTCCGTCTCGAGCTCACGTGCAGCGGGGAGGTGCAGCTTCAGAGCACAGGAACAAGAGGATGCTTTCTTGGCTTGTTGCTCCTTTTATCCGTCTTCAGGGTGGGCGTAAACCCGCCCACGCCTGCCTCCGAGGGCGTGGCCAGCTGCGTCAGTGTCTAGGACAACCCACTCCAGGGCGGGAAAAAGGCGCGCCCCGGCTACGCCGCTTCGGGCATACCAGCCGAGACTCGCCTCCCGCCCAAGATGGCTTCCCTGGGGGATCGTGGTACTCCACCATACGTTCGGGGGGACCGAATGGTCGCCCCTTTCCATGTATGTTCATTCTCACTATTGAAATTGGATGGCTGAAATGTTTTCAGATGAGAACGATGACTTCCTGTTGGAGGCTGTTGCTACATACGGTGCTTATACGCTGGTGGAATAAGACTGTTTGGTTTTTCTACCTATTCTTTATTATTTAGTTACTGCTTTTTATCAAAGATCGAATAATTTTTTTTGAAAAATTTAACTTGATTCTGCTTTTTAGGCTTGGACAGTGCGTTCGTAATTTGCCAAAGTTTATATTATGTGCTTTGGTCAAGGAAATGTGTTGTGGGCTGAGCCTTGCACTCACACCGTGTTAAGTTAGCATGGGTTTATTAGAAGCTTAAACACCAATTTTGTTTTCCTGCTCTGCTTTACATACAACACGCACTTGCAAGATTGTTTAGAGAAGGGTGAGTATTTTGCTTCTTATGAGAATAATTTGATATACTATATTTGTAGCCTGCCTTGCTACTTCAGTGTGTATAGTGAGAGCATGAAACATCAAGGTTATGTTGGATACAGTGTGTGTTATTCACACTGATGTTCGCACGTTCGAGCCATAAGAGATAAGCAGCTGTGGCATCTCTTATACTTGCGCATTTACTGATGAAGTGTGCAGGCATGATTACACACAGTTTGAGAACTTTCGTATCTTGACAGTTTGTGTAGAACTCAATGTGATCCACTACTGCTGAGTAACAGAGGTATGGGTCTGCCTATGTAGTCGTGTGAGATCTTCTGTAGTTATAAACTAACCTTCTAAGTAGGGAGGGTGAAATGTAGGTATATTTTAAATCTATTTCCCTTTTGCATTATAGGTTGCTTTCTCCCTTTGTATTTTATGGAATAGTAACAATGCTGACAACTTTGTTTCTGATAATATGTTTGCTTGTATTATGTAAGGTACTGGGCATGAGATTACGGTGTTAGAAATAAACATTTCAAAGTTGCAGGTGTGTTTATTAAGTGCTTGTTTTGGACTAGTGTAAGAATGTAATGAAAGAGTGCTCTTGTTATCTACCTTATCTGAGGTAACCTAAGTCGTATGTTGTGGGTTGAATATTAATTGGTGTTTTTGCTATAGGAGGAAGAACCATTGAGTCACTGATTGCTAGTCTGTTAGGGTGTTTGGGTACTAAGGTGGGGTTTGGACACCGTAATTCACTGAGGTCGTAAGTCTTTATGCACAGTTGTGTGTAGGAGCAGAATCACTGCAACAGTAGTTACAACAAAAAGGCTCGATAAAGGGCCTTTAGTTTGAATCAAAATATTAAATTGAAGAATAATTGATAAGTGCAGCCAAGAAAGGGAGCAAGTGTGCAAATTTCATAGTGCTTTCGGCCGGGGTAGTTGTATAATAAAAAGCGTTGATAAAGGGCCTGTACTTTGAATTTGAATTAAAGAAGAATGATTGATAACCCCAGCCAAAAAAGGGAGCAAGTAGGTGTGTGTATGTGTGAATGATGTGTTGATTGAGCAGAAGATGAATAAAGTGAAAAATGAGAAAGGCTGCAGACATGCAAACTTTGTACTTCTTTGTAAGGGAAGTGCTTTTTTCCCAATACAGTCTATACAATTCATTCATTGTGGCGGCCATCTTTCAATGATCAAAATAACATTGTGAGTATCCGTGTCTTCATCTATAATCTATTATTGCACAATACATTTACGTCCTTCATTATACTGGGACTACATTTCATTACATTATTCTTTTACTTGACAATTACAATTTCGTTATTCTGATTTCATAACTCATGTTGTCTTATTGGCCTGATTTGTTGTGCCATTAATTAGTGTTCTGCCTATACTAATATTGCCCTGAATGGGCCTATACTGGTTATTATTTTGGGTAGAGCGCAGCATTGTGTTCATTCGGACTTAGGTGAGGGACAAAGGGGGTAACGTAGTTATCCTGAATCGGCGACAATATGAGGATGAAGCACTCTTGCAATTGGGGAGGAAGGATCATTATGCTGTCATTAAGAGAGTGAAATATATTGAGAGCATTTCGAATTTCAACAGCCTCATCATGAAATGGAGAGATGAGGGTATTCTGGACCAGAAAGATTGGCAAAATTTGAAATATAACTATCCCCAACTAGCAACGTTCTATCACTTGCCCGAAGTGCACAAAAGCAAAATCTGGCCACCAGGACGGCCAATTGTGTCAGCTAGGAACAGCCTGCTAGAGAATACCTCCACCTACATTGACACTTTTATTTCTCCATTAGTGAAGGACCTAAGCTCCTATTTGAGAGACACTTAAGACTACTTACGGATTATTCAAGGAGTGAGATGGGAAGAAGACATGATATTGATAACACTGGACATCACAAGCCTTTACACCTCGATTAAACACGAGGATGGACTCAGAGCTATGAAGTTTTTCCTGGAGAAAAGAGCTCTAAAATTAAAAGTTTGCAACATAATATTTTTTTGTTTGCAGGTCAGCTCTATCTGCAGCTCCAGGGTACCGCGATGTCCACGTGCTTCGCCCCCAGCTACGCAAATCTTTTCGTGGGCTGGTGGGAGAAGCACGTGGCCTGGGCGGGAGCCAATGAAAGGTGGATGAACAGAATTCCACTGTGGACCCGCTACAGTGATGACCTGTTCATCATGTGGCGTGGTCCACAGAGTGAGGCAGAAGCGTATATCAAATGCTTGAATGTAAGTCAGTTAAACCTCAGCTTCACAAGTAGGATCAGCAAAAAAGAAGTCCTCTATCTAGACTTAAGAGTCTATGTGGAGGACAATACCATCCAAACAGCCCTGTATCGTAAACCCACAGCAGGGAATACCATCCTGCATGCGGGGAGCTGCCACCCACGAAGTGTGGTCAACAATATCCCACTGGGAGAGTTCCTTCGAATGAAGCGGAACTGCTCCACAAACATGGAATATGAGAAAGCGAGAGGAGAATCAATTGAAAGGTTCAAACAAAGAGGATATTGTAAAGGGGTTTTAGACCAAGCTGAGGCGAAAAGTAATGCAGTGGGAAGGAATGAACTACTAATTGACAAACCTAAGACTGGAGACTCAAAACTGAGACTAATCACAAACTTCTCAGAGAAATCTTCAGAGATGTTTCAAATCCTTAAGAAAAATTGGAACATTCTAAAATCAGATAATGTCGTGGGCATAGTACTATCAGATTACCCACTAGTGATATATAGGAAAGGAAACTCTCTTAAAGATCATTTGGTCAAAAGCCATTATGAATGCAAAGAGAAAAGGAAGGCACCAGTTGTAGGATTCTACCCATGCATGAAGTGCAAGTCATGTAAGAATTCACATAAAGTCAAAGACTATCAAATACTAGGAAAAGCAAGCATGTATGAGTACCTATATAGGACTGTTATTGAATGACTAGATGTGTATGTAGATTGTAGAATTACTGAATAAGTTGTTCTAACTAGAATTGGTATTTCCATTTTTTTTGTACATTTTAGTTTCTATTTTTGAATGTGTGTATCAAGGGTTATATTACACTATTACGCTGAGAGGAGGTCTGTCACTCTTTCACAAGGAGGATGTCATCAGTGACGTCATGAGTGATGTCATTTGAGATGTCATCAGTGATGTCATAAGTGATGTCACTGACCATGTCATGAGTGATGTAATATGTGACGTGATCAGCAGTGCATTGCGGGCGCGCAAGTTATAGTTAGCTGAACTAACTATAACGGGGGAATTTCAATGGTTTTGTATGAGTGAAATGTCCAGCTAACTATAACATGTAAAACCTATGGTTTTTTCAGTGAATTTCTAAGGTTTTTTAAATGCTCATTCCTAACTATAACATGTGTGAAACGTGAAACCTATGGTTTTTTCAGTGAATATATACACACATATATATATATATATATATATATATATATATATATATATATATATATATATATATATATATATATATATTCACGGAAAAAACCATAGGTTATAGTCGATATATAGTTAGGAATTTGCATTTACAAAACCTTGAAAATTCAATGAAAAAACCATTGGTTTTAGGCCATATATAGTTAGGGATTTGCATTTAGAAAACCTTATTTTACTCGCATAAAACCATTGAAATTCCATATATAGTTAGATGCGCTAACTATATATCGCGCACCCGCAATCCACTGCTGATGATGTCACATATTACATCATTCATGACATGGTCAGTGACATCACTGATGACATCACTGATGACATCTCAAATGACATCACTGATGACATCTCAAATGACATCACCGATGACATCTCAAATGACATCACTGATGACATCACTGATTACAACATCCAGTGACTGTATGTTTCTGTAAAGTTAAAATATGTTTTACATATTGAAGAATGAGTGGATATATAAGTGTCTGGATGAAGGATTTACTAGGTGCATGACTGACTGATTGAGTCTCACTGAGTGCATGGGTTAGTGACTAAACTGTTTTAATTTGTGCATCATTATATCTGTTGTTCTACAAACTGCTGCATATGTTGATCAGTAGCTATATGAGTAACTGTATGGGTTATTGATTGGTTGTCCAAGTATTTGTATGGGAAACTGAGTGTGTGTGTATGGGTGGCTGGGAGGTGTGTGACTCTGTACATAGATGTGTGAGTAGTTGATTCACTATATGTATAGATTCAAAAGTGCATGTGGAAACAGCTGTATGGGCGGTTGACTGTGCATGAGTGTATTAGTGAGTGAATGGATATCTCAGTGCTACATGTCAAAGTAAGTACATATGTAAAACACAGTACATGTGAGAGTTGACATCTATAATTAACTGTGCATAAGAGCCATTGAATGTGTGAGTGGCTGTATGGATCATTGTGAACTTGTATCAGGGATTGTATAAGAGAGTAAAGTAAATATGTGTTAGTAGATGTTTGAATAAGTAAGGTGTGTATAACTGTATAGTTGAGAAAATGGAGGTGTGATTGATTTTTGGCATAACTGACTAGGTGTGTGAGTAACTCCATGGATGAGTGACAGTCTGTGACTGTCTGTTTATACTGATTGTATCTAAGGTTATATTAGAGTCTGAAGAGGTTCATGGTATTATCACATGAATGATATCATCAGTGATGTGATCAGTCTTGTCAAATGAGATGTTATCAGTGATTTTATCAGTGATGTCATTTGAGATGTCATCAGTGATGTCATCAGTGATGTCACTGACCATGTCATGAATGATGTAATATGTGACATCATCAGCAGTGGATTGCGGGTGCGCGATATATAGTTAGCGCATCTAACTATATATGGAATTTCAATGGTTTTATGCGAGTAAAATAAGGTTTTCTAAATGCAAATCCCTAACTATATATGGCCTAAAACCAATGGTTTTTTCATTGAATTTTCAAGGTTTTGTAAATGCAAATTCCTAACTATATATCGACTATAACCTATGGTTTTTTCTGTGAATTTCAATGGTTTTTTAATAGCAAATATCAAAAGCTGTCAAATGTCAAGTACGTGATAGGTAAAAACGTTTTCGTGTTTATGCACGCTGATGTGCTTTGAACGCTGCCCCCCCCACTCCCCTCTTTTCTCTTAGTAGTACTCTCTCTTTGCAGATAGTGAACGGTAGTTAACGCAGACCTTTACCCCTGTTGTAATCCGTCGTACCTGCTTGTCTCTCCATTTGATTGATTATTATCCAAGCATTTACTGTTTTAGAATTGGTTCTCTTTGGATCATTCTCTATTTACAAACAAGCACAAAGTCGCAATACTCTGTTTAGTCTTTGCAGATAGTGAAAAATCGTGTAAAAAAATAAAAGTAATCGAGCAAAATCAGTAGACCACTAATTCGATCTCTTTTTGACCTCGGTAAAATACAAACATTAGGAACAACCCTTCATGAGAAATACGAAAATAGTGAAATGAACTGAGCTCCACACCATGAGGGCTGCAAGACAGCTCGACTCCGCCACCCACACCGCCCAAAATAACGACAAACCCTATGCAAATATTATAAATATACACAACACACCAGCAAAGAAACAGGGTAAAACATTTTATTAAATAACTATTTACATAACTATTTTATACTTTTTATTGCCCGATCCGGCTAGCTCAATCGATCGAGCATGAAACTCATGCACTGATAGCAAGCGTTGAGAGTTTGTAGAACGATGGCTTCAGATTTTCCACATACGGTGTAGTGGCGCGAACTGGCAGGGGGTGTTTGGATTCTACCCCTCCCCCAAATAAGATTTTCATACGTGAATGTTCGTTCATGCTTTTTGTCCCTGAGTTGCTTCCATGTCACTGCCTTACACAAATGGCATAAGTCCTGGTTGTTGAGTGCCATACTTCAGAGTTCTAAGCAGCTCTTGTAACACTGTTTAAACCTTATTTGCACCTGCTGCAGCTTCACTATTCAAAGTAAGTGGGGTCCATTTGTGGACCTGACTGCATTGGAAAACAATGTGATACGGTGCCTCCCTAAACCGCTTGACGGAGGCCCCCGAGGGGCGGTGAGATGGCGCGGACTGAGAGGGGGCGCTTGGCTCCTGCCCCCTCCCCAAGTCGTGTTGCCCTGGTGTGGCCTGAGATCGCCCCCGGAATAGGCGGCCGGCTCCCGGGGTCCGGCGGAATTTTTTCCCTTTTGATGACTCTTCCATTCTGGACCTTGTCCCACAATCCGTTTGACTGCCCGCTTTTGCGACTACAACGTCTCGCTCACCATGTAGTTGAGTTGCTCCCGCTCTTAAGATTTAACCGAACTTTTTGGACTGCTGAAAGCGGTTGTATTCCGACCGCTGGTTGGTGGAGACATTTTGACTATATTCTGGACCTGCATTGTCGCGTAATGCGTCATATGACGCAACGCATTAGCGCACCCGGAAGTGCTCCGGTGCGCAAGGCGCAGCTTCCCGGAAACGATCCAGAGCGCGCCGCGCAGCGCGTAACGTAAGCATAACAGGTCATGTGACTTGTTAATAAAACTTTTCATTGGTTCATTTTACTTTTCTTTTCCTAATGATGTAAGACTAGGTCATGTGACCTAAAAATTACACTTTTCATTGGATTAAAACATTTTTTTCCCAAACGATGAAAGCCCCACCTTGTTTCTGGATGTTTCAGACTGAAGCTGGCGTCACCATGAGAGCACCACCATCTCGTAGCTCCGTCGTGGCCATTCCGCAAGCAATCATGGCAGCCGCTCCCCACCGGAAGCCTGCGGGAGTCGACGGCCCCCAAGACTTTTGTACAATCTTCAAGGCTGAGGGGACGCTTTCGAGAATGGAACCCAAGCCCTGGCAGACAAGCGTCCGAGTTCCAAGGTGTCCCAGGGCCATTTTACTGGACCAGGCCCAAATCCGAAGAGCCGGCCGCCATTTTAAGAGTCCTGTGGAAGCCGCCTATCGCTGCACAGCAAGAGTGGGAGCAACTCAACTACATGGTGAGCGAGACGCTGTAGCCGTAAGAGCGGGCGCTAAACAGCTGAATGGCGGAAAAGGCACAGTGTAGCAAAAGCGGGCGGAATGGCGACTGAAACGATAAAGGGGCGCCCCACTACAGCAGACAAGCCTCCGCCATGTGCTTCAAAACTGCATATGTATCTCGTGATATCAAGGTTGGGCAACCAGTACACAACAAGCAGTTACGAGTCCCATTTACACCGGCACCATTTTGGGCGCGGCCGGGCAGGTCCAGGATCTACTGAAACATAACAAATGAGGCTGACGTCTCTGAAGCAGTTGACGAACAGCAGTACATAGCAAATAAACATGAACTCTCTAAAGCTGTTAACTCACTGCAGGACAAAACAAGTAAACCTGAAACCTCTGGAATAATTGTCGCTCAAAAGAACAACACACAAAACTCTGTAGAGCCTGAAGAAAAAAAAACAGAAGGGCACTGTAGTTTCAGACACACTTAACACTAATGACTAAACAAAGATATCGTCTGTTTATGAAGCAGTTATCATCTTCACAGAATTGACAAAGAAGTGTGCAGACACCAATGCTATTAAGAAACACAAGGAAATCCTAACGCATCAGCATTCTCGGAAGAGGTTGACACAGATAACATCTTAAGGAACAAAGAAAGACCTGTTCACTCTTGACACCCCAGGTGCTGTGTATGTTGCACTATAGTGCTGCATCGAGAAAACGGACAACCCTATTAATAATAAATAATAATAATAATAAGACATTTATTTAGCGCCTGGTTACACAGAACTGTGTGTCCCCGCGCTTACTGCAATACAGACTCATCCGGAGGGTGATACGGATAGGTGTGTGTCCCCGCGCTTACTGCAATACAGACTCATCCGGAGGGTGATACGGATAGGTAACAAAAGTTAGTGTTTAGGGAAGAGGTGAGTTTTCAGTTTTGCTCTGAATCTCGTTTCAGAGGGCTCCATCCGTAGATGGATTGTTTTTTTCATTATTGATTATTTATTATGTAGATGGATGTGGATTTTTCATTATTGATTATTGTAAAGAAATGGCGACTCCCCCCTTTAGCAGATTAGCTAAATGTTTGCGTAATTTAGGCATAAAAGTTATATTATTGTTGTTGTTGTTGTTATCGTTATAGTTCTGGTTAATTTCAAAAAATGGTTAAATATATTTACAGTTTTTGTTGCGTTCGTTATATTTAAAAGTTAATAATGTTTTAAAATCTAACTTTGTTGGAGTGCTATATATGTTTAAAAATCGGGTGAATGGGGCCTTGAATCGGGTTATTGTCATGTGTGGGCTTTGCAAGTGTACTGCTACAAGATCGGACATTTCAAACTCAAATGCACGTTCTTTTTCTTACCTTTCCGAAGCATGGAGCGCAATAGCAGGCAGAGAAAGGGTGATGCATGTGTTGAACACTGCCTGGCCTGGCAAGTTGCTGGCAGTGCCCCCCCGCCCGCTCCTGAAAGAGGGCACACACACACCGCCGCCCCGAGTACTTCACAAATCTTTAAAAGACCATGCGCTTGTTCATGAGGCTTAAATGGTTTATCATCCCTTCTAGAACCCCTGCATCGACCCTCTGACGTTTCCTGGAAGAATTAGCACGTAACACAATACCAAGCCCTGTCAGCTGAAACCCCCGAGAAATCATGGGGCATATTATCAAGGGGGTTTATTTCCGCTTTTTTGGCTTTAAAAGCCAAAAAAAAAAGAGATAAAATTATCTCCCTATTACCAAGCTGTCGCTAACACCAGTTAGTGACAGCTAAAAGGAGATAGCGACCATCTTGGGCCCCGCTTTGCATATCAGTGATATTTATCACTAATGACATGCAAAGTAGGCGTGCCAAGATTTTAGCGACTGGAAACAGTCCCTAACCATCGCTATCTCCTATTACCAACTTTTGGAGATATTCGCGCTAAGCGCGAATATCTCCAAAACCTAACACCTGCCCTGAGCAGTTTTTAGCCATGTTATCCAATGGGAAGTGGATAACATGGCTAAGAGCATTTGCTGGATAATGCATGAATATCGCTGACTTTTCAACGATATTCATGCATTGCGGCCGTTTTTTATCGCATTTGCGATAAACCTTGCTAATAGCAAGGTTTATGTGCGATAAAATTCGCCGATGTGCGGCGATAATTTTTGTCTCTAAACAAGTTAGAGACAAAAATTATCGCTAGTTGTTGGTAATATGCCCCCGGATTTTTCCTTGCAGGAATCGGGAAGCGAAAGACTAGCACTGAAATCAGTAGTCTCACGCCTGAATCGGGAGGGTTGGCATGTCTGGATACTCTACAGCTGGGGCCATAAACTACATCCGCAGGGCTAGGTGATAGCCTAGGTCCGGCCTGGACAATCGGACACAGAGGAAGAGGAGTGTCAGAGGGTGCGTTAGTGAATAGGGTGAAAGGGAGGTGTCGGGCGGGCACAGGGTGTGATTCTCAGAGAAGAGCAGCGCAGATGGGGGGAAGTATATGGCCCATGCATGAGAGAGAGAGCGGGGGTGACCAGTGCGTGGGGAAGATGCTTGCGAGGGTGGGGAGCCATGCTGAGGATCGGCAGCGTGCAGAGAGTGGGCCTGGTCAAGGCATCTAAAATGGCTGCCGTGCACGACAAAATTGTGGCATTGGACAAAAACGCAAGATGGCGCAGACAATGTTTAGCAATAAGGATTCATTTATAACAAAATATTTACTCGCAGTGACAAAATGGTGGTCAACACTTCCTGATTTCCATCAAATCGAACGTTAACAAACGTCACGCAGCAAAAAAAAAAAAAAAAGCTCACGCACAGAGCAGTTTTTAGACATGTTATCCAATGGAAGGTGGATAACATGGCTAAGAGCATTTGCTGGATAATGCATGAATATCGCTGACTTTTCAGCGATATTCATGCATTGTGGCCGATGTGCGGCGATAATTTTTGTCTCTAAACAATTAAAACGAAGCACAAAATGGCGAATTCCCATTTCGTTACCAGTTTGCGGCCCAGTTTGCGGCCCAGTTCGCGGCCCGTGAAGCGCTTCTACCGTGAAAAATCATTTTTTTTTTATTTTCCCCACGGGACCCTTTAATAACCCCAACAACATTCCTAGGGGGTCAAGAGGGGTATACCTTGCCCCCTTTCAATAAATTCCCCCTTCGTTTTTCACCTCTTCTTCTCTCTCGATCCTACCGAGAGATAAGATGGCGGCCGCTCCGGACTGTTTAGAATGTTGACAGACACCGGAGAGCCAATCAGCTTTCTGCGCGCAAAGTTCCGTTTCGCGAAAAGTAAGCGAACCGGACCGCAGCCCGGAGCGCTGTTACAGATATATATCTTGTTTTGAACGTTAATTTCTCAAAAACTACTGGAGCACATATCTTGAGACCTAGCAAAGGCACATCGGGCTAACAGTCCCTACAATTTTGCCAAGTTTCGTGCAAATCCATTCAGCCGTTCGAGCTAAAAGTGAGTCCAACCGCCCTATGGAAATTAACATGGGAAAAACGCGTTTTGGGACCCCCCTTTTTTCTCGGCCCCCCCTCGACAAAACCCCCCCAAATTTTCAAGGGCTGCTCAGAAACAAAATGTGCCATTTTCCTGAAAATTTCAGCCGATTCCGTCCACAAACGCCAAAGTTATTAGACATAGAATTTTCAAAAATCCCATAGGGAATAAATCCTAACTATATATACCTACTGGTGAGACGCCAGTAGGTAATATATTACCTACTGGCGGTCGCCAGTAGGTATATATAGTTAGGATTTTTTTTAATAGGGATTTCTGAAAATTCTATGTTGAATAACTTTGGCGTTGATGGACGGAATTGTCTGAAATTTTCAGGAAAATGGCACATTTTGTTTCTGAGCATCCCCTGAAAGTTTGGGGGGTTTCGTCAAGCGGGGGCCGAGAAAAAAGGGGGGTCCCAAAACGTGTTTTTAACATTGAGTTTTCCATAGGGCGGTTGGACTCGCTTTTAGCCCGAACGGCTGAATGGATTTCCACCAAACTTGGCAAAATTGTAGGGACTGGTACCCCAATGTGCCTTTGCTATGTCTCAAGATATATGCTCCAGTGGTTTTTCCAAAAATTAACTTTGAAAAATATATATTGGGCTACATTGGGCTGTATATATGTTAGAGCCCAAATGTAGCCCAAATGTAGCCCAAATGTAGCCCAATGTAGCCCAATGTAGCCCAATGTAGCCCAAAGATGGCCACCAGAGACAAAAAAAACAAATGTAGCCCAAATATCAGCCAGATGTAGCCCAACTATAGCCCAATGACAGAATGTCCCAGAGTGTCCTAAAGAACAACTAGAGCGCTAACAGTCTTACTTATGACAAAAGTATGGCACACCTGAAGTCATCTTGATTGGAATAAAGTGTTAACACTTAAAACATTTAATTTGCAAAGGAACAAAATGAGGGGGTTCATTTTGCCATAGAAATTATGATTATTGCTGAAGAAAGAAAAATTAGGGCACATTTTGAGTGACTTCTCAAATCCTCTTATATTTCATTAAAAAAATTCTGATATGCAGTCTCCCAAGACGGCCACCAGAGACAAAAGAGCCCAAATGTAGCCCAAATATCAGCCAGATGTAGCCCAGCTATAGCCCAATGACAGAATGTCCCAGAGTGTTCTAAAGAACAACTAGAACGCTAACAGTCTTACTTATGACAAAAGTATGGCACACCTGAAGTCATCTTGATTGGAAGAAAGTGGTAACACTTAATACATTTAATTTGAAAAGGAACAAAATGAGGGGTTTCATTTTGCAATATAAATAATATATATATATATATATATATATATATATTCACAGAAAAAACCATAGGTTATAGTCCATATATAGTTAGGAATTTGCATTTACAAAACCTTGAAAATTCAATGAAAAAACCATTGGTTATAGAACATATATAGTTAGGAATTTGCATTTACAAAAACCTTATTTTACTCGCATAAAACCATTGAAATTCCATATATAGTTAGATGCGCTAACTATATATCGCGCACCCGCAATCCACTGCTGATGATGTCACATATTACATCATTCATGACATGGTCAGTGACATCACTGATGACATCACTGATGACATCTCAAATTACATCACTGATGACATCACTGAGGACATCATCCAGTGACTGTGTGTTTCTGTAAAGTTTAAATATGTTTTACATATTGAAGAATGAGTAGATGTAGAAGTGTCTGGATGAAGGATTTAGTAGGTGCGTGACTGACTGTATGAGTGAGTGATCAAATGTGTCTCACTAAGTGCATGGGTTAGTGACTAAACTGTCTTAATTTGTGCATCATTATGTCTGTTGTTCTGTAAACTGCTGCATGTGTTGATCAGTAGCTATATGAGTAACTATATGGGTTATTGATTGATTGTCGAAGTATTTGTATGGGAGACTGAAAGTGTGTGTGGCTGGCTGGGAGATGTATGACTCTGTGGAGATCAATGTGTTCTTGTATCAATGATTGTATAAGAGAGTAAGTATGTGTTAGTATATGTTTGAAAATGTAAGGTACTCTATGTTTAACTGTATTGATTAGAAAATGGAAGTGTGATTGATTCTTTACAGGACTGACTAGGTGTGTGAGTAACTCCATGGATGAATGGCAGAGTGTGAGTGTCTGTATAGGTGTATGAGTGCATATGATAGTGTTGTAAAGATGAGTGATTGTATGTTTGAATGATTGTATGGGTGAATGAGTGAATCTGTGTGTAGACATTGGAATCAGTGAGTGTGTATGTAGTAACTAGTATTGGTGTGTCAATGGTTTAAAAAATTATATTCTGTATTTTACACTGGATGTAACAGAGGTTATATTAAAGTGTGAGGAGATGCATTGTATTGTCACATGAATGATATCATCAGTGATGTCATCAGTGATGTCATTTGAGATGTCATCAGTGATGTCATCAGTGATGTCATTTGAGATGTTATCAGTGATGTCATTTGAGATGTCACCAGTGATGTCATCAGTGATGTCTTTTGAGATGTCATCAGTGATGTCATCAGTGATGTCACTGACCATGTCATGAATGATGTAATATGTGACATCATCAGCAGTGGATTGCGGGTGTGCGATATATAGTTAGCGCATCTAACTATATATGGAATTTCAATGGTTTTATGCGAGTAAAATAAGGTTTTGTAAATGCAAATTCCTAACTATATATGTTCTATAACCAATGGTTTTTTCATTGAATTTTCAAGGTTTTGTAAATGCAAATTCCTAACTATATATGGACTATAACCTATGGTTTTTTCTGTGAATTTCATTGGTTTTTTAAAAGCTAACATCTGTAGCTGTAAAATGTATTCTACTTTAAAACCCAAAATATATTTTAGATGTTTATTGATAATTTTAATTGAAATATTTTTTTTCTTCGCTTCTGGTAAGCGAACCGGGAAGCTTTCCGTTAGCTCATCTTGATGCCGCGATCTAGTACGCGAACCGGTAAACGTTACGTTAGCGGAACTGTGACGCGTCGCGGAAGCGCGACGTATCATTGTCGCGTAATGCGTCTTATGACGCGCCGCTTTAGCGCTCCCGAAAGTGCTCGGGACCGCGAACCGGAAACGATGCGGGACGCGGCGTGCACCGCGTAACGTGAGCGGAACAAGTCATGTGACTTGTTTATCAAAGTTTTCATTGGTTCATTTCACTTTTGGTTTCCAAATGATGTATGACTAGGTCATGTGACCTAAAAATAACACTTTTCATTGGTTCCAAACTTTTGCTTTTCCAAAATCACGTAAACCCCTTCTTCTTTCCTCACTCTGACTTTCATCTTGGTGAGAGAAAGACCATTTCCAATTTTGATTGCAATGGCTTCTATCTTTGCTTCAGATGGTGGACCCCCACCACCACCTCAACCTCCTCATGACAAGAGAGGACCACCATCTCAATTCATCTCAAACAGAGAGGAGGAAGAAGACGACTTAGAAGAAGAGGACACTGATGAACCTGAATTTATTCAGGAGTTGCCCCGTGTTTCCGGAAGGAAAACAAGTTTCATTTGGCAATTTTTCTCAATTCCTCGAGGGGAGAAGAAGGTTAATGCCAAATATGCCACCTGCCTAATTTGCAAAAAAAGATTATCTCGAGGCACAGAGAAAAAGTATAGTATGGGCAACTGTACTATGCATCGCCATATGGTCAGGTGGCATCCATTAAATTACAGCCGGGCAGAGTTAAGGGATCTGCAAGATAATCCCCCGACAACTGCTGTGGCCAAATCAACTTCTAATATAAATTTGACTGTAAGAGAGGCACAGGAAACTGTGCCAAACATATAGCCAAACTTCAAGCACATGAAGTTAACGTGCATACATTGTGGTGCTATGCTCTCATGTGGCAACATGAGCGTAAACTTAATAAACTTGGTGTTTGATAACCATAACTGCCCTAACCCACCCAAGCAGTAATTTTTTCTTTGCTCCTGTTGAGCCCTTTTCAATGCCTGTTTTTTTGTTGTTTCCCCTCCATGAAAAACACACAAAAAACATAAAACTGTTCTAAAAATACAAAAAAAACAAAAAATGTTCTGAAAAAAAATAAATAAATAAAACAACAAAAACATTAAAAAAAAGTTCTTTTCAGAACTACCTCCCCTTTCAAATAAAATTGCTAGAATGTTTAACACTCTAGCAAGCTCTATTTCTTTTGGTTCGCTTCAAGTTCGCTGCCCGGTTCGCGAACTTGAAGCGAACCAAAAAAATATTTTTTTTAATAAAAGAAGAGTTAGTATAAGGGAAGTAAACAGAGAGTAATGTAAAAAGAAAGACAGCTATAGAGAGTAAATCAGAGATAGTGTTTGATAGATCTATTTATTAATTCAGGATGACAATAAGGTGTGATGTCTCGTGAGGTTTGTTTAAGGTGAGACCTACTCAGGGTTACAGATCAATTTTACACTTGTTGAAGAATACAGAGCAGATAAAGCATGTGAAGGCCTACCAATGAAGTAAATCATGTCCTCTTATTACATCATTCATGACATGGTCAGTGACATCATCAGCAGTGCATTGCGGGTAAAAAGAGTAGAAAACATTTACCTTATAATTCTTGTTACCTTTTTTAAATATTTTTTCATACTTTCAATCTGTAAAAGAGAAAACAAACATTTCCAAAAATATTACTACATGTATTTAAAAATTACAAAAGAAAAGGGAAAAGGTTCAAGAAGAAACACTTTTTCAACAATTTTGACATTTACAGAAGCCTCTGCTTCTCTACGTCCCCTACACAATCCTAAAAATATATATTTTAAATAAACAGTATCTTCATGCTGATGAACTGAGACCTATTTTGGAACATGGTACTTCTTTTGCAATGCTGATGTCTCACAATAGTGATGCAATAGCAGCGCAAAAAAGATGTAAAGCCATCATAAAATTGTCTCTAATATTTTAAATGATAGTTTCAGGATGCAAATAAGATGTGTGCTTTGAAGAGCTTTCTTTGAGGTGAGGCCTATTCCTTTTTTAAAAAAAAACAGTACCCGGAAATACAGCACTATAAGCATTAAAATTGACACTTACAGAAGACTCAGTTTTTCCATATCTACCTCACATTTCTAAATGTATATCATAAGTACAAACAGAAGAACATTAATTATACATGTTATATGGTTTATTTTTGCTGTTCTCAGAATGTATCAAATTTCACTTAAATCAGTGACTTGAACGTATTCATCATGTAACAGCGGGGAAAAAAAAACACAATCAAAATGACTGTGTTTAAAAAACCCATACAACCTAGAAATCTGATTTCAAAACTCCTTAAAATTAACTTACTTTCAATGACGTCGAAGGATCTCCTATGAACAGCATTCACTCTGTTGTGCTATAAATATTTTCAGCCCGCCACTTTCTGAAAGAAAACCTCCATCGATACGAAAAATATGTTACATAGAAGAAAAGACTTCTCTCATTCTATCACATGTTTCCACTAGGCCAAATCATGTTGCCGCGATTCGCAACTCTTGTAATTCCAATCAAATCCCGACATTTTCTATTTTCGCAACTTTCAAAAAGAATACATTTAAGATTATTTTCACAATCCTGGACTACTAATATCTTACCCTTCTTTGTCACTCATGTTCTCCTTTTCCTATGACACTGATACTGCTTACTATGAAGCAGACTTACTTGCATCAGGTTTATATAGTTGGATTTTTAAATTGACATTATAATTAAAAGTTTTGGACCAATAATCTAGACAGCATTGCAGACTTACATTCCCTTTACTTCATGAACCTTTTGCAATATTTCACAGGAAATCCCGAGATTCTTTCATTAAAATTTTGGTTTTAAAAACACCAGGTAAGAATTTTTAAGGTCAAACGGCAATTTTTTTTTTAAAGTTACAACGGAATCATTGCAGAATGACCAGCCGTTTCGAGACTTTAAATAAGCTGTATAATGTCCTGATGTTGTTGAAGGACCATCGTGATAGATAATTGCTACATTTACAAAAGTCCTTCCTGATATTGAAAGCTGAGAAGCCACAACATTTTTTATTAAAGTTGACAATTTTGATCCATCAGGCCTACATCGTTGAATCATTAAAATGACATACTGTCCATATCTACGTATAAATAATGTTGACATCATTTCAGATTTACATTGGCTACACTCCATATTGTGATCCGCTGCATTTACTAGCTTATTAAAGGAGACTGATTTACTGTCTAGCAAAGTTAAATATATAAATCTTTCTGAGTCTACACTAGTAGTACTTGATACCCTACAATTCTCGCAGTCATGCTGCCATTGATAAGAAAGCCCAAACAGGTGATCTACATCTACACCCTCATCTTGCAATACATCAAGCATATACATTAAAAACTCCTGACAATCTTGCTGATTATTTTCAGAGAAATCTGTTTGCCCTGAACATTCATCTAACAGATAACGAACTTCAGACACACTTTCTACTTTTGTTCGATCACTGCTACATTTCTCGAAAACAGAATTCAATAAACAGCATAAAATTTGTTCTGAATTCAACAGAATCTGTTCTTTTAAACTCTCTAGTGAAAAGAGAACATTAACCACTACATTTGCATAGCAGTTGACACCAGAACTGTTTTCAAATTGAAAACCGACAACATCTTCAACAGAATCCACTTTGTTTCTGCTAACAATTTTCGGTTCATTGACTTTTAGTCTTTTTGCAACAACCTCCCTACTATTACAGATATTTCTACGTTTGCGGCCTACCACACGTTTCTCAAACAAAGGATATTGAGGCAAATGTGGCGCATACTCTCTTCTTAACCTATTGTATTCCTTAACACAATCTAGATCCGCACAAATGTTTGTGACATCACAGTCAATCAAGTACAATCCTGATAAAGTTCTAACTCGTGACAATGCCACATATGCCATACCCTCCTTGAACACAGAACTGCCAATATTCACCAATGCACTGTCTACACTTAAACCTTGCGATTTATGAATTGTTACCGCATATGCCAAGCAAACAGGAAACTGTTTACGGCGAACATATAAGTCTTTAACAAGCAAAAACCTAGCAGAACAACGACCAATTAGCTGTACTTCCTCAATGCCATCAAATTTAATTTTTAAAAATTCTATTCCATCTCTATTTCTGTACTTCTCAAAATCAACAACATTACCCATTGATCCATTTACCAGACCTCTTTCAACATGTAAATTTCTTCTCAAAATGATTCGGCAATTTAAACACACATTCAAAGTCTTTTCAAAACCTGCTGTTTTAGATATAGTCTCCTCTAATGAATCCAATTTTGATTTCAAATTTTCTGACAAAATAATTGTTGATCCCATGTGCTCTATTTTGTCAATAGCTTCAAGTTTCACAATCTCTTGCTTTTCTAAATTCAACATTTTGTTGTTGAAGATGGCACAGTCTGCAAGAGTTGGCATCAAACATATTCCGGATTTCTTCTCAGTAATTTTCTGAAAAATATTCTCAGCCACAATCTCTTGTTCGGGATATAAATTTGAAAGTAATCGTGCATTCAAAGCTTCTTTTCCATGCTCGGTCACTTTTCCAATTCTAATATCTTGTAGAATATTCTTGTAATCTTCATCAGTTCAGCATAATTGAAGTTTAACCATATATTGACGTTGCCAATGTTTCCTAGGCACTTCCTGGTATCTTCATGCGTGAGTATTTTGAACACAGGTTCTCCTTTTACTGGTGTCAGCTGCAGAAGATCTCCGAAAACAATGATGTGTTTGCCACCAAATAACACATCATATTCAGTTTTAAGTACTTCTTGCATTCTCAAATGCACAAAGGCAAGCATGACATTGGAAACCATGCTTACTTCGTCAATGATAAGTAGTTTCATTTTCCTCAAGACTCTTGAAACTTCACAGCAAGCATCCCCAGATAACTTGTGATATTGTAATTTGTTGTCATGCTCCACCGGCAGCATCAGTAGACGATGCAAAGTAATACCTTTAATGTTATGTGCTGCAAGTCCAGTAGGAGCGGTGACAACACAAGACAGCGATGACTCAGTCCTTTCCTGCAGATAGCATGAAATTGCTTTAATGAGGAAACTTTTTCCAGTTCCCGCTTCTCCACTCACATACAGTAGGACAGGCTTCAACGATGTACATGAGCACTCTTTCTTCTCATGACTTAATCCATGCTCAATTTGCTTGGTAACTTCATCATATATTTTCCTCTGCTCAACGTTGAGTTCTTTTTCCAAGTCTTCTAAGTTAACTGAATCCTCCTGAGCATGTGCCATGGCTCTTTCCACTTCATTCATAGCAGTGGCAGCTTCATTTTCGATAATAGGTCCTCCAAGTGGATCTTGACTCAATGAAACAGAACTCTGACTGTCCTGAGAACTGTCTCTGGCAATCTCGGCTGCAATCGTTGCTTCCTGCTCAATTTCCAAAGTTAGCATTTCTTGATATTTGGGAAAAGCAGGACATTCTATGCTATCCTTAGCAGCAGTGAAAGAGTCTTCGTAACAGAGGAAATCTCCAAGCAGTTCCTCTTCTGCACGCCAAGGCTTGAAAAGTTGCAAAAGTGCTAAATAGAAAAACTCCTTTTTTTCTGAAGATTCGCCACTCAATTTTCGATGGTTTACTAATTGGCATTTTCTTTGCTTGACCAGGCATCCCTCACTTCCAATTACAGCATACACTCCTTTGTCAATATCTTCTTTGATGTTCCTCTTGAATATATAATTTTGGAGAACCTCATATAGACAAACATTCTCAAGGTGACTGCTTCGATTTGGATAATATGTATCCAACATGTTGGTCTTCAAAATGTCGGTACTGTTTGGTTCCTTTTCTGCCAAATATTCAATTTCCCGGACAGGTTTTAGAACCCGATTTCGCGTTGCAGCAAGACCAAGACTCGCCCAAACGATACTCCTAGATTTGGCATAGAGACTTGCTGAAGACAATCGATCTGAACATTCGTAAGCTCCGATTTCTCGATGCGACAACATCTTCAGACTGAAACTGTACAACTTCTTGCTGAGGCTCTTTTCATGGGAAATGTCTTCCCACATATCCTTCAGTTCTGTCTTTTCTTTTTTGGTGATGTAAGATGTCACATACCGAGCCACAGCCATACAGTTGTCACCCACAAACTGTATATCCATGTTAGCATTCCACATGGACAAAATCACTGGGTTGTAGTCGTTGATGTACTTGGACTCTTCGTTCCTTTTCAAATTGTATGTATTTTTGGGTGATTTCCTCGTCACATTATGTCGCAGTGAAGACATCAAACTGTTCACTTTTCCTTTAGAAATCACCGGTCGTGGAAAGTTGAAACGACATTTGGTGTAGAACTTGTCCTTGTTTCTGAATTTACGACGACAGTACTTTCCGCAACGATGGCTTTGGAAACGTAGAACTTGTTCTCTTAGGCTTTTCTTCTCCGTTGCGTTTGGAACAGCACACGTAGAATACTGTTCTATGAAATTCATCACTAAGTCATCCGGATCTGTTCCAAATTTAGGTGCATCCTTGATCCACAACAACATATGTATATGAGGAGCACCTCTTGCTTGGTACTCCTTTCTCCAGAAGAAATCCAACACCTCTCCAAGAGGTGGATTCTTCTTATTTGTGATGAAAGACATCATAACTTCAAATCTATGATTGAAGTACCTGCATACATTCACAGGATCCAAAGAACACAGTTCTCCAGGTGTCTTGAATTCAATATTTTCAATATTTCCATTTGCCTCTCGTAGAAATTCAAGTAAGTCTTCCCAGCCATACTCGGCACAGCTCAGAGTGAGGAACCATGTCGGAGTTCCTAAGTTCCTCAGCATACATTTGAAATCACCATGACGACGGTACCAGTACTCATTAGTACCACGCTGACACGCCATGAGATTAATTAAGTGAGAATCCAAAATACTGTCTTGGACATTGACTTTATGCATAAAGTCCCTTGCCGAGATATTTCGCATCTGTATACCACTTTTTAAGATGTGGTTCACTGCATATGACAGTCCAGACAGATCGCTTTCAAACAGGAGATGAAACAAATAGGGAATGCATTGACGAAACCTAGGATCGTCTGCATACAATCGTAAAGTCCGGTATTCAGACGCAGGAATTTGATGAGGTCGCTCATCATATCTTCCTCCTCGACCTGTGGGAAATAGCTGTGGGAAACACCGAGCTTCCAAACTTTCCTCCCAAACACTAATGGGACTCCCTTTAGCTTGTTTCATTTGAAACAACTCAATAGCATTCCCCATGACTTCCTTGGAATGCAAAGGATGAACACTATAATGTTCATATATTTCTTCACTTTTAGAGGCTTCTACTTTCTCAATTTGGCCAGCACACAAATCGCTATCCTCTTCATCACTTACTTCCTCTTCTGCAACATATACATTCTTATAGTACTTATTATTTGTCTTCAAATACACTGTTGCCTTTTTGACTTTCCTAACATCCACTAAATCTTGCCATATTTTCTTATTCTTTGTCGGAACCCCATTAACTAAGATAACCAGAGGTTCCTCTTCCACTTTTTCTATTCCAATTGTGTTAATGTTTTTGTTCAAATCTAGAGGCAAATAAACAACTCTTCCCTTTAATCCTCTCTGTAAATCTGCTGGAGGCAACTTCCCTGTCTTTGGCTCCATTCTTACAATAGCCTGAAAGGGATGGATACTTTGAATCAAAATACATTCATAAGTATTTAAATCCTTCAATTCAGAAGGAATCTCAACCAATTCCAGATTATTATGAACTGCCCTAGCAGGCATCTGGTTTTGGTTTAATTTATTACAACAATAAGTACACACACGTTGATCCGATCCTAAATCAAAATAATTTTCTACCATCAAGTATGTGGCAAAATCCTTCCATTCACTATTATTTTCCCTTTCACTTTTTGTATATAAATCCACTACCTTAGTCTGATTCTTATAATAAGTGCGTCGACAACATACACAACTGAAATTAGGCCTCTCACTTGATTTCATCTGAAAAGTGGCAATTTCCTTCTGAAAATTATCTGTACTGGAAACCTGTACATTATCTTCAACATTACCCTCTACTTCAGGGTCAATTTGAACATTCTCATCTTTACTACTAAAGTAACAAAACTCAATTTCTTCACAAATATTCTTCACATCTATTTCAGAACCATGCAAAAGAGCAGCACATAATTGTTTAAGCATAATTGCTGGACTTTTAGCATAATACAACATTCTCACTAATTTTCTCACTTTATTATGATGCACTGCTAGCATCCTGAAATGATGAAAAACACTCTGGCATACTCTCCTGGAAAGACAAGCCAGTGAATGACCACGCAAACCTGTCATTTGTCTCACTCTGCAAGGATCTAAATCTTGCAACAACTTCATTATCTGCTTCAAACTTTTCTTATTAAATGTCCGTATAAAATCACAAAGCAAATTGATGGAAACCTGTCGCACACTGCAAATAGAACTACACTTCCAAATGTACACAGGACCCTTAGGACGTCTTCCTAAAACCTCATCACTTAGCACCTCTTCTGTCTCTGTTGTCACAAGTTTTTCTTTTTCAACTGGACAACCATCCTTCACTTCATAAGCTCGACCACTGGTGTCAACTGCAAACATCAAATCATTATCCTGAAAATAACTCTCCTCATTAAAAAATGCCTCAGAACTTGAACTATGCATCCATTCTCCGGAAAAAACTTCACAAAAGTTACTACGATTTACTACTCTCTTCCATCTACTGTTTGTTTTGAAATCAGAAATTACCTTGCTTAGTTTCCTAATTCTATTGATTACCAAAATAAACAACTTTCGCTTAATTTCAAAAGCATGATCAATAATTTTCTCTACATTTTTCTTCTTCTTATAAAATGCCTCTTTCTGTTGGCCTTTTTTAATATTTCTTAATAAATTAACTATTATCCTGTTACGGAACATTCGCTTTCGAATGTCCCTAAACTGTTGTTTCCTTCTACTATCATGCACAGAGTTATCTCTTCCTCTACCAATAACATTTTCGATGGGTCTTTCCTTTCCATTTATATTACTCTTCTTTTTCTGAACTGAAACATTTTGGCGAAAAATACTTTTTTTACTAAAAATATTTTTTAAGAATGATTTTGTGCTCTTACCCGGAGCTTTCTTGGTGTTTTGATAAGTATTTGGGGAAGAGGACTGCTGCAATAAAACATCATCCTGCTGTCTTTGACGTTTTCTAGCCTTTCTAATTCTATTTTTCGTAGGCATTTTTCAAATTTAAAAAAGATCTGCAGTTGAATCTGTGGAAAAATATAATAAAAAATGTTATTAACCACTATTACCAAACAGTAAATGAATAACAGTCATCAAAAACTTAATGCCCTACTTATTATTTAACATAGAAAATCTTTTGCACCAGCACTGCATCACAAGGACATTTTCAGTCATTTCCTCTTGAATGCAGGTATACAATTGATTTATGTGCTGTGTTTAAAAACGATTTTTTGAAATCAATTACATTTCTGGATATGTACTGCTAGAGCTTTATAGGTTGCTTTGGGTCATATTTATAAGGCATATGAGTGTCTATAATGTTATTTTTCCTTTTTAAATGGAAAGCGTTCTTCATGGTGCAAGTTTCTTATAAATACGCTCCCACCTGCGAAACGGAACTTTGCGATGCGAAGCTGATTGCCTCCCCGGTGTCTGTCAACATTCTAAACAGACCGGAGCGGCCGCCATCTTATCTCTCGGTAGGATCGAGAGAGAAGAAGAGGTGAAAAACGAAGGGGGAATTTAATGAAAGGGGGCAAGGTATACCCCTCTTGACCCCCTAGGAATGTTGTTGGGGTTTTTAAAGGGTCCCGTGGGGAAAATAAAAAAAATATATTTTTCACGGTAGAAGCGCTTTCCGAACACCGAACTGGGCCGCAAACTGCTGGCGAAACGGGAATAGGTATAAGGGGGTGCGGGAGACCATTTTGTGCTTCGTTTTAATTAAATTACTAAGTATAAGGGGGTGCGGGAGACGTATCCTAATCCCTTATATTTTCTGAGGGTGGCTGAGAAGGCTCATATATGTTGATACATGTGTTCCAGCGGCTGTGCGTGAGCTTTTTTTTTTTCTTTGCTGCGTCACGTCTGTTAACGTTCGATTCGAAGGAAATCAGGAAGTGTTGACAACCAATTTGTCAGTGCGATAAAATATTTCGTTATAAATGAATCCTTATTGATAAACATTGTCTGCGCCATCTTGTCTTTTTTACAATGCCACAATTTTGTCGTGCACGGTAGCCATTTTAGATGCCAGGCCGGTCCCAGGCTATCACCTAGCCCCAGCTGTAGAGAATCCACACATACCAACCCTCCCGATTCAGGCGTCAGACTACTGATTTCAGTGCTACTCTCCCGCCTCCCGATTCCTGCAACCAAAAACGCGGGGGTATATTACCAACCACTAGCGATAACTTCTTTAGAGACAAAAATTATCGCCGCACATCGGCGATTTTTATCGCAGATAAACCTTGCTATTAGCAAGGTTTATCGCAAATGCGATAAAAAACGGCCGCAATGCATGAATATCGCTGAAAAATCAGCAATATTCATGCATTATCCAGCAAATGCTCTTAGCCATGTTATCCACCTCTCATTGGATAACATGGCTAAGAACTGCTCGCAAATGTGATAAGAAGCGGCCGCAATGCATCAATATTGCTGAAAAGTCAGCGATATTCATGCATTATCCAGCATATGCTTTTAGCCATGTTATCCACCTCCCATTGGATAACATGGCTAAGAACTGCTCATGGCCCCATGAGGAACGCTTTCCATTTAAAAAGGAAAAAATAACATTATAGAAAAGAATCGTTTTTAAACACAACATATAAATCAATTGTATACCTGCATTCAAGAGGAAATGACTGAAAATATCCTTGAGACACATGAAAGCGTTTTCTGGAATGCCCTAGCACCATTTTTTCGACATTATTAACATGGCTATGTAACTCCCATAATCAAAATCTAAATTTGCCAAGCGCAGGTGGGAGCGTATTTACAAGACACTTGCCCCATGAGGAATGCTTTCCATTTAAAAAGGAAAAATAACATCAAAGACACTCAAATGCCTTATAAATATGACCCAAAACAACCTATGAAGCTCTAGCAGTACATATGCAGAAATGTAATTGATTTCAAAAATTATTTTTATAAACAACATATCTGTTTCAGCTTACATAAGAGACCATGGAATGGGCTTCATATACAACAATAACTTGTATAACTGCATGCCAGAATGCTACACCGAATATGCAATTACAATTTCTCAAAGTAACAAAATCTATTTCTATATCACTACAGACAAAGCCACAGTTTAAAAACACAGCTTTCTTCATCATTTTCTCCTTAATTCATACTATTCTCTATCTAAAATAAATAAATCTTTTCTCACCTTAGCAAATACTTTTTGAGTTTTGAAAACAGTCTCAGAAATACACCAAATTGTCTTCAGCAGAAGAAAAAGGATGCACTCCAGAGTCTGCAGCTATTGAAAGCACAGAAATACAGATATTCATTTCATATATCTCTCATATTAGCCAATCATAACTCTTCCCTCACTTTTTTCAAATCAAAACCCTTCCCCCCTCTGCCCTCTCTGCCTTTTTTCCATAGCAACGACCTCCTGGAAGACCTCTCATGTTTGCAAATTCACACAACAATGTTTCAATTGAACTCTGAACTCTCAGTGCACCTGCGTATCCAGTGCAATCTTTCATTAAAAGTTTCTTCCTTGACCATTCAAATTACATCTTTCAAAGAACACATCCATGCACCCTAACTTTCTGTTTTCAGAAATGGAAATACACCAATCACTGCTAATGAATCATTAGCATTGGAACTCCACAGTTTTTTTTCTTTACAAACTCCTACTGTTTCAACTGCCCTTTCATTACCACACTTCATCTGACTGCAGCACAACCTTCTCCCACCATGTTTAACGTCTGGATTGTTGGACATAGTTACATCCACTGGGCTCAAAGGTATGCTGAAAGCAGAAATTTACCCAACCTCAATTTACAAGATGTGGAAATTAAGTGGTTGGGCCAAAGAGGATTAAAATGTCACCAATTGATACCATTGGTGAAAACCTTTATGCATTTGCCAAAACCTGACCTGTTAATAGTGCACTGTGGAGGTAATGATTTGGGCACTTTGACAGGGGTAGGTCTGGAAATGCTTTTAAAGGACACCTTTGAGCAATTAATGGCACTTTTTCCTCAAACTGCCTTGGTTTATTCCAATATATGCCAAAGACAGAAATGGAGGTGGTCCAACCAATTTTGTCCACAAATTGAGAAGTCGAGGAAGCATGTAAACAAATCTGTTTCAGCTTTCATGAGAGACCATGGAATGGGCTCCCTGTACAACAATAACTTGCGTTACTACATGCAAGATATCTACAGAGGAGATAGAGTTCACTTCTCAGATGAGGGCAACAGAATTTTCATTCTGAATTTAAGAATGTGCATTGGTACCTACTTATAAGTACCTAAATGTACCATAAACCCAAAAGCTCTTCTCAGAGCTACCCTTCATCTAATCACTCACAATTATTATTTTTTTCTAACTTTTTTCACTAATTTTCCACAAAATACGCTCCCCGGTTCGCTAACCGAAAGCTAACCTCGCGGAATTTAAAAAAAAAATGTTTTTTTCCGCACATTTAAGCCTCCTCAGCCACCCTCAGAAAACCTAGGGGGTCAAGATAAGTCTACCGTGCCCCCTTCTACACATTCTGAACATTATTTGCCCTCCATCTTGTATCTTAATGCGACCGAAACACAAAATGGTGGACTCCTGTGACGCTTAAGGTTCGCTAACCGGGCCGCTTTCCAGAAAGCGGTCCTAAAAAAAGGTGGGAAAGTAATTAGCAGAAAAACGACTAGAGACACTCTCACCAAATATAGATTAGCTCATACTACATAACAATCCCTTTCATTCTCACAAATTTGATTGAAATTTCATTTAGCCATTTAGCCTGTAGACCTATCTAAATACCCTGAGGTAAATTACTTCACAAAACACATCTAAAATATTGGAATTGACAACCAATGAAAACTTTACTTTCATTTACAATTTTTATTACCTGACATTTGATTGGTTATATACCTGAATATATATAAAGGAAGAGAAGGAAACACAGCCATTTTCACTGCTACTTCCTGAACTACATTTCAAGAGCCTTTTCACCTCCCTGTAAAGTTATTTGATAATTTGTAAGTGGCACTTTAAATTAATTTGTAAAAACGTTTATTGATAATTATTTACTGTCCCCCTGCTATAGTTATAGATACAGATAACCTCCTCTGTTACATTTATTGATTGACTTACACTTCTCTGCTATAATTATGAATTTACTTACTTTAACTTCACTGTTAAAAAAACAGAACTACATGTCTGAACTTAAACCCAACAGTGCCCTAACTCTTCTAATATAATTATTTTTTTTATGCAATTTACAGCAAAAAAATGGAAGGGGAGCAAGAAAAAACTAATGTTTCCTTCGAGATTACATCCGAAGACATTGTAACTGAAGAAAATGTGGATGAAGATTTTATGGATCAATCTTTTGACGAACAATTTATTCAAACCTTACAAGAGACAGAAACATCCATGTTTGACGAGATACCAGATGATATAATGCTGGAAGTTTTAATGAACTATGAAAATAATAAATATTTTTTTTTTAAATCAACATAAATAAATAAATAAATAAAAAAAAACGAACAAAAACAACAAATAATTAACATACAGTATTAGAAAAGTCTATCATTCTTTTATCCTTAAAGTACGCTGCCCAGAACGCTTTCCGGTTCGCGAACTTGGCGCTTACCCCGCAAAAAAAAAAATATATATATTTTTTTTTGGACCCTCCTAGGCCCTTTTAAAACCTCCACATAAAACTTAGGGGGTCAACGAGGATCTACTATGCCCCCTTATGGTAATTTCCCCCTTTGTTTTGGCCTCCTCTTGTCTCTCGATCCTACCGAGAGACAAGATGGCGGCCGCTCCGGACTGTTTAGAATGTTGACAGACACCGAAGAGCCAATCAGCTTCGCTTCGCAAAGTTCCGATACGCGAAAAGTTCGCTAACCGGATCGCTGCCCGGAGCGCTGTTGCAGATATATATCTTGATTTAAACGTTAATTTCTCAAAATCCACTGAAGCACATATATTGAGACCTAGCAAAGGCAGATCGGGCTAACAGTCCCTACAATTTTGCCAAGTTTCGTGAAAATCCATTCAGCCGTTCGGGCTAAAAGTGAGTCCAACCGCCCTATGGAAATTAACATGGGAAAAACGCGTTTTGGGACCCCCCTTTTTTCTCGGCCCCCACTTGACGACCCCCTTCAGATTTCCAGGAGCTGCTCAGAAACAAAATGTGCCATTTTCCTGAAAATTTCAGCCAATTCCGTCCACAAACGCCAAAGTTATTAGACATAGAATTTTCAAAAATGCCATAGGGAAAAAATCCTAACTATATATACCTACTGGCGACCGCCAGTAGGTAATATATATATATATATATATATATATATATATATATATATATATATATATATATATATATATATATATATATATATATATATATATTCACTGAAAGAAACATAGGTTATAGACCATATATAGTTAGAAATTAGAATTTACAAAACCTTGAAAATTCACTGAAAAAACCATAGGTTATAGACCATATATAGTTAGGAATTAGCATTTACAAAACCTTATTTTACTTACACAAAACCATTGAAATTCGCATATATAGTTAGTTGCACTAACTATATATCGCGCACCCGCAATCCACTGCTGATGATGTCACATATTACATCATTCATGACATGGTCAGTGACATCACTGATGACATCACTGATGACATCTCAAATGACATCACTGATGACATCACTGATGACAACATCCAGTGACTGTATGTTTCTGTAAAGTTAAAATATGTCTTACATATTGAAGAATGAGTGGATGTATAAGTGTCTGGATGAAGGATTTAGTAGGTGCATGACTGACTGTATGAGTGAGTGATTAAATGTGTCTCACTGAGTGCATGGGTTAGTGACTAAACTGTCTTAATTTGTGCATCATTATGTCTGTTGTTCTGTAAACTGCTGCATGTGTTGATCAGTAGCTATATGAGTAACTATATGGGTTATTGATTGGTTGCCCAAGTATTTGTATGGGAGACTGAGTGTGTGTGTGGGTGGCTGGGAGGTGTATGACTCTGTGCATAGATGTGTGAGCAGTTGATTCACTAGATGTATGGGTTCAAAAGTGCATGTGGAAACAGCTGTATGGGCGGTTGACTGTGTGCATGAGTGTATTGGTGAGTGAATGGATATCTCAGTGCTACATGTCAAAGTAAGT
This sequence comes from Lissotriton vulgaris, assembly GCF_964263255.1. Lineage (NCBI taxonomy): Eukaryota > Metazoa > Chordata > Amphibia > Caudata > Salamandridae > Lissotriton > Lissotriton vulgaris. Next base: position 1,315,181,389 of record NC_141695.1, read on the forward strand.
ACATATGTAAAACACAGTACATGTGAGAGTTGACATATATAAATAACTGTGCATAAGAGCCAGTGAATGTGTGACTGGCTGTATGGATCATTGTGAACTTGTATCAGGGATTGTATAAGAGAGTAAATATGTGTTAGTATATGTTTGAATAAGTAAGGTGTGTGTAACTGTATAGTTGATGAAATGGAGGTGTGATTGATTCTTTGCATGACTAACTAGGTGTGTGAGTAACTCCATGGATGAGTGACAGTCTGTGAGTGTCTGTTTACACTGATTGTATCTAAGGTTATATTAGAGTCTGAAGAGGTTCATCGTATTATCACATGAATGATATCATCAGTGATGTGATCAGTAATGTCAAATGAGATGTCATCAGTGATGTCATCAGTGATGTCATTTGAGATGTCATCAGTGATGTCATTTGAGATGTCATCAGTGATGTCATTTGAGATGTCATCAGTGATGCCATCAGTGATGTCATTTGAGATGTCATCAGTGATGTCATCAGTGATGTCACTGACCATGTCATGAATGATGTAATATGTGACATCATCAGCAGTGGATTGCGGGTGCGTGATATATAGTTAGTGCAACTAACTATATATGCGAATTTCAATGGTTTTGTGTGAGTAAAATAAGGTTTTGTAAATGCTAATTCCTAACTATATATGGTCTATAACCTATGGTTTTTTCAGTGAATATATATATATATATATATATATATATATTTTAGCTGCTGATAGTATATTTGCTAAGTTGACAGAGTTCATCACAGTAAATAAACTAACATATGCTTTTTTGTCCCTATAGTAGCAGAGAGTAGTCTGTTTACTAAGACTCTTATAAATAAACGGCTGGCTCAGTCACAGATGCCTGTTTACTAAGGATACATTAAACAGACTACCATCTCCTACTGTTTAAATAAAATAGACGTACACGGAGGCTGAGTACCCCATGCTGAATCCTCGATACAAGGAATGTTATTCCACTTTATAGACATGTTTTTTTATATATACCATACAGAGTGAGAAGTTACCTTCCCTCACGTGGATGTGACAGAAAGTCGGTGCTAGTCTGGACACTCTTAATAGATTGGGAGTATTTCCTTCTTGCTTTTACCATTTATGCTATAAAGTGAACCTTTGGTAAAAGGAGCGGTATGCAACTTTGAAAAACGAGAGGGATTTTGTTTTCTTTAACAAGCCTTGTATGGTGAAGATTATAGTCTGCTTCTTTGTAGTACACCTGATTCTGGGAGTACTTTGCGTCGGACCCACCAAAACGCGTTGATGCTTTGTGTTGGGATACATCACGGATCAATGATAAATGCAACACTTTATGATTAATATCTAACAGGAATTTTCTGTTTTTAGTTTTATGCATTTACCTTTTAATTATCTGTTGGTTTGACTATTGTGATGTCTTCTTGATTTGAAATCATTTTTCTTGCTGCTTTTTTGTCCCACTTGTAGATGTGGGTTTAACTGTATTGATTATTGTGATTGTTTGTTTTGTGAATGATATATTTGAATATTAAATCTGTCTTTGAAATGTATGATTTTAATGTTGTAATTGGTTATCACATGTAAAAAACTATTTTAGTAAACTGTAAGATCTAGTAAAAAGTATTATTATATATTTTTGCACTGATTTGATTCTTTAGTTCACGTAACTTGTTTCTTTGGGTTGGTCCAGCCTGGTTGAATGAGAATTTTTCATGGTGTATGGGATATATAGTGTTGGGGTATAAATATTTGCTCCCAAGGGGATCGTTTTTTGACTTAAACAAAATAGAAACCAGTAGTTTGTTCACTATGTTGATGTTCTGTAGAATGGGCATCTTCAAACAGCAAAAAAGTACTCTTTAAATTTTTTTATCCAAACTGCCCAGATGCAGCCTGACTGAGGACTAAAAAGAAATCTCCTTAATAAACATGGGGCGTGTTCCCTATCAATACAACAAGTAGTAAAAGGATTTGTTTTGTTTTTTAAAAAGCTGCACCGCCCTGCAGCAGGAAGCCATCAGGCAGAGTCTTTAAAATAGCAATTTAAGTCCTATCCATAAATATTCATTGGCTACCCGCCCTTCCAGTCCTCCAAAAAAACCACAAATATTTTCACGGGAGACTTTTAGGAGTTTTCCCTGGCCTAGCACTGTTGCTCAGACCTGTAGCATGTAAGAATGTACTACTTTCAATACAATACAGCACCCATGCTATCATGTTATCTAACATTTTCCCTTGAGGAACATGATTATAGGTTCTTGTCTACAGACATTTCTGGAGAAGTCTTGTATGGCACTGGCACTCAGTACCTGCTGGATATTGTTTTATTCAATATTCTTTTATATTCATAAGAAACCTATCAATGTTCGAAATCTTAAAGGGCAGATTTACAAGCCCCGTACACCACATTTGTGCCGCCTTTGCGTCACTTTTGTGACGCAGCGGCAGTGCAAAGCCAGCGCCATGCTGCAGGGTATTTACAACGTGACACATCTAGGGAGATGCATCATGTTGTAAAGCCCGGTGCCACATGCGGGCGTTCGGGCACGGGGGGGGGGCGTTCCGGCGCAGGAACGCCTCCTAAAAGTGGCTGAATGAAATCTACAAGATTTCACTCAGTCACTTTTAGGGCCATGCTGCATCAAAACCTTGCGCTTGCTTGAGGCAGGCGTAAGGATTGATGCAGCATGTTAGGTATAGGGGCCCCCCGAGCCTTGCTGGAGCTGCGTCGCGCTTGCGACGCAACTCCAGCAATGCGTCACCTCACCGGCAGCAGATGCGTCACGCATCTGTCTATTCTTCCCCCATGGTGCGCCGCATTGTAAATGCGGCGCATCCATGGTGGCGCAAGAGGTGTCTGCTGTGAAGCAAAATAACTGGCGCATCCCTGCCGATATGCAGGGATGCACCAGTTATTGTAAATCTGCCCCTAAAAGTCTAACGGTTGTTCAGCACTGTCTCATTTACACAAAATGCAATACTGTAAAATCAAACACCTTAACGATTGATATTAAGAAACATTTCTAAAAAATAAATATAAAGTAAAATATTAAAGAAGAAATTAAAACAATTGCGCAAACGAAATAGTAAGATACCTAGGAAAAGATTATAAACAATAGAACAGAAGAAAACAGTACCAGAGAGAAAATAAAGAATATGGAAAAAGCAACTGCGTCAGAGTTTAGAACATGCCTAAAAATGTAAAAAGAAGCAAAAAAGTAAAAGGAATAGAAGGAAAAAGAAAAATGAATCTTAAAAAAAGAGAAAAAGGTGTAAAGACAAAAGTGACCAATAGACAATAGAAACACAGAAGGTGAAGAAACAAATGAGGAATGAAAATATAAATGCCATTAAAGTAGACCAGTTGAAGGATGTGTTCCTCCAGCAATGCAGGGACACGAATAAGTGTCAGCTAAAGTGACACAGCTGAGATATAAAAGCAGTTCATTTATTTGGTTTGTAACTTCTACCTTTTAGTCCTGCTGGGCTGGTACAACCAATGTAGCATATGCCAACGTTAATATGCACCTTTCAAATTAACAGCGACCTCAGAGTCAAAGAGAAACTGAAAAAACTATTTTTGGGAATTCTGCATGTGAAGGGAAAAAATTGAAGAAATTAACTATGGCATATTATCTTCTTATTCAGTACGGTATCTGAATATCGTCTTACATAAGTATGCTGTCCTAAATATTGTTTAGGGAAATATTCCCCAAATGGCGTTAATAATAGAAAATGTACCCAAATGGGACAATCATTGTTTTTTAACTGTATTTAGGACGCAATGTTTATGTTAGAGAACGTTTCTATAGAAGATATTCTGAGATTCCACCCAACTGTACTGCTAGTATCTAAATCATCCCTTCTCTCTTTGTCTGCAGTTTGTGGGAGACCCACAGCTATTAGCCGCATCGCCGGGGGACAGGCGGCCCAGATGGGTGAATGGCCATGGCAAGTCAGCATCCAGGCAAACGGCAGTCACATATGTGGAGGGACACTGATCAGTGATCAATGGGTTTTGTCTGCTGCAAGCTGTGTCCAATAGTAAGTCAGTCACTCGTTCACCTGTTGAAATGTATTTTGACATCCCCTACAAAGAGACCTATGTAGAGATTAATGGCCCTGCTAGTTGGTGCTGAGGATTCTGAACCTCTGAGGACGGAAAGCTTCATGTAGAGACTAGACATTACCTGGTGAAAGGTTGAGAGTTTTCCTCACTATGCCTAGATATTGTTCAGTTAATGTAGGAGCTTATGTTCCTGATATGCAAGGCCATTGCTTGAACACATGGAGCTCCTAAGAGTATCCAGACATCACAGGGTTGGTTTTGCAGTAGTCGCTCCATGACCCAGAAATTTCTGTTGAGTAAAAGATAATCATTGTTCATACAAATCTCTGGAACTTTATGCTTATCAATTAAATAACAAATCTTGGGGAGTAAGAGGAGGAGATCCAACCCTGAGAGATCATTCTGGGAAAGGTACTTCATTTACAGTAGTCTGAATACAAATGTATGCATATTCCTGAGAAATTGTTTGCGTTTTCCCAGTATTTAGAACCATTCAACAATTGTCCACGTATAAGTAAGCACAAGCCCTGCAGTCCAAATCCAACAAGATAGATGTTTCCAAACGTTGCCATATCCACAACCAACCATACAGAGTAGCAATATGTTCCTTAACGGAATACACAGGGTAATGAAAATGGGGTAAGAGAGAAAGAAAATGTAATGGCTATCGCTACTCTGACTTGACACTCTTCTGGGCGCTAATGTCTATTGGTCATAGTGTTTATCTAAAGACAACGTGCATATCTTTAGTTCCTGATCACTATAATGAATCATCTATCACTTACTATAGATATAATATGCCTTCAGAAGATCTATATGTCTCAGATTCACAGTGTTTGAGTGGAATGCTGATATTCCTGAAACTGAAATACACATGTTTATGTACTCACTGTCATTCAACCCTTTGACATAATCTCACTCTCTTCTCACACAAGATAACTTCCTTCTGTTTTTGTGAGTGCATGTTTTCTGCTGATGATGTGCAACCAAGATTATCTTTTCATAAAACGGTAATATAAATTAGCATTCAATAAGACTGATAGAGCTCAGACTGATACTATTTAATCACTTCCCTTAATATCACCACCACTGCCTTAAATAGAATAGTGTATCTTAAATATTTGAACAGCCTTTTAAAGTTAAGAACAAGTATAACTTTCCAAACATAACTTAAGCTTTTAGAATACTTCTGCTGGTTCAGCTTGAGTTCCAAACACGCTTCTTAAGGAAAACTAACAAACTCCAGGGTTCACACAAATTCTTGTAGAAAGGTTTTAGATGTAGCAACAAATGTTCTTGATTGCCTAGCAAGAGTGTCGCAAAACACAGGGAAACATATATCTTAAAACTTCAAAACAATATCTACCCTTTCCAAATAAATGTGAAAGTTCAACAGATTCACAGGAATGGTAGCTTGCATTCAGAGGCTGGTGCGTTGTGTGTCCTCCAAAGACAGGAAGCCTTTCACCAAGCAGCGCTGTCATTTGCAGACCATTGCCAGCCAGACATTCCCTAGAATAACCTTAGCACAAGTGAGTCTGTTGTGCTCTCCATGTAGTGGAAAGTAAGCCACAGATCATCACTGCAGGTCCTCTGGGCTACAACAAATGGAGTTAACCCCTCTCTACTGTGAGCAGTACCATGATTGTTTGAAAGATTGACTGATGTGACAGATCAGTTGTGTATTTTTTTATATCACCTTTCTGTCTGAAGCCAAATTGAACAGCTAAGTGCATTTCAGACGCGTGAATAGAGTCCTAATATTGTGATTTATAAGCATTCTATAGTTTGTGGCCCACTGTAGCTAATCTTCTTTGTCAGATCAGATATGGCTTGACTGCAGCTTGTGTAGCCCAGTGTCACATTACCAGGGTGCTTGGAAAGCCTATCATTTCATATCTGTATTCTGCAGGTAGAACGGCGCTCTCTGAGCAAAGACATGTGGGCCCAATGCACATACTTAAATGTCACACACTTCTCCTATTATCCACTGAAGTCTGCATCAGTCTTCAGAGGTACTCTCTTCTTTGTAGTCCCATTGATAGATCCAATCCAGCATTAAATCCTTTATTTTTTTTATTGTTTACTGGTAGGCAGAGATCAAATGTTTCTTTGGTGCATATGCAAGTCCACTTCTGATTCCATCACATGTCTGGAATATCATGTTGGTAGAAGATAGAGTTGTGAAAAGAAAAGAAAAGAAATGTGGCCCATGGGGATCTTTTAGGACTTTGGCTACCAACTTGCATGGGAAAGGGCAAACTTTAACGTACTGTCTCTGCCCCTTCTGAATAATTACATTGATTTTAGGTACCGGTTGATTTTTTCTCAGAACCTATGCTCCAAAAATATGGTCAATGTAATGGCACTAAGATAGGTCCATGGAGATGAAAAAGCATGGAATCGGAACAATAATGGATCTGGTGAGTTCAGATGCTGAAATATTGCTTAAAGCAAACAATGAGAAGAGGGGATGGCTGAATAAACTCCTCTTGGTGAATTGTCAGGTGCTGGCTTTCAAGAAAGTGCCCTTGGAAACACGGCCCACTTCTTACTTAAGCTCCTCAAGACCTTAGCCAGTTGTTAAGCATATATTTATTCATCCCAGGTACATGATGCAGTCTGAAGACATACTTATAAAGTGTCTCAAGCAAGAAATTGCTATGCAATGGTCCTCACCATAATAATGGGTTGAAAGAATGCAGTGACCATTCGACGTTTCAATTAATAAAATAGTGAACAAGCAGGCCAGATTCATATGGGTATCAATGATGGCAGATAGACTGCCCTTTTTCCTAGAAAGGCACCTCTGCAAAGATAACAATAGCCTGCAAAACTGATGTTACCAATTTATTTAAGGGACAGTGCAAGCCGTAGAAAGGAAGATAAGTATAAATCACGAAAACAACACAAACAGTGATAAGAACCAGAAGGAAACCCACTGTACAGTATAAATAGTTTAATAGCTCACATACTTTGATGAAGACTGCAAAGTCCTGATGTCAGGCCTAAGGGCTACCCTATAATCAAGTCAGTCTGTAAAACAATAAATGCACAAAGGAAAATCGATAGGAGACTTATGAATAGTAAAAAAAAAAGAAACAAAATAAAGAGGGACTTTGAGAAAGTTGCATTTAAAAACATAGCAAAAACATATTTTACAATAAAGCAGACTCCTATTTTATTTCTGTTTATTTATTAACAATATTTCTATGACAAGATTAGAAAAACAAGCCATAACATTGTTCTCACAGTCCAGATGTGAATGAACTTTAAAACATTTGTACTAATGTAACCTTACATAAATATCTCAGTTCAACTTGCACCTACTTCCAGAAGCAATTTTCCAATATCTATTAAAGCAGATCTTACAATAGTAAATTCACCTACATGCAGCTCATCATTTCTGCAGGGAGATGTTTAAGTAAAGTAAAATAGTCAGAAGGCTATATTTGGAAATCAATGTTGTTGGAAAATATGTTTTTGCCGGCTATGTTTTCACAAGGATCCGTGGTAACTGTTTACCAAAGCAATCATTACAAACAACAGAAACCTTCTGTGTCACAGTTGCCAAGGAAGGGCACAGGACATTTCTAAAGAGTCAAGTCAAGTCAAGTCAAAATATTTATATAGCGCACTATATACCCAGAGGGTCTCAGGCGCTTGAAGAGGGGTGGGGAACTACTTGTCGAATATCCAAGTTTTAAGTTGCTTTCTGAATGTTAGGTGGTTCTGAGTGAGACGAAGGTGAGTGGGAAGTGAGTTCCAGGTCTTAGCTGCCAGGTAGTAGAAGGATCTACCTCCCATTGTGGTTTTGTTGATGCGAGGTACGATAGCAAGGGCTTGGTTGGAAGATCGCAGCTGGCGGGGGGTGTAGAAGGAGAGTCGTGTGTTGAGGCATTCGGGTCCAAGGTCGTAAAGTGCTTTGTGAGCGTGGGTCAGGAGGCGGAAAGTAATCCTCTTATTGACGGGGAGCCAGTGGAGGTTTTTCAGGTGACCAGAGATGTGTTCTTTGCGCGGGATGTCTAGTATGAGCCTGGCTGAAGCGTTCTGGATGCGTTGGAGTTTTTTCTGGAGTTTAGCTGAGGTACCGGCGTATAGGGTGTTTCCGTAGTCCAGGCGGCTCGTGACTAGTGCGTGGGTGACCATTCTATCAGTAGCATGATGGGATCAGGGTTTCAGGCTTCAACATAATTTCACCTGTTTCTCTAAGAAATTCCACAAATCATGGTCAACTTAATTAGCGCAATTGAAGAAAATTTCAAAGAACTTTAGAAAACACACTTTCCAGTGTTGCTTTACAGAAAAGTACAGGCCTCAGGTACCAACTGGTACAAACCAGGACCCAGATTTACTAAGCGCTTGCGTTGCCCTTGCATCATGCAAGGTGACTCAAGGCAACGCAAGCCCTTAAATCAGATGTACTAAGCCACACATGGCCACCTTACGTGGCTCTGCCTGACTTATAAATCAAGAGTAACATTGGGCAGAGCGAGTCATTGCCTTCTGTTACCCTGTATTGGGAATACATTCCATGGGTGGGGTGTGGGAATTCTAATGCATTCACCCATGAGTGTTAGTGCATTCCCTGATTTGCTGAGAATAGTAAACCTTGGAATGCGTCATAATGATTTCCCATCCCAGCAGCGGCGTGACAAGTGGGAATATATTTATTTTCATTCTGCAGCACAACTAGAAAGGAGATAATGCCTCTCTTAGGTAGCCACGTCTCCATGGCAACCGTATGAGATTTAATCTGTCACCTTTTGCCTTGTGTTTTACAGATAGACTGTACTTGTCTCTGACATAGAGCACAGAATGCACAAGTTGGCAACAGCCATTTGGCAAGGCCAAAGGATTTGCCCAAGTTTTGCTGTCTCTCGGTCATGCTGCTGGATGTGCCTCCTAGTTTCAAGCAGATCACAAAAGGGCCTTCCTGGGAATGTGTATTGAAAGGCAGGTGATGCACTTGGTCTTACAATGCATTCCAGAATGTGGGGGATCCTAAAGAGTGGTGCATATAGACACCCTAAGAAGGGCAGATAGTGATGTACGGCTTCTGCTGACCATACCGAGCACTGTAAAATCCTAGGAGCTTCATATAAACAGAAGGAACTGACTCCTGGGTATCCCACCTCAGACATACCCAAGCACTCACATGCACATGCAATGGATACTCATGGGGAATGAAGTGCTCCAGTTATGATCTACTAAAGGGATTTATCAGGGATCACCAGTAGGCAATTCCCCCTACATTATCAACCCATTGAGGTTGAGGTTAAAAAGGACCAGTATGTTTTGTCGCAAACCATTGTCATTACCTGGGCATAGTGATGCTAGTCTCACATGCTTAAATGATGAACACTTTGGTGGAACCCCACAATCCTTACAGAGCCTAGCTTTCTCTTAGTGAGTAACGTGACATGCTCATGTGGTAGACTGGTACAGAAAAAAAGTGGTCCTGGACTTATTTTTTCAAGCAATAGAGTCTCAAAATATTCGCTATTTGATTCAAAATGTATGCATGCATCTAGTCAGCAAAAGCGTATCAAATACAAACAGATTTCCGATAAATGCACCCGGCATAAAAAACATGAGCACCTATTGACTTCGTAAGAACACTTCTGTTTATTTTTTTCATAAACATATTTCAAAGCCTAGTAGGAACATTACCATACTTAGTAATAGTTGGGAGGTTGTTCCAAAGTAAGAGGCGTGCAAAAAGTAGTGCTCCTGGGTGAAAATAGATAAGGTGAAAAAGAAGGTTGGAATAAAGGTAATTCAAAATACAAAAGTACAATCCCTTCCAAAAACTAACTGGTCATAAATGACAGAAACACTTAAATAGAGCCTGTCCTCCATAGCTCATTTTTCATATAGACATTCTTGATAATTTCAGCAGCAGAGAAATATCTGTAGGTTGGGTGGGATAAAGGTGACACTTGGTACAGGCCCACTTGGGGGTAAATGTTGACGTTTTGACCCGATTTAAAAACATGGGGCCTCATTTATGAGGCCTTGCGTCAGTTTTGCGCTGCGGATGCGTCACTTTTTGTGACGCATCTGCGGCGTAAAACATGCGCCTTGTTGCGCCATATTTAAAAAGTGACGCATCTAGGTAGATGCGTCACTTTTTAAACCCCTGCGCCACATTATACCTGCGTCAGGTATAATGTATGCAGAGGGGGCGTTCCCCCGCAAAAAGCCTCGTAATAGTGACGCAGTGAAATCTATGAGATTTCACTGCGTCACTTTTAGGATGTTGTTGCGTCAAAATCTTGCGCCTGCCTCACAGCAGGCGTAAGACTGACGCAAGCCCTTTCACATGGGGCTTTCCCCATGTGAAAGGACGCATTGCTGGAGATGCGTCACTTTTGTGACACACTCCAGCAATGCGTCACTTTTGCGCTTACAGATGCGTCAGAAATACTGACGTATCTGTAAGTCCTTGCGACATGATGCGTCATACATTAAATATGACGCATCATTGGTGTCGCAAGGAGTGCGCAGTGAAAAGTGACGCATCGCTGTTTTCACGCAGCGATGCGTCACTTTTCATAAATGAGGCCCCAGGAGGGTAACATTATCCTCATCTGGTGGGTCTTCCTCAGGACAGGGGAAAGGGGGAGACAACCTATTCAAAGGTGCCAGTTGATTTATAGTTGACAACAGCTCCCGAGGATGGGATGTCAGCACTTCCGTTGCGGTGTGAAAACAATTTCCAAATGTCGTAATGTGAGGGCAACTCAGAGCCCCCTAGTAGTTAATCCAAGCAGCAAGAATTTATATTAATGGTGAGTAATTTGCCATCTTCATGATTTGTGGATCCGAGAGAAGTCGACACCTCGCTCATTAGTTGAACCTATGGGGCTGCTGTATGGGGAATATATAACACATTCATTCTACAAGAAATTGAGGATAGTTTTTTAAAGATGCTAGTAGGTGTTCCTTAATCCTGCTCCACCTATATCTGTCACTAAGAATTGAACATACCATTCATCTCGGGTAAGATTAGCTCTGCCCCGATACTTCTATGGCACTCTATTTGGAAAAGAGATACAATAAAGCTTACTCAGGAAATTGTTCAGGACTACTTAAACCTGGATGGATTAAGCAAGATTAAATGGCTTCAATATATAAAGAAAAGTTTATATCGAATTGAAAAAGGGGGATTATTTGATAGCCCAGCTTTGTGTACCATCCTGTCTAAAGTTGAATTGAAAGAGTTATTCAAAGGAAAATACATGAGAGATAGGTGAGTCTCTAATTGTACTAGGACTTGGGTGAGACAATACAATCTATCACCCACATTAAATAACACTGACACTAATTACCTAACTTTTGTTACAAGGCCCTTACATAGATGTAATTTGCTGAGGTTTCGGCTAAAACGTACTCCCTTCATGTTGGGTTTTCCTCCTAATGTTTATACCTCTAAACGTTCACACAATGCCCCTCTGATGGAAGATCCGTTCAAGGAAAACTCCATCTATTATTCTTTTGCAGGTTTCATAGCCAGAAGAGGAAAACATAAATTTGACCACTTATAAGCACTCTTCATTTCAGGCAATGTCACCCTGCTCTTTACTATTTACAATCATTAACAGATCAATTAACCTGCTACTGTATAGTCTTGTTTTTATGTTGTGCTTTTAAAGCGAGAAAGAAAACTTTTTTTAACCTAATACATGAACTAATTCATTATAAAATTATATCTTTTACCTTGTTGCTATTAATTATACAAATTTGAGGAGAACTTGCGTGAAATTGTATATAGTTTTATATTTCGGAAATGTTTATCATTGTATATGGTAAACTTTTTATGCCATTCTTCTGTTTTGGCGAAATAAAGTGATAGTGATAGATTGAGTGATTGATACCTTTATCACTATTCTACAGGTTTCCACAGGAACCCATCTGATTGTCTTCTTGAGGGCTCTTAGAAGGCCAAAGCAGGTACCAGCCACCTTCTTGGCCTGAGAGGCCATCGTTAGGTCTTTATCCAAAAGAATTTCCATGCCCTTAATTGTGCTATTTTTTTACTCCTTGTGAAACATGTTCTTGCAGGGCTGGAGTACTTCTGTGTCCCCTTCGTGGATGACGTTGCAATATCTAGATATGTATTTCTGGACGATTTGAGGCACCTAAGGCTAAGGTATATGCGGAGAAACAGTCCATCTGACAGAGACTTCTAGCCGCAGATTCCTTACCTCAGAATTATCCCCAGGAGTCAGATTGGATCGGGAAATTTTTAATGAGCAGTACCACGACTCGCTGGTAGGTGCCGTTGTTCGGCTCTGCGTGCAAAAACAACAAGGTGCTGGATGGAATGCTTGAATTAATCTCAGCCACTGGCAATCGCCCGGGCTGTATCCCAATCCATCGTTTTTCACCCACCATGGCATTTCGGTTTAGACCCAGCCATATGCTAATCAGTTTTGACCCTGTTCAATACGGGAACATTCCAGCCCCAGCTCCCAGGCCAGGTGCTTCCCGACCCAGAACACAGGCAACTCAGGACTGGTTTCTCTATCATTTGGCTATGCATGGCATCATCAGAGTTACCCACCCTGAAAGTGACACACGTGGTGCATATAGAGGCGCCGCCCCAGCCCCCTGATATCAGTTCTTTTCTTGCTGAGTCAGTAAGCGCAGATCCGGAGAAGAGCTACCCCTAGTCACTTTATGACTGATCTTTTGTCAATTAATTTTTTGAGACATTGTCTCCTGGTGCATGGTGTGTTCCCAATGAAGGCTGGTTTTAAGCCCTGTGGCCCCTGCCACCGGCAAATGTCAGTGACAGACCCACACCTCGTCTTCCTTTGGTGTCTTGAGTGTCATTTGTTGCGCCATGCAGCACAAGGCCTTGAGGGAGAGGTCCCTCAAGCTTCTTGCCACTTGATGTGCGATGCCACGATGGTCTTGATCCCAGTTGAGAGGAAGTTCCTGGGATCGGTTGCGATGCCATCAATCATTGCCAGTCGATGTTGTCCGGGCATTTGGCTAAGTCCTACAAGAAAAAAAAGAACAATAAGTCAAAGAAGTCATCTACTTCAGTCCATCCGTTGAAGTCATCTGAGGGAACGTCAGCATTCTAGGCCTGGCTCTACGGTTGAGTCTGCGCCTGGGCCATCTCCATGACTCTCAGAGATTCAAGGAGCCGGAAAGACCCACCGTCCAATTACATGAGCATTATAAGGCCATGCTCCTCATATTGGGGTGGCGTGTTCCCGCTCACATGCCCTTTGGCTCCTCAGGTTTGGGAGGGGTCTCTACTGGTTTTCCACCAGCGGGTTTACACCTGGCACCAGTCGGGCTCCTTGGATCCATGGAGTGATCTGGATGAGCCATTTCGATCTTCCCTGGTGCCGGCCTCACTGCCGTTGTCCCCAGAGCTGCCGCCCCCATTCTCCTCCATAACACAGAGCTGGACAGGCGTCACTGGATACCAACTGTGGCTCTGACTGGAGCCATTCCCTCCAAACCGGATCCTGAGTCCTATTCCTATTGGGATAGGACTTGGGGAAGATTGGGAGGGGCCACTGGACTCTTGTGAATGCCAGCCCTTTGTCCCTAAGCATGACAACAAGTTTGAGGATCTGGCAGAGGCCAGTGATTTGGACACATCCCCAGATACTGGCTTGGTCTTCCCTCCCACCGTGGCTACAGCAGAAGGTGCCTCATTGGCAATGGTGGTGAGGGTATTCGGCAAAATATCAAAAAAATATCAAGTTCTAAATAGCATGATGCACAAATATCAAATGCTAAAATATTGTTGACAAGAATATAGACTTTCAAGGTAAGTAATATTGATGTTAAGAATCTCTAAGTTATGTATTTCAGTATATATTTTAATTGTACACGTTCTAAATTGTTTGTATAATTATTGTTATTGTTTTCTAATATAGTTTGTAAAAGTTTAGTTGTTTTTAACCCCTTCGATGCGGATGACAAAGCCAGCTCGTCATGGGCTTTACCTGTGCTGCGCGCATGACGAGCTGGCTTTGTCACAAAAGCCGCGATTTTCTAATTTCAGCACGCAATGGGAAAACCCGCTAGCGCGCATGCGGTTAAATGTAATGTAATAGTTTATTGTTATTTTTTGTGCTGTAGCGAGTTGTGGAGTTTATAGGAGCACAGGGTGAAAAGTAAATGAATCATAAGTAATTAATCATTCATTTTTAATTAGTATTGAATATTTAATTAATACTTAATTATGTTAATTGTGTAATTCATTTATTATGTTAAGTTTCAACTGCGGGTTGTCGGGTTTGTAAGGGTATAGGGTGGGAAGTAATTTAATTATAATTAATTAATAATTAATTTCTAATTATGATCAAATATTTAATTGAGAATTAATTAGGTACATTATGTAATTAATTACATTTTGTATTTATATTTTTGGTGTGGGTTGTGGTTTTTGTAGGGGTTAAGGGTGTGGAGGAAATTAATTATGATAATTAATAATTAATGGTAATTAATTATTTAATTGATAAATATGTAAATTGAGTAATTAAGATAATGTTTAAGGTATATATCAGGTGTGAGTTGTTGGGTTTATAGGGGTAAAGGGTGGGACGTTAATGAAGTATAATTTGTTTATTATTAGTTGATTGTTAATAATTGTTTGATTGATAATTATGTAGATCATGTCACTAACATATTTTTTTGTATATGTTTGTTGCGCATTATTGTCTTTATAGGGTTAAAGGGTTGAAAGTTTATTAAATATAATTCTTTTATTATTACATTTTTTTAAATTGTTAAATTGATAATTATGTGCAAAATGTAATTAATATAATATTTAGGATATATTTTAGGTGTATTTTGTTTAATTTGTAGAGGTATAGGGTGAGACGTTCATTTAAGCTATAATAAAAGTAAAAATATGTATCTATTTTTTAGGTGTGTTATTATGTTATGTGTTAATTAAACATAGTTAATATGTAATTTTAAAAATGTGTAAATATATTAAATTTAAATATTTATATTTTTGTTATTTAATGTAATTATTAAAATATGTTATTTGTTTGAAGTAAACTACTCTCTCCTTACTGTTGCACAGACTGGAGTGGAAATAGTAGCTTTTACCCCTCCGCAATCCAACACTTTCCCTACTTTTTCACCAACTGGAGTGGGAATATTAAATTGGTACCCCTACTGAGTCCTACCCTTTCCCTACTTTTGCACCGACTGGAGTGAGAATAGTAAATCCTACCCCTACAAAATCCAACACTTTCCCCACTGTTGCCCAGACTGAAGTTGGGAATAGTACATTTTACCCTTCCACAATCAACACTTTCCCTACTGTTGCAATGACCGGAATTTGAATACTAATCTGTACCCCTCCTAAGTCCAACACTTTCCCTACTGTTGCACAAAGTGGTGTGGCAATAGTAATTTTTACCCTTCCTGAGTTCCAGACTTTCCCTAGTGATGAAGAGACTGGAGTGGGAATAGTAAACGTTACCCTTCCTAAATTCACCATTTTCCCCACTGTTGCAGAGATTGGAGTAGAACTAGTGTATGTATTATTCCTATAATTTTATAGTTCTGTTCATATTGTTTACTTTCATATTATTATGAGGTTTCTGTGTATTTAAAATAATTTTTTGTTTTAGTACTGTACTATATGTAATATATTTTTAGCAAAATGTAATTTATATTAACTTTTTCATGTAATTAAATCTGACTGTTTTTAAAAATAAATTCCATTTCATTTGTTACAATTTTTAAATTTTTTATGTATTTTGTTTATATATATATATATATATATATATATATATATATATATATATATATATATATATATATATATATATATATATATATATATATATATATACATATATTCACTGAAAAAACCATAGGTTATAGACCATATATAGTTAGGAATTAGCATTTACAAAACCTTGAAAATTCACTGAAAAAACCATAGGTTATAGACATATATAGTTAGGAATTAGCATTTACAAAACCTTATTTTACTCACACAAAACCATTGAAATTCGCATATATAGTTAGTTGCACTAACTATATATCGCGCACCTGCAATCCACTGCTGATGATGTCACATATTACATCATTCATGACATGGTCAGTGACATCACTGATGACATCACTGATGACATCTCAAATGACATCACTGATGACATCTCAAATGACATCACTGATGACATCACTGATGACAACATCCAGGGACTGTATGTTTCTGTAAAGTTAAAATATGTCTTACATATTGAAGAATGAGTGGATGTATAAGTGTCTGGATGAAGGATTTAGTAGGTGCATGACTGACTGTATGAGTGAGTGATTAAATGTGTCTCACTGAGTGCTTGGGTTAGTGACTAAACTGTCTTAATTTGTGCATCATTATGTCTGTTGTTCTGTAAACTGCTGCATGTGTTGATCAGTAGCTATATGAGTAACTATATGGGTTATTGATTGGTAGCCCAAGTATTTGTATGGGAGACTGAGTGTGTGTGTGGGTGGCTGGGAGGTGTATGACTCTGTGCATAGATGTGTGAGCAGTTGATTCACTAGATGTATGGGTTCAAAAGTGCATGTGGAAACAGCTGTATGGGCGGTTGACTGTGTGCATGAGTGTATTGGTGAGTGAATGGATATCTCAGTGCTACATGTCAAAGTAAGTACATATGTAAAACACAGTACATGTGAGAGTTGACATATATAAATAACTGTGCATAAGAGCCAGTGAATGTGTGAGTGGCTGTATGGATCATTGTGAACTTGTATCAGGGATTGTATAAGAGAGTAAATATGTGTTAGTATATGTTTGAATAAGTAAGGTGTGTATAACTGTATAGTTGAGGAAATGGAGGTGTGATTGATTCTTTGCATGACTGACTAGGTGTGTGAGTAACTCCATGGATGAGTGACAGTCTGTGAGTGTCTGTTTACACTGATTGTATCTAAGGTTATATTAGAGTCTGAAGAGGTTCATCGTATTATCACATGAATTATATCATCAGTGATGTAATCAGTAATGTCAAATGAGATGTCATCAGTGATGTCATCAGTGATGTCATTTGAGATGTCATCAGTGATGTCATCAGTGATGTCATTTGAGATGTCATCAGTGATGTCACTGGCCATGTCATGAATGATGTAATATGTGACATCATCCGCAGTGGATTGCGGGTGCGCGATATATAGTTAGTGCAACTAACTATATATACGAATTTCAATGGTTTTGTGTGAGTAAAATAAGGTTTTGTAAATGCTAATTCCTAACTATATATGTCTATAACCTATGGTTTTTTCAGTGAATTTTCAAGGTTTTGTAAATGCTAATTCCTAACTATATATGGTCTATAACCTATGGTTTTTTCAGTGAAATTCAGTGGTTTTTTAATTGCAAATATCAAAAGCTGTAAAATGTATTCTTCTTTTAAAGGAAAAATATATTTTTTATGTATTTAATATAATTTATTTTTTTTTCGCTACTGGTCCGCGCACCGGGTAGCTTCCCGTTAGCTCAATTTGGTGCTGCGACCTGATCTGCGCACCGGGAAACGTTCCACAACTGCCGCATTCGAAAACAACATTGTGACTCGTCACGTAAGCGCGACGTATCGCGTTGCCGCGTAATGCGCCTTATGACGCGCCGCGTTAGCGCACTCGGAAGTGCTCCGGAGCGCGACCCGAGGCGCGAAGCGCAGCACCCCGGAAGCGCTCCGGGCGCGGAGTGGGACGTGTAACGTAAGCGTAATAGGTCATGTGACCTGAAAATAACACTTTTCATTGGTTTAGAACCTTTTTTTTCCCAAATGATGAAAGCCCCCACCTTTTTTCCTCACTCTGACTTTCATCTTTGTGAGAGGAAGACCTGTTTCTGCTAGTTCAGTCATGGCATCTGTAGTAGCTGCAGCTGGTGGACCCCCACCACCACCACAACCACCTAGGAAGGAAGGACCACCTGCAAAGTTCCTTCCAAATCCAGAGGAAGAGGAAGAAGAAGAGGAAGAGGAGGTAGAGCCGAGGCAGTTCTTGCGTGAAGAGCCCCAGCAATCCCACCGCTTAGACCATTTTATATGGCAATTTTTTTCTTACCCTCAAGGGCAAAAAAAGGTCAATGCCCGGCTGGTGACATGCCTCATTGCGATGCAGTTCTGTCCCGAGGCACAGACAAAAAGTATAGCTTTGGAAACTATACTATGCACCGCCACATGCAGAGGTGGCATCCAATCAATTATAGCGTTGCTGAGGTGCGTCACCTCCAGGATAACCCACCAATATTATTTTACTGTTTCCCTTGGTTTTCCCCTTGTTACGCTTTCCGGAACGCTACCCGGTGCGCGGACCGGGCGCTAACCATGCAAAAATGTAAAAAAAAAGGCTGTTTTTTTTACATATATGGGCCTCCTCAGCCACCCTCAGAAAACCTAGGGGGTAGGGATATGTCTCCCGAGCCCCCTTATACCCATTCCCAACATTGTTTATCCTCCGTCTTGTGACTAAATTAGTCCGAAACACAAGATGGCAGACTCCCGTTACGCTACCGGTGAGCTACCCGGTTCGCGTACCAGGTAGCGCTTCCACCGCGAAAAATCGTTTTTTTTTTGTTTTTTGTTTTTTTTTGCCCCGCTGGGCCCTTTAATAGCCCCCACATCAATCCTAGGGGGTCAGGAAGGGTCTACCTTGCCCCCTTTCATTTATTTCCCCCTTCGTTTATTTCCACCTCTTGTCTCTCGATCCTACCGAGAGACAAGATGGCGGCCGCTCCGGACTGTTTAGAATGTTGACAGTCACCGGAGAGCCAATCCGCTTCTCCTCGCGAAGTTCCGTTACGCGTCTGGTACGCGAACCGGGGCGCTAACCGGGACGCTGTCACAGATATATATATTTTTTTGAACGTTAATTTCTCAAAATCCACTGGAGCACATATCTTGAGACCTAGCAAAGGCACATCGGGCAAACAGTCTCTACAACTTTGCCAAGTTTCATAGAAATCCATTCAGCCGTTCGAGCTAAAAGTGAGCCCAACCGCCCTATGGAAAACTCAATGTTAAAAACACGTTTTGGGACACCCCTTTTTTCTCGGCCCTCGCTTGACAAAACCCCCCCCAAACTTTCAGGGGACGCTCAGAAACAAAATGTGCCATTTTCCTGAAAATTTCAGCCAATTCCGTCCTTCAACGCCAAAGTTATTCAACATAGAATTTTCAGAAATCCCTATTAAAAAAACATCCTAACTATTATATATATATATATATATATATATATATATATATATATATATATATATATATATATATATATATATATATATATATATATATATATATATATATATATATAACTTCTATGGCAAAATGAAACCCCTCATTTTGTTCCTTTTCAAATAAAATGTATTAAGTGTTACCACTTTATTCCAATCAAGATGACTTCAGGTGTGCCATACTTTTGTCATAAGTAAGACTGTTAGCGTTCTAGTTGTTCTTTAGAACACTCTGGGACATTCTGTCATTGGGCTATAGTTCGGCTACATCTGGCTGATATTTGGGCTACATTTGGGCTCTTTTGTCTCTGGTGGCCATCTTGGGAGACTGCATATCAGAATTGTTTTAATGAAATATAAGAGGATTTGAGAAGTCACTCAAAATGTGCCCTAATTTTTCTTTCTTCAGCAATAATCATAATTTCTATGGCAAAATGAACCCCCTCATTTTGTTCCTTTGCAAATTAAATGTTTTAAGTGTTAACACTTTATTCCAATCAAGATGACTTCAGGTGTGCCATACTTTTGTCATAAGTAAGACTGTTAGCGCTCTAGTTGTTCTTTAGGACACTCTGGGACATTCTGTCATTGGGCTATAGTTGGGCTACATCTGGCTGATATTTGGGCTACATTTGTTTTTTTTTGTCTCTGGTGGCCATCTTTGGGCTACATTGGGCTACATTGGGCTACATTTGGGCTCTAACATATATATAGCCCAATGTAGCCCAATATATATTTTTCAAAGTTAATTTTCGTAATTCGTAATTTTCGTATATATATATACGAAAATTACATCTGGCTGATATTTGGGCTACATTTGTTTTTTTTTGTCTCTGGTGGCCATCTTTGGGCTACATTGGGCTACATTGGGCTACATTGGGCTACATTTGGGCTCTAACATATATATAGCCCAATGTAGCCCAATATATATTTTTCAAAGTTAATTTTCGTAATTCGTAATTTTCGTATATATATATATATATATATATATATATATATATATATATATATATATATATATATATATATATATATATATATATATATATATATATATATATATATATATATTCAATGAAAAAACCATAGGTTATAGTCCATATATAGTTAGGAATTAGCATTTACAAAACCTTATTTTACTCGCATAAAACCATTGAAATTCCATATATAGTTAGATGCGCTAACTATATATCGCGCACCCGCAATCCACTGCTGATGATGTCACATATTACATCATTCATGACATGGTCAGTGACATCACTGATGACATCACTGATGACAACTCAAATGACATCACTGATGACATCTCAAATGACATCACTGATGACATCACTGATGATAACTCAAATGACATCACTGATGACATCTCAAATGACATCACTGATGACATCACTGATGACAACTCAAATGACATCACTGACAACATCACAGATGACATCATTCATGTGTTAATACGATGAACCTCTACAGACTCTGATATATCCTTAGATACACTCAGTGAAAACAGACACTCACAGATTGTCACTCATCCATGGAGTTACTCATACACCTAGACAGTCATGCAAAGAATCAATCACACCTCCAATTCCTCAACTATACAGTTATACACACCTTACTTATTGAAGCATATTCTAACACATATTTACTCTCTTATATAATCCCTAATAAAAGTTCACAATGATCCATACAGCCATTCACACATTCACTGGCTCTAATGCACAGTTATTTATATATGTTAACTCTCACATGTACTGTGTTTTACATATGTACTTACTTTGACATGTAGCACTGAGATATCCATTCACTCACCAATACACTCATGCACACAGTCAACCGCCCATACAGCTGTTTCCACATGCACTTTTGAAACCATACATCTAGTGAATCAACTGCTCACACATCTATGCACAGAGTCACACACCTCCCAGCCACTCACACATATACTCAGTCTCCCATACAAATACTTGAGCAACCAATCAATAACCCATATAGTTATTCATATAGCTACTGATCAACACATGCAGCAGTTTACAGAACAACAGATATAATGATGCACAAACTAATATAGTTTATTCACTAACCCATGCACTCAGTGAAACACATTTAATCACTCCCTCATACAATCAGTCATGCACCTACTAAATCCTTCATCCAGACATTTATACATCCACTCATTCTTCAATATGTAAGACATATTTTAACTTTACAGAAACATACAGTCACTGGATGTTGTGATCAGTGATGTCATCAGTGATGTCACTGACCATGTCATGAATGATGTAATATGTGACATCATCAGCAGTGGATTGCGGGTGCGCGATATATAGTTAGCGCATCTAACTATATATGGAATTTCAATGGTTTTATGCGAGTAAAATAAGGTTTTGTAAATGCTAATTCCTAACTATATATGGACTATAACCTATGGTTTTTTCATTGAATTTCAATGGTTTTTTGAAAGCTAATATTTGTATCTGTAAAATGTATTCTTCTTTAAATCATAAAATATATTGTACATGTTTTTTATACATTTAAAAAAAAAAAAAAATTGTTCCGCTCCTAGTCCGCGAACTGGTCAGCTTCCCGTTAGCTGAATTCAAAGCCGCGACTTGGTGCGCGAGCCGGTAATCGTTCCTTAAGCGTAACTGTTACGTTATCATGACGTTTTGCGTTGTCGCGTAATACGTTATCCGACGCGCCAAGTTAGCGGACCCGGAAGCGGATTGGATAGTGGCGCAAAGCGCGAAACGTAAAGACAGCAGGTCATGTGACTCGATAATAACACTTTTCATTAGTTCATTTCACTTTTGGTTTCCTAATGATGTAATACTAGGTCATGTGACCTAAAAATAACACTTTTCATTGGTTCAGAACTTTTGCTTTTCCCAAATCATGTAAACCCCTCCTTCTTTCCTCACTCTGACTTTCATCTTGGTGAGAGAAAGACCATTTACGTGAAGTTCAACAATGGCTTCCATTCTTGCTGCAGCTGGTACACCCCCACCACCACCTCCACCTCCTCATAAGAAGAGAGGACCACCAAGTCAATTTACCTCCAACAGAGAGCAGGAAGAGGAGGAAGAAGAAGAAGAGGATCCACATCAACAACAATTTATCCCAGAGTTGCCCCGTGTTTCAAAGAGAAAAACTAGTTTCATCTGGCAGTTTTTTTCCATCCCTCCAGGGGAGAAGAAGGTGAATGCGAAATATGTCACCTGCCTCATCTGTGATTACAGATTGTCAAGAGGCACAGAGAAGAAATATAGTATGGGCAACTATACTATGCATCGACATATGACCAGGTGGCATCCCTTGAACTACAGCCGGGCTGAGTTAAGGGACCTACAAGACAATCCCCCGACAACTCCTGTGGCCAGATCTACCTCATCAATGTCTTTGTCAGGAAGAGAGGCACAGGAAACTGTGCCAAATATTCAACCAAATTTCCAACATATGAGGTTGACTTGTATATATTGCGGTGCAATGTTGTCGTATGGGAACATGAGCATCAATTTGATTAATATGGTGTTCGAAAACCATAAGTGCCCTAATGCACCCAAGAAGTAATTTTTTTTTTGCTCCTGTTGAGCCGTTTTCAATGCCTGTTTTTTTGTTGTTTCCCCTCCATAAAAAACACAAAAAAAACATAAAACTGTTCTAAAAATACAAAAAAATCAAAAAATGTTCAGAAAAAAAAAAAAATATATAAAACAACAAAAACAAAAAAAAAAAGTTCTTTTCAGAACTACCTCCCCTTTCAAATAAAATTGCTAGAATGTTTATCACTCTGGCAAGCTCTATTTCTTTTGGTTCGCTTCAAGTTCGCTGACCGGTTCGCGAACTTTAAGCGAACTAAAAAAATATTTTTTTTAAAAAAAGAAGAGTTAGTATAAGGGAAGTAAACAGAGAATAATGTAAAAAGAAAGACAGCTATAGAGAGTAAATGAGAGATAGTGTCAGTGACATCATCAGCAGTGCATTGCGGGTAAAAAGAGTAGAAAACATTTACCTTATAATTCTTGTTACCTTTTTAAAATATTTTTTCATACTTTCAATCTGTAAAACAGAGAACAAACATTTCCAAAAATATTAAAACATGTACTTAAAAATTAGAAAAGACAAGGGAAAAGGTTCAAGAACAAACAGTTTATCAACAACTTTGACATGTACAGAAGTCTCTGCTTCTCTACGTCCCCTACACAATCCTAAATATATATATTTTACAAAAAACTGTATCTTGATGTTGAAGATGTAAAGCCATCATAAAATTGTCTCTAATATTTTAAATGATAGTTTCAGGATGCAAATAAGATGTCTGCTTTGAAGAGCTTTCTTTGAGGTGAGGCCTATTCCTTTTAAAAAAAACAGTACCCGGAAATACAGCACTATAAGCATTAAAATAAATTGACACTTACAAAAGACTCAGTTTTTCCATATCTACCTCACATTTCTAAATGTATATCATAAGTACAAACAGAAGAACATTAATTATACATGTTAAATGGTTTATTTTTGCTGTTCTCAGAATGTATCAAATTTCACTTAAATCAGTGACTTGAAGATATTCATCATGTAACAGCGGGGAAAAAAAAACACAATCAAAATGACTGTGTTTAAAAAACCCATACAACCTAAGAAATCTGATTTCAAAACTCCTTAAAATTAACTTACTTTCAATGACGTCGAAGGATCTCCTATGAACAGCATCCACTCTGTTGTGCTATTAATATTTTCAGCCCGCCACTTTCTGAAAGAAAACCTCCATCGATACGAAAAATATGTTACATAGAAAAAAAGACTTCTCTCATTCTATCACATGTTTCCACTAGGCCAAATCATGTTGCCGCGATTCGCAAGTCTTGTAATTCTTCCAATCAAATCCCGACATTTTCTATTTTCGCAACTTGCAAAAAGAAAACATTTGAGATTATTTTCACAATCCTGGACTACTAATATCTTACTCTTCTTTGTCACTCATGTTCTCCTTTTCCTATGACACTGATACTGCTTACTATGAAGCAGACTTACTTGCATCAGGTTTATATAGTCGGATTTTACAAAATAACATTATAATTAAAAGTTTTGGACCAATAATCTAGACAGCATTGCAGACTTACATTCCCTCAACTTGATGAACCTTTTCCAATTCTTCACAGGAAATCTCGAGATTCTTTCTTTAAAATTTTGGTTTTAAAAACACCAGGTAAGAATTTTTAAGGTCAAACGGCAATTTTTTTTTGAAACTTACAACGGAATCATTGCAGAATGACCAGCCGTTTCGAGACTTTAAATAAGCTGTATAATGTCCTGAAGTTGTTGAAGGACCATCGTGATAGATAATTGCTACAGTTACAAAAGTCCTTCCTGATATTGAAAGCTGAGAAGCCACAAATTTTTTTATTAAAGTTGACAATTTTGATCCATCAGGCCTACATCGTTGGATCATTAAAATGACATACTGTCCAAAACTACGTATAAGTAATGTTGACATCATTTCAGATTTACATTGGCTACACTCCATGTTGTGATCCGCTGCATTTACTAGCTTATTAAAGGAGACTGATTTACTGTCTGGCAAAGTTAAATATATAAATCTTTCTGAGTCTACACTAGTAGTACTTGATACCATACAATTCTCGCAGTCATGCTGCCATTGATAAGAAAGCCCAAACAGGTGATCTACATCTACACCCTCAACTTGCAATATATCAAGCATATACATTAAAAACTCCTGACAATCTTGCTGATTATTTTCAGAGAAGTCTGTTTGACCTGAACATTCATCTAACAGATAACGAACTTCAGACACACTTTCTACTTTTGTTCGATCAGTGCTACATTTCTCGAAAACAGAATTCAACAAACAGCATAAAATTTGTTCAGAATTCAACAGAATCTGTTCTTTTAAACTCTCTAGTGAAAAGAGAACATTAACCACTACATTTGCATAGCAGTTGACACCAGAACTGTTTTCAAATTGAAAACCGACAACATCTTCAACAGAATCCACTTTCTTTCTGCTAACAATTTTCGGTTCATTGACTTTTAGTCTTTTTGCAACAACCTCCCTACTATTACTGCTATTTCTACGTTTGCGGCCTACCACACGTTTCTCAAACAAAGGATATTGAGGCAAATGTGGCGCATACTCTCTTCTTAACCTATTGTATTCCTTAACACAATCTAGATCCGCACAAATGTTTGTGACATCACAGTCAATCAAGTACAATCCCGATAAAGTTCTAACTCGTGACAATGCCACATATGCCATACCCTCCTTGAACACAGAACTGCCAATATTCACCAATGCACAGTCTACACTTAAACCTTGCGATTTATGGATTGTCACCGCATATGCCAAGCAAACAGGAAACTGTTTACGGCGAACATATAAATCTTTAACAAGCAAAAACCTAGCAGAACAACGACCAATTTGCTGTACTTCCTCAATGCCATCAAATTTAATTCTTAAAAATTCTATTCCATCTCTATTTCTGTATTTCTCAAAATCAACAACATTACCCATTGATCCATTTACCAGACCTCTTTCTACATGTAAATTCCTTCTCAAAATAATTCGGCAATTTAAACACACATTCAAAGTCTTTTCAAAACCCGCTGTTTTAGATATAGTCTTCTCTAATGAATCCAATTTTGATTTCAAATTGTCTGACAAAATAATTGTTGATCCCATATGCTCTAATTTGTCGATAGCTTCAAGTTTCACAATCTCTTGCTTTTCTAAATTCAACATTTTGTTGTTGAAGATGGCACATTCTGCAAGAGTTGGCATGAGACATATCCCGGATTTCTTCTCAGTAATTTTCTGAAAAATATTCTCAGGCACAATCTCTTGTTTGGGATATAAATTTGACAGTAATCGTGCATTTAAAGCTTCTTTCCCATGCTCAGTCACTTTTCCAATTCTAATATCTTGTAGAATATTCTTGTAATCTTCATCCTTTGCCTGACGCATATTTTGATGCAGTTCTGCATAATTGAAGTTTAACCATATATTGACGTTGCCAATGCTCCCTAGGCACTTCCTGGTATCTTCATGCGTGAGTATTTTGAACACAGGTTGACCTTTTACTGGTGTCAGCTGCAGAAGATCTCCGAAAACAATGATGTGTTTCCCACCAAATAACACATCATATTCAGTTTTAAGTACTTCTTGCATTCTCAAATGCACAAAGGCAAGCATGACATTGGAAACCATGCTTACTTCGTCAATGATAAGTAGTTTCATTTTCCTCAAGACTCTTGAAACTTCACAGCAAGCATCTCCAGATAACTTGTTGTATTGTAATGTGTTGTCATGCTCCACCGGCAGCATCAGTAGACGATGCAAAGTAATACCTTTAATGTTATGTGCTGCCAGTCCAGTAGGAGCGGTGACAACACAAGACAGCGATGACTCAGTCCTTTCCTTCAAATAACAAGAGATTGCTTTAATGAGGAAACTTTTTCCAGTTCCCGCTTCTCCACTCACGTACAGTCGGACAGGCTTCAACGATGTACATGAGCACTTGTTCTTCTCATGACTTAATCCGTGCTCAATTTCCGTGGTAACTTCATCATATATTTTCCTCTGCTCAACGTTGAGTTGTTTTTCCAAGTCTTCTAAGTTAACTGAATCCTCCTGAGCATGTGCCATGGCTCTTTCCACTTCATTCATAGCAGTGGCAGCTTCATTTTCGATAAAAGGTCCTCCAAGTGGATCTTGACTCAATGAAACAGAACTCTGACTGTCCTGAGAACTGTCTCTGGCAATCTCGGCTGCAATCGTTGCTTCCTGCTCAATTTCCAAAGTTAGCATTTCTTGATATTTAGAAAAAGCAGGACATTCTATGGACTCCTTGGCTGCATTGAAAGAGTCTTCGTAACAGAGGAAATCTCCAAGCAGTTCCTCTTCTGCACGCCAAGGCTTGAAAAGTTGCAAAAGTGCTAAATAAAAAAACTCCTTTTTTTCTGGAGATTCACCACTCAATTTTCGATGGTTTACTAATTGGCATTTTCTTTGCTTGACCAGGCATCCCTCACTTCCAATTACAGCATACACTCCTTTCTCAATATCTTCTTTGATGTTCCTCTTGAATATATAATTTTGGAGAACCTCATATAGACAAACATTCTCAAGGTGACTGCTTCGATTTGGATAATATGTATCCAACATGTTGGTCTTCAAAATGTCGGTACTGTTTGGTTCCTTTTCTGCCAAATACTCAATTTCCCGGACAGGTTTTAGAACTCGATTTCGCGTTGCAGCAAGACCAAGACTCGCCCAAACTAGACTCCTGGATTTGGCATAGAGACTTGCTGAAGACAACCGGTCAGAACATTCGTAAGCTCCGATTTCTCGATGCGACAACATCTTCAGACTGAAACTGTACAACTTCTTGCTGAGGCTCTTTTCATGAGAAATATCCTCCCACATATCCTTCAGTTCGGTCTTTTCTTTTTTGGTGATGTAAGATGTCACATACCGAGCCACAGCCATACAGTTGTCAGCCACAAACTGTATATCCATGTTAGCATTCCACATGGACAAAATCACTGGGTTGTAGTCATTGATGTACTTGGACTCTTCGTTCCTTTTCAAATTGTATGTATTCTTGGGTGATTTCCTCGTCACATTATGTCGCAGCGAAGACATCAAACTGTTCACTCTTCCTTTAGAAATCACCGGTCGTGGAAAGTTGAAACGACATTTGGTGTAGAACTTGTCCTTGTTTCTGAATTTACGACGACAGTACTTTCCACAACGATGGCTTTGGAAACGTAGAACTTGTTCTCTTAGACTTTTCTTCTCCGTTGCGTTTGGAACAGCACACGTAGAATACTGTTCGATGAAATTCATCACTAAGTCATCCGGATCTGTTCCAAATTTAGGTGCATCCTTGATCCACAACAACATATGTATATGAGGGGCACCTCTTGCTTGGTACTCCTTTCTCCAGAAGAAATCCAACACCTCTCCAAGAGGTGGATTCTTTTTATTTGTGATGAAAGACATCATAGCTTCAAATCTATGATTGAAGTACCTGCATACATTCACTGGATCCAAAGAACACAGTTCTCCAGGTGTCTTGAATTCAATGTTTTCAATATTTCCATTTGCCTCTCGTAGAAATTCAAGTAAGTCTTCCCAGCCATACTCGGCACAGCTCAGAGTGAGGAACCATGTTGGAGTTCCTAAGTTCCTCAGCATACATTTTAAATCACCATGACGACGGTACCAGTACTCATTAGTACCACGCTGACACGCCATGAGATTAATTAAGTGAGAATCCAAAATACTGTCTTGGACATTGACTTTATGCATAAAGTCACTTGCCGAGATGTTTCGCATCTGTATACCACTTTTTAAGATGTGGTTCACTGCATATGACAGTCCAGACAGATCGCTTTCAAACAGGAGATGAAACAAATAGGGAATGCATTGCCGAAACCTAGGATCTGCTGCATACAATCGTAAAGTCCGGTATTCAGACGCAGGAATTTGATGAGGTCGCTCATCATATCTTCCTCCTTGACCTGTGGGAAATAGCTGTGGGAAACACCGAGCTTCCAAACTTTCCTCCCAAACACTAATGGGACTCCCTTTGGCTTGTTTCATTTGAAACAACTCAATAGCATTCCCCATGACTTCCTTGGAATGCAAAGGATGAACACTATAATGTTCATATATTTCTTCACTTTTAGAGGCCTCTACTTTCTCAATTTGGCCAGCACACAAATCGCTATCCTCTTCATCACTTACTTCCTCTTCTGCAACATATACATTCTTATAGTACTTATTATTTTTCTTCTAATACACTGTTGCCTTTTTGACTTTCCTAACATCCACTAAATCTTGCCATATTTTCTTATTCTTTGTCGGAACCCCATTAACCAAGATAACCAGAGGTTCCTCTTCCACTTCTTCTATTCCAATTGTGTTAATGTTTTTGTTCAAATCTAGAGGCAAATAAACAACTCTTCCCTTTAATCCTCTCTGTAAATCTGCTGGAGGCAACTTCCCTGTCTTTGGCTCCATTCTTACAATAGCCTGAAAAGGATGGATACTTTGAATCAAAATAGATTCATAAGTATTTAAATCCTTCAATTCAGAAGGAATCTCAACCAATTCCAGATTATTATGAACTGCCCTAGCAGGCATCTGGTTTTGGTTTAATTTATTACAACAATAAGTACACACACGTTGATCCGATCCCAAATCAAAATAATTTTCTACCATCAAGTATGTGGCAAAATCCTTCCATTCACTATTATTTTCCCTTTCACTTTTTGCATATAAATCCACTACCTTAGTCTGATTCTTATAATAAGTGCGTCGACAACATACACAAGTGAAATTAGGCCTCTCACTTGATTTCATCTGAAACGTGGCAATTTCCTTCTGAAAATTATCTGTACTGGAAACCTGTACATTATCTTCCACATTACCCTCTACTTCTGGGTCAATTTGAACATTCTCATCTTTACTACCAAAGTAACAAAACTCAATTTCTTCACAAATATTCTTCACATCTATTTCAGAACCATGCAAAAGAGCAGCACATAATTGTTTAAGCATAATTGCTGGACTCTTAGCATAATACAACATTCTCACTAATTTTCTCACTTTATTATGATGCACTGCTAGCATCCTGAAATGATGAAAAACACTCTGGCATACTCTCCTAGAAAGACAAGCCAGTGAATGACCACGCAAACCTGTCATTTGTCTCACTCTGCAAGGATCTAAATCTTGCAACAACTTCATTTTCTGCTTCAAACTTTTCTTATTAAATGTCCGTATAAAATCACAAAGAAAATTGATGGAAACCTGTCGCACACTGCAAATAGAACTACACTTCCAAATGTACACAGGACCCTTAGGACGTCTTCCTAAAACCTCATCACTTAGCGCCTCTTCTGTCTCTGTTGTCACAAGTTGTTCTTTTTCAACTGGACAACCATCCTTCACTTCATAAGCTCGACCACTGATGTCAACTGCATGCACCAAATCATTATCCTGAAAATAAGTCTCCTCATTAAAAAATGCCTCAGAACTTGAACTATGCATCCATTCTCCGGAAAAAACTTCACAAAAGTTAGTACGATTTACTACTCTCTTCCATCTACTTTTTGTTTTGAAATCAGAAATTACCTTGCTTAGTTTCCTAATTCTATTGATTACCAAAATAAACAACTTTCGCTTAATTTCAAAAGCATGATCAATAATTTTCTCTACATTTTTCTTCTTCTTATAAAATGCCGCTTTCTGCTGGCCTTTCTTTTTAATATTTTTCAATAAATTAACTAATATCCTATTACGGAACATTCGATTTCGAATGTCCCTAAACTGTTGTTTCCTTCTACTATCATGCACAGAGTTATCTCTTCCTCTACCAGTAACATTTGTGATGGGTCTCTCCTTTCCATTTAAATTACTTTTCTTTTTGTGAACTGAAACATTTTTTTGAGCAAAACTTTTTTTACTACAAATATTTCTTAAGAATGATTTCGTGCTCTTACCCGGACCTTTCTTGGTGTTTTGACAAGTATTTGGGGAAGAGGACTGCTGCAATAAAACATCATCCTGCTGTCTTTGACGTTTTCTAGCCTTTCTTACTCTACTTTTCGAAGGCATTTTACAAACTATGAAAGAATCTGCAGTTGAATCTGTGGAAAAATATAATATAAAATGTTATTAACCACTATTACCAAACAGTAAATAAATAACAGTCATCTAAAACTTAATGCCGTACTAATTATTTAACATAGCATTTGAGTGTCTAGTATGCTATTTTACGTTCTTCATGGTGCAAATTTATTGTAAATACGCACCCACCTGCGGTTGGCAAATTTTGATTTTGATTATGGGAGTTAGATAGGCATGTTAATAATTTCCCAAAAATGGTGTATAACCCCAAACAACCTTTGAAGCAAAGGCTCATAGCCATGTTATCCACCTCCCATTGGATAACATGGCTAAGAAGTGCTTGCAAATGTGAAAATAAACAGCCGCAATGCATGAATATCGCAGAAAAATCAGCGATATTCATGCATTTTCCAGCAAATGCTCTTAGCCATGTTATCCACTTCCTATTAAATAACATGGCTAAGAACTGCTCAGGGCCCCATGAGGAACGCTTTCCATTTACAAAGGGAAAAATAACATCAAAAACACTAAAATGCCTTCTAAATATGACCCCAAACAACCTATGAAGCTCTAACAGTGCATATCCTGAAATTTATTTGATTTCAAAATTCGTTTTTAAACACAGCATATAAATCAATTGTATACCTGCATTCATAAAGAAATGACTAAAAATGTCCTTGAGACACATGAAAGTGTTTTCTGGAATGCCCTAGCACCATTTTTGGGACACTATTAACATGGCTAGGTAACTCCCATAATCAAAATCTAAATTTGCCAAGCGCAAGTGGGAGCGTATTTACAAGACACTTGCCCCAAGAGGAACACTTTCCATTTAAAAAGGTAAACATAACATCACAGAAAAGTCAGCGATATTCATGCATTTTCCAGCAAATGCTCTTAGCCATGTTATCCACTTCCTATTAAATAACATGGCTAAGAACTGCTCAGGGCCCCATGAGGAACGCTTTCCATTTAAAAAGGGAAAAATAACATCAAAGACACTAAAATGCCTTCTAAATATGACCCCAAACAACCTATGAAACTAATTCTATTACTATATCACTAGAGACAAAACCACATTTTAAAAACACAGCTTTCTTCATCATTTTCTCCTTAAATCATACTATTCTCTATCTAAATTAAATAAATCTTTTCTCACCTTAGCAAATATTTTGAGTTTTGAAAACAGTCAAAGAAATACACCAAATTGTCTTCAGCAGAAGAAAAAGGATGCACTCCAAAGGCTGCAGCTATTGAAAGCACAGAAATACAGATATTCCTTTCACATATCTCTCATAGTAGCCAATCATACCTCTTCCCTCACTTTTTTCAAATCAAAACCCTTCCCCCCTCTGCCCTGTCTGCCTTGTTTCCATAGCAACCACCTCCTGGAAGACCTCTCATGTTTGCAAGTTCACACAACAATGTTTCAATTGAACTCTGAACTCTCAGTGCACCTGCGTATCCAGTGCAATCTTTCATTAAATGTTTCTTCCTTGACCATTCAAAGTACATGTTTCAAAGAACACATCCATGCACCCTAACTTTCTGTTATCAGAAATGGAAATGCACCAATCACTGCTAATGATTCATTAGCATTGTAAATCCACAGTTTTTTTTCTTTAGAAACTCCTACTGTTTCAACTGCCCTTTCATTACCACACTTCATCTGACTGCAGAACACACCTTCTCCCACCATGTTTAACGTCTGGATTGTTGGACATAGTTACATCCACTGGGCTCAAAGGTATGCTGAGAACAGAAATTTACCTAACCTCAATTTACAAGATGTGGAAATTAAGTGGTTGGGCCAAAGAGGATTAAAATGTCACCAATTGATACCATTGGTGAAAACCTTTATGCATTTGCCAAAACCTGACCTGTTAATTGTGCACTGTGGAGGTAATGATTTGGGCACTTTGACAGGGGTAGGTCTGGAAATGCTTTTAAAGGACACCTTTGAGCAATTAATGGCACTTTTTCCTCAAACTGCCTTGGTATATTCCAATATATGCCAAAGACAGAAATGGAAGTGGTCCAACCAATTTTGTCCACAAATTGAGAAAGCGAGGAAGCATGTAAACAAATCTGTTTCAGCTTTCATGAGAGACCATGGAATGGGCCCTCTGTACAACAATAACTTGCGTTACTACATGCAAGATATCTACAGAGGAGATGGAGTTCACTTCTCAGATGAGGGCAACAGAATTTTCATTCTGAATTTAAGACTGTGCATTGGTACCTACTTATAAGTACCTAAATGTACCATAAACCCAAAAGCTCTTCTCAGAGCTACCCTTCATCTGATCACTCACAATTATTATTTTTTTCTAATTTTTTTCATTAATTTTCCACAAAATACGCTCAAAGAGCGCTACCCGGTTCGCGAACCGAAAGCTAACCTCGCGGAATTTTTTTAAAAAAAATGTTTTTTTCCGCACATGTAAGCCTCCTCAGCCACCCTCAGAAAACCTAGAGGGTCAAGATAAGTCTACCATGACCCCTTCTACCCATTCTAAACATTATTTGCCCTCCATCTTGTATCTTAATGCGACCGAAATACAAAATGGTGGACTCCCGTGACGCTTAAGGTTCGCTAACTGGGCCGCTTCCCGGAAAGCGGTCCAAAAAAAAGGTGGGAAAGTAATTTACAGAAAAACGACTAGAGACACTCTCACCAAATATAGATTAGCTCATACTACATAACAATCCCTTCCATTCTCACAAATTTCATTGAAATTTCATTTAGCCATTTAGCCTGTAGACCTCTCCAAGTACCGTGAGGTAAATTACTTCACAAAACACATCTGAAGTGTTGGAATTGACAACCAATGAAAATGTTACTTTCATTTTCTACTTTTATTACCTGACATTTGATTTTTATATACCTGAATATATATAAAGGAAGAGAAGGAAACACAGCCATTTTGACTACTACTTGTTGTTGTATATATCATTTAGAATATCACTAATAACATCAACTTGATTCTAAAGGTAAGTTGTTATTTTTAAAACTGAAGTATATTGTGCACTATAAGTAAATATGGTAAACTTTTTCAGATAGTTATATACTATCCCTCTGTAAGAGTTAGACATTGAGAAAGGCTTCTTTATTATAATTATGGACTGATTTAGGTTTCTGTGGTATAATTATGAATTTACTTAGGCTTCTTCACAGGCACTTTCTAATAGTACTACTTCACGCCTGAAACCATACAGTGCCCATAGATTACTTCTCTGTTATAAACTCACAAGTGCCTGTCTGAACTTAAACCCAACAGTGCCCTATCTCTACTGATATATTTATTTTTTATGCAAATTACAGCAATAAAATGGAAGGTGAGCAGAATGTTTCCTTCGAAATTGTTCTGGAGAACAACACAGAAAAAGTTATTGAGGACAATGATGACTCAGATTTCATGGATGAATCACGGGACCATGAATTAGTTCAATGTGTAGAATCTGTGGATCATTTACATCATTATGATGACGGTCAAATGTTGGAACTTATGTTCACTGAACAAGAACACATATCAGACAGTGAAATGCTAGACGTTGTATTAAATTTTGAAAAACAATCCGAAAAATAAAATTGTATGTAATATTAAAAAATTGTTTGAGTCTTTAATCATTTTTATATGTAATTCATAAACTAGTTAAATGTTAGAAATGTTATTAAATTTTGAAACACAAAAAAGCTCACGCACAGAGCAGTTTTTAGCCATGTTATCCAATGGAAGGTGGATAACATGGCTAAGAGCATTTGCTGGATAATGCATGAATATCGCTGACTTTTCAGCGATATTCATGCATTGTGGCCGATGTGCGGCGATAATTTTTGTCTCTAAACAATTAAAACGAAGCACAAAATGGCGAATTCCCGTTTCGCTACCAGTTTGCGGCCCAGTTCGCGGCCCGTGAAGCGCTTCTACCGTGAAAAATCATTTTTTTTTTATTTTCCCCACGGGACCCTTTAATAACCCCAACAACATTCCTAGGGGGTCAAGAGGGGGATACCTTGCCCCCTTTCATTAAATTCCCCCTTAGTTTTTCACCTTTTCTTCTCTCTCGATCCTACCGAGAGACAAGATGGCGGCCGCTACCAGTTTGCGGCCCAGTTCGCGGCCCGTGAAGCGCTTCTACCGTGAAAAATCATTTTTTTTTTATTTTCCCCACGGGACCCTTTAATAACCCCAACAACATTCCTAGGGGGTCAAGAGGGGGATACCTTGCCCCCTTTCATTAAATTCCCCTTTCGTTTTTCACCTCTTCTTCTCTCTCGATCCTACCGAGAGACAAGATGGCGGCCGCTCCGGACTGTTTAGAATGTTGACAGACACCGGAGAGCCAATCAGATTTCTGCGCGCAAAGTTCCGATAAGCGAAAAGTAAGCGGACCGGATCGCTGCCCGGAGCGCTGTTACAGATATATATCTTGATTTAAACGTTAATTTCTCAAAATCCACTGAAGCACATATATTGAGACCTAGCAAAGGCACATCGGGCTAACAGTCCCTACAATTTTGCCAAGTTTCGTGCAAATCCATTCAGCCGTTCGAGCTAAAAGTGAGTCCAACCGCCCTATGGAAAACTCAATGCAAAAAACGCGTTTTGGGACCCCCCTTTTTTCTCAGCCCCCCCTTGACGAAACCCCACCAAATTTTCAGGGGCTGCTCAGAAACAAAATGTGCCATTTTCCTGAAAATTTCAGCCGATTCCGTCCACAAACGCCAAAGTTATTAGGCATAGAATTTTCAGAAATCCCATAGGGAAAAAATCCTAACTATATATACCTACTGGCGACCGCCAGTAGGTAATATATATATATATATATATATATATATATATATATATATATATATATATCACAACAAAGTTCAAAGTTTCAGCGCACTCTCAGAAACAGGATTACACAAAGTGTTGTTTATTGCTGTAACGCGTTTCGGAAGCTCTTGCTCCCTTGCTCACACAACAATCCTTCAGCACTCCACCATTTACATACACAGTATGTGCTGGCTATAGAAACAGGACTGCACATTTCCTTTTCGCTGACATCTTGAGTGTGTACATATTGTAATGCTATTTTCCACACAATGTCTCACTTTTTTACAAGAAGTCTTGGTTCATGTAAATTACATTTCCTTTTCATGTTGTTCTAATTCTTTCGCCACAGTGGCTATTTTTGTGCTAGTTTGTCTCATTACCCCTCTTTTTTCGCCTAGTGGCTTAATAAGGGTCCTGTGTCTCTGGGGAGTACTTACTAAAAACATAAGTGACAAAACGTGAACTTAAGTGAATAAATCATTACATTACTGAGTGACGTTATCTTCTACTCTATTCTTTTAGTTCTTCCAGGTGACAGGTTCAATTGCTCGTGAAGTGCACGTGATTACTACTCTGAGCGCCTTGATTCTGCCTGTTAGAGTAAAACAAACGTATAATTACAATTGTGCTCAAAACATGGTTAAAAACATTTATAAAAAATCAAGCTTCCTTTGTTTTCATTACATGAGAACTCCTCAACTTATATTCAGAGTCGTTTCATTCCATCATATAGTTCTAATCTTTTACACATGATACAGTTTTAACATTACATCCACATATTTATGAATCGTACAGGTATTCTGATAGCTCTTCATGGTCATTATGTCCATTGGGCTGTCTCGTTTCTAGTTCTAGGATCCATTTGGATTCCTTCTTCCTTAATTGTACCTTCCTGTTGCCCCCTCTTGGATTCACATTAATCTGTTCTATTGCAAAGTAAGTTAATAGATTGCAATTTGATTTGTGGTGTTGGGCAAAATGCCTTGCTACAGGGTACTGGGAGTCCTTATTCGTGATTGCTCTCAGATGCTGCATTACTCTATTTTTGGCCATCACTGTGGTACTGCCTACATACCTTTTCTTACAAGGACACTCAAGCACATATATTACATGTGTTGAGCTACATGTCAATAATTGACATATCTTTCTCCTGTTTGTCACATGAGGTATCTCAAAGTCCTTTCTCATTGGGCTATACTTGCAAGCTCTACAATGCCCACAAGGGAAGAAACCTTCAAGGTTATGTTGATTTCTATCCTTGTAGTTTGTGATATCCCCCTTTGTGATTATGTCTCTCAGGCTCCGACTTTTTCTGTATGTAATGGCCGGTCTTGTACTTAGATTATGGCCAATAATGGAATCACTTTTTAAGATGTTCCAGTTCTTTGCAATTATTTTTCTAACATTTTGGGACCCCCTATTGTAAGTCAGGATTACTCTGGTGGTGTCATCCTCTTTGCTATCATGTTCCTTCGGTATTAGGGTACTTTCTCTTGTTACGTTCTCCATTTTAGATAAGGCCCTATCAAGGACCCATTGAGGGTAACCCCTTTCCCTGAATCTCTGTATCATGTTTTTACTTTCTTGTTTGTAATCTTCTGTATTGGTACAGTTTCTTCTTGCTCTCAGTAGCTCCGTGTAAGGAATACTCCATTTTAAAGTATCCGGGTGGCTACTGAGAGCATGGAGGACACTATTTCCTGCAGTTTCTTTCCTGAAAAGTTTGGTAGCCAATCTATTCCCTTCCGCCCTGACCTCAACATCTAAATATTCAACTTTATGTCTGTTTTTCTGATGGGTCAATTTTATGTTATAGCTGTTAGTATTAAGTTGTTCCACAAAACTTTCTGCTTCCGCCTCACTCCCACTCCATCCTACAAACAGGTCATCTATGTACCTGAGCCATACTTGGACTTTCTCAAATGCCTGTGTGTATTGGGGATCCGTATGGATTTCCTCCTCCCACTTCCTTAAGAATAAATTCGCGAAACTCGGCGCGAAGCTCGTACCCATACAAGTACCTGTAATTTGCTTATACATCTCTCCATTGAACATAAACACATTGTTCTCAAGGCATATTTTTATCATCTCCCCTAGCATTCTCGTATGCTCTAGGTACATTATGTTACGTTCTCTTAAATAATGCATGCATGCATCAATGCCATGTCTGTGTTCAATTACAGTGTACAGTGAATTAACATCCATTGTCATAAGTAAATATTCTGATTTCCATTCCATGTCATTCACTTTTCTTAAAAAATCCTGAGTATCCTTTACGTAAGAAGGGAGTTTTTTTACGTACTCTTGCAAAAAATGTTCGACATATTTGGAGACATTCTCGTAAATACTTCCTATGGATGACACGATGGGTCTCCCTGGTGGTACTAGTGGGTTTTTGTGGATCTTAGGGAGAAAATAGATTATTGGAAGTTTGGGATAATCTTTCTTTAGGAACACAAACTTCTCCCATGACAGTAAACCATCCTCCTGCCATTTGGTTAGTTTTGACCACATTGCCAGAATGTTATTTTTATACACTCCACCATTGCTTTTACAATAGAATGTTTCATTCTCCAATTGTCTCATGGCCTCTTCAATGTACATATCCCTGTCTTGTATTACCACATTGCCCCCTTTATCAGTTGGACGTATTACTATGGATGCATCATTCGCTAGGGACTCAATCGCTTTCCTCTGTTTAAAGTTTAAATTGAATCCACCTCCCTTTTCTCTAGAGTAATGTTTGTATTTTAGCAATGATTTTGTTGTAACATCATGGAATGTGTCTACATTATCGTGAGGAAGATTAGGATAAAATACTGATTTAGGTTTAAAACCTGTCCTTGCTGCTCTATCTATGGTCATATTCCATGTTTCCCTATCCTCACTGCAGCTAGATGTTTCCATGACCTCTCCTTCCCTCAGTAGACTGTGCGCCACTTGAATTGCCTCTGCATCACCTACTTCTAAAAGGGGCTGACTAGGAGCAATAGGTTCTTGTGCATTAAGTGCACTGGTATCCGATCTCAATGTGTGCCACTTTTTCAGTTTTAATTTCCGTATAAAGAAAAAAATATCTATTCTGGTTTCACTGTAATTGAATATTTCTGTTCGGCAGAACGAGAGTCCTAAGCTCAGGGTATTTTTTTCAATGTTAGTTAAATCTCTACTAGATACATTTACTATTGTCTTGTTTACCAGTTCATTGTTCTCCATTATTGGTTGCGCTTCTTGTAGCCCCCAAATCTGGTTCCCACTGGCTCCCGTTCCATTCCTTTTCCTTTTCTTTTGTCTCCTTCTTTTTCTCCGCTGTTTGCTTCGTCCATCCCTCTTCCTGCTCCTCTTGCTTTTCCCCGTGGCCTCCCTCTGGTGGCTCTTCCTCTCTGGGCTGGAGGAGGTGAGAATCTTCGCGACTGCTGCCCCCTCTGCAGCGCTCGGAATTCGTCTAAATACGTCGGTTTAGACGTGATTATTTCCATTTCTGCCATTGTACTGGCGCTATGTATAGAGCCATCCGTATCTGAACCTTCTGTAGTTTCTGCATCTGGTTCTTTTCTTTGGGGTTGAGGAGATTGGCCAGCTGTGGTTGATTGTTTCATATCATACATGTGGTCATATTTCTTGCTATATGTGAGGATGCGACCGGAATCATAGTCATTATAATCCCTATGAAGTTTTCTCTGTTTCCTTATCTTTATATCATCCTCATGTTGATTCAGTCTCGTTTTCATGTCTTCTTTGTACTTCTTTATGCTTACTTGATCACTCTCATTTTTTAACTCCTCCTCAATGTCTCGTATTTCTTTTAATATTCTCTCTCTATCCTCCCATGCATATTCCACCATTATGCCAAGCATATTTCTGGAGCTATTTGTTGAGTTTTCAAACCACTCTTCGAGCATGCGTGGATTGGGGGATTCGTGTGAGGGCGTAATATAAATTCTCAATCCTCTAGGGACCATATTTTTGTCCATATAGTCCTGTAGGGATACTGCCTCCCACCATTTAGCTGTTTCATTCTTTTTTAACTTTTCATACTTTCTTAGTTTTCCAATTAATGTGGTTTCCACTTGTTTCTGGGCCCCAGTCTGTTGTCCTTTACTGGGTGCTCTCGCTAACAATGTCTGCGCAACAAGTCTGCATTGCGTGTCCTCTTCCATTTCGTTTTGGAATTTGTCCGGTAATTTTCAGTGAAGCTTGAATACAATCACCAAGTGCTAAGGTTACACCACATTAGCACCTAGAATGCGTGTTCACGTCTACAGTTCGTTTATATTTAACATGTACTCTGTGTGTTCCTGTTTCCCTCCTCCAATGGGAGTTCCAGATGCCCTCGTAACTGATTAATTATCAATACTGCCGGATCACGCACATTGACAGTTTTTTATGCGCTTCTACTCGACTTGCTCACTTTTAAGCACATGAGTTCCCGTTCCGAGATCCACTGCTCCCGCTAATGCACCCCGGACACCCGTCGGCTCCCCCGCCTTCTCGGCTTTCACTCCAACGGTTTCGCGTCTCCACGCGTTTCCGTCGTAGTTCCGACCTTGAAATTGGGCTTACCTTCAGGGTGTCCTCCGTTGGGCTATCTGGCTGCTACGGTTGTCGTCTGTTCAGCAGGCGTCGCCCTTGGATCATTTTCCTCGCGACTGTTCTCAGTGTGGGCCGGCAGTTCCTCCTCAATCAGCTGCTTACACTTTGTGTAATCCTGTTTCTGAGAGTGCGTTGAAACTTTGAATTTTGTTGTGAAGAAAATATCTGCCGGGGCTCTGCCAGTAACAACGCGCCACCAGACTACGGGTGGTTTCTCCCGAAAACGAGCCGCGGAAAGTGTAAGCAGCTGATTGAGGAGGAACTGCCGGCCCACACTGAGAACAGTCGCGAGGAAAACGATCCAAGGGCGACGCCTGCCGAACAGACGACAACCGTAGCAGCCAGATAGCCCAACGGAGGACACCCTGAAGGTAAGCCCAATTTCAAGGTCGGAACTCACTCCATCACCTTTTCCAAAATTGATTGTATCCACACTGAGTGTGGGAGGGTATACTCAGACATGAGTCCCTAGCTCATTGCACCATCAGGATTTAAGCAAGCCAGGCCGACGACGGCTGAAAGGCCAGAAACCGGTCCCCGGAAGCTTGTTTCCTTCCCAGTATAAGAATTGGCTTGGTAGTTTGGTTTGCCCTGTTCCCATCATGCACTGGGACAGGAACAGACTAATTTGCATGTAGCCAGGTTCTGAGCTGGGATGGTGCAGTGAGCTAAAAAACGGTGATGGATCAAGCCCTGATCTCTTGACTGGGTAGGAGTATTCTGCATCATTCAGAAACCCTGTCCATCACCTTTTCTAAAATTAAAGATATGTGCTCCAGTGGATTTTGAGTAATTTAGGTTCAAAAAAATATATATATCTATAGGCGCGCTCCGGTACGCGCACCGGGGAGCGCACCGGGCGCGCCACGCGACTTGCCCGCAGAAAGCTGATTGGCTCTCGGGTGTCTGTAAACATTCTAAACAGTCCGGAGCGGCCACCATCTTGTGTCTCGGTAAAATCGAGACACAAGAGGTGGCAAAAACAAAGGGGGGAATTGACCATAAGGGGGCAGAGTAGACCCCCCCCCCCCGACCCCCTACGTTTGATATGGGGGCCATTAAAGGGTTTTTTTCGATTTTCGCGGGGGGAGCGCCCGGTACGCGCACCGGGGAGCGCACCGGGGAGCTGACTATGGGAAAAAAAGAATCACTTTTAAAAATTGTATGTTTATTAATTGTTCTTTTTGTTGTTTTTTTTTATTTAAGTACCAACATGTAGGTATCAATGCAGAGTCTATAATTTAATATACATAGTTTCCTTTGTAGATATCTTGCATGTTGTTACGGAAGTTATTGTGGTATATGGAATTCATAACATAGTCTGTCAGGAAAGCTGAAACAACATTGAGGCAGGAGATGATAAAGAGATGTTAAATACACATTGGAAATAATATAGTGGGAGAAAGGAAGTAACTATGAGCAAACTTTCTATGTAACACAAAGTTGCACAGTATATTATAAGTCTCACTTTATATTTTAAACATTTTTGATCTACTTGATGAATTACATATAAAATTGAATAATGGC
Source organism: Lissotriton vulgaris (assembly GCF_964263255.1). Classification (NCBI taxonomy): domain Eukaryota; kingdom Metazoa; phylum Chordata; class Amphibia; order Caudata; family Salamandridae; genus Lissotriton; species Lissotriton vulgaris. The sequence continues at coordinate 1,315,223,297 of NC_141695.1, forward strand.
TCGAACAAGTTTTGATTATTAAATATAAATTTATTCTTCTGATTCTTTTTCATAATTTAATAAAACTTCTAATAAAATGTTGTCTGGAATCTCTTCATTTACATTCTGTGTTTCCATTGATTGCACACATTCAAGTAATTCAAGGTCCAGAGACTCATCCATAAAGTCAATGTTATCATTTTCAGCATTTTTTCCATCTTGGTTGTTGTTCAAAACAATTTCAAAAGATATATTCTTTTCTCCTTCCATTTTGTTGCTGTAAATTGCATAAAAAATAATTATATCAGTAGATATAGGGCACTGTTGGGTTTAAGTTCAGACATGTAGTTTGGATTTTTTAACAGTGAAGTTATCTTTGGGCAGTGTATAGTATCAGGCTGGAATTTGAAATATAACAAAGAGTATGTGATGAAGCCTAAGTAAATTTATAATAATACAAGGGAAGCCTAACTCAATCCATAACTATAACAGAGAAGCCTATTTCAATCTATAACTGTTACAGAGGGATAGTATATAACTAACAGAATATTTTTTGACAAATTAACTTGAAGTGCACAACATACTTCACTTTCCAAAATAACAACTTACCTTTGAGAAAGCAGTTGAAGTTGTCAGTGTTATTTCTTTTCAAATGTACTTCAGGAAGCAGTAGTCAAAATGGCTGTGTTTCCTTCTCTTTTTTTTTATTTATTCATGTACATAACCAATCAAATGTCAGGAAATAATCGTAGAAAATTAAAGAAACTTTTTAATTGGTTGTAAATTCTCATACTTCATATGTGTTTTGGTCATGTAATTTACCTCAGGATATTTATTCAGGCCTGTAGCCTAAATGTCTCAATGGAATTCCACCAAATTTGGGAAAATGGTAGGGACTGCTATGTAGTAGGGCCTATTCTACATTTGATGAAAGTGTCTCCAGTGGTTTTTCTGTAAATTACTTTCCCACCTTTTTTTAGGGAGCGCTTACCGGTGCGCGCCCCGATACGCGCACCGGCAGCGTACCAAAGTCAAATATTTAAAAAAAATACTATTTTAAAACAAAAATATTATCTTAATATACAATATAGGGTTCAGTTTTAGAAAAACATACCTTTCTCACTTAAAGACATGATTATATATTATAGGTATGAAGCCCTATAAAAAGATAAAAATTAGCAGTTAAAAAACCTATGAAATTCACAGAAAAAACCATAGGTTTCACACCAGTTATAGTTAGGAATTAGCATTTAAAAAACCTATGAAATTCACTGAAAAAAACTGAGGTTTCACACCAGTTATAGTTAGGAATTAGCATTTAAAAAACCTATTAAATTCACTGAAAAAAACAGAGGTTTCACACCAGTTATAGTTAGCTGGAAATTTTACTGACATAAAACCATTGAAATTCCCACGTTATAGTTAGTTGGACTCACTATAACTTGCGCGCCTGCAATGCACTGCTGATGACGTCACATATTACATCACTCATGACATGGTCAGTGACATCACTCATGACATCACTTGTTTCTGAGCGTCCCCTGAAAGTTTGGGGCGGTTTCGTCAAGCGGGGGCGAGAAAAAAGGGTGGTCCCAAAACGTGTTTTTAACATTGAGTTTTCCATAGGGCGGTTGGACTCACTTTTAGCTCGAACGGCTGAATGGATTTCTATGAAACTTGGCAAAATTGTAGAGACTGTTTGCCCGATGTGCCTTTGCTAGGTCTCAAGATATGTGCTCCAGTGGATTTTGAGAAATTAACGTTCAAAAAAATATATATATCTGTGACAACGTCCCGGTTAGCAACCCGGTTCGCGTACCAGACGCGTAACGGAACTTCGCGAGGAGAAGCGGATTGGCTCTCCGGTGACTGTCAACATTCTAAACAGTCCGGAGCGGCTGCCATCTTGTCTCTCGGTAGGATCGAGAGACAAGAGGTGGAAATAAACAAAGGGGGAAATGAATGAAAAGGGGCAAGGTAGACCCCTCCTGACCCCCTAGGATTGATGTGGGGGCTATTAAAGGGCCCCGCGGGGCAAAAAAATAAAATACATTTTTTTTCGATTTTTCGTGGTGGAAGCGCTACCCGGTACGCGAACCAGGTAGCTCACCGGTAGCGTAACGGGAGTCCGCCATCTTGTGTTTTGGACGAATTTAGTCACAAGATGGAGGATAAACAATGTTGGGAATGGGTATAAGGGGGCACGGGAGACATATCCTGACCCCCTAGGTTTTCTGAGGGTGGCTGAGGAGGCCCATATATGTAATAAAAAAAAAATTGCACGGTTAGCGCCCGGTCTGCGCACCGGGTAGCGTTCCGGAAAGCGTAACAAGGGGAAAACCAAGGGAAATAGTAAAATAATATTTTAGAGTGCTTTGAGGTAGGGTAGCTCTGAATAGAGCTGTTGTCTTGTGTGGGTGATGTAAGTACCAACATGTAGGTACCAATGAAGAGTCTAAAATTCAATGTACACCGTCTCCTCTGTAGATATTTTGTATGTTCTAATATGGGTTATTTAAATGTAAATGTGTGGAAAAGCACTTCATGCTTTAAAGCAATTGTATTTTTGAACTGATTGTTCTTTCCTCTGAGTCCTCCTCTTTGTTTTTTTTTTCCCCACACTCTTCTTCAGCATGATAGTTGATAAATTCGTTCCCTCAAAAAATTTATATACATAAAAAAATTATATTAAATACATATAAAATATATTTTTCCTCTAAAAGAAGAATAAATTTTACAGCTTTTGATATTTGCTATTAAAAAACCATTGAAATTCACTGAAAAAACCATAGGTTATAGACCATATATAGTTAGGAATTAGCATTTACAAAACCTTGAAAATTCACTGAAAAAAGCATAGGTTATAGACCATATATAGTTAGGAATTAGCATTTACAAAACCTTATTTTACTCACACAAAACCATTGAAATTCGCATATATAGTTAGTTGCACTAACAATATATCCCGCACCCGCAATCCACTGCTGATCATGTCACATATTACATCATTCATGACATGGTCAGTGACATCACTGATGACATCACTGATGACATCTCAAATGACATCACTGATGACATCACTGATGACAACATCCAGTGACTGTATGATTCTGTAAAGTTAAAATATGTCTTACATATTGAAGAATGAGTGGATGTATAAGTGTCTGGATGAAGGATTAAGTAGGTGCACGACGTACTGTATGAGTGAGTGATTAAATGTGTCTCACTGAGTGCATGGGTTAGTGACTAAACTGTCTTAATTTGTGCATCATTATGTCTTTTGTTCTGTAAACTGCTGCATGTGTTGATCAGTAGCTATATGAGTAACTATATGGGTTATTGATTGGTTGCCCAAGTATTTGTATGGGAGACTGAGTGTGTGTGTGGGTGGCTGGGAGGTGTATGACTCTGTGCATAGATGTGTGAGCAGTTGATTCACTAGATGTATGGGTTCAAAAGTGCATGTGGAAACAGCTGTATGGGCGGTTGACTGTGTGCATGAGTGTATTGGTGAGTGAATGGATATCTCAGTGCTACATGTCAAAGTAAGTACATATGTAAAACACAGTACATGTGAGAGTTGACATATATAAATAGGCTTTCCTGTTTTCAGTTTCTATTCTTAGGAAATTCTGGTGGTGTTTTTTCAGTGTTTTCCAGTGATTTCAATATCTCAAAAAAACAGTGCTTACTCATTTTCGCGCCATAAAAAGTAACCGAAATAGTGTTTTACCGGTGTTTATGGAACACTTTGCTTTTATTGCTTTTTCCATTTTTCTTCAGAAATTGTATACTGCTCTACATTTCAGAAGCTTAACACTGTCATGAAATACTTTCCATTGTCCTTTGAGTCCGCAGCTCAGATTTAACAAGCATTTGCAATGCAATAGGTCTAGCATTTATGCAAGTTTAAGCTATTTGTGTTGTAAATGACAAATCCTTTTATTTATGTTTTAAAAACGAATACAAAAATACAAGGCATCGTTAGTTGCAATGTCAATAGCTCAAACTCAAGTAAATGTGAGACCTAATGCATTACAAATGCTGGTTTTAAATGAGAGTTAATTGATCACTCAGCAAGTTGGAAGTTACAGTCTGTGTGTTTCATTGCATTGTACCATCGAGGGGGTAAAGGGATGAGAAGGAAAAAGAGAAGGAAGAAGATAAAAAAAATGAAGGAAGAGAGACAGAGAGAGGGAGACAATGGGAGTTGGGAGAGGGGAGAGAGGTGAGGAGGTAAACAAAAGGAGGAGAGAGGGAAAGAGATAAAAATAGAAGGGGTATCAGTGAGATTGGAGGAGAGAGAGATGGCCAAAAGCAGAAATGGAAGGGGAAATGCAAATGTGAGGCACTTGACTTGGCTATTGCAGCAAGTAAATATAGCCAGACATGCGTTAGACAGCTCAGTTGAATTAGAGAGATATCAGCTAGGAAATGAAACACTGATCTGCTCTGCTGTGAATAACTGTGCTGTTCCCTGGAAGCTGGCGAGCTCCATGCACCTTCTGAGTACAGTGATAAGTAGTGTCAGTGGTCCCCCAAATGTGAGTCAAGATGTGCTCCATCTTTGCTGAAGGTCCCCGTCTTTATGTGCTCCACAGGTTCCACTGTGCATGCTAAACTAGTACACGCATGCTAGGATAAACTAAATGCTTCTGCACATTGAGGTTGCCAGGGAATGGTGAGCAGTAATGTTTCCGGTGTGACAAGTAATCCTTTATATGTTTGCTTTCTGCTCTACATTTAAAGAGGCAGTAGGCATTCTGAGTTTCAGACTTCTCCTTCGAGCCGGTGGAAATTGCCCTTGCACTGAGCTCTTTCCCAGATTCTGAGAGAGAAATCTAAGGTCACCAGACCACAGAATGCCGATTCTTTTGAAAAACATGCTGCATGCATTAAAAAAATTTTTAAACTTTCATAGCCCTGTGGGGGGGGGTAGCAGGAGGCAGTAGCAGGATGACAGGTGAGCATTGTGCAGGCATCAGTTGGCACACCTCGGCAGACACATACCCTCAGACTCAACCCGAGTCTCTGCTTCTCCAGTTATTATATTTTTTAGCAGAAGGCAAATGGCCAGGAGGCTTCCAGGGCAGCTGCTGGCAATTCTAGGCCTGTGACAGGCAACACAGGGACCTGAGTGCAGCCTGATCGGGTCTGCGCCTGCGCAGCAGAATGGCAGGGGCGTGGAACACAGTAAGGGTACTCGGGATGGGCCTCCCCGTGGGCATGGGAAACCTAGTGATTAGGGAAAGTCTTACAGTCGTGTGTAGCAGCCAAGGTGAGACAGCTTCCCTGGCACACACACAGTACTTCACAGGTCTTTAAATGACCATTTACTTCGTAATGAGGCATTGTTGTTTCTCACCCCTTCCTCGAGCCCCTGCTGCTCCACTCTGCCTATTTCTGGAATAATCAGCCGTCCACACCCCCCACCCCCAAACAAATTCTTAGCCCCCTCAAAGCCTGCCCCCCCCCCCCCAGAAATTTGGCTCTAGCTGCGCTACTGTGCGTAAATACACAGTGGCACATTTTTAGTCGTGGAGGAGAGTAAAATTAAGCCTATTTACATAGTGTAGGTTTTCAACATCTTTGTCATACCAGCAACGCATTTCTTTTTTCACTCTTACGTTTGCAATTGAAAGAGGCCCACTTCACCTTTCATCCCAATTAGGCAGACAAAAGCACAGTTTCAAACATGGCAAATATATACTAAATAAATTAGCAACAGTGGAACATGCAGCCATGCCAGGACACTACAAAACATCTGAGTTGCAGTGAGTTTTGTACACGACCGGCACCCACTGACTGTGGCAGCTGCCGATCGCGTGCTTTCTCATGGAATTAATTAATCACACGCACACAGTCAGTGGCTGCATTGCAGCACCGCTCTCTCACTTACTTCTTTAAATTGCAGTATCTCGAGCTTGAACCACTGCAGGAATAACCGATTGCCGCGTGCCTCCTCAGAGAGTCCTGCACTGAGATGTTGCCGGAAAAAATAAAGCCTGTCTTCCACCTCGAGGGGTTTTGAGGTAGCTTAATGAGCAACACATTTTATAAATGTACACAATTCGGGAAACTAACAAATTCCTTGAACACCTGAAGCCTCATGGTGGAATTAATGTAATCAAGTGGCGAGCTTTTTTTTTTAAAGGCTATACCCACAGACCGAAGTTGGTGCCCAATTGGAAGTAGCTTAGTTTTGCGGTGCGCTAAACCTGATTGGTAGTGCTTCCTGTCCTTTTGAATGTACAGCGGAGGATTTAACATCAGCCATTTACTCATCGCTTTTGCTAAGTTTTCGACGTGGTTCTGCTCACCATTTTGTGTTTGCACGTCATGATTTCTTCTGTTTATGGGTTCGGCCGGGTATGACGGTACTTCGGCTGACGGGCTGGATAGTAGTGTCTTCTGCAAATGAAAAGTCCTTCAACCATGACCTGGCTGGGCACGTCATCATTCCCTGCACATTTCATTAGCTTTAGAAAGAAAACAATCTAGCTACTCGTTAAGTAATGGTCATTTTTAAAGGGCTGTGAAGTGCTCAGTTGCGGCCGCAGTAAGAGATAACGCAGACCACAACAGCTCCTCTCCCCCCCAAGTGAGCCAGGCAGGGGGCCTGGTGTTGCTCTGGCCCTTGGGCCATTCACACCTCGGCTCTCCATGTGCAGACGCAGTGTTTTCCCCTGACACCTCTGCGCCAGGCCACCACAGGCAGGCCAATGGAATGCTTTGGCTCCACCAAGTGGCCAAAAGGCGCAACAACTATGAAAATCAGTGACACTCGGTTTAAACCAGGTCAGCTGATTTTCATTCGGTAGGGTTTTCTCGGGTACAGTCGTTTTAAACCGAATTCCGGACAGCCTATATATAAATAACTGTGCATAAGAGCCAGTGAATGTGTGAGTGGCTGTATGGATCATTGTGAACTTGTATCAGGGATTGTATAAGAGAGTAAATATGTGTTAGTATATGTTTGAATAAGTAAGGTGTGTATAACTGTATAGTTGAGGAAATGGAGGTGTGATTGATTCTTTGCATGACTGACTTGGTGTGTGAGTAACTCCATGGATGAGTGACAGTCTGTGAGTGTCTGTTTACACTGAGTGTATCTAAGGTTATATTAGAGTCGGAAGAGGTTCATTGTATAATCACATGAATGATGTCATCAGTGATGTGATCAGTAATGTCAAATGAGATGTCATCAGTGATGTCATCAGTGATGTCATTTGAGATATCATCAGTGATGTCATCAGTGATGTCATTTGAGATGTCATCAGTGATGTCATCAGTGATGTCATCAGTGATGCCATTTGAGATGTCATCAGTGATGTCATCAGTGATGTCATCATTGATGTCACTGACCATGTCATGAATGATGTAATATGTGACATGATCAGCAGTGGATTGCGGGTGCGCAAAATATAGTTAGTGCAACTAACTATATATGCGAATTTCAATGGTTTTGTGTGAGTAAAATAAGGTTTTGTAAATGCTAATTCCTAACTATATATGGTCTATAACCTATGGTTTTTTTCAGTGAATATATATATGTGTGTGTGTGTGTATACATATATATATATACACATACATATATATGTATGTAATTGTTATATTTTTAAAGTGTAAAACAAATTGTAAATTATATTATAAATTAAAATGAGTATTTTAATAAAAGTTTTAAATTATGTGTGTTTAAATAAGCATATACAAATGAGTTAAAAAAATAAGTATAACATTTGTATATATATATATATTTTAATCATTTAAATATATTTAGTTTTAATCATATTACTGTTGAAAATTATTATATTTAATTATTATTATTTTTAACTATATATATGTTAAACACAATATTTTTGTCTTCAAAATCAGTGTATAATGATTTGTTGTTCAATATTTTTGTTAGTTGCATTATAGATATAGGATAATGATATTTTTGTGTTAAAGATTTTTGACACAATATTTATATACCACTATATTTGTGTTTTTTATATTTTGTCACTGAACCGGTGGATAGGAGGGCAGCCGAGGCCCTGGCCCTTCAGCTCCCCTCTGTGGCAGTCAAAACGAATGTCTCGATGAAGGTGCTTCAGCCGGGAATCACCCCTTCCACACTGCTTCTCCCATTTAACTAAGCCTTGACAAACGTCCTACTCAGGGCTTGGTTCAAGCCCTGCCCATGGACTCCTGTGAATAGGACAATTTCACGCCACCACCTCCATCGCCTCAGGGGACCCCAACTTCCTCACCCTATCACTTTACCAGACAGGGAATTCGTGAGACTGGCTACCTTGGCAAAGGATATGTTTTCTTCCACCAGCCTGGCTCTGCCATCACTGAACACCGTATGCCTTTTGGGCTGATACTCAGTTGCGCAGATGATCCCAGTGGTTTCGGAGGAGGCCAGAGCCATAGTACCCCAAGCTATTGCAGATTGGAGCTGCGCAGTTTAGTTCACCATATGCTGAAGGCTGATATGACTGACTCACTAGGCAGAGCAATTTAATCGACGGGCCCTTAGGCACCATGCCTGGTTGAGAACCACCAGCTTTTCGGGGGCTGTCCAGTCCTTGCTCATAGGCATGCCTTTCGATGGCCCTAGTTACCTCAGGGACAACATGGACTCAGTGTTATAGTGCTTCAAGGATAACAAAGATAGGGCCAGGCCCTAAGCCTTTCCATGGCCCCTTACCAATCCCAGCCGTGTCTCTACACATTCCACCACCATGGCACACAAGCTTTCCACCCCCTGCGTGGCCAAGGACACGGTACTCATAGACACCATGGGTCAAGCTGCCAGTCCCCCCTTCCCTGGCAGCCACAGCCTCCAAGCCCCTTTAGTTCGTCCTCCAACCATCATGGGAACCTAGTGGGAGGCAGGATGCACCACTACCTGCACCACTGGAGGTTGACAACATCTGACCGTTGGGTGCTCCTGAATGTCCAAAGGGGCTACCCCCCCACTTCATGACTATCCCTCCACTGATGCGCTCAATTGCGACAGGCTGATGGAGGATCATCTCTCTTTACAGGAAGTGACGGTGCTCTTGGCCAAGGGAGCCATAGAGAGGGTGCCAGTATCAGAAGTAGGTTGTGTTTACTATTCCCGCTACTTTCTGGTGCTCAAGAAGGAGGGAGGCCTCCATTCTATTGTAAACCTGCAACCTCCTAAATTCTTCCTGAAAAATTAGAAATTGAAAATGCTCATGCTCACTCAAAATTGTTGGCCTTAGGCCTGGAAGACTGGATGGTAGCTTTGGATTTGAAGGATGCATACATCCACATCCCCATCCTACCTGCCCACAGATGTTACCTGGGGTTCACAGTGTCACAAGCACTTTCAATTCACCGTCCTCCCCTTAGACTTTACCAGCGCCCCTCATGTGTTTACCAAGGTGATGGCAGCAGTTGCATATCATCCGTGGAGATCACAGGTGCCAGTTTCCCCCTATCTTGACGATTGGCTGTTGACAGCGGGTCCGTCCCAGGCAGTTGTCTCTCACCTCCAGACTATGGCGTACCACCTGCATTTGCTGGGATTCTCTGTAAATGTGCAGAAGTCATACCTGACCCCTTCTCAGATGCTCCCTTTCTTCAGAGCTGTTCTGAAAACAGTGCAGTTTTGGGCTTATCATCCCAACTGGTGAGTCCGGGAGATTCAGGCTATGATACTAATGTTTTAGTCTCTATCCTGGATTTCCATTAAACTGACTCTGAGGTTGCTGGGCCTCATGGCCTCATAGCCTCGTGCATCCTACATGTGATGCATGCCTGCTGGCATATGCAGGCACGGCAGTGGGACCTGAAGCTCCAGAGCGGCAGCATCAGTGAAATATCACTGACATGGTCCAGATCTCAGAGGGCCCTGCAAAAAATCTACAGTGGTGGTAAACGAACTGTGATTGGGTCAGCAACAGACCCCTCTCCCTTCCCCAAATAGATCAGACAGGAGTCACAGATAAGTCACTCGTGAGCTGGGATGACCATCTGGAAGTGTGGAGATCACAGGACTCTGGCGAAATACGGACTCCACATCAACCTGTTGGAGCTCCATGCGATCCGGCTGGTATTTAAAGCCTTTCTATCCTCCATCAAGGAAAAGCCAGTGCAGGTGTTTCTGCATAGCACCACTGCCTTGTGGTACTGCAACATACGGGGCAGGATGGATTCTTGAAACCTTTGTCAAGAGGCCCTACTTCTCTGGACATGGCGGTAACATCAAGGCGTTTCCCTGGTAGTTCAACACCTGGCGGGTTCCCTGAACACCTCAGCCGACACACTCAGCTGAAGATGCCGAGTGGATGACGAATGGCATCTCCATCTGGAATTAGTGCAAGGCCTCTTTCAGCAGTGGGGAGATCCTTGGCTAGATCTATTCTGCCATTTCTGCATTTCTGCAGTAGCCAGATCAGCCATCCCTTTTCAAGTAACTTATTGTATGTATCTTTCTGAAAGATCTCCAAAATTTGTTGTCGCCTTCTACCTTCATCATGCCTCAGTGGGACCTAAATTTAGTCTTGACTTTTCTAATGTGTTCTCCTTTTGAGCTGCTCCATAAATGCCCTATCAGGCTCCCTACTTTCAAAACAGAATTTCTAGTGGCAATAACATCTGTCCAGAGGGGTAGTGAGCGCCAGGCTTTGTCATCCAAGCTTCCTTACCTCAACATGTTCCCAGATAAACTGGCCCCTTGCACTAGAGCTTCCATCCTACCAAAAGTCTCCTTGATGTAGGCTAGCTAATGATGCTGCCTACCTTTTACTCTACGCTTCGTTCCTCTAAAGAGGAGGGGCAACTTCACTGGCTGATCCCAAAAAGAGCATTGTCGTTCTATCTTGGCCACACAAAAGAGTTCCAGATTTACGATCAGCTCTTCATTGGATACGTTGGAGCCCACAAAGGGAAGTTGGCACAGAAACTGACAATGTCCCAAAGGATCGTGCACTGTATCAAAATCTGCTACGTGTTGGCCAAGAAGCAACCCACTCAGGGCTTATGCTCTCATTCCACCAGAGCCAAGACTGTGACCACAGCTTTCGCACAATGTGTCCAGGACATCTACCAGGCAACACCCTGGGGCTCTCGGTGTGTTTACCAAGCACTACTGCCTAGACATTCAGGTCCATAGGTATAGGCACTTTGCCCGCTCAGTCTTACTGGACTTTTTAGTGTGAATATGTTCCACATACCCATCTCTGTGAAGGTATTGGCTGGATATCTATTCTAAGGTAAGGCATGTTTAGCTAAAATTCTCTACCTGATGAACAAGTTACTTAACTTCGGAAAAACATTATCTGGTAGAAACTCTATCTAACTGCAGATTCCCTACCGACCCACCCGACCACCCGCTCTGTGAGTGGATTATAGGCTTAGGGCTGTGAAGAGTGCCCATCACTTCTTGAGCGGACGACACCACAACTGGTGATAATTCTAAGGTAAGTAATCTGCTGCTAGATAGAGTCTTTACCAAATTAGGCATTACCAAAGGTAAGTAACTTGTTCATCAAGATGACCAAGTGTCATGTGGAGTAGTTCTCAATAGTCTAGCTGGGGATTGAGGTGTGTTACAACACATTCTCCCATTGGATGCCAAAAGATAGTCTGTGATGGAGTGAGACATGCCTACTACCCACAATGAGGTGAGGGCATATTTGCAAATCATGATGTATTACAGACGGTTTGTGGCTAATTATGGGAGTAAAGGTGCCCCATTGAGTGATTTGACAACCAAGTAGTCCAGGAATATGATTTGGACTGAAGATCATCAAAGAGTCTATTTGATGAGCTGAAGACAGAACAATGTGTTGCACCCGTATTGATGGCACCTGGCAGAGGGCCTTCTGTTCCTTCTACCACTGGTGCTTCTGTTTCTATAGATCCTTGTCCACTGGGTCCAGACTCTCCTGTTTCATATCCTCATGGCCCTCCTGATCCTTCCCACCCTGGTCCTGGTGCCCCTAGTCCTGTTGTCCCTTGGCCTGTTCCTTATCATTTATTTATCACCTTGGGCCTAGTTTTTCTTGTCCTGGCTCGGGTCATCCTAGCCCTCCGAGTGGTCCATCTATTGGTTTATATTCTTCTCTCCTACTTGTCATCATCCCCTTGCTAATGGTCCTACTCCTTCCTTCCCGAGACCATGGACTTTAGTCTGGTGCAGCCAACAAAACTGTCACCCAATTTTATTTGGCTTAAAGACATCATTTGTTGAGACAGCACTGTCATAAACCGAAATGAGGGCTTGGTAGAGGCATACACTTGTCCACCTAAAACACTGCTTAGCACGTAAAAAATCTAAACTACCATTCTTAGAATGCATTGTGCAGGGGACTAAAATGTCAGTGTGGCGGAAGGTGGGACTTATGACATGGGACCAATCAGCATCTATGCCTGAAACCCACGCTGCTAGGTGAATAGTATGATCAAGTATGTTTATTCAAAGGCAGCAAAGCAAACTCCTGTGAATTATCAAGGTGGATTACTTACCTGTCTCCTGCTTTCACTTCGCCATTCAACAGAAGCCACATTACTGTGTCGCACTCAATTTACCTCCTTCAAGTGTCCCTTTTATTGCATAGACGGATGCCTCTGACAAGAGAGTTGGAGCTGTGGTAGCTCAACTGAATGACAAAGGTAGAGAGCATTCAGTGGCCTTCATTAGTACAATATTACTTCCTATGGGAAGGAACTGGACATCCATAGAGAAAAAGTGCTTTGGGATAGTGTGGGTAATGCGAAAGTTGACTGGAGGCATAAACTGAAGTGGCTAAAAGATGCTGTCATAACCAAGTTACTTCTTCAAAAAAAAGGCATGATGTAAACTACTCAGTGCCAAAGAGCCAAATTTTAGAGCTTTAGTGACTTGAAGCAGAGAGGAGATTTTGTGCAGCTGAACAGAAAGCTCATTCCACAGTTTTGTTGTGCAACTGGAGAAAGCCTTGCCTCCAGTACGGCACTGAGTGACCCATAGTAGAACCAGCAGATGTGCGTCAGAGGAGTACAGCAGAAAAGTGGAAGTATGCCACTTGAATTTATCAGCCAGGTAGACTACGCCAATTCCATAAGCTGCTTTGTATACGAGGCAGAGTGATTTAAACTTCACTCGCATTTCAACTGGAAGCCAGTGCAGATGTTTTGGAGCCTTTGAAGAGGATGACCAATGAGGAAGGCCCAGTATCATCTTGGCTGCTACATTCTGAATGCCTTGCAAATCTTTATTAGTCCCTTGTCTGCCCTGAATTAGAGCGAAATGCAGTAATCCAGGCAGCAAATAGTAACCTGGATCACCACACGATGGACCTGCTTGGGAAGAAAGAGAAGAGTCTTCTTCAAGACATTAAATTAAGAATGACAAATTGAAACACCTGAGCCTTCTACGCGAGGTTGCGTTCAAGTTAGATGCCAAGAGTTTGTACTGCTTTTACAGGAGCAAGATATACCATCCAAGAAGGGGGCCAGAATTTGAGAGGTAACATACTCAGGGTTTGTCAATGTCATAGCCACAGAACCTCTACTTTTCCAGAGTTAAATTTTAAGGCATTCTGCTGCAAACAGAGACAACTGTCATACATCTGTGAAAAGGACCAAAGGGATCAGTGCTAGCCCTAGCTGCAGTGATAACAAGCTGAGTGTCATTGGTTTAATTCATGCACCGTACACCAAAAGATTTAATACGCTTCAGGAGAGGGCAGCTGTCCAAACTAAACAGAGTAGGGCTAAGTGCAGAGTTGTGTGTCACCCCTTGATGCCAGACCTTAACATCAGAGAAAAAAGGAGGCAAATAGGCTGCCTGTGCCCTATGCATGCTTGTTCTAGCTACCCCTGTGACAGTTCTCCTCTCCAGCTTGCCTGCAGTCCACTACACTCTGCTATTTGTCTACCTGATGCCCTCTGTATTTGTCTCGTCTGCTCATTTCTTGCTCTGTTTTGCCTTTTCTGCTCATTTTGCTCCCATCTGTTTTGCCTTTTCTGCTTGTTTTTCCTCCCTCTGTCTTGCCCTCTTTTGCTTTGTTTTGCCTTTTTTTCAGCTTGTTTCTTCCCTCTTTCAGACATTTCCCTCCTCCCACCACCCAGTGCCTCACCCTGTCACAGGACCTACTTAATGGAGACCGCAGCCCGACCCCATTGAGCACGTCCTTGTGACAGCTCCCCTTACAGCAGTTCTCTTGCTTGTTTTTCTGCCTTCTGTATTGCTTGCTGGTTTGTAAGCATGGGCTGAAAATTTGTTCCGCTCGCGGAATTTGTGGATTTTCCACGATTTAGCGATCCGCGAATCTCGCGAAATCGCGGTAAAATCCGCGAATCAGCAGGGACGAATTTTCAGCCAAGCACTTACAGGGTTACAGCAGCACGTGCAAAAGTTGAAGCTAATTTTTTGTAAACTTTTATAAAAGGGTTACAAAGAAATTAACTTCAACTTGGGCACCTGCTGCTGTAAGCCTGTAAGTGCTTCCTGGCGCCTCGTTGCCTACTTGCAACTATTCTCTGACCCTGCTCTGACCCTTGAAGCAGGGTCAGAGAATAGTTACAAGTAGGCAATGAGGCGCCTGTCACGAAAATTAAACCTCAACAGGAAGCACTGACAGATATAAAAACAAGCATTTGCAATGCAATAGTTCTTGCATTAGGAAAGTTTGAGCTATTGGTCTTGTAAATGACAATTTTTTTATTTATCTGTTGGTTTAAAAATAGCTAAATTAATAGCTTTGTCATTTACAATGCCAATAGTTATAACTTTCGTAAATGTGACACCTATAGCATTTGTAATGCAACATGTTTCGTATTTACGTGATTTGGCTTTATTGATATTACAAATTACAATGGCTTTTAATTTTTTTAAATAATTAATACTTAAATAAAAGTGATTTTAATTTATAATGGCAATAGCTTAAACTCTTGTAAATAACTTTTGTGAAGATTATGTTCAGTGTATTTTATTGTGACGAAAATCCAAGAACAGAAGTGAAATATTAACATCTTTTTGTGACATTTGTAATAAAGTTTGAAACATTGAGAGAACATATTTGAACCAGTTGTTGTTGAATGGTTGCGCAGATTGATGCTGGGGTGGCGCTGAGTGGTGCTGTGGTGGTGCTGAGTGGTGCTGTGGTGATGCTGAGTGGTGCTGTGGTGATGCTGAGTGGTGCTGTGGTGGTGCTGAGTGATGCTGGGGTGGTGCTGAGTGATGCTGGGGTGGTGCTGAGTGATGCTGTAGTGGTGCCGAGTGATGCTGTGGTGGTGCTGAGTGGTGCTGAGTGATAATGTGGTGGTGCTGAGTGATGCTGTGGTCGTGTTGAGTGGTGCTGTGGTGGTGCTGAGTGATAATGTGGTGGCGCTGAGTGATGCTGTGGTGGCGCTGAGTGATGATGTGGTGGTGCTGAGTGATAATGTGTTGGTGCTGAGTGATAATGTGGTGGTGCTGAGTGATGATGGGGTAGCGCTGAGTGATGATGTGGTGATGCAGAGGGCATAAAAGCACAAAAAGCAGTCTAACAAAGGGCAGAAGGGCAGAAAAACAAGGGAAAAACGAGTCTAACAGAGGGCAGACGGGCACAAAAAAACAGTCAAACAGAGGACAGAAGGGCAGAAAAACAAGGGAAAAACGAGTCTAACAGAGGGCAGAAGGGCACAAAAAACGAGTCTAACGGTGAAGAAAGGCACAAAAAAGAGTCTAACAGAGGGCAGGAGGGCACAAAAAACGAGTCTAACAGAGGGCAGAAGGGCACACAAACAAGGGAATAACAGAGGGCAGAAGAGCACAAAAGTCGAGTCTAACAGAGGGCAGAAGGGCACAAAAACAAGGGAAAAAGGAGTCTAACAAAGGGGAGAAGGGCACAAAAAACGAGTCTAACAGGGGGCAGAAGGGCAGAAAAACAAGGGAAAAACGAGTCTAACAGAGGGCAGAAGGGCAGAAAAACAAGGGAAAAACGAGTCTAACAGAGGGCAGAAGGGCACAAAAAATGACTCTAACAGGGGGCAGAATGAATCCCGCCCTGCGTGTTTGTCCACGAAGATGCCACCTTTTTGTGCAATACCTCTGCTCAACTGGAGTACTTTCTATTGTCTAATCAGTAAGTGCTCCCTCGTTGGCTAAATGCATAGGGGCAGATTTACAATAACTGGCGCATCCCCAGGGATGCGCCCATTATTGTGCGCCGCAGCTCCGCCACCCATGGTGCGCCGCATTTACAATGCGGCGCACCATGTGGCAAAAACAGCACAGATGCGTCACGCATCTGTGCCGTAAAAGCAGTGCAATGCTGAAGCTGCATCTCGCTTGCGACGCAGCTCCAGCAATGCTCTGGGGGGGCCCTATCTCCCCAATGCTGCATCAAGCCTTGCACCTGCTTCAAGCAGGCGCAGGGTTTTGACGCAGCATTGGCCTAAGTGTGACTGAGTGAATTCTTGTAGATTTCACTCAGCCACTTTTAGGAGGCGTTCCTGCGCAGGAACGCACTCCCCTGCGCCGGAACGCCTCCTGATGGCGCAGGGCTTTACAACGTGACGCATCTCTCAGATGCGTCACGTTGTTAATACCCAGCACCATGGTGCATCTTTTGTGCTGCCGCTGCGTCACAAAAGTTCTCGGTAGAGGGTGGCAGTGGTGAACCAGAGGGTGGCAGTGTTGAACCAGAGGGTGACAGTGATGAACCAGAGGGTGGCAGGGTTGAACCAGAGGCTGACCGTGCTGAACCAGAGGGTGGCAGTGCTGAACCAGAGGGTGGCAGGGGTGAACCAGAGGGTGGCAGTGATAAACCAGATGGTGGCAGTGGTGAACCAGATGGTGGCAGTGCTGAACCAGAGGGTGGCAGGGGTGAACCAGAGGGTGGCAGTGGTGAACCAGAGGGTGGCTGTGCTGAACCAGAGGGTGACAGTGGTTAACCAGAGGGTGGCAGTGGTGAACCATAGGGTGCTGTGATGAAACAGAGGTCTGTGGGCTCCTAGCCTGTTTGTTTGTTTTGGGATGCCATCTTGGGTCTGGACGCGCCGTTCTAGAGGCGCCTGACCGAGCGCTCTAGTTGTGCGGCTCTCCTCGGCCCGCCCTTCTTAAACCTCCCGTCAAGTGCGCATCGGTGACGAGCAGCCGTCGCGCCTTCACTGCGCCTGAGTCGTGCCAGAGTCCTGCCCGTCTGCGCCCGTCAGCGCTTAGGAAGTGCTAGGGCAGAGCTCCACAGTTCTGTCTGTTCTGCGTCGCTCTCTTCTCCCTTTATAAGTATGTATTCCAGAGCTGATCTGCTCTGCCTACGTCCGACTCTGTGCCCCTGCTCTGAGGTTTCTTTACATCCTCTGTGCGGCCCTTTTCGTTGCCTTGGGTGTGCTTTTTCTCTTACATCCCCTGTTCCGATTTCTGCACATAGCTTAGTCTCTTTAAGAGCGTCTAACAACATTAGCTCTTCTTAGGTGAAACATCAAGATTCCTCTGTTTTTAAGGTATGCCATCTTAATGTAAGATCTTTGGTTAAGCATCATTTGGATATCCATGACCTACTAATGGAGGAGACTCCTGACATTCTTTTCATGTCAGATACATGGCTTCATGACGATGCTTTGGCAGCGGTTAATCTGGGACTCCCTCCTGAGTACACAATTTACACCCTCAATCGTAACTCTAGAGGTGGTGGCATTGCGGCGGCTGTTAAATCTTGTTATCCGTGTATCTGGAAGGCCATAGATATAGCTGGCTGCAAAAGCGCCCACTTTTCCGTCTCTGTCAGCCACCACTTTACTTTTTCTGGCCTGCTCATTTACCGGCCCCCTGGTCCAGATGCTGCCTTCAGGGCTGCTCTTCCTGGCGTAGTTAGTTCTCTGACCCTAAAAGCTGCTAACTTTAGCATTGTCAGTGATCTAAACCTCCACTTTGACTCTCCATGCCCTCCGGTGGCCAGCAGCACTCTTGCCGATCTGGAGGCTCTCCAGTTATTTCAAATAGTTGAACACCACACACATGTTGGCGGTCATATTTTGGACCCCTTTTTCACTAACCTTACAATGGTTAAGGTGATGCCTCCGAGGCCCATGGCCTGGACTGACTATCATTTAATTGAATTACATCTTACGCTTAATGATCCACTCCTCAAAACCTCAACTCCTACTATTCTTAGACGCCCTTGGAAAAAATTGAAATTGAACGACTTCCATCAGCTTCTCGGCGCTCTCCCCTTGGGCCCTTTTACTGATGTGGAGTCTGGCTATGATCTTTATTGCAACTGGCTGACTAAAGCCTTGGATAGGCTGATTCCCATCGCTGAGAGCAAACAGCGGCGTACCGACTCCAGATCCTGGTATGATGATTCGCTTCGGTTCCTAAAAAAATCTTGCAAACAAGTCGAAAGAGCCTGGCGTAAATCAAATCAGCCTGAAAGAAAAACTCAGTACCTTGCTGGTATCAAGAAGTATCATAGAGTGATCTGCAGGGCTCGTGCCGCCTACTTTTCTCGTGAGTTTAGTACCAGTACTAACCCGACCAAACTTATTTTCAAGATTCTTAAGGATCTTACTACTAGCAGAGCATCAGCTGCTGAGATTTTCTCCTTCTCCCATTGTGAGGATTTGGCTGCTTTTTTTATTGGTAAGGTGGAGGGTATCTACCGTGCCTTTCCCAGCTCCACAGGGTCTTCGCAGAAACTGATACGTGCTTCGAAAACTACTTCATCTCTATCTCACCTCCCAGAGCTTTCAATGGAGGATTTTAACAAACTTGTAGTGAAAGTTAAATCACGTTCCCCTAAGGATCCGCTACGACCCGCTCAATTTAGAGAATCTGCCTCCCTCCTTTATGTGAGCTCATCAATCTGTCCCTATCCTCAGGCCCCGTCCCTGGCACCTGGAAACAGGCCCAGGTGATTCCCATCTTAAAAAAACCTGCTCTGTACCCACTAAAATTGGAGAATTACCGTCCTATCTCCCTCCTCCCGTGGGCAGCTAAACTGACCGAGGCCCATGTTAACACCATCTTATCTAATCATCTCCATTCTGCCAATATACTAGATCCATCGCAGAATGGGTTTCGGCCCGGTCATAGTACTGAGACTGCGCTACTCTCTATGGCTGAACACCTTCGCATGTTGGTTGATTCTGATTACACTGTGGCACTGGTTCTTCTTGATCTCAGTGCCACGTTCGGCACGGTCTCCCACGATATTTTACTTCAGCGATTGGTTGAGGCGGGTGTCGATAATATGGCACTTGAATGGTTTCGATCTTTTCTATCTGGTCGTACCTTCAAGGTTGCCACTCCACCTTTTGAATCTAAACCTTATGCGATTGCCCAGGGAGTCCCGCAGGGATCGGCTCTTAGCCCCACTTTGTTCAACCTCTATGTACAGCCGCTGGCTGCTGTCGCCAAGCGTGGGAACCTGACTATGGTGTCCTACGCTGACGACATGCAGCTGACGGTTGCAATAAGTGGGGCTTCCGATCTTAAGGCCGCTAAGTTCCGTGAGGGGCTTATTTCTGTGGCTCGTTGGATGACTGATAATTACCTTCAACTGAACGCCAAGAAAACCGAGGTGCTCATTGTTGGGAAACAGAGTCACCTAAGGGGCGACAATTGGTGGCCATCAGAGCTCGGTCCTACTCCTATCTCTGTTACTGAGGTTAAAAATCTAGGGGTCTGGTTCGACTCTAAACTCAGCTTTACCATCCACACTAAAAAGGTTGCTGCCATGTGTTTCGGGACCTTGCGTAAGCTCAGATCCATTTTTAAATTCTTTGATGCACCTACTAGACAGCTTATTGTACAAGCTATGATTCTGTCAAAGTTAGATTACGCCAGTTCTCTTCTATTGGGAGCTAATCAGGCTGAACTCTCTAGACTTCAACGCGTTCAGAACACTGCCGCCAGAGCTCTGGTTGGCTTACCAAGATTCTGCTCAGCCAAAAAAATTATTCACAAGCTCCACTGGCTTCCTGTTGCTCAGAGAATTAAGTTCAAGTCTCTCTGTCTTTCGTTCAAAATCCTGAAACACTCTTCCCCTCAGATTTTGAAGCACCTCATCTCTTCATATGTTCCATCACGGTCTCTGAGGTCCTCTGGTCTTCACTTGGCTATTGTACCGCGTTTCAAGAGGTCTAGGATTGGCGGCCGCTCTTTTAGAGTGCTTGCTGCCAAGTTATGGAACTCCCTTCCTGTCCATATCCGTGCGATTGGCGGACTCTTGTTGTTCAGGAAGTCTGTTAAAACTTTCCTTTTTCCCTTAGACCCCTAGTGCTGTTGTGTTTTGGGCTCCTGTTATTGCTTTTGCCCGGTTTTCTGTTCTGTCAGCGCCAGGACGCCCCTTTGCTGGGACATCTGTGCGCTCTACAAATCTGGCTAACATAACATAACATAACCAGAGGGTGGCAGTCGTGAACCAGAGGGTAGAAGTGGTGAACCAGAGGGTGGCAGGGGTGAACCAGAGGGTGGCAGTGGTGAACCAGAGGGTGGCAGTGCTGAACCAGAGGGTGACAGTGGTTAACCAGAGGGTGGCAGTGGTGAACCAGAGGTGCTGTGATGAACCAGAGGGTGGCAGTCGTGACCAGAGGGTGGCAGTGGTGAACCAGAGGGTGACAGTGCTGTACCAGAGGGTGGCAGGGGTGAACCAGAGGTGCTGTGATGAACCAGAGGGTGGCAGTCGTGAACCAGAGGGTGGCAGTGGTAAACCAGAGGGTGACTTTGCTGTACCAGAGGGTGGCAGGGGTGAACCACAGGGTGGCAGTGGTGAACCAGAGGGTGGCAGTGCTGAACCAGAGGGTGACAGTGGTTAACCAGAGGGTGGCAGTGGTGAACCAGAGGTGCTGTGATGAACCAGAGGGTGGCAGTGGTGAACCAGAGGGTGACAGTGCTTAACCAGAGGGTGGCAGGGGTGAACCAGAGAGCGGCAGTGCTGAACCAGAGGGTGGCAGTGGTGAACCAGAGGGTGGCAGGGGTGAACCAGAGGGTGGCAGGGGTGAACCAGAGGGTGGCAGTGGTGAACCAGAGGGTGGCAGGGATGAACCAGAGGGTGGCAGTGGTGAACCAGAGGGTGCTGTGCCCATACACGACCGCATGGCTAACTTCGCCAGGCAAGCGGCCCGCGAATCCGCAAAAAGCCCTGCAAACACGCAAAAACCCAGCGAACACACAAAAAACCCAGCGAACACGCAAAAACCCAAAAATCTGCAAATTCGCACGAATTTGCGGATTTTGCGGATTGCGAATTCGATTTCGCGTGAATTCGTGGAAGGCGAATTCGCAAATTTCACCCAAACTTACTGGTTTGCCCTTTTCAGCTCTGTTTTGCCTTTTCTGCTCATTTGTCTCCCTTCTGTTTTGCCTTTCTGCTCATTTTTCCTCCTTCTGTTTTGCCCTCTTTTGCCATTTTTTTGCTTGTTTCTTCCAGCTTCCAGCTGTTTCCCTTCTCCCAACACCCAGTGCCTCCGCCTCACACAGGACCTACTCAATGGAAGCCGCAGCCCGACCCCATTGAGCAGGTCCTCGTGCCAGCTCCCCTTGCAGCAGATCTCCTGCTTGTTTTTCTGGCCTCGTGTATTGCCTGTTACTGCTTGTTTTCTGCCCCTGTGTTGCCTTTTCTGCTAATTTCTCTGTTCTTAATTTTGCCTTATCTGCTCTTTCTTCTGCCCTCTGTTTTGCCCTGCTTTCCTCTGTTTTGCCTTTTCTGCTGTTTTTTCTGCTCTCTGTTTTCCCTTTTGTTTGCCCACTGGTTTGCCCTCTTCAGCTCTGTGTTGCCTTTTCCGCTCATTTTTCTCCCCTCTGTTCTGCCTTTTCTGCTTGTTTTTCTTCCCTCTGTTTTGCCCTTTTCTACTGTTTTACATTTTTTTGCTTGTTTCTTACCTCTTTCAGCTGCGTCATTCCTCCTGCCATTTCCCTCATTTCGCCACCCAGTGCCTCACCTTCCCACAGGACCTTCTTAATGGAGGCCACAGCCTGACCCAATTGAGCAGGTCCTCATGCCAGATCTCCCTGCAGCAGTTCCCCAGTCCAGCTTACCGACAGTCAGCTGCCCTCTGCTGCCTGTCACCTGCTGCCCTCTCTTTGTGCTTCCTCTGCTCAGTTCTTGTTCTGTTTTGCCTTTTTCTGCGTGTTTTTCTGCTCTCTGTTTTGCATTTTCTGCTCATTTCTCTGCTCTCCGTTTTGCCTTTTCTGCTGGTTTTTCTGCCCTCTGTTTTCTCTGTTGCTTGCCCACTGTTTTGCCCTCTTCAGCTCTGTGTTGCCTTTGCCGCTCATTTTTCTCCCCTCTGTTTTGCCTTTTCTGCTTGTTTTTCTTTCCTCTGTTTTGCACTCTTCTACTCTGTTTTAATTTTTTTTGCTTGTTACGTACCTTTTCCTGCTGCCTGTCCCCTGCTGCCATCTGTTTGTGCCTTCTCTCCTCGGTTCTTGTTCTGTTTTGCCTTTTCTGCTTGTTTTCTGCTCTCTGTTTTGCATTTTGTGCTCATTTCTTGGCTCTTCGTTTTGCCTTTTCTGCTGGTTTTTCTGCCCGCTGTTTTCCCTGTTGTTTTCCCACTGGTTTGCCCTCTTCAGCTTTGTGTTTCCTTTGCCGCTCATTTTTCTCCCCTCTGTTTTGCCTTTTCTGCTTGTTTTTCTTCCCTCTGTTTTGCCTTCTTCTACTCTGTTTTACATTTTTTTGCTTATTTCTTACCTCTTCCAGCTGCATCCCTCCTCCTGCCATTTTCCTCATCCCGCCACCCAGTTCCTCACCTTCCCATAGGACCTACTTAATGGAGGTCGCAGCCGGACCCTATTGAGCAGGTCCTCATGCCAGCTCTTCCTGCAGCAGTTCCCATGTTCAGCTTACCCGCAGTCCGCTACCCCCTGCTGCCTGTCACCTGCTGCCCTCTGTTTGTGCCTCCTCTATTCGGTTCTTGTTCTGTTTAGCCTTTTCTACTTGTTTTCTGCTCTCTGTTTTGCATTTTCTGTCTATTTCTCTGCTCTCCGTTTTGCCTTTTCTGCTCTTTTTTCGGCCCTCTGTTTTGTCCTCTTCTGCTCTGTTTTACCCTTTCTGCTCATTTCTCTGCTCTCTGTTTTACCTTTGCTGCTCATTTTTCTGTCCTCTGTTTTGTCCACTTCTGCTCTGTTTTGCCTTTTCTGCTAGTTTTTATGCCCTCTGTTGTGTTGCCTTTTTCTCCTTGTTTTTCTGACCTATGTTTTGCTTTCTTCGGCTCTGTTTTTCTTTACTGCTCATTTTTCTGCCCTCTGTTTTGCCTTTTTGCTAGTTTTTCTGCCCTACGTTTTGCCTTTTCTCCTCACTGGTTTTTCTAACCTCTGCTTTGCCTTTTTCGCTCGTTTCCTCAAGACACTGTCTTTTCCAGATTAAACGACTTGTTCTTATAGTAGAGTGATCTTTTGGTCAAAGCTAGCCCCAGATATCATTTTGGAGAATGATGATTATTTCAGAAAGATCGCCTGTGATTTATTCCGAGTAATGGATCCCCATGAACGAATGACAGGGAGTAAAGATGCACCTACATTTCTGGATCCAGAAGTCCTCACTTTTGAATATAATAACCATCTTGAAATATTGCAAGTATTACAAAATTCTGCCTACTTATTTGTGGTGGAAGTATCTGCGCCTAGTAGATAAAAACACATGACCCAAATACAGTGCCCCAATGTTCGAACAGCAATTGTTATTGGTCCTGGCTTTCAGGAGAATTGAATAGAAACAAATGTAAGGGTCAATACTTACAACTGAATTTTAGTTAATGATAAAAAACTGTGGATATCTTGGAATTTGACCAGGATTGATAAACCGAAAATAGACTATTTGAAGTCCCAAAAGGCATCAATCATAGATCTCCAGGAAACATATTCAGTTTCTTATTTAGTGGTCAACTCTTATTATGTATTCAATAGCCCAGCCACCTATTCTGAGTGGGGCCATGCACAAAGGGGCATTGCTATCTTACTGTCAATTGACTTTGATTGGAATACCCAGCCAATACCAAACCATAAAAATGACTACAATGCTTAAAGATCAATTTTCCAAAGTGAAATGGAATTGAGGGTCAATCTAAATTCCTGTTTAGGGTTGACATACCTCGGGGCCATCAGAGCAACTGTATTCTCGCTAAAGCATTTGAGTTTATAAACTTAATATCAGGCAGTGCAAAGGCCTCCTGGGTTATTATTACTGGTGATTTAAATAGTAAAGTATCTAAAAAGTCACTGTCAGCCTTTGAGAATGCTGAAATAGAGGAGCTGATATATCTTTGTTCCCTAGTCATTGAAGATTTGATGAACTTAAAATCTCCTGAGTGTTTTGAAGCCTCTAGATGCTGTTATTCCAAATAGAAGACGCAAATCAAGTATTCCAGCAAAGGTGTCTAGGCATAGCCTGATGAGTTTATCAATTATTGGCTATCCGATATTATCATATACAATTATTAACCCTGTCCAGGAAATGAAAGCATTACATTCAGTGTTTGTGATCATGCCTCCCTTCATATAATAATGCCTTACCCCTCACAAAAACTATGGATTGGTTGGTTGAACCAGGTACTATGTTAGTCGATATTCAAATGAAAAATATGCACATATCCACTGGAACCCACAGAATATTAGTCTTATTTGACACAGCAATTCCTGATCCCTTTATTACAAACTCTATTAGTTCATACAAATTACTCATGCACACTCTTGTAGAGCATATCAAAGATAGAGGAAAAAACATTTTCAATTTAATAAGGCATGGAAAGATGGAAGAGAAGTCCAGTTATCCAAGGAGATAACTTTTCACATGAACAGTTTCTCTTGTTCTCAATGGAACGTAGGCAACTAATACAAAGTATTAGTTGGATTTGTGTAGCCCGAAGGAAAAGATAGGTGGACTTGAATTGGTGCCACCATAACTGTGCTATAGAAGAGAAGAACTCAAGGTTTTTCTGGCAAATCGTATCCCTAAATTGCAGCACAAAAAACAAAGCTTCTCCAAATCCAATCGCCCCATCAGACTGGGTAGGTGATATGTTGGAGCTTTATAAACAGAATGTTGGTACCTGGACATTTTCCCCTAGTAATCATTCTAGCTCACACATCAATTTCCCATCTTCTGAACAAATAGATGGCTATATAAACAGGGCAAAATCAGTGGCCACGAGCCCAGATGAAATCCCGATCACAGTCTGTAAGCGAAGTCCTGGGGTGTGGGCCAATACATTGAGGCATTATTTGCACATTTTTATGATTCAGAATCCCTCCCAAAACCCTGGCAAGCGGGTGTTATCTTCCCTCTTCAGAAAAAGGGCAGTACAACAAGCCCTGGAAACTATTGACAAGTTGTCCTCCTGGATGTGGTTTGGAAGATCTTTGCCTGAGGAATTCTTGAAAACCTTGAAAAAAGTCTCAATGAGACAAATATTATTTCTGTAAAACAGTCTGGCTTTAGAGCTAACCGATCTGTGTCTGATTAAATTGCAGCGTTGTTGTCTATTCTAGATATTTATGTTGTGAAAAAAGCCAAGTTGTGTATGCCACTTTTATTGATTTTTAAAACCCCTTTGATCATGTGGACAGATCTATTTGATTTGCACAAATTGCATTCACTGGGCATACCAATTAATTTATTTAGATTAGTTGTCACCTTCTACTTCTCAACATGGTGTAGAGTATTATTGGTGAGAAATAAATGGATTTCCCCGGTTATCCTGACACATACTGAGCTAAATCGGGGTTGTTTACTAGCTCCTATATTTTGTTCGCTTAATAGATTTGATGTTCCTACAATTTTTGCATTGATATTTTTAACCTAAAACTCAAGTCCCATTCATTGTATACCCTCTTGTATGCTGACAACATAACCTTATTTGATTTAACTCCTTTGGCTTTACAAAATTTACTAGAATGCACTTACACTGAAAGGCATTTTCTAAAAATAAACATTGCAAAATTAAAAGGTCCTAGTTTTTAGAAGAAATAAAAGAGGATTACCATAGAATTGGTTCATGGATCCAAAAAAAAGAAGAGTTTGTTGATAATTATGTTTATCTATGATCAACTTTCTCTCGCAACCTCTCTCATATTTGCGCATTTTCGAATTTAGGGAAAATAAACTTGGCTGATGGTGCTCTTAAAACTCTTTTTAACTCTTTGGGGAAGAGACATTTTGATCATGTACTACATGCTTATAAAACAAAAATACCGCCAATTTTAATACATGCGTAGGAATATACTCCTCTTTCAAAGTGGTCCCTTTTAAATGTATATGAAAAAAGTATTTTACATACATTTTGCAATGTGAGCTCTAATATACCAGTGCAGTTCCTCAGATTTGCTCTTCAGCTCTCTCATACTTATTTCCAAGCTCTTGCAAACATACAACATTGGGGATATAGGTTACTCGATGCACCGGAGTTGTCTTGCATAGAAATTTACTTCTCTTCAAAGTTGGTCATTTTTAAATTTATATGAAAAAAATATTTTATGTAAATTCTGCAATGTGAGCTCGGCTATGCCAGTTCAAACCCTTGAGTTTCGGCTCTCTAGTACCTATTTCCAAACTCTTGCAAACATTATACATTGAGGATATAAGCACCTCCTTGTGCCATAATTGTCCTTAATTTTAGTCTAGAAAAGGGACCCACTAAAAAACTATTTTGTTTAGAACCTTTTCATTTTCTCTGAAGAGTTTTAGTTGTAATAAAGTCCTTCAAAGTTGTGATACCCAGGGCAGTTGTGCCAATTACTCAAAGTTCAAGTGGATAGCTAAGTATCCCCCATGATTTAGAATATGGTGGTCATATGGAAATAAGCAGACGTTTTATAGCAAATACTCACTTTAGAGAAATCCAACCTTATCTCTCCTACCAAATTTTCTTCAATATGACATTTTTACTTGTGCTCCTTCAAAAATGTAACCTTCCCCTCAATTCTCTAACTGTGAGATGGAGAGGGGACCACAAGATGGTGAAGGTCTCATGTAGATTGTTATTTTTGTAAGTTAAGCCCCCAAACCTATTTCATGAACTTCATCTTTGCCCTGCTATAGGAGATTTTAAAAATCATGTTTTACATTCCTTAATAGAGCACTCTAATATTAATATAGGCTTATAGCCCTCAGCTGAGTCTGTACCAGTTGTTAAAGGCCCTGAACCCTAGTTATAGATATGAGCCGCAGGAGAGTGCCTATAAGGAGGGAGAGGGCCTTTTTCAATCGGTACAGCCCAAGGCAGAAGGGCAATAAGGCTATTATAACATTACACCCACTAAGGTCAGAATGTCTGCAGTTAAAAAGGGAGGAACGTGAAGACAAGTATTGGAATGTTGGAGCTCAGAGCTTATACTAGCTATTATTAGACCGGAGCTACCCCATTGTCTTCAGCGGATCTCTCAGCATTCGAAATGTTCTCATATAGCTTTATAGCCTGCCGTAGTGGGCTATACAGATCATTAAAGAAATGCTCCACCGTTAAAACCTGAACTAAAGGCGAGGGTCTTTAACAACGGTGTGGGCCATTAATGACCCGTATAGCCCAGCTACAGTGGGCTATAAAACTATTAGAACATTCAGCCCTATGAGGGCAGAATGTTCTAATTAAAAAACACAAAGGCCTCTCAGAGTCTGAAGGGGTTGAAATTCCACTCGAACTCCAAAACCTTTGTTTCACAGCTCTTGCTGTGAGCATTCTACGGCTAACAGCGCTCGCAGGGCCACAGCTGTTAACTATTGAACAATCACAGCAAGAGCTGTGAAAGGAGACTGAAGTCAGGCTCTGGTTCTCCCCAGCTTGGCTGAACTGCTTTTTGTAGTTCAACCACGCCAGCAGCTGAGCATCGTTTAACACTCCCTCATTCTAAAGCCCTAGTGGCACTGAGCTACAGGAGAAGAGAGGGGTAAAAGGTAAAGTCCTTCTGCACAGCCTCTGCCTTTCGTTTTCCTCTGCTTAAATAATATATTTTCAAGAAGCAGGGGAAAGAGAAATGCAAATTCTGTGTACTAGTGCCATGTAAATTCTAGAGCAGAGGGCCTATGCCAGTTAATATAGGCTGCTGCTGCTCCATTGCCTTCAAAGGAGCTCTCAACATCCCAATGTTCTAATATACATTATGAGCTGATGCAACTTATTACACACCCTCTGAATCAACATTTTTTTTATGATGCTTAAGTTTTTTTGTTTTCTTCCGATATTTTAAAAATGATGGCCTATTATGTTTTATTACCTTAGATTATTTTGTATTCCTATGAATTTTAAATATGATCTTTAATGCGCTGTATTGTTGATCTTTTTTGAGATCCAAACTAATTTATTGAATAAACTCCAAAACTTGCAAGCCACAACACTAGTACCAGGACTGAGCTGACTGAAGAGGAACAGGAATTTAAGTGAGGATGGCTAGAAGTAAGGAAGAGCAGTTGTTAAAACATAGAAACAGTAGAGTAAACTTTATGAGTTTTGGAAATATTGAACGTATTTTTTGAATGGTACAGAGCTGGAGGTAAAAGTTGTGTGAGACAGTATACATGACAGTATACATGCATTGAGAGAAAAGCAGGGAGTGGTCAAAGATAACTGTAAGATTTTTGTCTAATTGTGACAGGCGATGTTTAGTAAGGAGGTGATAAGAAGACAGCGATTAAAAAGGGGGCCGTAATAAGATAAAAGATACATTACTAAATAGTTGCATTGTAGGTGATATGATGTGGTCCGAGATTTGCTAGCCGTAGCAAAATTATTGATAGTCTCCAAGGATTACTGATGGGGATAATAACCAGGGAAGTGCAGAACCAGAGAGATCAAAGAACGAAAGAGAAGCAAGGAGTAGAGGGGCTGGTCAATCCTGGTAATAGATTGAGATAAAGTAAGGCAGGACA
Source organism: Lissotriton vulgaris (assembly GCF_964263255.1). Lineage (NCBI taxonomy): Eukaryota > Metazoa > Chordata > Amphibia > Caudata > Salamandridae > Lissotriton > Lissotriton vulgaris. Next base: position 1,315,252,060 of record NC_141695.1, read on the forward strand.
GAATGAGGAGAGTGGGGCTGTAGACATGCTGGGTCAATGTGAGCTGATTCTAACACAAGAAGGGCATTTTTATTGGAGAGAGGAGGCTTAAATGCAGATTAAATAGACAAAAGAAGACATGAGTGCATAGATGCAATAGTGGTTTATGTATGCCATAGATAAGGGCGACATGGGACAGCAGTTAGAAGGGATGTAATAGTCAAGAGACGGTTATCTAAATAACAGAAAAATCAATGCATATTTGAAAGAGTTAGAGGGTGAGTTTAAAGAAAGAGATAGACTAAAGATGTCAGTTTAGGTGAGCAAGAAGAAGCAACATTGAGGCATTAAGCAGGCTGAAGGCCAGTAGGGGGCTGTTCAAAGCCTGCTCAAAATTAAAAAACTGAAATAAGCTGGCGTTGGGCTGAAGATATTGCAACAGAGCCAGAGAAAATACAGCTTGCAAAGGTTATTTTATATGTCACATAGTTGGTGAATTCAGCTTAGAAACAAAGGAGAACTTTGGAGAAACAATAAGGCGAGGAGGTGCTAAGAGGAAAGACACTGATGAAAGATAGCCGCCAGGTAAAGGAGGAAGGGGTAGAGTTGTATTTGCGGGTTGATAACAGCATTATTTAGAAAGGCGCTAGTTGTTATCTGAGTTAACGAGAGAGAGGTGATGTGGCATCCAAGTTGCTCAGCTTAGCTGAAGATGCAATGAGTTGAGGCCTTCAGTGTGGAGTTTTTAAGGAAGGTTTGAACAATTATAGAGGGTGAGGTATCAGAGAAAAAAGGGGATCGTTTCAGGAGGAAGCGTACATGCACTGCTGTGAAAACGGTAAGAAAGAAAGCCAATGGTTTGATAAATGGTAAGTGACTGGAAAGGTACAATAAAATAATCCAGAGTGAAATCCTGGACAAAGTTGAATTTTTGAGATGGGAGAGTGCAAGGTTCAAACAGTGATGCAGGGCAGAAAGTGCAGATATGCAGAGCTGTCATCAAGAGTTGAAAGATGTCTGACATTCAAGTAGTAATGTGTGTAGTAAGAACCTCAAACTCATGTGGCATTAACCTCTCTTCTCAGTTTCAGAGATTATCCCTACTATCTCAGTGTATTCTTGGGTGCACACTCTCTTTCACTGTGGAACTCGTACCAGGTGTACTCCATTGTTCAACTGATCATCTTAAACAACTATTTCAACGGCGGTTCCAGGTCACCTGGGGATCTCGCCCTGCTGCAGTTGTCGACCCCTGTGGGTTTCACTGACTACATTCTTCCGATCTGCCTGCCGGCTCCGGAGGTCCAGTTCCCCAGCGGAATGAACTGTTGGGCCACTGGCTGGGGGGATATCAGCAACGGAGGTGAGACTGAAGGAAATGTGATGAAATGCAATGTGTCTGGGAGGGAGATGGGAAATATGGCAAATCTAGAAATCTGACTCAAAGCATAATTTCAACATGCATCATTGCTGGTGATGGCGTGAGATTTCCACTTCGGGATATTTTCTAATACCATACTTACCTGGGCCCATAAACATACACACCTTAAACCGGTAATCAATTTTCTCTGCCTATCAGTGGTTTTATATTTTATACCTGAAAATCATAACTTACCAATTCCTCGTCACTTTACTTAATTTAATCACTTAGGTGATTGGATTTGGCTGTTAGAATAATAGGTAGCATAACAATTCACCTTATCATAAAATAACCACATACTCAGGGAACTGAATACATTATCTATGCAATATTTTGGGAGTCAAGTAACAATACAGAGTGATTAAAGACTTTTCAAGTAGAAAAATAATGATCAAAGAAAAAATCTTTAGCGAATCAGCAAAATTACTTTTAGACATTGGTACCTGGGAAGGGTGAGAAAAGGAAATAGTACAAGGACATACCACACACTTTATATTTACCTAGATTAGTGCGAGGACCAACCCCTGGCCAAGGGCTGGAAAGAAAGGGCTCCCGCCTAAACAAGAGCCAACAGTTCAGGACAGGTGCAGGACAGGACAGGTAACCTCCTCTAAGTGCAACACCAGCGTCACACCCCTCTCTGCAGCTACTCTTGTTCCCCTTCTCTAGGACAGAGTCTTCTCCTTCAGCAAAATTCCAGATTCTTCCTTCAGAGTGCTCGACCAGCCCTCTGAGGTCTGCGGCATCCACGATTCTTCTTCAGCATACGTTGGGTCAGTCACAGGTCTGTGACAAGTCGGACAATCTAACTGACTAAGCCTACCTTAGTTATACCATTTCAAGGGCATGTACCACCCCCCAAATTTTGCAAATTTGTGTATTCCCTTTATTTGATTGGTCAGAAAGTAGCAAAGTAGCAAAGTAGAAGTCTAGGAGCATCTAGGAGCATATTTATGAGACTCCTGCAGCACAAATCACAAACTCATATCTATGAGGCCACGCAAAGCCACTATGCGTGGATTTGAATGGCCTCATAGATATGGAGTAAGGCAAGGCAGCGCAAATCGCTGCATTGTATTACTCTGTGCTCAGGAGGTGTTCCATGTGGATTAAGGTGTGTTTTCACATGCAACGCCCATGGATTTGTGTATTGCATTCTGCAGCACACAGAATGAGGAAAATGCCTCTTAGGATTGTCTTTGTGCAGGAAGGTGCTGCTTCCTGCACAAAGCAATCCTGCATGCAACACAGGCATACCCTTGCACCATGGTGCAAGGGTGCCTGCGTAGACACTAGGCTGTTGAAACGGCACCAGCTCCGGGTGAAAGGACAGGAATGCACCTTATTGCATAAATGCAGTGCATTCCTGCCCTTTCACTTTGACGTAGGACAGCACAGCAAGAGGACTTGCTGCACTGCCCTACGCCAAACCCCCATGAATGAGTGACCTAGTTTCATTACCGCTGTAAAATCAGTGTACAGAAACCAGGCAGTGACGTTGTAATAAAGGTGTGCACTGACATCCACATGGCTGCTTTGCAAAACTATGCCTGTGAACTGTTATCTGAAATATGAAGCTGTAGCAGCTTTTCCATTTTTAAGGAATACAAGAACTCATAGCATTAAGGGCAAACGTTAGGGGCCTAATGATGTTAATACAGGATTTATTGCACTTGATAAAATCTGATACCTTTGGGTTCAGAATTTATTGATAGCCATAAATTCTGCCTATTCTGAGCATTGCCATGAAAAAATAGGGCATACAATGTAGATTTTAGCTTTTAATGCACTATAATCTGAATTGCCCTGTATTTAGCAATCATTTGCTCTCAGTAAATTGTGGGCAAGCAGAGTTTTCTATAAAACTCAGAATTTTGGCATGTGTGGTAACAAGAGTTGGCCCACAAACCAACACTTTACAGTATCATTCTATAAGTTAAACTAGACCCAGCACAGTTTCCTGGAAGAGACAGTCCAATGAAGCAGAATGCGTAGTTGGTGACAAACTTAAATCTTGGATCAGGTTAAAACGCAATATCAGTTAGTTTCACTAGCTTAATCCTCACAGTTTAGAAATGTTTGTTCTGCAAACGAAGTAGGCAAACCTAAACATAGTAAGAGGATTTCTGAGACCAACATTCACTATTTACAAAAAGTAATGTAATAACTTATATACCCTACTTGTAGTTCAGTATCGTTTTTAACCCTGCGCGTAGTTGTGCTATGCCTAGCTATGGGAAGTGCACATCACACTACGCGTAGCTACGCGGACTGCGTAGTGCGGTAGGGAAAGTGCTGCTCGCACTGATTGCACAGTGCCGGATGCTTGTCCAAACTATGCAATAATTGCAAACGGCATTTTGCACAGTGCAAGTGGTCGTTTTCTGCCACTCGAGTAGATTTGTACTCGAGTGGCAGCTTTCTCGAGCGGTCACGAGCATACGCAACCACTAGCAATGAGAAGCCTGACCCCCGCGTTAAGAATCTCGCCGGGAGGTATATTTTCCACGCTCGCTTTCGGCAAATTGATGTTGCTGATCGGGAACGAGGAAAAAGTCTCGCCGGGTTGTTGATTTTGCTAGCTCGCAGTCGCCAACTTGATGTTAAGGACCGCGAACAAGCAAAAAAATGCCCGCCATGCGTTTTTGCACAGTGCTACGTGCAATTCGCATAGCACGTAGTAGCTCAAACTACGCAAGCTCCGCGAGCGTAGCATAGTGCTACGCCCAGGGTTAATCATTTTGTAACAGTAAGGCTGGGTTCAGACAGTTTAAGGTGTGCTGTCAATCCCACTGTCCTGTGTAAGATTGCACTAGTATGTAGAGAATACCAGTCATTGGCATAGCAAGAAACCAGGGCCATGATCCTGTCCCACCAACAATGCTTCCACGACACTAGGGATAAAGTGGGGCGGCTGTCGGCCTAGCTGGGTCGGAAGGTAGCAGAGGCTAGATGGGTGACGAGATCGTGGGAGAAGATGAAGACACCCTTACCACGCCCAAGACATTGGAATGAGTTTTCAAGATATTTCACAGCATACTATAAGGTACAAAACAACAATGGGAGAGGTAGGGAGATTCAAGGACACTCTCTGAGTCCCCGGTTAGATACAAATAAACAAAAACAGAGAGGTCAGATCGGTCTCAAAAAAGCCACAGAGATGGAGCGAGATAGATAAGAATAACACACCCACTTTGGGTGGATAGGAAAGCCCTCACACACCGACCTAGTCAGTGTCATGCTTCATCACCGGGCCCCACCAAAGAGGCCGAGTGCTGCGACGCCAGAAAGACTGCGGAGCTGGTTGTGTGAGAAGGGCGTGCTGTGAGGGTAGCTAAAATTAAAAGTGCCTAAAAGGGTATCAGTAAAAAAAGTTTAATGAGTGATCCCTAAGACACAAGTGAAGAGTATTATGTGTCTGAATTTAGCTGCCAAGGTTTAAGGATTGGTTAAATTCAGAAAAAATACTTAAGTCAGTCAACATGTTTCTGCCATATGGGTGGTTTCAATTTACCAAGGCATTCGTCAGGACTAAACCCCGGCGGTATGGACTCTCTAATCGTCCACCCTGACCTGGGGACGTGAAAGTGAAAATCTTTAAAAAAAGTGAAAAAAGTGCTTAGAAAAGGTGGAAGAGCGAGTCGCTCATTCCGAAAAATGCTCCAAATTATGGAGTATCTCAGCACCTGTAGAGTGAAATACACATACAAACACAAAAAGACATACACACAATTATTATAAGCCATTGCGTTTGATCATGGTGCTCCATAGTTAGTGGCATAAATAGTGTTCCCAAAGTAGACACTAGTTTTAACACCATCCAAGTAGCCCTGTGGGGATGATATCATTAACTCTGGGAAGTGAAGTGGTAAGGGTGTCTTTAAAAACTATAGCAGTGGATAGAAGGGTTAAAAACATGATGTATGTACTCCTTATGAAGGGATCAATGGACCAAAGGTCTGTGACCCCCTAAGATGGTAACTTAGACTTATATCTCACTTTAAAACAGGGCGCTACTTGCACCATGGGTCTCGGGAGGGGGGTTGGAGCGTGCCTGGCACATCCTGTAAAAGAAAGGGTTTGCTTTAAATCCCCGTGAAACGGGTGTACACTTAGCTCATTTTTGTAGAATGCCAGCGATCCTGTAGCTGGAGTGCACTCACGCCCTCAACGCTCTCAGCCCGCTGTGAACCTGGGTATCGCCTCAAAACCGGACCCCGACGATGGAGAGCGGGCCGGTAACTGAGTCTTAAAGCGTTCGTGCTGCACGCCGCGCTCTTCCGGGTGGGCGTGTCCAGCCAAACCGAGGCTTGGAACGCACCCGCCCAGAGTGGAGAGGCGCGGCCGAAATCCAAATGGAGGTTTGGAAAAGTGAGCCAATAGAGAGCCTGACCGGCGTCGATGCCGGTGTGAAGTTTTATTGGGCTCATGCACAGACGGCGGTAACTTACTGGAATGTGCTTAAATCTCCAAAAGATTGCAACGCCAGTAAGAGCATCTGTGGTTGCATGCAGATAGTGCAAAGGATTGATCAATACAAGTCGTTATGCTGAGTGCACACTAATAGTCAGAGTGGTATGAAAAGGCACTAGTGTAGTAACAGTAAGGGGTGAGGAGGCATGTTAATGCTATGTAGTCAGGCAGAAACGATTAAACCTTTCACCGTCCTAATTCGTATTGAGGGCAACATAGCACCTAGAATGGGATATTGTTGCAGAGGGGCACAGGGAGCCAACAGTACAAGAACAGGTAATGTCTCATTCTGACTATATTTATATTCTTGTTATTAAACCCTGTCTGGCTGGACAGACTATATGGATTCCAATTTTGATCTATATGAATTTTTACTATCTAGCGCCTGTTAGGGACCACTGTTCCTTGAAATAATATATGCACCCAAGGTCCCTCACTGCTCCTTTGGGTATCCCTTGTACTACATAACAGTATGTACAAGATGGTGTCACTCCCAAAATTCCTATTTGTCCTTCAAAACACCTATCGTAAGATGCCCAATGATGTGTTTACTAGGATCGACAGTGAAACCCGAACGCTGTTGTGGAATGGGAGATATCCTAGGGTGGCACTGGGAACACTATAAAGGAACCAATATAACGAGGTTATTTACCTCCCTAACATCTGGGCCTAATATTGGTATGCACACTTAATTGTGGTCACCGATTGAAGATACCAACCCAACCTTTGTGTTAGAGAAGACGCAATTTCGAGTGAGTTTGTATATACATTACATATACGGGGGTTTGGGGTCACGTAGCTTGTTGACCGCAACTCAGGTGACCATCGCCGGGTGGAAAGGGTAGCAAAATGAAACAAGAGATTGTCACCGGTGAGGCCCCTGTGGATAGGAACATGATTAAAAGAATCCTGAAAGTTGAAGGGCTTTAGGAAGTGTGACATAGTTGGTATCTCCAAATTGGGAGAGCCTAGTGAGGAGGGTACACTGATTTCCTTAGGCCACCTACAGAAGGAATACCATCTACACAATGCCTAATATTTTAAATACCTGCATTTGCAACATGCCAGGCAGGCAGAAAAAATAGTAGAGGACCTCCAGGATTATGCCCCACTAGAGGGGAGGTTCCTTCAAGGGCAGTTATCTGAGAATGCAATATCATGGACATAGAAGACTATCCTAAATAACATCCCTGATACACTGACCGAACCGAAAGAAACCAAGAAAGAAGAGGTGGTTGAACTAAAATCCATGGACTGGGAGGTGGCCTTGATACACCCAAGAGAGGTGGCAATCAAATCCCGCCTGCGACTTATTCAATTTAAAGTACTCCACAGAGTGTACTATACTAGTGCCCACCTCCATACATTTGGTAGGGCTGTTACGCCCAACTGTTTGACATGTGACGATGAGGCAGGATCCATCATACACACAATATGTCCATGCCCAGAGATCAGTTCATACTGGCACAGTATAGTGGAGGAACTAAATAAGGTATTGGGTGTCAACCTACAGATGGACCTCATATTCGTCCTATTATGTGTACCCACAAGAGTAGACGTACCCAGAAGTAAACTCGTTTTTGGCAACCTGGGCATGGTAGTAGCGAAACAAGACATTAAATGCTATTGGGGAACCCGAGCTGCCTACCCTCAGGGATTGGAAGTTGGTATTAGTAGGAAGGTAGGATCCTTTTAGCATGGTTACCCCACTTTTTGTCTGGTGTTGCTGTGTTTTTGACTAGTCTGACTGGGATCCTATTGATCAGGACCTCAGTCACTGTGCTTTCTCCCTAAATTTGACTATGGTAAGTACTTTGGTACATTCCCAATTGGCTACTGGTGTACCCTTATAAGCCCCTAGTATATTGTACTGAGGTACCCAAGGCATGGGTACACCAGTGGTCTCCCATGGGCTGCAGCATATATTATGCCACCCATGAGAGACCACTCAAACTGTGACTCCAGGCCTGCCATTGCAGCCTGTGAGAGTTGGTGCTGGGTTCGCGTCTCGGTAATGACGCTAAACTTCCTGTGATTCTGGGCAAATCACTTAATCTCCCCGTGCCTAACAAAAATGAATGTGTGTCCTCATGTAACATAACTGGTGCTATGTAAAGCGCTCTGATACCCGATTCGGTTCGGGTCGAGTTCGCGCTAGATAAAACTCTGCAGAAAAATATATATATATATCTGCAGTCACTGCACTTAAAACCTATAAGGCACCCCTATGGCAGGCTCTTCAGTCCTGAGGGCAGGGTGCTTGGTTACTAGTGTAAGGGTGCCCCTGCATGAGCAGGACACCCCTACAAACCCAGGAGTCATTATGAGATGTCTAAGTACATATTGGCTGCACCGAAACCAGTCATGTTTGGTATCAAACATTTTGGAATCCTACTTCAACACAGATTCCAGTGTTGGATGCAGGATCCCCTGGATGTAGGATCCCCTGTATCCCCGGTACCAGCCTTTCAGGGTCTAACAGCAAGCTAGTGCTGCTACAGATCCCAGACACAATTCTGCCCTCCTGCTGCTGAGCTGAGCTCAAGCAGGGAAAGGTAGAACAATAGGTTTCCTATCACAGGGAGGTGTGACCACCTCCCAGACAGGACTTATTGTATTGGGCTGGGGTGGGGTGCTTGCTAGTGCCACCAGACTACTTTGAAGGGCACATTTGGCGACCTCCTTGCATACTCCAGTTTGAGCCAGTTCAGGGAGCCTATGGCTCCTGCTCTGGCTCCAAATTGGACAAAGCAGGGGCATAACACAGGCCCTCTCAGCCCCCGCGGTGCCAGATGGGTCCAAGCTGCAGGGGGCCCCCTCATCACAGAACTAAGGAATGAGAGCTCCGGATTAAATCTGGAGCGGGGCCCCTCTGTGTACCTGCCAGGGGGCACCCTCAACTTTAATTGTGCCACTGGGACAAAGGACATGGGAGTATCCTCCCTCTGTCCAGCACCTCCTCTGGAAGGGACCGCGAGTATGTCCAACCCTTTCCCTAGGGTACTTAAAGGCTTACCTGTGGGTGGCTCTTCAGATTCGTCATGGGAACAGTCTCAAACCTGAAACTACATCACTCTTATACAGTCTGAACACCTGGACTTCGTTCAACTTTGCCGGTAACCAAGACTGCATCAAGGAAGACTCCTGCTGCTCCTGGTCTCGTCGTTCTGAAAGTCTTTCTTCATCATCTGTGTCTGTGCTCCAGTAGGGTTCTGTTCCAGCCCTGAGGGCATCAAGGACACTGGAAGTTTTCTCATTTGGAGTGAAGGACTCACTCCCCTGCATTTGCAGACACAACAAGGAAGCTGACCGGTCTGCTTCTCCTGTCGTCCCATGGACTTCAAAAGGTCCAGCAACACAGGGGGTGGTTCTGCAACTCTCTCGGTCTTGATCTGTCCTGTCAGCAAGTTTGAGGCCAGTATCCCTCGTTGGAACCGCTGGAACACTGTGTCGACTTTCCGTTGTAAAGGCTTGTTGGCTTGGCACTCCAGAGATCTTCGTGCTACAAGAAGCTCCAGCCTCCAGCATCTCATCTTATCAAGATCTTTGTCCTCAACGCATCCTCTGCACTGTGGGCCTGCATCTTTAGTGAGCTGCTCGAGGTCCTCTTGCGACTCCTGTGCCTCTGGCCTGTGGGTCCTCTAAAGGGTCTTAATTGGCTTTAGTGGGCTCCACTGCTTGCTCAGGCCTGCTCTGACTCTCCTGCACTTGGTGAGTCCCATGGACCTTGCTGGTCTCAACCCTGCACCTTCTTTGTTTGCCATTTCTGTTGCTGCTGCTAAGCCATGTTGGGGTTCCTGCCGGACACAGACCCCCTGGTTCTTGACTCCTAACGTAGGACAGCTTGTGAACGGCTCCTGGTCTTCCACGTCATCGCCTGGTCTCCACAGCTGCAGCGACAAGGGCTCCATCACCTCTCCTGAAGTATCCGACATCAGTGGGCATTGCTTCTGTGCCTCCTGGTCACCTCCAAGTGGCATGGACTCTGTCCCATCTGCTTGCAGAATCTTCTCCTCTAGAATCCACCCTTGGATTCCACCGGACACTTTCAACGACTCCTCCAGCAGTATCTTTCATGAAGTCCTCAATTGTGGTCTACAGCGGTTTACGATGTCACTTCGCACCTATGCACCTCGCATCCCTGGTGTAGGTATCCTGGTTCCTGGGGTATCCACAGATGGGGTGACTTTCCAACCTTCTGTCTTCCACTGGGTTTCTTCGGGGTCCACTGGGAAGGGTCCTTCTTCTTTAAAACTACAACTGCGTCATTCCCTTTGACTTGCATTGAGTACGCAGCTGTGTTTCCTCTCTACACACAGCCTCTGTGGTGTTCCTGAGTACTTACCTTGGGTGGTTCTTTGTATCCACAGCTCTTCTAAGTCCATTGGTCCAAGTTCTGACTTCAGTTGCCGTTTCCATTCCACTTATTTAGTACATGGTTTGGTCTCCCCTACTGGAGACCACTGTGTATTTGTGCTACTTACCTTCTTACAATTGAAGTATTAATGTATATTGTGTGTTATTATCTCCAGTTGGAGATATACCAATGTGTTAGTAAGTGTGTATAATAAATATAACTATTTTTGTAACTACACTGTGTGGTTCTTTTTCATTTAGCTTACACTATATGATTAGATCTGGTAAAACAAGCTGCTTAACACTCCTTCTGAACTAAGCCCGAAAGCTGATCTCCACAGCTACCACTTAAAGAGCGCTCTATGGTTGTCTAAGACCACTAAAATCATCATTAGGGTTGTCTGGATTATATGGGGGTGCATCACTTATATAAGTGCAAAAATATTAGTGGATGGACAGAATACAGAACAATGCATACATTCACCCCAGTACAGAGATCTGGGTCTAAATCCATCGTTTTTTTGCACTCCACACCACCCCAGTTCAGACATGGCCATATGCAAATCAGCCTTGACCCTGTGCCTCATGCAACCAGTCCAGCCCGAACTGCCAAGCCATGTCTTTCCTGGAGCGGAATCAAGCATCCTAGGACCGGTTTCTGGCTATGAGCCGTCTTCAGCCAGGATAGCTTGACTCCAGTGGTGTGGAGAGCATGGGACTCACGTCTGAGCATACCCATCCCACTCAGGGTGACAAATGCAAAAATAGCAGTGGATGGACAGAATGCAGAACAATGTCATACATTCACCCTAGTACAGAGATCTGGGCCTAAATCCATTGTTTTTTGCACTCCACACCACCCCAGTTCAGACATGGCCATATGCAAATCAGCCTGGACCCTGTGCCTCATGGGAACAGTCCAGCCCGAACTGCCAAGCCATGTCTTTCCTGGACCGGAATCAAGCATCCTAGGACCGTTTTTTTCTGGCTATCAGCCGTCTTCAGCCAGGATAGCTTGACTCCAGTGGTGTGGAGAGCATGGGACTCACGTCTGAGCATACCCATCCCACTCGGGGTGACAAATGCAAAAATAACAGTGGATGGACAGAATGCAGAACAATGTCTTACATTCACCCCAGTACAGAGATCTAGGCCTAAATCCATCGTTTTTATGCACTCCACACCACCCCAGTTCAGACATGGTCATATGCAAATCAGCCTTGACCCTGTGCCTCATGGGACCAGTCCAGCACAAACTGCCAAGCCATGTCTTTCCTGGACCGGAATCAAGCATCCTAGGACCGGTTTCTGGCTATCTGCCGTCTTCAGCTAGGATAGCTTGACTCCAGTGGTGTGGAGAGCATGGGACTCACGTCTGAGCATACCCATCCTACTCGGGATGACAAATGCAAAAATAACAGTGGATGGACAGAATGCAGAACAATGTCATACATTCACCCCAGTACAGAGATCAGGGCCTAAATCCACCTTTTTTTGCACTCCACACAACCCCAGTTCAGACATGGCCATATGCAAATCAGCCTTGACCCTGTGCCTCATGGGAACAGTCCAGCCCGAACTGCCAAGCCATGTCTTTCCTGGACCGGAATCAAGCATCCTAGGACCGGTTTCTGGCTATCAGCCGTCTTCAGCCAGGATAGCTTGACTCCAGTGGTGTGGAGAGCATGGGACTCACGTCTGAACATACCCATCCCACTCGGGGTGACACATGCAAAAATAACAGTGGATGGACGGAATGCAGAACAATGCATACATTCACCCCAGTACAGAGATCTGGGTCTAAATCCATCGTTTTTTTGCACTCCACACCACCCCAGTTCAGACATGGCCATATGCAAATCAGCCTTGACCCTGTGCCTCATGCAACCAGTCCAGCCCGAACTGCCAAGCCATGTCTTTCCTGGACCGGAATCAAGCATCCTAGAACCGGTTTCTGGCTATGAGCCGTCTTCAGCCAGGATAGCTTGACTCCAGTGGTGTGGAGAGCATGGGACTCACGTCTGAGCATACCCATCCCACTCAGGGTGACAAATGCAAAAATAGCAGTGGATGGACAGAATGCAGAACAATGTCATACATTCACCCTAGTACAGAGATCTGGGCCTAAATCCATTGTTTTTTGCACTCCACACCACCCCAGTTCAGACATGGCCATATGCAAATCAGCCTGGACCCTGTGCCTCATGGGAACAGTCCAGCCCGAACTGCCAAGCCATGTCTTTCCTGGACCGGAATCAAGCATCCTAGGACCGTTTTTTTCTGGCTATCAGCCGTCTTCAGCCAGGATAGCTTGACTCCAGTGGTGTGGAGAGCATGGGACTCACGTCTGAGCATACCCATCCCACTCGGGGTGACAAATGCAAAAATAACAGTGGATGGACAGAATGCAGAACAATGTCTTACATTCACCCCAGTACAGAGATCTAGGCCTAAATCCATCGTTTTTATGCACTCCACACCACCCCAGTTCAGACATGGTCATATGCAAATCAGCCTTGACCCTGTGCCTCATGGGACCAGTCCAGCACAAACTGCCAAGCCATGTCTTTCCTGGACCGGAATCAAGCATCCTAGGACCGGTTTCTGGCTATCTGCCGTCTTCAGCTAGGATAGCTTGACTCCAGTGGTGTGGAGAGCATGGGACTCACGTCTGAGCATACCCATCCTACTCGGGATGACAAATGCAAAAATAACAGTGGATGGACAGAATGCAGAACAATGTCATACATTCACCCCAGTACAGAGATCAGGGCCTAATCCACCTTTTTTTGCACTCCACACAACCCCAGTTCAGACATGGCCATATGCAAATCAGCCTTGACCCTGTGCCTCATGGGAACAGTCCAGCCCGAACTGCCAAGCCATGTCTTTCCTGGACCGGAATCAAGCATCCTAGGACCGGTTTCTGGCTATCAGCCGTCTTCAGCCAGGATAGCTTGACTCCAGTGGTGTGGAGAGCATGGGACTCACGTCTGAACATACCCATCCCACTCGGGGTGACACATGCAAAAATAACAGTGGATGGACGGAATGCAGAACAATGTCATACATTCACCCCAGTACAGAGAGCTGGGCCTAAATCCATCGATTTTTTTGCACTCCACACCACCCCAGTTCAGACATGGCCATGTGCAAATCAGCCTTGACCCTGTACCTCATGGGAACAGTCCAGCCCGAACTGCCAAGCCATGTCTTTCCTGGACCGGAATCAAGCATCCTAGGACCGGTTTCTGGCTGTCAGCCGTCTTTAGCCAGGATAGCTTGACTCCAGTGGTGTGGAGAGCATGGGACTCACGTCTGAGCATACCCATCCCACTCAGGGTGACAAATGCAAAAATAAAAGTGGATGGACAGAATGCAGAATAATGTCATACATTCACCCCAGACCAGAAATCTGGGCCTAAATCCGTCGTTTTTTTGCACTCCACACCACCCCAGTTCAGACATGGCCATGTGCAAATCTGCCTTGACCCTGTGCCTCATGGGAACAGTCCAGCCCGAACTGCCAAGCCATGTCTTTCCTGTACCGGAATCAAGCATCCTAGGACCGGTTTCTGGCTATCAGGCATCTTCAGTCAAGATAGCTTGACTACAGTGGTGTGGAGAGGATGAGACTCACGTCTGAGCATACCCATCCCATTTGGGGTGACAAATGCAAAAATAACAGTGAATGGACAGAATGCAGAACAATGTCATACATTCACCCCACTACTTATATAAGTGTGCACCATATACTAAGCCAGCCTCCTACAGTAATGGACCTCTAAATGGCCTCTGAGAGGGTTACATGTAAGACAAGAGGGTGCCTCAGGAAGTTCACAAAGTGTGGAGTCCTTGGCTCGAATTCTACATTATAGATATGAGTGGAGGGGGTGAAGAGTCTTTAGCAGTGGTAGGTTCCTGAAGGCTACTAACATAGAGCGAAAAGACCTAAGTCCACAAGAGATATGTCATATTGAAATATGCCAATACTGTACTGTAACACCTTACTAGCAAATGCTTGATATGTTCTACCCCACGTAGCTTTGTTGATGGACGTGCTGTTTTATAACGTGGCATGTTCAAAGAGAAAATCCAATAAAATTATATTTTTTTAAATGCACCATGAATATGATGCTAAGCCCACAGAAAATGTAGGGGCATATCATCAAGGACCGGCGATAATTATCGCTAAGCGCACTTAGCGCTAGGATAATTATCGCCGGGTAACGTGGAATTTTATCGCTGAGATAGCGTGCTATTAGCAATGCTTATCTCAAAAGCGATGAAATTCCAAGCGCTAACAAAATGTGAGATTATCGTTGGAAATCCAGCGATAATCTCACAAAGTTTGGCTATAGCTTGATGATAGTGAAGGAAATACTTAGCCATGATATCCACCTTACATAGGATTTCATGGCTGAGTCAGTCTTGAAGCAGGCGTAAGGAAAGTAGTGATAACAGAGGTTATCGTTACTTTGCTTGTCGCTTTGCAGGTTAGCGTGAGGCTAGATAAAGCGACATTTCTCCAGTTATTTCAGGGCAGAAACGCCCATTGTGCATCTCATTAGAGATGCAAAGATGGACGTTGGGGTAAAGGGCGATAATGCAAGGATTCACGCCATAGCGTGACCTTGTTGATTAGGCGATAAAATTATTGCTGCTTTCCGTCCGAAAACAAATGCAAAAGCGGCGATAATTTTATCCCCGGGGCTTGATGATATGCCCCGTAGTTTCTTTCATCAAGTTTTCTTCTCTCAACTTCTCTACTCTTGAAGTGTCAGGTACGAACAGGGAGGATATGAGAACACCCTTTTAAGACTATATAGGACACCACATTAGTGCAAATAAATCTAGAGTAATAAACTGGAGTAATTGTAGTCATAAAAACAGATTCAGACATTTATTTCATAAAGTGCAATGGGCAAATCCCAGGCTCCATTTGTTTATTTCAAGACCAATAATTACTCTAGGATTAATATCCTATGATTAAACCAGAGGAGATTAAACGGGCCTGTATATTTAATCCTATCTCTGCATTTACATTGGATGGTGAACATAATTGGCTTGAGCTAATGTTTGTTTTCGTTCTAGCCTGTTCTCTTTTGTACAAGCGTTTTATTTAATTCTACATATTTTTAGATCGAGTCTACCAGACAGTGCAAGCTATCTGGTAGCAAAATACCTAATGTGGGTTTAGCAAGAAGAAACAGGGGGTTGGAACCTGCCTGCCCATTGCTTACCATTAGTTGGCTTTCTTGTCTCATTTGCCTTCTTCCAATTTGAGGTTTTTTTGGCAATCTTGTGTTTGACTCTCCTAGAGCACAGCAGCTCTACATCCATGTAATTAGCTGGCTTCTCTGCTTCCTCTGCTCTCTTTTAGGAAATTACTTTTTAGGTCTAGCCTATGCAGCGCGCGCTGCATAGGAAAGAGACCTCTTGAGATCTATGCAGCTTTCCAGACAAAAACATGCACGTGTTGCATTGCTTTCAATGCAGCGCATGCACGTTTTGGCGATTTCCTTGAGGAAGCGTGCAGCGCCATTTGGTCGCACGCTCCCGCAAGGGAAAAGCTGCTTGCTCTCGGCCGCACCCCCCCTCGCGCACGACTGCGCGCAATGCTTGTTTTTGTAAACATTAGCCGAGCGTGCACACAACTCCTGCTTCTCCCCCTCCCCACCTCGCGTGCGGCCAATGCTTGTTTTAGACTTTCTGCGGTGCAAGGTTGAAAACATAGCTGTAGATGTACTTATTACGGAGCCTATTACGCCCTGCTGCCACTCTACCTACTGGCTAGCACTCGTGATAATCTCTTACAAAACATTTACAGCAGGCGCCTTGTGCGCTCTCTGGGCCTCTCGAGCGCCATTCTCTGCCTCTGGAGTCTGGAACAGCGTTAGGGGCCTCGACACGTCCAAAACTCCAGCAACAACAAAACACCCCCACGCCAAAGAAATCCGGGCCCCTCGCGAGGCCTCTAATTGGCAAGTTCTCGCCTCAAATATGTGTACTCCGGGGGCTCTGACTGCACTCCCGGTGGCGAGCGGAGGGATGAGGGGGTCAGCGGGATAAAGTGATTGTGAGGCAAAAGCTCTGGGTAGACCTCCCACATCTGCGGGAGGGACGTGTGACAGCTTTAATGTAATTTTACTTTAATCTAAGCTTCGAGGAGGGTTTCTAGACCGGAGGTGAGCATGGCTTGCATTCCTCCAGAGCCCAGCTTCCATCTCGATGTGAGGATGGAAAAGATGCCACGTTTGTGTTGTACTGAGGGTGCAGAGAAAAGAGAAGTCCAGAAGATGCAGTGGATCATTGTACCACGTGCCCCTCAAGCCGAACATAGTAAACATTTACACTGGGGCAAATAATAGGACAGACTAGATCATCCAATAATTACAAATGCGATGATTGCAGGAAGGTCAGTGCCGACATACTAATATAGTTGCACCATTAGACAATTGGTAGAGTCTCATCATTATATAAAAACAGACCTATGTACCCCGCTTTAATTGGAGTGCCTGTTGGAGCAAATAGTAATTTACTATTTCATAAATTAGTTGCTGTCATCAGGCCTTTAAATGTGCAAACAACATATCCTAAGTGGGATCCAGTCTTGAGTGATCAACCGATAGTAACAGTACAGCAACCACCAGGCAGATACTAAGCAACAACACCTATCCACCTAAGGCAGTTTGGGAGGCACCAGCAAACCACCAAAGGACAGACACATTGCCATCTGGACTGATCCATCGTCTGCCGCCTTACACCACTAGGGAAGCACAACCTGCCATGGAGTGCATAACAATGGCATTATAAGAAGAGATCTCCCCTGAGGCTGTGACCATGCATAGGAAGGTCTCCCCCAATGCAATGTGGTGCAAGTAGTGGTACCACTAGCCCTGAGCCAGCCCCGACTACCACACCCGTCTCCCTACCCTGTATCATTGGTAGGGAGGGTGGGAGGAAGCTTATCTCTACAAAAACTAATGTCTTGTCTCAGCAGTGGCCACGGCTTCTGCACCATCCCATACTTACACTCTTGTTATAGTATGACACTTTATAAGGCCCAAAATCAGCTATTAGTTTGGCATCAAATAACTTTCACAGGTTCATAATATAGCTAAATAGTTGAAATTGTTATTTCGTTTGTAGAGGTACATATTTTTGTAATTCGTATATAGTATAGTTGAAAGAACACACTGACTCTATTTATATTAACTCATTTCCCCCACAATTTGGTTACAAGTCATTCGAATTCTGTTACAGACAATGAAAAAAACACATTTAATTTCTCAGATTCTATGAGTGGCCGATTTCCAGTAAATGCTTGCAAGACATTTAGTTACCATTAAAACATGCACAACTTTCACTTTGGAGCACCTTTTATTGTGAAGATGACCACCTATGGCATCAAAAGAGAGTTACAAAAAACAGGCCCAGATCTTTGTACTGGGGTGAATGTAAGACATTGTTCTGCATTCTGTCCATCAACTGCGTTTTTTACAATCAAAAGAGAGTCATTCTTGTGGGTTAAACACTCTTTCTAAGTCAGTCCCTGTTCTGAAGTGTGAGGGAATCCTAAAAGTGTTTGAGGTTTAGCCCTATCCCCTACAAAAAACTATCAGCTTTCCTCCAAATCTCTGTTCCCTAAGGAAGGATGAATTAGACTCATACTACACCACATTCTAGGGATCACACTACTAGCTAACCTTAAAATATTTCCATGTTTAGCTCACTCTGTCAATGCTTGTCCCCGACCCCACACAACAGAACGCTCTGCCCAAAATAGCCAAGCCCGATCTCGACAAAAAGTGTTCCAGGAAGCTTCAACTGGCCCTGAGGTCAATCATACCTTGTTAAACCTTTAATAATGCAACTATAATTTCCCTCACATTGACACTAAAAGAGGAGAGGTCAGTGCCAGTGTCAAACCAACTATGTGCTTTTGTCTTACCTTGCTATCATGATTACACGCTGTCGTAATTATGTTGTTTTTGGTTCAATAAGTAAAGATGTGCCTGCACATAGGTTTTCTTACAGAAGCATTTTAAATGTATGCTCTTTGTCAAAAGTATTTACTATGAAATAGTATAAAGTAAATGCCTTTTCAGTTCACTACTTACAATTCAAACTTAATCTTCTGAAAAGCAGCTTAATTCTGCTAATGTAGTGTGTTCAACAAAGGTATTCTTATTGCAGCTTCCATATTGTTGTAGCACAAGCCGTTGGTTCTTTAAAGGATTTTTTTCCCTCTAAGACAACTGGGGTAATACAGTCACTCAACTATTAACTAACACGTCCCCTAATAAAAAGCCAAACATATCGGGTTTGACAATGCTTGTTGAAATCAAGTAGGGCACTTCCAAATGGGATGTCTAGCTTTAGCAGTGCAGAGCTGACCACAGCTTGCTAGAAAGAGGTCTGTAGAAACAAAAGGGAGAGATCGTTAGAAGTCAAGAAAATATAAAATGGACCACATAGGAAAATAAGTATCCTAATGCGTGGAAAGCAAAAGTACTGTAAAGATAAAACACATTCCTGAGGGGAGAATAGGCCTGAGGACATTCTGCCTGTCATTTGTATGCAGCAACATTTTTACATTGTGTTAAACATGCATGTGAACAAATAGCAATAGCTGGGGTACCGATGGTCACTTGGTTTTGTGGAATATTCAGATGTTTGTTTGTACAGTGCTTAACTCCTCTAGGAAGCTTCGGGCCGCTGTCTGAAAAGGAAAGGAGAAGGTACGGGAGAAAAGGTTTGAAGAGGACAGAGGGAAAATGAGGGAACATGGCGGTATGCTATAGTTACTGACTGCTTGTATAGGGTAGTATTTCTGCCACCATTGGGTAGCTTCAAAGAACTGAGTGGGGAGAGAATACGAAAGGAGGGTATAGGAGTGGGAATTGTGCAATAACAGACGGAGGGAAATGCATGAACACCCTTCTATTTTATGCAGATTGCTATATGGCACTTATTCAGCTCTATCAACACTTCAAAGCCTTGATAGTGGGAGTAACGAGCGTTGGCATGCTTGCACTTCTCTGGTGCTCGCATGTCTACATTTGCCGAGGTTCAAGGTGCTGATTGCTGCACACTAAAGAGTTTAAAGACTCCCCATCATCTCAAGTCTCGGATAATTCCCTATCAGCCTTTTAAAATGCTGGCTCCATAAAATCTGTGTTATTCACAAAGTGAAGAGGGACTTTTCGCTTTGGAGACAGCCGCAGCGTGAAATTAACTAGCAAAGCTTTTCTGAACAGAACACGAATGTTGCCTTTCAGGCAGAGATTACACCCCAGCTTTTTCGATCAATCGGTGATGATGTCTGGCCGCTGCTAAGGCGTGCTAAAACGTCCTCTTAGGGTGAAAGCGCCATAAATCTAAAGCTGAATATGATGTTCCTGCTGGAAAAGGACCCCTGCTCTGCAGGGTGGTCGCTCCCGCAGAGCACAGGGTGGGGGTTCTGCTCCAATGTATCATGGTTGCTCCCTTTCCCTAACAATGAACTTCATTGGACAGTAATAATTGCAGAGACCACACTAGGTAGCAATATGGGGCAACAGGAGAAAGGAAGAACTCTTCGAAGCAGACCGTATTATATTGCATGATGCAGTACTTAATTTGTAAAAAAAAAAAAATATGTGCCAGGGCTCTTGTCAGGAGGCCACTGTGGCTTGCACAACATATAGACACTGCGATGCTGCAAATGATAGAAACAACACAACTACTGACCATCACACTCCTACAAGTGTGACATTTTGGACTATTCCAGGCACCCAAAGCTATAAGAATGACTTGGGTGGCAGGAAATAGTCATTTCTAATTTATATTGAATTAATAATTGGCTCTTGTGGTCAATACCTAAATTAGCCACACAGCGCCACCTTGTGGCAGACTGCACCAGCACTGGTGTTGATAAATAAGTACCGGTGACGAGCATCGGAAACCACCGGCTCAAATTAAGGGCATGATGGTAAACATCATCCTTTGTCATGATGTTATCCAGTTGCAGGGTGAGTATGGAGCGGTTTAACGTTTGCGTGGAAAGGGCCTTCTGGACATCAGGTTTAGAAACACAGCTCATTGTAATTCATTTAGAAGTGTATACAGCACAAAGGACCAAATATTACACATATGGATTCCAAATATTTTCTTAATTTAAGAATGATAACAGGGCGCACTCCAGCTGACCTCAATCTTTAAACTTAGATTCATAGCCTCAACCACATAAACTTTCACAGAATATTGAAGTGACTGGCTGATTGCTCTCACACGCTGGATTGAGATAACTAATGCAAATAAACGTAAAGAAACTACGTAGATTCAACTAATAGAATATGACACCTAGCACAACCCATCATTTTTCTCCGTTACCTTCTCAAGGTTGTCTTCTTAAGTATGGATTTCAATCAGCATATTAACAAAATCCGTATTCCAATGTCTGTATAAAAGCAAGAACACAAGGCACAAACTATGTTTGCACTGCACACCTAGCAGTTTGCAAAATTTCAGGTTTTGCAATAGCCAAATTTCAGGTTGAAATATGCAAAAGGAACATTCCAAATTCGAACTCACTTAGTACAATTCACAACACATAACGAATCACAAAGGAAAAGGGGGGTGTAATTGCAGTCTGTGTTGTGTCTTGCCTTGCCTGTGTTTCATGTGTCTCTGGTCCTTTGTGAGTATCATGTTGCATGGAATGTTGTTGTGTTACTTGGAGTGTTGATCTGACGGTTACAAAAGTTGAGACTACAGGTTGAAAAGGGGAGAGCCATGTATGTTCTTGGTGGGCTGTCTCATAGATATGTATGTGTAACCTGCAATTGAACCTGATGTCTCCGGAACCTATCCTGATGTGTGAATAAAGAAACATTTTGTTTGTGCCCTGGTGTCCAGACTGGTAACTGGGCACATGGAACTTAACAAGAGACCCCCTCATGCTTTCAGTCTTGCTAAGCAATATATCAACAGTTTGTGACGACAACTGCAATCACAAGCCAAATTAGGGGCGGCTCCTCCTTTAGGGCGGAGGAGCATTGCCCCACTGCTTTCTCGCAGTGCGAGAAGCAGAAACATAAAATGGTATTTTAAATACCATTTTATGTTTCTGCTTTTCACGCTGCTAGAAAGAAGGCAGGGTATGCCTGGTTGGGGGCCAGCGGGTGGGTGGGTCTGGGAGGAGTAGCATGCCCACTGTTTTGGGCCCTGACTGTTTGGTCGGCCCTCTGAGGCACACTCTACATTTTCTCTATGTAGGCTGCATGCAGCCTACATAGAGAAAATGGCCTCCCTACAGGCGCCCAGCTGTGTGCTGTCCGCACCAATCACAACGCTGCCATTGCAGCATTGTGATTGGCTGAGGGGAGGGGAGGGAATATACATGCTTCCTGTTACTGCTGCTGAATGCGGGACCCGGCCAGGATCGGAGGAGGCGCAGGACCCGTTAAGTTAAGTTTTTACATTTTATTATTTACCCCCCGCGTGAACCCCCATGCAACCCTCCCCCCAACCCCTCACCACCAAGTCATACGAGCCGGGACTGCATGCGTTGGATCTGTTACTGACTCCTGAAAGGAGGTATGGGGCATTTGACGGCGGTCAGTGTCCATCTTATGAACGCTGACAACTGGATGTGGGGGAGCATGTATGACCCATCCAATGCCATTAACTAACTGCCAACTTTAATTTTTACTACCAGGCCCTCTTCATTTAAGGGACATGGGCTACTTTAAACAAGCATTGGCATAGCCAATAGGTCTCGCTTTTGGTACCTTCTAAGTATTTAGTTATGCAGCACAATATCCTTGGTGCAACAACATCAACTGTTGTGTGGCTAAACACTTATAAGGTCCCAAAGGCGAGACCTATTGGCTATGCCAATGCTTGTTTCTTTTTGTTTAAGCACAGCATAAGAGTGCATGTGTTTCCCAGCTATCTTCTGTGTGTGCTCCACCACTCACTGTCTCTGCCCATGTGCTTCTCATTCCCCACCCACACGTTTCTATTTGTGTTCTCACCTTTTAATTGCTTCTCCCCCACCCGGCATATTGCTACTCGCCTGCCTGCCTTTATCTTTTATCTCTGCGTCTGCTTATTCGCTCCTGCAACCCGATCATCCACTTTTTAAGAATGTGATGGCGCCATGTTTACAGATATCTCTTTTGTGCTATCTTTTTTTTATATACTGACCCATCTCGTCTACAAAGTGTATGGTAGCCGCCTAGTTGCATTTAAAAAAATTTTTTTTTAGCAATGCGCAGAAGCCCCGATGCTCTACAGCATGGCTAAAATGCATTAGCAAAGGCATTATAGGCGCGTCCTTTTGGTCTTGCCAATACTTGTATTTATAGCACCATCATTTTTTTAATGTTTAAAGGGGGAGTTACAACTCCTGCCTGTAACCCCTTCCTCCTTTTAATTATTACCTACTCCCCTTGTCCGTAATGCTTAACCCATTTGTTTACCATGTTCCTTAAACTATTATACCTGTCCCTTCCCTTTTTTTTACTCCTGATGGTTTTGTTATCTTATTTAAGTTACACTACATGATAAAAGATATAGAAATTTAAATAAATAAATAGTAGAACTGCATTGTCTTGTTCTGGATCACACCCTGGATCATCCCAGTTTAACAATACACCAGAATCAACAAATAGCTCATGTTCAAACTCGAGACCGAGCATACCCTGCCAACTTAGGGCGAACAAAGCGATACAAAAGGGGATGATGGACGGAGCGTTTGAGCAAATCAAACACTCACCCCCAGTCAACTGATCTGGGTTTAATCCATCACCATTCTTTAGCTCACTCAGCCACCCCAGTTCAGACATGGCCATATGCAAATCAGTCTGACCCTCTGCCTCATGGGAACAGAGAAGACATGGCTTGGCAGTTCGGGCTGGACTGTTTCCATGAGGCATAGGGTCAGACTGATTTGCATATGGCCATGTCTGAACTGGGGTGGCTGAGTGAGCTAAAGAATGGTGATCGATTAAACTCAGATCAGTTGACTGGGGGTGAGTGTTTGATTTGCTCAATTTCTCCGTCCATCATCCCCTTTTGTATCGCTTTGTTCGCCCTAAGTTGGCAGGGTATGCTCAGACGTGAGTCTCTTGCTCACTTGGCCACTGGATTCAAGATAGCCTGGCTGATGAGGATTATGAATCCGAAACCGGTCCCAGGATGCTTGTTTCCGGTCCAGGGAAGACATGGCTTGGCAGTTCTGGCTGGACTGTTCCCATGAGGCACAGGGTCAGACTGATTTGCATATGGCCATGTCTGAACTGGGGTGACTGAGTGAGCTAAATAATGGTGATGGATTAAACCCAGATAAGTTGACTGGGGGTGAGTCTTTGATTTGTTCAAACGCTCCGTTCATCATCCCCTTTTGTATCGCTTTGTTCGCCCTAAGTTGGCAGGGTATGCTCAGACGTGAGTCCCTTGCTCACTTGGCCCCTGGATTCAAGATAGCCTGGCTGATGAGGATTATGAATCCGAAACCGGTCCCAGGATGCTTTTTTCTGGTCCAGGGAAGACATGGCTTGGCAGTTCGGGCTGGACTGTTCCCATGAGGCACAGGGTCGGACTGATTTGCATATGGCCATGTCTGAACTGGGGTGGCTGAGTGAGCTAAAGAATGGTGATGGATTAAACCCAGATAAGTTGACTGGGGGTGAGTGTTTGCTTTGCTCAAACGCTCCGTCCATCATCCCCTTTTGTATCGCTTTGTTCGCCCTAAGTTGGCAGGGTATGCTCAGAAGTGAGTCCCTTGCTCACTTAGCCACTGGATTCAAGATAGCCTGGCTGATGAGGATTATGAATCCAAAACCGGTCCCAGGATGCTTGTTTCCGGTCCAGGGAAGACATGGCTTGGCAGTTCGGGCTGGACTGCTCCCATGAGGCACAGGATCAGACTGATTTGCATATGGCCATGTCTGAACTGGGGTGGCTGAGTGAGCTAA
The DNA here is from genome assembly GCF_964263255.1 of Lissotriton vulgaris. Classification (NCBI taxonomy): domain Eukaryota; kingdom Metazoa; phylum Chordata; class Amphibia; order Caudata; family Salamandridae; genus Lissotriton; species Lissotriton vulgaris. Next base: position 1,315,276,255 of record NC_141695.1, read on the forward strand.
AGAATGGTGATGGATTAAACCCAGATCAGTTGACTGGGGGTGAGTGTTTGATTTGCTCAAACGCTCCGTCCATCATCCCCTCTTGTATCGCTTTGTTCGCCCTAAGTTGGCAGGGTATGCTCAGACGTGAGTCCCTTGCTCACTTGACCACTGGATTCAAGATAGCCTGGCCGATGAGGATTATGAATCCGAAATTGGTCCCAGGATGCTTGTTTCCGGTCCCGGGAAGACATGGCTTGGCAGTTCGGGCTGGACTGTTCCCATGAGGCACAGGGTCAGACTGATTTGCATATGGCCATGTCTGAACTGGGGTGGCTGAGTGAGCTAAAGAATGGTGATGGATTAAACCCAGATCAGTAGACTGGGGGTGAGTGTTTGATTTGCTCAAACGCTCCGTCCATCATCCCCTTTTGTATCGCTTTGTTCGCCCTAAGTTGGCAGGGTATGCTCAGACGTGAGTCCCTTGCTCACTTGGCCACTGGATTCAAGATAGCCTGGCTGATGAGGATTATGAATCCGAAACCGGTCCCAGTATGCTTGTTTCCGGTCCAGGGAAGACATGGCTTGGCAGTTTGGGCTGGAATGTACCCATGAGGCACAGGGTCAGACTGATTTGCATATGGCCATGTCTGAACTGGGGTGGCTGAGTGAGCTAAAGAATGGTGATGGATTAAACCCAGATCAGTTGACTGGGGGTGAGTGTTTGATTTGCTCAAACGCTCTGTCCATCATCCCCTTTTGTATCGCTTTGTTCGCCCTAAGTTGGCAGGGTATGCTCAGACGTGAGTCCCTTGCTCACTCGGCCACTGAATTCAAGATAGCCTTGCTGATGAGGATTATGAATCCGAAACCGGTCCCTGGATGTTTGTTTCCGGTCCAGGGAAGACATGGCTTGGCAGTTCGGGCTGGACTGTTCCCATGAGGCACAGGGTCAGACTGATTTGCATATGGCCATGTCTGAACTGGGGTGGCTGAGTGAGCTAAAGAATGGTGATGGATTAAACCCAGATCAGTTGACTGGGGGTGAGTGTTTGATTTGCTCAAACGCTCAGTACATCACCCCCTTTTGTATCGCTTGGTTCGCCCTAAGTTGTTAGGGTATGCTCAGACGTGAGTCCCTTGCTCACTTGGCCACTGGATTCAAGATAGCCTGGCTGATGAGGATTATGAATCCGAAATCGGTCCCAGTATGCTTGTTTCCGGTCCAGGGAAGACATGGCTTGGCAGTTTGGGCTGGAATGTACCCATGAGGCACAGGGTCTAACTGATTTGCATATGGCCATGTCTGAACTGGGGTGGCTGAGTGAGCTAAAGAATGGTGATGGATTAAACCCAGATCAGTTGACTGGGGGTGAGTGTTTGATTTGCTCAAACGCTCCGTCCATCATCCCCTTTTGTATTGCTTTGTTCGCCCTAAGTTGGCAGGGTATGCTCAGACGTGAGTCCCTTGCTTACTCGGCCACTGGATTCAAGATAGCCTTGCTGATGAGGACTATGAATCCGAAACCGGTCCCTGGATGCTTGTTTCCGGTCCAGGGAAGACATGGCTTGGCAGTTCGGGCTGGACTGTTCCCATGAGGCACAGGGTCAGACTGATTTGCATATGGCCATGTCTGAACTGGGGTGGCTGAGTGAGCTAAAGAATGGTGATGGATTAAACCCAGATCAGTTGACTGGGGGTGAGTGTTTGATTTGCTCAAACGCTCCGTCCATCATCCCCTTTTGTATCGCTTTGTTCGCCCTAAGTTGGCAGGGTATGCTCAGAAGTGAGTCCCTTGCTCACTTGGCCACTGGATTCAAGATAGCCTGGCTGATGAGGAATATGAATCCGAAACCGGTCCCAGGATGCTTGTTTCCGGTCCAGGGAAGACATGGCTTGGCAGTTCGGGCTGGACTGCTCCCATGAGGCACAGGATCAGACTGATTTGCATATGGCCATGTCTGAACTGGGGTGGCTGAGTGAGCTAAAGAATGGTGATGGATTAAACCCAGATCAGTTGACTGGGGGTGAGTGTTTGATTTGCTCAAACGCTCCGTCCATCATCCCCTCTTGTGTCGCTTTGTTCGCCCTAAGTTGGCAGGGTATGCTCAGACGTGAGCCCCTTGCTCACTTGACCACTGGATTCAAGATAGCCTGGCCGATGAGGATTATGAATCCGAAATTGGTCCCAGGATGCTTGTTTCCGGTCCCGGGAAGACATGGCTTGGCAGTTCGGGCTGGACTGTTCCCATGAGGCACAGGGTCAGACTGATTTGCATATGGCCATGTCTGAACTGGGGTGGCTGAGTGAGCTAAAGAATGGTGATGGATTAAACCCAGATCAGTAGACTGGGGGTGAGTGTTTGATTTGCTCAAACGCTCCGTCCATCATCCACTTTTGTATCGCTTTGTTCACCCTAAGTTGGCAGGGTATGCTCAGACGTGAGTCCCTTGCTCACTTGGCCACTGGATTCAAGATAGCCTGGCTGATGAGGATTATGAATCCGAAACCGGTCCCAGTATGCTTGTTTCCGGTCCAGGGAAGACATGGCTTGGCAGTTTGGGCTGGAATGTACCCATGAGGCACAGGGTCAGACTGATTTGCATATGGCCATGTCTGAACTGGGGTGGCTGAGTGAGCTAAAGAATGGTGATGGATTAAACCCAGATCAGTTGACTGGGGGTGAGTGTTTGATTTGCCCAAACGCTCTGTCCATCATCCCCTTTTGTATCGCTTTGTTCGCCCTAAGTTGGCAGGGTATGCTCAGACGTGAGTCACTTGCTCACTCGGCCACTGGATTCAAGATAGCCTTGCTGATGAGGATTATGAATCCGAAACCGGTCCCTGGATGCTTGTTTCCGGTCCAGGGAAGACATGGCTTGGCAGTTCGGGCTGGACTGTTCCCATGAGGCACAGGGTCAGACTGATTTGCATATGGCCATGTCTGAACTGGGGTGGCTGAGTGAGCTAAAGAATGGTGATGGATTAAACCCAGATCAGTTGACTGGGGGTGAGTGTTTGATTTGCTCAAACGCTCAGTACATCATCCCCTTTTGTATCGCTTGGTTCGCCCTAAGTTGTTAGGGTATGCTCAGACGTGAGTCCCTTGCTCACTTGGCCACTGGATTCAAGATAGCCTGGCTGATGAGGATTATGAATCCGAAACCGGTCCCAGTATGCTTGTTTCCGGTCCAGGGAAGACATGGCTTGGCAGTTTGGGCTGGAATGTACCCATGAGGCACAGGGTCTAACTGATTTGCATATGGCCATGTCTGAACTGGGGTGGCTGACTGAGCTAAAGAATGGTGATGGATTAAACCAAGATCAGTTGACTGGGGGTGAGTGTTTGATTTGCTCAAACGCTCCGTCCATCATCCCCTTTTGTATTGCTTTGTTCGCCCTAAGTTGGCAGGGTATGCTCAGACGTGAGTCCCTTGCTTACTCGGCCACTGGATTCAAGATAGCCTTGCTGATGAGGACTATGAATCCGAAACCGGTCCCTGGATGCTTGTTTCCGGTCCAGGGAAGACATGGCTTGGCAGTTCGGGCTGGACTGTTCCCATGAGGCACAGGGTCAGACTGATTTGCATATGGCCATGTCTGAACTGGGGTGGCTGAGTGAGCTAAAGAATGGTGATGGATTAAACCCAGATCTGTTGACTGGGGGTGAGTGTTTGATTTGCTTAAACGCTCAGTACATCATCCCCTTTTGTATCGCTTGGTTCGCCCTAAGTTGTTAGGGTATGCTCTGACGTGAGTCCCTTGCTCACTTGGCCACTGGATTCAAGATAGCCTGGCTGATGAGGATTATGAATCCGAAACCGGTCCCAGGATGCTTGTTTCGGGTACAGGGTAGACATGGCTTGGCAGTTCGGGCTGGACTGTTCCCATGAGGCACAGGGTAAGACTGATTTGCATATGGCCAAGTCTGAACTGGGGTGGCTGAGTGAGTTAAAGAATGGTGATGGATTAAACCCAGATCAGTTGACTGGGGTTGAGTGTTTGATTTGCTCAAACACTCCGTCCATCATCCCCTCTTGTATCTCTTTGTTCGCCCTAAATTGGCAGGGTATGCTCAGACGTGAGTCCCTTGCTGACTTGGCCACTGGATTCAAGATAGCCTGGCTGATGAGGATTATGAATCCGAAACCGGTCCCAGGATGCTTGTTTCCAGTGCAGGGAAGACATGGCTTGGCAGTTCGGGCCGGACTGTTCCCATGAGGCACAGGGTCAGACTGATTTGCATATGGCCATGTCTGAACTGGGGTGGCTGAGTGAGCTAAAGAATGGGGATGGATTAAACCCAGATCAGTTGACCGGGGGTGAGTGTTTGATTTGCTCAAACGCTCCGTCCATCATCCCCTTTTGTATTGCTTTGTTCGCCCTAAGTTGGCAGGGTATGCTCAGACGTGAGTCCCTTGCTCACTTGGCCACTGGATTCAAGATAGCCTGGCTGATGAAGAATATGAATCCGAAACCGGTCCCAGGATGCTTGTTTCCGGTCCAGGGAAGACATGGCTTGGCAGTTCGGGCTGGACTGTTCCCATGAGGCACAGGGTAAGACTGATTTGCATATGGCCATGTCTGAACTGGGGTGGCTGAGTAAGCTAAAGAATGGTGATGGATTAAACCCAGATCAGTTGACTGGGGGTGAGTGTTTGATTTGCTCAAACGCTCCGTCCATCATCCCCTTTTGTATCGCTTTGTTCACCCTAAGTTGGTAGGGTATGCTCAGACGTGAGTCCCTTGCTCACTTGGCCACTGGATTCAAGATAGCCTGGCTGATGAGGATTATGAATCCGAAACCGGTCCCAGGATGCTTGTTTCCGGTCCAGGGAAGACATGGCTTGGCAGTTCGGGCTGGACTGTTCCCATGAGGCACAGGGTCAGACTGATTTGCATATGGCCATGTCTGACCTGGGGTGGCTTAGTGAGCTAAAGAATGGTGATGGATTAAACCCAGATCAGTTGACTGGGGGTGAGTGTTTGATTTGCTCAAACGCTCCGTCCATCATCCCCTTTTGTATCGCTTTGTTCGCCCTAAGTTGGCAGGGTATGCTCAGACGTGAGTCCCTTGCTCACTTGGCCACTGGATTCAAGATAGCCTGGCTGATGAGGATTATGAAGCCGAAACCGGTCCCAGGATGCTTCTTTCCGGTCCAGGGAAGACATGGCTTGGCTGTTCGGGCTGGACTGTTCCCATGAGGCACAGGGTCAGACTGATTTGCAAATGGCTATGTCTGAACTGGGGTGGGTGAGTGAGCTAAAGAATGGTGATGGATTAAACCCAGATCCATTGACTGGGGTTGAGTGTTTGATTTGCTCAAACTCTCCGTCCATCATCCCCTTTTGTATCGATTTCAATGAGGTGAAAGCCTGGAGAAGGATAGCATTGCTTTATAAGCGCACAATGTCCTACTCTTCCTCTCTGACCCACTGGTCATGGGCCCTAAGTGGCTTCATATGATGGATCTATACAGGCAGGTTTCCGGCAACCACTCTAAGTCCTTCCTGGTACCGCTACCGGTAGCCTTTGGGGCCAGGACTGGCGGGCATGAGTGCCCATAGGCAGATTGAGTTTTTCTATATCTCTGCATTTACCCCCTCCTCCTCACACATGCCTGGTCCCTGAACCTGATGCCAGTGGTCAACAAAATAAAAAAGGACCTGGAGAGGTGGAATTTCTTGCCTCTCAACATCCTAGGGAGACTGGCCCTGTACAAAATGATGGTTGGGCCTCACTTCTATATGTGCAGGAATTTCCTTATCCTCTCTCCAAACACTGGTTCATCAGCACACAGGTGATAGTACGCTACTTTTTATGGGCCAACCAAGTACTGCACATCGCTTTTGGGAAATGTGTGCAATCGTCCTTTGACAGGGGCCTGGTGGCTGTCTTGCTTTTTCTTCAGAACACATGAGAAAGACTTCAAAATGCCAGGTCACAACGTGAACACTAATCAAAATAGGACTTTACACACTTTAGAATACCCAAATACTACATAAACAAAGCTCAACAACTATTTGTCAAGTAAACGGGAATATTTATTGAAGCCAGTTCCCATATATCAAATGGCAATAATCCACATGTAAACATAATGAATATAGTGAATGTATGTACGCAAGAATAAATGGATAGAAAAATAACTGCATTTACACCATAATGAGTAATTAGAACTTGGAATACTTCGCTGGCTGTCTGTTTAGCATCATCCTTGCCAGCATGACTGGGGAACCGTTGACAGTCTCAAGCAGGAGGGTCTCAACCAGGCACAAATGCCCTGAGCAGCGCATCTGCTCCCAGGAGAGTTCATGCCAAAGCGCCAAGAGGTCTCCATCTTTACACTCTTACTAACATGGAGAGAGATTTCTAGTAGCTCCTCTTCCGTTCATCTGCACTGTAAGTGCATGCTACATTCTCTGCGCTGAGGTCACTCAACTGAGCTGGCCTGGATCAGATGAGAGCTGAGGTAGAATTCTTCACATTCTCATGCTTTGACACTGTACGCATCCCAAACATCTGTTCTAACAGTTTATTTTTCTCGCTCGGTGAAGTGAGAAACATAAACAACCTGTGTGTGTGCAAGTAACTTGAGCCTGCCTGTGTTCGCAGCTGAAAGACAGGGTCAGACAGACTCAAGATGAAACCGTAATCACAGGATGTAGTTAGAGTAAAAGGGAGTCAATTGTCAATAAGTGATCTCACAATGTATAAATGCCTGTAGCATTACACTACTGGACCTCCCAACTTGTGGTCCTGAATGAGTGGCTCCATGGCAGCCGAACGGACCGGTCTTAAAGGCTGAAAATGTATAACGTGGGAGACCATCATGGACCTACTATATGGCTCAACTGTCCCTCGTCTCCCCCAACCTCAATGGTGGCATTTGAGGTGTGGCAGTCTGTGCTGGAATAGACTGGCTGGGATGGGAGGCTGAGGCTTACACTCCAGGAACCTCCCCCCCTGGAGGGGCAACTGGCTTTGCCAGGTGGTCAATTTGACCAGGTTTGGGAATGGGGGACCTTATTGGTATTTCTTGACTGGGTGATGTGTGGCAAGGGTCTCATATGCAGTCCTTTCTGGACCTGAAAAATGACTTCCAGCCACACTGGTTACAGTTTTACAAATTACTGCAGCTCCATCACACCTTGCTCTCTCATTGTACGTCCATTGAGGAGGCACCTGAGTTTAGTTCACTGGGAACCAGGGTGCTTATGGGCCCCCTGGGGCAGGCCAGTATTTCCTGGTATACACAGATCCCTGGTTGTCAATTACATAAAGCTATTCTCCCCTCTGTTGATGCGTTGGGTATACAATATACTCCAGGCTTCACATGATACAAGTGAATTTCTTTACCCCTGTGCGGCTCTGGCGGGCGGGTAGGCTCCCATCATGTGCTTGACCTCGCTGCAATGATGAGCCTGCTCAATTGCTTATGTGCCTTAGTATTTGGGGTACTGGTTGTGTATTGGGGCGGCCAGTGGACTGTTCACCTCACATAGCGCTCCTGGGCCTTCTAGAGGATCCTGGTGAGAAGCGGTGTGACCGATACCTTGTGAAAATTTGATAAATGTTAGCCAAAAGGTATATTGCCTGTAACTGGAACTCGGCCACTGCTCTGGCCTTAGAGGCTTGGCGTATGGCTATGGACTGGTGCGCAAAGATGGAGGAGACCATTTACGCAGCGCGGGACTACCCCAATAAACAACATAAGACTTGGGGGAAATGGTGGGATTATTTTGGATTACAGAGCTCACTTAGTTGATTATGTATGTGTTTACTATGCTGCGACCATCATGGATCAAAAGGGCGTGTTGCAGTTGGGCGTACCTAAAAAATTCTGTTGCTCCCAGCTGAAACTCCGTCTGCAGAGCAGAGAAGGATTTTATTTCACCCTTGACCATCATGTCTTCAACCTTAGAAATACCAATCAGGTACCATCGATCAAACCCCTTAGTATGCCACAATTTGCCCAATAATTCCGAGTCGTAAAGTGGAGTGGCCATCGTGAGTCTTCCTTTCCATTTGTGTTGTACTGAGTTGTTCTTTACTAAAAACAAAAAGAATCAGTTTGTCAAAAAAACTGTAAAAGGTGAAAGGACTACACTATTTTGACCATATGTTTGTATTTTGTTCTTACTTACCCTTGACATGAGGAAAAGTAGCTATTTGGCCTAGACGAACACCATGTTCAATGAGCTCTTGGTGTGTTATTTTGATGTCTAAAAGGTCCGCGAGAGGGCATTTACCAGGGGCCGTATTTATGAAAAAAGTTGTGCAGCAAGTCACCTTGCAGTGCTGACTGGAAGGGAAAGGGAAGGAATATGCTGCATGTACAAGAATACCATGCATTCCTGCCTTGTCCCTGCCCTGGCGCTGTTTTGGCTCCCTGGCACCAACTCAGGAACCTAATAATCCTGGGAGACATATTCCTAATTTTATGTGTGATGCAGAGTGAAGAATCTATAGAAAGAGGAATTAACAAGGAGAAATAAAGATATTTCTCCTTGTTACCCCTCCCCTTAGAAGGCGTATCTTTTTGGTGCCTTCCCAGGTCTACCACTTTTAGTAAATCTGGAAATGTGTCAACAACTATGAGATTTGCATGGGAATACCCACGCAACGCCCATGGAATGCCTCCCCAGTGCTCAGTATCGCAACGCAGTGATCTGTGTTGCGTTGCTTTACTCCAGATCTATGAAGCCACTCAGGGCTACACAAGGTGGCCTTCTGTGGCTTCATAAGTCACATTTTGGTTTTGTGTCGCACTTGCACCATGTTGCGTGATGCAAGTGCGACACAGCCCCTTTCATAAATTTGACCCTAGATGTTCATGCATGTCTTCAGCAGGTTACGTGTTCTTTTGCCTGGTGATTAGAGGTGGGCCATATGCAGAGTGTTGTGCATGTCTGTGTTTGGTGTGTCCTCTTAGCAAGTGCTGTTGAGAGACCAACAAGATAGGCATTAATGGGAATGCCAGAGCAGTGTTGGAAGTATGTGGGATGTTCTGTCTATAATGTATTTATTTATGGATAAAACAGTTCATTTGCAGTTGGCATATTAGTAGAACGTAATCCTTAGAAAAAAGCCAGCTTAATGATAGATGCAAATATATGGTTACAATTTCAATTACAATTTATTAATTGAAAAACATTTATTATAGAAATGTACATGCATAGTAGGAATTGCATAGCGGAATCTTCGTGGTCAGAGGACCTTTTGTAACCATATGGAAACCCTCTTTGAAAATATTGCCTTTAGCAGTTTATCGATTAGTGCTTTGTTGACTCCAAACTCAGCCAGTCTACAGTTTCTCCAGGAGACTCAGTCAAATTGTCAGCAAAAAAAGGCCTAAAGGTTCATCTATGCTGAGCTCATTAAGGACCTGTGTGCCTGTTCTTCCTCACAGTTTGAGCACGCAGGCCATCCAGTGCAGGCTTTACAAAAGAGCTTGGTATGTCTCGAAAGAGAATTATAAATGTTGTGAAGTGTGTCGAATGGTTACCATCAATAACTGCTTTATTGGAGGTGGTATTCAGTATTAATTACCTGGTTAACGTATTCATGTCAATTTCCAATGTTTTTACTTTCTGATAAATAGTGCCACTTCCGTTCCCGCAAACCCTCCAGGAAGTGGAGTTGCCGCTGATCAACGCCCAGAGCTGTGACACAATGTACCACGTCAATTCGGGTGTGTCAAGTAACACCGCCATCGTTCAGGACACTATGATATGTGCAGGCTCTGCAAGAGGAGGAAAGGACTCCTGCCAGGTGAGATTGTCTGCATTCTATTTTTATTATTCTTAACTTTTACTATCATACTCGTTCTTGACAGTTCCACTTGCACCACAGATGTTCTAAAGATTTGTACCAAAAGTCTGGGGGTTTGTGTCAGCAGAGACCTTCAATAGACAACTCTTAAAAATCTGAATTCACAATCTATTTTGTCAGTTAATAACGAAACACTAGATGTTGGTCCACCCTGTTTGAGGTAAATAATTTTTATTGAGTAAATGAGAAAGTTCAAAGTTTTACAAGCATCATAAGGAAGAGAAATAACATGATAAAAAGAGAAATATAACGAGTAAAATACGACCTTATGCGGGGAATTAAAAGAAGAAAATCTAGGTACCTATTAATTATTAGTTATTTATATAATTTTTGAGATATAAGAAAGAAAGGAAAGAGAAAGAAGGAAAAGAAATGGGAGGGAAGGGGGTAGAGAAAACAAAGAAAAGGGAAAGAAGAAAGATAATGAGGTATTAGTTTAAGGATGAGTGTGTAGATAGGAAAGTAGTAAAGGGTAACCAAAGTAAGTCAGACTTGATTTTTTGAGGTATTGAAGAAGTTGAAACAGTAGAAATTCTATGTTTGTCACAAATAAAGTTCCACCATGTTAGCATGCATATTTTAGAGTTATCTTTCCAGCAAGTGAGAATAACTTTAAATGCAAGAGCTATGAAGAGGTCAAGTAATTTCAACTTCAACATAGTATCCTGAAAGTCAGCAGACATAGATCCAAGGATTTTTTTTTTAACAGATAATGGAATACAAAAATGAAATGTCTTAGAACATTTGGACCATACGGTTTTCCAAAATGTAAAAACATTAGGACAATTTTACAGTAAATGGAGTATTCTGCCAGTAGAAGAAAGATATGACCAGCATAGAGGAGAGGAGGAAGGGTTAATTTTATGTATAAATACAGGTGTCCGAGATGCTCTATTATATAAGAAAAATAACGATTGTGGGATATTATCAGCTTTAGAGGTGGTAAAAACGTTGTGCCATAGTTTGTCCCATCCTTGAATCGAAAGGGTCAGCAAAAGATCTAATTCCCAAGCTAATTAAATAGATGTTTTTGGTCTTTCAGAATTAGGAGTAGATAGGAGTTTATATGTAAGGGAGGCTTTCAAGTTAGAATCAGGAGAAATATTATACATAGGAGTCAAGGGGGAAAATGGAATGACATTGGGTGGGAAATTTTTGTTCGACAATAATACTTGGAGTTCCTGTGACAGTTGGGAATATTGAGATAAACAAGAGGACGGTAAATTGCAACGTTCCTGTAAAATGTTAAAGGGTATAACAGAATTATGAGAAACAAGTTGATGGACATAAATAATAGTCTTCTCTTTCAACTGTTTGAAGTAGAAAGATTTATGACGAAACTTAATACATTTATTATACAAGATAGAAGAGGCATGAAAAGCTTGATTAAAATTAGAGCCATTTGTAAACAGTGAGTGTAGCAGATGTTGTGAGTATTTTAAAATAGGATGCTTTGCTATAAAGGTGCAATTGGTCATAAAACAGGTGGCGTAAAAAGAGAACTCATGTAGTAGAGAGTGTTCAAAATGGATCCAGGAGGGTATTGATTCATTTTGATACTGCTTGTTCAATGCATAAACTTGTCTGATTAAAAAAGCAGTGTGAAATAATTCTAAATTAGGGAATCAGACACCCCCATCGTTTTTTGGTTTAATATATTTGGGTAATGCGATACGGGCAGGTTTGTTGTTCCAGAGAAATTTAGAACAAAGGGAGTTAATTTGGTTAAAGTAATAATTGGGGATCTTAAAGGGTAACATAGATAGTATGACTAGAATGAGTGGTACAATCATCATTTTAAGGGTGTCCAATCTACCCCACCAGGATAAATAGAGGGGAGACAAGGAGGAAAATGAGTTTTGGATCTTGGTTTTTAATGTATTGAAATTGTGGACAAGAGTTTGGAGGATGGTAGGAGAAAACCAAACACCTAGGTATTTGATTTTAGAGGGACACCATTTGAAGTTAGTATCGGAAAACATGAATTGATAACATGAGGAGTTTAAAGGCAAAATCTCAGTTTTTGAGAAATGTTATTTATATCCGCATACTTTAGAATATAAATCAATTTCCTGTAAGAAGGGAGGCAAAGAGGTTATAGGTTTCGAAAGGTAGATTAAAATGTCATCTCCGTAGGCTGATACTTTAATTTCATGGGATTTATGTTGGAAATCCGATAACAAAGAAATATTGTGAATGCTTTAAAGAAAGGGTTTGAGGCATAAAAGAAATAAGAGAGGCATAGAGGGGAGACAAGGAGGAAAATGAGTTTTGGATCTTGGTTTTTAATGTATTGAAATTGTGGACAAGAGTTTGGAGGATGGTAGGAAAAAACCAAACACCTAGGTATTTGATTTTAGAGGGACACCATTTGAAGTTAGTATCGGAAAACATGAATTGATAACATGAGGAGTTTAAAGGCAAAATCTCAGTTTTTGAGAAATGTTATTTATGTCCGGATACTTTAGAATATAAATCAATTTCCTGTAAAAAGGGAGGCAAAGAGGTTATAGGTTTCGAAAGGTAGATTAAAATGTCATCTCCGTAGGCTGATACTTTAATTTCATGGGATTTATGTTGGAAACCCGATAACAAAGAAATATTGTGAATGCTTTAAAGAAAGGGTTTGAGGCATAAAAGAAATAAGAGAGGAGAGAGGGGGCAACCTTCTCTGGTGCCACAGTGTAAGGTAAAATAAGGGGATAAAAAGCTGTTGATAGAGACACACACACGAGGTGCTGAGTATAATCATTTGATGAATGAAACAAATTTGGGAAACCACCCTGTAAAGAGTGTTAAACATAAATTGCCAATGTATAAGATCAAAATCTTTTTTAGCATCGAGGGATAAAGCGGCTAGGGGGTCAGGATATGGTTTTGCCAGAGCAAGAATATTAGAAAATATCCTACCATTATCTGAAATGAATCTGCCCTTGATAAATCAAGATTAGTCAGATTTTATAAGTACGGGTATAACATCTTCTAGTCTAGAGGCAACGATTTTAGCAAAAATGTTGCAGTCATAATGAATTAATGATATTGGCGATAGTTTAAACAAAGGGAGTTGTCTTTATCAGGTTTGGGGATGATTACAATGAGGGCATCAAGAAAGGAGCCTTCAGGTTTGGAATGTAAGAGAAAAGCGGTGGCGAGACCGATTAAGTGAGGGGCAAATATATGTGAGAACGAGGACATAAGTTCAATAGAGAAACCATCAGGACCAGGGGCTTTAGCTCCTTATAGAGATTTAATTGCATCTAAAATTTCCTGATGTGATATATCTTTTTCCAAGAGATCCATAGCATCCGGTATAGAACGGGGGGGAGACCATCAAAAAATGATTGAGTATCATTAACAAGAGGATTAGTATCATCTATATATAATGAGTGATAGTAAGACTGAAATCTGTTGACAATGTCTGAGTCACAATATAGTACGGTGATATTGAGGGTAATACAAATAGGTCCTTTCCTTTCCGATTTAACTTTTAAATAGTTGGCCAACATTTTACCTCCTTTGTTCTGGCCCCCATGGTATTTGGATTTTATTTTGAGTAAGATATTACAGGCATTGATTGTAGCTAGTTTGTTTAAATCGGATTTAGCCTTGATGAGGTCTCATAGGTGAACAGGAGTATAATAAGTGTGTTCAAGGGTCTTGATCAGTTTGAGGGTGGAGAGATATTGAGAGTTTAATGATTTTTTTCATTTTGGCAGTATAGGAGATAACGAATGCTCTAAAAGAGGCTTTAAATGCATCCCAGTTGTTATGTACAGAACTATCACTTGATTTATGAAGTTGGAAAAATTCATTTATAAAGCAAGTAGCATCGGAAATGTAGGTTTGATCAGATAGCAAAGAGTTATTGAATCTACATCTAGCGTGTTTAGGCATAATAAGGGATAAATCACAATTGACTGAAACAGGGGCATGATCAGAGATAAAATGGAGCCAATCTCAAAAGATTGGCATGAGGGAGTAAGGATTTTGAAGTCAGAATGTAGTCGATATGAGACATGGTGTGATGTACATTTGAAATAAAAGTGAACTCTTGTTTGTCAGGATTACAAGTTTTCCAGGTATGAAAGAGTTTACTAGAGGCAATAGCAGTTTGATATGCTTCATGAGATTTGTCAGGCTTGAATTTACAATCTGATTTCCTATCGGAAAAGGGGTCCAGCCAATTGTTGAAATCTCCAGCAATAATAATATTGGAATTAGTGATTGAGGATAGTTTTAGTTTAATAGCATGCCAAAAGTCTGGGTCAAACTTGACTGGTCCATAAATATTTTAAAAAGGTGAGCTGTTTATGATGGACCATAGCATTAATTATTACCCATCATCCACTCATATCATTTTCAATAGATAAAATGTGTATTTTCAAAGACTTTTGACAATACTACCTTTACGATTAATAGCTTGAGAAAAAACAACCTGACCTACCCACTACCCATTGACGTTTGAGTTTAAGTGATTCAAAAAAGCAATCTGACAATTACGTTTTGATAGGTGAGAAAATACCTGTTGACGTGCGACGGGGTGACCCAGACCACAAACGTTCCATGAAACAACATTAAACATGTTGATGTTAGGAAATAGGGATACAGGCACAATGATGCCAAATTACAGGGAAAACAATGGAAACAAAAAGACAACGATTGTCAAAAACCAGGTGACATGACAGAAAAAATAAACACATAAGGAAGTAAAACAAATATACACTCATGTAGGTATGAGGGTAGGAGACAAGAGGTAGGAAAAAAAGGGGGAGTCGGAGGGAGAATACAGGTATAGGGATAATAGAAAAATAATAAAAGAGATAAAAAAGAAGAAGAGACAGATCAAGGACATAATGCCAGATCTGAAGCAAGAGAAAAAGAGAATATGAGTTGGACATGTCCGCACTCAAAAGCAAGAACAGCAATAAAGAAAAAAGAAATTAGGAAAGGTAGAAAGTAAAGATATTTAGGCCATGTAATTCATGATTGGAAAGTAGAAAGAGGATAATACGAGAAAAAATGAATTATCTAACAATTTAATGACATTCAGTATTTGTGTCCTAGGTGACTTTGTAATGGATGGCATGATTAGCCTTAGTTTAGATGGATCTTCAAATGACACCTTTGTGGGTAATTTTGCAAAGACAAGGATGTAGAATGCTATAGCGGATGTTCAGGGATCTCAGTTGTGGAGGAAGAGCTAGAAATTCTTTACCTCTAGCATTGGTAGCATTGGAGAGGTCTTGTGAGATGAAGATATTGTGTTCAGACCAGACAAGATTACTTTTTTCTCTAGAAACTTTTAATACGTGCATTAGGTCAGTAAATTCTAGGAATAGCATTATAATACCACAAGGTTTGCTAGAGTGAGTCTGAAGATGTCCAAGATGGTGAGCTCGTTGGATATTGAGAGGAACGGAAGATTAAAGATTAAGAAGGTCGGACAAAAATTTCTTTAAAAAAGAAAGATCAGGACATTCAATGTTTTCAGGTACGCAATATGAGCGAAGAATATTCCTTTGGTTGCTATTTTCGAGATCTTCGGTATGCAATTTCAGTTTATGAATTTCTTTTTCCTGCAATGGTACTTTGGTGGCCAAATCCTGAAGATTACTTATACATTGTTGCATCTCAAACATTTTACCTTCTATGTTGATCCAACAATCTTCAATCAACTGTAGTTTTTCGTTAGTGGCATTCATGAAGGTTTTAATGCACTCAATTAGTCTAAAATTGAGGGCAAGACTGGATTAGAGGATGACCGAACTGGAGATGGAGAGTCCTTTTTGACTCTTTTCGGTTTGATGCCAGATAAAGATGTTTTCGTAAGATTAATAGGATCGCTGGCCATCTTGACATTATAATCCTGTCAACGAGGAAGTCTTTTAATAGCAGAAAGCCTGCCCATACACTAAGTGACCAATGTTAGAGAGTTGTAAACAGGTTCAGACACTGTAGTTGGTACATACCACGGTGAAATCCCTGGTAGTATGAGTATAAAAGCATAGTAGGCAAATAGAGTAATAAAGGTACACCAGATTAGCAAATATGTAAGAGAAGCGGGATGTGAGATATCTTTTAAAGTTACGTCTTCCAGCATATGTATACTTTTAACACACCCCCTCATACATAACATTCATGTAGATTAGTGAGACCAGATAGTAATGCCATTATTAGATATAAACAAATAATGTATAAATATTGTAGTGTAAATGATAAGGTTATTAGGTAGCATTGGAGACGATGATTCATTTGAAAAAAGACCAAATTATTAAATGGCATTATTAAATGGCATACAGGATATTAGGAGAAATATATTGTGAGAAGCGTGCTAACAAAATTGTGCCATTATAGTAAATACTCAGGATACTCAGGATATCTCAGTGGACTATGTAGGGAAATGAAGAAAATGAAGAATGGGGACAGCAGCACACCTTGTTTTCCTCATAAAATGTTAGTTTCATCTGGCAAAGAGGTATTCAATACCATTATTGAAATGCACTCATAATACTACTGACGATAGTACGGATTGGAGTAATCCTTAGAGAAGTCAACTTGTCAGGAATGAGTCAGAATATCCAAATCTGTATGCACTATTCCTCTGAAGCTTTTCATGTGTTTCATTCAATAAAATTAGAAGAGAGGAGAGCTACCCCAAGCAAAGAATGCTGCCTCAGGGATTATAGGAAATGCGTTTGTGAATGCCACTCAGACAAAATGCAGCCGTTCGGACCTGTTGAGCGGCGTTGGCTCAGCGATAATTAGAAGAATAGACAAGTTGAGGATCACCGTTGGGTCACATAAGTGCCACACACATGGAAAGGTAAGCCCAGCCTGGGGAGCTTGAAACGAGCTCGGAACAAGGCAAAAAATCACTTCATTAGCTCCGTGAAGGAACAGAGCTTAGCAGATGGCCACCATCTTGCTTAAGCGCGCAAGCCACTCCCCCAGATTAAGGACATTTTAACTTAATTTTATCAATGTTTTCCTGGAATAATCGATCTTAAATTCAGCTAGTGTGTCTCCTGCATGCTTGTCTTTCCATGAATAAGGAAAGCCTAATATCACCACTACCAGTCTAACCTGTTGGCACAGACAGTCAGCCTCAGAGAATGCATGCCTCATGCAAGCTATTCAATAGAGGTAAATATCAGGACAGGTTTATTAAATAAGTCATATATCTGGCTTCTATTTTCACTTCTTATAATGTAAGCCAGCAAAGAATCAACTGAGCACATCTAAAAAAAATATCATAGATACTTCTTGGCTTGCCTAGAGCTTTTTGGTAATTTGGGTCAAAGTCTCTGTCAGTTTTTATTCCCAAGGCCACACAATGCTTAGAACACATTAATGCTTGACTCAAGTCACGTCACCTTGATTGTAAACTTTAGTCGCATTGTGGCTGGCTATTCACTTTAAACAGCAGGCTCAGGCACCTCTGAGTCCCAGCTCAGTGCTGAGCTATGGCACTATCAAATCAAATCAAATCAGGGATATTTGTATAGCGCACACATCCCTCAGAAGTCTCATGGCGCTTGCAGACGGCTCTGATGGAGATGCTAGTGTAATTGTCAAATAGCCATGACTTCAGCTTCTTACAAAAGCAGTTATGATCAGGGATGGTGCGTAAGTGTGAAGGAATTTCGTTCCATGATGCCGGTGTGAGAAA
This sequence comes from Lissotriton vulgaris, assembly GCF_964263255.1. Classification (NCBI taxonomy): domain Eukaryota; kingdom Metazoa; phylum Chordata; class Amphibia; order Caudata; family Salamandridae; genus Lissotriton; species Lissotriton vulgaris. The sequence goes on from NC_141695.1 coordinate 1,315,293,737, forward strand.
GGAGAAAGACCTGCCTCCTTTCCTGGCGGTGCAGATTCTGAGAGGCGTAAGCAATGATTCATTACTGGATCTGAGCACCCTACATGGCTCTGCACTTCGGACAATTGTCTCGGCTACAATCATTTCGAGACTTGACTATGGGAATGCCCTATATTTGGGCCTTCCCCAAACCCTGATAAAGAGACTACAGGTGGTCCTGAACGATGCAGCTAGGCTGATTTTTCGTCTGCCTAGACGCACTCATGCATCACCATTGCTGTGTAAGCTGCATTGGCTCCCCATAAAACAACGGGTGGAGTTTAAAAGTCTGTGCATTGCCCATAAGGCAATTTACGATCAAGCTCTGGCTTACATTAAAGAACGCCTTGAAATCTATAAACCGACACTATCACTAAGGTATTCAGATACCCAACTACTGTCCTGCCCTCGCTATAAACTAGCCACAAAGGGCGGTAGATCTTTTTCGGTGGTCGTCCCACAGGTTTGGAACAAACTTCCCGAATCTCTTCGTAAAGAATCTAACCTGTTGCGTTTCAGGAAATCCTTGAAAACATTCCTGTTCAGAGAAGCTGAAACGCGTCGACTTACAACTCACCCCTCTATGTTCAAAAAACTTTTTATGTTAAGATTTATGTGATTACAACTTTTTATGAAATGTACTTTTTAACCATTGTTTATGTGACTGTAATAAACTTATGTTTTTAATTGGAAGCTGTTCACTCTCATTGTTGGTCCTTTTTCGCAGTGTGTGTTTAATTTATAAATGACTGCCTAGGTAGTTTTTTCCATTGATTTTTTTCCCTGACCTAGGGGTTGTATTGTTAATTTGTATACAGGGAACCCTTGTTGTCTTCAAACAGAGAAGCTTTAATCTCCACCTAGGGGTATAGTTTTTATGTTTCTGTTGTGTTAGCTTAGCTTCCTTCTGCCATAAAGCACCTTGAGACCTGTAGGTGATTTGGCGCTATATAAGCTGTAGTTAACAATAACAATAACATGGCTGGTACCAACATCATTTTTTAGACCAGTATCTCGGGCCTTTTCCATACATATGATTATGTGTCAAACAAAGGATCTTAAAGAGAACTTGTTTTCTCACTGGGAGCCAGTGAAGGGCTCTTAAACAGGGAGCAGAGGAAGATCTGTGCGGAAGATCTAGGACCAGCCTAGCAGCAGTGTTCTGAAAGATTTGAAGTCTATTTAAAAGGTTTTCATTAATTGAGAACAATAGGACATTTCCATATTCCATTCAGTTTATTATTAATCACTGGCCTAATGGTTTCCTAGCCTCAGTAGAAATCCATTTGAAAACCTTCCGTAAGCTGCGCATCACTCCAAAACAGCTGCTGAGGATGTGCTTAATCTGGCTTTTCAAGGAAATTTGGTTGTCCATGTAGAAACCTAAGTTACGTACCATCGATTTGGGAATTGGACAGGGGCCCAGGTTAGGTGGCCACCTGTTGTGTGACCAATGCTCCTGCGTCTTACCAAAAAGCATGATCTCTGACTTGCCACTGTTTAGTTGGAGGTGGTTGGAGCTCATCCACCTGTCAATATGAGACATACATTTTTTGAAACGCTGCTTTGTTTCAACAGGATCTGGGCCAATATTGATCAATCAATCAATCAATCAATCACGTCATTTGTATAGCGCACTACTCACCCGGGAGGGTCTCAAGGCGCTGGGGGAGGGGAAAGGTTACTGCTCGAACAGCCAGGTCTTGAGCTGCTTCCTGAAGGCAAGATGGTCTTGGGTTTGCCGAAGGTGGGTGGGGAGGGAGTTCCACGTCTTGGCTGCCAGGTAGGAGAAGGATCTTCCTCCGGTGGTGGCTCTGCGGATGCGTGGTACGGTGGCGAGTGAGTGGCCGGTCGATCGTAGCTGGCGGGTGGGCGTGTAGAAGGTCATGCGGTCATTGAGGTACTTGGGGCCCAGGTCGTGGAGAGCCTTGTGTGCGTGGGTGAGGAGTCTGAACGTGATTCTCTTGCTGACGGGGAGCCAGTGCAGGTCTCTCAGGTGTCCGGTGATGTGGCTGTGTCGGGGGATGTCGAGGACGAGTCGGGCAGAGGCGTTCTGGATGCGTTGGAGTCTTTTTTGAAGTTTCGCTGTGGTTGCGGCGTAGAGGGTGTTCCCGTAGCCCAGTCGGCTGGTGACGAGTGCCTGGGTGACGGTCTTCCTGGTTGCCGTGGGGATCCATCTGAAGATCTTGCGGAGCATGCGCAGGGTGTTGTAGCACGAAGATGAGACGGCATTGACTTGTCTGGTCATTGACAGGGAGGAGTCCAGGATGAAGCCCAGGTTGCGTGCGTGGTCCGTCGGTTTGGGAGCGGTGCTCAGGGCCGGGGGCCACCAGGAGTCGTCCCAGGCGGAGGGTGATGATCCCAGGATGAGGACTTCCATCTTGTCCGAGTTCAGTTTAAGGCGGCTGTTCCTCATCCAGTCAGCGACGTTTTTCATCCCTTCGTGTAGGTTGGCTCTGGCGGTGGTGGGGTCGCTGGTGAGGGAGAGGATGAGCTGGGTGTCGTCGGCGTAGGAGATGATGTTGAGGTTGTGCTGGCGTGCGATGGCTGCGAGGGGGCTCATGTAGACGTTGAAGAGGGTTGGGCTGAGTGAAGATCCTTGTGGTACGCCGCAGATGACTTCGGTGGCCTCGGATCTGAACGGAGGGAGGCGGACTCTCTGGGTTCTTCCGGTGAGGAACGAGATGATCCATTCCAGCGCTTTTTCTCGAATTCCGATGTTGATCAGGATCTGTGTGTCATCTGCATAAGATATGACATCAAAACCATAAGGCGTCATATACAGGTTAAAAAGGGCAGGGCTCAAGAGGGAGCCTGTGGCTCTCCCATCTCGACTGGTCTTTCACATGAGATGCTGTTACCCATTTGGACAGTTGTTATTTGGTCTGCTAGATAGCTCATAAACCACTTGAGGGCATTTCCTCTGACACCTATCTGTGAACACCGATCTAACATCAGGTGTAAAATAGCAACTACAAAAATGAGCAGACATTTCCTTGAGAACAATCACACCACCAACGACATGCGGTGGACTGTGATTGAGCAGTTGAATACTGGCAGTAATATAACCAATCGTCTTTTTGAAAAAGAGCAGAGGTGGGTCTATAGACTGGGGACCCATCTACTCGGACTGAATGATATAATTCCATGGAATTCTGTACTTAAGTAATTTCTTAAAAGTAGCCACTAGTATAACTTAAAACCAGCCCAACTTGAAACGGTACACTGTGATCACTGCCCCACCATAGTCCCGTCACCTGAATAATCTACTAGGTATTTCATCAACTCAGGTCCCATTGCAGTCTAACACTATGCACTACCTGCACGGTGTTCTGGGTACATGACGTTAAAACAAAGCCATGCAATCTTCTTGGTGTTCACCAGGCTCGCAGTAACATCTGACCTGGACCCCTTTGTTATTATGGGCATTCTTGAAATATCCCTTGCGTGTGTCCAACGTTTTTTGTATATGAACCAACTTGTGTATTCATCCGAATGCATGTAATTCTAGCTGGGTCCCTGTATTACGAACGAACGAATTGGCGACCCCCCGTAAACACATCAACCTGATCTCATCACTCAAGTGCACACATCTATTTTTAGATTCGGCACCACTCTTTAACTGTGAGCATCAGGTAGCGTTCTGTCTCAATACTAGCGTTTAGAACTAATAAAGCTACCAATCTTGAAACGCTCGAGACACGGTCTCCTTGGTTACCTCCCCAGCCTTTCTCTATGACGCGGGCCCATGTGACCCACCGAGTCATGCCACGTTACAGGCCCTGATAGCCTAATACGATAAGGCGCCGCCCCCTATCCACGCGGGCACCGCCCCTGGATGCAACCAGCACCTAGCTGACAAACATTGATAACCTGCTCCGCCGGCCCCGTTCTTGATCGTCGGGGTCCGGTCAGAGGGTATCGCAGATATACTGAGGGTGCCTAGCGTCGAGGGCTTAAGTAAACTATTGGACGTTGGCGCTCCACATCTCGGCGGCATTTCACGAAGCTAAGTACCGTTTCTTCGTTTTTCTGATTTGTTGTATGTTTCTCTTCTTTACAAAGGGTGTGCCAATTACGCTACTACCCCCTCCCGTGACCCATGGTGTACACCTATTACACCATCAAAGTGAGACATTTTAATTTTACTTTATAGCGATCGCTTAACAAAACTAGACATATTGCTCGCTATTAGGAACATGCGCTTCCTTTTTAATAAACCCACAACTACCATATTATTTCTTCACTTATAGCACCCTGCACTGCCCAGTGATTAGTGTTTATTAACCCAGGGACAGAGGTGGTGATAAACATACCGTTATAGAGCCACATCTGTCTTTCCACTACGATTGGAGCACCATAGATCTACAAGTGTGATTAAGACCAACCACTAACTGTCTGTCTTGTCCTATATGTATGTCTATGTCATTTTTTCTTTACAGGTGCAGAAACCTTAATGCAGGAAGGCTCCTAAACCAGGAGTTACTAGGAAGACAATTTCTCTTCCTTTTTTTGCACTTTTTTCACTTTCTTTTTCACTTGCACGTCCCTAGGTAAGGGTGGGCCTTAGCGTGTCCATACAGCCAGGGTTTAGTACACTTATAGAGTCCTGATGAATGCCTGGTAACTTTACACCGTTTCAAAGGCAGAAACATGTTGACTGAACATTAGGAAATAACCACATAATTAATTGTGGACTACTTTCCTACACATAATTTTAAAAATATGTCCTAAGTGATCACATATTAAATCATTTTTGGATACACTAAAGACATTTTTAATCTCCTCACTACCATTTAGTTTATTTTCACTGCACGCCTAAACTCACAAAATCCTGCTCCGCAGTAGATCTGGCGTCGAAGCACACTAAAGAGGCACTCGGTCTCTTTAGTGGAGCCCAATGATGAAGCATGTCAACACCAAGTGGTGAGTGAGGGCATTCCTAACCGACCTAAGTGAGGCCGTTTTTTCAATTCTTTTTGCTCCTTCGTGTGGTCTTGCTAAACTATATGACACGCTTTTTTGCCTAATGGTTTCCTAGCCTCAGTAGGAATCCATTTGAAAACATTCCGTAAGCTGCGCATCACTCCAAAACAGGTGCTGAGGATGTGATTAATCTGGCTTTTCAAGGAAATTTGGTTGTTCATGTAGAAACCTAAGTTGCGTACCATTGATTTGGGAATTGGACAGGGACCCAGGTTAGGTGGCCACCAGTCGTGTGACCAATGCTCCTGCGTCTTACCAAAAAGCATGATCTCTGACTTGCCACAGTTTAGTTGGAGGTGGTTGGAGCTCATCCACCTGTCAATATGAGACATACATTTTTAAAACGCTGCTTTGTTTCAACAGGGTCTGGGCCAATAGTGATCAGGATCTGCGTGTCATCTGCATAAGATATGACATCAAAACCATAAGGCGTCATATACAGGTTAAAAAGGGTAGGGCTCAAGATGGAGCCCGTGGAACTCCCATCTCGACTGGTCTTTCACATGAGATGCTGTTACCCATTCGGACAGTTGTTATTTGGTCTGCTAGATAGCTCATAAACCACTTGAGGGCATTTCCTCTGACACCTATTTCCCAAAGCCGATGTTCTAAGATGCTATGGGAGATGGTGTCAAAGGCAGCGGACAGGTCAAGCAAGACAAGGATGGCTGACTGATGCTTGTCCAAGGCCAGCCTGATATTATCTATTGCCTCGACCTGTGCTGTCTCTGTACTGTGCACCGCCCTAAAACTGGACTGTGAGGGATCAAACAGTCCATGGCTCTTGAGATGGTTAATGAGCTGTTGGTTTATGACAGATTCCAACATGTTCCCAAAGTATGGAAGTAGATAAATTGGACAGTAGTTTAGGAGCAGTATTGGGTCTGCAGTGTTGTTTTTTAAGATCGGTCTAACCCTAGCTGCTTTCCACATTTTAGGAAAATCAACCTCCGAAAGTGATTTATTAAATAAACCTCTTAAACTTTCTAATACTACTGGTGCAATATTGGGGAACATTTTTAGAGGTAGAGGGTCTGTGAGGGAGCCAGATTTTATCTTCTACATGACAGTGGTAACTGACTTAATGTCGCATTTGACAAATTCGTCCAAAATATGTGGGGAGTCAGAGGACATGCTAGGCACATCTTCAGAGTAGATGTTATTATGTTGTGATGGGAATGAGTGAAGGATAGCTGTAATTTTATCTTCAAAGAATTTGGACAGAGAATCAGTCCAATCTTGAGAGTTGGGAATTGATGGCTGATTGCTAGGAATTGAAAATTCTTTCAAGATTTGATAAAGTTCCTTTCAGGAATTTTCTGCCTTATTTATCCGACTCATGAGAAATTATTTTTTTGCCAGTTTGATGTCGGTCATATAGCCGTGATGGATTTTTTTATATATTTCACAGTCAGACATGGTTTTGCTTTTGTGCCATTTTTGCTCTGCGGTTCTACACAAGAGCTTTGTTGTCTTTAATTGGTCTGTGAACCGGGGAGCAGGCCTGGTCTGAATTTTAACATGGGTAAGAGGGGCCATTTTGTCCAATGCAGTCAAGATGGCTTTATCAAAGGCATGTGCCGTTTTATTTATGCTAGCTTCTTGGTCTTGGTAGTCTAGGCAGAAATGTTTTGAGAAAAGAGGCTGAGTGACTTTGCGCCATGACCTTTGCAGTATTTGTTCGTTTTTATGATCGTTTTTGGTCATATTAATAAAAAATGGCACATTAAATGAATGGTGGTCTGACCATAGTAGTGGAACTGGGAGTTCAGCTATGATTCCAGGGGAATTAGTAAAAAGAAGGTTGAGTGTATGACCGGCACTGTGGGTAGGACCTGTGACCAGTTGGACGAGTCCGAAAGTATTCATGTTTATGATCAGCTGGTCAGTGCCTGAGTTTGATAGAATTTCCGCATGATGGTTAAAATCTCCAATTAAGAGAAAGTTATCAGAGGCCAATACATGCAGCGCAATAGTCTCTAATAGTTTATCGGAGAAGTCACCTTTGGGCTCTGGGTAATACGATCTGATTAAGGTGTTTGAGCAATTGAGGCAGGATCTAGCTCGACTGGAAGATCATTTGGTGCAGGGTTCTTAACCTTTTCACTGCTGTGGACCCCCACTTAAGCATTACTGGAATCCGAGGGCCCCCATTGAGTCATTATTAGAATCCGTGGACTCCGGCCTAAGCAATTTTAATGATTTGAACCACAAATAAATGCACAAAAACAAAGGAAACAAGCATTCTTCAAATAAATACACATATGCTGAAGTATTTGTTTTAATTCAAAAAAATAAAAATACTATATTCTGTTTGATGCACTTACATTGCTTTCACAAATCAATATGAGGTCAGCAACCTAATGTTTAGCCTCCAATTTTAAAACCCTTGACATTGACAGAAAGTTTCACATTTTTCAATTTCATATTTATTTTCTTCACATACATTTTAGTAACATGTTTATGTTATTTGATGTAATTTAATTTTCAATGCAGCCGTGGAACCCATGAGTAGGCATCTGGATTTTGGATTTTGGAAATGTCATGTCAAAGGTGTTCTACACCTTCCCTCCCATTACAATTAAAGTACAACGCTTTCTCTACTCAAGATTTAATTACATTGTTTAACTCTCCGGTTAATGAATATGTGTGTCAGAACCTGTTTAAGTTTTTAAAAAGCTTCTTGAAGCGGTTTTAAACAAAAAGTACAATCAGAAGATTTTATTCTATTCTATTTAATTCATTCTAATGTTGTCTGAGTAGGTGGCTAAACATCACCACTGTATTATCTTGTAGTGAGCTTAAAAAAGCAAAAGTGTTTTGGCTAAGCATTTTTATGAGTATTTGAAATTATTTTAATTTTGTATTTGTTGATCTCAGTTGAGGTCTGGATCAAATAAAAGTTTCACTGCTCCCTCATTTAAGGTGCCAGAATCCAAGCCCTTTCTAAGAACCCAATCCTCATGTAAAACTTATGGAACGCCTACAATTGAGGCATCCCTTTTACTGTGCTCTGACTAGATACTCCACTATCTCCGTTCATGACCAATAGAGGTAAATATCAGGACAGGTTTATTAAATAAGTCATAGATCTGGCTACTATTTTCACTTCCTATAATGTAAGCCAGCAAAGAATCAACTGAGCACATCTAAAAAAAATATCATAGATACTTCTTGGCTTGCCTAGAGCTTTTTGGTAATTTGTGTCAAAGTCTCTGTCAGTGTTTATTCCCAAGGCCAGACAATGCTTAGAACACATTAATGCTTGACTCAAGTCACGTCACCTTGATTTTAAACATTAGTCGCATTGTGGCTGGCTATTCACTTTAAACAGCAGGCTCAGGCACCTCGGAGTCCCAGCTCAGTGCTGAGCTATGGCTCTATCAAATCAAATCAAATCAGGGATATTTGTATAGCGCACACATCCCTCAGAAGTCTCATGGCGCTTGCAGATGGCTCTGATGGAGATGCTAGTGTAATTGTCAAATAGCCATGACTTCAGCTTCTTACAAAAGCAGTTATGATCGGGGATGGTGCGTAAGTGTGAAGGAATTTTGTTCCATGATGCCGGCGGTAGAAAGGAGAAAGACCTGCCTCCTTTCCTGGCGGTGCGGATTCTGAGAGGCGTAAGCAATGATTCATTACTGGATCTGAGCACCCAACATGGCTCTGCACTTCGGACAATTGTCTCGGCTACAATCATTTCGAGACTTGACTATGGGAATGCCCTATATTTGGGCCTTTCCCAAACCCTGATAAAGAGACTACAGGTGGTCCTGAACAATGCAGCTAGGCTGATTTTTCGGCTACCTAGACGCACTCATGCATCACCATTGCTCTGTAAGCTGCATTGGCTCCCCATAAAAGAACGGGTGGAGTTTAAAAGTCAGTGCATTGCCCATAAGGCAATTTACGGTCAAGCTCCGGCTTACATTAAAGAACGCCTTGAAATCTATAAACCGACACGATCACTAAGGTCTTCAGGTACCCAGCTACTGTCCTACCCTCGCTATAAACTAGCCACAAAGGGCGGTAGATCTTTTTCGGTGGTCGTCCCACAGGTTTGGAACAAACTTTCCGAATCTCTTCGTAAAGAATCTAACCTGTTGCATTTCAGGAAATTCTTGAAAACATTCCTGTTCAGAGAAGCTTTAATCTCCACCTAGGGGTATAGTTTTTATGTTTCTGTTGTGTTAGCTTAGCTTCCTTCTGTCATAAAGCGCCTTGAGACCTGTAGGTGATTTGGCGCTATATCAGCTGTAGTTAACAATAACAATAACAATAACATGGCTGGTACACACGTCATTTTTTAGACCAGTATCTCGGGCCTTTTCCATACATATGATTATGTGTCAAACAAAGGATCTTAAAGAGAACTTGTTTTCTCACTGGGAGCCAGTGAAAGGCTCTTAAACAGGGAGCAGAGGAAGATCTGTGCGGAAGATCTAGGACCAGCCTAGCAGCAGTGTTCTGAAAGATTTGAAGTCTATTTAAAAGGTTTTCAATAATTGAGAGCAATAGGACATTTCCATATTCCATTCAGTATGTTATTAATCGCTGGCCTAATGGTTTCCTAGCCTCAGTAGGAATCCATTTGAAAACCTTCCGTAAGCTGCCCATCACTCCAAAACAGGTGCTGAGGATGTGCTTAATCTGGCTTTTCAAGGAAATTTGGTTGTCCATGTAGAAACCTTAGTTACGTACCATTGATTTGGGAATTGGACAGGGGCCCAGGTTAGGTGGCCACCAGTCGTGTGACCAATGCTCCTGCGTCTTACCAAAAAGCATGATCTCTGACTTGCCACTGTTTAGTTGGTGGTGGTTAGAGCTCATCCACCTGTCAATATGAGACATACATTTTTTGAAACGCTGCTTTGTTTCAACAGGATCTGGGCCAATAGTGATCAGGATCCGCGTGTCATCTGCATAAGATATGACATCAAAACCATAAGGCGTCATATACAGGTTAAAAAGGGAAGGGCTCAAGATGGAGCCTGTGGCACTCCCATCTCGACTGGTCTTTCACATGAGATGCTGTTACCCATTTGGACAGTTGTTATTTGGTCTGCTAGATAGCTCATAAACCACTTGAGGGCATTTCCTCTGACACCTATCTGTGAACACCGATCTAACATCAGGTGTAAAAAAGCAACTCCAAAAATGAGCAGACATTTCCTTGAGAACAATCACACCACCAACGACATGCGGTGGACTGTGATTGAGCAGTTGAATACTGGCAGTAATATAACCAATCGTCTTTTTGAAAAAGAGCAGAGGTGGGTCTATAGACTGGGGACCCATCTACTTGGACTGAATGATGAAATTCCATGGAATTCTGTACTTAAGTAATTTCTTAAAAGTAGCCACTAGTATATCTTAAATCCAGCCCAACTTGAAACGGTACACTGTGATCACTGCCCCACCATAGTCCTGTCACCTGAATAATCTACTAGGTATTTCATCAACTCAGGTCCCATTGCAGTCTAACACTATGCACTACCTGCACGGTGTTCTGGGTACATGACGTTGAAACGAAGCCATGCAATCTTCTTGGTGTTCACCAGGCTCGCAGTAACATCTGACCAGGACCCCTTTGTTATTATGGGCATTCCTGAAATATCCCTTGCGAGTGTCCAACATTTTTTGTATATGAACCAACTTGTGTATTCATCCGAATGCATGTCATTCTAGTTGGGTCCCTGTATTACGAATGAACGAATTGGCGACCCTTTGGTAAACACATCAACCTAATCTCATCACTCAAGTGCACACATCTATTTTTAGATTCGGCACCACTATTTAACTGTGAGCATCAGGTAGCGTTCTGTCTCAATACGAGCGTTTAAAACTAATAAAGCTACCAATCTTGAAACGCTCGAGACACGGTCTCCTTGGTTACCTCCACAGCCGTTCTCTATGATGCGGGCCCATGTGACCCACCGAGTCATGCCACGTTACAGGCCCTGATAGGCTAACACGATAAGGCGCCGCCCCCTATCCACGCGGGCACCGCCCCCGGATGCAACCAGCACCTCGCTGACAAACATTGATAACCTGCTCCGCTGGCCCCGTTCTTGATCGTCGGGGTCCGGTCAGAGGGTATCGCAGATATACTGAGGGTGCCTAGCGTCGGGGGCGTAAGTAAACTATTGGACGTTCGCGCTCCACATCTCGGCGGCATATCACGAAGCTAAGTACAGTTTCTTCGTTTTTCTGATTTGTTGTATGTTTCTCTTCTTTACAAAGGGTGTGCCAATTACGCTACCACCCCCCTCCCGTGACCCATGGTGTACACCTATTACACCATCAAAGTGAGACATTTTAATTTTACTTTATAGCGATCGCTTGACAAATCTAGACATATTGATCGCTATTAGGAACATGCGCTTCCTTCTTAATAAACCCACAAGCACCATATTATTTCTTCACTTATAGCACCCTGCACTGCCCAGTGATTAGTGCTTATTAACCCAGGGACAGAGGTGGTGATAAACATACCTTTATAGAGCCACATCTGTCTTTCCACTACGATTGGAGCACCATAGATCTACAAGTGTGATTAAGACCAGACACTAACTGTCTGTCTTGTCCTATATGTATGTCTACATCATTTTTTCTTTACAGGTGCAGAAACCTTAATGCAGGAAGCCTCCTAAACCAGGAGTTACTAGGAAGACAATTTATCTTCCTTTTTTTGCACTTTTCTCACTTTCTTTTTCACTTGCACGTCCCTAGGTAAGGGTGGGCCTTAGCGTGTCCATACCGCCAGGGTTTAATACACTTATAGAGACCTGATGAATGCCTGGTAACTTTACACCGTTTCAAAGGCAGAAACATGTTGACTGACCATTAGGAAATAACCACACAATTAATTGTGAACTACTTTCCTACACATAATTTAAAAAATATGTCCTAAGTGATCACATATTAAATCATTTTTGGATACACTAAAGACATTTTTAATCTCCTCACTACCATTTAGTTTATTTTCACTGCACGCCTAAACTCACAAATCCTGCTCCGCAGTAGATCTGACGTTGAAGCACACTAAAGAGGCACTCGGCCTCTTTAGTGGAGCCCAATGATGAAGCATGTCATCACCAGGTGGTGAGTGAGGGCTTTCCTAACCGACCTAAGTGAGGCCGTTTTTTCAATTCTGTTTGCTCCTTCGTGTGGTCTTGCTAAACCATATGACACTCTTTTTTTGCCTAATGGTTTCCTAGCCTCAGTAGGAATCCATTTGAAAACCTTCTTTAAGCTGCGCATCACTCCAAAACAGGTGCTGAGGATGTGCTTAATCTGGCTTTTGAAGGAAATGTGGTTGTCCATGTAGAAACCTAAGTTGTGTACCATTGATTTGGGAATTGGACAGGGGCCCATGTTAGGTGGCCACCAGTCGTGTGACCAATGTTCCTGCGTCTTACCAAAAAGCATGATCTCTGACTTGCCACTGTTTAGTTGGAGTTGGTTGGAGCTCATCCACCTGTCAATATGAGACATACATTTTTTGAAACAATGCTATGTTTCAACAGGGTCTGGGCCAATAGTGATCAGGATCTGCGTGTCATCTGCATAAGATATGACATAAAAACCATAAGGCGTCATATACAGGTTAAAAAGGGTAGGGCTCAAGATGGAGCCTGTGGAACTCCCTTCTTGACTGGTCTTTCACATGAGATGCTGTTACCCATTTGGACAGTTGTTATTTGGTCTGCTAGATAGATCACAAACCACTTGAGGGCATTTCCTCTGACACCTATCTCCCAAAGCCGATGTTCTAAGATGGTATGGGAGATGGTGTCAAAGGCAGCGGACAGGTCGAGCAAGACAAGGATGGCTGACTGATGCTTGTCCAAGGCCAGCCTGATATTATCTATTACCTCGACCTGTGCTGTCTCTGTACTGTGCACCGCCCTAACACTGGACTGTGAGGGATCAAACAGTCCATGGCTCTCGAGATGGTCAATGAGCTGTTGGTTTATGACAGATTCCAACATGTTCCCAAAGTATGGAAGTAGAGAAATTGGACAGTAGTTTAGGAGCAGTTTTGGGTCGGCAGTGTTTTCTTTAAGATCGGTCTAACCCTAGCTGCTTTCCACATTTTAGGAAAATCAACCTCCGAAAATGATTTATTAAATAAACCTCTTAAACTTTCTAATACTACTGGTGCAATATTGGGGAACATTTTTGTTTGGAGGTAGAAGGTCTGTGAGGGAGACAGATTTTATCTTCTACATGACAGTGGTAACTGACTTAATGTCGCATTTGACAAATTCGTCCAAAATATGTGGGGAGTCAGAGGACATGCTAGGCACATCTTCAGAGTAGATGTTATTATGTTGTGATGGGAATGAGTGAAGGATAGCTGTAATTTTATCTTCAAAGAATTTGGACAGAGAATCAGTCCAATCTTGAGAGTTGGGAATTGATGGCTGATTGCTAGGAATTGAAAATTCTTTCAAGATTTGATAAAGTTCCTTACAGGAATTTTCTGCCTTATTCTCAAGAGAAATAATTTTTTTGCCAGTTTGATGTCGGTCATATAGCTGTGATGGATTTTTTTATATATTTCACAGTCAGACATGGTTTTGCTTTTGTGCCATTTTTGCTCTGCGGTTCTACACAAGAGCTTTGTTGTCTTTAATTGGTCTGTGAACCAGAGAGCAGGCCTGGTCTTAATTTTAACATGGTTAAGAGGGGCCATTTTGTCCAATGCAGTCAAGATGGCTTTATCAAAGTCATGTGTCGTTTGATTTATTCTAGCTTCTTGGCCTTGGTAGTGTAGGCAGAAATGTTTTGAGAAAAGAGGCTGAGTGACTTTGCGCCATGACCTTCGCAGTATTTGTTCGTTTTATGATCGTTTTTGGTCATATTAATAAAAAATGGCAATTTAAATGAATGGTGGTCTGACCATAGTAGTGGAACTGGGAGTTCAGCTATGATTCCAGGGGAATTAGTAAAAAGAAGGTTGAGTGTATGACCGGCACTGTGGGTAGGACCTGTGACCAGTTGGACAAGTCCGAAAGTATTCATATTTATGATCAGCTGGTCAGTGCCTGAGTTTGATAGAATTTCCGCATGATGGTTAAAATCTCCAATTAAGAGAAAGTTATCAGAGGCCAATACATGCGGCGCAATAGTCTCTAATAGTTTATCGGAGAAGTCACCTTTGGGCTCTGGGTAATACGATCTGATTAAGGTGTTTGAGCAATTGAGGCAGGATCTAGCTCGACTGAAAGATCATTTGGTGCAGGGTTCTTAACCTTTTCACTGCTGTGGACCCCCACTTAAGCATTACTGGAATCCGAGGGCCCCCATTGAGTCATTATTAGAATCCGTGGACTCCGGCCTAAGCAATTTTAATGATTTGAACCACAAATAAATGCACAAAAACAAAGGAAACAAGCATTCTTCAAATAAATACACAAATGCTGAAATATTTGTTTTAATTCAAAAAAATAAAAATACTATATTCTGTTTGATGCACTTACATTGCTTTCACAAATCAATATGAGGTCAGCAACTTAATGTTTAGCCTCCAATTTTAAAACCCTTGACATTGACAGAAAGTTTCGCATTTTTCAATTTCATATTTAATTTCTTCACATACATTTTAGTAACATGTTTATATTATTTGATATCATTTAATTTTCAATGCAGCCGTGGAACCCATGAGTAGGCATCAGGATTTTGGATTTTGGAAATGTCATGTCAAAGGTGTTCTACACCTTCCCTCCCATTACAATTAAAGTACAACGCTTTCTCTACTCAAGATTCAATTGCATTGTGTAACTCTCCGGTTAATGAATATGTGTGTCAGAACCTGTTTACGTTTCTAAAAAGCTTCTTGAAGCTGTTTTAAACAAAAAGTACAATCAGGAGATTTTATTCTATTCTATTTAATTCATTCTAATGTTGTCTGAGTAGGTGGCTCAACATCACCACTGTATTATCTTGTAGTGGGCTTAAAAAAGCAAAAGTGTTTTAGCTAAGCATTTTTATGAGTATTTGAAATTATTTTAATTTTGTATTTGTTGATCTCAGTTGAGGTCTGGATCAAATAAAAGTTTCACTGCTCCCTCATTTAAGGTGCCAGAATCCAAGCACTTTTCTAAGAACCCAATCCTCATGTAAAACTTATGGAACGCCTACAATTGAGGCATCCCTTTTACTGTGCTCTGACTAGATACTCCACCATCTCCGTTCATGACCAAAGTTTCTGTGCTAGCGTTGTATCTGAGAAAGGGGTCGGCACATGACAGCGAACCTGCTTTAAGAGAAGAATCTATCACAAATTTTACTGTTGGATCCCTCATCAGGAAGATACGCCATAACCAGTTTCTCTGACCACAGTCACTCCAACAGAGAGTGTATGGACGACATGCAGATGGTGGCTTAGAGTAAGACTTGGGACTTAATTCTATATCCTTTAGAAATGTGTGATGGCAGAAGCTTCAGCAACAACTGACGTAGAATGGTTGCATGTTTTTATATATCCATAACCGAGGCCATGGTTGACAAGGTTAATGACTGAAATCTAGCTACCTGGTAGCACTAGGTAACTGTTCAGTCTTCAATCTCTATTTAATTATTGGAAAATAATCATAAAAAAATAACATAAAGTTTCTTTTAAGATATTTATAAAACTTAAAAAGCACATTTGAAAATCTTGGCATATCTAAAACAACATTGACCCACATCTAAGTGCAGACTTTAAAATGAAAGCCCTCAAGTACCAAACCTGTGGGCTGTAACTCATTCTTAAAAACTAAAGCACAGGTTTACATTTCTAAAATCTGTATTTTCTGGGAATAGGCAGGAAACGCGATCCATAAATAATTGGTAAAATTTACAAAACAAAAAGTACAGCAATTTCGGAAGACAGAATTCATCAAAAGGACAGACAGCCACACCTGTGCAGGTAAGAGCAGTAGGACGGTGGGGCCGGGTGGGGGGATTTCGACGGACGATGACGAGGGAAAATGTATTATTGCTTTTTAATTTTCCCTTGTCATCGTCCGTCGAAAAATCCTCCTCCCCCCACCACCCTATGGCTCTTACCTGCATGGGCCGCGGCTGAGGACAAATAAGGACAGCGTCTGTGTTATGTTGGCCAAACTGAAAGATTAGTAGTCTGTGCATGCTGCTCAAACTGAACATCGATAAAAGTGTCCTTTCTTAAGGGTTAATAACCAGTGTTAAATACTGTTACATTACATGTCCTCAGCACTTTGCACAAATACATAATCGATTAGTGTCGGTTTTTGTAACTCCATCTCCTTTCTGGACAGTGTCCTATACTCTGTAAAGCAATTTTTCACGAACTGTTTCTTGCTGATGGTAATCTGGTTACGTTTTGTGTATGTGTATAGTCTACCAATAATGTTTGCTATGTGTTCAATATGCTGAAACCAAGGCCTTTTGTACTTAAGATCGCACGCTAAGCAGTCATCTATGATGTCCCTGTTAAGGGTGTGATTAGAACAAACAGCTAGCCATAATAGCATTGGGGCCAGTTTTATATGATCTTCCACATAATCTAAACCCATTTACTATGCCAATATTTGTTAAAATGCCCCAAGCTTTCACTTATTAATTTGGCCAAAAGAGCTTCTTAAAGGATAAGTACATGCCCCCCCAATGCTGTATTTGACGACTGGCAGGTGAAGGTTTAGGCAATGCTCCATCATCTTGCGCCTTTACCTAAATCCATATGGAACCTTTGAAAGGATATTTCGGTCATCAAACCATGCCACAATTCAATCTTGGACTATGCAGCGCACAACCTTTACTATGGAATCAAGCAGTAAGATGAGTCCATAGCAATGAGGGTCTTGATTGTTACCTTTTTTTTAAACGGGCACTATGGTGGATGTGTACCACTAAGATGGTAATTCAGCACGACAGGCTAAGTTCAAAGCATTGGTGATACCTGAGTACAAAATGTCAGTATTTCATTTATAAAAGACTATCAGGACCCAATGCCTGTCCATTTGGGCTTTGTAAGATTGCAATTAGCACCTCATCCACCTTGAACCTGATTGCAAGTAGGTAGGTTGATGATAAAAGATCACTAAATTGCTGGTCGCCTGAGGTCACTAGGCAGTAAACAGACCTAATGTGAGCCACCCATTAGTTGGCAATGATATTCAGCCCTAGGCCTATCGCCTGTTTCCTAATAAATTAATCAGTGTTAACTATTGTCCAGAATATCTTGACATCTTTATTGTTGCAGTAGTTCTCCCACGACCCTACCCTGCGTACAGATTTGCTGTTTTTATGCGGTTTTATACTCAAGACTGCATAAGACTACACCCACTTGCCTTGCTGTGCAGACCGCTAAAGATATTATATGTGATGGCCTAGATGGCCAAGGTACCACTGCTATCTCACAAACAACATTAAATATATCCACAATTTTATCTAAGGTTGAGAAGCTGCTTAGGCCGGTTCATGAGAAAATTGATAAACTGTCCAGCGAGGTGACCAAGATCTGCGGTCTACTGAGGGATACTTGCACCAGTCCTGGGACAAAGAGGGATGCAACTAGGGGAGGGAAAGATGAGCTTATGTCTAAGATAACTACCCCTATTGGTAATGGAATAAACAAAGGAACAGGTAGAGAACCTGCTGGGGGCCGAAATGACATGGCAGGTGCAGGGTACAATAGCAGAAATATTGAATTAGCAAACCATAATCCACCAAGACAACAGGGTTCGATTAACCGAACCAACCAGTTTGAGGGGATAGGTTGGATAGGATGGATAAGGAACAATCAATTGCTACATACAATAAGTAAGGTCACAATATAACCCAAGAGTGGAGAGAGGAGAGCAGACGCTTCTATCAACTTGCCCCCTGAATGCTGCCCATATGCTGTTTTGGTGAATGTGCCTCCCCTGCAGCCAGGACAAATGGAGAGCCACAACCCCCTAAAGAACAGAGTAGTACACTGGCTTGACAAGAATTGTGGCTTCCGGGTGGCAGGAGCTAATCAGATTCTCCTGACACAAAGATTGGGATGATTGGCCCCTTACGGAAGTGTCACAAAGGAAACTGCATTATTATCAAATTTTGAAAACCCAAGTTGGGCTAGAAACACCTTAGATAGAGCACCCCCATTGTCCCAATTTGATTTGATCATGATATTGCAACCACTTGGTTACTTCTATAGGCACTTAAGGTTTATACAACATAGGGAAGATGATCAAAACCCCTGAGACTGAATTCAGCATTGTCAATCTACCCCCACCATGATTTACCAGTTTCAAATAGATACCAGGCTTTGGGCACCCTAAAAGAAAATGATTGACATAAGGGTGTTAACCATCCTAATTCAGAGCCTTATCCTACTGGAGATTGGGTAGATATCAAAGACGCAGGGGGCCTACCTATAACCGATCTACATCAGATTGAATCTATTGTCACCACAGACACCACCCAGAGTATTTTTATAGAGGCTCCGTCTGTAAGTTTAGACAAAGGAAGCAACGTCAAGCACACCTGAGTTAATACAGGGAAACTACTAGAGCATGGATACATTATCACAACCTGGAATGTTGCCGGTCTAAAGAGCAAACAGGATTGACCAGTATGGCAGGATTTTATTACTAGTGTCCTTGATATAATTTGCCTACAAGAGACCTGGTGCACTGAACCGGTATATTTAGAAGGGTTCACTTCATATTGGCTCCAGGCAGTGCCCTCGTCAGCTGGTAGAGCCAAAGGGGGGCTTCTGACCCTTATTTCAAATAAGTCATCCGCCATTATTGTTAAATGAAATATTACTATAGGAGCACACTCCCAGATTTTATGATTGCACTGTAAAGACTGTAGGGATGTGGTCATGGTCAATTATTACAATAACGTGTTTGACTCAACTCGCAGTATTATTGTACTAGAGGTAGACAATGGGCTTGATACATTGTTAAGTACTATTAAGACTAATACTGTTATAATTTGGGTGAGGGACTTTAATATTAAATCTTGTACATTGTCGATGACCAAGGTCTGTGGGAACAAGTATGGTGAGGACAATGAAAGTGTGCATTCCACACACAATGATTATGGAGGAGCTCTTAATTTATTGATTGCTAAATATGACCTTGATTTGCTACAGTGCGTGCTGGATACCAATAGCGGTCTGATACCAACATTTATTGGCAGAAATGCTGCTTCTATTATTGACCATATGCTAATTTCAACTAGCTGCAGCCATCTGTGTTCTACTCCATGGAACACTGAGCAGGTATTGAGTGACCATAACTGTATTTCTATGTCGACTTTCGTCTGGGGGCTAAAAATGGTAGCATATCAAGATTTCATTAATAGTATTGCTCCTTTTAGGCCTAAAGAGACACATATTAAATGGGTTGGTGTGGAACCGGAAAAAGTCCTACATGGATTTGTTACCAAATGTGACACAGAGATTTCCTTTTGCCTCAACGAGGATGTTAGTCCCTCCTCGATGTTAGCTAACTTCAGAAAAATCAATGTTGTAATCGAGGGGATACTGACTGCACCCTTCAGGGAAAAAAGCAGACAACATAGAGGATGGTTTGATCATACTTTTACCCAGGCTCTAAGCCAACTTAAACAAGGTTTGGGCAATAAACCTAGAAACAATGAAATTATTAAAAACTTACGTCATAATTATAAATTGGCTCTCAAGGCAAGGAGAAACATGCTTCAAGAGCTATTGTGGGACAAGTTATCCATAGCAGCATATACAGCGAATAGCAAGTTATTTTAGGAAACTGTTAACTCGCCGTTTCTAAAGAGTGATTCATTCCCAGAATTACTCTCTCATGTTAATGGTGACACGTGGGGCAGACACTTTTCTAGTATTTTTAATCCATTTGATCCTGATGTATTTGGGTCGCTAAGTATAGAAGGAAGTAAGTGGCGGGTGATGCCCCTAGATATCACCATCGATGAAGTTCATGACGGATTGACTGGAAGTAGGGGTGGTAAAGCACCAGGCCCAGATGGGGTCCCCATTGATGTTTACAAAGCCGAAATAGATCTATGGAGTGCTATTTTAACTAGAGTTTTTAACTCAGCAGTGATGGAGTATATACCCCCGTCATGGGGTTAATCTGTGATAATCCCTATTTTTAAAAAAGGCATTAAATCTGAAGCAAAAAATTATCGGCCCATTTAGCTTCTGGATTCATCAGTTAAAGTGATGAGCAGAATACTATTGGTGAGACTTGAAAATTGAGCCAACAAAAATTAGATGCTCTCACCAGTTAAATTTGGTTTCAGAAAAGGGCTGGGAACCCTTGAGCAAAGTATCAACTTAGAACTCCCGATTGGCAAGTATGCGCACGCTAAACAGGGAAGATTACACCTGTGTTTTGCAGATCTTAGCAGTGCGTTTGACCTCATTGACCATTCTATTTTGTGGCCAACCTTGCTCAATCTTGGGGCCCCTAAACCAATAATTTTCTTCCTTGCAAGGCTGTATGAGAAACTTTTGTGCAAGGTGCGATATAGACAGCGTGGAGAGTGTACACCACACTTTGAGGTTAAAAGAGGTATCCAACAGGGCTGGGTCTTGGCACCATTTCTTTTTTTCTCTATTTACAATTAAAGCTGACAAAGCCCTTCGGTCGGTACAGGCAGATGCCCTCAGGATCGTTGGCCAAGGACCCGGGTAGAGCTGTAGTTACAGTAGTTAATGCAGTCAAACCTATGAACAACTTTGATATGACTCCAACAGCCCTTTCCCAGACAGCAAATGTAATTTTGAGTTGGATTTGGATTCAAAACCATTACATACTTGTGGTTGACATTTCCAAAGTTTCAGCCATGGAGTGCAACCAGCAATAAGGATGATCTCCTCAGCCAAAAAGAGGCAAGGGGCATCTATCAGATTTTTCCACAATAACCCATATGGTCAGTAACAGACGTAAAAAGATAACGTTTTGAAAGCACGAGAAGGTGGACATTGGTATACAACCCCATCCTGAGCACTTCCGTTACAAAACACACTATTTGAAATTGGCATGGATATGCCCTATTCCATCTATTTAATCTATATATTTGAAGAAGAAGAATCTATAGGAGACATTTCACAAGGCATCTTAATTTTCTTCAGAGAGATGGGTATTATAGTTACTGAATGTGAGCACTGATGCCCTCTCAGATGCCCTACTCTTCTACATAGGCCTATGGCACAGAGCTTGTGCCTCTCTGGTTCACTCTGGTTGTGCATCTCTGAACATTATTTCTAGAGATAGGACAATTCTGTTTTCAAAACTCTGTAGATTGTAGAATTATTCAAGGTTTTCTCATTTCTGGAAGGAAAAAAACTAAACCCATAACATTATTCTAATCATCAGAGAAATTGCGAATTGAGTCAATAGTATGTTTTAAAATATTGTACTTTAGTGCCATTGTCCTCAGCACCAGCTTGCAGACAATATCAGTGTTCTGTGAAGTAACCGAGGTGTATTTGTACATCTGCCCCATCTCCTGAACTGCCTTTAAAGCACTCGAAAACTGTGGCCCCAATTTCAAGATGTACGGTTCTAGCGGGTGAGAACTCAGCACTCCTGAGACTCAGTAGTACTGTGTGGTAACACACTGCCAGAACAGTGCAAGTCAAGTCAATAAATCTTTATTCGGCCAATGTAGACCATAAAAGCACATTATTATTATTATTATTATTTTTTAAATCAAAATAAATACATTGTTCCCTAGCAGTGCAATTATGAGTTAGAACACAGAGATTGGTAAAAAAATGCAGAAGATGTATTTTCTAGCTGAAAATCTAGCTGAAATTCTGCATGAAACAGCTTTACTATCTGCTTTGAACGTTTGGTAGAAGTGTGCAGCAGCTTTTGCCAGGGAGGAGGGTGGAGACTGGTGAGAGTGAAGTCGGGAATTGGAAGAAGACTCCTAGCATTGGGGAGCATTGCATACCCTCTTTATCATAGAAGGGTGTCAGACAGGTACCAGGGGCCTAGGCCAGGCTTCTCTTGCAGCTCAGACCTACAGCCATTTTACCAGCTGTTTTCTGATGTTGCTGTACTGGGGAAATCTGGGTGCAGGAGAACAGTTGACCACTTGTGATTCGGCAGAGTGGTTTCACCTACGGATTTAGCCGGGTCTGGTGGCTCAGTGGACTAATGCGTCTACTCCAGGGGCCTGTGTTCGACCTCATGGTCACAGGTTCAAATCCCGGCGGGTCCACTCAGCCTTTCATCCAACTGAGGTCAATAAAATGAGTACCATTGAGTTGGGTAACAACAAACATCTGTTATTCAGCGCCAAGATACCCGTAGTGGTGAACGTGCGCTTTACAAATACACATGTTATGTTATGTTATGTTATACCACTCTGCCTACCCCGAAATTTGGCTATATATGAGGAATCCAAATCTAAAGGTTCAGCATTAAAATCTCACACAGTATTTAAAGTTCAAATCTGTGAAAAGAAACCAGGCACTGTGGTGTCATTTCGGAATTCCCTCTGACATGAGAGTGAAACTGGATTTGAAACAATTGGATAAGAGATTTAAAGATGTATGGACACTAAATACTGAATTGCTTCATAGCTTACTTGGGCTGTTCAGTGATCACCTTCCCCACCAGTATTTCAGAAGGAAGAAATCAATGTATTTTTTTCCTGGGCAATGAACCCTATTAGGTAGTTACTATTAGGAATTCATTGATTCACAAGATGATTTCCTGCGTATAGTACGTTTTCCCCTCAAATGGAATACATTTTAATGGGTAAGATTCCATTGCCTCTTGTTTCTTGTGAACTGAAGTTTAAAGATTAGCCATGCTGCTGAAAACTATGGGTGTTATGGCCACAGGACTAATCAGGTTCTGTTGAATCTAATTTTTTAACTGCTGGAGACTGTCAGGTGTCTAACTGAGAAAGATACCATCAGGGCAAAGGAGAGGTATCCAGGGAACAATTTAGCATGGATTTGTCTGGGTATTTCATCATAACTAAAGGTTCTGAAGAAGCAGTACTGCAGTCAAGACCAAAGCATACAGATCTTAGACGTGTATGGCATTTGCTAGATCCAACCACATTTTTTGATGCTTTAGTCAAGTCTAATTTAGATTTTTACCTGGTTTGTTTGGCTGAGGTTCCTTTAGAGGAAAATGTGTGCATTCATTTTTAGTATTAAATCTGTTTATTAGCAAATAAGCGCACATACAAACATAGCATGTAATCAAAAGGCTCCCAACATCCAGTGCATCCATTTTAGAACATTATGCAATGCAATAAAGGACTAGTTACGTAAGCTATTTGCCAGCCCAGTACGTTCCCCCATTCATTGGTTTGATAGATCCTGTTCCCATGCGAATAGAGATATAAGACTTGTTTTGTCAGGCAAACCCAGAAATCATAGTGCAATTGCCTTAGATTGGGCATGTTATAAAAAGGGCCTGGGGATCAGCAAGCATGAAATTCAAAGAGCTAACTGGGATCAATTGACTAGCGCAGCTTCCCTTAAGAATTCATGTGAATTGTGGAGAGTGGTCAGGGAACTTCAAGAACAAAAGTATACTCTTAGTTTAATAAGAGTCACATTACCGGGGGGACCAGTGGGTAGCCCATTTCAATAACATTTATTGTAGTACCTCTAATGCCACTTGTGAGAAGTTGGCCTGGTATATGCTGTCCACTAATTAAAGTGGGCACCTTGCACCAGTCCAAAAAGCCCTTATGGGGATTAAAGAGGTCGAAGATAACTTTCGAACGCTATCCAAGTGGTAGCTGTGGAGAGCAGCCTTTAGGCTTAGTCCAGGAGTGTAAAGCAGCTCGTTTTACCAGAATGCAACCTTAAGGTATTGGTTAAATGAAAGGAGAACCACACAAAAGTTATAAAAATATGTATTTATTAATATAGCACTCTCTAGTACTGTAATGTATCTTCTACATGAAGATAATCACAAAGCACACAATTCTGGAGCACAGAAACAATCATAAGTAGCACTACTCCACAGTGGACTCCAGGGGGAGACCAAACTATACACTAAAACAGTGGTATAAGAACCACGACTCGAGTCAAGACAGTGTCGAGTGAACGTAGAATCACTGGGACCCCAAGGAACCACCCGCGGTGAGTAAGTAGGGACCCCGCGGAAGACAGGTGCAGTGTGGGAACATGACTGTGTGCTCCGTACAATTCTATGGGAATGTCGCAGTGGAAGTTTTAGAGTTTAAGGACCCTTCCCAGTGGACATCAAAGAAACACTGTGGAAGTTAGGAGGTTGGAAAACCTCCTCGCCCGTGGATACCGAGGTACCCAAGTTACCTGTCCCAGGGAATCTGGGTGCATAGGTATGAAGTGGCATCGGAAACCGCCATCAAACCCAATGGAGAACTTTGAAGAAGAGCCGCAGCTGGATAGAAGAAAAGTGTCTGTTGGAATCTAAAGGTGGATTCTTGTCGAAGAGTACCTGAAAGCAGAGGGGACAGAGCCGGGGTCCCTTAGGAGTGACCGGGGGCTCGGTAGATGAATGCCCACCAATGTTGGGTGCTTCAGGTACATTGATGGAGTTCTTGACTCTGTAGCTACGGGGACCCGGAGACACGAAGGCTGTCAAGTGCTGAGGGGGTTTTGTCTGGCGGTAGCACCAATAAGACTTGGCAATGGTAACCCATGCACAAGTTCAAGGATGTGAACGGTTCAAACCAGTAAGGTCCAGGAGACTCACCACAGCAAGGGGAGTGAGGGCAAGCCTGGAGCAACCATGGGAGCCCAAGAAAAGCAAAGTTGACCCTAAATTGGACCCACATGCCGGAGGCACAGGAGTCCCTAGAGGACCTCAAGTGATTTCACCAAACGACAGCCTATGAAGCGCTTGGTGCAAGGAGGTCAAAGATCTTTGTAGAAAATGGTGCCAGGGTTGGGGCTATTCGGAGCCCAATGCACTTGTTCGGGAAACACCAACAAGCATATGCACCTACAAATGTACACGGTGCACAAGGTTTCAAGTATTGCAGCCCCCACAAGGGATTATGACCTCAAACATGGTGAGAGGATAGCTCAGACCTTGAGGGACGTAGACACCTACCTCTTGTGTTGCTGAAGCCTTCATAGTCCATAGGAACACAGGGTCTGCAGACCAGACAGCAGTGTTATGGTGCTTGCCAATGCAGGGGAGCGACTCCTTCACTCCAAAGGAGTTTTCTTCACTTGTTCTTCTTGCTCCACAGGTCCTGCACGGAGCCTATATGGTGCACAGGCACAGATGATTCACAGACTGAGTGGGAGACGAAGTCGGGTTCAAACGAAGTCCAGAGTGTCCAGACCGTCGAAGCTCAGTGGTTTCTGGCTCAGAATCTTGTCTATGTTTAATCTAGGGTCCTACAGCCAGGTAAGCCCTTATGTACCCATGGAAGGGGTTGGCAAAATTCAGGGGACCCTCCCAGAGGCCGGCCTGGACAGTGGGGGGTTCCTCCCATGTCCTTTGTCCAGTTTCGTGCCAGAGCTGGAGCCAACGGCTCCCAGGACTAGTTTGAACTGGACTATGCATAGGACCACCAGATGTGCCCCTCATGCAGACTTTCAGTCGATGGCAAGGGCACCTACCCAGCCCTAATACACTAAATCTTGTCTATAAAATGGTAATTTTAACAATAGCTTTTGACGTTACATTCTCTCTAATACATCACATTATAAAATGTAAAAAATAAATACATAAATGTAAATGTATTTAACTAAGATGCTGTAACTGCCTACATTGCACACACCAATAAAATCACTATAAGAAAAAAGTGTAAACACACCTGATCCCTACACACTGGAGGCTACACATATAAACATTTCAATTGAATTATAAAAAAAGACATCTCACATTAACACTACTTCATACCAACTTAATGACACACCATGAAACACACACACACACACACAAAACATCTGTAGTTTGTGCCTGACTTCACTGTGTCTCCCAACACAAGGGGATGAGGATAGAAGAAAGAATGTGAGCTTGATTTGATTTATGCGCCACCAGTACTAATGATGATCACATGTGTATTGTTTTCTTTAATTGATGCCTGCCTCCCTACTCTTTTCAATTTGCATTTGTAAATAGTGGAGTAAGAGATCTGCATTTGGCACATTCATGTCTAGAATAAATCAGTAAAGTTGCAAGCAGTACCGTTATGGTCATATTTTTGAGCATTACATCACCCCAACCCTTCATGTGAGGACATGCATTCCATTTGTTTAATAGCCTATTGCTGAAGAGCATTTCGGTGGAAATGTATGCCTAAGCATAAGAGTAAATCTATATATTAAGGCCTTTCTATCTGTTGGTTTACTGTTGTGAATTGGGCCCTTTGTGTGAGAGCTCTCCATCAAACCAACAGTAATCAAAGGTTTAGCATTTTATCCTGGGGGTTTATTTAAATCTCGGTGAGGCAAACCTTTTGGACCCCTTTGTTCTGAGGGCTAGATCATGTCCCCAGTCTAAAGAAACATGCAGCCTTGACCAGTTTACAATGTTGGACACTTTCTCACTAATTGTGATTATATGTGTTGGGCACTTATAAATGTAATATCATCACTATGTATCATGAACAATGATGTATGTTGTGCAGACATGGCATGTAATGTGATGTTTGTGTAATTATTTTTTAATTCATTTGTTATATATGTTTATTGCACAACACTGAGTTTCCTTTTTGTATATGCAATGTTCTCCATCTCATGTAAAGTGACGATGCATAGATCTATATAAAAGAGATGTGAGGAAACCTAGTGGTCAAAGAAAAGTATTAAAAAAAAGAATATGAAGTCTTAATTGACAACCATAGATACGATTCATCAGTGATTCTTGCCAGGAATTACATTGAAATTTATGGTATGGGGTACATTCTTTTTCATTAGATGATTTCACTCCTCATCGTGATAGATGCATGCTATTTAGGAGCGCCGCACTATTTCCAAAATGCAGGGATGCACCATTTTCACAAGAATACGGTGCACTCCTGTGTTTTCCCTAGTGCTGGCACTAAAAAAAGCCACCTAGCACCAACACAGACACCTTTGTGCCCTAGTGCAAGGGTGCCTTGCACTAGGGAAAACACAGGAGTGCAGAAGCAATTGCATAAATAATCATCCCTGCAATGCAGGGTTGATTGTTTATGGGCCGGAAGTGATTCCTTCCTGCACATAAACAGTCTTTAAAGGCAATTTGCTCATTCTGCAGCACACATAGAAAGAGCAAAAACTATATGAAGAAAAAGTATTTCTCCTCGTTATGCCTCTTAAATGACTCCTTTTGAAAGGCATTGGGTTTTGTCATTGCCTCACATCTACAGATATTTGTAAGCCTGGGCAGCATCAAAAAGCAATGGGTGTAGCAGTGGAACGTCCGCCGCAACAACCATTGCACGCCTCTTTCATGCAGATACCTGTGTGAAAGGGAATGATATTTACAAAGCGGTGTTAAGCCACACAAAGTGGCTTAGCGCCGCTTTGTAAATATGGTGCAGGGCATTGCACACCGGGAACGTCAGAAAAAGTGATGTTCCGTTTGCTCGATCCCCTTGTAAATATGCCCGATGGTGAGGCTACAAATATTAAGAGGGAATGGAGAGTGTGAGGAGGTGGTGGAGCGTGTCATGCATGCCTGGTACTAACAAGTAAAGTTGTGCAGCAGCTTCTGGTTCCACCACTATGAATGAGGGATACCTACACACTTAGGATTGGAAAGAGCGAGGACAGGAGAGTGCTTTAAGTTTCGTTTATTTTTCTTATATTATTGTGCATGCACATATGGAAGAGCATTGCCAACAGATAAGCTTTACAGATTATCGTTCATTGAATTATTGACGGTTGCACGGTACTTTCTTACATACCAGCTTTAAATCTTAAAGGTTTGCTTGATAAACACTTTGAATCTCCTTAACCGTGGGATAGATAATTCAAATATTATAATTTTTCACCCAAGACAACGTTTTCTAAGGTTGTCATCTTTGTAAACCTTTTTAAAGTTGCAAAATGTTTCATATTTGAAAAATTTTGTTGGCAAAATTATTATTTTGCAGATGCTTAGTGAATATCCTGGTTTGGTCTGCATTATATCACGAGGATGAAATCGTAAAAGCATATTGCTGACCCCTTTTTTCTGATGTTTCAGAGGGACACCGGTGGCCCACTAGTCTGCCAATATAACAATGCGTGGTTGCTGGCTGGAGTTGTGAGCTACAGAGATGGATGTGGACAGCGTAACCGCCCAGGGATTTACACCCTCGTCCCAGCCTACACACAATGGATCATACAAAACGTGCCGAACACTTGGAGCAACGTGGTGAATCCTCACTTTCCATATGCTTCGACTACAAAGGAACCCATTCCAACTGGTGCCGCCCCAAAATCTTCCTATTCTGTCCTCATCTTCTGGGTGGCATTCCTTCCCCTCGTCAGAGGATCCATGTATATTTAGTGTATTAATACAAACACAGCAGAAAGTTAAGAGCACGCTTAGGTATACACTTCCACTTTTTCCCCAAAACCCCCTACATGCATTCTGGAATTCTAGGTTATAATGAAGAAGTACACCTGCCCAATGATACATCAGCACTGTGAATGTAGGCTCAGGTGAACCTGCCTCCTTCTTTGCCAAGTGGATCACTTTAGGAATACTCTTGTGCATTCGGCCACTTCAGTTGGTCACTACTGACATTCCTGCTTCTATAGACATTTGAGTTCGAGGCCTTCATGCAGCACCTCACACATACAGTCATATTGACCCCTATTGGCCTGAAACATAAAGCGTTTTTCCTTGTGTGAATTATCACCTGAAATGCAGCTGAACTAATGGCTATATTATCAAGAAAGGGCGATACATTATCGCCGCTTTTATCCGCAGGAAACTGCCGCTAAAGCGGCGATGATGGGCTTGATAATATGCCCTTGTGAATTCCCATAGCAGCCCAGGTTCTGGTGTTAACCTGGGCTGCTATGGGATTTCACAAGGGCATATTATCAAGCCCATTATCGCCGCTTTAGCGGCAGTTTCCGGCCGATCAAAGCGGCAATAATGTATCGCCCTTTCTTGATAATATGGGCCCTAGATACTTTAATTAACAAAACTATCTTTGTGAATGCAGCACCTCGCATTCCCATGAACCCTTATCTGAAATTAGAGGCTTGTTAATTTCTATACATTGGCCTGAGCTGCTTTAGATCCATAGGACAAGTCAAAAGGCAAGTGATTCTTCTAGCAGGATTCCCAGCACGGGCTTCCTGGAGTGGAGATGTATAGCCGGCTCAGCTATTACCACAGAGATCTCACTGAGAAGGACCTGAAATGAGGAGCCTGGTGCCATCACCTGGAGACATATCCCTGCTGTCATTTAAACATCTTTGGAATTGTTGCACTTCTATATGTATTTCTATGGGGTCGTAGAATGTGAACCTAGCTATAAAGCAATAGAGCGCTGTGCAGTGATCAGGGTGCACAAGAGGAGGATCACTTTTGTACACAGGGAAGCAGAAGTTTCCCAGGGAGGCAAAAATTAAAATGGGGGGGGTCCCTTCAGAATTGGTCCAGTAACCAGGGATAAGTGTAGCCTAAATAGAAGGATCTTCATTTCCTTCCTTCCTTCCTTGCTTCCTTCCTTGCTTCCTTCCTTCCTTCCTTCCTTCCTTCCTTCCTTCCTTCCTTCCTTCCTTCCTTCCTTCCTTCCTTCCTTCCTTCCTTCCTTCCTTCCTTCCTTCCTTCCTTCCTTCCTTCATTCCTTCCTTCCTTCCTTCCTTCCTTCCTTCCTTCCTTTCCTCCGCCAACTCTGGTTAACACATGTAGGCAATATCCAGTATGGCCGTCCCAAAACAAGCCTAACTGAGAGACATTTCCCTCTGATTGGCCTGATAAATGTGTAAAGAATGGTATTGCCCCTTGCACCCCCTTCTTAAGCAGAGTGCTGAAGATTCAGAATAGGTCTCAGTTGGGTTTTTACCTTAACAGTCTAAACATTCCCACAGCACCAACACCTTCTACAGAAAGGGGCATTAATTATCTCTCCAAACCATTACAGAAACACTCCTCTCAAGGCTGGAAATCACAACTCCAATTTAAGTGTGTCCTGTTGCAAGACAGTCATTCTAGATCAGTGGTTCTTAACCTTTTGACTTCTGTGGACCCCCACTGAATCACTGCTGGAAGCAGGGGGCCCTGACCTCAGCAATTTCTATAAACTGAACCTCACAACAATACACAAAAATGCAGAAACAATTGCACATCACGCAGATACACGTTTTACTTCAATCACAAACAAATAATATATATAAAAAGTGAAAGATTAATTTTAATCAGAACTTTAAAGCTTTTCAAAATCTGTTTTTATTTCTAAAAGACACAGCAATATGCTAGACTCTTAACATGTCACTTTGCCGTTTTTGGCCTTAATGCAGGCTCTCTTTTTGTCGGATTATACCAGTACACAAACTGAGGCAACCATTTAACCATACTATATTCTGTTTGCTGTTCTTGTATTGCTTCTGTGGATCAAGCTAAGGATACCTTGTTAAATGTAGCCAACAATTTTACAGTACTTCACATTTCAAAGGGGTTCACATTTTTTAACTTTACAATATTGGTTTTTCTTGTATGTATACTTTATTAATCTGCTTATATGATTTTGAGCCAGATACGGACCCCATATGTAGGTGGAGGACAGCAGAACCCAGGCTAAGAACTACTGTCCTATATGTACCTGCACACCTCATCAGGACTGTTAGGTGGTTTTAGCCACATACACTTGTCTTTACCTCACTCCATGGCTTTCCCACATACCTCCATAATATTTAACAAGTCTTGCCCCTCCAACAATACTTCCCATTTGAAAAAGGCCCATCTATCTAGCGCTAAAGCGTTCCCTGTCTAAACAAGTGAAGTTCACAAGTAGATGTAGACCAACTAAAGACAACCGTTTCTGCAAAAACAATATTGCTTCACAGTGCTGTATGTGTCCCAATTGCTGCAGTCTCTGCCCTAGAGCTTGTGCCAGGTTAGTGTATGTGCTCTACGCCAAGAAGCTGAAAATCTAGGTTTCCAGATCACATGCACCAGTTTCTAATTCACCACTGTCTGCAAGACACAAACACCTTATTCTCACCCTTTTCCCACAAGCAGTACCTATTCGCTCAATATCTTTAATATTTTCTACCACATAACCAACCCCAAAATCACAAGAAAAGGATGCAAAGCCATATAATTATTCAATGATTTATGTTCTCCCTATGATGATTTTTCTTTTCTTTTGCACCCTGTAAAATGCTGTGTATGTAATCAGTGTTAGCCCTGTTTGAGCCTTGTCTGTACCAGAGAATACTTCTAAATAAACTATAACAACACTGGTATCATTTTTGCTTTGTTTGTTTATTGATCCTCCAAGATGTCTGCCGTCTGATAGATATTTTCATCCAAAGACATTTGTGATTTATTATTGTAAGTGTACAAAGATCATGCAGTCAGCCAAGTGCTGTATTAGTTACAGTTGCACAAGGAGTGGAATTCTAGAACCCATTGTTCTACGTAGTGCTTGGTCTAGTCCTGTGCTCCTAGTACCAAAGCAATGGTCTACTGACTTGTGATTCTGAGTCGACTACCAAGCCCTCAACTAGGTAACAAAAACCGATGCACATCCAAATCCAAGAGCAGATGAGCTTGTGGATAGGCTAGGTGCTGCAAAGTAATTTGAGCACCTTGAATCTGAACAGTGGATATTAGCAGTTCTCTTTGGCACCATATGCTAAGAAGACAACATTTTTTACGCCAGAGGCTATATCAGTTAGAGGAGATATTCTTTTGTTTGAAAAATGCTATTGTTACTTTTCAGTGCCTGGTGAACCATGCTCTTGCAGGGCTGGAACAGGTCTGTGCGACTTACCTAGTTGACATTGCAGTGTTCAGCAACTCACGGCAGGACCACAAGAGGCACCTAGAACAGGTTTTTGATAGGATACAGGAGGCAAAACTGATAATCAAGGCGACCAAGTGGGACACTCCTTTGAAGTCTACCTTGGGCATGAGGTGGAAACGGGAATATTTGCCAGTTGGATGCCAAAATTCAGTCTGTGATATTTTGGGACGTGCCTACTACCAAGACTGAAGTGAGCACATTTGTAGGACTCATCGGATATTACAAGAACTTTGTGGCAAACCATGGAAGAATAGTTGCCCCATTGACTGCTTTGATCTACAAGAAGCAGCCCAAGAAAGTGATGAGGACTAAGGAGTGTCAGAAAGTACTTGAGGAACTGAAGTAGGGACAATGAGCTGCACCTGACTGAAAGCACCTTACTACAGTCAGCCTTTCATTGTACCGACTGATACTTCTTACAAAGGAGGTGACACAGTGATAGGTCAACTTTATGAGAAAGGTAGCCTTTATTAGTAGGAAATTATTACCTATAGAACAGAACTAGGTAGCTATTGAGAAGGAGTGATTTGCCATAGTGTCGGTCTTGCGCAAGTTTCGCTCTTATATGTGTGGCACTAAATGTAGGGGGCAAACAGCTCAAAAGCCACTGAAATGGTTAATAGTTATGAAGAGAGAGAATCCCAGGTTGCTGCAATGGTGTATTAGACTTTGTGGTGGGGCAAAGAGCCGGATTGAGCCACAGGAATACTAATGGTCTTTCTCACCAGTTTTACCGATCTGACCACCCAATCTCTCCATGTTAGGGGTTGGTTTGGGGTGTTACGATCTGCGAGGGGTGTCTGCTGGGATGGAAGATTGCGCCGCAAAGTAATGGGCGTGCACCCCTGACCTGAGTGTCCCAACTGTGCTGAAGCCGTTAATGGTTGAGAGATGCAGGATGGAGCCACAAGACAATTCTCACTATGCAGGGTGGGTGCTAGTCTTGGGATGAAAGCGTGTTGACAAATAAATTAGCTGAAACCTCAATGCTTATTCACATCCTAATCTGTCAATGTAATATCTTTAAATGTCACGATTGATACCCTTCATGTGAATGCTAGAATTATTATGTTATTCATAAACAAGAAAGATACAACTGCAATTCGAGATGCTTACTGATGAAGCGGGCTTCGGAAAATATTTTATTCTGACTCGTGGATTTAATTCCCCATAACATGAACTAATCAATTAATGAGCTGTTGCATGATTTGTTTAATTAACACAACCTAGATTAAGTTTGCACCACACTTATACACGCGGGAAACTAATTATATGTGCTCTTGTTGCATTTGCAAGTCTGTTTTGTAACACATGATTAATATTGTCTTGTTTGTTATGTCTGTCCTATTGTCTTTGTCACTATTATTATGCGGCTGATCATTCATGGCATGTGCTTTTTATATGTGCTTACATGTTTGTCCTATGTTGTGTTTGTCTGTCTGTGTATCATTTAATCATCTTTTTACTTTTTCAGAAACATTAAGCTGGATTACATGAAGAATGGTAGATATTTTATGTGCTGCTTTAATTGTTTGCTTTTGCTAAATGTCTTTTATTAGTGGGTTAATTAATAATTAGCAAGGGCTGGGTGGTACAGAAGGGTTTGCTTTACCTGAATTAATCACTCTTTTTGTGTTTGTTTAAATATTATCTCAAGAGTGGTTTGAGGCCTAGTCTCTGTTTCTGAAGAAAAGTTGGTCGGCCTGAACTGAGCAGAAGTTGGAGCCAAGTGTACACATTTTGGAAATCTTCCATGCAGAGTTTGTTTTACTTTGAAAGGATTGTGGCTCTGACTTTTGAAAAAACTGTGGCTCTAACAATGGAGCTTGTTTTCATGGACTGCTCTGGATGTTCTTTTACAAGGCCGAGGAAGTGGCAGGCATAATTCTGCCGAGCTTTGGTGGAAGTCAGATTGGTAACTTTAAAAATGTTGCAAAGCTCGGAAGCTGATGTCACTCTATGTCAATGGACAATGGCATGGTGACGCTTATTCCCTGGACGTGTTAGTTGTGGTGGTCTGACAGCCACCAACCAATCACAGTGCTGAACTTTTGTAAAATTATTACATTTAGTTAAATTTGAGAGCGAAAATGATATAAAATTGGCTCTCTTGAAGGGTTTGGGGCTGTCTTTCCTGAGGGCGAAGTGCTGTCCGAATTCCTTTGGATTGTAAGCATTCAACTGTTTATTATTTGTTTCCCTTTCAGGTCAGAAAGCTAACTTAGAGAATAAGATTCATGTTTTTCTTAGTTCATTATTTTGAACAATGCTAAAATGACAGTTAACATTGTGCCAATGTTTAATGCATTTAACTGAATTAATAAAACTAAATGTTTGATTTAAATAAAGAGAGTTAATAAAGATTATTCAATTATGAATTTTAAAATAAACTTTTTAAAATGACAAGCTGGTCTTGTTTATTTTGGCTAATGTTGCAACAACATATTGATCCATTCACCTCATGATTCAGCTGCTCTATTGTTTCTTATGGGCCTGGTATTGATTGGTAAATGTGATAGTGGATTGTGACATCATTTATAAAGTATTTTAGTTGCAGCGCTGGATCAATTTGGTAGCTTCAGACGGTTATATGTTGTTTTTGACATGCATGTTACATATATGTTGGTATAGTCATAGGATTGATGTTTAACAAATGTTAAGTTTTTGATTGTTATATGCAGTCTTAAGGAATTTTTTCCAGCAGTGTGAAAAATTTCTGGTTAATTGCCGGCAAAGTAGTGTGACTAGAAGAGTTACACAGTGCATTTGTCTGTTTCAAAATTGTGGTATAGAATATATCACATGTTGTTGACGTACAACACAAGTTTATGGACCTTAGATTGACTGGTTGAATGTATAGTGAGAATTGCCTATGAAATTGTAGCATTAGGCATAGGGACCTGGTGAGCCTGTTTTAAAGCTTTCTGTGAAAAGAGTAGTAGGATTTATTCAAGCTTGAGTGAAGGGTGAGATAGTGTCGTCTATTCTTATCAACGCCTGACGTTTTCTGTGGTTGGTTCAAGTCCTGCCAAGAATTTGTGTGTGTATGATCAGGGTTTTCTTGTTTGAAAGTGTGTGAATGTTTTGGTATCCTGAAGGGTAGGGTAAGAATTACTCTATCTGCAATTGAAACTATTCTGTGAGAATAGCGTTGTCTATTCCACGCTGAGAATACTTGAATGAATGTTTAAAACTATCTCTTTGTTAGAGAAACAGGCAAATGGTTTGTTTTCATGTTGTTATTAATAGCGTTTTTATAAAATAATTGAAAGCGTTTTTGAGCCTTCATGGTAAAGAATGCGCTATTTTAAAATATTGTAAAGCACTCTGAAGCCTTTAGGTAAAGTCTGCGCTGTTTAAAAACATTAAAAGGTGTTTTGCGCTATTTAAATACCTTCAAAAAGCATTGCGCTTTTTAAATCCTTTAAAAAGTGCCCCGTTCGAAAATTGTAAGGGAGGGGCTGATTTAGGAGTGAGAGCGTATGGGGAGAGCCTACAGCCGCAGCTGCTGTATACGTCAGAGCCCGCCGCGCTCTGATTGGATGATGTGCCTGAAGTGTTAGAGCAAAGCAATGCTCTCATTGGCTGAGGTGCGATAAATATTTTAAAGTGGTTTCTGGCTTTTGCGGATGTTCCCGATCACGCTATTGATTTAAGCTGATTATTTGCATATCGCGTGTGGCGAGTGTTGTATTGCTTGGAGCGTTATAGCAGCAGTAGTGACAAAAATAGCTACAGCCGTGTGGTAATTGGCTGAGTTTACAGGGACAGCGCGCTGATTAAATGCCTGGAGCGCTGTGCTGTGATTAATTTTGAGACGTTATTGGTATTTGGTATTCTGAGCAGTGAATTAGATCAGCTGCTTTGCTTATTGTTAAAATTGCCTTGTCCTAGAATGCGGAGCATATTGTGAAGGAGGGGGGAGAGCTGCCTGCAGCGACTGACTACGTCAGCCGCCGCGCTCCCATTTGTGGAAAGGACGACGCGTCATAGGCAGAGCCGCGCTCTGATTGGGCGAGGCTCCGTGAGCCGCGCTCTGATTGGGCGAGGCTTTCCCATTGAGCATTCCTTGGTCTCGAGTGTCACGGAGGAGCCGCGCACTGATTGGCTGTGATGTGTGCTGACACGAGAGAGGAGCCGCGACCTGATTGGTCAGAGCTTCGTGTTGTTTCTATTAAAAAAAAAAAGAGGAGTGCTGCTGAGCGCTGAAAGTGGATTCGCGCTACACTTGAAAGGTTTTAGATTTCAGATTAGGGGGGGCTGGCTTGGTTGAGGTTGATTTGTTTCTAGCTTGAGAAGAGCTGTGTCCTGGTTGGCTAGGGACGCCGCAGCGTCATAGAAAGGCGCAACCAGATTGGTTGAGGCTTGCTGGGTACTGGTTGGCTGAGCGCTGTGCAGCCACACGGTGATTGGTTAAAACACTCGTGCTGATGCACATTGTTTACTTTTTGCCGAGCATTTAGTTTTCCACGCTATTAATGCCCAAAGCTTCGTTTTTTAATATTAATTGTTTCTGATATTTACCACAACACATTTGCTATTAATTAGTGAATAATACAGGAGATACATTAGGACAATAGCAGCAAAAGTGATCAGAGTAAGGACATTGATATTATTAATTAGTATAATATTAAGTAAAAACAGTTGCTTAAAGTTGCAAATAAAGTTATAGTATTTACAGCATTGTACATTAAGAAAGCCATTAAAAGCCTTTGATAAAACAGCATTGAGTTACAAACATGAGTTATTGGGATGATTATAAACAAAAGCCTACATGGTTTCAAAAGGTGAAAAATTATTTTAAACCTGACAAGAAAATTGAAACACGTGGTGGTAAATTACTTCACAAGTACAAAACACCTGCAGCCTATATGGAAGGCGAATATGGTTATCATACTGTAATTTGGTTTGATAACTGGATGCATTATACCAAAAATGATGGTGTACTAGCCTGGCCAGAAGATGGGTCATTTAATGTGAAAGTTTTACAAAATCTGAGAGGAAAAATGATGGATCTTGTGCCAAAGCCAAGACCTACACAATTTGAAGCCTTAGTTGAATGGGAGGTTGAGATGATGGAACTTGAACGTGAAAGCAAGTGTTCAGCACCTAAATATTCAAAATATGTTGTAAATAAGGAAACACATGAGGATAAAGTGAGACGCTGGAGAAAGGCAGACATGTATGATGGTCTGTATCCAGTAAGAATAAAGATTACTGAAGATTTAGAACAAAAGACAGCTGGAAGAAGAATTGATGAGGAATTAGATGATGCGGTTTTAGAAGATATCTATGCCACTAAACCCAAACCGCCACCTTATCAAGCAGGTTCTCAATCTACCCCGAGAGTTTCTACAGAAACTTCTCCAAGTGCACCTCCTAGAGAAGTTGAGGAAGGTTCTCCCAGATTTTTAAAATTACCTGAACGGGTAGGCTCAGTAAATAATTGTAGTACACCTAGAAGAAGCAGAGTTCCTCAACAAGAAAATAATTTTGTGAGAAATCAAGAAAGATTACCTGCTGATCAAGAAATTTCTAGTTACAATAAAGCAAAGCAAGATTTAATTCAACAATTGACAAAAGGCATGGAAGCAGTTACAGTACCAGTAACTATTGGTCCTGTTGTACCAGTTTTTGATCAAGGAGATAATAGACAAACAGCCTTAACAGTTCCATGAAATGCAGAAATTCAAAAGGTTGCTGAAAAGTTTTATTCAGAACTTTCAGAGATTCATAGAGAAAAATCTATGATGCCAAATTTAACATTACATGGAAGTTTGTCAAGTTCGCAAGCACCAACTGTGGCAGATTCAGATTCAGGTTTGTCAGAGAAAAGCTTAAACAGAACAGAATTATCTCAAAATGGAATGTCCCCTGAAGCTCCTGATTATAAAAAGCTTGATGTAGCTAAATTAAAAGCTGACCTGGAGGAATTAATCATTGGCACAATTGGTACTGATAATTTGAAGTTGTATCAAGATGATGAACTATTGTTTATTTGTAAAAGCATTCAGTGGAAAACGAAAAACAGGTATGAACAACTGGAAGAAATGGCTGCTGAGTTAGAAATTGATTTGAGCAAACAGAAACATTTACAGAAACATTGCAGGGTGGATTTCTCTGAGAGGGACATTGATAATTTAAATGCTGCTGGAAGAATAACTCATATAAGAGAATTAATAGGTTTTCTCTGAAAATTAGGTGAATTAGGTAAATGGAGAATAAAATGGTCAAAGAAAGAACAAGATAAAAGACTAAGAAATGATGACATTTCTGAATTTCCAATGAGAGAAATAGCTGGAGGAGGGTATGTACATGTTCCTTGGTCCAGACAGGATATTCTCCTGTTTACTAATGATTTTCCACGGTTGAGGGAAAAACCAGTTGAGTGGTACCAACAGGTAGACAGATTTATAAAGGTGTCAAAGGTTCTGTGGATTGATCTGGATGGATTCTTTGACATTGTTATCCCATCAGATCTTTGGACAGAATGCAAGATTTCTGTGGATTGGCCAAAAGAAGAACCTGCCCGAGACAAAATTACAGGTGCCCCATCAAAAGATGTCATGGATCTTAATAATAAAGTAATTTATTGGCTGAAAGGAAAAATTCCCCCAAAAGAAGTGGACTCGGTTAAAATAGACAGAACAAATCAGGAACCAAAAGAATCAGTTCATTCATTTTATGAAAGGTTACTGTTAGTCTTTAAACAGTACAGTGGCTATGAAAAATTAAGTGAAAAAGACATGAGCCACTTTATATACAGATTTGTATATGGCCTGAGACCTGAAATTGGTGACATGATTAGAAATGGAATTGTTTGTTGGCAAGCACTATCAGTTGATGACATCCTGAGGAAAGCAAAATATTGCAGTGATGAGATAGATGCAAGGCAAAAGAATCTCAAGGAGAAAGCAATGTGGGCACAAGTGAAGGTAGCTGAGCAGCAACAACAACAACAGTTAGGCTCTATGCAACAGGGAAAATTCAAGGGTAATTTTAATAATAATAAGCCAAAATTTAATGTAAATGTTGAAGAGCTGAAACAAAAGCTCCCATGTTTTAATTGTGGCGAA
Source organism: Lissotriton vulgaris (assembly GCF_964263255.1). Taxonomy (NCBI): domain Eukaryota; kingdom Metazoa; phylum Chordata; class Amphibia; order Caudata; family Salamandridae; genus Lissotriton; species Lissotriton vulgaris. The sequence continues at coordinate 1,315,332,727 of NC_141695.1, forward strand.
ATTGGACACTAGAAACGAGAGTGTAAAAACCCGTCCAGAAATTTAAAAAATAATTCATTGAATCCACAGGTGCAGTGTGAGTTAAATCCGCAGCAACAGCAACAGCTACAACAGCAGCTGAATGAGTTAAGTCAGCAGCGACAGCTACAGCGACAAATAGTGAACCAGACACAGCAAAGCCAGTTTCAGCAACAGAATCAGGTACAGCAGAATCAAATTCAGCAGAGTCAGTTACCTCAAGCACCATTCCCTGGTAGTGCTAACACACAGAGATTTTCTCCTGAAACAGGTTTCTGTGGAAATAATTCGGTTAAAAATGTGTCAAAAGTTAACATGTCAAGTGCTTCTCAATTTTGGTTAAAAGACAAAGAGGGGAGTGATTCATCAGAGGATTACTCATGACGGTGCCTGAGAGAGGAAGAAGAGTGTGTGCTTGGACCCACTCTTGAGGTAGATCAGTCTGGTCCATTTGTTAATGGTAAAGTGAATGATAATGATATCACTTTCCTTGTGGACACAGGTGCTACCCGTTCTACTGTTAGATCAGCAGAAATAGAAAACCTTCCTCTCTCAGGTGAGTCCATTCAAGTTGTAGGTGTAGCTAATCAGCAAATTAAAACAAATTTGACAGATCCAGTAAAAGTGGAGATAGGCAACTACAAAGATAAACACAGATTTCTAGTTTGTGACAGCAGTCCTGTGAATCTGTTGGGTCGTGATATATTATGCAAAATGAATTGCAGAATATATTGCTCACCAGATGGCATTGAAATGCAAACAGCAGAAGAAGATGGGCTTTATAAATGGACTATGCTAATGGTTGAAGAGGAGAAAACACCAATATTTCCTGTATTTGATAAAAATGATTTGCCAGAAGAGCTCAAAAAGCCAGTTAATCCAGCACTTTGGGACCTAACAGGAAATGATATGGGTCTTATGAAAAATATTGATCCAGTAAAAATCACTGTTAAACAGGGAATTGATTTTCCAAACGTTCCTCAATACAAAATGAAAGCAGAGACAATTGAGGGTGTCATTCCTGTGATTGAAAAATTCATAAGTCAAGGTGTGTTAAAAGAAATTGAAAGCAGCCCATGTATTTCACCAATTGTGGGTATTAAAAAGCCAAATGGAACATACAGAATTGTTCAAGATTTAAGAAAAATTAATCAGATAGTTGTTCCATGTTGTCCCATTGTTCCAAACCCTGCAGTAATTCTTTACCAGATTCCACATGATGCAGAATGGTACGCGGTCATTGACCTGTGTAATGCCTTCTTTACAGTTCCATTACATCCAGAGAGCCGGCAAATTTTTGCTTTTAGGTTCCAAAATAGGATCCTAGCATGGTGTCATATCCCTCAAGGGTATACTGAGAGTCCATCTATCTTTAATCAATTGTTAAAGAAATCCCTGGAAGATCTAGTGTTGCCTGGTAATTCCACATTGGTGCAGTACATTGACGATTTACTTGTGGCAGCCAAAACACGAGAAAATTGTGTTACTGATACCATTACCCTGTTAAATCGTTTGGCAGATGAGGGACATAAAGTGTCACCAGCAAAATTGCAGTTTTGTAAACAAGAAGTGAAATATCTTGGTCACAGAATTGCAAAGGGAACCAGAAAAGTGACAGTTGAGAGAATCAAAATGATTCGAGCAATACAACCACCGACAACACAAAGACAGGTGAGAATGTTTCTGGGAATGGTTGGTTACTGTCAACAATGGATTAGTGGGTTTTCAGTAATTGCAAAACCACTTCAGAGACTAACAAAAGAAGATATAAAAGATCCAATTAATCTGTCAAAAATTGAACTGGAAGCTTTTGAGCAGTTAAAAAAGAGCTTATGTGAAGCTCCTGCTCTGGGAATGCCAGACTATGAAAAGGAATTTGAACTCTACTGCAGTGAAAGAGAAGGTTGTGCATTGTCAGTACTAATTCAGAGGCTTGGAAAGTTGAGAAAACCAATTGCATATTTCTCAGCTGTTCTGGATCCTGTTGCAAAAGCTTTGCCAGGTTGCTTAAAAGCAGTGGCCGCAACAAGTGTAAGTCTTGAGCAAAGTGAGGGTATCATTATGGGATTTCCTGTAAAGGTATATGTACCTCATTCAGTTGAGATTCTCCTTACCAGAAGTAGAACTCAACATTTAACAAGTAGCAGACTGACAAAATATGAAAAAACAATTTTGGGTTCAGACAATGTATCAATTGTAAGATGTGTGAACTTGAACCCTTCCACACTATTACCTGATGGAGTTATTACTGAGGTAAGTAACGAAGATGACATTGATCATGAATGCCTGGATGTTGTAGATTACTGCACAAAACCAAGACAGGACATAAAAGATGTTCCATTACCTGAATCAGACATAATATATTTTGTAGATGGATCTTGTTTGAGAAATGATGAAGGGATTCTGAGAGCAGCATACTCAGTGTGCACAGTCTCAGACGTTGTTGAAGGTTCACCTTTGGATGGAATTCGTTCCGCTCAAATTGCAGAATTAATTGGTTTAATTCGAGCCTGTGAAAATGCAGTTGGCAAAAGAGTAACTATAGTGACTGATAGTCAATATGGTTATGGTGTTGTTCATGATTATGGACAACTGTGGTCCAATAGAGGTTATTTAACTTCTGCAGGAACACCGATAAGAAATGCGAAATTGATTAAGAGATTGATTGATGGCATTCAGTTACCAGAACAAATTGCTGTAGTAAAATGTTCAGCTCATAAAAAGGGTGATGATTACATCACCAAAGGAAACGTTTCGCGGATGAGATGGCAAAATACTGTGCTAGAAACAATTAGGCAATCAATCGGGAAAAAAGACGAAAGTCACACAATGAATTCTCTCATGCTAATTTCTGTAGTTGAAACATGGCAGGAAGTAAAAGATTTACAAGATGAGGCAAGTGAGGAAGAGAAAAACACATGGTTAACAAGTGATTGCAGACCAAGAGAGGAAGATGGAATTTGGGTACACAAAGATGGAAGGCCTGTAATGCCAGACAGCATGATTGCTGATATGGCACGGTTGTGTCATGGTCCAGGACATATAGGTAAAGATTCCATGGTCAGATTATTTAGAGAAACATGGTTCAACACAAAATTTAGAACAATTGCAGAGTCACTTTGTCGGAGATGCTTGACCTGCCAACAGATGAATCCCAACAGAAAAATTGTTGTAAGCATGGGAATCATAGGACGGGAGGGTGGTCCTTTTACCAGATTACAAATGGATTTCATTGACATGCCAAAGCATAATGGTCTAAATTATGTTCTGGTATTTGTTTGTCTGTTTTCAAGATGGGTGGAAGCTTTCCCAACTCGTCACTCTAACTCAGTTACTGTGGCAAAATTACTTCTTAGGGAGATCATACCTAGGTATGGATTTCCAGTCACTATTGAAAGTGATTGTGGAACTCATTTTGAAAACAGTTTGATGAAATTGGTTTGTGAAGCCTTGAATATTGAACAGAAATTGCATTGTGCTTACAGACCACAGGCATCAGGTGTTATTGAACAGATTAACGGAACAATTAAGAATAGGATTTCAAAAATGTGTGATGCTACAGGAGTAAAGTGGACAGATGCACTTCCACTTGTTCTAATGTCAATGAGAAGCATCCCAGATAAAAAGACAGGTCTTAGCCCTCATGACATCGTGAGGGGCAGAGTGATGAGGCAAGCATTTGTTCCAGTTGGCAAACTGATGAGTATTAATGATAGTGCGATCATTGACTATTGCCAAAACCTATCTGATGTAGTACATTCTGTGTTTCATCACGTGGGAACTGATATTATTTCAAAGGAAAAGGTACAAGCTCATGATTTACTACCTGGTGATCGGGTGAGGACGAAGGTTCATCGAAGAAGGAACTGTTTAGCCCCAAGGTGGCAGAAACCGCGACAGGTGGTTTTAATTACAACAAATGCAATTAAATGCAGAGGACTGAAAAGGTGGATACATCCAAGCCACACAATTCGTGTGCCACCTCCTGAAAATTCTGATGAAGAAAGTGATACAACAGCTGATTCAGATTCAGAAAGAGACCCAGAAGATCCTGATTCTGATTCTGATGATCAACAAGAAAATCAACATCAAGAGAATCTAGATGAGAGTCAGAACTTGAATAAAGAAGATCTGAAAACTGGAAATCGAGGTGTTGATGATGATGATTTGCTTGAAGAAGAGTCTCTAAAAGAAAATAGAGATTCAGAAGAAGCAGAAAATTCTGAGCGAGACGAAAATCTGAGCCATAATATTGAAAAGCAAAAAAGTAACTCTGTGAACAAGAAGCTTGAAGCTGGGAAGCTGAAGGTGATTCCTGAAGAAGAAGAAGAATTACCAAGTACCAGTAAAGGTATTGTTTCAAATGGAGTGAAGCTGCCGAGTAAAGAAGTTCCTAGGTACAGATTTGAAGTCTCTGATACAGACACTGACGAAAATGATGAAGAATCTGAAATAAGAAAATACAGAAAAAGAGCTTGGAAATCTTAATGTAACGAATGTGTGCCAAAGAAAAAAGTCTTGAGAAAAGGAGACATTTGGCCTGAAGACAATTTGAAATTCAAACTAGGGAAGAAATCAAAAGAACAAATAAATGAGATTTCTAGTCAAGGAAGTGAACTTAAAAAGAAAAACGAGAACGAAAACAAGAAAATAGAGGTTATCTCTCGTAAGACAAAAAGAGTAATTAGGCCAAATCAGAAATATAAGTCCCCAGAGTGGACCTATATTATTATTCCACCAATTGTTGAGGTGGAAAGCAGCAATCAAGAATTTTTAGAAAGTGACAAGGATTAAAATTGTTAGAAATTAGTTAAGGATTTATTTCCTAGCATAAGGCTGAAGAAAATCTGTTAGGTAACTTTTTGTTTCCTGGCATAAGGCTGAAGAAAACTTGTTAGGTGACTTTAGGTCAAAGAAATTCTGTTTAGTTGAAGAACACATATTTATGTGACACAAGGTCGAAGAAAAACTGTTTAGGGTTATATTCTAAAAAATAAAAATAAATTTAAAAGGGGTGATATAATTTTTGTTAGTTAGTCACTTACATTCATTTGAATTTAAAATTTTTGTTTTTGAATTTAGAAATGCCTAGATCAGATACTTCTAGGTGTTCAATTTTTAAGAGATGCTGTAAAATGACTTCAATTTGTGTGATATTATTAATTTTACTTTGGTTAATTTTAGATGTGGTCTATCCTTTTGATGTTATTAAGCAAAAATCCAAGACTAATATAACTAGTAAAGTAGAGTCTAAACATGAGAAACATGCTGGCAAGTCCAGCAGAGTTATTAATCATGATCCAGAGTCTCATCAAGATAGATCTATTGGAGATTTTTCAAGTAATTCATTTTCAAGGCTTGTATCTGAATATGTCAAAGTAATGAATGTTAAGGATTGCTATGTGTGTGTAAAATTACCTGCTTCTGTTTCAGAGGGGGTGACTTATAATATGTTACCTCTCACTTATGGCATTACCTGTAGTGTGATTGCTAGCCTGTTTTATCAAACTGGTTGTCTGGAGTATTATTACTCAGACTTTGATGAGGTTTTTGCAAATCTCAAAAATGTAAATAGCTTAAATAAAGTTAGGCCTGCGAAGCAGATGAGGGAATTCTTTTTGGTTACTAATGAACTCAATTACGAATATGCCTATAGAAATAATTTAACATGCAAAATGAGAGCTGAAGAAAAGACTTTCCTTAACATGGTTGAGGAGAGAAGGGCTGTTTACAAAAGAAATGAAATGCTAAAACATGCTAAATCTAAATACTGGCAGTTAGAGGACGCGAAATTAAATGGTGTTAATACTAATGCAGCAATACATATAGATGAACCAGTTAGTGGTAAATTTTGCATCAGAAGAGATAATACTCTTTATGATAATCTTTTTGTGGGTGCTAGTCAATGTGAAGATACTTATCGTATTGTAGGGGGATGGGGATTTAAAGGTGGGAAGGATCCAATTTTCCCTGGAATTTATTTTATCTGTGGTAATAAAGCATATTTTAGCCTTCCAGACCACTGGTACGGGACATGTTATCTTGGCCTGGTCTTTCCAAAAATATTTCATGTTGATAGAAATGAAAAGGGTACCTCTGAATTTGGTGAACACTTGAATCTGAATAGGTACAAAAGAGAAAGTTTTGTAGAAATCCTGGGAGACATCTTTGGTGCTGTTATTCCTATGGTGGGGATTACTATGAATTCAATTAAAATTAGAAAAGTTTCCACAATTGTAGATAGGTTGTCAACTGATATTGCAAGTGGTTTTCAATTGGTTAGCACGGAACTTGTTGCTACCAGAAGTATGGTTATGCAGAATCGTCTTGCCCTAGACATTCTGCTTGCAAAAGAGGGTGGAGTCTGTGGGGTCTTCCATGTCCAACATTGCTGTACTTATATACCTGACAAAAGTCGGGATATAGAGTTACTTGTTAATAATATAACACGTTTCCATGAAGAAATAGAACGTATGGAGGAAGAGACATTTATAGAAAAAATTGGGAAGAGAATGGAGGCTATTAAAGACTGGTTTTCTGAACTTGGCAGATCAATCATAGGCAAAGTGCTCTATCCAGTAATTGTCATTATTATAATGATAATGCTGCTAAAAATTAGTTGTTTGATCCACAAGAGGAGGAAGCATCAGAAAGAAAAGAGAAGGATTTATAAACTCAGAAAGGAACAAGAAAAGGAATATGAGTTAGAAGAAATGCGAAGGGTTCAGTTTGAAAGAGATGATCAGACAGCTGAAACAGGGGTTTAGGGAAACTAATATCGAGAGAATTCAATGTGTGTTGTCTCCAAAAATGGGTAAAAATTTCTAAAATTTTGGGGTGTTGTTTGGTGATTTTAAAATCACCAGATGAGGGAGTTGATGAAGCGGGCTTCAGAAAATATTTTATTCTGACTCGTGGATTTAATCCCCCATAACATGAACTAATCAATTAATGAGCTGTTGCATGATTTGTTTAATTAACACAACCTAGATTAAGTTTGCACCACACTTATACACGTGGGAAACTAATTATATGTGCTCTTGTTGCATTTGCAAGTCTGTTTTGTAACACATGATTAATATTGTCTTGTTTGTTATGTCTGTCCTATTGTCTTTGTCACTATTAATATGCGGCTGATCATTCATGGCATGTGCTTTTTATATGTGCTTACATGTTTGTCCTATGTTGTGTTTGTCTGCCTGTGTATCATTTAATCATCTTTTTACTTTTTCAGAAACATTAAGCTGGATTACATGAAGAATGGTAGATATTGTATGTGCTGCTTTAATTGTTTGCTTTTGCTAAATGTCTTTTATTAGTGGGTTAATTAATAATTAGCAAGGGCTGGGTGGTACAGAAGGGTTTGCTTTACCTGAATTAATCACTCTTTTTGTGTTTGTTTAAATATTAGCTCAAGAGTGGTTTGAGGCCTAGTCTCTGTTTCTGAAGAAAAGTTGGTCGGCCTGAACTGAGCAGAAGTTGGAGCCAAGTGTACACGTTTTGGAAATCTTCCATGCGGAGTTTGTTTTACCTTTGAAAGGATTGTGGCTCTGACTTTTGAAAAAACTGTGGCTCTAACAATGGAGCTTGTTTTCATGGACTACTCTGGATGTTCTTTTACAAGGCCGAGGAAGTGGCAGGCATAATTCTGCCGAGCTTTGGTGGAAGTCAGATTGGTAACTTTTAAAATGTTGCAAAGCTCGGAAGCTGATGTCACTCTATGTCAATGGACAATGGCATGGTGACGCTTATTCCCTGGACGTGTTAGTTGTGGTGGTCTGACAGCCACCAACCAATCACAGTGCTGAACTTTTGTAAAATTATTACATTTAGTTAAATTTGAGAGCGAAAATGATATAAAATTGGATCTCTTGAAGGGTTTGGGGCTGTCTTTCCTGAGGGCGAAGTGCTGTCCGAATTCCTTTGGATTGTAAGGATTCAACTGTTTATTATTTGTTTCCCTTTTAGGTCAGAAAGCTAACTTAGAGAATAAGATTTATGTTTTTCTTAGTTCATTATTTTGAACAATGCTAAAATGACAGTTAACATTGTGCCAATGTTTAATGCATTTAACTGAATTATTAAAACTAAATGTTTGGTTTAAATAAAGAGAGTTAATAAAGATTATTCAATTATGAATTTTAAAATAAACTTTTTAAAATGACAAGCTGGTCTTGTTTATTTTGGCTAATGTTGCAACAACATATTGATCCATTCACCTCATGATTCAGCTGCTCTATTGTTTCTTATGGGCCTGGTATTGATTGGTAAATGTGATAGTGGATTGTGACATCATTTATAAAGTATTTTAGTTGCAGCGCTGGATCATTACTCAAGATTTTTTATTTGATTTAGTCTTCTACTGAGAACAACATTTTTTTTAATGCATTTGTTATAAAACAGGTTATGACATACAAATTCATCAGGCAGCGATTTAAGAAGTGATAAAAGGCCATGAACCAAAATTATATTATATCTAGTTCGAATAGGGTTTAAGTGCTGGTGTCTGGCATCGACCAGTGTCGAATTTGGGCATTCAAACAGGATATGCAGTAAGTCTTGCGCTCCTCCGTCACATAAATCGCAACTACTTGTGGAATTTTCACAGATGCTCTTTTTGGAAGTGAAAGCTTTTAAAGGTAAAATCCCTAGTTGTCATAAAATGATACAACGCCAGACTCCATGTCCTAAGGTGAAACGAATATAACGTTGCTGGAATTTATATTCTATTGATTCTGCATACTGTTCATAATGTTTTAATTGAGACCGGTGCTTAACATTGAGATCGTAACTTATTCTCGGAGTCATATGTTTTAAAAAAAGCCTCAAGTGAGCAGGAGCCCAAGATTTCAAAAGTGGTAATGTGCAATTCGATAAGTAAAATGCGATAGGTAAATTCTGTTTAAAAGTATAATGCGATGATTAATTCTTAAAAATCTCGGGGGCATATTATCAAGGGGGTTTATCTCCGCTTCTTTGGCTTTAAAAGCCAAGAAAGCGGAGATAAAATTATCTCCCTATTACCTAGCTGTCGCTAACACCAGTTAGCGACAGCTAGTAGGAGATAGCGACCATCTTGGGCCCCACTTTGCATGTCAGTGATATTTATCACTAATGACATGCAAAGTGGGCGTGCCAAGATGTTAGCGACTGCGCTATCTCCTAATAACAACTTATGGAGATATTCGTGCTAAGCGCGAATATCTCCAAAAGCTAACACCTGCCCTGAGCAGTTCTTAGCCATGTTATCCAATGGGAGGTGGATAACATGGCTAAGAGCATTAGCTCGGTAATGCATGAATATCGCTGACTTTTCAGCGATATTCATGCATTGCGGCCGATTTTTATCGCATTTGCGATAAACCTTGGTAATACCAAGGTTTATCTGCGATAAAAATCGCCGCAGCTCAGCGGTAAATTTTTGTCTCTAACCAAGCAATAGCGATAATTATCGCTATTGCTTGGTAATATGCCCCTCAGTTTTTAATATAAATCTCAAGGTTCCTTGTTCACCGTGTAAGCGATTATAAGCCCATTTTATGATGTTTTCTGATAGCTCTGGCGTACGAGCTAACTAGAGAAAGTTCGAAGCACAGGGCTCTAGCAGGAACTGCTTGAAGGACTTAATCAGTTTGCGGAGGATATTCCCCTCTTTGATTTTTATTTGATGCCAGTTTTTTATTGCAATGTATTCCAATGCGTAAGATATGATAGGCAGAATTTTCGAACTAAAAACCTCTAAAAGGAGGATAAAGTGTCTGTTTCCAAAAGAGGAATATATGTGTTGCAGTGCACCAACTTGGGCATCTGCTTTGCGCCCTATGTACTGAAAATGAGAGGAATTTTGTAGTGTTCGTGTAAAGATTCGCCCCAGGTATGTATATCCATTAACCACCTCTAGAGATTTGCACCCTAGTGACCAGTTAAATTTAGTGAATTGTTTTCTTCCTCTACAAGGAATGACTTTTGTTTTAGATATGTTTGAGGCTTCAAAAATATCTTCTGTTTATCTGGTAAGAGCCTGTAAGTTTTTTTGTAGTCCGAATGGTGTGAGATCTAGAATAATTAGTCGTGGCCGGCATGACTGGTGGGGGATGGGGGGGTCGCGCGGGTTAGGGTTAATTAAAATTTAAAAAAACGTACCTTCCCGGGTCCCGCACCTCCTCAGCTCCTGGCCGGGTCCTGTGTTTTCCTGCTGCTCTCCCGCAGGACCAGGAAGCAGCCTCCCGCGGCAATGGCAGCTTTGTGATTGGTGGGGATGGTGCCCAGCCGGGTGACTATGGGGAGGCCATTTTCTCCATGCAGGCTACATGCAGCCTACATGGAGAAAAGGGAGAGTGCTCATGACTGGTTTGGTCAGCCCCAGAGGGCCGACCAAACCATTAAATTATTGGCTGTTGTTGAATTCTATATCAGCCACCCTTTTACCTGGTTTACAACACCAGTACGATGCAACTGCATTTTGTTCCATGGTTGCAGAGTTATTCCAGTTTTGAGATATAGAATGGCGTGATCGCTTTCCTGTGTGAATTGGATACTCACTGAATAAACTTTCCCAACTAGATTTTGGCTACAGATCATGTAGTCTAGGATTGATGAGCTAGCATTACCTTTTCTTGTGAAGGTCGTGGTAATGTCTCCATCTGTGCTTCCATTTAGGATGACTCCATTTTGCGCTGTTTAGTGAGGTGAGTAATATTTTCCCACGTTTGTCTGCTTTTATCCCTGGTGGAAATGCTGGTAATGGAATTGACAAAACTTCCTCTTTTCACCATACTCCCATTTTGCCCTGACTGCATTTGAAATTTTCCCACTAAAGTCTCCTGTTATAATGCAGGAGGTATACCCTATTGCTTCTATTACTGCCATGATTTCCTCTCATGTTTTAATTGTGAGTGAATATTCTTTGTCTCCTGGGGGGATGTAAACTTTCAAAATGACTAGATCTTGGGAAATGTCCATATTTTTGTTCTAGTACTTAGCCATGGTACATTGCATGCTCTTAAGACACATATTAATAACGTCCAATTCCCACTGGAAGTCTTAGCGCAGAATTGCGAACCCACCTTTAGCACGGCCCCTGCTTGCGGGTTCTGCTGGTAAGTCATAAACTAAGTAGTCTTTTTATTTGAAAGTTTTTATTGCCCAGGTTTCCTGTAGGGCTACCATCGCGGGAGTGTATTCCAGAATTAGTGCTAACTTCTCCGGATTTTTTCTGGAATATTCCACGAAGCGATAAACAAATTCCTGCCAAAAAGGGACTTTATTTACCTTTCCTTGTATGTGACTGTTTAGATTTCCCGGAATCCAGGACCAGCAATTTTCCTTTGATGTTATCTCCGTTTAAAAAAATAATTTATCCCAGTTCTGTCTCTCTCCATTATTTATGAGGATGGTTACATTTTCTTCAATGGCATTAGAAGGTTTTTGGTGTCACAGGGTGATTGGTCCAAATAGAGGGTTATTCCTTTCATTCCTCTCATTGATTTTTTCCTGTTTTTTATTTTCTCTGCAGTTTGCTGTTGTGTCATCAAATCCATTTTTATGTAGGATGTTGCTTTCTTTTAGGATTATGGCGGGACCACATGGGACCAGAACTCGACAATTGCCACTGTGGGTTTAAAATTAATCAGAAAGGCCACTAGTTTTACTTCTGATATTGTTAGGAAATGTAGTGAGTGGATTTTAGGAATGAGGTTCACAATTATTCCTTTGGTTCAATGGATTGTTTCCTATGGGGAATAAGTCAGTTATTTCAAGAAAACGTGTTTGGATGTGCTGTTCCTGTGTAAGAACAGTCCCAGAAATGTGCTCTGTTGGTTGTTCAGGGTTGAGTAAAAGTGAACGATTGTTAATCGTTGCCATAGAGAAGCTTGAGGCCAGAGGATTTAGTTGTTTGTAATTTTCTTTTGTGCCAAGTAATAATTGACTTTGGCCATTGTTGTTTGGGGTTTTGGGAGTTTAGTAATTTGCACTTTTGCTGGACTTTAGTGCTATGGAGGTGGAGAATTCTGGAATTTTAACTTCTGCGCCTTCCGTCTCGTTAATCTTTTCTTTACTCTTTTCTTAATCCTTTTCTCTTGATATTTTCGTTTCGATTTACCTTTCTTGATAGGACCGGCTCAGGCACTTCTGTGGCTGAAGTTCCAGTTTTTAATGTTTCTTATCTACTTGTTGAATTATTAGACAATTCTATGGATCTTCTCTGGTTAAAAATTGGATAATAGGGAATGACATTGTGTGCTTCTTTAACGATGGTGGAGTATTTGAATAGTTTTCAGAGAGAATAGATTTTATCTTGTTTTTCCCTTTTTGTGTGATCCAACACCATTGGGTCGCCATTTGGTTCTTAACTGGGGGTTGATCTTCAGATGCTAGTTGTTCTTTGAGGTTTTGTTGTTTCCCAGCATCATTTTCTTCTCCTTTTGATAATGGAGATTGAGGATTTTATTTGAGTTGTTTTTTTCCTTTTTGTTTCCTACTAAGTATTGTAGTATTTCTGTTAGTGTTTCTATATCTGATCGGAATTTTCCATAAAATTCTCTAAAAGGTTCAATACTGATTCCAGGATCCTTTGTAGAGTGGATAACAAAATGGAGACATGATTCTGTCTATTTGGAGATTGCAAAGTGTAAAACTGCTGAATTTCCGGTGAATGCGAGAAGCTTCCTGCTGAGTCAGATGTGTTACGTGGAGTGCTGTTGTATAATTGCAGTGTCTCTGTTGTTATTTTAGAAACCTGAGGAGAAGGGGTGTCATTTAGATTTATATCTGGTAAGGTGAAATCTGCATCTGGAATTTGGAATACCTCCATTTCTGATGTATGGAACAATGAATTGAGGCGCTCTGGGAGGAGTTGTCATTTTTTGTTGGTGCCATTTTTGTTGCCTGTTCTCCAGCTTGTCCATTGATGTTTTGCGAAGTAATGCTGATCTCCACTGCTTTATCTAAACCTGTCTCCTGTGTTTTTCCCGCTCAATTTGTGAATTTACTTGTTCCATTATTGGAGTTTTGGCAAAGAAATTTGTAATTTTTGCGCTCCCAGAGAATACTCCTATAGGGGCTGCCAACCCGTGAAATCTTTCGCACTGATTGCTGCGTGCCTTGTCTTTTTATATGGATTATTCTTGTTTTTAGTTTCTTGAGGCCATGGTAAACAGACATACAGGAGCCGGGGTGACTTTAACTAAGGTAATTGGTGTAGTGCTACACCACCACTATTGCCTCGAGGATACACCATTCTTTTGTAAGTAATTGTCAGCCTTGCTGGTGGATTGGACAGAGCCGCTGCAAACCACACCCAGACCCAGCTGGACATCTTCCACTGGAACTATTGGCACTATCAGGATGAGTGAAGAACTTCAGGCAGGGCCTCCATGGACCACCTGTCCAGGTAATTTCCAACGGCCTGAGAAGCATGCCTGAGGGATCAAACAGAAGCACCCATGACCAGATACGGATCGTGCCTTACCCTGAGTAGGCCACTTTACTTCACTATCCCCCCACCGCTCTAAAGCATCTTATATGACCTGCTCCCTTTTTTGGTATCTTTGCACCATGTCCCCTTGTGGACAGGAATCCACCTTCAGCACACTGACAGGAACGTTATCGCACGTACAGCAAAGTCATGCTTACTGACTTTTATTAAAGCTGTCACTGCACACAAATTTATTGGCATTTTCTTTTTGTTTATTTTTTATGTGCCGGAAGCATTACAACAGACTGCACACTTGAAGCACAGACTCCTCAACAACACTCGTGTATTGAAGGGGGGGTTTACCCAAACATAGTCACTGGGACCTGGGTTGTAGAAGTACTGAGAGGAAGGGGTCCCAGCGAGAGTGAAACAACGAATAAACAAGTTAGAAAAAAGTCGAAAAACACACTAAATGTATCCGCATTGTTTTATTCAAAACGGGGATGGATATATTAAATATAATACCAATTAAATTGCACAATATAGTAGGTTGTACAGTGCCCCTGGGGAAGGGAGGGAGTGATTATGTGAGGATGGTGTGATTGAAGGGAATTGTGACAGTAAAATCAACCAATTCTCGAAAATGTATTGGTACGTAAATTGTCATACGCAAGATACAAGGACCATTTGGTTCAATATACAAATAAACAAATGTCATACTTCACAAATACATTTAATGTGACAATATTGGCGTGAAGTTGACAAGCGAGGTGCTGTTGTCGACGTTTCGACCCTCAATGTATCGCAGGGATTAGTTGTACCCTTGCTGGGGGGTCTTCATCAGGATAAGGTATGGGGCAGGCAACCTAGTTAATATATATTATAATAAGTAGAATTATTTCCATGATTTATCAAGTGGTCATGTAATCCAACACACGTTAGGTTTAAATCAAAGTCATGCGCACACAATCAGCATACCAACGGTGAATGTATGGCATTTTTCTGCATTCTGTCCATGAACTGTGGTTTTTGCATTTGTCACCCCGAGTGGGATGGGTATGCTCAGACTTGAGTCCCATGCTCTCCACACCACTGGATTCAAGCAAGCCGGGCTGAAGACGGCTGGAATGCCAGAAACTGGTCCTCGGAGGCTTGTTTCCGGTCCAGGGAAGGCATGGCTTGGCAGTTCGGGCTGGACTGTTCCCATGAGGCACAGGGTCAGACTGATTTGCATATGGCCATGTCTGAACTGGGGTGGTGGGGAGTGCATAGAAACGATGGATTCAGGCCCAGATCTCTGTACTGGGGTGAATGTATGGCATTGTTCTGCATTCTGTCCATTAACTGTGGTTTTTGCATTTGTCACCCCGAGTGGGATGGGTATGCTCAGACGTGAGTCCCATGCTCTCAACACCACTGGATTCAAGCAAGCCGGGCTGAAGACGGCTGGAATGCCAGAAACTGTTCCTCGTAAGCTTGTTTCCGGTCCAGGGAAGGCATGGCTTGGCAGTTCGGGCTGACTGTTCCCATGAGGCACGGGGTCAGACTGATTTGCATACGGCCATGTCTGAACTGGGGTGGTGTGGAGTGCAAAAAAACGATGGATTTAGGCCCAGATCTCTGTACTGGGGTGAATGTATGGCATTGTTCTTCATTCTGTCCATCAACTGTGGTTTTTGCATTTGTCACCCCAAGTGGGATGGGTATGCTCAGACGTGAGTCCCATGCTCTCCACACCACTGGATTCAAGCAAGCCGGGCTGAAGAAGTCTGGAATGCCAGAAACCGATCCTCAGAAGCTTGTTTCCGCTCCAGGGAAGGCATGGCTTGGCAGTTCGGGCTGGACTGTTCCCATGAGGCACAGGATCAAGGCTGATTTGCATATGGCCATGTCTGAACTGGGGTGGTATGGAGTGCAAAAAAACGATGGATTTAGGCCCAGATCTCTGTACTGGGGTGAATGTATGACATTGTTCTGCATTCTGTCCATCAACTGTTGTTTTTGCATTATGTTTGAAAGCAAGCACATGGTGGTCTGACTATGTGACTGTAGTCATTGTTTGAAAGGTAACTAGTTCTGCATTTTCAAAAATGACATCTAGGATGTGTCCAGCGATGTGTGTAGGTTTGTGGGCGATCTGATGAAGGGTCTAGGCCAGTGATGATTGTTTTTGGATGGGGCATATTGGGCTTGTCAAACCAAATGTTGAGTTCACCCATATGCATAGGTTGGAGTATAGTGAAACCAGACTTGAAAATGTGTATAGAAGTGTGTCGGGAATATGCATTAGTTGGTGAAGAGTCCCCAGTAGTCCACTATTGCCTGCACATTGATGGAATGCGTGTGCTTTCTGTTGCGGTACTTGTGTACAGTGTTGGGAGGGGGCACAAGTAGGACATGTGTGCAGTCAATTGACCCCAACATGTGCGGGAAGCCAGCTATGGCGTAGAAGACTTGCTTGGTTTCCAGCTGTTCCTGCGCAGTGTGGGGGAAGTGAAGGTGCTGAGGTATCAGACTGATGATGGCATCCAGAACAGTTGTGATGAACTTTGTTAAAGATATTTTTATTGAGAAGACAGGAAGACAGAAATAACAGAAGAGAGAAGGGATGGAATCACATGAAATGCAAAAAAAGAAGTGCCCTTGCAGGGGCCAACTCAATAAGGCCAAGCAGCAATAATGGTGATGAAGGGTCATACAGTGTCATCGCTCAGGGCAAAAAAAAAGCTCAAAAATCCGCCCGGGACAGCTTCAAACCCCCCGAGAAGTCCCGGAGGAGCAAAAAGCCCTTACTGGCACCGGGCAAAGCTGTCCAAGTTAGAGGCTTATTCGACCAAGTCCATTTGCGCCTCCAAGCGTCCCGGCCATGAGGAAGACAGTGCGGCAAGACCGAACATGGAAAAACAAAAATCCCCATCCCCCTCTAGAAAAGAAAAACGAACCAAACCCCCTCCCCCAGAGGCTCCAATCTCCCAGCTACTTCCCTCCCCCCAGTGGTGGCAGCCTAGCAACAGACGTTGGCGCAAGCAGACTTCACACCTGGAACAGATGTAGGGCGCATATGGTGGGTGGGCAGACCGCTGACGGCAACCCTCGAGAGAGAAAGCGGACCAATGGGCCCCATCTGAAAGTAAAGTTCTTAAAGTTATTTCTGAAAATGTCCGCCATACGCTCCACACTCAGCAACTTCCACAACCTGGTGAACCAAAGGGAAAGAGCAGGGGCCTCTCTCTTCTTCCATGCTGCAGCCAGGGTCAACTTGGCTGCACCTACGCAGAGCCAAAGGATGTGTTTGTCTGCCCTGGTCTGGTGCTCCAAAAGCGAGTCCCGAAGGCCCAGGAGCACGAAGCCTATGGAATCTGGAATCGGGTAGCCCAGGATTTCCCTGATATGAGACAGTATCTCCTCCCAATAGGGGCGTATGATGAGGCAATCCCACCAGATATGGCGAAAGTCCCCAAGGAAACCACAGCCCCGCCAACACCTGTCTGATGCAGAAGGAAAAATCTTTTTCAACCGGGTCGGGTACAGATACCAATCTTGCATGGTCTTCATATGGGCCTCCCGAAGATCGATAGAATGGTTAAATCTGTGTAGATCACACCAGAGGTGAGACCACTCCTCATCGGAGATATCCCGCCCCAGGCGTTCCTCCCACAAATTCATGTATCTAGGGCGAGGTGAGATAGCAGTGGTCAGTAGCAAATCATAGAGGAATGAAATCACCCCTTTCAAAGATGATGTGCGAGTGATATAAGATTCAAAATCCGTGGGAGGCCTCGTCGCGGCATCCCGTACCTCAGGTGACATTGCCCAATGCAGCAGCTGGGCGTGCCGGTAGCGCTCAGTAGGTGGCACCCCATAGTCACGCATGCAATTCTGGAAGGTGAGCGGCTCATAACCATGGAACAAATGTGTGAGTGCGCGGCAACCCCCCGCCCTCCACCCATCAAAGGGCCCCTCAACAAGAGCCGGCGAAAACGCTGGGTTAAAGTGAATAGGTGTGAAGGGGGAGGGAAAGGAGGTCCACCTTTCATCACTAGAGACCGAATCCCAGACCTTCAGAGTAGTACTCGTAGGGGTGCTAATGTAGGCGTTGCGTGGCCGATCCCCCTTCGCCTTCCAAACCAGGTCCCATATGGAACGACCCGCCACACTCCTGTCCATATGTAACCAGTGCTTCTCCGACTCCATTTGGGTCCATTCGGCCAGCACCCGGAGTTGCGCCACTTTATAGTAAAGAAGCATGTCTCAAAGGCCAGCCCCGCCCTTCCTCAATGGCCGGCGTAACGTAAGAAAGGAGAGCCTAGCACGACCTCCCTGCCAGATGTAGCGCAGAATCATAGATTTAAGACGCCGATAAAAACCCCCTTCCAAAGTAATAGGGAGGGCTTGGAACAGATAAAGGAGCTTGGGGAGCATCGTCATCTTGACGGCATGCACGCGTCCCAACCAGGAGATAAACATGGGCTTCCAGCGATTAAGCTCGGCCTGTCTCTGGGTCAGCAGAGGAGGGAAGTTGGCCGCATATAGGGTAGCGACGGATGAGGTCAGCCGGACCCCGAGATATTGTATGGAGGAGCTAGACCAGGACAGGGGCGTGAGCGGTCGGATGCGCGCTACCTCAGTGGGTGGCAGCGTGAGATTGAGAATGTAGGATTTGCCAGGATTGACCCGAAAACCCGCCACCGTTTCGAACTGGGAAAGCATGTCCTGCACACGCGGGAGGGAAGTCCCGGGGTCAGCTAGCGACAATAGGACATCGTCAGCAAAAAGAGATATTTTGTGCTGTTCCCCCGAAAAGGGGAGACCCACAATATCCGGGTCTTCCCGTACCTGAAGGGCAAGAGGCTCGATGCCGAGCGCAAAAAGTAGAGGAGACAGGGGACAGCCCTGCCTCGTACTCGAGACATGACCATTCACCATAACCCTCGAGCGCGGACCATGATAATTGGCCCGAAGCATATCTATAAACTTGGGAGAAAAACCGAAGGCCTGCAAGGTACTAAAGAGGAAGTCCCAATCCACCCGATCGAACGCCTTTTCAGCATCAAGGCCTACCAGAACCGCTGGAATCTTAAAGCGATTAGCTTTCTCGATCAGATGGATTAGCCGTCTAGTGTTGTCATGGGTCTGGTGACCCTTTATGAAGCCCGATTGATCGTGGTGGATGATTGCAGGCATGAGGTCCTGGAGCCGGGCAGCAAAGATAGAGGAGTACAGTTTAGCGTCTACGTTTAACAGGGCTATGGGCCGGTACGATTCGCATTTAGAGAGGTCCTTCCCCGCTTTGGGAATGATCGAGATCATAGCTTCCGCCATAGTGCCCGTAGTGTGGCCCGCCTCCCTCATGCTGTTGAAAAGAGTCACCAAGTGGTCCCCCAACTCAGACGAAAATGTCTGATAGAAGGAAGCCGTGAAGCCGTCCGGGCCCGGAGCCTTCTGCGGTTTAAGGGACCGAATGGCGGTCAACACCTCCTCCCTAGTAAAGGGGGCCTCCAAGAGTTTGTTCCACTCCTTGGAAACCTGTGGAAGCGACAGGGCTTCTAAGTATTCCCGCTGAGCGGCCGGCGCCAGGCGGTCTGCCGAGTACAAGGCGGCATAAAAGTCGCGGAAAAGCTCTGCTTTAACCGCATCCCTATGTTCCATGACGCCGGAAGGCGTCCGAATGCCACCCACATATTCCCTCTCACGTTTATCACGGAGCTGCCGTGCAAGATGTCTCCCCACCTTGTTGCCCTGAGCGTAAGAAAGGCGCCGTAAGTGCAAAAGGGTATATTCAGCCCGATTATTATAGTTACGCCCTGAGCTTCCCCCGCACCGCAGCAAGAGGGCGAAGGGTCTTTCGAGAAGGATTCTGCTTATGCGCAGTTTCCAGTGTCGCCAGTTCCGCCTCCAACGCCTCCCTCTCCTCGCGCCTAAGCTTGTTAAGGGCGGAGTTCAACGCAATGCACGTGCCCTGCGTCGTCGCCTTAAAGGCGTCCCATTGGGTGAAGACCGAGGTGTCACCAGCCTTGTTAAGCTCAAAAAACTCACCAATGGCTGCCCTAAGCTTTTTGCAGGACTCCTCATCTCGCGTAAGGGATGCAGGGAAATACCATTTGCGGCGAGGGGACGACTCCGGGGCCCAGATCAAGCATGTCGCCAAAAGGCTATGATCGGAGACCGAGAGTGGAAATATTTTGCTGTCCCGCAAGTCGCCCTGCAGAGATGGTGCAAAAAAATGTGATCAAGGCGGGAATAAGTGTGGTGGACATGGGAATAGAACGTGTAGTCCCTAGTGCGGGGTGGAGGGAACGCCAGCTATCAATAAGACCCAGACTGATCAAAGTATCACGCAGTTCCGGGGAGAAGAGACCCGCCTCCGTCCTCTGCTGATGTGAACAATCCAGACACTTGTCCCAAAGCAAATTGAAATCCCCCATCACTATCAACGCTCCCTCCCCAAAGTCCCCCACCACCCTCAGAAAGGCCTCAAGGAACCCATTTTGGCCCGCATTCGGCGCATAGACAACCACCCACGGGCAAAGCTTACCCATGAGCATCCCCTTCACCATCAGCCACCGCCCCTCCTTATCTCCCCGCACCCCCACAGGCTGAAATTGAAGTGTAGAGCGGAACAAAAGCGCCACTCCTCTGTGCTTAGTAGTGGCAGAGGATTTGTAAATCAGGGGATATTGCCTGTGCTTAAGTCTAGATTCATCTTTACGGGCCAAATGAGTCTCCTGCAGGCCCACCACATCTAGCTGATGAACAAGAATATATTTCTACACTTTCTGGCGCTTTTGAGGAGAATTAAGGCCTTTAACATTCCAGGAGCCTATTGTAGCAGGCGACATTGAGTCTAACACCCCCCCCCCCCTTCGCTCCAATCAGTGCAGTCCATATCGCCAGAACCAAACCAGACACACCACAGCCATAGCAAGTCCTCAGCCGCCACCACCGGGTCCCTTCCCAAACAACCCTCCCACAATCAAAAGGAGCCTCAAAAACAAAACACAAAAAGGAAAGAGTCAGAACTAGAAAGAGAACAATGAAAGTCAGACATGACCTTAAGGGTCGGGGGTAGAAGACCCTGGTAATGCCCCCCTCGAGTTCAGGGTCGGGGTAACCCTCCAGTGGAGAACTGTCCCACAGAGTACCTGAGAGATGGTAGAGCCCCCCCGGCTCCCACGGGCCGCTGTCGAGGGAGCCAAGGCCGCTGAGGAGCTGTCCACTCGGCTCGACTCAGTCACCAGGGCCAGTGAGGCAAAAACTTCTCCCCTTTCACTCTGGCTCGCCGATGGAGTCGGACCCTCTGCCACACCGTGTCGGCCCACTCTCTGCCATGCTGGGGAGCGGGAACGACGACGTCTTCTTGGGGAGGCGCTGGCGCCCGCCGACGCGGCTGCTTCCTCCATGCCGAGCAATTCCCTGGCGGCTGCTAGGGATCTCACTTGCACCAGTCTATTTTGCCACCTGAAAATGAGCCGAAAGGGGTGACCCCAGGAGTAGGAGACCCCGTGCTCCCTCAGGAAGGCCGTGATCGGGCGGAAGTCCAGTTGTTTTTGCAAGGTGGAAGCGGCCAGATCCTGAAAAAGCTGAGGGCTGTGCCCACGAAAAAGCAAGTTATTGGTGTCCCTCGCCTTCCGCAGGATTGTCTCCTTCAATTGGAAATCGTGGACACAGACCAAGATGTCGGGAGGCGGCGAGCGCGCACCACATGGCAGGCCTACCCGATGTATTCTGTCCATCCAGACCTCTGTGCGATCGTCCTCCACCAGAATTTGCAGAAATAGAGCTTCCACGTACTCCCGCAGGTTCCCACCGTCTCCGTCCCAGGGCACCGCTCGGATTCGAATGTTATTACGGCGGGACCGGTTTTCCAAGTCCTCGCAATGGGTCTGAAGATCCAGATTTTGCTCACGTAGCTGGAGCAAGTCCTGCTGTAGCTGATGGACATCCCCACTGAGGCCCAAATCGTGGTCCTCTAGGGTCGCTACCCGTTCGCCGATGCCGTCCACATCTCGGCGGACCTCACGGAGGTCGGAAGCTAGTTGCGATTTCAGTTCCGTGATATCGTCCTTGATGGAGGAAAAAAGCTCTATCGGGAAGGCCTTCGTGACCGGGCCCTCAGTGTCGTCCTTGGCCGGCGACTTGCTAGGGCCGGGGGGCGATCCGGATGCCCCCTTACCAGAACCATCCTTCCCCGGCTTATTCAAGCGATTCCTAGTCATCATGGTGCGACGCCTCAGCTTAGATCCAGGCTCCTCACGACCTCCCAGAGCGTCCCGGATAGCCAGCTACGTTCCTCCACCTTTAGCTATTTCCGCTCCGTAGACACCGGGGGACCGATGCAATCAGAAGACAGCCCTCGCCAAGTCGCTCAAAGTCCGTTGGGTCATCCGTTGGGTCGCACAGAGGGTGAGAGGCAAGATGGCACCACCTCTCCTTCCTTTAGCCTTCTGCGCTGTTCAGCAGCCGCCAGACAAGCCGGCGCCTCTTCGTCACCTCCGCTCCGGTGTCAACAACCAGATAGATCGCCGGGATCACAGGCAGGCTCGCTACAATCCCAGTGGGGGGGACCCGCAGAGCAAGCGCTTCAGTCGTCAACTTGCTAGAGTTCAGGGTCCCCTCGTGTGAAGGGCCGATGTTGCCCAGGCGAAGCTCCGTAGGCCGCTCCGGTACCCGTGCATCACCTCTCCAACACCTCGGCTAAGTCCGCCGTCCTAGGTCGTAGCTCGACGGGAGAAGGATCAAACCAATTCAGTGACCCCAGGAGAGTCAAAGCCGGGGCTGAAATCGCCCCAGTGCAGCTAAACAAAGCTATGAAAGGCTCGGGGTGCCGGAGGAGCTCGCAGGCACGTCTTACTCCGTCGCCATCTTGGCCACGCCCCCAGTTGTGATGAACTTTGATAGGGCTGGTGTGAGACTCCTTTGACTCTGGCGGTTGTTGTTTGGAAGGTACCAGAGACCAACAAGTGCAGCACGGCCAGCAGCTTTGTCTGAGGTGGGATGTTGGTCGTCCGCTGTGTTGGTATCCTCAGCCTGTGGTCAGGATGCGGAGTATGGTCGCCCTTTGGAGCCTGTAGTGGGTGACAACATCATCTGGCGTTGAGTGAGGCAGGTGCGTTTTCTGAAGGTCCGCTATCTTTGTCTGCGCTGCCTTTTTGGTAATCCGGGGCGGGGTCCGGGCCTAGGTATGGTGGCCCTCTTGGGTGTCCGAGCTGCATGATCAGTAGCTCCATGGCATCTGTTGTTCTTCTGGTGTGGCTCTGGGCTGGGCTCCCTTTTATAGTGCAGATTGTCGTCTGACTGTACACCAGGTAAGAGCAGGTCTTAAATTCCTGCTGCTAACGCACCTTATCCCCTGTTTTGTGATCTTATTGCCTATATGGCTGGTGTTATTTTGGCTTTTTGCACGGGAACGCCTACTCTGCATATCATTAGCGTTAGTTGCTGGGGTCATCTGTGGCGTTGATTTGTGCGGCTGCTATAGCAGAAAAACTGGTGCAGTCCCTGGTCATTACTCACCCTGTTGATGTTGTGTCAGGTCATATCGAGCTGTGTCCAGACTCCCAACTCCTTGCACCTTCTTCACACTGATGACTGTGGCCAACATTTCCCCTAGCTCCTCCTGTGGCGCAGGACTCCCACCTCTAGTCGCCGTTGCTGCCTTCCTGTTGGCAGCAGGTTTCTGTTTGGTTTGGCTTTTCACATCATGCTAGCGCCACTTGACCTCCTCCATTGACCTCCTCGACACTCCGACAGCATTCACGTTGTTCACAATGGAATGCATATTTCCGTTTGTGTTGTCAATGACACAGTGGAGGTGATGAACAGTTGTTGGTAGTGTTCTGACACCTCCGTGAAGATGATCCTGTTTTCATGCAGACTGTTCCCAGTATCTTCCTCTTCGACCTTAGCCTTCCCCGACCACGAGGTTACTTGCTGGTGGTCTGTGGGGCTTGTGGGGTTCGCGCTAACCTCTGCAATCGGTCGGGGTGCATTCATGGTGCTACGCAGTTTATTTTTTTGCCCCCTTTTTTTGTTCTGCATTTATGGTGCATTTTCCCACATAAGGCAAGGGAATTGCAGGCCTGTTGCTGGTTATTGCTGATTTTTGTATCGCGATTGGCCCCATCGCAACATTTTTCACGTTTGTGTTTAGCATTTTTGCGGCGTCATGTTCACTTTAACGTGGTCATTTGGCACGTTATTGTGAGACTATCGCATGGTTCCACCGTGTTCAGAATACAACATTAACACCGCATTATTTTCCCGCGATGGACTGCGATATGAAGAGTTGCATTAAGCTAATAATTATCAGACGTTCTTGAGAATATCCCCCCAAGTGTCTCATACTTGCGAATCAGGCCCCCTAAAAAGTTGGCCATGTTTGAAAACTGGGGCAGTTTTGAACTTGTAAAGACATCAGTATAGGTATTTTGTATTGTATGGAAGTTTGCGCTAATTGGAGTTTGTTGCAGGCAATGTTTGTTTTTATATCAGGTAAATCTACAGTTATATCGGCCCAGCAGACCCTAAAACAGGCCACAAACAGCGAAATAACGGGGCCCACACAATCATACATCAGATGAAGCCATGGGGCACTGCCTCTACCTGGTTGCCCTATAGGCCAGTCCGAACCTACCTCATTTGGCTTCTTCACCCTTTTCCATCCCCCCTCGCTAGACGGTGCGGAATATATACCATCAGGCATTGTGTGTAATATATGTCTCTGTATACTAATTGTACTGATTTGTAGTTCTTGTGTCTTTCAATTTTGTCTTCGTTATCACTAATGTATTTGTTTTAATATTTTTAATATAGTATCAGGTGAAAAGGGTGCGTTACTGTTACAACGCAACTTTTACGTCGTAATGCTGTTACAACGCAGCTTTTACAACGCAGGTTCCATTACAACGGATGTCATTACAACGCAGGATATTACATAGCAGATGGTATTACAACGCATACCATTACATCGTAAGTATTGGTAAGTATTTAATTTTTTTTAATTTTATTTAATTTTATTTAATTAATTTAATTAATATTAATTATTAATACATATATTTATTTATGTTTTTTAATATTATAAATTAAATATATTTATTTAAGTAATTTTTAAAATAAGTATGAGTATAGGAGTATATGTTTTGGGGTACTGAGGTATATGTTTTGGGGTGTTTGGGTAATTTTAGGTTTTAGGGCAGGGTTTGGGTTTTGGGGTACAGGAGTGTTTTTAGGTTTCAGGGCAGGGGTTGGGTTTTGGGGTACAGGGGTGTTTTTAGGTTTCAGGGCAGGGTTTGGGTTTTGGGGTACAGGGGTGTTTTTAGGTTTTAGGGCAGGGTTTGGGTTTTGGGTTTGGGTTTTGGGGTACAGGGGTGTTTTTAGGTTTTGCTAAGTAATATCCTGCGTTGTAATGACATCCGTTGTAATGGAACCTGCGTTGTAAAAGTTGCGATGTTACAGCATGCGTTGTAAAATAACGCGTTGTAACATCATAGATCCCTGGTTGGTGCGTTACTGTTACAACGCAACTTTTACGTCGTAATGCTGTTACAACGCAGCTTTTACAACGCAGGTTCCATTACAACGGATGTCATTACAACGCAGGATATTACATAGCAGATGGTATTACAACGCATACCATTACATCGTAAGTATTGGTAAGTATTTAATTTATTTGTTATTTTTTTTATTTTATTTAATTAATTTAATTAATATTAATTATTAATACATATATTTATTTATGTTTTTTAATATTATAAATTAAATATATTTATTTAAGTAATTTTTAAAATAAGTATGAGTATAGGAGTATATGTTTTGGGGTACTGAGGTATATGTTTTGGGGTGTTTGGGTAATTTTAGGTTTTAGGGCAGGGGTTGGGTTTTGGGGTACAGGAGTGTTTTTAGGTTTCAGGGCAGGGGTTGGGTTTTGGGGTACAGGGGTGTTTTTAGGTTTCAGGGCAGGGTTTGGGTTTTGGGGTACAGGGGTGTTTTTAGGTTTTAGGGCAGGGTTTGGGTTTTGGGGTACAGGGGTGTTTTTAGGTTTTAGGGCAGGGGTTGGGTTTTGGGGTACAGGGGTGTTTTTAGGTTTTAGGGCAGGGTTTGGGTTTTGGGGTACAGGGGTGTTTTTAGGTTTTAGGGCAGGGTTTGGGTTTTGGGGTACAGGGGTGTTTTTAGGTTTCAGGGCAGGGTTTGGGTTTTGGGGTACAGGGGTGTTTTTAGGTTTTAGGGCAGGGTTTGGGTTTTGGGGTACAGGGGTGTTTTTAAGTTTTAGGGCAGGGTTTGGGTTTTGGGGTACAGGGGTGTTTTTAGGTTTCAGGGCAGGGTTTGGGTTTTGGGGTACAGGGGTGTTTTTAGGTTTCAGGGCAGGGTTTGGGTTTTGGGGTACAGGGGTGTTTTTAGGTTTCAGGGCAGGGTTTGGGTTTTGGGGTACAGGGGTGTTTTTAGGTTTCAGGGCAGGGTTTGGGTTTTGGGGTACAGGGGTGTTTTTAGGTTTTAGGGCAGGGTTTGGGTTTTGGGGTACAGGGGTATTTTTAGGTTTTAGGGCTGGGTTTGGGTTTTGGGGTTCAGGGGTATTTTTAGGGTTTATTTTTTTTAAAGTACGACTTTAATTAAATTAAAATAATTAATTAAATTAAAATTAGTTAAATTTATTAAATGAAATTAATTACAATTTTAAGATTAATACAATTATATTTATTAAATTAAATTAATTAAATTTAAATAATTACTATTATTAAATTTATTAAATTAAATTAATAAAATTCTATTTTAATTAAATTACATTAATTCCTATTTAAAATTAAATTAAACTTATTTAAATAAAGATAAGATTAATACAATTATATTAATTTAATTAAATTAATTATATTTAATTAATTACTTTTATTATATTTATTAAATTAAATTAATAAAATTATATTAATTTAATTAAATTACATTAATTCCTTTTAAAATTAAATTAAACTTATTTAAATAAATTATATTAATTACATTTTTTAAATAATTTTAATTATATTAGTAAAATAAAATTAATAAAATTAACTTAATTTCATTTTTTTAAATAAATTATACTTACCTATACTTACGATGTAATGGTATGCGTTGTAATACCATCTGCTATGTAATATCCTGCGTTGTAATGACATCCGTTGTAATGGAACCTGCGTTGTAAAAGTTGCGATGTTACAGCATGCGTTGTAAAATAACGCGTTGTAACATCATAGATCCGGTGAAAAGACATGTCTGGAACATTCCGTCTTATAAAGGAAACATTTTAACTTATGACATGAACCCTCAGCTATTAATGCGACTATTTTGAGTACATTGTAGGGAGCCATACATTACATACTAGGAGAGAAATGTGCCCAACATCAATAACTCAATTCATGGAATAAGGCACATCTGTAAGACAATACAGGGGAGAGAGGCACCACTGTAAAGCATTATTACTAGGGAGAGAGGCGCAGCACTATTAAATATGAATACCAGCGAAAAACATGCTCCTCTGTAAGACATTACTAATGGAGAGAAATATGCTCAGCTGTATGTCGTTAATAATGGGAAAAATGTGGACCGCTGTACGATTGATGCTAAAGAAAACAGACATCTGTAAGACATATTGGGAGAGAAGTGTGCACACTGGAAATGCATAGATACTGTAGGACCATTTGTAAGTCTGTGGAACATTATTACTGTGCAGGAATTCGGACACCAGGTGAAAATGTGCATAAAAGTAACAATTGGAAACATTAGAGCACAGCCGTATGATTTAAAAGAATAAAAAGGCACACAATTAGGACAATTGGTTTATATTTTACATAGTAGGCAGTAATAATATTTTGACAGATCTGCACCTTTCCCCATGAATTGAGTACTTAATGTTGGGCACCTGTCTCTCCTAGTATGTACCCCTTCCAGATGTGCCCATCTCATTCTCAGCTTCAATCTCTACAGGGGCGAAGATCTCTCCTCGGTATTAATGTCTTGGAGTAAAGGCTGGGCAGGAGTGAGAACATTTCTAAAGCCGGTCCACAGTTTTTCTTGCTGCACAGAGTGGATTTTCCATCATTCACAACCCCACACTCCGCCGCCGTCATAGAGGCAAATCAATTTTTATAGAGAACGTCATGTACGTTTGTGCTTCCTACAAAGTCATATACACCCTGCAGCCTGTCTCCTACAGTTGTGACGCTGCCCCCCTTAGACCCTGCTGTGTGATACTGGAAGAGTGGATCGAGTCTAAACAACGGATCCTTTTCTACCAGACAAGGTCCAGACAGCAGTGAATGACAATAAATATTATAGCAGCATTGTCATGTCTGGCACACTGCTCTTTGGCACCATCGAACCCTCCCCTGTTTGCATGTTTTGATGACTATACCGCCGCTTTTGATAGTGTGAGCCGGCCACTCCTGTGGATGAAATGAAGGGGCATATTAGCAAGGGCTTTATCTCCGCTTTTTTGGCTTTAAAAGCCAAACAAGCGGAGATAAAAATATCGCCCTATAAAACAACAGGGTACTAACATGCAAAATCGCATGTTAGCACCCTTTTTCACTACGCTTCCCTTTGCATCTCTAATGAGATGCAAAGTGGGCGTTCCAGAGCAAAATAATAGGAGAAATGTCGCTAATCCAGCGATGGCGGGCGTTAAAAAAATTAACTCTAAGCGCCCTTAGCGTTAATTTTCCTTGTTCCTTGCTTATATGCCCCAAACTAAGTAAGTGGAGTATACCTAACACCCTACTGAAGGCTACTGTAGGTCTCTGTGAGTGCATCAAACTGGGTAAAGGTGGGGGTCACACAACAAATAGAAAGCAAACAGGGTTGTGTTTTGGCACCGCTCTTATTCAACCTATGCACAATAGATCTTGGACATGTATTGAACAAAGCTCATTGTTACCTTCCCCCCAGGCCAGGCGGTCAAAAAGTTCTGATCATACAATATGCAGACAATCTGCTTATTTTACATCAGACCAAAGTTGGTATGCAACGGTCACTGGATGAATTGAATCAATGCAACTCATCTAACAAGCTAAACGTTAACACAAACAAAACTAAGGTAATGGTGTTTGGGAAACATAAAAACAAGCTCTAGCATTATTAGAAGGTAGGCCAGTTAAGGATCACTTATTCCTATGGCTATCTTGCTTTGGCTTTTATATTTTCACAAGTGCTAAACAAGAAACAAGCTTCGATGGATTGCATACATAAAAATACTTCTTCTCCCACATGTTACCTGGCAAGTTTAAATGCGCCTGGAGTTTGCATTACACAAGCTGGACCAGGAATCTAAATCAGAGGGCATCAAATATTATTACATGGTCACAAAGGCAAAACCACATACACTCAAAAGGGTGAGCCAAAATATTTGCAAAGTAGAAAAGAACCCAATGTCAATATATTTAGAGGCAGCCGTCAAAGTTCTTAAAGACCTAAACCTCTTAAAAGATGGCCTTTCAGGAAATATGTCTTACCTGGCCTTAAAAGCCACTCTGAAAAGGCTAGTAACTGCGTTATCACAGGAAGCTGATTTATGTAAACTGAAATTGCCTGACCCTTTTGGTTTAATTAGCAGCTATTACGAAGAAAACAGAATACAGCCATATCTGGTAGCTGGATTAAGTAAGTAATTCAGGATTCGCATCATGCATGTGAGATTCATGGTACTACCTATAGATGAGTACAGATGCAAAAGAAACAATTGCTGGATGGAATGCTGAACAATGTTATACATTACAGAGATCGGGCCCAAATCCTTCAGTTAAATGCTCACCATACATTCCAGATTAGACCCAGCCATATGCAAATCAGTCTTGACCCTCCTCCTCCTGGGAACAGTCAAGCCCGGAATCCATGCCCTCCCTGGACCAGAAACAAGCATCCTGGGACCAGTTATGGAGTATCACCCCACATCAGCAAGGCATGCTTGGCGTGGCGAGCAAGGGACCCATGTCTGGGCCTACCCGTCCACTTAGGGCAACAAATGCAAAAAACCAAAATTGATGGATGGAATGATGAACAATTTCAAATGTTCACCCTCAGTGGGGGCGGGGCATAGGAGCCATTGATGGTGGACACGTGAGCTGAGAGCTCCACGCCAGCCGTGCCTGTTATCCTGATCAGCGTGGACTCTGTCTGTGCCCGGGGTGTGCTTTGGAGGCCTTGACCCGGCGGTGATACCGGAGGCTCAATTCTATCCCTTTGGGATCGAAGGGCGAGTGGAGTGTGGCATTTAGGCGGCACGAGTTCGGCGCTGCTCTGACAAGATGGCGGCGTGGGGAGGTGTTGGAGCAGCGAGAAAGGAGGTAAACTAAGGGCTGGAGATGGGATTGGGTCGCAGTTGGCAGACTGCAGACACCAGAGCCCGTAACAGCTTTGGTGGGCCGAAGCCCAGCAAGGGACCCACACAGAATTTGTTTGTGTATCTGTCAGGTCCGAGTTCCCTGTGAAGGACACCATTACATAAGTAGTGCTATGGCCCCGGGGCGGACCGTGCTGGGAGACTCGTGGCTGCCTCCCCAGAACAAAGCGGTACAAAAGGGGGTGGTGATGGACGGAGCATCCGAACCAATCAAGCACTCACACCCAGTCAACAGATCTGGGTTTAATCCACCACCATTCCTTAGCCCACTCTGCCACCCCAGTTCAGACATGGCCTTATGCAAATCAATCTGACCCTGTGCCTCATGGGAACAGTCCAGCCCGAACTGTCAAGCCATGCCTTCCCTGGACCGGAAACAAGCTTCTGAGGAACGGTTTCTGGCATTTCAGCCATCTTCAGCCCGGCTTGCTTGAATCCAGTGGCAAAGTGAGCAAGGGACTCACGTCTGAGCATACCCTGCCAACTTATGGCGAACAAAGCGGTAAGAAAGGGGGTGGTGATGGACGGAGCATCTGAACCAATCAAACACTCACACCCAGTCAACAGATCTGGGTTTAATTCATCACCATTATTTAGTCCAGAACAGGCATTGGAGGGCATTCCACATTACCGGATCCATCTCGTAATACAGCAGCACCTCATGGTAGCTACTCGATCCCCATTGTATCCTTGTCGCCGGAGAGGAGGCCTGAGAGGCCAGCGTAGCCTGCAGCTTATGGTGGATATGGATCAGAGGTAGGGGTGTGATCTGCGCCCCTTGAACAGAGACGGCTGCGGGAGACGAATTACTGCTTGGGGCAGATTTCTTGGATCCTCCCTGACCCATACGATAGAGTACGGCAACTGAATCTTGGTGCACTGCTGGAGGTACGAGGGGCCATTTGGGGACCCCAAGTCTTACGGAGGTGGGTCTTCCTGATGGTGTTGGGAGGCCGGGCGGCTTGGAGCAATGGAGCCACCTTCATGGGCATGAGTGGGCTGCTCCTATGCCAGACTGCAAGAGGCGGCAAAAGTAATGGCACTGCTGGCGGACAGCAATCGCCTCTTGGCTACACATACCCTGCATGAATTGGAGCCGCATGCTGATGATTGCCACGTTGTGGCCTTGCTGAAATCCATCGGTGAGACCCTTTGGTAGTGCGTTTGGGACATATTCGCATTGAGGTACCTAATCATAGCACTGCTGTTTCTGAGGTTTTAGGGGTCTTTTGGCTCAATAAATCCCTTCCTGAACAGCACTTTGCATAGCTTGGAAGCTACGTCGGGCATCCTTGGAGTTGTCTATCTGGGATTGCCCAATTATTATCCTCTCCCACATGGTCACAAACCCCTTGCCCATCCACAGGATTGAGGCCTGGGCACAGCAAGACTAAGATGTGTTGCAGAGAGTGATAGCCTGCTGTAGCAGGGACCTTCTTTAGAAGCTGTGCGATCTGGCCCCAGAACTATCTGTGCGAGGCATTAGAAGAGGGTTCTGACGGCTGCACTTGGTGGATTGCTGCGCCAGGGTGGAGCGAGGACAGTTGCAGGACAGCCATTCTAGGACCAGCTGAACAACAGTAAGTGGGGTTTCACCATAACACAGCTCTCCGGCCGCCAAAAGAGGGGCACACTAGATCCTTAGCTGGAGAGTGGACTCCCCAGGCGATGGGGAGGGAAGCCTAGGGTGAAGCAGATGGGGCCTCCCCCAGAGCAGGAAGATAGTGCGCCGGACCCAAAGATGAGGTAAACCACCGGAAATCCCTGTGCATCAGCAGTTAACCAAGATATAGGAGGCCATTGCCGACACCAAAGCGACGCTACATCAAGATATTAGCACCGTCGCGGTGGGCCTGGGCCTGCTGAGGGCGGAGCATACTAAGTTGGTGGACAGGGTGAAGCAGACTGAATTTTCCTTGGATGTGCTCGCCCCGGCGCAGCAGGCTCTCATTGAGCAGGTTGGAGCCCTACCCATTAGGGTTAACGTACTGGAGCGACGGGCAAAGGATGCTGAGGGGCAAAATTGGAGAAACAATGTGAGGGTCTTGGGCCTACCGGAGGGAGTGGAGGGCCAGGACATGGTCAAATACCTAGAGACATGGCTCCTGAGAGGTGGTGGCACCAAAGGGCTTATCGCAATTCTACACATGGGAACGGGCTCATCACGTGCCCACCAGGCTACCAGCACCAGGAAGGCCACCGTGCCCTGTAGTGGCTAAACTGCTTCACTTTAAAGACAAAGATGTGTTACTGTAGAGGGCATGCTCATAGGGGCCGTACACAGTTGAGAACAGTAAGGTGTCACTGTTTACAGATTACACCTTTGAGGTTCAGAGACGCGAACCTCTTTTCTGGAAGTCAAAAGAGCCTTGCAAGAGGAGGGGATCTAGTATTCCTTGATGTTCCCGGCTTGGCTTAAGATAATAGTAGATGGGAAGACTCACTTTTGCCAGGACCCCAAATCTGCATGGGAATGGATTGAGGCATGTAAAACTGAAGGTCAGTCCATTAAACGGGATGAGAGACACCCGTCCAGAGCCAGAGACCCTGGGAGGAGACTATGACAACGTCAAAAGAGGGGGATTGCTAAGAGGCCGAGGCCTTCGCGGACAGCAAAGAAAAGAGCGGAAGAGTTACAGGCAGTGGCAGTCATGATGCAGAGCCGGAGATCATCATTGGAGGGAGTCTCAGGGTCAAAACGAGGGACTGTTGGTTCAGATTCGGATATGTCCCCTAGTGGCAGCGTTCGCTTACATGTTGTGACTCCTCAAACAGCAGATAGGATAATGTGATCTATAGCTGGTGATTTTCACTTTCCCCCTTTTCCTCCTTTTCCTCTCTGCCCTGTTGTGCGGGTTGCTTCTTCCTTCTTTCCCCCACCTGGTCTTCTTTGTTTTGGGGGGTCCTTGCAGGAGGTGGGGAGGGTGGCCGGGGAGTGCTCCGGAACGCGGGCTTGAACGGCCAATCAAGGCTGAGGTGTCCCAAATGAATATTTGTACCTTGTTGGGTATTTGTTGTGGTTGCCGTGTTCCCCAGTAGGCCCTTGTGCTAGTGGCTTTGGGCCTTATCTACTTGTTGTAGTTTAGTATAATGCAGTTCTTTTGTAGGTTTGGACAGCTGACCGTTGTCAGTCCGCTCGAGGGTTGGGGAGTTGAACTGTTGGGTTTGTTGTCATATACCAGGAGGTCCATGACAATTCTGCAGATTGGTGCTCTAGGGGAGACACGATGGGGGAGCTCTGTTGATCGATGGCTGGAGATAGTGGCTCTGCTGAGGAGTTTAAACTCCTGACTTGGAATATCAGGGGTATTGGCTCTCCCTCTAAAAGCTACAGTATCCTGAACTATATCAAGCGTAGGGGAGCTCATGTGGTAATGTTGCAGGAGATACAATGTTCACAACAGGATTGCCATGTGCACACCTTTCTTGTACAATGTTCTGTTTTCATTTTTAAACCATGTTTATCCTTAAGCCTGCAGCTTCGGTCACGTGGCCTGCCTGAATGCCTCGTGTAAAACATTACATCAAAAACAGAAGAAGCATTCCACTTCATCCGGATGCACAGCGAACTACGTGAAAAATGTCCACAATGTATTCCACAGTGTATAAATGTTCTATGATCTTTATTCAGTTAATCTCAAACACTGTGTCCAAATTTTTTCACTTTTAACTCCTGCTACATGTGAGGCGGTATCTGTATACTGAAACTTCTTCTGAATCAGATATGCCCATCCAGGCCTTTTTCCGAAACATGCTGTATACATAAATCATCAATGATAGTGGATGGCATAGATCCAATGCATTTTAGGCTATAGGTAGTCTTTCTTCAGGGGTTTACTAAAACAGTAAAATATTCACTTTAGTATGTTTTAACACATTATTACGATTACAAATCAATAAATGATACCTACATTTCAAAACTAAACGATTATATGTGATGTTATTACTTGAAAGTAACGTTTTCCCTCTAAGCGCTCTGCTTGCACAAAACACATTGTGCACTGATACACATTCCACAACAATATTCATCCTCCCTTTGTCCCACTTATCATAACACTCCCCTAATCCATCTTTAAATGCTGTCTCTTAATCCAATAACTTCCCTATAATGGAGTCCTCCGTACCTTGATCAAACTGCCTCATTTACTCCTCCTTGGCGTCTCTGCTTCTTACACAAGCCATTAAAAAATCCTTTCGCACTGTTACTCCCATCCTCTAAGTGCACACCTAACTCCTCCCATCTATTCTAGCCCATTTCCTAAATGGTCTACCTAAATCACCTACTGGACTACAAATCCCATCAACCACTTTGAAAAAGACTAATTCGAACCCTCTCCTCCCTTGCTTGCAGTGTACAATCTAATGTACCCCGCCCACCCTTTGCTATTGCCTCTTCGTAAGTTTTACTGAATGTTTATACCATTTTCACTATGAATAGATGGGAGGAGTTAGCCATGCACTTAGAGCAAGGTACGGAGGACCTGAGCGGTTTTACCCACCCATGCTCCACATCCAATAACCTGGGGAGATTATATAATGTTTTGTTCCATAGAGACTTGAGGGACTGCCCTGATGCGTTGGTGGTAGCAATCTACATGGAAAAGACCTTTGATTCCATGCGATGGGATTTTTTTATTGACGGTAATGGGGAAGATGCAGATGGGGGATTGTTGGTTACAATGCGTCCACCTCTTGTACGAAAATACTAGAGCACGAGTGCGCACTGGTAATACAGTATCGGCTCCATATACCATAAATAGAGGAACCCACCAGGGATGTCCCCTGCCGCCATTGCTCTTTGCTCTGGCTATGGAGCCACTGGCAGAATTATTCAGACAGGAAAGTGAAAGACTAGGGGTGATTACCAATGGGACTCAGCATATAGTATCCCTTTATGCAGATGACATACTGATATATCTGCGGGATGGAACTAGTGGTATCGGATTAGTGTTATGCATCATAGAAGAGTTTGCTGAGCTCTCAGGTTTACATATTAACAAAAAGAAGACCTATGTGTTCCCATTGAGTCCTGCCCTTGATATACCCCTGAACCTCCCACTGGACCTGGAATGGGTGTGGCCCTCATTAGATACCTGGGGATCCAGATTCATCATTGTCAGGTGGACCTGTTTGAAGGGAACCTGGGGGGCGCCCTGAGAGCTTTGCGGGCAAATGTGTCCTTTTGGCGATCTCTCAAACTGCCAGTCATGACTAGGGTGCCACGACTCCTCTACTACTTCATTAATTTGACGGTAGTGATACCAAAGAGTTGGTTTAAGTCTCAGGCCACATTGTTGAGGGACTTGGTGTGGGATGGCTGATGTAATAGGGTACCCCTACTGACTTTGCAGCTTCCGCTTGTGGGGGGAGGATTGTGTGCCCCCGATTTTGAAGCCTACTACCTGGCAGCTCAGCTCCAGTGGATGGCCAGGTGGCTCGCTGAGAGAGGGTTAGACACGTTATAACTGCCGACTGGTGTCGCACAAATGGCTTGCTTCCTAGAATGCTAAACCGCCACCAGAAGATCAAACACATGGGGACACTACTTTCAGTGGTGGTAACGTGCTTGGACAGATGTACAGCACATTCAAAGGGGCGACACTGTATGCACCAAGTATTCCCCTTATGGGACTCCTGCAAGCGGGAATGGGTCCCCCTCTTACACAGTGGCAGCTGCAGGGTGGGCACCCCTGGACATTGTTCGAGCTGGCCCTTTTGGGGTGGCTGTCCCCAGGGCCATTTACAGCTCTTGGAGGGGGTCCGTGCACCCCCCTCCAGTTTTGAAAGTATTCACGGGGAGGTGGTGGCCCCTGGGGCTGTGTGGGGGCAGGAGACACCCCTCACATAATTATCTAAATAACCCCGAGGAGATGGTGGTCCCCGGGGCTGCGGGGGTCACTTGGGCCCCCACATTTAACATTCATAGCCCTAGGGATGTGGCGGTCCCCGGGGTTATGTGGTGAGGCAGGAGCCCCCAACCCCTTTTTTCACCATAGCCCCGGGGATGTGATGGCCCCCAGGGCTGCAGGGGGGCAGCATGCCTCCGCATTTCCAAATATTATCCTCAGGGAAGTGGCAGTCCCTGGGGCTGCGGGGGCCCGATCATTATTTTTGAATTGCACCCGGGACCTGGCCCATCTGGGGGCTTAAAGAAAACAAAGCCCAGGAGCCCGTGGTTCATTTTCATTTTAATTTTCAGCCTGGTTAGCGGATCCAACGTGAATCCTGGCGAAAACCTTAAACAAATGTTTGTTTTGGCTCTAGCAGGCCTATGGAATCAGAGTGTTTCTACCCTGCCCCCTTTTTTGTTTTTTAACCTTTTTTCTTGTGACTCGGTTCAATTGAGTCACAAGATGTCTGCCAACACTTCCTGGCAGGCAATCAGACTGCAGGCACGAGATCAGGAGGGTTCGCGGATCCTGCGCGGCAATATTTGTATATCTGCGAAATATTATCATTTCCCAGGAACTACTGAACAGATTTAACCCATTTGACAGAAAGAGTGCTTTCTGAACCAAGAGCTACCTTTTCTCCAAATTTTGTGTAATTCCGTTCAGCAGTTCGGTCTGCAGCTGTGTCTAAAGTTTCCAATAGAAATTAACATGGAGAAAATACGTTTTCGGACCCTTCTTTTTCTCAGCCCCCGCTTGACTAATCACCACAAAACTTTCAACACAGCAGCTGACCTGACCGCCCCAATAGTTTTGAAAATTTCGCGAACATTCGTCAAACACCGCTAAAAGATATTGGCAAATCAAAAAACGTAAATATAACTACCTACTGGTGACCACCTATAGGATATATATATATATATATATATATATATATATATATATATATATATATATATATATATATATATATATATATATATATACAAGTTTCTTAATCCACACCCAATGGTAGAAAATCAAGAGGCGGCACAGGTTTATTGTGCACCAAACTTAGGGTCACCAGAACGTAGTTATTCTTAGGACCTAGTTTCCATAGGAAAAGTGTTTTTTGTTTTCTCAATATCTTTGGCCCTGGTGGACGAATCTTCGTGAAATTTTCCAAACTAGAGGTCCGCTGAAATTTTAAAAACTAGTGGCACACTAAAAAAAATGCTCGCTGGGGTCGCCAATCCCACCAATTGTTTAAAAAAAATGAAGTGTGGGCTCCCGCGCTTCATTTAATTGAGGCCCGGGTGGGCCAGGTCCCGGGGGCATTGCCCAAAAATATTAGCAGGGACCCGCGGAGGCCCCCGCAGCCCCGGGGACCGCCACCTCCCCGGGGCTATGTTTATAATCTGTTGGAGCGCACATGGCCCTCCCGCAGCCCCGAGGACCGCCACCCCCTCTCAAATATTCACGGTGCAGATGGCCCCCCACAGCCCGCCGGCACTTCCTTTTCTTATTATTTAAACCTGTGGGCGGAGCTCGAGCCCCCACACATTCCACAGGAACCACCACCTCCCCGGATCAATAATCATGTAAATACAGGGGGTCCGTTACGGACCCCCAAGCCCTGAGGACCACCACCTCTCCTGGGCTGCGCACTAGTTGAGAGGGAGACGCCCGGCCCCCTCCAGGAGCCCTTGATGGCCCTGGGGACCACCCCCCCCCCCCGAGGGCCGGCTCCTGCAGTGTCCCGGGGTGCCCACCCCTGGGACACTGCTGTTTTCTATGGCAGGGTGGGAGCCGTGCTGCTCCCACCTTGTCATAGCAATTTGCTTTGGATTTTGGAAGCAAGAACAGGGAAACCTGCTCTCTCTTCCAAAATCCAAAGTCGATTGCTTTTCTACACGGCGAGCCGCATGGTAACAGCTCCCTGTGTGGAAAAGCAATGCTGTCTCCCACAGGAGGCTGGGAGCCGGCAGGGACTGTGGGGGCATTGGGTCTCCCCCCACGGTCCCTAACTATGAGGCCAGACCCGGGGGGATGGGGTCCCTGGGGCAAATGTAAATTAATGAAAGTGGATGTTTTAAAAAATGTGGAATTGCGACCCTAGCGGGGTGCTCAATGCGGCCCCCTGGTGTGAACACGG
Source organism: Lissotriton vulgaris (assembly GCF_964263255.1). Taxonomy (NCBI): domain Eukaryota; kingdom Metazoa; phylum Chordata; class Amphibia; order Caudata; family Salamandridae; genus Lissotriton; species Lissotriton vulgaris. The sequence continues at coordinate 1,315,370,547 of NC_141695.1, forward strand.
GGGTACGTGGCTCCCAGCACGTCCCCGGGTGTGAACGCAAAGGGTGCGCGGTGCTCAGCGCGGCCCCCTAGTATGAACGTGATGGGTGCTCGACTCTAAGTCTTGCTCGGTGCGCGACTCCTAGCAAAATTAAATACGATTTTTTTTATATAAACCTAGGTTATATGTTGCGTTATTGGGTGGCTCTAAAAAGAGCCCTTGTGCTTATTATGAGTTTCTTGCAGCTACATGTAAGCGCACTTGCAGAGCTTTAGGTTATTGAGAAACACTCTGTTCCCTTCATCAGTGAAGTGTACTCCGTCACTCCTGTAGATGCCCTCCATATGGAAATGCATTTTGCTGTTATATATAGAGCCCATTCTATGGTCTCTGAGGTAAGCAGAAACAGCTTTATTGACATTTTTTCTTGCTTTCTCGATCTGTGGACAAATTTTATTGGACCACTTCCATTTCTGTCTTTGGCATATACCACGGCAGTTTGGGGGAAAAGCAGCAACAATTCTACAAAGGTATCCTTCATTAGCATTTACAGACCTATCCCAGTCAATGTGCCTAGGTCATTGACACCATTGGCATAATCATGAGGTCAGGGGTTTAGAGATGCAAAAAGCTTTTAACGAAAGGCATCAATTGGTGCCACTATAATCCTCTCTGTCCAATCCATTTAATGTCTACATTTTGCAAAGCTAGGTCCCTGCTCGACAATGGGGAAACTGCCGCCCTCATCCTCCTGGACCTCTCAGCAGCCTTCCACACCGTATGCCACCGCACCCTGATACAGCGCCTCGGCAACACTGAACTCCAAGGAGCAGCACTGGAGTGGATCATCTCGTTCCTCGCCGGAAGAACTCAGAGAGTCCGCCTCCCCCCGTTCGGATCCGCGGCCACCGAAGTCATCTGCGGCCTTCCGCAAGGTTCCTCACTCAGCCCCACCCTCTTCAACATCTACATGAGCCCTCTCGCACCCATCGCTCGCAAAACACAACCTCAATATCATCTCCTACACCGACGACACCCAGTTGATCCTCTCCATCACCAACGACCCAGCCACCGCCAAAGCCAGCCTCCAGGAAGGAATGAAAAACGTTGCTGAATGGATGAAGATCAGCCGCCTGAAACTGAACTCAGACAAAACGGAAGTCCTCATCCTCGGACCATCCCCCTCTGACTGGGACGACTCCTAGTGGCCCCCTGCCCTGGGCACTGCACCCAAGCCAACGGACCATGCACGGAATCTAGGCTTCATCCTGGACTCCTCCCTCACGATGACCAAGCAAGTCAACGCCGTCTCGTCCTCCTGCTTCAACACCCTGTGCATGCTCCGAAAGATCTTCCAATGGATCCCCTCCGAAACCAGGAAGATGGTCACCCAGGCCCGCGTCACCAGCCGTCTGAACTACGGGAACACCCTCTACGCTGGCACCACAGCCAAAATCCAGAAAAGACTCCAGCGCATACAGAACGCCTCTGCACGACTCATCCAGAACATCACTCGCCACAGCCACATCTCTGCACACCTAAAAGACTTGCACTGGCTCCCCGTCAGCAAGAGGATCACGTTCAGACTCCTCACCCACGCACACAAGGCTCTCCACGACACGGGCCCAAAGTACCTCAACAACCGCCTCACATTCTACACACCCACCTGCCAGTTCCGATCCGCCTGCCTCGCCCTCGCCTCCGTCCCACGAATTCGCAAATCCACCGTCGGAGGAAGATCCTTCTCCTACCTGGCGGCCAAGACATGGAACTCCCTCCCCACTCACCTACGGCTGACCCTGGACCATCTCACCTTCAGGAAACAACTCAAGACCTGGCTGTTCGAGCAGTAGCAACTCCCCCCCCCCTCAGCACCTTGAGACCCTTGCGGGTGAGTAGGCACTAAACAAATTTTGTTGATTGATTTGTCAATACCTCTACTTTCAGCATACCTTTTGCACCCGAATACATAGCTGTGCCCAACAATCCACACTGAGAGCATATTGAAGGGATCTCTGTAGGTAATCAAAAGAAGTCTGTAGCTGAGGAAGTCAGTTGGTAGAATGAGATATATCTAAAATGGTGGAGTCAAGTCAAGTCAAGTGATTTATATAGCGCGCTACATACCCAGAGGGTCTCAAGGCGCTTTAGGAAGGGTGGGGAATTACTTGTCGAATATCCAGGTTTTAAGTTGCTTTCTGAAATAAGGTGGTTCTGAGTGAGGCGAAGGTGAGTGGGAAGTGAGTTCCAGGTTTTAGCTGCCAGGTAGGAGAAGGATCTGCCTCCCATGGTGGTTTTGTTGATGCGAGATACAGTTGCAAGGGCTTGGTTGGAGGATCGTAAGTGGCGGGAGGGGGTGTAGAAGGAAAGTCGTGAGTTGAGGCATTCAGGTCCAAGTTCGTAGAGTGCTTTGTGTGCGTGGGTTAGGAGGCGGAAAGTAATCCTCTTGTTAACGGGGAGCCAGTGGAGGTTTTTCAGGTGTCCGGAGATGTGGTCTTTACGCGGGATGTCTAGTATGAGTCTGGCTGAGGTGTTCTGGATGCGTTGGAGTTTTTTCTGGAGTTTTGCGGTGGTACCGGCGTATAAGGTGTTACCGTAGTCCAGGCGGCTCGTGACCAGTGCGTGGGTGACCGTTTTTCTGGTTTCGGTGGGGATCCAGCGAAATATTTTTTTGAGCATGCGAAGAATATTGAAGCAAGAAGATGAGTCGGCGTAGACTTGTTTGTTCATAGAGAGTGAGGAGTCCAGGATGACACCTAAGTTCGTGCGTGGTCCATCGGGATGGGTGCTTTTCCAAGGGCCTCTGGCCACCAAGAGTCATCCCAGGCGGAGGGGGAGATACCTAGGATAAGGACTTCATTTTTGTCGGAGTTCAGTTTTAGACGGCTGTACTTCATCCGCTCGGCTACTTCTTTCATTCCTTCATGTAGGTTGGTTTTGGCGGTGATAGGGTCTTTGGTGAGTGATAGTATCAGTTGAGTGTCATCAGCGTAGGAGATGATGTTGAGGTTGTGTTGGCGTGCGATAGCCGCGAGGGGGCTCATGTATACGTTGAAGAGGGTGGGGCTGAGTGAAGATCCTTGCGGCACGCCGCAGATGACTTCGGTAGCTTCTGATTTGAATGGAGGAAGGCGGACTCTCTCAGTTCTTCCGGCAAGGAACGAGGTGATCCATTCCAGTGCTTTTCCTTGGATTCCAATGTTTCTGAGGCGTTGTATTAAGGTGCTATGACAAACTGTGTCAAAGGCTGCGGAGAGGTCGAGGAGGATGAGGGCGACTGTGTCTCCGTTGTCTAGCAGAGTTCGAATGTCATCTGTTGCTGCGATGAGTGCGGTCTCGGTGCTGTGTTTGGCTCGGAAGCCGGACTGAGAGGAGTCGAGGGATTTGTTGGTTTCGAGGAAGGCGGCGAGCTGGTTGTTGACAGCTTTCTCGATGACTTTGGCCGGGAATGGAAGGAGCGAGATGGGGCGGTAGTTTTTGAGTTCGGTGGGGTCAGCTGTGGGATTCTTCAGAAGGGCGCTGAGTTCGGCATGTTTCCAACTTTCCGGGAAGGTTGCGGAGTTGAAGGAGCAGTTGATGACGTCTCGGAGGTGCGGTGCTATAATGGAGTCTGCTTTGTTAAAGATGTGGTGAGGGCATGGGTCTGTGGGGGATCCTGGGTGGATAGAGTTCATCAGACGGATGGTGTCCTCAGTGGAGATTGGGTTCCAGTCATTGAGGATGTTCAAGGGGGGTGGGGGTCCTGCAGAGGGTTGGGTGGGTTGGTCTTCGGGTCGGTTGTCGAAGCTGTTGTAGATGCTGTTTTTAAGAAAGTAAAGATTTGATTGGCTGTTTAAGAAGATTATACATTCAAAAATAGGGTGCGTTTTACTTTCTTTAAAAAGCATGTGTATTATTGGTTAGTAAAAAATGTTTGAAAGGTACAGCAGAAAGGATAAGGGCATGTTTTTCAAAAGCAACAACACTTGCTGTTCTTATTTGCAACATTCTATGGTGAACTTGTGACCTGACAGTTAAGTTGAATGTAGCAAGACCTTTTGTAATGGAAACTGACATTAAGGAGAAGGGGGGAAGAAGTCAGTTGAAAAGTGTTATTATGTACGACCAATGGAAATAGAGGGAAATTTTGCCATTACTGGTTTTACCTTGGAGAGTGTGGTGATCTATATTCACTGTGTGTAAAAGAAAATCCTGTCTGGGTGTGTGAGATTTTTCCTTCAACAGATTTATTTAAAAGGTGAGTTATATATGTTTGAGGTCTATTTAAAATAGATTAGACATTATTCTAAAACTGTACTGTTTGAAATATATTATTAAATGTAGAGATGTATATTGAAAATATTTTTATTGTACTTCAAGTTTGTTTAAGAAACAGTTTGTAAAGTAATATATATATGTTTTTTTAAGTCTGTTCAAAGGTATAGCTGAATGATGCTTCTTAGTTTTAGATAGTTGATTGAACATGTACAACAAATGTGTATTTTAAATGATGTTCATTTAAGGTGTAGTATACTGGGCATAATGTTTTCTTCTTTCTACAAAGGTATAGTTTATTGATACTGCATAATTATATATAGTTTGGTAAAATGTAGCACAACTGTACTGTTTGAAAGAAGATCATATAAAGTGTTAATAATTAAGTTTATGTTATTAGTTTGCACAGAAGGTAAATTTAAATGATGCAATATGTTTTAAGATAGAATTGTGAAATAAGGTGTTATTGTTCATTCTGCTTCTTTTTGTAGTTTGAGCTAAGGTATAGTTGAATGATGTATAATAAAAGTGTGGTTTTAGAAATGCTCATAAACATTGTTGTAAATTAATCTGTTTCCTTAAGTCTGTTGAGAGGTATAGTTTGATGATGTCTCATATTTCTAGATGTAATGGTCAAGATGTAGCTCAAACGTAAAGCACCACATTTTACTCTATCTTCTATGTTGTAGTTATCAACTTAACTCGATAGTATATAATTATTCATTTACGTGTTCAGTTGGTATTTATATAGTTGTATGTATATTTATTGAATTTTTGAGAGGTGCTTGACTGATTACAGGAGTGCAAAGGTAGTGAATATGTGATTTTATAAGTGTATGAGAAATGATTTACTGATTCTATATTGTGAATCACCCAGTTAGTATGCAAGCACTACCCATGCATTCATGCAATGACTCATGCACTATCCATGTAGTCCCATAACCACTTACACAGTACTGATTCCCTCCTTCAATTACCCAGGTAGTACCCATGCAGTCCAGCAATCACACTGTCATTCTCTGTGCACTCCTCTAATCATCCAGCCAGTACGATGTCCTTATCTAATCACTACGCCAAACCCCAACCACTTATAAATTCACCATGCTGTCAACTTGCGGCAATCTAAGTATCCAGTCACTATCCAAGTATTTGTACAATGACTCAGGCGTTAAGACATGCAGTGCTACAATCAAATGTGCACTATCCATGCAGTCCCCTAACCTTCTCCACAGTACTGAAACCCTCCTCCAATTACCCAGGTAATACCTATGCAGTCCAGCAATCACACTGTCACTCTCTGTGCACTGCTCTAATCATGTAGCCAGTACCATGTCCTTATCTAATCACTGCGCCAAAACTCAAGCACTTACAAATTCACCATGCTGTCAACTTGCTGCAATCTAAGTATCCAGTCACTATCCAAGTATTTGTACAATGACTCAGGCGTTAAGACATGCAGTGCTACAATCAAATGTGCACTATCCATGCAGTCCCCTAACCTTCTCCACAGTACTGAAACCCTCCTCCAATTACCCAGGTAATACCTATGCGGTCCAGCAATCACACTGTCACTCTCTGTGCACTGCTCTAATCATGTAGCCAGTACCATGTCCTTATCTAATCACTGCGCCAAAACTCAAGCACTTACAAATTCACCATGCTGTCAACTTGCTGCAATCTAAGTATCCAGTCACTATCCAAGTATTTGTACAATGACTCAGGCGTTAAGACATGCAGTGCTACAATCAAATGTGCACTATCCATGCAGTCCCCTAACCTTCTCCATAGTACTGATCCACTCCTCCAATTACCCAGGTCGTACCCATGCAGTCCAGAAATCACACTGTCACACTCTGTGCACTCCTCTAATCATCCAGCCAGTAACAAGTACTTATCTAATCACTGCGCCAAAACCCAAGCACTTATATATTCACCATGCTGTCAACGTGCAGCACTCTACATATCCAGTCACTATTCATGTACCTGTACAATGACTCAGGCATATAGACATGCTGTGCTACAATTAAATGTGAACTATGCATGCAGTCTCCTAACCACCTCCACAGTATTGATTTAATCCTTCAATTACCCAGGTAGTACCCATGCAGTCCACCCATCACACTGTCACTCTCTGTTCACTCCTCTAATCATCCAGCCAGTACCATGTCCTTATCTAATCACTGTGCCTCAACCCAAGCACTTATACATTCCCAATACTGGCAACTTGCAGCACTCTAAGTATCCAGTCATTATCCATATACTTGTACAAAGACTCAGGCATTAAGCCATGCTGTGCTACAATAAAATGTGCACTATCCATGCAGTCCCCTAACCACCACCAGAGTACCGATTCACTCCTCTAATTACCCAGGCAGTACCCATGCAGTCCATCAATCACACTGTCACTCTCTGTGCACTTCTCTAATCACCCAGCTAGGACCATGTCCTTATCTAATCACTGCGCCAAAACCCAAGCTCCTATACATTCACCATGCTGTCAACTTTCAGCACTCTAAGTATCTAGCCGCTATCCATGTACTTGTACAATGACTCAGGCATTAAAAATTACAGTGCTACAACCAAAAGTGCACTATCCATGCAGTCCCCTAATCACCTACACAGTACTGATTCACTCCTCCATTTAGTACCCATATAGTCCGGCAATCACACTGTCAGTCTCTGTGTAGTCCTCTAATCATCCAGCCAGTACCATGTCCTTATCTAATCACTCCACCAAACCCCAGGCACTTATAAATTCACCATGCTGTCAAATTGCAGCACTTTAAGTATCCAGTCACTATCCATGTACTTGTACAATCACTCAGGCATTAACACCTTGACTGCTGCAGCAATCCATCCCGGAGGCTGCAATTTCTTGAATCCCCTTGTTCATAAGGAGCTCAGCTCGTCATGAGCACACGAGCAGTGTACTGCATGACGAGCTGAGCTCGTCATGAGCATGGAAGGGGTTAAGACATGCAGTGCTACAATCAAATGTGCACTATCACTGCAGTCCCCTAACCACCTCCACAGTACTCATTCACTCCTCCAATTACCCAGGTAGTACCCATGCAGTCCAGCAATAACACTGTCACTCTCTGTGTACTCCTCTAATCATCCAGTTCGTACCATGTCCCTATCTAATCACTGTGCCAAAACCCAGTCACATATAAATTCACCATGCTCTCAACTTGCGCCACTCTAAGTATCCAGTCACTTTCCATGCACTTGTACAAGGACTCCGGCATTAAGACATGCAATGCTACAATCAAAAGTGCACTATCCATGCCGTCCCCTAACCATCTCCACAGTACTGATTCTCTCCTCCAATTACCCAGGTAGTACCCATGCAGTCCAGCAATCACACTGTCACTCTCTTTGCACTCCTCTAATCATCCAACCTGTACCATGTCCTTATCTAATCACTGCACCAAAACCCAAGCACTTATAAATTCACCATGCAGTCAATTTGCAGCATTCTAAGTATTCGTTCACAATCCATGTACTTGTACAATGACTCAGGCCTAAAGACATGCAGTGCTACAATCAAATGTCCACTATCCATGCAGTCCCTTAACCACCTCCACAGTACTGAAACAGTCCTCCAATTACCCAGGCAGTAACTATGCAGTCCAGCAATGACACTGTCACTGTGTCACTGTCTGTGCACTCCTCTAATCATACAGCCAGTACCATGTCCTTATCTAATCACTGCGCCAAAACCCAAGCACTTATAAATTCACTATGCTATCAATTTGCAGCACTCCAACTATCCAGTCACTCTCCATGTACGTTTACAATGACTCAGGCATTAAGAAAGGCAGTGCTACAATGAAATGTGCACTATCCATGCAGTGCTCTAACCACCTCCACAGTATTGATTCACTCCTCCAATTACCCAGGTAGCAACCATGCAGTCCAGCAATTACACTGTCACTCTCTGTATACTCCTCTAATCATCCTGCCAGTACCATGTTCTTATCTAATCACTGCGCCAAAACCCAAGTACTTATAAATTCACCATGCTGTCAACTTACAGCACTCCAACTATCCACTCACAATCCATGTACTAATACAATGACTCAGGCATTAAGACACACAGTGCTACATTCAAATGTGCACTATCCATGCAGTCCCCTAACCACCTACACAGTACTGATTCACTCCTCCAGTTACCCAGGAAGTACTCATGCAGTCCAGCAATCACACTGTCACTATCTGTGCACTCCTCTAATCATCCAGCCAGTACCATGTCATTATCTAATCACTGTGCCAAAACCCAAGTACTTATAAATTCACCATGCTGTCAACTTGCAGCACTCTAAGTATCCAGTCACTATCCATGTACTTGTACAATGACTCAAGCATTAAGACATGCTGTGCTACAATCAAATGTGCACTATCCATGCAGTTACCTAACCACCTACAGAGTACTGATTCACTCCTCCAATTACCTAGGTGGGACGCATGCAGTCCAACAATCACACTGTCACTCTCTGTGCACTCCTCTATTCATCTAGCCAGTACCATGTCCTCATCTAATCACTGTGCCAAAACCCAAGCACTTATAAATTCACCATGCTGCCAACTTGCAGCACTCTAAGTATCCAGTCACTATCCATGTACATGTACAAGGACTCAGGCATTAATAAATGCAGAGCTACAATCAAATGTGCACTATCCATGCAGTCCCTTAACCACCTCCACAGTACTGAAGCACTCCTCCAGTTACCCAGGTAGTACCCATGCAGTCCAGCAATCACACTGTCACTCTATGTGAACTCGCCTAGTCATCCAGCCAGTACCATGTGATTATCTAATCACTGTGCCGAAACCCAAGCACTTATAAATTCACCATGCTGTCAACTTGGAGCACTTTAAGTATCCAGTCATTATCCATGTACTTGTACAATGACTCAGGCATTAAGACATGCAGTGCTACAATCAAATGTGGACTATCCACGTTGCCGCCTAACCACCTACACAGCACGGATTCCCTCCTCCAATTACTCAGGTAGTACTATGCAGTCCAGCAATGATGCTGTCACTCTCTGTGCACTCCTTTAATCATCCAGCCAGTATCATGTCCTTATCTAACCACTGCGTCAAAACCCAATCACTTATAAATTCACCATGCTGTCAACTTGGAGCACTCTAAGTACCCAGTCACTATCCATGTACTTGTACAATGACTCAGGCATTAAGGCATGCTGTGCTATAATCATAAATGCACTACCCATGCAGTCCCCTAACCACCTACAGAGTAGTGATTCACTCCTCCAATTAAATAGGTAGTACCCATGCAGTCCAGCAATCACACTGTCGCTCTTTGTGAACTCCTCTAATCATCCAGCCAATACCATGTCCTTATCTACTCACTGTGCCAAAACGCAAGCAGTTATACATTCACCATGCTGTGAACTTGCAGCACTCTAAGTATCCAGTCACTATCCATGAACTTGTACAAGGACTCAGGCATTCAGACATGCATTGCTATAATCAAATGTGCACTATTCATGGAGTCCCCTAACCACTTTCACAATACTGATTCACTCCTCCAATTACCCAGGAAGTACCCATGCAGTCCAGAAATCACACTGTCACTCTCTGTGCACTCCTCTAATCATCCAGCTAGTACCATGTCCTTATCTAATCATTGTGCCAAAACCCAAGCATCATGCTGTCAACTTGCAGCACATAAAGTATCCAGTCACTATCCATGCACTCACATTGTAGTACTCTAACCATCCAGTCAGTACCCATGTACTCATAGAATGACCCAGGCACTAAGACATGCAATGCTAAAATCATATGTTACTACCAATGCACTCCTCCAGTTACTCAGCCACTCCCATGTCCTTATCCAATCACTCTGCCAAAACCCAAACACTTATAAAATCACCATGCACTCTCCTTGCAGTAGTGTAATCATCCAGTCAGTACCCATGTACTCTAATAATAACACAGGCACTAACACATGTTGACCACAATTACCTGTGCGTTATCTCCCGCTCACTAACCATGCACTCTTAGAATCAATTATGCTCTATACATGTACTCTAGCAATCACTCAGATGTTAGCATGCAGTTATTTCTCGTTTTTAAACAAATAAGGTAGTTCTGAAGAGAACAGTTTTTTTATTCTAATTTTGTTTTTAATTTTTTGTGTTTTTTGAACAATTTTGAGATTTTTAGGAGTATTTTCAACAAAAAAAAAAACTTAAAATTTTTGGAATTAAAATGTCATTCCAACTGAAATTTTATTTTAGCAGCGATGATTTCTGGCTGCTGAACATACAACGTCAACTGATTGCACCCCAAAGCATAAAATGGCATTGCATTTTATACAATACTGTTTGAGTATCCAAACTCTGTCCGACTATCTGGACCACGAAATGAAGAAGTTGAGCTTCCAGAAGTGCTAGGACCAGCTCCCTGGTCAGTTTGTGTGGCCTCTTGAGCACGTCGCAATTGTTCTTGTGCAAGTTGTCTCGGATGTATAGTCTGTAGATGCTTATACATGCTGGATGTCCCACACGAGTAATTCTTCTTGCTGCCTCTTAATAGAACTCTGGGAGAGAGCACACAGCTGACCTTCCTTGCATTTACGTTTCTTTCTCCCTCCGGAATCGTGAAGAATTACCAACAATAGACTCCGGTCTTTTTTTGGAGGTGGTCCCAAATCTTCATCATCAGATGGAAGGTCTATTGGTGGAGTAGAAGACGCCATTGCCGATGTTTTTTAAATGAACACCAAAAAAACTCTCAGTATTAATCCTAAATACATAGCAGGTATCTCTCCTCTGATGCAGCTGAGAGAATGACTAAAAAGGGTGTGGTCCTTTAAGTTCTAGAATGGAAAACCTTGTCAATCAATGAAATAGTTTCTTTCAATGTCACATGGGACTCAGCGCGCACCCAGCCCGCACCCAATGCGACGTCGCAAAAATATCTTTAACAATAATATGCGTTTATTACAAGTACAAATATATTATTTTTAAAAATAGTTTAGATAATCTTGTGGTCTGATATGTACATTAAAGTTAAATACATATAGTTTTAAAACAATTTTTTTTTTTTTACGGGAGTTGCACACCTGCCGTGACCCAGCATGTATATGGCGGCAAGTGGGTCCCGGCACCGCGCACACATCGCATACCAAATGTGCACATGATGCAAACCCATACATATCTGATGTTACGCGGGTCCATGTACCGCGCGCTCGTCGCATACCAATCACGCACATGGCGTGATCCCATACATATATAACATTCCACGGGACCACGCCCCCGTCGCAAACGAAACGCAGCTCCTTCTCGACTTTTCCAATATGGCGGCTTGAATTTATGCATTCACCGTGTTAGGTACACAATGGGTACGCGACTCCAATATATATATATTTTTCTAAAAATACATATATTTTAAAAGACATAGGTCATTACATAATTAAATTAAAATGAAAAAAATTCATTATAGAATATTAGAGTTACAAAATATCTTTTTTTTAAAAACATGTAATTTTCAGACAAACATAAAAGGTTGTATAAATATTACATTTACAAATTAGCATTTAAAAAAACACTAGAAATTCACAGAAAAAAACCTTAGGTTTCAGGCCTGTTATAGTTGGAAATTAGCATTTAAAAACCTTAGAAATTCACTGAAAAAAACATGGGTTTCAGGGACGTTCCAGTAAATATGAGCATTTAAAAAAACTTAGAAATTCACTGAAAAAACCATAGGTTTCAGGGACGTTATAGTAAAAATCAGCATTTAAAAAACCTTAGAAATTCACTGAAAAAACCCATAGGGTTCAGGGACGTTAATGTTAGTTGCACATTTGACTCCTACAAAACCATAGAAAGTTTGCTGTTATAGTTAGTTTACCTAACTGTAACTAGCACCCTGCAATGCACTGCTGATGACGTCACATATTACATCATTCATGACATGATCAGTGACATCACTGATGACATCACTGATGATATCTCAAATGATATCACTGATGACATCACTGATGGCTTACAGGGTGTTTCCCAGAATTATGAAACGGAGCGCGTGAGGGTATTAGAGTCCAGAGAAATTGCTTCCGGTTTGCGGACTACTACTGCACTTTATACGCAAAACATCCAAAACCACTGCCGAGTCTTCTTCCCCTCTATAGCAGACCTACTGATGTCCAGTCTGTCAGTGTCAGATGCGAGAGACATGTACAAGCCCATTACCCCTAAAAAAATTAATGCAGCCCTCTAAGACCTGAACTCTGGCAAAATGCCGAGCCAGGTGGTTTCTGGGTGGAGTACTACCGGAGACTCTGGAAATCGTTGCTGCCTCACTTATTGGCTCTTTATAACAAAGCCATAATGAACAGCCATTGTCCTGACAAACTGAATGATATGATCATAGTGGTCCTACAGAAGATAGGCCATCCCCCCAGAACTGCACGTCCTATCCCCTAATCTCCCTTATTAACAGCAAGCTTAGAATATACACAAGGTTTTGGCTAATAACCTCATTAATGTCATACACAAGATAATCTACCCTGACCACGATGGGCTTATGCCCCATCGTAGTATGAGGTACTGCATTTGCAGAGGGCAGGCAATGGGCATCCGAAGCCTACTATATATATGCAAAGTAACAACCTAGGCAATCAAAATTTACACAAACTTATTTGATAAAGAATAATAAACAAATAGCTACAACTGACTAAAAGACATCATTTTTTATTTTTTCATAATTAAAACAGTAAACATTTCATTCGTATAACACACAGTTTAAAACAATTCACAAAAGTATTAACAAGTTAAAAATTAATTAAACAGTAAACAGCAAATTCATTATCTATAGTAGATGAGTGGCAAGGTTATATGACTCTACGCGCGTTTCGGCGGCCAGCGCCTTCTTCCTGGAGTAGCCACGTAATATCTATAAAAATAGAGATGTATATCATTTCAATTTCATACATATAAACAATTCTATACAGGGAAGGTTTAACATTTAAAACTTTGTCTTTTAGTAGCTATAGTATTAAAAACATACATGATTTAAAAAAGCAATCTAATCTATATTTTCCTCTATTCTTGTCATTTCATTGTACTGATCCAGAGGGGAGATGAACTAATTCATGAATGATAACTGAGGAGATTGACATAATTATCTGTTAATTCCACTATGACCAATAAAGTTTATTATGGGTCATATGTTCAATATATATATTTTTTGGGGTGAGGAGCAGGCAATTTTTCAGGTCCCAAAAGGGTGCTGTATTGGTTTAAGAGAAGTCCGAGTAGGTACACAATGAAAGAATATATACAACATTTGACCTTATTATCTATTCTGTGTTGGTCACACTTGGAATACTCATATCTTCTAGGATAGATACTTACTACTGGTAAGAAAAATTATTTTTGTCTTTTCAAAAGGGGGCGACCAAGTTTAGAATGCCATTTATCCGAAGCCTACTGTCATCAGCTCTTGGGGTCTAATCCCTTTCTCCTCATAGACTTTGTGTAAAGCATTTGACTCCCTTGACTGGGATTTCCTATAGGTTGTAACTTTGTCACTTCGGCTTTCGGACCCATTTCTTCTCCTATGTTCAAACACTATATGCTGGCTCTGAGGCTCGGGTATAGGTGAACGGGGTCCTATTGTGAGCCTTCTCAATTTAGTAGGGCACCAGGCAAGGATACCCCCATCCTCTCTTCTTTTCATCCTCGCAATAGAGCCTTTGCAAAGTGGGTACAGTGTGAGCTGTAGCTCCACAGGTTTCAATGGGAGAGAGCCTGGAGGAGGACAGCATTACTTTATAAGAACACAATGTCCTGCTCTGCTCTCCAACCTGGCGGTCGTGGGCCCTAAGTTGCTTCATATGCTGGATCAATATAGGCAGGTTTTTGGTCTGCTTGTCAACCACGCAAAGTCCCTCCTGGTCCCCTTGACCGGTGACCTTGGGGCCAGGACTGGCGTGCTTGTGTTCCTACCCGTAGATTGAATTTTTCTATATCTCTGCATTTATTTCTCCCTCCTCCCCACACTTGCCTGGTCCCCGAACCTGATGCCAGTAGTCAACAAAATGTAGAAGGACCTGGAGAGGTGGACTTACTTGCCTCTCAGCATCCTAGGGAGAGTGGCTGTGTACAAGATGATGGTTGTGCCACACTTCATATATGTTTTGCAGGATTTTCCTTATCCTCTCCCCAAACACTGGTTCATCTGAGCTCAGGCCGCAGTGTGCTATTTATTATGGGCCAACTGAGTATCGTACATCGCTTTCGGGAAATGTGTGCACTCGTCCTTTGACAGAGACCTGGGGGCTGCAGACTTGCAACTGTACTATGGGACCTCCCAACCTGTCGTCCTTCCTGAGTGGCTCCATGGCAGCTGGACTGAATGATCTTATAGGGTGAAAATTACTTTTATGACATGGGAGACGATCATGGATCGACTATATGACTCACCTGGCCATTGCTCTCTCCCCAAACTCACAATGGTGGTGGGTTGGGTGTGACGGGCTACGCTGAAATGAACTGGCTGGGACGGGGGCTTACACTCCAGACCCCTCCTCCACCCCCCGGCTGGGTACCTGGATTCATGAGGTGGTCAATTTGACCTGGTTTGGGAAGTGTGATCTAATTAGTATTTCTTATCTGGGGGATGTGCGGCAAGGGCCTCATATGCTGTCCATTCTGGACTTGAAAACTGACTTCCAACCGCACCGGTTCCAGTTTTACAAATTACTCCAGCTCTAACACACACTACTTTCCCGTCCTACATCCATTGAGGAGACACCCTAGTTTAGTCTCCTTGAAGCCAGGGTGTTAGTGGGACCCATGGGGAAGGGTGGCATTTCCTGATATAAAACAGATCCCTGATTGTCAACTACCAACAGCTATTCTCCCTCTGCAGGTTCGTTGGTTATCCTGGTCTAGATGTTGTGGAATGGAAGGAGTTACTCATGGAATCAAGAGAGTTAGCAATAACCTCAAGGCTCCGCATGATACACGTGAATTTCTTGTACACCACATACTTTATCTCTTAGTGGCGCCGGAGGGTGGATTGGCTCCTGTCATCTGCTTGACTTTGCTGCAATGACGAGGATGCTCACTTCTATCATGCAGTCTGGACATGTTCTGTCGTCAGTAGCTATTGTCCATCAATTGTTCTTTTTGCATTTGTCACCCAGAGTGAGACGGGTATGCCCAGACATGGGTCTCATGCTCTCCATAACACTGAAGTCATGCTATCCTGGCTAATGAAGGCTGAAAGCCCATTACCGGTCCTAGGATGCATGTTTCCAGTCCAATGAGGACCTGGCCTGGCAGGTCAAGCTGGACTGTTCCCATTGGGTGCAGGGTCAAGACTGATTTGCATATGGCTGGGTCCAAACTGGAATGGCATGGTGTGCAAAAAGATGATGGATTTTGGCCCAGATCTCAATACTAGGGTGAATGTATGAAATTGTTCTGCATTCTGTCCATCAATTGTTATTTTTGCTTTTGTCATCCCAAGTGGGACGGGTATGTCCCGATGTGGGTCCCGTGCTCTCCATGCCACTGAAGTAATGCTATCCTGGCTACTGAAGGCCGAAAGCCCATAACCGGTCCCAGGATGCTTGTTTCCAGTCCAGGGAGGACCTGGCCTGGCAGGTCAAGCTGGACTGTTCCCATTGGGTGCAGGGTCAAGACTGATTTGCATATGGCTGTGTCCAGACTGGAATGCCATGGTGAACAAAAAAATGATGGACTTAGGCCCAGATCTCTGTACTGGGGTGAATGTATAATATTGTTCTGCATCTGTCCATCAATTGTTGTTTTTGAATTTGTCACCCCGAGTGTGACGGGTATGCCCAGACGTGGGTCCCATGCTCTCCATGCCACTGGAGTCAAGCTATCCTAGCTGATGAGGGCTGAAAGCCTAAAACCGGTCCTAGGATGCTTGTTTCCAGTCCAGGGAGGACCTGGCCTGGCAGTTCAGGCTGGACTGTTGCCATGGGCACTGGGTCAAGACTGATTTGCATATGGCTGTGTCCAGGCTGGAAAGCCCTAAATCGGTCCTAGGATGCTTGTTTACAGTCTAGGGAGGACCTTGCCTGGCAGTTCGGGCTGGACTGTTCCTATTGGGTGCAGGGTCAAAACTGATTTGCATATGGCTGGGTCCAAACTAGAATGGCATGGTGAGCAAAACAACAATAGATTTGGGCCCAGATCTCTGTTCTGGGGTGAATGTATGACATTGTTCCGCATTCTGTCCATCAATTGTTCTTTTTGCATTTGTCACCCCAAGTGGGATGGGTATGTCCTGTCGTGGGTTCCGGGCTCTCCATGCCACTGGAGTCAAGCTATCCTGGCTGATGAAGGCTGAAAACCTAAAACCGGTCCTAGGATGCTTGTTTCCAGTCCAGGGAGGACCTGGCCTGGCAGTTCAGGCTGGACTGTTGCCATGGGCACAGGGTCAAAACTGATTTGCATATGGCTGTGTCCAGGCTGGAATGCCATGGTGAGCAAAAAAAAACGATGGATTTTAGGCCCAGATCTCTGTACTTGGTTGAATGTATGACATTGTTCTGTATTCTGTCCATTTATTGTTCTTTTTGCATTTGTCACCCCGAGTGGGAGGGTATGCCCAGACATGGGTCCCATGCTCTCCATGCCACTGGAGTCAAGCTATCCTGGCTGATGAGGGCTGAAAGCCCAAAACCAGTCCTAGGATGCTTGTTTCCAGTCCAGGGAGGACCTGGCCTTGCAGTTCGGGCTGGACTGTACCCATTGGGTGCAGGGTCAAGACTGATTTGCAAATGGCTGGGTCCAAACTGGAATTGCATGGTGAGTGGGAAGCGGTGTGACCGATACCTTGTGCGAAATAGGACATTGTTTGCCAAAAGGGATATCGGCTGTAACTGGGACTCGCCCACTGGTCTGGCCTTAGAGGCTTGGCGTACTGCTATGGACAGGTGGAGGAGCGTTTACACAGCTCGGGACTGCCCCAATAAACAGCGTAGGATTTGGAGGAAATAGTGGGATCATTTTGAATTACAGAGCTCGCTTGGCTAATTATGTATGTGCTTACTATACTGTGACCATCATGGATCATTTGTGTTGTAATGAGTTATTCTTTGCTAAAAACAATAACAATCAGTTTGTCAAAAAAACAATAAAATGTGAAAGACTACACTATATTGACTATATGTCTGTATGTTCTTCTTATTGACCCATGACATGATGAAAATCATATTAGGTGATACTTCTATGTTATTAGTTAAATTAATTGACGCTTTCATAGTTCTTAGAAAGATATGATCCGATTATATCTGCTTTAAAGGGCAGACATGACAATAATTCTGCATGAATCAGTAAAGATGGCGACTTCCACTGTCTAATATTAAGAAGATGGGGACTTCCATTATCCAAGATGGAGTCATGGCCTACATAAGATGAAGTCAGACCTTAGGGGCCATTCACCCAATCTCTTGCCTTGTTTTGCCACGGCTTCTCTAGCAATATTTTTCGAATCACCTTCTCGTTGCTCCCGAGTGCAAAGGGGAATCTTTTCTTACTTGTACCCCAAACACTCGAATACTGTGCTCTTTCATCTTCAATGTGAACCTAACTATCTAACCTTCCACAAGGATCTGAAAAGGTGGGTATTCTGTTGCGTCTATAGCTGCCCTCTTCAGCTTTGACACCAGGACACCCACTATCAGGTAGCTGCACAACGTTACAAATATCCATCATCATCATTTATGATCTATTCTTTCAGTTATAAAAATATTTTTGCTTCCAAGACCATTTTAAAATTTTCTCTCTAACTAATCAGAAATTGATTTGTGTTATGTGTAAGTGTATAAGGGCCCGATGTAGGTAAACGCGATTTTCCGATTTCAAAATACCGAGGCGGGCCGAATCGGTATTCTGAAATCGGAAAACGAGATGTAGGAAAAAAATACCGATTGAAAACCGATTCGGTCGGCATCGGTAATGAGATTCGGTACGTTCCGATTCAGCTCTGTCCGAATCGGAAATTACCGAATCGGCCAACAACGAATCGGAAAACACCGAATCGGCTACCACCGAATCGGATATTTCCGAATCGGCGAATACCGATTCGGTAAAAGCCGATTCGGTAAAAACCGATTCGGCAATCATAGACCCATGGCGAAAAAGCCCATAGGAATGCATTGCATGAACCGATTCGGCTTTTACCGATTCGGATAATACCGATTCGGATTTTACCGAATCGGATTTTACCGAATCGGTAAAAGCCGAATCGGCAATAGGCGATTCAGCCAATGAGGTGGCTCCCCCTCCCCCACCCAAACAGGGAGTGGCAACCCTGGCAGGTGCAGCCAATTAAGAAGTTTCTAGAAGTTTCTGGAAAGCCTGCCTGAGCCCAACACACAGTTAGCAGCAGTGGGAGAAGGAGGTTGCAGACTGAGCAGGAGCAGGAGAATATGGCAGATCAGGCAGGAAGCCAGAAGTCCTCCCAAAAGAGGAAGCCCAAATTCACCACCACAGAACTTCAGGTGCTGGTTGAGGAGGTGGTGAGGGTGCACCGCCAGCTCTTTGGTAAGCTGTCCCTCAACGTGCCAGACAGCACCAAGAGGAGATTGTGGGCCGACATCGCCCAGAAGGTCAATGCTGCTGGAGTCACCCCCAGGTCCATTGAGGAACTTAAGAAAAGGTTTTATGACCTCCGCAGCCTCACGAAGAGGAAGCTGGCCGACCTCCAAAGGCAGGCTGGACACACCGGAGGAGGCAAGAACCCGGCGCCACCCCTCACCGAGCTGGAGGAAATTGTCTCCAGCACCATCGAGAGGGCGAGCATCGTAGGGATCGGGACCCTGGACAGCACTGCGATGGCCACAGCTACAGGTAAGAAGCATGCGCATCATGACACACCCTACCAGACACCTCCCCATTAGACACAATGCATAGGCAAACACCAGCACTGTACTGTCACCAACATACAAGAGACAAGCATCATGGTACATGTAGTCAGCAGAAGTTAGCCAAATATGTCAGTGCAGAATCACAAGACAGGAAACAGTGTGACACGGTGTAAGGAGATGCAAGGACATGTGGAATGCCATAATTGTACTGACTGTAATACATCGGCACTCAGTTTACAAATGCTTCTTTGTACCTAGGGGCACCATCAGGCAGCACCACTGTGGCAGCAGAGGGAGCTTCGACTTCAAATACTGCAGTGGCAGGGCCGAGCACCAGCCAGCCTGGCCAGGAGGAGGAGGATGAGGATGAGGAAGGAGACACCCCAGGGCTTAAAATGGAGGGAGTCCTGGTGATTGATTTCCAGGCAGTGCACTCCCCAGTACTGCCCAGCTCACCCCCCTTGCAATTTTCACCATACAACTCCCCTACAAGGCAGACCATTCCGCCGACAACAGCTCCTGCCACAACCGTGGCCTTGCCACCCGTCCAACCTGTCGTGGGAGCAGGGGCTCCGGGACCGGCCAGCACCACACCACCACCAGTGGCACCCCAGCCCACTCAGCAGGCCGGAGGCAGCAGTGCCAGACGCCGTGCCACCACCACCACCACTGCTGCACCAGCACGGGAGGGCAGTGTGTTCCTGGGCCTGGAGGGCCAGATGGTAAAAATCCAGCGCCAACAGGCCAAATCCACCATGGCCTGCCAACGCCAGCTCCTGCAGCACAACCTGCAGATGGGGGAGTTGGTGAAGGGGTTCCAGGCTGTTGTGGACAGCAACAAGGAGGTGGCAGCAGGGTTGGGCAGGCTGACCACTGCCATCACCCACTCCTCTGAGGGATGCCCGGGTGCTCAACCGGGCCATGGCCCGCCTTGCAGCGGCGACCGCACAGCTGTGCCATCGCAGCTCAAATCAGGAATCGGCACTCAGTCAGCATACAGCTGAGCTGACTAGGGGGATGGCCAGGATCACCACGGCCATGGAGGCCATGTTAATATCAAACGCCGCCTCCAATCCTGCCCTGGACCTGGGTGATGCTGGAGACAGCAGCAGCCGCAGCAGCCCGGCCAGCGCTGCTTCAGAGCCAAGGAGGAGCACCAGGCGATCCGCTGATGCTGCTGGCCATTCGGAGGGGGCCGAGGGACACCCCAGTGGGTCTGGAAAGCGGGCCAAAAAATAGGCTGGCAAGGGGGGATGAGCACACCAGAACCCTGGACTTTATTTTCGTTAACAATCTCCATTATTTGATGCACATCAGTGCTGTAACTGTGGTGCATCATTATTAAAACTTTTTTTTTCCAAGCAACATTTAGCTGTCTTTGCATCTGTACTCAGTCAGAAATAGTTCTCAGTGATCTCCTCACGTCTGTATCTGCCATCACATGGCGTACACACCCCAGCTGGCTGTGTCAGTGGCACAGCTTCGTCGTCGTCATAGTCCTCGTAGTCAGACAACTCCACCTCAGTGCCCTTCTTGACCGCAAGGTTGTGTAACATTGCACATACAGCTATGATCTTGCAGCAGGTGATGGGGGTATACTGCCTTGCACCTCCACTCTTGTGCAGGCATCTGAATCTACTTTTCCAGATGCCAAAGGTCCGTTCAACAACATTCCTGGTGCGTATGTGGGCCCGGTTATACCTCCTTTGGCTGGGTGTGGAGGGGTTGAGGTAGGGGGTGAGTATGAATGAGCGGAGGGCATATGCACTGTCGCCTGGAAGAGAAAGGGGTCACATTAGACACATGCATACATGTATTACACCTACCTACTATGTGTTATGGGGGTCTGATGATGTGGCTCACCTAGGAGGTATCCTTCTCCAAAATCGCCAGCCATCAGCCGTGCATATATGCCGCTCTGTTGGAATATATATGAGTCATGGGTACTTCCTGGAAATTTTGCTACCAGGTCTGTGATGGTGCACTTGGCATTGCAGATCACCTGCACGTTGATGGTGTGTGTAGATTTCCGATTGCGGTATATGTATTCGGTGTCCGCTGGTGGGCAAATCGGAATATGCGTGCAAAATATTACCCTAGATGTTTATGCATGCCTTAAGCTGGATACATGCCCTTTTGCCTGGTGATTAGAGATGGGCTATGACGAGTGTTGCGTGTGTTTGTGCACGCGGTGTCCTGTTGACAAATGCAGTTGAGACCAACAAGATAGATCATGATAGGAAATATCAGAGCAGTGTTGAATGTATGTGGAATGTTCTTTCCATAATGAATGTATTTATATATTTATTTATTTACTTATTGATAAAGCAGTTCATTTGCAGTTAGCAAATGGCATATTAATAGAACGTAATCCTTAGGAAAAAGCAAGCTTACTGATTGAAGCAAATATAAGGTTACAATTTGAGTTGCAATGTATCAATTTAAAAAAAAGTGTATTATAGAAATTAAATGCATAGTAGGAATTGCATAACAGAACCTTCATGGTCAGAAGAACTTTTGTAACCATATGGAAACCCTCCTTGAACAAATTACCTTTAGCAGTTTATCGATTAGTGCTTTGTTGTCTCCAAACTCAGCCAGTCTTCATTTTCTCCTGGAGACTCAGTCAAATTGTCAGCAATAAAGGTCTAAGCCTAAGGATCCGTCTATGCTGAGCTCATGAAGGACCTGTGTGTCTGTTCTTTCTCACAGTCAGAGCATGCAGGCCATCTAGTGCAGGCTTTACACAAGAGCTTGTTAAGTCTCGAAGGAGAATTATATATGTGCCGAAGTGTGTGGAACGGTTGCCATCAATAACTGCTTTAATGTAGGTGGTATTTAGTATTAGTTACCTGGGTCATGTATTCTTGTCAACGCCTAATGCTTTTTTCTTTCTGATAAACAGTGCCACTCCCATACCCGCAAACCCTCCAGGAAGTCGAGTTGCCGCTGATCAATGCCCAGAGCTGTGACGCAATGTACCACGTCAATTCGGGTGTGTCAAGTTACTTCACCATCATTCAGGACAGCATGATATGTGCAGGCTCTGCACAGGGGCGGCCTTAGGCATGTGCAAGCTGTGCACCCGCACAGGGCCACCAAACCCCAGGGGCCGCCACGCCAATATATATCCTTAATATAATAATCCTCTGAGGATGGATACATATTTGGGTGGCGGCCCCTGGCAGGAATTTGGCGGCCTCCGGCTCTGTTCCACTTCCAAACATCCCGACTCCCCCCCTCTTCACTGGCCTCCACGCCTGTGTTCCTCCTGGTTCCTGATTGGTTTATTTTTTTTCCCTACCCACTGCTAGCCCCGCCGGCTGCATTGCAAGCAAAATGAAGAAAATTCGAGTACACAAATCTGGGTATTCGAAACGAAAGAGAAAGGCAGCTCAGCTGGCTTTCGTAGCGTCACATTAAGGAGCAATCCTGAACTTTATCACCCAAGGGAAACCTAAAGATGGAGAATCCTCTGGCCAGAGTACTGCTGATGCACTAGGTAAAACACCATATTCGATATGGTATCGATAATAATGTTTCCATGGAAAGAGCCACCGATTTTTTCTATGTCTGTGTGGGGGCAGGGCTGTGGGTCTGGGCCCCCTGTCATGGCCCTGGCACTACAGCCGTCTGTGCCAGTCCCTCACGTTGTGTGTCACAATACCCTCCTCCTCCTAAATTTTATTGTTCTGAGATGAATTCGGAAGGGTAGGAGTAAGCATGGGCGGAAAATCCGTTCCGCTCGCGGATTTTGCGGATTGTCGGTAAATTCGCAATCCGTGAACGCTCGCGAATTTACCGAAAATCCGCAAATTCGCACACAGCGGATTTTTTTTTCTTGGTGATACAATTTTGCGGCGTGCGGTGTAAGTTCGCAATTGCGAACATGTAGGTGCGGCGGGCAGCAACAATCTCGCACTCGCGAAATTACAAAAATTGCAATTCTGCACAAGAAATCTACTAGCAAGCAGCATAGACCTTCTGAAAATGATGATTTTTATCAGAATAACTCCTCGGGTTGGCATTTGCCTGCACTTTTTTGGATTTGAGGCCTTTTGATTTTCTTTGGATAACTTTTGGATTAGAAATCAACTTTCTCATATAAGCTTGTTTGGGGCATTACAGTTGCTGTAATGCTGTTCTGCAGAAAAATGAGTTTTGCAATAGTGAAAGCATTCAGCAGGTTCAAAAGTTCAAACTCATCATTAGTAACCATTCCCTGTAGTGCTTCCTGACATGGGCCCCTCCAGAGTTCAGTTGCTAGTTGCAACAATTGTATGACCCTGCTCTGACCCTCACAGCAGGCTCATAGAATAGCTACAAGTAGGCCACAAAGGTCCTGGAAAAAAATTGCACTGCAACAGAAAGCAAATTACAGATAAGGAAGCAGGTGCCAGACTGGAATTTTAAAATAGTGACACATTAATAAATCAACCCCAAATTAATTCATGTCAGTCGAAGCAGGCAGGTGTGCTTGCTTTTTCCCCCCATAATCTACAGTGATGATGAACCAGAGGGTGGCATTGATGTACCAGAGGGTGGCATGGGTGTAACAGAGGGTGGCAGGGGTGAAACAGAGGGTCCTGGGAACCTGTGATGATGAACCAGACATAGAAACAACATAATCGTGACCGTTGCGAGCCGACATGTAAGTTCGCAAATGCGAACTGGTACAAACCCCTCGCGAACTGGCAGAAATCCTTGCGAAATGGCAGAAATCCTTGCGAACACAAAAAAAAAATCCGCAAATTCGCGGATTTTGCGGATGGCGAGTTCGCAAATTCGCAAACGCCAGATTCGCAAAATTCGCCCATGCTTAGGTAGGACCAGCCGCAGGTACTGGTCATCTAACGCCTTTTCTGTACGTTTTATTAAAACACATTCCTGAGCTCCGGGGGGGCTCCACCCCGCCTGGACCCACTCTTCCGGGCCCTCTACCTACGCTCCTGCCCAGGGTCGCCATGAGCCTAGAGCCGCCCCTGCTCTGCAAGAGGGGGAAAGGACTCCTGACAGGTGAGATTATCTGCCTTCTATTCTTCTTCCTAACTTTTACTATCATACTAGTCCTTGACAGTTCCCCTGCCACAACAGAGGTTCTTAAGCTTTGTATTAAATGTCTGGGGCTTTGTGTCAGCAGAGGCCTTCAATAGACAACTCTTAAAAAACCTGAATTGTCAATCTATTTTGTAAGTTAAAAATGAAACACGAGATGTTGATCCACCCTGTTTGAGGTTAAGTTCATTTTAACTTAATTGTATCAATGTTTTCCCACTCAATCCATCTTAAAATTAGCTGGTGTGTCTCCTGCATGCTTATTTTGTACATGATTAAGGAAAGCCTAATATCACCACTACCAGTCTGACCTGTTACAGTCAGCCTCAGAGAATGCACACCTTGTGCAATCTATCCAACAGAAGTAAATATCAGGACAGATGTATTAATTAAGTCACATATCAGGCCACTATTTTCACTTCTTATAACGGAAGCCAGCAAAGAAGGGACTGAGCACATCTAAGAAAGATATCATTGATATTTCTTCAGCTTGCCTAGAGATCTTTGGTCAATCGGGTCAAAGTCATTGTCAGTGCTTCTTCCCAAGGCCACACAATGCTTAAAGCCCCTTGATACAAGTGAGGTGCCGGTCAGGCTTGACTCAAGTCCCACTACCTAGATTTTCAAATTAAGTGGCATTCCGGCTGGCTATTCACTTTAACCAGCAGGTCCAGCACCCCGAGTCACGACTTAGTGCTGAGCTAAGGCTCTGAGGAAGATGATCTGATAAAGGCATTAGAGAAATTGAGGCAATATATAGCTCCACTGGAAGATCATTTGCTGCAGTGGTTTTTAACCTTTTGACTCATTATTAGAATCTGTGGACCCTAGCCTAAGCTATTTTAATAATATGAACCGCAAAAAACTTCACACAAATACAAGCATTCATCAAAGAAATTCTCAAATGCTGAACTACTTCATTTCATTCACAAATGTAATTTTTTTAAATTTTAGTGTATTAGGGTTAGTTTGCGCTTAGGCCTTTGTAACTTTCTGTCCACATAAGGTATTCACTTCAAACTTGCGCCCTCTTTTCCAACACCCGGAGGATTCTAAAGGTACCCGGGGTTTGTGAATTCCCCTGGAGGGGACCCCAGAAATTAGCCAAAATACAGCCACTTTTTTTTAAATGGGAAAAAAGGGCTGCAGAAGAAAGCATCTGCTTTTTTTCTTTGTAAATGGCTTCAACAAAGGGTTTGTCGTGCTGAAATTACCATCTTCTCAGCTTTCAGAGACAGGCAGACTTTTTGTCAGAAAATAAAAAATTTCTACACAGTTTTGCCATTTTACATGGAGATAGCCTATTTTTGCTATTTTTGCGCTGTCAACCTCCTTCCAGTTAGTCGTAGAAATAGGTGTGAAAGCAATAATGGATCCCAGAAATTTTATACATATAGAGTAAAAAATAGGTGCCAAGGAAACCTGTATATTTCTGAAATGGGAACAAAATATAGAGTTTAGAAGTAGTGGTTATTTGCACACCTCCACAATTGTGGTTACCCATACAAGCCTGTGAATTGGAGGTAATTTTTCAAAATGACTTTTTTTAACAAATTGTTTTACATTTGGAAGGCAGAAATGCAAAGAAAATCAATAGGTAACAACACTTGTTCTACTATTCTGTGTTCCCGTAAGTCTTCTGATAAAAATGATATCTCACGTTTGTGGGTAGGCCAGTGCCACTAACTTTTTACAGTGAAAACTGACCATTTTTTGCAAAGTGCCTAGCTGTGGATTTCGATCCCTAGCTTAGCCAACACCCAAGAAAACCTAGCAAACCTATACTTTTTTGAAAACTATACTCCCAAGGGAATCTAGGATGTGGTGACTTGTGTGGCTCTCACCAGGTTCTGATACCCAGAATCCCTTGCAATCCTTAAACTTTGTAAAAAAAAACAAATTTTCCTCACATTTCTCTGATGGAAAGTTCTGGAATCTGCTAAGTATCGGCGAAATTTGCGAATTCGTGGTCCGCAAATTCGCGCGAAAGCGAATTTGCGATCCATAAAATTCACGAATTTGCGGATTTATTTTTGGCGTGTTCGCGGGGTTTTTTGCGTATTCGCGGGCCGCTTGCAGCGCACCGATCGCGAAGTTACCCTTGCGGTCATACATGGGCGCAGCCATCTTGTGCGCATTGCGTATTTCTGTTTACGGGTGCTATTGGCATTCTCGAGTTGTGTGCGGCGCGGTATTACGAGTTCGCGTGTGTTTTTGCGTACTCGCGGGGAAAATATCATGCAACCTTACCCACGCGGTCCTCAGTGGGCACGGCCATCTTGTTTTTTATTCATTGCTATGGTTCTGGACATGCTTTTCCTATCCAGCTTCAATCTTTGCCAACCTTTGTTTGTTTGAAGTTTTTTAAAATCTTTTTTACTTATTATCTATCCCTCTATTTTTCTAGATCTATATTTTGTCTTTTCTTCTACTTTTAGTTACTTTAAAACTACTTTTTTTGCCTTTTTTTATTTACTTTTCCCTGTTCTCTTTCCTATTTATTATTTCCATTCCTGTCCAGGACCATGGCAAAGGGAGCCGGGAAGGAGAAGGGGAAGGGTCCCGCACCCCATACCCGGCTCCCATGCGGGCGATTGCGGGGCGAGCAATTCAGAGCCCGGGAGATCTTCAGCGCGGAGGAGGTGGCCGCACTGGTTTATTATGTGCAGCGCCGCCTCTCCAAGACCATTGCGGCAGGCGGCAGGATCGCTAGCAGGTACGGGCTCCAGGAGCATCGGAAGCTGTGGGAAAAGGTGTCCTGGGCCATGCACACCTACAACCAGGCCATGCACCCGTGGTCCGACCTCCTGGACCGTGAACACGACCTGCTCGACCTGCTAGGCGTCGAGAACCCCGGGCTTGGTGAGTAGTAGTAGCTATTTACTCACTACTCTGTTTTCTCCTGCTCTATGTGTCATCATATTGCAATTTTTTTTTTCCGAAGAGCAATAATGCTGCCGATTAAATTGTAGGAAATTATGTTTCAAAATGTTCTGTGATTGCATTTCAGGTGCACTGCTCTCCTGCTCAGTGGCAGTGCTACTATGCTTATTGTTTTTGATTTGTTTGTGCTCATTTCATTGGCCTGAGTAATTATGTATGAGTGTACTTTACAGAACTGCGTAATGCTAGACACTAAGGGGCAGATTTACAATTACTGGCGCATCCCTGCAAATTAGCAGGGATGCGCCAGTAATTGTGCACCGCGCCTCCACCACCCATGGCGCACCGCATTTACAATGCGGCGCACCATGGGGCAAAAAGGACACAGAAGCGTCATGCATCTGTGCCCTAAAGGCAGCGCATTGCTGGAGTTGCGTCGCAACCACGACGCAGCTCCAGCAATGCTCTGGGGTGACCTATCTCCCCAATGCTGCATCAAGCCGTACGTCTGTTTCAAGCAGGCGCAGGGTTTTGAGTAACGCAGCATTGGCCTAAAAGTGACTGAGTGAAATCTTGTAGATTTCACTCAGCCACTTTTAGGATGCGTTCCTGCGCAGGAACGCACTCCCTTGCGCCGGAACGCCACCTGATGGCGCAGGGCTTTACAACATGATGCATCTCCCAGATGCGTCACGTTGTTAATATACCCCGCACCATGGCGCCTCTTTTGCGTTGCCGCTTTTTCATAAAAGTCACGCAACGACGGAGCAAAAGAGCCGCAAGGAACTTGTAAATCTGCCCCTAGAGACTCAAGTCCAGTCCTTCCTTTGTACACCTGCCACTAAGAAGAGATAGTGGAGGTGGATTGATAGTTTGAGTATTTTAATGACTGGTTATGTAGTAGGAAACTTTCTTTTTAGTGTTCCCACTGGTCTGCAATCACAATGGACTTTGTCTGTCACTTCGCGTGCTGCCTGCCAGTCCTAGTCGAACCTTTTTGTAGTTGGTTTAGTGAGTTACATAACTTTCCAAGTCAACGGTCCGCAAATCCAGCAATACTAATATCCTAGTTGACCACATCAGATAGGTCAATAAATGTAGTGCAATTGTTGTCTATTTGCTATTTCCCCGAAATAATTTGTTCATGTTTGGGTCTTTCTTTCATGTTGTACATCAGCTTCCCCCAGGGGCAAGAGGACAGAGGAGGAGGTAGCGGCGCCGGCAGAGGAGGACCAGGAAGGCCAGGATCGGTCCGGCGAGGGCTCCTCTGCTGGCCCCAGTGAGTTTTCATATTAATATTAATAATTATACTTCCCTATCTTTTAGAGTACCTATTTTTTACTAACGTTCCTCATTCGATTTTTTCTAAATCATCTTTGATCTTCTTGTAGACTTTCTAAATTCTTATCCTGCCTCTACGATGACTCCTTGTGGTACTACTAGATTATTATTATTAGTCTGTCTGTGTAGTTAACTAAGCTTGCACAATTGGCAAAAAGTGTTAAACAAAACTCCCATTCTATTCAGCAATAGCTCTATGCACTGAGTGCAGTCCTCTGGGTTGTCCATAATGTCTTTTGAAGTCTTCTAAATGTTTATGCTTTGACAATTCCCAACAATAAACTGTCAATGACCATCAAGAAAGAATAAGATACTAGTTTACTTTTTGATTGGATAGGAGGAAAATCCATACTACTATTGTTGCAGGGACAATTCTGCACAAACAGAACTATGGACACTAAATAGTGCATTGTTTATCAATTATAATGGGCGCAGTTAGACTTTCCACATACCTCAGTCATAACAGAATTTGAACCCCCAATCTCCTTACTGACTAGCTAGTGTGACAGAGTCATTTAGCTCCCTAATTCATTGATGATTGATCCCCAATGATGATTATCCAACCCAGGACTTAAGACTACGGAGTCAGAGTCCTGAACTGTCAGAGCCACGGTCTCATGCTTGCAAATTGCAAACCCTTTCGCTCACTCATTCATGACTAAAAACCACAGAGTCTATGTAAGTTTTAAAGCTTTATTAAAAGTAAAAACATTTATTAAAATCAAGTTCATCATACAACATAAACGGTGGATTGAAAATGGAAAAGTGCTTTTTTGCTATTTTCTAGGCGGAACATCGGCACAACCATCCACCGGTGCCAGGGCCAGCATGGAGGTGGGCACTCCTGGGGCGGAGGCGGTGCAACAGCCAGCAGAAACTGCTGTGGGGGATGCCACGGTAGTGGTTGTCAGTGGTAAGCTATTATATTCCTTACTTATTGAGATTGCAGACTGCAGAGTGTGCTCTCTGCAAGGCTGTATATGTTGTACAGTACAAGTATACTATACTGTTAAGGAGACTTACAAATTTAGAACCAACCGCCAGATTCATGAAAAACGGCTTTTGCGAATCTGTAATAGCGAAAAAATGCGAATCGCTATTCAGATATCGCAAATCCGAATTCATGAAGATTAGCGATTAAAAAAAGCGATTCGCACGCGATCACAAATTCCATTAGCGATTACCAATAATCGCAGAAAAATCGCTATTTTCGGCTACCCGCGCCGGGATTGCGAACTCGCAAATAGCGATATCGCTATTTGCGATATCGCTATTTGCGAGATCGCAAACTCGCGAGATCGGGAAAACGGGAAGTCGCATTTTGAGCCCAGTGATGACATCACAACCAGGAAGCAGCCAGTTCCCACCCCCATTCACCACAGTGAGGCAGACCTCGAGGGAGCAAGTGGGAGAGCTGCTGCAATACAGGAGATTGCTACACATCTACTACTTTGCTACAATGTCAGAGGAACCTGTTCCTGGCCCCAGCAACTCCTCTGGGCGCAAAAGGAAGCTCAAATTTTCCGAGCAGGAGCTCGAACACTTGATTGAGGGGGTGGTGGCCAACCACGACAAACTCTTCGGAAAAGACTCCAGGAGGGTCCCCGAGCAAGAGAAACGGAGGATATGTCAGGGGATTGCCTCCACTGTCAACTCCGTGGGAGTGGCCGACAGGTCCCTAGAGGAGCTGAAGAAATGGTGGTATGACCTCCGAGGCCATGCCAAGGAGAAGGTGGCGGAGCGACTTGGAGAGTCGTCGGGCACTGGAGGTGGCGGACCTACAGACTCTCCCAACACAGCCATGGAGGACCAGGTGGAGGACACCCTAGAGAGGGAGGCCTGTATAGGCTTCACACGTCTCGACTCATCCTGCACCACCCAAGACACCCAAGGTAAGTGGCATGCGACTGCGACCCTGCCCCCTATGAATGTCCATGACCAAATAGGCTCCCCTAATGTCCCATAGGCATGCCATAGTTGCACATCAAGGAATGCCCTGATGCATTGTGGGAGATGTAGTGTGGCCACAATGTAGTAGTACCACAATGCAGCCAGACAGGTCCCAAAGCACACAAAGCCACAGCCATTCAGGGAATGTCACCCAGCATGCATGTAGCAACTGCACGTCTGCCAGATACATGCAACTAATGATCCTCCACTTACCCTCACAGGTGGCGGCGAAAGCAGCGACAGTGAAAGGCTGAAAATTGATGAGGAGGTCCAGGAGGAGGAGGTGCCACCACCAACCCAGGCACCAGCCCCTGCCGCTGCTACAACACCAGCAGCCAGATCCACCTGCAGTGTTCCCCCTGCGACTGGTGCAGCACCTACAGCCGCTGCCAGGCCAGCTACTATTGTGCCCCCTGCAACTGCCGCACCACCTAGAGCCGCAGCCAGGCCAGCTACTATTGTGCCCCCTGCATCTGGCGAACCAGCAACGCCAGCTGTCACACCCCCAGCAGCTGTCGCTACAACATCTGGGCCCGCGCCAGTTGCGACACAGCGGCCAGCCACAGACTCAGGCCTGCAGGGCAGGCGTGGCAGGTCTCGCCAGCACACCACTCCAGCAAGCAGGAGGGGCAATGGACAGGGACTGGCACGTTTGAGCGTTGAAAGACGCATGTTGAGGATACACCAGCGCCAGGCACGACAGCAAGGTGCCATTCAGCTGCAGCTCCATAAGATAGGGCGCAATGTGGCCGAAGTCGCTGACCGCATGGACCGCATGGACCGCATGACGGCGGCCATGGCAGGTGTGGGGGAGCGCATAGACAACATGACTGCAGCCATGGCAGGTGTGGGTGAGGGAATGGCCCGCATGACTGCAGCCATGGAGGCCAACACCGCTGCGATGTCCACACAGCGCAGTGCAGCACGCCGCTGCCACCGTCAACTCATGAGCCGGCTGGCCTCCTACAGCACGTCGAATTATGTTGCTGCCAATGCAACTTCTCTGTTGGCGCGGCGGTCCCTAACACAGCAGCACCAACTTGTCCAGTGCAGTGAGCACATGACCAGGGTCCTGGAGCACCTCACCACGGCCGTTACGGCACTACACCCTCCAGCAATACCATCCACTGTGGGGGGTGATGATGTTAGTGAGGGGGCATCCAGCATCAGCAGCCACTCAGCCTCACAAATCCCACCACACAGCCGCAGCACCAGGCCCACGCCAGGTCCAGAAGCCCCGAAGGAGGATGCCCCTCAGAGGCGCTTGGGCGCAACGCGCAGTAGGCGCACTTGAGAACATTTGACTTTCATTGGCACAGGCTGACTTTAAGCCTGCCATGTCCTATGACACTGCAGTATGCTGTAATACTGTTAGTGGGAGATAGTTGTACTGAAACCTTTTTTTTTTGTGATTTGAACAAATACATTTATTTTGCTACACACATTAGCGTTGTGTCATCATTACATTTTGCATGCATTGTTGATTTGTGGGGTGATGGAAGAGGGTGTACTAGAAACTGTTCACTGTGATGTGGTTGCGACGTATGTGGCCTTCAGCTGGGCTCTCCCCACGTGCATGGCGCACATGTGCAGGTGGCCGGTTGTCCCCTTCAGATTCACTGCCAGAGATGTCGACAGGTATCCGGCGCTTGGTTGCAATGTTATGTAGTATTGCGCAGACAGCCACAATGCGGCAGCACACTGCAGGACTGTAATACATGGCCCCACCTGTCTTGTGCATTATGCGGAACCTGCTCTTGAGCAGGCCAAATGTCCTTTCTATGCAATTCCTTGTCCGTATGTGTGCAATATTGTAGCGCAGTTGCTGGGGTGTAGCCGGGTTGAGGTATGGGGTCAGGAGGTATTCACGGAGGGCATAGCCACTGTCACCTGAATGAGAGGAGCAGATGGTGATTGCCTGTGCTGCGCTGTTACATCTTAGCAATGTGACATTGTCGACAAAGTGTACTTACAAAGTAGGTATCCTTCCCCAAACTCTCCCCTGACCAGTCGTGTGTGGAGGCCGATGTGCCGGAATATGAAGGAGTCATGGGTACTCCCTGGGTACTGTGCGACAATGTCAGTGATGTATGTCTTAGCATTGCAGACCATCTGGATGTTGAGGGAGTGGTAGGACTTTCTATTGCGGAACATATACTCCATGGCAGCTGGTGGGCAGATGGCGACGTGGGTACAGTCTATGCATCCGAGCACATGTGGAAAATGGGCTACATTGTAGAATTGTAGCTTGGTCACGTCCAATTCCTGTTGGCTGGCGGGGAATTTGATGTGACGGTGTAGCTGGGTGAGCATGGCGTCAACAAAAGTGTGGAGGCAGCGTGACATGGTGGGCTGGGATATCCCCCCAGCAGCTGCTACTATCCCCTGGAAACTCCCGGAGGCCAGGAGGTGCAGGCTACACAATACCTGCACATGTGTAGGCACCGCATTGGTACGGCTTGTTGGGTGCTGCATCAGGGGGTCAAGGTCCTGTATTAGCTGCATTATCATTTCCCCATTCAGCCTGTATTTAGTATATATCTGCTCTCTGGTTTGGTCCAGCAAGGTGACCCGCTGGCGGAATATCCTGTCCTGGATCCTGCGTCTCCTCCGTGCTAATCGCTGTAGCCTTCGACGCCTCACCACCATGTACATTCCTGGCATTGTGGGACTCCTAATGCTGCTGCTGATGATTGTCCTTATGTGTAATTGGTCAGGCCAGAACCTGTTGGTGATTGGACAACGGTTTTTTAAAAGTAATTTTTGCATGGCTTTTATGGTTACCACCTGCTTTGAGTTGTCCTTATTTTGCGCGGCGCAAAATGCGATTTTTGGGTTTTTCGCTATTAGCGATTTTTCTTGAATACCGATTGCGATTCTATAGCGAATTCGCTATTTCTTTCGCAGAATCCGTGGTTTCTCGCATTTTCCGATTCGCTAATGCTCACCTGCCGGGATTCTGCGAATATAATAGCGAATTCGCTATTCTGTGTTTGCGAATTCGCTTTTTTGATGTTGAATGCCGATTACGGAAATTGCGCCCGCAATTGCATTTTCGCAGCGATTGCGGGCGCAATTTTACTTCATGAATCAGGCTGTAAGTTTTTATCAACCAGGTAGTTGCTTCCTATAAATTGACTTCAACTCAGCTGTGAAAGTTTTTTCGAGAATCCAAGTCAGATCAGAGATGAACTTAATAGATGGGATGAACGAAAAGGGAAAGAAGGGTGTAAATAAGTGTGGAAGGACGAGCGAGTTAAAAGTAATGATGACTGGCAAAGAATGATACGTGTTTTTGAATGATGCCCAAGGTGGCTGGGAATATGATGCATGGCCGGTTGAAGGATGAAGCAAGGATGGGTGGAAGGAGAAATGTAAGAGGACTGCCTGGGTGGGTGAAACAGAAACTGTATTTGTGCGCAATATATCCTTTGGTTGAAATTTAAATGCAAGTCAAGTATGGATGCATGACTTGCGAATTCCAAAATAAAATGAAAATTTTATTTTCCCGTGAGAAAAAGTAAGGTTTGTCCAGTTGAGACATTAAGAAGAATGATTGACATTTACTTTGAATGGATGGATGCCTGGAGCATGGTACTATCTGACTCATAGATAGCATATGTGTATGTAGAGAGAGTAGACGGCCACTGGATGAACTAAGTGTTACTTTGAAGAGCATGTAACATCACACCCGCACGTCCGTTCCAGTGTAGGAAAGGCAAGGAAAAGAAGTTGTAATTTTTCCGAATACTACCATGAATAGTAGCAGTAGTTTGTATTGCAAGCACAGCATATATCCGACGATTACATCTTCATATAGATGCTCCTTCAAAACTGTCATGGAAGGAGCTGGCTAGACGGGCCCGGCAACAAAAACTGGAGGCGACTGTCGCCGAATATCGGCGGCTGGTGGCCCAGGAGGAGGAGAACACGCAGTCGACCTCCACAACATCCACAGCGACAGCTGCATCCTCCTCCGCGCTCCCTGGGTCAGCCAGTCAGCACAGGCCTCCAGCGGTACGGAGCCGTGGTACCGCAGCCACCTGCCACCGCCAAGCAGCCAAAAAATCAGCTGCCCCCCACAGCAGGTGCAAGGCACGCGTGCACCGCCTAACCCTCAGGGTGTCCTACCTTGAGCAGGATCAGAAGAAAATGAAAATCCTGCTCAAGAACCTCCACAAGGATCATGACCACCTGGCCTAAAAAGTACCCTGCATTAGAGGAGGAGAGACTGTCCCTTGCCCCCTTTTTAAAGACTTTTGGGGGGTGGAAATTTGGAGTTGGGTTTTTTGGACTTTGGGGGCTTTTTATTTCACGGACATTCTTTGGGGTTAGGTAGGGGAGATGGGTCAGGTCTCGAGGGATAGTTTATTTTTGTTAGGGATATAAATAATTATTACTTTCAACTTAAACATAGCATACATGTTTTTACTGCAGTTGAGGCTGGAGGGGGGGTATTTAACTGTAAGTTTGTTTTCCTGAAACTTAAGTGGCTTCTTGATTCAAATTGTGTAAGTAATTGCCCAAATGTTTACAAAAGTAAGTGCCTCTCACAGAGTTAGTGAATTCAATTGTCCTGGGACTTTACTAGTAGTAATGTCAGTCTCCTGTCTCTCCTACTACTCCATTATTCTTCCTCCCCCCAAACGCTTATCTTACTTGTAATTCGTGTTTGAAAATAGGGCTAGGCACAGGGCTGGCTGCAAATGGCGATTAAGGCTGGCAATCCTGGGCGGATGAAATGGCATCATTGCGGTGGTACTAGTGGTGGCACACAGTGGCAGTTGCAGCATATGAAAAAAAAGAAAATGAAACCTTGATTGGCTTGAGCAGAGCATTAGACGGTACAATAGATACTATAGCACGTGACAGTACACTAGAACAGTGCCATAATGTAGCCTTACAAATGCTAAAGTATTGAAAGTATAACTACTACTTGCGTGGAATTTGACTTTGGCTACAACTACAAGAAATAGTACTGAAGGTGAAGGACACAGCATCGTAATCATTTGCCACGTGTAGGAGGAGGATGTTCTTCATGATCAATCCAGTTGATGGCGCCCATGAAAATCTGCTTTGATTTGCCAATAGTCATGGGTCTGTGTCAAGCTGAGTAAGAATATATCCTCAGATTCCTTCACCAGCCTTGAAATGTAATTCATTTTCAGTTGCTATGACCTTATCCTCCCCAGCCAGTGTGTGGAATTATTGCTGTAATTTAGTCACTCATCAATGAAAACCACACAGCCCAGGGGAAGTGGGTTAGGGTTTGGAAATTGGATGGGAATGGGGTTTTTGGGGAAAGTTTTGTTGAGAGAGGAAAAAAACACAGCATGGACAAAAAACAAATGAAGATAAACAAATCTTTGGATACGAAGATATCCATAAATCTTTTAAGGGACATAAAGGAAGTGCATGCACTACTGTAGGCATGAAGTTGATTGCTAAATGGATGGTTAGGTTACTTAAACAAAGTAGTACTTTCTAATGAATGAAAGAATGCGACAGTACAGGGCTGCAGTAATTATGCGCTTTCACTTGCCTATCTCTGCACTTAGAGAAACACTTTGTTCATTAAATTAGTTTGAAAAATAGCAAAGTAAAACTATACAATGGCTGGAGGGATGAATTTAAAAGCAGAGAGCAAAGAAATGCAGAGTCACACTCATAGAAGTTCACAGCACTAACATTACTTAAAAGATAAGTAAAAATGAATGGATACTGTTACTGTATGTTGTTGTACTTGTCCTGTTGAATTTGGGAAGTTGCATGCATCCAGCCATTCCTCTTATTTGCGGTACTCCTCCGTTCCATCTGATGCTCCGTCGATCAATGTTGGTGACCAGAAGACACCCTGTCCACTGCCTGCCTGGCGGATGCTGAATTGCGGCTTGCTAATGTGAAGCCTGACTTCATCCTTTTTTCCACTGCACAGGGTGAAAGCCGCCCTGTAAATGTTGATGGAAAAACAGGAAGTGATATTAAAACACCACTGAGAAAAAAATATAAGGTACGTACGCTGTGTAGTTCAAAATGTCACACTTAGTTTCAGAATCGACAGTACAATAGTTTCTAAAGGGCGTACTCTGAGTCTCCTTTTGAAGGATAAATAAGTATGGGCGAATTTTGTGGATCTTTCCCCTCAAGATAGGTGTACTGTGAACTACGATTTTAGAACAAAATTAGCCCTTCCCAGCAGTGCTCCCAGACCCTTAAACCCAGAAGCTAAAAGGTAGAATACCTCCAAAAACGTGTGATACTGCTACCTGTCTGAGGCCTAGTGGAAAATGGTGACAAAACGTACTTTGAAAGTAAAGTGGGCCCAAATCCCCACTTCCCCACCATGGATTTTCTTCAAACCACTTGCAAGAATAGACCCCAGAACCCAGTTGCCAAAATCTCGAACACCCCCAAACACATGCAATACTGCTAACCCTAACGAGCCCTAAGTTAAAAATAGTGTCAAACGCTTTCTTCAACTAGGCCCTAACTCCCCTTTGCCACCATGGATTTTCTCCAAGCCACTTGCAATCAAAAGTATCCATACCTAGCATTGCTCCAAGACCTCCCAACCCCGCCAAACACCAGGAACCCCCCCAAGCAGGCCCCCGAAAACACGAAAGTGAGCGAAAACTCAGGAAAGTGAAAAACTTTTCCACCATGGATTTTCTCCAAAACACTTTTATCCGGTATTAGACCTACCCAGCAATGCCCCCAGACCTGTCAACCCGGGTGGAAACAAGTACACCACCCCCAAACAGCCAAAAAGCAAAACCCCAAAAGGTGAGACTTAGAATAATTTAGCACTCAATCCCAAATCACTCCGTTCGCGCTCTGCAGCTAGGCCCTAACTCCCCTTTGCCAACATGGATTTTCTCCAAACCACTTGCAATCAAAGTATACATACTCAGCGTTGCTCCAAGACCCCAAAACCCCCCACAAACACCAGGAACCCCCCCAAACAGCCCCCCGCTAGAGTGAGCGAAATATCTGAAAATGGAAAAACTTTTTCACCTCTGATTTTCTCCAAACCACTTTTATCCGGTATTAGACCTTCCCAGCAATGCCCCCAGACCCGTCAACCCGGATGGAAACAAGTACACCACCCCCAAACATCCAAAAAGCAAAACCGCAAAAAGTGAGACTTCGAATAATTTAGCCCTCAATCCCAAATCACTCCATGCGCGCTCTGCAGCTAGGCCCTAACTCCCCTTTGCCACCATGTATTTTCTCCAAACCACTTGCAATCAAAAGTATCCATACCCAGTGTTGCTCCAAAACCCCAAACCCCCCCAAACAGCCCCCAAAAACCCTAAAGTGAGCAAAATGTCTGAAAATGGAAAAACTTTTTCACCTCCGATTTTCTCTAAACCACTTTTATCTGGTATTAGACCTTTCCAGCAATGCCCCCAGACCCGTCAACCAGGGCGTATACAAGTTTAACACCCCCAAACAGCCAAAAAGCAAAACCGCAAAAAGTGAGACAGCAAATTTCGGGCCTACCTGGAATTCAGTCCAAATGCGCTCTGCAGCTAGGCCCTAACTCCCCTTTAACACTATGGATTTCCTGAAAAACAAATGCAATCAACATTAGACTGTGCCAGTAGTGCTCCCAGACCCCAACACCCACCCACAAAATCCTAGAAGCCCCCCAAACAGCACCCCAAAGACAGGCAAGTGAGCAAAAACGCAAAAACGTTTTCACCTCCGATTTTCTCCAAACCAATTTTATCCGGTATTAGACCATCCCAGAAATGCCCCCAGACCCGTCAACCCAGGCGGAAACAAGTTTAACACCCCCAAACAGCCAAAAAGCAAAACCGCAAAAAGTGAGACTTAGAATAATTTAGCCCTCAATCCCAAATCACTCTGTGCGCGCTCTGCAGCTAGGCCCTAACTCCCCTTTGCCACCATGGATTTTCTCCAAACCACTTGCAATCAAAAGTATCCATACCCAGCATTGCTCCAAGATCCCCCAACCCCCCCCACCCAAACACCAGGAACCCCCCCAAGCAGGCCCCCGAAAACACGAAAGTGAGCGAAAACTCTGGAAAGTGAAAAACTTTTCCACCATGGATTTTCTCCAAAACACTTTTATCCGGTATTAGACCTTCCCAGCAATGCCCCCAGACCCCTGCAGCCACCCACAAAAAAAGCAGAACACCCCCAAACAGGCAAAAAGTCAAAATGAGCCTACCTTCAATTCAGTCCAAATACGCTCTGCAGCTAGGACCTAACTCCCCTTTTCCACCATGGATTTTCTGAAAAACAAATGCAACCAAAATTAGACTGTGCCAGCAGTGCTCCCAGACCCCAATAACCTAGAAGCCCCCCCAACAATACCCCAAAAACAGGCAAGTGAGCAAAAACCGAAAAACTTTTTCACCATGGATTTGGTCCAAAACACTTGATTCTAGTATTAGACCTTCCCAGTAATGTCCCCAGACCCCTGCAGACACCCGCAAAAAAAGAAGAACACCCCCAAACAGGCAAAAAGTACAAATGGGCCTTCCTTCAATTCAGTCCAAATACGCTCTGCAGCTAGGCCCTAACTCCCCTTTTCCTTCATGGATTTTCTGAAAAATAAATGCAAAAAAAATTATGCTATCCAAACAGTGCTCCCAGACCCCCAGACACTCCCCCACAAATCTAGAACACCCCCAAACAGCCCCCCAAAACCATGCAATACTGGTATATTCAAAACATGGCAAATTGCGCTGTTCACAAAACATTGCTGTTTTCAGCACTTCCACTACTTCGATCCTCTTGAAACTTACCTGGACAGTCACTTGCTCCAGCGATTCACAAGAATCTCAGCAAGGCAGAACAAAATCGAACCACTGCGCTCTTTGAAGAAGAAAAAGAAGAAGAAGGTCTACGACTAGTTTTCACTTAGTTTTCACCCAGACACACGCGCCCGCAAAACACCCAAAAAGGCCAGAATTCTGCAAATTCTTGACCAAAAACACCAAACTCCCCTAAAACCTTGCCAACATCATTATGAACGAGCCTGCATCGGGCCCCGAGCCCTAGAATCAGCGTGAATCATACCAACTTAAACCCAAAAACCCTAGTAAATCGCACTGAACCCTAAACCCTAGATATGCTTTGTCTGTCTGTGTCAAAGAGCCTAGGTATGCTACATCAGGAGGATGCTTCACTCAGGGGTGCCTGCCTTGACCGTCGGCATGGCCCTGCCGCAAGCATGGTCAAAAACTCTGTTCCGCTCAAGATTTTGTGATTTTTCTGTAGTTTTGCGAGATTTGCGAAAGCCCGTAAAACAGCAAATTTTGCAAACATAACGGATGTTTGGCCCAAACTTGAGGCAGTGCCATGCAGAGGGTCAAGGCAGGCACCACTGAGTGAAGCAACCTGATGTAGCATACCTAGGCTCTTTGTCAGACAGACAAAGCATATCTAATTGTGTGCAGCAAGCCACATAGCCCCAATTTTACATGAACTGCTGTCTGGAGTGGACTCTACCCTGCATAACAACAACAGTACACTGCCTCGCCCTCGACCACTACATACCACGAATAGACAGACATGTAGTTCTGCTATAGTAGTTATTGTAGACTGGTTTACCTGTTTGCCACTCACGAATTGGCCATAGTTCTTCCGTAAACTGACGCTGATGATCCATCCATCCCAGTGAGTGACTGTAAAAAGAAAAAAGAAATATTATTTAATCAATCATCATTAAGTATGGGTGAAATTTGCGAATTCGCGTTCAGCAAATTCGCACGAAATCGAATTTGCAATCCGCAAAATCCCCGAATTCATGCGAATTTGCGGATTTTTGTTTTTTTGCGTGTTCGCTGTTTTTTTTTGCGTATTCGCTGGGTTTTTTGCGTGTTCGTGGGGCTTTTTGCTTGTTCGCGGGCCGCTTGCATGGCGAAGTTACCCTTGCGGTCGTGTATGGGCACAGCACCCTCTGGTTTACCACTGCCACCCTCTGGTTCATCACTGTCACCCTCTGGTTCACCACCGCCACCCTCTGGTTTACCGCTGCCACCCTCTGGTTCAGCACTGTCACCCTCTGGTTCACCACTGCCACCCTCTGGTTCACGACTGCCACCCTCTGGTTCATCACAGCACCTCTGGTTCACCACTGCCACCCTCTGGTTAACCACTGTCACCCTCTGGTTATGCACTGCCACCCTCTGTTTCACCACTGCCACCCTCTGGTTCACCCCTGCCACCCTCTGGTTCACCACTGCCACCCTCTGGTTCATCACAGCACCCTCTGGTTCACCCCTGACAAACTCTGGTTCAACACTGTCACCCTCTGGTTCACCACTGCCACCCTCTCGTTTACGACTGCCATCCTCTGGTTCATCACAGCACCTCTGGTTCACCACTGCCACCCTCTGGTTAACCACTGTCACTCTTTGGTTCAGCATGCCACTCTCTGGTTTGCCACTGCCATCCTCTGGTTCACCCATGCCACCCTCTGTTTCACCACTGTCACCCTCTGGTTCACCCCTGCCACCATCTGGTTCATCACTGCAACCCTCTGGTTCCACCCTGCCACCCTCTGGTTCACCCCTGCCACCCTCTGGTTCACCCCTGCCACCCTCTGGTTCAGTACTGCCACCCTCTGGTTCAGCACTGTCACCCTCTGGTTCACCCCTGCCACCCTCTGGTTCATCACTGTCACCCTCTGGTTCACCACTGCCACCCTCTACCGAGACCTTTTGTGACACAGCGGCAGCACAAAAGATGCGTCATGGTGCTGGGTATTAACAACATGACGCCTCTGAGAGATGTGTCACGTTGTAAAGCCCTGCGCCAACAGGAGGTGTTCCGGCACAGGGGAGGGTGTTCCTAAAAGTGGCTGAGACAAATCTACAAGATTTCACTCAGTCACTTTTAGGCCAATGCTGCGTCAAAACCCTGCGCCTGCTTGAAGCAGGCGCAAGGCTTGATACAGCATTGGGGAGATAGGGCCCCCCAGAGCATTGCTGGAGCTGCGTCGCAAGCGCGACGCAGCTCCAGCAATGCGCTGCTTTCATGGCACAGATGCGTGACGCATCTGTGCCGTTTTTGCCACATGGTGCACCCCATTGTAAATGCGGGCACCATGGGTGGCGGAGCTGCAGCACACAATAACTGGCGCATCCCTGGGGATTTGCCAGTTATTGTAAATCTGCCCCCATACATTTAGCCTACGAGGGAGCACTTACTGATTAGACAGTAGAAAGTACTCCAGTTGAGTAGAGGTATTGCACAAAAAGGTGGCATCTTCGTGGACTAACACGCAGGGCGGGATTCATTCTGCCCCCTGTTAGACTAGTTTTTTGTGCCCTTCTGCCCTCTGTTAGACTCGTTTTTCCCTTGTTTTTCTGCCCTTCTGCCCTCTGTTAGACTCGTTTTTCCCTTGTTTTTCTGCCCTTCTGCCCCCTGTTAGACTCGTTTTTTGTGCCCTTGTGCCCTCTGTTAGACTCATTTTTCCCTTGTTTTTTTGCCCTTCTGCCCTCTGTTAGACTCGTTTTTTGTGTCCTTCTGCCCTCTGTTATTCCCTTGTTTTTGTGCCCTTCTGCCCTCTGTTAGACTCGTTTTTTGTGCCCTTCTGCCCTCTGTTAGACTCGTTTTGTGCCTTTCTGCCCCATTAGACTAGTTTTTTGTGCCCTTCTGCCCTCTGTTAGACTCGTTTTCCATTGCTTTTCTGCCCTTCTGTCCTCTGTTAGACTGTTTTTTTGTGCCCTTCTGCCCTCTGTTAGACACGTTTTCCCTTGTTTTTCTGCCCTTCTGCCCTTTGTTAGACTGCTTTTTGTGCCTTTCTGCCACATCACCACATCATCATTCAGCCCTACCCCAGCATCACTCAGCACCACCACATTATCACTCAGCACCACCACATTGTCACTCAGTACCACCACAGCACCACTCAGCACCACCACAGCATCACTCAGCACCACCACAGCACC
Organism: Lissotriton vulgaris; assembly: GCF_964263255.1. Taxonomy (NCBI): domain Eukaryota; kingdom Metazoa; phylum Chordata; class Amphibia; order Caudata; family Salamandridae; genus Lissotriton; species Lissotriton vulgaris. The sequence goes on from NC_141695.1 coordinate 1,315,412,826, forward strand.
ACTCAGCACCACAACAGCACCACTCAGCGCCACAACAGCATCACTCAGCACCACCACAACATCACTCAGCACCACCACATTATCACTCAGCACTACCACAGCACCACTCAGCAGCACCACAGCATCACTCAGCACCACCACAGCACCAACCAGCACCACCACAGCATCACTCAGCACCGCCACAGCACCACTCAGCACCACCACACCACACCATCACGTACTTTGTAATCTGGTGGTCTGAAGTGCTGATTCATCTTGATCAGTGTTAACCTGTCCACATTTTTGGCCAAGAGGCGGGTCCTTTTTGAAGTTACAATGGCACCAGCAGCACTGAAAATACGTTCAGAAGACACGCTTGCGAGTGGGCAAGACAAATAATTTACAGCCAGGTTTGTGATCAGTGGCCATAGAGCCATTTTCCTGTACCTATGTTGGGTCATCCAGATAGGCCTGCCCCATCGACTCAAGGTTCTCCATGGTTGCTCCACTTTGCGTACCATCTGTGGCCTTTGCAGCACTGGAACGAGCAAACCCTTGATAAGATAACCAATCCGCTTCCGACAGTATTATGGCTGGGCCTGGTGCAAGTGAGGATGATGATACGGTTGCTGCTGGTGTCGTTAACGGCTGTGAGGGAAAGTGACTCCCTTCGCCCACAGATTCAGAAGTGGAACGTGATGCCGGGTGGCCTGTTGATTCAGTTGGACTTCTGCCGGCTCCTTGAATTTTCTGCCGATCTTTTTCTAACCGAGTGGCTGACACAGCTAGCCAATGTATGTAATTGGAAAAATCTGCTTCATCAAAAGGAATGAATGCTTTGCTGGCCACTGCCTTTTTGTACGGTGGATCCAGAATAGTGGCACAAATGTAATGTTGTTCTGTATATATGTTTTTAACACCTTGGCTGCTAGGTGTTTTCCCCTCCTATGCTGACTTATCGTCATGTCCATCATTCATGACGAGCTCAGCTCCTCATCAGCACAGCTCAACCGTACATCATGACGAGCTGAGCTCGTCATGAGCATCCGAAAGGGTTAAGCCTTTCATTGGCAACTAGGCGGCTTATCAAGCTCTCCACCAACTGATATGCGTCTTGCTTTTTTTCACCAGCATCTCTGAACATTGAAGACACCGCCTTCAGTTGGTGCTCTAGCATGACCAACAATGGGATAGCTTTGCCCAAAGAACAGTCCTCCCTGCTGACTTCACGCGTGAAGACCTCAAAAGGACCAAGCATGTCTGTCAGGCTTTTAACTAGCTTCCATCCCCCCAACTCTAGCCTCATGTCTTTCGTAGTAGAACCTAGTTGAAAAACATAGTCATTGATTACCATGCACTGCTCAGACAGACGCTAAAGCATGGAAAAAGTTGAGTTCCAACGTGTTGCCACCTCCTGGATCAGTCCTTTGACTAGCACTTTACGTTCATGTTGAATGCTCCTCAGCTCCTTCTGGGCCTTAAAAGAATGGCTGAAATGTGTGCAGATTCTTCGGCAGGTGGTCAGTAACTTCTTGACTTTGTTTTTCATTTTTCAAGAAATCTTGCACAACCAGGTTTATACAGTGCGCCAAACACTGCACTCTGAAATATTCACCTTGCTGCATGGCCTTAACTATATTACTGCCATTATCCATGGAAACATAACCAACTATGTGATTTCTTGGTTGCAGCCATTCAGGGACCTTACTGTTAAACTCTTCCAAAATGTTTTTTGCAGTATGAGATTTCTCCATGGCAAACATGGCTAATGTTGCCTGTTTCTGAGTACCTTGAAAAAGTGTGTCCAGGTCAACAACTGCACTTGACTTGTCTCTAACCCCTGCAAAAGAGACCCAGTGTGCAGTGATGCACATGTAATCAAGGACTTGGCAATTGGTCCACATGTCTGTTGTCAAGTGGATAGTGTGAACAGCACTCTTCTGCAAAGCTGCCCTAATCACCTCCCGCACATCTTGATGTAGTGCTGAAACCGCAACTCTGGAAAAATAGGACTGGCTAGGAACCTTCCATTTAGGGCAGACTGTTGCCACTAATTCTAGAAACCCCACCCCTTCCACGAAAGAAAAAGGGAGAAGGTCCAGCGCTAGCATTTTAGCCAGCTTTGCGTTATACAGACGTACCGTTGGGTGGTTGCATTCAAATGGCGCCTCTGACCAAAACATGCTTCTAATGGTGGGCTGGACCATTTTACGTGATGACGATGATGATGATGATGCGGACTTCAAACCAGTTAGGCTCACTGATAGACTTTTTTGCATTGGTGTCTGTCCCAGACTCTTAGTGTGCCTCATACATGTTGCAGGGGTAGAGGTTGTGGGCGCTACCACTGCAGTGCTGCTGCCAGGGGTACTGGGTGTACCAGACAAAATGTCACTCTATTCTTGACTTACCCCCTGCACAATCAGCCCCTCGTCTGCATCAGATGCAATGTGAATGGATACATTTGGATCAGTTCTACTTAGTTGGGCTTCGACTTATGGGTGATGACGACGAACAAGAAGTGGTGTCTTCTGCAGCTGATGAACAGTCTGACGACGACCCAGTCATCACAGTCGTCACTCCAGCCCCAGCGGGCATTTATTTATTTATTTATTTTATTTATTTATTTTTGCCATTTATAAAGCGCGAACGAATACCCGTGGGCGTCTCGGCACCACTTCTTGTTCGTCGTCATCACCCATAAGTCGAAGCTTTGCGGGAGCCTTCCTTTTAGGCCTAGCTACCTTTGTCGGCTCATGGCGTGACTCACTCTCAGACGGCATTGCTGGGTTCCAATCATGATCAAGGTCATCAGAATGAAGGGGGCTTGAAGAAGAACTTGTAGTAGTAGTAGTATCCCTCCTTGACCTTTTTCTTGCTGGGGATCTGAAAGACAATGGATCATCATCAGGAGGAGTGGCTTTCTCGGATGATACCTCCTCTTGAATATCAATTTCCTGATGTGCCCCTACTTCTGGAGGAACTGGCGTTGTAGGCAGTTGTGCAGCTCCATGACCCTCAAGTTGCACCTCTCGAAGGCACCTGTCCATGTGCCTCTCCTTGCGCCTCTACTTGCGCCTCTCCTTCTGGCTCTACTTGCGCCTCTCCTTGCCCATGTACTTGCGCTTGTACTAGTTGCATCTATGTTTGTGGTTGCGTCTGTGGTTGTTGAACACTCATAAGCTGAGTTACACCCGGCGTTGATTGGATGGTACTTTCTTGTGATGAGCCAAGATCACTGGTCGATGGTGATTGAACAACCAAAGTGGCTGCCGCAGCAGCACTCATGTTCTTGGACCTAACTTGGTGTGGTGGCACTGAGCCCAATAAAGCCGAGGTGCTGCTTTCAGCTTGGTCCCCGGCGGACACCGCTGCTGCTGCAGGTGTAGTTTTTTTTCTCCCAAAAAAGGTGTCGGTGGGCACACCAGTCTCCTTGGTAGGTGGTGCCACTTGCTTCTTCTGCTCATTCTTACTGGCAGTGGCACTGGCAACTTTTTTCGCTGAAGCGCTATGCCCAACTTTCTTTGGGGCCTTCTTCTTGAGATGTGAGAACAGCAGGCCGTAGTTGCATGAGTTGCAGAGTTGTCTTCTCTGTGGCCACACGTGACGTCACGTGACGTTGTGCTGCACACACCGCTGCAGGACTTCTTCCTGGCACTGGTGGTTCTCTTGTGCACCTAAAAGCAATGGAAGCCAGAGGAACATCAGTTATACACCCCAAAAAGTCACTCGAAAATCACCACAATCCAATGCCATTCCTGCCCTCAATGATGTTTAAATTCAAGACACTCCACAGAAAGACTAGGCCCATGCACCACTGAGTACCCAAGGGCATAATGGTTGAAAGCAAGGCAAACTGGGTGCAGGCCTGAGCACACTGCCTGGCGTCAAAATGGCCCCTTGACCCCCACCACATGGCCAGGCCCTGCCTGTCCCAGGCCTCAAAATGGCCCCCACCCACATGGCCAGGCCCCAACAACGCCCCAAAAAGTAAAGAAAAAACACTCAAACATCACCAGAATCCAATGCCATCTATGCCTTCAATGATGTTTAAATTCAAGGCACCCCACAGAAAGACTAGGCCCATGCACCACTGAGTACCCCTAGGAATAATGGTTGAAAGCAAGGCAAACTGGGTGCAGGCCTGAGCACACAGCCTGGCTTCAAAATGGTCCCTTGACCCCCACCACAAGGCCAGGCCCTGCCTGTCCCAGGCCTCAAAATGGTCCCCACCCACATGGCCAGGCCCCAACAACGCCCCAAAAATCTGAAAAACACTAAAAAATCACCACAATCCAATGCCATCCATGCCCTCAATGATGTTTAAATTCAAGACACCCCACAGAAAGACTAGGCCCATGCACCACTGAGTACCCCTGGGCATAATGGTTGAAAGCAAGGCAAACTGGGAGCAGGCCTGAGCACACTGCCTGGCTTCAAAATGGCCCCTTTACCTCCACCACATGGCCAGGCCCTGCCTGTCCCAGGCCTCAAAATGGCCCCCACCCACATGGCCAGGCCCCAACACCACCCCAAAAAGTCGAAAAACACACAAAAATCACCAGAACCCAATGCCATCCATGCCCTCAATGATGTTTAAATTCAAGACACCCCACAGAAAGACTAGGCCCATGCACCACTCACGCCCCCTGGGCCTACTGGCTAGTGAGGCTTTACAGGCAACCCCAAAATAAAAAAATTAAAAACACATCTAACATTGAGCTAAAATCCCATGACATAAATCAGATTTAAGTTCAACAAAACTCACAGAAACAGTTGTATCATGCACCCATGACTAACCCTGGGCGTACTGGATACTGTGGCTACCCAACAATATATTTTTTTTAAAGTTGTGAAAAAGTTTTAAAATTGTAGTTGCAGCAACTGCAATGCCCCAAACAAACAACACCAACTTACTTGTAAAATATCAAATCCAAAAGTGATCCAAACTCCAAAGTCCAAAAAGTCCTCAAATACAAATATCCAGCAGCAGCCACAAAAAGTAATCCTTCCAGCTCCAGATCCAAATGAAAAGTGACCAGGACATGGACAAAGCACTGGGAGGAGCCTGCTGGACAGGAACAGGAAGTTGGAGACTCTGGGGCACTTCCTTCCTTCTACCCACCCAAAAATGGACTCCTTGCACAAAAAAGTGCAGCCAAATGTCAATCTGAGGAGTTATTCTGATCAAAATCATCATTTTCACAAGGTTTATGCTTCCTGCGGTGGATTTCTTGTGCAGAATTGCAATTTTTGCAATTTCTGGAACGCGAGCTGTTTAAATCTTCCGCCGAAAGTCAGCTGTGCGCTGCATCTACGTGTTCGGCATTGTTTACTCCCGCAATGCGTGATCGCAGGCCTTTATGATGTACTCACGTTGTCAAACTCTCGCTGTGCAAGATGGCAAGCAGCGATAACGTAATTGCGTTCGAAAAACTCTCGCACGATCACGCAGCAAGATCGAAAATGGCGCAGCACACGAAAACCGGGAGAAAAACAACTCGGCGGACTCAAAATTATGGTAAGTCAACGCCGTGCGCGCGATATTGTTATTTTTAAGCACGACCAATCAAAATAATTCGTAGCTTGCGAATTTGCGGATTTTTGGGCAAATTTGCACGATTCGCGGATCGCGAAATTGTCAAAAATCTGCAAATTCGCCCGCGAAACGGATTTTACGCCCATACTTAGAATCTGAATGGATCTATAAACTTTCACACAACCCGTATTCCCCATAGTCTCCTGATAAAAATGGTACCTCACTTGTGTGGGTGGACCTAGTGCTAGCGACAGGAAATGGCCCAAAATGCAACATGGACACATCACATTTGTCCAGTGGAAACTAACCCTTTATCTGCAAAGTGCTGATCTGTGGATTTTGAACCCTAACTCAGCCTGCACTTAAGTAAACCTAGCAAATCTATAAATGTTTTAAAACTAGAAACACAGGGAAATCCAGGTTGGGGTAATTTGTACGGCTCTCACCAGGTTCTCTTACCCAGAATCCCTTGCAAACTTCAAACTTTGTAAAAAAAACACCACATTTTGTGACGGAAAGTTCTGGAATCTGCGTGGATCCACAAACTTCCACCCCCCCCTGAATTTCCCAAAGTCTCCTGATAAAAATGGTACCTCACTTGTATGGGTAGGCCTAGTGCCCGCGACAGGAAATGGCCAAAAACACAACGTGGCCAAATCACATTTTTCCAGTGAAAACTGACCCTTTTTTTGCAAACTTTTTAGCTGCGGATTTTGAACCCTAGCTCAGCTGGCACCTAGGGAAACCTAGCAAATCCATACATTTTTGTAGACTAGACACCAATGGAAATCCAGGATGGGGTGACTTGTGTGGATCTCATCAAGGTCTCTTACACATATTCCCTTGCAAACCTCAAACTTTATTTTTTTAAAACACATTTTCCTCAAATTTCTGTGATGGAAAGACTAGAATCTGCATGGATTCACAAACTTCCACCCACTCCACATTTCCCAAAGTCTCCCGAAAAAAATTATACCTCACTTTTGTGGGTGGGCCAAGTGCCAGTCTCCTGAGTAAAATTATACCTCAGTTGTGTGGGTGAGTCAAGGGCCTGCGATTGGTAAGGGCCTAAAACATAGGGATTAAGGGGATAGCACAGCAAACTCTAAGCGCTATATGTTTTTAAAAATACATTTTTAAGTGATTCTGCATTATTCACCCACACAAGTGAGGTGTAATTTTTATCGGGAGACGAAGGGGAACGTTGTGTGGTAGGACATTTGAGCCAGCATGGTGATCCTACACAGAAATGTGAGGAAAATGTGATTTATTTCAGCTAAGTTTGAGGTTTTCAGGGGATTCTGGGTAGGAAAACATTGGGGGATCCACGCAAGCCATACCTACCTGGACTCCCCTGGGTGTCTAGTTTTCAGAAATGTGTGAGTTTGGTAGGTTTCCTTAGATGGCCGCCGAACCCGGGGCCAAAACCCCAAGTGACACCTACACTTGCAAAACCAGGTCATTTTGTGATTGGTAAATTTGATGTTTTCACAATACTTTTTGGGCCCTTGCCTGTCGCGGGTACTTGGCCCACCTACACAAATGAGGTACCAGTTTTCTTTGAAAACCTGGGGGAATGCTGGGTGGTAGGACATTTGTGTCAGCCTGTTGATCCCACAACTTTCCCACACAGAAATGTGAGAAAAATGCGGAATTTTTCAGCTACATCAAAGGTTTGCTGGGGATTCTGGGTTGGAAAACGTTGGGGGTCCACGTAAGCCATACCTCCCTGGACTCACCTGGGTGTCTAGTTTTCAGAAATGTGTAGGTTTGCAAAACCAGTTAGGTTTGTGGTAGGTAAGTTTGATGTCTTCACAATGCGTTTTGGGTCCTTGCCTGCCGCAAGTACTTGGCCCACCCACACAAGTGAGGTGCCATTTTCATCGGGAGACCTGTGGGAACACTGGGTGGTAGGAGAATTGTGTTTTTGTTTGATACCAGAAGATTATGACACAGTAATGAAAGGAAAATGTGGGGCTATAGTCATATTTTAAGGTTTGCCTGGCAATGTGAGTGAAAAAAGTTTTTGGGATCCCTAAGAGGCACTTTACCCATCACTCCCAATTTTTTTAAGTTTACAAAAATATCAAAAGTTGGTAGATTTTTCCTAGAGATAAACTACACCTTAGTGCAGAAAGACAGACAAGACAAATATGACTGCCTAATCCTCAAGTCCACACACATACTGGTTGGATTTGGCACAAGAGTGAGTGAAAGGTTCAAAATGTAAATTTTATTAACAAGAGATTTCACAAAAAGGAAATTAACTGTTAATAATTAAAAGGTTAAAAACCTGAATTAATGACTCACAGCTTGTGAGCTGGAAAGGCATGTCAAGGCACCAACCACTTTACAGGACATTCACACACCTTTCATACTTGACAAACACGTTCACATCCCCAGCTTCGGGCCCAGTACATTACAACACTGACATTAATAGACAATGTAGAGACAATGTACACCCTGGGGGAAAAAGACAGAAAAGACAAATATTGCTTCAAAACGAATTATTCCCTAAGTTCACACACATACTGGTTGGATTTGGCACGAGGGGGAGTGAAGGTTCAGAGCATAAAATGTTATTAACAGGAGTATTCACAAAAAGGAAATGCACTGTTAATAATTAAAAGGTTAAAAACCTGAACCAGTGACTCCCAGCTCGTGAGCTGTAAAGCCACGGCGAGACACCAACCTCTTTACAGGCCATTCACACACCTTTCATACATGACACACACAAGACCATTCAGACAGGCAGCTGCGGGCCCAGCATATTACAAGTAAGTAGTAAGTAAGTATTTTATTTGCACAATTAATTAAAATCGTTGCAATACGTGCAAAAACACAATTAAAACTCAGTCCATATTATGCTTTTTTTTTAAGATGTTGATGAGAGCAAGGTAGTTCATATCTAGTAGGGCAAGAGTTCTTAGTGAGAGTCTTCTGTCAGCAGGAGATTAATCTCAGTCATGAATTTTACAAAACGAGCGGCCATCTGAGCTGAGTCGCCCCTGATGCACTCTTTTAGAGCTTCTTGGCATGTCCGGACATTCAGGGCCCGCCAGATTGGACGCAACAAAAAGGTTCGTAAAGGGAGTAGGGTTAATATACCCCGCACCATGGCGCCTCTTTTGCGTTGCCGCTTTTTCATAAAAGTCACGCAACGACGGAGCAAAAGAGCCGCAAGGAACTTGTAAATCTGCCCCTAGAGACTCAAGTCCAGTCCTTCCTTTGTACACCTGCCACTAAGAAGAGATAGTGGAGGTGGATTGATAGTTTGAGTATTTTAATGACTGGTTATGTAGTAGGAAACTTTCTTTTTAGTGTTCCCACTGGTCTGCAATCACAATGGACTTTGTCTGTCACTTCGCGTGCTGCCTGCCAGTCCTAGTCGAACCTTTTTGTAGTTGGTTTAGTGAGTTACATAACTTTCCAAGTCAACGGTCCGCAAATCCAGCAATACTAATATCCTAGTTGACCACATCAGATAGGTCAATAAATGTAGTGCAATTGTTGTCTATTTGCTATTTCCCCGAAATAATTTGTTCATGTTTGGGTCTTTCTTTCATGTTGTACATCAGCTTCCCCCAGGGGCAAGAGGACAGAGGAGGAGGTAGCGGCGCCGGCAGAGGAGGACCAGGAAGGCCAGGATCGGTCCGGCGAGGGCTCCTCTGCTGGCCCCAGTGAGTTTTCATATTAATATTAATAATTATACTTCCCTATCTTTTAGAGTACCTATTTTTTACTAACGTTCCTCATTCGATTTTTTCTAAATCATCTTTGATCTTCTTGTAGACTTTCTAAATTCTTATCCTGCCTCTACGATGACTCCTTGTGGTACTACTAGATTATTATTATTAGTCTGTCTGTGTAGTTAACTAAGCTTGCACAATTGGCAAAAAGTGTTAAACAAAACTCCCATTCTATTCAGCAATAGCTCTATGCACTGAGTGCAGTCCTCTGGGTTGTCCATAATGTCTTTTGAAGTCTTCTAAATGTTTATGCTTTGACAATTCCCAACAATAAACTGTCAATGACCATCAAGAAAGAATAAGATACTAGTTTACTTTTTGATTGGATAGGAGGAAAATCCATACTACTATTGTTGCAGGGACAATTCTGCACAAACAGAACTATGGACACTAAATAGTGCATTGTTTATCAATTATAATGGGCGCAGTTAGACTTTCCACATACCTCAGTCATAACAGAATTTGAACCCCCAATCTCCTTACTGACTAGCTAGTGTGACAGAGTCATTTAGCTCCCTAATTCATTGATGATTGATCCCCAATGATGATTATCCAACCCAGGACTTAAGACTACGGAGTCAGAGTCCTGAACTGTCAGAGCCACGGTCTCATGCTTGCAAATTGCAAACCCTTTCGCTCACTCATTCATGACTAAAAACCACAGAGTCTATGTAAGTTTTAAAGCTTTATTAAAAGTAAAAACATTTATTAAAATCAAGTTCATCATACAACATAAACGGTGGATTGAAAATGGAAAAGTGCTTTTTTGCTATTTTCTAGGCGGAACATCGGCACAACCATCCACCGGTGCCAGGGCCAGCATGGAGGTGGGCACTCCTGGGGCGGAGGCGGTGCAACAGCCAGCAGAAACTGCTGTGGGGGATGCCACGGTAGTGGTTGTCAGTGGTAAGCTATTATATTCCTTACTTATTGAGATTGCAGACTGCAGAGTGTGCTCTCTGCACGGCTGTATATGTTGTACAGTACAAGTATACTATACTGTTAAGGAGACTTACAAATTTAGAACCAACCGCCAGATTCATGAAAAACGGCTTTTGCGAATCTGTAATAGCGAAAAAATGCGAATCGCTATTCAGATATCGCAAATCCGAATTCATGAAGATTAGCGATTAAAAAAAGCGATTCGCACGCGATCACAAATTCCATTAGCGATTACCGATATTCGCAGAAAAATCGCTATTTTCGGCTACCCGCGCCGGGATTGCGAACTCGCAAATAGCGATATCGCTATTTGCGATATCGCTATTTGCGAGATCGCAAACTCGCGAGATCGGGAAAACGGGAAGTCGCATTTTGAGCCCAGTGATGACATCACAACCAGGAAGCAGCCAGTTCCCACCCCCATTCACCACAGTGAGGCAGACCTCGAGGGAGCAAGTGGGAGAGCTGCTGCAATACAGGAGATTACTACACATCTACTACTTTGCTACAATGTCAGAGGAACCTGTTCCTGGCCCCAGCAACTCCTCTGGGCGCAAAAGGAAGCTCAAATTTTCCGAGCAGGAGCTCGAACACTTGATTGAGGGGGTGGTGGCCAACCACGACAAACTCTTCGGAAAAGACTCCAGGAGGGTCCCCGAGCAAGAGAAACGGAGGATATGTCAGGGGATTGCCTCCACTGTCAACTCCGTGGGAGTGGCCAACAGGTCCCTAGAGGAGCTGAAGAAATGGTGGTATGACCTCCGAGGCCGTGCCAAGGAGAAGGTGGCGGAGCGACTTGGAGAGTCGTCGGGCACTGGAGGTGGCGGACCTACAGACTCTCCCAACACAGCCATGGAGGACCAGGTGGAGGACACCCTAGAGAGGGAGGCCTGTATAGGCTTCACACGTCTCGACTCATCCTGCACCACCCAAGACACCCAAGGTAAGTGGCATGCGACTGCGACCCTGCCCCCTATGAATGTCCATGACCAAATAGGCTCCCCTAATGTCCCATAGGCATGCCATAGTTGCACATCAAGGAATGCCCTGATGCATTGTGGGAGATGTAGTGTGGCCACAATGTAGTAGTACCACAATGCAGCCAGACAGGTCCCAAAGCACACAAAGCCACAGCCATTCAGGGAATGTCACCCAGCATGCATGTAGCAACTGCACGTCTGCCAGATACATGCAACTAATGATCCTCCACTTACCCTCACAGGTGGCGGCGAAAGCAGCGACAGTAAAAGGCTGCAAATTGATGAGGAGGTCCAGGAGGAGGAGGTGCCACCACCAACCCAGGCACCAGCCCCTGCCGCTGCTACAACACCAGCAGCCAGATCCACCTGCAGTGTTCCCCCTGCGACTGGTGCAGCACCTACAGCCGCTGCCAGGCCAGCTACTATTGTGCCCCCTGCAACTGCCGCACCACCTAGAGCCGCAGCCAGGCCAGCTACTATTGTGCCCCCTGCATCTGGCGAACCAGCAACGCCAGCTGTCACACCCCCAGCAGCTGTCGCTACAACATCTGGGCCCGCGCCAGTTGCGACACAGCGGCCAGCCACAGACTCAGGCCTGCAGGGCAGGCGTGGCAGGTCTCGCCAGCACACCACTCCAGCAAGCAGGAGGGGCAATGGACAGGGACTGGCACGTTTGAGCGTTGAAAGACGCATGTTGAGGATACACCAGCGCCAGGCACGACAGCAAGGTGCCATTCAGCTGCAGCTCCATAAGATAGGGCGCAATGTGGCCGAAGTCGCTGACCGCATGGACCGCATGGACCGCATGACGGCGGCCATGGCAGGTGTGGGGGAGCGCATAGACAACATGACTGCAGCCATGGCAGGTGTGGGTGAGGGAATGGCCCGCATGACTGCAGCCATGGAGGCCAACACCGCTGCGATGTCCACACAGCGCAGTGCAGCACGCCGCTGCCACCGTCAACTCATGAGCCGGCTGGCCTCCTACAGCACGTCGAATTATGTTGCTGCCAATGCAACTTCTCTGTTGGCGCGGCGGTCCCTAACACAGCAGCACCAACTTGTCCAGTGCAGTGAGCACATGACCAGGGTCCTGGAGCATCTCACCACGGCCGTTACGGCACTACACCCTCCAGCAATACCATCCACTGTGGGGGGTGATGATGTTAGTGAGGGGGCATCCAGCATCAGCAGCCACTCAGCCTCACAAATCCCACCACACAGCCGCAGCACCAGGCCCACGCCAGGTCCAGAAGCCCCGAAGGAGGATGCCCCTCAGAGGCGCTTGGGCGCAACGCGCAGTAGGCGCACTTGAGAACATTTGACTTTCATTGGCACAGGCTGACTTTAAGCCTGCCATGTCCTATGACACTGCAGTATGCTGTAATACTGTTAGTGGGAGATAGTTGTACTGAAACCTTTTTTTTTTGTGATTTGAACAAATACATTTATTTTGCTACACACATTAGCGTTGTGTCATCATTACATTTTGCATGCATTGTTGATTTGTGGGGTGATGGAAGAGGGTGTACTAGAAACTGTTCACTGTGATGTGGTTGCGACGTATGTGGCCTTCAGCTGGGCTCTCCCCACGTGCATGGCGCACATGTGCAGGTGGCCGGTTGTCCCCTTCAGATTCACTGCCAGAGATGTCGACAGGTATCCGGCGCTTGGTTGCAATGTTATGTAGTATTGCGCAGACAGCCACAATGCGGCAGCACACTGCAGGACTGTAATACATGGCCCCACCTGTCTTGTGCATTATGCGGAACCTGCTCTTGAGCAGGCCAAATGTCCTTTCTATGCAATTCCTTGTCCGTATGTGTGCAATATTGTAGCGCAGTTGCTGGGGTGTAGCCGGGTTGAGGTATGGGGTCAGGAGGTATTCACGGAGGGCATAGCCACTGTCACCTGAATGAGAGGAGCAGATGGTGATTGCCTGTGCTGCGCTGTTACATCTTAGCAATGTGACATTGTCGACAAAGTGTACTTACAAAGTAGGTATCCTTCCCCAAACTCTCCCCTGACCAGTCGTGTGTGGAGGCCGATGTGCCGGAATATGAAGGAGTCATGGGTACTCCCTGGGTACTGTGCGACAATGTCAGTGATGTATGTCTTAGCATTGCAGACCATCTGGATGTTGAGGGAGTGGTAGGACTTTCTATTGCGGAACATATACTCCATGGCAGCTGGTGGGCAGATGGCGACGTGGGTACAGTCTATGCATCCGAGCACATGTGGAAAATGGGCTACATTGTAGAATTGTAGCTTGGTCACGTCCAATTCCTGTTGGCTGGCGGGGAATTTGATGTGACGGTGTAGCTGGGTGAGCATGGCGTCAACAAAAGTGTGGAGGCAGCGTGACATGGTGGGCTGGGATATCCCCCCAGCAGCTGCTACTATCCCCTGGAAACTCCCGGAGGCCAGGAGGTGCAGGCTACACAATACCTGCACATGTGTAGGCACCGCATTGGTACGGCTTGTTGGGTGCTGCATCAGGGGGTCAAGGTCCTGTATTAGCTGCATTATCATTTCCCCATTCAGCCTGTATTTAGTATATATCTGCTCTCTGGTTTGGTCCAGCAAGGTGACCCGCTGGCGGAATATCCTGTCCTGGATCCTGCGTCTCCTCCGTGCTAATCGCTGTAGCCTTCGACGCCTCACCACCATGTACATTCCTGGCATTGTGGGACTCCTAATGCTGCTGCTGATGATTGTCCTTATGTGTAATTGGTCAGGCCAGAACCTGTTGGTGATTGGACAACGGTTTTTTAAAAGTAATTTTTGCATGGCTTTTATGGTTACCACCTGCTTTGAGTTGTCCTTATTTTGCGCGGCGCAAAATGCGATTTTTGGGTTTTTCGCTATTAGCGATTTTTCTTGAATACCGATTGCGATTCTATAGCGAATTCGCTATTTCTTTCGCAGAATCCGTGGTTTCTCGCATTTTCCGATTCGCTAATGCTCACCTGCCGGGATTCTGCGAATATAATAGCGAATTCGCTATTCTGTGTTTGCGAATTCGCTTTTTTGATGTTGAATGCCGATTACGGAAATTGCGCCCGCAATTGCATTTTCGCAGCGATTGCGGGCGCAATTTTACTTCATGAATCAGGCTGTAAGTTTTTATCAACCAGGTAGTTGCTTCCTATAAATTGACTTCAACTCAGCTGTGAAAGTTTTTTCGAGAATCCAAGTCAGATCAGAGATGAACTTAATAGATGGGATGAACGAAAAGGGAAAGAAGGGTGTAAATAAGTGTGGAAGGACGAGCAAGTTAAAAGTAATGATGACTGGCAAAGAATGATACGTGTTTTTGAATGCTGCCCGAGGTGGCTGGGAATATGATGCATGGCCGGTTGAAGGATGAAGCAAGGATGGGTGGAAGGAGAAATGTAAGAGGACTGCCTGGGTGGGTGAAACAGAAACTGTATTTGTGCGCAATATATCCTTTGGTTGAAATTCAATGCAAGTCAAGTATGGATGCATGACTTGCGAATTCCAAAATAAAATGAAAATTTTATTTTCCCGTGAGAAAAAGTAAGGTTTGTCCAGTTGAGACATTAAGAAGAATGATTGACATTTACTTTGAATGGATGGATGCCTGGAGCATGGTACTATCTGACTCATAGATAGCATATGTGTATGTAGAGAGAGTAGACGGCCACTGGATGAACTAAGTGTTACTTTGAAGAGCATGTAACATCACACCCGCACGTCCGTTCCAGTGTAGGAAAGGCAAGGAAAAGAAGTTGTAATTTTTCCGAATACTACCATGAATAGTAGCAGTAGTTTGTATTGCAAGCACAGCATATATCCGACGATTACAGGGGCCATTCACTACCTCTGTTAATAATTTTAGTACAACTCTGTCATTCATGTGTGGCCTATCAGTGTTCACTCAATAAATAACAAAGCACCTAAAGTCATCCCATATGTAATCAAATACATATCCTGTGCAGGGATAGATAATCATATTATTTATCTTCTTCATTTTCCTTTTCTAGTAGTCATTGGCACTGTAGGGTGAAAGTTAAATTAATTAAGCAGTAGCCCTTGTAACAGTGTATTCTCAGTGCCACCGGTAATAGAAAAGTGAGAGCTTCACTGGTACAGTAACGCAAGCCTGTGTCATCATGGCGTGCGTCTGTTTTTCTCGGGTGCAAGTTGACTGCGCAGGCATTATGCCGGCTTCCAGAAGTTTATGTACCAATTTCGCTAAACAAGAGAGAAGAAGAAAAAGACTGCTGTACTGTCATTGTCGACTCTAATGAAGTGAGTCCATAGTGCTCGTAGAATTGATTCCTGAAACTCCCACTAATTTTAGAGCAAGGCTGAAGAAGTGGGAGGTTAGATAGATACAGGCCACAAATGTTATCTACTGTGCTTGCAAGTTGCTAGTTCTACTATGACTGAACTTTCTGCTGAATTATTTTGTGTTAATCTTAAAGAGCATTGGTTACAGACTATGTGTTTCTTTCTTCATATAGATGCTCCTTCAAAACTGTCATGGAAGGAGCTGGCTAGACGGGCCCGGCAACAAAAACTGGAGGCGACTGTCGCCGAATATCGGCGGCTGGTGGCCCAGGAGGAGGAGAACACGCAGTCGACCTCCACAACATCCACAGCAACAGCTGCATCCTCCTCCGCGCTCCCTGGGTCAGCCAGTCAGCACAGGCCTCCAGCGGTACGGAGCCGTGGTACCGCAGCCACCTGCCACCGCCAAGCAGCCAAAAAATCAGCTGCCCCCCACAGCAGGTGCAAGGCACGCGTGCACCGCCTAACCCTCAGGGTGTCCTACCTTGAGCAGGATCAGAAGAAAATGAAAATCCTGCTCAAGAACCTCCACAAGGATCATGACCACCTGGCCTAAAAAGTACCCTGCATTAGAGGAGGAGAGACTGTCCCTTGCCCCCTTTTTAAAGACTTTTGGGGGGTGGAAATTTGGAGTTGGGTTTTTTGGACTTTGGGGGCTTTTTATTTCACGGACATTCTTTGGGGTTAGGTAGGGGAGATGGGTCAGGTCTCGAGGGATAGTTTATTTTTGTTAGGGATATAAATAATTATTACTTTCAACTTAAACATAGCATACATGTTTTTACTGCAGTTGAGGCTGGAGGGGGGGTATTTAACTGTAAGTTTGTTTTCCTGAAACTTAAGTGGCTTCTTGATTCAAATTGTGTAAGTAATTGCCCAAATGTTTACAAAAGTAAGTGCCTCTCACAGAGTTAGTGAATTCAATTGTCCTGGGACTTTACTAGTAGTGATGTCAGTCTCTTGTCTCTCCTACTACTCCATTATTCTTCCTCCCCCCAAACGCTTATCTTACTTGTAATTCGTGTTTGAAAATAGGGCTAGGCACAGGGCTGGCTGCAAATGGCGATTAAGGCTGGCAATCCTGGGCGGATGAAATGGCATCATTGCGGTGGTACTAGTGGTGGCACACAGTGGCAGTTGCAGCATATGAAAAAAAAGAAAATGAAACCTTGATTGGCTTGAGCAGAGCATTAGACGGTACAATAGATACTATAGCACGTGACAGTACACTAGAACAGTGCCATAATGTAGCCTTACAAATGCTAAAGTATTGAAAGTATAACTACTACTTGCGTGGAATTTGACTTTGGCTACAACTACAAGAAATAGTACTGAAGGTGAAGGACACAGCATCGTAATCATTTGCCACGTGTAGGAGGAGGATGTTCTTCATGATCAATCCAGTTGATGGCGCCCATGAAAATCTGCTTTGATTTGCCAATAGTCATGGGTCTGTGTCAAGCTGAGTAAGAATATATCCTCAGATTCCTTCACCAGCCTTGAAATGTAATTCATTTTCAGTTGCTATGACCTTATCCTCCCCAGCCAGTGTGTGGAATTATTGCTGTAATTTACTCACTCATCAATGAAAACCACACAGCCCAGGGGAAGAGGGTTAGGGTTTGGAAATTGGATGGGAATGGGGTTTTTGGGGAAAGTTTTGTTGAGAGAGGAAAAAAACACAGCATGGACAAAAAACAAATGAAGATAAACAAATCTTTGGATACGAAGATATCCATAAATCTTTTAAGGGACATAAAGGAAGTGCATGCACTACTGTAGGCATGAAGTTGATTGCTAAATGGATGGTTAGGTTACTTAAACAAAGTAGTACTTTCTAATGAATGAAAGAATGCGACAGTACAGGGCTGCAGTAATTATGCGCTTTCACTTGCCTATCTCTGCACTTAGAGAAACACTTTGTTCATTAAATTAGTTTGAAAAATAGCAAAGTAAAACTATACAATGGCTGGAGGGATGAATTTAAAAGCAGAGAGCAAAGAAATGCAGAGTCACACTCATAGAAGTTCACAGCACTAACATTACTTAAAAGATAAGTAAAAATGAATGGATACTGTTACTGTATGTTGTTGTACTTGTCCTGTTGAATTTGGGAAGTTGCATGCATCCAGCCATTCCTCTTATTTGCGGTACTCCTCCGTTCCATCTGATGCTCCGTCGATCAATGTTGGTGACCAGAAGACACCCTGTCCACTGCCTGCCTGGCGGATGCTGAATTGCGGCTTGCTAATGTGAAGCCTGACTTCATCCTTTTTTCCACTGCACAGGGTGAAAGCCGCCCTGTAAATGTTGATGGAAAAACAGGAAGTGATATTAAAACACCACTGAGAAAAAAATATAAGGTACGTACGCTGTGTAGTTCAAAATGTCACACTTAGTTTCAGAATCGACAGTACAATAGTTTCTAAAGGGCGTACTCTGAGTCTCCTTTTGAAGGATAAATAAGTATGGGCGAATTTTGTGGATCTTTCCCCTCAAGATAGGTGTACTGTGAACTACGATTTTAGAACAAAATTAGCCCTTCCCAGCAGTGCTCCCAGACCCTTAAACCCAGAAGCTAAAAGGTAGAATACCTCCAAAAACGTGTGATACTGCTACCTGTCTGAGGCCTAGTGGAAAATGGTGACAAAACGTACTTTGAAAGTAAAGTGGGCCCAAATCCCCACTTCCCCACCATGGATTTTCTTCAAACCACTTGCAAGAATAGACCCCAGAACCCAGTTGCCAAAATCTCGAACACCCCCAAACACATGCAATACTGCTAACCCTAACGAGCCCTAAGTTAAAAATAGTGTCAAACGCTTTCTTCAACTAGGCCCTAACTCCCCTTTGCCACCATGGATTTTCTCCAAGCCACTTGCAATCAAAAGTATCCATACCTAGCATTGCTCCAAGACCTCCCAACCCCGCCAAACACCAGGAACCCCCCCAAGCAGGCCCCCGAAAACACGAAAGTGAGCGAAAACTCAGGAAAGTGAAAAACTTTTCCACCATGGATTTTCTCCAAAACACTTTTATCCGGTATTAGACCTACCCAGCAATGCCCCCAGACCTGTCAACCCGGGTGGAAACAAGTACACCACCCCCAAACAGCCAAAAAGCAAAACCCCAAAAGGTGAGACTTAGAATAATTTAGCACTCAATCCCAAATCACTCCGTTCGCGCTCTGCAGCTAGGCCCTAACTCCCCTTTGCCAACATGGATTTTCTCCAAACCACTTGCAATCAAAGTATACATACTCAGCGTTGCTCCAAGACCCCAAAACCCCCCACAAACACCAGGAACCCCCCCAAACAGCCCCCCGCTAGAGTGAGCGAAATATCTGAAAATGGAAAAACTTTTTCACCTCTGATTTTCTCCAAACCACTTTTATCCGGTATTAGACCTTCCCAGCAATGCCCCCAGACCCGTCAACCCGGATGGAAACAAGTACACCACCCCCAAACATCCAAAAAGCAAAACCGCAAAAAGTGAGACTTCGAATAATTTAGCCCTCAATCCCAAATCACTCCATGCGCGCTCTGCAGCTAGGCCCTAACTCCCCTTTGCCACCATGTATTTTCTCCAAACCACTTGCAATCAAAAGTATCCATACCCAGTGTTGCTCCAAAACCCCAAACCCCCCCAAACAGCCCCCAAAAACCCTAAAGTGAGCAAAATGTCTGAAAATGGAAAAACTTTTTCACCTCCGATTTTCTCTAAACCACTTTTATCTGGTATTAGACCTTTCCAGCAATGCCCCCAGACCCGTCAACCCGGGCGTATACAAGTTTAACACCCCCAAACAGCCAAAAAGCAAAACCGCAAAAAGTGAGACAGCAAATTTCGGGCCTACCTGGAATTCAGTCCAAATGCGCTCTGCAGCTAGGCCCTAACTCCCCTTTAACACTATGGATTTCCTGAAAAACAAATGCAATCAACATTAGACTGTGCCAGTAGTGCTCCCAGACCCCAACACCCACCCACAAAATCCTAGAAGCCCCCCAAACAGCACCCCAAAGACAGGCAAGTGAGCAAAAACGCAAAAACGTTTTCACCTCCGATTTTCTCCAAACCAATTTTATCCGGTATTAGACCATCCCAGAAATGCCCCCAGACCCGTCAACCCAGGCGGAAACAAGTTTAACACCCCCAAACAGCCAAAAAGCAAAACCGCAAAAAGTGAGACTTAGAATAATTTAGCCCTCAATCCCAAATCACTCTGTGCGCGCTCTGCAGCTAGGCCCTAACTCCCGTTTGCCACCATGGATTTTCTCCAAACCACTTGCAATCAAAAGTATCCATACCCAGCATTGCTCCAAGACCCCCCAACCCCCCCCACCCAAACACCAGGAACCCCCCCAAGCAGGCCCCCGAAAACACGAAAGTGAGCGAAAACTCTGGAAAGTGAAAAACTTTTCCACCATGGATTTTCTCCAAAACACTTTTATCCGGTATTAGACCTTCCCAGCAATGCCCCCAGACCCCTGCAGCCACCCACAAAAAAAGCAGAACACCCCCAAACAGGCAAAAAGTCAAAATGAGCCTACCTTCAATTCAGTCCAAATACGCTCTGCAGCTAGGACCTAACTCCCCTTTTCCACCATGGATTTTCTGAAAAACAAATGCAACCAAAATTAGACTGTGCCAGCAGTGCTCCCAGACCCCAATAACCTAGAAGCCCCCCCAACAATACCCCAAAAACAGGCAAGTGAGCAAAAACCGAAAAACTTTTTCACCATGGATTTGGTCCAAAACACTTGATTCTGGTATTAGACCTTCCCAGTAATGTCCCCAGACCCCTGCAGACACCCGCAAAAAAAGAAGAACACCCCCAAACAGGCAAAAAGTAAAAATGGGCCTTCCTTCAATTCAGTCCAAATACGCTCTGCAGCTAGGCCCTAACTCCCCTTTTCCTTCATGGATTTTCTGAAAAATAAATGCAAAAAAAATTATGCTATCCAAACAGTGCTCCCAGACCCCCAGACACTCCCCCACAAATCTAGAACACCCCCAAACAGCCCCCCAAAACCATGCAATACTGGTATATTCAAAACATGGCAAATTGCGCTGTTCACAAAACATTGCTGTTTTCAGCACTTCCACTACTTCATCCTCTTGAAACTTACCTGGACAGTCACTTGCTCCAGCGATTCACAAGAATCTCAGCAAGGCAGAACAAAATCGAACCACTGCGCTCTTTGAAGAAGAAAAAGAAGAAGAAGGTCTACGACTAGTTTTCACTTAGTTTTCACCCAAACACACGCGCCCGCAAAACACCCAAAAAGGCCAGAATTCTGCAAATTCTTGACCAAAAACACCAAACTCCCCTAAAACCTTGCCAACATCATTATGAATGAGCCTGCATCGGGCCCCGAGCCCTAGAATCAGCGTGAATCATACCAACTTAAACCCAAAAACCCTAGTAAATCGCACTGAACCCTAAACCCTAGATATGCTTTGTCTGTCTGTGTCAAAGAGCCTAGGTATGCTACATCAGGAGGATGCTTCACTCAGGGGTGCCTGCCTTGACCGTCGGCATGGCCCTGCCGCAAGCATGGTCAAAAACTCTGTTCCGCTCAAGATTTTGTGATTTTTTTGTAGTTTTGCGAGATTTGCGAAAGCCCGTAAAACAGCAAATTTTGCAAACATAACGGATGTTTGGCCCAAACTTGAGGCAGTGCCATGCAGAGGGTCAAGGCAGGCACCACTGAGTGAAGCAACCTGATGTAGCATACCTAGGCTCTTTGTCAGACAGACAAAGCATATCTAATTGTGTGCAGCAAGCCACATAGCCCCAATTTTACATGAACTGCTGTCTGGAGTGGACTCTACCCTGCATAACAACAACAGTACACTGCCTCGCCCTCGACCACTACATACCACGAATAGACAGACATGTAGTTCTGCTATAGTAGTTATTGTAGACTGGTTTACCTGTTTGCCACTCACGAATTGGCCATAGTTCTTCCGTAAACTGACGCTGATGATCCATCCATCCCAGTGAGTGACTGTAAAAAGAAAAAAGAAATATTATTTAATCAATCATCATTAAGTATGGGTGAAATTTGCGAATTCGCGTTCAGCAAATTCGCACGAAATCGAATTTGCAATCCGCAAAATCCCCGAATTCATTCGAATTTGCGGATTTTTGTTTTTTTGCGTGTTCGCTGTTTTTTTTTGCGTATTCGCTGGGTTTTTTGCGTGTTCGTGGGGCTTTTTGCTTGTTCGCGGGCCGCTTGCATGGCGAAGTTACCCTTGCGGTCGTGTATGGGCACAGCACCCTCTGGTTTACCACTGCCACCCTCTGGTTCATCACTGTCACCCTCTGGTTCACCACTGCCACCCTCTGGTTTACCGCTGCCACCCTCTGGTTCAGCACTGTCACCCTCTGGTTCACCACTGCCACCCTCTGGTTCACGACTGCCACCCTCTGGTTCATCACAGCACCTCTGGTTCACCACTGCCACCCTCTGGTTAACCACTGTCACCCTCTGGTTATGCACTGCCACCCTCTGTTTCACCACTGCCACCCTCTGGTTCACCCCTGCCACCCTCTGGTTCACCACTGCCACCCTCTGGTTCATCACAGCACCCTCTGGTTCACCCCTGACAAACTCTGGTTCAACACTGTCACCCTCTGGTTCACCACTGCCACCCTCTCGTTTACGACTGCCATCCTCTGGTTCATCACAGCACCTCTGGCTCACCACTGCCACCCTCTGGTTAACCACTGTCACTCTTTGGTTCAGCATGCCACTCTCTGGTTTGCCACTGCCATCCTCTGGTTCACCCATGCCACCCTCTGTTTCACCACTGTCACCCTCTGGTTCACCCCTGCCACCATCTGGTTCATCACTGCAACCCTCTGGTTCACCCCTGCCACCCTCTGGTTCACCCCTGCCACCCTCTGGTTCACCCCTGCCACCCTCTGGTTCAGTACTGCCACCCTCTGGTTCAGCACTGTCACCCTCTGGTTCACCCCTGCCACCCTCTGGTTCATCACTGTCACCCTCTGGTTCATCACTGCCACCCTCTGGTTCACCACTGCCACCCTCTACCGAGACCTTTTGTGACACAGCGGCAGCACAAAAGATGCGTCATGGTGCTGGGTATTAACAACGTGACGCCTCTGAGAGATGTGTCACGTTGTAAAGCCCTGCGCCAACAGGAGGTGTTCCGGCACAGGGGAGGGTGTTCCTAAAAGTGGCTGAGACAAATCTACAAGATTTCACTCAGTCACTTTTAGGCCAATGCTGCGTCAAAACCCTGCGCCTGCTTGAAGCAGGCGCAAGGCTTGATACAGCATTGGGGAGATAGGGCCCCCCAGAGCATTGCTGGAGCTGCGTCGCAAGCGCGACGCAGCTCCAGCAATGCGCTGCTTTCATGGCACAGATGCGTGACGCATCTGTGCCGTTTTTGCCACATGGTGCACCCCATTGTAAATGCGGCGCACCATGGGTGGCGGAGCTGCAGCACACAATAACTGGCGCATCCCTGGGGATTTGCCAGTTATTGTAAATCTGCCCCCATACATTTAGCCTACGAGGGAGCACTTACTGATTAGACAGTAGAAAGTACTCCAGTTGAGTAGAGGTATTGCACAAAAAGGTGGCATCTTCGTGGACCAACACGCAGGGCGGGATTCATTCTGCCCCCTGTTAGACTAGTTTTTTGTGCCCTTCTGCCCTCTGTTAGACTCGTTTTTCCCTTGTTTTTCTGCCCTTCTGCCCTCTGTTAGACTCGTTTTTCCCTTGTTTTTCTGCCCTTCTGCCCCCTGTTAGACTCGTTTTTTGTGCCCTTGTGCCCTCTGTTAGACTCATTTTTCCCTTGTTTTTTTGCCCTTCTGCCCTCTGTTAGACTCGTTTTTTGTGTCCTTCTGCCCTCTGTTATTCCCTTGTTTTTGTGCCCTTCTGCCCTCTGTTAGACTCGTTTTTTGTGCCCTTCTGCCCTCTGTTAGACTCGTTTTGTGCCTTTCTGCCCCATTAGACTAGTTTTTTGTGCCCTTCTGCCCTCTGTTAGACTCGTTTTTCCATTGCTTTTCTGCCCTTCTGTCCTCTGTTAGACTGTTTTTTTGTGCCCTTCTGCCCTCTGTTAGACACGTTTTCCCTTGTTTTTCTGCCCTTCTGCCCTTTGTTAGACTGCTTTTTGTGCCTTTCTGCCACATCACCACATCATCACTCAGCCCTACCCCAGCATCACTCAGCACCACCACATTATCACTCAGCACCACCACATTGTCACTCAGTACCACCACAGCACCACTCAGCACCACCACAGCATCACTCAGCACCACCACAGCACCACTCAGCACCACAACAGCACCACTCAGCGCCACAACAGCATCACTCAGCACCACCACAACATCACTCAGCACCACCACATTATCACTCAGCACTACCACAGCACCACTCAGCAGCACCACAGCATCACTCAGCACCACCACAGCACCAACCAGCACCACCACAGCATCACTCAGCACCGCCACAGCACCACTCAGCACCACCACACCACACCATCACGTACTTTGTAATCTGGTGGTCTGAAGTGCTGATTCATCTTGATCAGTGTTAACCTCTCCACATTTTTGGCCAAGAGGCGGGTCCTTTTTGAAGTTACAATGGCACCAGCAGCACTGAAAATACGTTCAGAAGACACGCTTGCGAGTGGGCAAGACAAATAATTTACAGCCAGGTTTGTGATCAGTGGCCATAGAGCCATTTTCCTGTACCTATGTTGGGTCATCCAGATAGGCCTGCACCATCGACTCAAGGTTCTCCATGGTTGCTCCACTTTGCGTACCATCTGTGGCCTTTGCAGCACTGGAACGAGCAAACCCTTGATAAGATAACCAATCCGCTTCCGACAGTATTATGGCTGGGCCTGGTGCAAGTGAGGATGATGATACGGTTGCTGCTGGTGTCGTTAACGGCTGTGAGGGAAAGTGACTCCCTTCGCCCACAGATTCAGAAGTGGAACGTGATGCCGGGTGGCCTGTTGATTCAGTTGGACTTCTGCCGGCTCCTTGAATTTTCTGCCGATCTTTTTCTAACCGAGTGGCTGACACAGCTAGCCAATGTATGTAATTGGAAAAATCTGCTTCATCAAAAGGAATGAATGCTTTGCTGGCCACTGCCTTTTTGTACGGTGGATCCAGAATAGTGGCACAAATGTAATGTTGTTCTGTATATATGTTTTTAACACCTTGGCTGCTAGGTGTTTTCCCCTCCTATGCTGACTTATCGTCATGTCCATCATTCATGACGAGCTCAGCTCCTCATCAGCACAGCTCAACCGTACATCATGACGAGCTGAGCTCGTCATGAGCATCCGAAAGGGTTAAGCCTTTCATTGGCAACTAGGCGGCTTATCAAGCTCTCCACCAACTGATATGCGTCTTGCTTTTTTTCACCAGCATCTCTGAACATTGAAGACACCGCCTTCAGTTGGTGCTCTAGCATGACCAACAATGGGATAGCTTTGCCCAAAGAACAGTCCTCCCTGCTGACTTCACGCGTGAAGACCTCAAAAGGACCAAGCATGTCTGTCAGGCTTTTAACTAGCTTCCATCCCCCCAACTCTAGCCTCATGTCTTTCGTAGTAGAACCTAGTTGAAAAACATAGTCATTGATTACCATGCACTGCTCAGACAGACGCTAAAGCATGGAAAAAGTTGAGTTCCAACGTGTTGCCACCTCCTGGATCAGTCCTTTGACTAGCACTTTACGTTCATGTTGAATGCTCCTCAGCTCCTTCTGGGCCTTAAAAGAATGGCTGAAATGTGTGCAGATTCTTCGGCAGGTGGTCAGTAACTTCTTGACTTTGTTTTTCATTTTTCAAGAAATCTTGCACAACCAGGTTTATACAGTGCGCCAAACACTGCACTCTGAAATATTCACCTTGCTGCATGGCCTTAACTATATTACTGCCATTATCCATGGAAACATAACCAACTATGTGATTTCTTGGTTGCAGCCATTCAGGGACCTTACTGTTAAACTCTTCCAAAATGTTTTTTGCAGTATGAGATTTCTCCATGGCAAACATGGCTAATGTTGCCTGTTTCTGAGTACCTTGAAAAAGTGTGTCCAGGTCAACAACTGCACTTGACTTGTCTCTAACCCCTGCAAAAGAGACCCAGTGTGCAGTGATGCACATGTAATCAAGGACTTGGCAATTGGTCCACATGTCTGTTGTCAAGTGGATAGTGTGAACAGCACTCTTCTGCAAAGCTGCCCTAATCACCTCCCGCACATCTTGATGTAGTGCTGAAACCGCAACTCTGGAAAAATAGGACTGGCTAGGAACCTTCCATTTAGGGCAGACTGTTGCCACTAATTCTAGAAACCCCACCCCTTCCACGAAAGAAAAAGGGAGAAGGTCCAGCGCTAGCATTTTAGCCAGCTTTGCGTTATACAGACGTACCGTTGGGTGGTTGCATTCAAATGGCGCCTCTGACCAAAACATGCTTCTAATGGTGGGCTGGACCATTTAACGTGATGACGATGATGATGATGATGCGGACTTCAAACCAGTTAGGCTCACTGATAGACTTTTTTGCATTGGTGTCTGTCCCAGACTCTTAGTGTGCCTCATACATGTTGCAGGGGTAGAGGTTGTGGGCGCTACCACTGCAGTGCTGCTGCCAGGGGTACTGGGTGTACCAGACAAAATGTCACTCTATTCTTGACTTACCCCCTGCACAATCAGCCCCTCGTCTGCATCAGATGCAATGTGAATGGATACATTTGGATCAGTTCTACTTAGTTGGGCTTCGACTTATGGGTGATGACGACGAACAAGAAGTGGTGTCTTCTGCAGCTGATGAACAGTCTGACGACGACCCAGTCATCACAGTCGTCACTCCAGCCCCAGCGGGCATTTATTTATTTATTTATTTTATTTATTTATTTTTGCCATTTATAAAGCGCGAACGAATACCCGTGGGCGTCTCGGCACCACTTCTTGTTCGTCGTCATCACCCATAAGTCGAAGCTTTGCGGGAGCCTTCCTTTTAGGCCTAGCTACCTTTGTCGCCTCATGGCGTGACTCACTCTCAGACGGCATTGCTGGGTTCCAATCATGATCAAGGTCATCAGAATGAAGGGGGCTTGAAGAAGAACTTGTAGTAGTAGTAGTATCCCTCCTTGACCTTTTTCTTGCTGGGGATCTGAAAGACAATGGATCATCATCAGGAGGAGTGGCTTTCTCGGATGATACCTCCTCTTGAATATCAATTTCCTGATGTGCCCCTACTTCTGGAGGAACTGGCGTTGTAGGCAGTTGTGCAGCTCCATGACCCTCAAGTTGCACCTCTCGAAGGCACCTGTCCATGTGCCTCTCCTTGCGCCTCTACTTGCGCCTCTCCTTCTGGCTCTACTTGCGCCTCTCCTTGCCCATGTACTTGCGCTTGTACTAGTTGCATCTATGTTTGTGGTTGCGTCTGTGGTTGTTGAACACTCATAAGCTGAGTTACACCCGGCGTTGATTGGATGGTACTTTCTTGTGATGAGCCAAGATCACTGGTCGATGGTGATTGAACAACCAAAGTGGCTGCCGCAGCAGCACTCATGTTCTTGGACCTAACTTGGTGTGGTGGCACTGAGCCCAATAAAGCCGAGGTGCTGCTTTCAGCTTGGTCCCCGGCGGACACCGCTGCTGCTGCAGGTGTAGTTTTTTTTCTCCCAAAAAAGGTGTCGGTGGGCACACCAGTCTCCTTGGTAGGTGGTGCCACTTGCTTCTTCTGCTCATTCTTACTGGCAGTGGCACTGGCAACTTTTTTCGCTGAAGCGCTATGCCCAACTTTCTTTGGGGCCTTCTTCTTGAGATGTGAGAACAGCAGGCCGTAGTTGCATGAGTTGCAGAGTTGTCTTCTCTGTGGCCACACGTGACGTCACGTGACGTTGTGCTGCACACACCGCTGCAGGACTTCTTCCTGGCACTGGTGGTTCTCTTGTGCACCTAAAAGCAATGGAAGCCAGAGGAACATCAGTTATACACCCCAAAAAGTCACTCGAAAATCACCACAATCCAATGCCATCCATGCCCTCAATGATGTTTAAATTCAAGACACTCCACAGAAAGACTAGGCCCATGCACCACTGAGTACCCAAGGGCATAATGGTTGAAAGCAAGGCAAACTGGGTGCAGGCCTGAGCACACTGCCTGGCGTCAAAATGGCCCCTTGACCCCCACCACATGGCCAGGCCCTGCCTGTCCCAGGCCTCAAAATGGCCCCCACCCACATGGCCAGGCCCCAACAACGCCCCAAAAAGTAAAGAAAAAACACTCAAACATCACCAGAATCCAATGCCATCTATGCCTTCAATGATGTTTAAATTCAAGGCACCCCACAGAAAGACTAGGCCCATGCACCACTGAGTACCCCTAGGAATAATGGTTGAAAGCAAGGCAAACTGGGTGCAGGCCTGAGCACACAGCCTGGCTTCAAAATGGTCCCTTGACCCCCACCACAAGGCCAGGCCCTGCCTGTCCCAGGCCTCAAAATGGTCCCCACCCACATGGCCAGGCCCCAACAACGCCCCAAAAATCTGAAAAACACTAAAAAATCACCACAATCCAATGCCATCCATGCCCTCAATGATGTTTAAATTCAAGACACCCCACAGAAAGACTAGGCCCATGCACCACTGAGTACCCCTGGGCATAATGGTTGAAAGCAAGGCAAACTGGGAGCAGGCCTGAGCACACTGCCTGGCTTCAAAATGGCCCCTTTACCTCCACCACATGGCCAGGCCCTGCCTGTCCCAGGCCTCAAAATGGCCCCCACCCACATGGCCAGGCCCCAACACCACCCCAAAAAGTCGAAAAACACACAAAAATCACCAGAACCCAATGCCATCCATGCCCTCAATGATGTTTAAATTCAAGACACCCCACAGAAAGACTAGGCCCATGCACCACTCACGCCCCCTGGGCCTACTGGCTAGTGAGGCTTTACAGGCAACCCCAAAATAAAAAAATTAAAAACACATCTAACATTGAGCTAAAATCCCATGACATAAATCAGATTTAAGTTCAACAAAACTCACAGAAACAGTTGTATCATGCACCCATGACTAACCCTGGGCGTACTGGATACTGTGGCTACCCAACAATATATTTTTTTTAAAGTTGTGAAAAAGTTTTAAAATTGTAGTTGCAGCAACTGCAATGCCCCAAACAAACAACACCAACTTACTTGTAAAATATCAAATCCAAAAGTGATCCAAACTCCAAAGTCCAAAAAGTCCTCAAATACAAATATCCAGCAGCAGCCACAAAAAGTAATCCTTCCAGCTCCAGATCCAAATGAAAAGTGACCAGGACATGGACAAAGCACTGGGAGGAGCCTGCTGGACAGGAACAGGAAGTTGGAGACTCTGGGGCACTTCCTTCCTTCTACCCACCCAAAAATGGACTCCTTGCACAAAAAAGTGCAGCCAAATGTCAATCTGAGGAGTTATTCTGATCAAAATCATCATTTTCACAAGGTTTATGCTTCCTGCGGTGGATTTCTTGTGCAGAATTGCAATTTTTGCAATTTCTGGAACGCGAGCTGTTTAAATCTTCCGCCGAAAGTCAGCTGTGCGCTGCATCTACGTGTTCGGCATTGTTTACTCCCGCAATGCGTGATCGCAGGCCTTTATGATGTACTCACGTTGTCAAACTCTCGCTGTGCAAGATGGCAAGCAGCGATAACGTAATTGCGTTCGAAAAACTCTCGCACGATCACGCAGCAAGATCGAAAATGGCGCAGCACACGAAAACCGGGAGAAAAACAACTCGGCGGACTCAAAATTATGGTAAGTCAACGCCGTGCGCGCGATATTGTTATTTTTAAGCACGACCAATCAAAATAATTCGTAGCTTGCGAATTTGCGGATTTTTGGGCAAATTTGCACGATTCGCGGATCGCGAAATTGTCAAAAATCTGCAAATTCGCCCGCGAAACGGATTTTACGCCCATACTTAGAATCTGAATGGATCTATAAACTTTCACACAACCCGTATTCCCCATAGTCTCCTGATAAAAATGGTACCTCACTTGTGTGGGTGGACCTAGTGCTAGCGACAGGAAATGGCCCAAAATGCAACATGGACACATCACATTTGTCCAGTGGAAACTAACCCTTTATCTGCAAAGTGCTGATCTGTGGATTTTGAACCCTAACTCAGCCTGCACTTAAGTAAACCTAGCAAATCTATAAATGTTTTAAAACTAGAAACACAGGGAAATCCAGGTTGGGGTAATTTGTACGGCTCTCACCAGGTTCTCTTACCCAGAATCCCTTGCAAACTTCAAACTTTGTAAAAAAAACACCACATTTTGTGACGGAAAGTTCTGGAATCTGCGTGGATCCACAAACTTCCACCCCCCCCTGAATTTCCCAAAGTCTCCTGATAAAAATGGTACCTCACTTGTATGGGTAGGCCTAGTGCCCGCGACAGGAAATGGCCAAAAACACAACGTGGCCAAATCACATTTTTCCAGTGAAAACTGACCCTTTTTTTGCAAACTTTTTAGCTGCGGATTTTGAACCCTAGCTCAGCTGGCACCTAGGGAAACCTAGCAAATCCATACATTTTTGTAGACTAGACACCAATGGAAATCCAGGATGGGGTGACTTGTGTGGATCTCATCAAGGTCTCTTACACATATTCCCTTGCAAACCTCAAACTTTATTTTTTTAAAACACATTTTCCTCAAATTTCTGTGATGGAAAGACTAGAATCTGCATGGATTCACAAACTTCCACCCACTCCACATTTCCCAAAGTCTCCCGAAAAAAATTATACCTCACTTTTGTGGGTGGGCCAAGTGCCAGTCTCCTGAGTAAAATTATACCTCAGTTGTGTGGGTGAGTCAAGGGCCTGCGATTGGTAAGGGCCTAAAACATAGGGATTAAGGGGATAGCACAGCAAACTCTAAGCGCTATATGTTTTTAAAAATACATTTTTAAGTGATTCTGCATTATTCACCCACACAAGTGAGGTGTAATTTTTATCGGGAGACGAAGGGGAACGTTGTGTGGTAGGACATTTGAGCCAGCATGGTGATCCTACACAGAAATGTGAGGAAAATGTGATTTATTTCAGCTAAGTTTGAGGTTTTCAGGGGATTCTGGGTAGGAAAACATTGGGGGATCCACGCAAGCCATACCTACCTGGACTCCCCTGGGTGTCTAGTTTTCAGAAATGTGTGAGTTTGGTAGGTTTCCTTAGATGGCCGCCGAACCCGGGGCCAAAACCCCAAGTGACACCTACACTTGCAAAACCAGGTCATTTTGTGATTGGTAAATTTGATGTTTTCACAATACTTTTTGGGCCCTTGCCTGTCGCGGGTACTTGGCCCACCTACACAAATGAGGTACCAGTTTTCTTTGAAAACCTGGGGGAATGCTGGGTGGTAGGACATTTGTGTCAGCCTGTTGATCCCACAACTTTCCCACACAGAAATGTGAGAAAAATGCGGAATTTTTCAGCTACATCAAAGGTTTGCTGGGGATTCTGGGTTGGAAAACGTTGGGGGTCCACGTAAGCCATACCTCCCTGGACTCACCTGGGTGTCTAGTTTTCAGAAATGTGTAGGTTTGCAAAACCAGTTAGGTTTGTGGTAGGTAAGTTTGATGTCTTCACAATGCGTTTTGGGTCCTTGCCTGCCGCAAGTACTTGGCCCACCCACACAAGTGAGGTGCCATTTTCATCGGGAGACCTGTGGGAACACTGGGTGGTAGGAGAATTGTGTTTTTGTTTGATACCAGAAGATTATGACACAGTAATGAAAGGAAAATGTGGGGCTATAGTCATATTTTAAGGTTTGCCTGGCAATGTGAGTGAAAAAAGTTTTTGGGATCCCTAAGAGGCACTTTACCCATCACTCCCAATTTTTTTAAGTTTACAAAAATATCAAAAGTTGGTAGATTTTTCCTAGAGATAAACTACACCTTAGTGCAGAAAGACAGACAAGACAAATATGACTGCCTAATCCTCAAGTCCACACACATACTGGTTGGATTTGGCACAAGAGTGAGTGAAAGGTTCAAAATGTAAATTTTATTAACAAGAGATTTCACAAAAAGGAAATTAACTGTTAATAATTAAAAGGTTAAAAACCTGAATTAATGACTCACAGCTTGTGAGCTGGAAAGGCATGTCAAGGCACCAACCACTTTACAGGACATTCACACACCTTTCATACTTGACAAACACGTTCACATCCCCAGCTTCGGGCCCAGTACATTACAACACTGACATTAATAGACAATGTAGAGACAATGTACACCCTGGGGGAAAAAGACAGAAAAGACAAATATTGCTTCAAAACGAATTATTCCCTAAGTTCACACACATACTGGTTGGATTTGGCACGAGGGGGAGTGAAGGTTCAGAGCATAAAATGTTATTAACAGGAGTATTCACAAAAAGGAAATGCACTGTTAATAATTAAAAGGTTAAAAACCTGAACCAGTGACTCCCAGCTCGTGAGCTGTAAAGCCACGGCGAGACACCAACCTCTTTACAGGCCATTCACACACCTTTCATACATGACACACACAAGACCATTCAGACAGGCAGCTGCGGGCCCAGCATATTACAAGTAAGTAGTAAGTAAGTATTTTATTTGCACAATTAATTAAAATCGTTGCAATACGTGCAAAAACACAATTAAAACTCAGTCCATATTATGCTTTTTTTTTTAAGATGTTGATGAGAGCAAGGTAGTTCATATCTAGTAGGGCAAGAGTTCTTAGTGAGAGTCTTCTGTCAGCAGGAGATTAATCTCAGTCATGAATTTTACAAAACGAGCGGCCATCTGAGCTGAGTCGCCCCTGATGCACTCTTTTAGAGCTTCTTGGCATGTCCGGACATTCAGGGCCCGCCAGATTGGACGCAACAAAAAGGTTCGTAAAGGGAGTAGGGTTAATATACCCCGCACCATGGCGCCTCTTTTGCGTTGCCGCTTTTTCATAAAAGTCACGCAACGACGGAGCAAAAGAGCCGCAAGGAACTTGTAAATCTGCCCCTAGAGACTCAAGTCCAGTCCTTCCTTTGTACACCTGCCACTAAGAAGAGATAGTGGAGGTGGATTGATAGTTTGAGTATTTTAATGACTGGTTATGTAGTAGGAAACTTTCTTTTTAGTGTTCCCACTGGTCTGCAATCACAATGGACTTTGTCTGTCACTTCGCGTGCTGCCTGCCAGTCCTAGTCGAACCTTTTTGTAGTTGGTTTAGTGAGTTACATAACTTTCCAAGTCAACGGTCCGCAAATCCAGCAATACTAATATCCTAGTTGACCACATCAGATAGGTCAATAAATGTAGTGCAATTGTTGTCTATTTGCTATTTCCCCGAAATAATTTGTTCATGTTTGGGTCTTTCTTTCATGTTGTACATCAGCTTCCCCCAGGGGCAAGAGGACAGAGGAGGAGGTAGCGGCGCCGGCAGAGGAGGACCAGGAAGGCCAGGATCGGTCCGGCGAGGGCTCCTCTGCTGGCCCCAGTGAGTTTTCATATTAATATTAATAATTATACTTCCCTATCTTTTAGAGTACCTATTTTTTACTAACGTTCCTCATTCGATTTTTTCTAAATCATCTTTGATCTTCTTGTAGACTTTCTAAATTCTTATCCTGCCTCTACGATGACTCCTTGTGGTACTACTAGATTATTATTATTAGTCTGTCTGTGTAGTTAACTAAGCTTGCACAATTGGCAAAAAGTGTTAAACAAAACTCCCATTCTATTCAGCAATAGCTCTATGCACTGAGTGCAGTCCTCTGGGTTGTCCATAATGTCTTTTGAAGTCTTCTAAATGTTTATGCTTTGACAATTCCCAACAATAAACTGTCAATGACCATCAAGAAAGAATAAGATACTAGTTTACTTTTTGATTGGATAGGAGGAAAATCCATACTACTATTGTTGCAGGGACAATTCTGCACAAACAGAACTATGGACACTAAATAGTGCATTGTTTATCAATTATAATGGGCGCAGTTAGACTTTCCACATACCTCAGTCATAACAGAATTTGAACCCCCAATCTCCTTACTGACTAGCTAGTGTGACAGAGTCATTTAGCTCCCTAATTCATTGATGATTGATCCCCAATGATGATTATCCAACCCAGGACTTAAGACTACGGAGTCAGAGTCCTGAACTGTCAGAGCCACGGTCTCATGCTTGCAAATTGCAAACCCTTTCGCTCACTCATTCATGACTAAAAACCACAGAGTCTATGTAAGTTTTAAAGCTTTATTAAAAGTAAAAACATTTATTAAAATCAAGTTCATCATACAACATAAACGGTGGATTGAAAATGGAAAAGTGCTTTTTTGCTATTTTCTAGGCGGAACATCGGCACAACCATCCACCGGTGCCAGGGCCAGCATGGAGGTGGGCACTCCTGGGGCGGAGGCGGTGCAACAGCCAGCAGAAACTGCTGTGGGGGATGCCACGGTAGTGGTTGTCAGTGGTAAGCTATTATATTCCTTACTTATTGAGATTGCAGACTGCAGAGTGTGCTCTCTGCACGGCTGTATATGTTGTACAGTACAAGTATACTATACTGTTAAGGAGACTTACAAATTTAGAACCAACCGCCAGATTCATGAAAAACGGCTTTTGCGAATCTGTAATAGCGAAAAAATGCGAATCGCTATTCAGATATCGCAAATCCGAATTCATGAAGATTAGCGATTAAAAAAAGCGATTCGCACGCGATCACAAATTCCATTAGCGATTACCGATATTCGCAGAAAAATCGCTATTTTCGGCTACCCGCGCCGGGATTGCGAACTCGCAAATAGCGATATCGCTATTTGCGATATCGCTATTTGCGAGATCGCAAACTCGCGAGATCGGGAAAACGGGAAGTCGCATTTTGAGCCCAGTGATGACATCACAACCAGGAAGCAGCCAGTTCCCACCCCCATTCACCACAGTGAGGCAGACCTCGAGGGAGCAAGTGGGAGAGCTGCTGCAATACAGGAGATTACTACACATCTACTACTTTGCTACAATGTCAGAGGAACCTGTTCCTGGCCCCAGCAACTCCTCTGGGCGCAAAAGGAAGCTCAAATTTTCCGAGCAGGAGCTCGAACACTTGATTGAGGGGGTGGTGGCCAACCACGACAAACTCTTCGGAAAAGACTCCAGGAGGGTCCCCGAGCAAGAGAAACGGAGGATATGTCAGGGGATTGCCTCCACTGTCAACTCCGTGGGAGTGGCCGACAGGTCCCTAGAGGAGCTGAAGAAATGGTGGTATGACCTCCGAGGCCGTGCCAAGGAGAAGGTGGCGGAGCGACTTGGAGAGTCGTCGGGCACTGGAGGTGGCGGACCTACAGACTCTCCCAACACAGCCATGGAGGACCAGGTGGAGGACACCCTAGAGAGGGAGGCCTGTATAGGCTTCACACGTCTCGACTCATCCTGCACCACCCAAGACACCCAAGGTAAGTGGCATGCGACTGCGACCCTGCCCCCTATGAATGTCCATGACCAAATAGGCTCCCCTAATGTCCCATAGGCATGCCATAGTTGCACATCAAGGAATGCCCTGATGCATTGTGGGAGATGTAGTGTGGCCACAATGTAGTAGTACCACAATGCAGCCAGACAGGTCCCAAAGCACACAAAGCCACAGCCATTCAGGGAATGTCACCCAGCATGCATGTAGCAACTGCACGTCTGCCAGATACATGCAACTAATGATCCTCCACTTACCCTCACAGGTGGCGGCGAAAGCAGCGACAGTAAAAGGCTGCAAATTGATGAGGAGGTCCAGGAGGAGGAGGTGCCACCACCAACCCAGGCACCAGCCCCTGCCGCTGCTACAACACCAGCAGCCAGATCCACCTGCAGTGTTCCCCCTGCGACTGGTGCAGCACCTACAGCCGCTGCCAGGCCAGCTACTATTGTGCCCCCTGCAACTGCCGCACCACCTAGAGCCGCAGCCAGGCCAGCTACTATTGTGCCCCCTGCATCTGGCGAACCAGCAACGCCAGCTGTCACACCCCCAGCAGCTGTCGCTACAACATCTGGGCCCGCGCCAGTTGCGACACAGCGGCCAGCCACAGACTCAGGCCTGCAGGGCAGGCGTGGCAGGTCTCGCCAGCACACCACTCCAGCAAGCAGGAGGGGCAATGGACAGGGACTGGCACGTTTGAGCGTTGAAAGACGCATGTTGAGGATACACCAGCGCCAGGCACGACAGCAAGGTGCCATTCAGCTGCAGCTCCATAAGATAGGGCACAATGTGGCCGAAGTCGCTGACCGCATGGACCGCATGGACCGCATGACGGCGGCCATGGCAGGTGTGGGGGAGCGCATAGACAACATGACTGCAGCCATGGCAGGTGTGGGTGAGGGAATGGCCCGCATGACTGCAGCCATGGAGGCCAACACCGCTGCGATGTCCACACAGCGCAGTGCAGCACGCCGCTGCCACCGTCAACTCATGAGCCGGCTGGCCTCCTACAGCACGTCGAATTATGTTGCTGCCAATGCAACTTCTCTGTTGGCGCGGCGGTCCCTAACACAGCAGCACCAACTTGTCCAGTGCAGTGAGCACATGACCAGGGTCCTGGAGCACCTCACCACGGCCGTTACGGCACTACACCCTCCAGCAATACCATCCACTGTGGGGGGTGATGATGTTAGTGAGGGGGCATCCAGCATCAGCAGCCACTCAGCCTCACAAATCCCACCACACAGCCGCAGCACCAGGCCCACGCCAGGTCCAGAAGCCCCGAAGGAGGATGCCCCTCAGAGGCGCTTGGGCGCAAAGCGCAGTAGGCGCACTTGAGAACATTTGACTTTCATTGGCACAGGCTGACTTTAAGCCTGCCATGTCCTATGACACTGCAGTATGCTGTAATACTGTTAGTGGGAGATAGTTGTACTGAAACCTTTTTTTTTTGTGATTTGAACAAATACATTTATTTTGCTACACACATTAGCGTTGTGTCATCATTACATTTTGCATGCATTGTTGATTTGTGGGGTGATGGAAGAGGGTGTACTAGAAACTGTTCACTGTGATGTGGTTGCGACGTATGTGGCCTTCAGCTGGGCTCTCCCCACGTGCATGGCGCACATGTGCAGGTGGCCGGTTGTCCCCTTCAGATTCACTGCCAGAGATGTCGACAGGTATCCGGCGCTTGGTTGCAATGTTATGTAGTATTGCGCAGACAGCCACAATGCGGCAGCACACTGCAGGACTGTAATACATGGCCCCACCTGTCTTGTGCATTATGCGGAACCTGCTCTTGAGCAGGCCAAATGTCCTTTCTATGCAATTCCTTGTCCGTATGTGTGCAATATTGTAGCGCAGTTGCTGGGGTGTAGCCGGGTTGAGGTATGGGGTCAGGAGGTATTCACGGAGGGCATAGCCACTGTCACCTGAATGAGAGGAGCAGATGGTGATTGCCTGTGCTGCGCTGTTACATCTTAGCAATGTGACATTGTCGACAAAGTGTACTTACAAAGTAGGTATCCTTCCCCAAACTCTCCCCTGACCAGTCGTGTGTGGAGGCCGATGTGCCGGAATATGAAGGAGTCATGGGTACTCCCTGGGTACTGTGCGACAATGTCAGTGATGTATGTCTTAGCATTGCAGACCATCTGGATGTTGAGGGAGTGGTAGGACTTTCTATTGCGGAACATATACTCCATGGCAGCTGGTGGGCAGATGGCGACGTGGGTACAGTCTATGCATCCGAGCACATGTGGAAAATGGGCTACATTGTAGAATTGTAGCTTGGTCACGTCCAATTCCTGTTGGCTGGCGGGGAATTTGATGTGACGGTGTAGCTGGGTGAGCATGGCGTCAACAAAAGTGTGGAGGCAGCGTGACATGGTGGGCTGGGATATCCCCCCAGCAGCTGCTACTATCCCCTGGAAACTCCCGGAGGCCAGGAGGTGCAGGCTACACAATACCTGCACATGTGTAGGCACCGCATTGGTACGGCTTGTTGGGTGCTGCATCAGGGGGTCAAGGTCCTGTATTAGCTGCATTATCATTTCCCCATTCAGCCTGTATTTAGTATATATCTGCTCTCTGGTTTGGTCCAGCAAGGTGACCCGCTGGCGGAATATCCTGTCCTGGATCCTGCGTCTCCTCCGTGCTAATCGCTGTAGCCTTCGACGCCTCACCACCATGTACATTCCTGGCATTGTGGGACTCCTAATGCTGCTGCTGATGATTGTCCTTATGTGTAATTGGTCAGGCCAGAACCTGTTGGTGATTGGACAACGGTTTTTTAAAAGTAATTTTTGCATGGCTTTTATGGTTACCACCTGCTTTGAGTTGTCCTTATTTTGCGCGGCGCAAAATGCGATTTTTGGGTTTTTCGCTATTAGCGATTTTTCTTGAATACCGATTGCGATTCTATAGCGAATTCGCTATTTCTTTCGCAGAATCCGTGGTTTCTCGCATTTTCCGATTCGCTAATGCTCACCTGCCGGGATTCTGCGAATATAATAGCGAATTCGCTATTCTGTGTTTGCGAATTCGCTTTTTTGATGTTGAATGCCGATTACGGAAATTGCGCCCGCAATTGCATTTTCGCAGCGATTGCGGGCGCAATTTTACTTCATGAATCAGGCTGTAAGTTTTTATCAACCAGGTAGTTGCTTCCTATAAATTGACTTCAACTCAGCTGTGAAAGTTTTTTCGAGAATCCAAGTCAGATCAGAGATGAACTTAATAGATGGGATGAACGAAAAGGGAAAGAAGGGTGTAAATAAGTGTGGAAGGACGAGCAAGTTAAAAGTAATGATGACTGGCAAAGAATGATACGTGTTTTTGAATGCTGCCCGAGGTGGCTGGGAATATGATGCATGGCCGGTTGAAGGATGAAGCAAGGATGGGTGGAAGGAGAAATGTAAGAGGACTGCCTGGGTGGGTGAAACAGAAACTGTATTTGTGCGCAATATATCCTTTGGTTGAAATTCAATGCAAGTCAAGTATGGATGCATGACTTGCGAATTCCAAAATAAAATGAAAATTTTATTTTCCCGTGAGAAAAAGTAAGGTTTGTCCAGTTGAGACATTAAGAAGAATGATTGACATTTACTTTGAATGGATGGATGCCTGGAGCATGGTACTATCTGACTCATAGATAGCATATGTGTATGTAGAGAGAGTAGACGGCCACTGGATGAACTAAGTGTTACTTTGAAGAGCATGTAACATCACACCCGCACGTCCGTTCCAGTGTAGGAAAGGCAAGGAAAAGAAGTTGTAATTTTTCCGAATACTACCATGAATAGTAGCAGTAGTTTGTATTGCAAGCACAGCATATATCCGACGATTACAGGGGCCATTCACTACCTCTGTTAATAATTTTAGTACAACTCTGTCATTCATGTGTGGCCTATCAGTGTTCACTCAATAAATAACAAAGCACCTAAAGTCATCCCATATGTAATCAAATACATATCCTGTGCAGGGATAGATAATCATATTATTTATCTTCTTCATTTTCCTTTTCTAGTAGTCATTGGCACTGTAGGGTGAAAGTTAAATTAATTAAGCAGTAGCCCTTGTAACAGTGTATTCTCAGTGCCACCGGTAATAGAAAAGTTAGCGCTTCACTGGTACAGTAACGCAAGCCTGTGTCATCATGGCGTGCGTCTGTTTTTCTCGGGTGCAAGTTGACTGCGCAGGCATTATGCCGGCTTCCAGAAGTTTATGTACCAATTTCGCTAAACAAGAGAGAAGAAGAAAAAGACTGCTGTACTGTCATTGTCGACTCTAATGAAGTGAGTCCATAGTGCTCGTAGAATTGATTCCTGAAACTCCCACTAATTTTAGAGCAAGGCTGAAGAAGTGGGAGGTTAGATAGATACAGGCCACAAATGTTATCTACTGTGCTTGCAAGTTGCTAGTTCTACTATGACTGAACTTTCTGCTGAATTATTTTGTGTTAATCTTAAAGAGCATTGGTTACAGACTATGTGTTTCTTTCTTCATATAGATGCTCCTTCAAAACTGTCATGGAAGGAGCTGGCTAGACGGGCCCGGCAACAAAAACTGGAGGCGACTGTCGCCGAATATCGGCGGCTGGTGGCCCAGGAGGAGGAGAACACGCAGTCGACCTCCACAACATCCACAGCAACAGCTGCATCCTCCTCCGCGCTCCCTGGGTCAGCCAGTCAGCACAGGCCTCCAGCGGTACGGAGCCGTGGTACCGCAGCCACCTGCCACCGCCAAGCAGCCAAAAAATCAGCTGCCCCCCACAGCAGGTGCAAGGCACGCGTGCACCGCCTAACCCTCAGGGTGTCCTACCTTGAGCAGGATCAGAAGAAAATGAAAATCCTGCTCAAGAACCTCCACAAGGATCATGACCACCTGGCCTAAAAAGTACCCTGCATTAGAGGAGGAGAGACTGTCCCTTGCCCCCTTTTTAAAGACTTTTGGGGGTGGAAATTTGGAGTTGGGTTTTTTGGACTTTGGGGGCTTTTTATTTCACGGACATTCTTTGGGGTTAGGTAGGGGAGATGGGTCAGGTCTCGAGGGATAGTTTATTTTTGTTAGGGATATAAATAATTATTACTTTCAACTTAAACATAGCATACATGTTTTTACTGCAGTTGAGGCTGGAGGGGGGGTATTTAACTGTAAGTTTGTTTTCCTGAAACTTAAGTGGCTTCTTGATTCAAATTGTGTAAGTAATTGCCCAAATGTTTACAAAAGTAAGTGCCTCTCACAGAGTTAGTGAATTCAATTGTCCTGGGACTTTACTAGTAGTAATGTCAGTCTCTTGTCTCTCCTACTACTCCATTATTCTTCCTCCCCCCAAACGCTTATCTTACTTGTAATTCGTGTTTGAAAATAGGGCTAGGCACAGGGCTGGCTGCAAATGGCGATTAAGGCTGGCAATCCTGGGCGGATGAAATGGCATCATTGCGGTGGTACTAGTGGTGGCACACAGTGGCAGTTGCAGCATATGAAAAAAAAGAAAATGAAACCTTGATTGGCTTGAGCAGAGCATTAGACGGTACAATAGATACTATAGCACGTGACAGTACACTAGAACAGTGCCATAATGTAGCCTTACAAATGCTAAAGTATTGAAAGTATAACTACTACTTGCGTGGAATTTGACTTTGGCTACAACTACAAGAAATAGTACTGAAGGTGAAGGACACAGCATCGTAATCATTTGCCACGTGTAGGAGGAGGATGTTCTTCATGATCAATCCAGTTGATGGCGCCCATGAAAATCTGCTTTGATTTGCCAATAGTCATGGGTCTGTGTCAAGCTGAGTAAGAATATATCCTCAGATTCCTTCACCAGCCTTGAAATGTAATTCATTTTCAGTTGCTATGACCTTATCCTCCCCAGCCAGTGTGTGGAATTATTGCTGTAATTTACTCACTCATCAATGAAAACCACACAGCCCAGGGGAAGAGGGTTAGGGTTTGGAAATTGGATGGGAATGGGGTTTTTGGGGAAAGTTTTGTTGAGAGAGGAAAAAAACACAGCATGGACAAAAAACAAATGAAGATAAACAAATCTTTGGATACGAAGATATCCATAAATCTTTTAAGGGACATAAAGGAAGTGCATGCACTACTGTAGGCATGAAGTTGATTGCTAAATGGATGGTTAGGTTACTTAAACAAAGTAGTACTTTCTAATGAATGAAAGAATGCGACAGTACAGGGCTGCAGTAATTATGCGCTTTCACTTGCCTATCTCTGCACTTAGAGAAACACTTTGTTCATTAAATTAGTCTGAAAAATAGCAAAGTAAAACTATACAATGGCTGGAGGGATGAATTTAAAAGCAGAGAGCAAAGAAATGCAGAGTCACACTCATAGAAGTTCACAGCACTAACATTACTTAAAAGATAAGTAAAAATGAATGGATACTGTTACTGTATGTTGTTGTACTTGTCCTGTTGAATTTGGGAAGTTGCATGCATCCAGCCATTCCTCTTATTTGCGGTACTCCTCCGTTCCATCTGATGCTCCGTCGATCAATGTTGGTGACCAGAAGACACCCTGTCCACTGCCTGCCTGGCGGATGCTGAATTGCGGCTTGCTAATGTGAAGCCTGACTTCATCCTTTTTTCCACTGCACAGGGTGAAAGCCGCCCTGTAAATGTTGATGGAAAAACAGGAAGTGATATTAAAACACCACTGAGAAAAAAATATAAGGTACGTACGCTGTGTAGTTCAAAATGTCACACTTAGTTTCAGAATCGACAGTACAATAGTTTCTAAAGGGCGTACTCTGAGTCTCCTTTTGAAGGATAAATAAGTATGGGCGAATTTTGTGGATCTTTCCCCTCAAGATAGGTGTACTGTGAACTACGATTTTAGAACAAAATTAGCCCTTCCCAGCAGTGCTCCCAGACCCTTAAACCCAGAAGCTAAAAGGTAGAATACCTCCAAAAACGTGTGATACTGCTACCTGTCTGAGGCCTAGTGGAAAATGGTGACAAAACGTACTTTGAAAGTAAAGTGGGCCCAAATCCCCACTTCCCCACCATGGATTTTCTTCAAACCACTTGCAAGAATAGACCCCAGAACCCAGTTGCCAAAATCTCGAACACCCCCAAACACATGCAATACTGCTAACCCTAACGAGCCCTAAGTTAAAAATAGTGTCAAACGC
Organism: Lissotriton vulgaris; assembly: GCF_964263255.1. Taxonomy (NCBI): domain Eukaryota; kingdom Metazoa; phylum Chordata; class Amphibia; order Caudata; family Salamandridae; genus Lissotriton; species Lissotriton vulgaris. The sequence continues at coordinate 1,315,454,966 of NC_141695.1, forward strand.
TTTCTTCAACTAGGCCCTAACTCCCCTTTGCCACCATGGATTTTCTCCAAGCCACTTGCAATCAAAAGTATCCATACCTAGCATTGCTCCAAGACCTCCCAACCCCGCCAAACACCAGGAACCCCCCCAAGCAGGCCCCCGAAAACACGAAAGTGAGCGAAAACTCAGGAAAGTGAAAAACTTTTCCACCATGGATTTTCTCCAAAACACTTTTATCCGGTATTAGACCTACCCAGCAATGCCCCCAGACCTGTCAACCCGGGTGGAAACAAGTACACCACCCCCAAACAGCCAAAAAGCAAAACCCCAAAAGGTGAGACTTAGAATAATTTAGCACTCAATCCCAAATCACTCCGTTCGCGCTCTGCAGCTAGGCCCTAACTCCCCTTTGCCAACATGGATTTTCTCCAAACCACTTGCAATCAAAGTATACATACTCAGCGTTGCTCCAAGACCCCAAAACCCCCCACAAACACCAGGAACCCCCCCAAACAGCCCCCCGCTAGAGTGAGCGAAATATCTGAAAATGGAAAAACTTTTTCACCTCTGATTTTCTCCAAACCACTTTTATCCGGTATTAGACCTTCCCAGCAATGCCCCCAGACCCGTCAACCCGGATGGAAACAAGTACACCACCCCCAAACATCCAAAAAGCAAAACCGCAAAAAGTGAGACTTCGAATAATTTAGCCCTCAATCCCAAATCACTCCATGCGCGCTCTGCAGCTAGGCCCTAACTCCCCTTTGCCACCATGTATTTTCTCCAAACCACTTGCAATCAAAAGTATCCATACCCAGTGTTGCTCCAAAACCCCAAACCCCCCCAAACAGCCCCCAAAAACCCTAAAGTGAGCAAAATGTCTGAAAATGGAAAAACTTTTTCACCTCCGATTTTCTCTAAACCACTTTTATCTGGTATTAGACCTTTCCAGCAATGCCCCCAGACCCGTCAACCCGGGCGTATACAAGTTTAACACCCCCAAACAGCCAAAAAGCAAAACCGCAAAAAGTGAGACAGCAAATTTCGGGCCTACCTGGAATTCAGTCCAAATGCGCTCTGCAGCTAGGCCCTAACTCCCCTTTAACACTATGGATTTCCTGAAAAACAAATGCAATCAACATTAGACTGTGCCAGTAGTGCTCCCAGACCCCAACACCCACCCACAAAATCCTAGAAGCCCCCCAAACAGCACCCCAAAGACAGGCAAGTGAGCAAAAACGCAAAAACGTTTTCACCTCCGATTTTCTCCAAACCAATTTTATCCGGTATTAGACCATCCCAGAAATGCCCCCAGACCCGTCAACCCAGGCGGAAACAAGTTTAACACCCCCAAACAGCCAAAAAGCAAAACCGCAAAAAGTGAGACTTAGAATAATTTAGCCCTCAATCCCAAATCACTCTGTGCGCGCTCTGCAGCTAGGCCCTAACTCCCGTTTGCCACCATGGATTTTCTCCAAACCACTTGCAATCAAAAGTATCCATACCCAGCATTGCTCCAAGACCCCCCAACCCCCCCCACCCAAACACCAGGAACCCCCCCAAGCAGGCCCCCGAAAACACGAAAGTGAGCGAAAACTCTGGAAAGTGAAAAACTTTTCCACCATGGATTTTCTCCAAAACACTTTTATCCGGTATTAGACCTTCCCAGCAATGCCCCCAGACCCCTGCAGCCACCCACAAAAAAAGCAGAACACCCCCAAACAGGCAAAAAGTCAAAATGAGCCTACCTTCAATTCAGTCCAAATACGCTCTGCAGCTAGGACCTAACTCCCCTTTTCCACCATGGATTTTCTGAAAAACAAATGCAACCAAAATTAGACTGTGCCAGCAGTGCTCCCAGACCCCAATAACCTAGAAGCCCCCCCAACAATACCCCAAAAACAGGCAAGTGAGCAAAAACCGAAAAACTTTTTCACCATGGATTTGGTCCAAAACACTTGATTCTGGTATTAGACCTTCCCAGTAATGTCCCCAGACCCCTGCAGACACCCGCAAAAAAAGAAGAACACCCCCAAACAGGCAAAAAGTAAAAATGGGCCTTCCTTCAATTCAGTCCAAATACGCTCTGCAGCTAGGCCCTAACTCCCCTTTTCCTTCATGGATTTTCTGAAAAATAAATGCAAAAAAAATTATGCTATCCAAACAGTGCTCCCAGACCCCCAGACACTCCCCCACAAATCTAGAACACCCCCAAACAGCCCCCCAAAACCATGCAATACTGGTATATTCAAAACATGGCAAATTGCGCTGTTCACAAAACATTGCTGTTTTCAGCACTTCCACTACTTCATCCTCTTGAAACTTACCTGGACAGTCACTTGCTCCAGCGATTCACAAGAATCTCAGCAAGGCAGAACAAAATCGAACCACTGCGCTCTTTGAAGAAGAAAAAGAAGAAGAAGGTCTACGACTAGTTTTCACTTAGTTTTCACCCAAACACACGCGCCCGCAAAACACCCAAAAAGGCCAGAATTCTGCAAATTCTTGACCAAAAACACCAAACTCCCCTAAAACCTTGCCAACATCATTATGAATGAGCCTGCATCGGGCCCCGAGCCCTAGAATCAGCGTGAATCATACCAACTTAAACCCAAAAACCCTAGTAAATCGCACTGAACCCTAAACCCTAGATATGCTTTGTCTGTCTGTGTCAAAGAGCCTAGGTATGCTACATCAGGAGGATGCTTCACTCAGGGGTGCCTGCCTTGACCGTCGGCATGGCCCTGCCGCAAGCATGGTCAAAAACTCTGTTCCGCTCAAGATTTTGTGATTTTTTTGTAGTTTTGCGAGATTTGCGAAAGCCCGTAAAACAGCAAATTTTGCAAACATAACGGATGTTTGGCCCAAACTTGAGGCAGTGCCATGCAGAGGGTCAAGGCAGGCACCACTGAGTGAAGCAACCTGATGTAGCATACCTAGGCTCTTTGTCAGACAGACAAAGCATATCTAATTGTGTGCAGCAAGCCACATAGCCCCAATTTTACATGAACTGCTGTCTGGAGTGGACTCTACCCTGCATAACAACAACAGTACACTGCCTCGCCCTCGACCACTACATACCACGAATAGACAGACATGTAGTTCTGCTATAGTAGTTATTGTAGACTGGTTTACCTGTTTGCCACTCACGAATTGGCCATAGTTCTTCCGTAAACTGACGCTGATGATCCATCCATCCCAGTGAGTGACTGTAAAAAGAAAAAAGAAATATTATTTAATCAATCATCATTAAGTATGGGTGAAATTTGCGAATTCGCGTTCAGCAAATTCGCACGAAATCGAATTTGCAATCCGCAAAATCCCCGAATTCATGCGAATTTGCGGATTTTTGTTTTTTTGCGTGTTCGCTGTTTTTTTTTGCGTATTCGCTGGGTTTTTTGCGTGTTCGTGGGGCTTTTTGCTTGTTCGCGGGCCGCTTGCATGGCGAAGTTACCCTTGCGGTCGTGTATGGGCACAGCACCCTCTGGTTTACCACTGCCACCCTCTGGTTCATCACTGTCACCCTCTGGTTCACCACTGCCAACCTCTGGTTTACCGCTGCCACCCTCTGGTTCAGCACTGTCACCCTCTGGTTCACCACTGCCACCCTCTGGTTCACGACTGCCACCCTCTGGTTCATCACAGCACCTCTGGTTCACCACTGCCACCCTCTGGTTAACCACTGTCACCCTCTGGTTATGCACTGCCACCCTCTGTTTCACCACTGCCACCCTCTGGTTCACCCCTGCCACCCTCTGGTTCACCACTGCCACCCTCTGGTTCATCACAGCACCCTCTGGTTCACCCCTGACAAACTCTGGTTCAACACTGTCACCCTCTGGTTCACCACTGCCACCCTCTCGTTTACGACTGCCATCCTCTGGTTCATCACAGCACCTCTGGCTCACCACTGCCACCCTCTGGTTAACCACTGTCACTCTTTGGTTCAGCATGCCACTCTCTGGTTTGCCACTGCCATCCTCTGGTTCACCCATGCCACCCTCTGTTTCACCACTGTCACCCTCTGGTTCACCCCTGCCACCATCTGGTTCATCACTGCAACCCTCTGGTTCACCCCTGCCACCCTCTGGTTCACCCCTGCCACCCTCTGGTTCACCCCTGCCACCCTCTGGTTCAGTACTGCCACCCTCTGGTTCAGCACTGTCACCCTCTGGTTCACCCCTGCCACCCTCTGGTTCATCACTGTCACCCTCTGGTTCATCACTGCCACCCTCTGGTTCACCACTGCCACCCTCTACCGAGACCTTTTGTGACACAGCGGCAGCACAAAAGATGCGTCATGGTGCTGGGTATTAACAACGTGACGCCTCTGAGAGATGTGTCACGTTGTAAAGCCCTGCGCCAACAGGAGGTGTTCCGGCACAGGGGAGGGTGTTCCTAAAAGTGGCTGAGACAAATCTACAAGATTTCACTCAGTCACTTTTAGGCCAATGCTGCGTCAAAACCCTGCGCCTGCTTGAAGCAGGCGCAAGGCTTGATACAGCATTGGGGAGATAGGGCCCCCCAGAGCATTGCTGGAGCTGCGTCGCAAGCGCGACGCAGCTCCAGCAATGCGCTGCTTTCATGGCACAGATGCGTGACGCATCTGTGCCGTTTTTGCCACATGGTGCACCCCATTGTAAATGCGGCGCACCATGGGTGGCGGAGCTGCAGCACACAATAACTGGCGCATCCCTGGGGATTTGCCAGTTATTGTAAATCTGCCCCCATACATTTAGCCTACGAGGGAGCACTTACTGATTAGACAGTAGAAAGTACTCCAGTTGAGTAGAGGTATTGCACAAAAAGGTGGCATCTTCGTGGACTAACACGCAGGGCGGGATTCATTCTGCCCCCTGTTAGACTAGTTTTTTGTGCCCTTCTGCCCTCTGTTAGACTCGTTTTTCCCTTGTTTTTCTGCCCTTCTGCCCTCTGTTAGACTCGTTTTTCCCTTGTTTTTCTGCCCTTCTGCCCCCTGTTAGACTCGTTTTTTGTGCCCTTGTGCCCTCTGTTAGACTCATTTTTCCCTTGTTTTTTTGCCCTTCTGCCCTCTGTTAGACTCGTTTTTTGTGTCCTTCTGCCCTCTGTTATTCCCTTGTTTTTGTGCCCTTCTGCCCTCTGTTAGACTCGTTTTTTGTGCCCTTCTGCCCTCTGTTAGACTCGTTTTGTGCCTTTCTGCCCCATTAGACTAGTTTTTTGTGCCCTTCTGCCCTCTGTTAGACTCGTTTTTCCATTGCTTTTCTGCCCTTCTGTCCTCTGTTAGACTGTTTTTTTGTGCCCTTCTGCCCTCTGTTAGACACGTTTTCCCTTGTTTTTCTGCCCTTCTGCCCTTTGTTAGACTGCTTTTTGTGCCTTTCTGCCACATCACCACATCATCACTCAGCCCTACCCCAGCATCACTCAGCACCACCACATTATCACTCAGCACCACCACATTGTCACTCAGTACCACCACAGCACCACTCAGCACCACCACAGCATCACTCAGCACCACCACAGCACCACTCAGCACCACAACAGCACCACTCAGCGCCACAACAGCATCACTCAGCACCACCACAACATCACTCAGCACCACCACATTATCACTCAGCACTACCACAGCACCACTCAGCAGCACCACAGCATCACTCAGCACCACCACAGCACCAACCAGCACCACCACAGCATCACTCAGCACCGCCACAGCACCACTCAGCACCACCACACCACACCATCACGTACTTTGTAATCTGGTGGTCTGAAGTGCTGATTCATCTTGATCAGTGTTAACCTCTCCACATTTTTGGCCAAGAGGCGGGTCCTTTTTGAAGTTACAATGGCACCAGCAGCACTGAAAATGCGTTCAGAAGACACGCTTGCGAGTGGGCAAGACAAATAATTTACAGCCAGGTTCGTGATCAGTGGCCATAGAGCCATTTTCCTGTACCTATGTTGGGTCATCCAGATAGGCCTGCACCATCGACTCAAGGTTCTCCATGGTTGCTCCACTTTGCGTACCATCTGTGGCCTTTGCAGCACTGGAACGAGCAAACCCTTGATAAGATAACCAATCCGCTTCCGACAGTATTATGGCTGGGCCTGGTGCAAGTGAGGATGATGATACGGTTGCTGCTGGTGTCGTTAACGGCTGTGAGGGAAAGTGACTCCCTTCGCCCACAGATTCAGAAGTGGAACGTGATGCCGGGTGGCCTGTTGATTCAGTTGGACTTCTGCCGGCTCCTTGAATTTTCTGCCGATCTTTTTCTAACCGAGTGGCTGACACAGCTAGCCAATGTATGTAATTGGAAAAATCTGCTTCATCAAAAGGAATGAATGCTTTGCTGGCCACTGCCTTTTTGTACGGTGGATCCAGAATAGTGGCACAAATGTAATGTTGTTCTGTATATATGTTTTTAACACCTTGGCTGCTAGGTGTTTTCCCCTCCTATGCTGACTTATCGTCATGTCCATCATTCATGACGAGCTCAGCTCCTCATCAGCACAGCTCAACCGTACATCATGACGAGCTGAGCTCGTCATGAGCATCCGAAAGGGTTAAGCCTTTCATTGGCAACTAGGCGGCTTATCAAGCTCTCCGCCAACTGATATGCGTCTTGCTTTTTTTCACCAGCATCTCTGAACATTGAAGACACCGCCTTCAGTTGGTGCTCTAGCATGACCAACAATGGGATAGCTTTGCCCAAAGAACAGTCCTCCCTGCTGACTTCACGCGTGAAGACCTCAAAAGGACCAAGCATGTCTGTCAGGCTTTTAACTAGCTTCCATCCCCCCAACTCTAGCCTCATGTCTTTCGTAGTAGAACCTAGTTGAAAAACATAGTCATTGATTACCATGCACTGCCCAGACAGACGCTAAAGCATGGAAAAAGTTGAGTTCCAACGTTTTGCCACCTCCTGGATCAGTCCTTTGACTAGCACTTTACGTTCATGTTGAATGCTCCTCAGCTCCTTCTGGGCCTTAAAAGAATGGCTGAAATGTGTGCAGATTCTTCGGCAGGTGGTCAGTAACTTCTTGACTTTGTTTTTCATTTTTCAAGAAATCTTGCACAACCAGGTTTATACAGTGCGCCAAACACTGCACTCTGAAATATTCACCTTGCTGCATGGCCTTAACTATATTACTGCCATTATCCATGGAAACATAACCAACTATGTGATTTCTTGGTTGCAGCCATTCAGAGACCTTACTGTTAAACTCTTCCAAAATGTTTTTTGCAGTATGAGATTTCTCCATGGCAAACATGGCTAATGTTGCCTGTTTCTGAGTACCTTGAAAAAGTGTGTCCAGGTCAACAACTGCACTTGACTTGTCTCTAACCCCTGCAAAAGAGACCCAGTGTGCAGTGATGCACATGTAATCAAGGACTTGGCAATTGGTCCACATGTCTGTTGTCAAGTGGATAGTGTGAACAGCACTCTTCTGCAAAGCTGCCCTAATCACCTCCCGCACATCTTGATGTAGTGCTGAAACCGCAACTCTGGAAAAATAGGACTGGCTAGGAACCTTCCATTTAGGGCAGACTGTTGCCACTAATTCTAGAAACCCCACCCCTTCCACGAAAGAAAAAGGGAGAAGGTCCAGCGCTAGCATTTTAGCCAGCTTTGCGTTATACAGACGTACCGTTGGGTGGTTGTGTTCAAATGGCGCCTCTGACCAAAACATGCTTCTAATGGTGGGCTGGACCATTTTACGTGATGACGATGATGATGATGATGCGGACTTCAAACCAGTTAGGCTCACTGATAGACTTTTTTGCATTGGTGTCTGTCCCAGACTCTTAGTGTGCCTCATACATGTTGCAGGGGTAGAGGTTGTGGGCGCTACCACTGCAGTGCTGCTGCCAGGGGTACTGGGTGTACCAGACAAAATGTCACTCTATTCTTGACTTACCCCCTGCACAATCAGCCCCTCGTCTGCATCAGATGCAATGTGAATGGATACATTTGGATCAGTTCTACTTAGTTGGGCTTCGACTTATGGGTGATGACGACGAACAAGAAGTGGTGTCTTCTGCAGCTGATGAACAGTCTGACGACGACCCAGTCATCACAGTCGTCACTCCAGCCCCAGCGGGCATTTATTTATTTATTTATTTTATTTATTTATTTTTGCCATTTATAAAGCGCGAACGAATACCCGTGGGCGTCTCGGCACCACTTCTTGTTCGTCGTCATCACCCATAAGTCGAAGCTTTGCGGGAGCCTTCCTTTTAGGCCTAGCTACCTTTGTCGGCTCATGGCGTGACTCACTCTCAGACGGCATTGCTGGGTTCCAATCATGATCAAGGTCATCAGAATGAAGGGGGCTTGAAGAAGAACTTGTAGTAGTAGTAGTATCCCTCCTTGACCTTTTTCTTGCTGGGGATCTGAAAGACAATGGATCATCATCAGGAGGAGTGGCTTTCTCGGATGATACCTCCTCTTGAATATCAATTTCCTGATGTGCCCCTACTTCTGGAGGAACTGGCGTTGTAGGCAGTTGTGCAGCTCCATGACCCTCAAGTTGCACCTCTCGAAGGCACCTGTCCATGTGCCTCTCCTTGCGCCTCTACTTGCGCCTCTCCTTCTGGCTCTACTTGCGCCTCTCCTTGCCCATGTACTTGCGCTTGTACTAGTTGCATCTATGTTTGTGGTTGCGTCTGTGGTTGTTGAACACTCATAAGCTGAGTTACACCCGGCGTTGATTGGATGGTACTTTCTTGTGATGAGCCAAGATCACTGGTCGATGGTGATTGAACAACCAAAGTGGCTGCCGCAGCAGCACTCATGTTCTTGGACCTAACTTGGTGTGGTGGCACTGAGCCCAATAAAGCCGAGGTGCTGCTTTCAGCTTGGTCCCCGGCGGACACCGCTGCTGCTGCAGGTGTAGTTTTTTTTCTCCCAAAAAAGGTGTCGGTGGGCACACCAGTCTCCTTGGTAGGTGGTGCCACTTGCTTCTTCTGCTCATTCTTACTGGCAGTGGCACTGGCAACTTTTTTCGCTGAAGCGCTATGCCCAACTTTCTTTGGGGCCTTCTTCTTGAGATGTGAGAACAGCAGGCCGTAGTTGCATGAGTTGCAGAGTTGTCTTCTCTGTGGCCACACGTGACGTCACGTGACGTTGTGCTGCACACACCGCTGCAGGACTTCTTCCTGGCACTGGTGGTTCTCTTGTGCACCTAAAAGCAATGGAAGCCAGAGGAACATCAGTTATACACCCCAAAAAGTCACTCGAAAATCACCACAATCCAATGCCATCCATGCCCTCAATGATGTTTAAATTCAAGACACTCCACAGAAAGACTAGGCCCATGCACCACTGAGTACCCAAGGGCATAATGGTTGAAAGCAAGGCAAACTGGGTGCAGGCCTGAGCACACTGCCTGGCGTCAAAATGGCCCCTTGACCCCCACCACATGGCCAGGCCCTGCCTGTCCCAGGCCTCAAAATGGCCCCCACCCACATGGCCAGGCCCCAACAACGCCCCAAAAAGTAAAAAAAAACCACTCAAACATCACCAGAATCCAATGCCATCTATGCCTTCAATGATGTTTAAATTCAAGGCACCCCACAGAAAGACTAGGCCCATGCACCACTGAGTACCCCTAGGAATAATGGTTGAAAGCAAGGCAAACTGGGTGCAGGCCTGAGCACACAGCCTGGCTTCAAAATGGTCCCTTGACCCCCACCACAAGGCCAGGCCCTGCCTGTCCCAGGCCTCAAAATGGTCCCCACCCACATGGCCAGGCCCCAACAACGCCCCAAAAATCTGAAAAACACTAAAAAATCACCACAATCCAATGCCATCCATGCCCTCAATGATGTTTAAATTCAAGACACCCCACAGAAAGACTAGGCCCATGCACCACTGAGTACCCCTGGGCATAATGGTTGAAAGCAAGGCAAACTGGGAGCAGGCCTGAGCACACTGCCTGGCTTCAAAATGGCCCCTTTACCTCCACCACATGGCCAGGCCCTGCCTGTCCCAGGCCTCAAAATGGCCCCCACCCACATGGCCAGGCCCCAACACCACCCCAAAAAGTCGAAAAACACACAAAAATCACCAGAATCCAATGCCATCCATGCCCTCAATGATGTTTAAATTCAAGACACCCCACAGAAAGACTAGGCCCATGCACCACTCACGCCCCCTGGGCCTACTGGCTAGTGAGGCTTTACAGGCAACCCCAAAATAAAAAAATTAAAAACACATCTAACATTGAGCTAAAATCCCATGACATAAATCAGATTTAAGTTCATCAAAACTCACAGAAACAGTTGTATCATGCACCCATGACTAACCCTGGGCGTACTGGATACTGTGGCTACCCAACAATATATTTTTTTTAAAGTTGTGAAAAAGTTTTAAAATTGTAGTTGCAGCAACTGCAATGCCCCAAACAAACAACACCAACTTACTTGTAAAATATCAAATCCAAAAGTGATCCAAACTCCAAAGTCCAAAAAGTCCTCAAATACAAATATCCAGCAGCAGCCACAAAAAGTAATCCTTCCAGCTCCAGATCCAAATGAAAAGTGACCAGGACATGGACAAAGCACTGGGAGGAGCCTGCTGGACAGGAACAGGAAGTTGGAGACTCTGGGGCACTTCCTTCCTTCTACCCACCCAAAAATGGACTCCTTGCACAAAAAAGTGCAGCCAAATGTCAATCTGAGGAGTTATTCTGATCAAAATCATCATTTTCACAAGGTTTATGCTTCCTGCGGTGGATTTCTTGTGCAGAATTGCAATTTTTGCAATTTCTGGAACGCGAGCTGTTTAAATCTTCCGCCGAAAGTCAGCTGTGCGCTGCATCTACGTGTTCGGCATTGTTTACTCCCCCAATGCGTGATCGCAGGCCTTTATGATGTACTCACGTTGTCAAACTCTCGCTGTGCAAGATGGCAAGCAGCGATAACGTAATTGCGTTCGAAAAACTCTCGCACGATCACGCAGCAAGATCGAAAATGGCGCAGCACACGAAAACCGGGAGAAAAACAACTCGGCGGACTCAAAATTATGGTAAGTCAACGCCGTGCGCGCGATATTCTTATTTTTAAGCACGACCAATCAAAATAATTCGTAGCTTGCTAATTTGCGGATTTTTGGGCAAATTTGCACGATTCGCGGATCGCGAAATTGTCAAAAATCTGCAAATTCGCCCGCGAAACGGATTTTACGCCCATACTTAGAATCTGAATGGATCTATAAACTTTCACACAACCCGTATTCCCCATAGTCTCCTGATAAAAATGGTACCTCACTTGTGTGGGTGGACCTAGTGCTAGCGACAGGAAATGGCCCAAAATGCAACATGGACACATCACATTTGTCCAGTGGAAACTAACCCTTTATCTGCAAAGTGCTGATCTGTGGATTTTGAACCCTAACTCAGCCTGCACTTAAGTAAACCTAGCAAATCTATAAATGTTTTAAAACTAGAAACACAGGGAAATCCAGGTTGGGGTAATTTGTACGGCTCTCACCAGGTTCTCTTACCCAGAATCCCTTGCAAACTTCAAACTTTGTAAAAAAAACACCACATTTTGTGACGGAAAGTTCTGGAATCTGCGTGGATCCACAAACTTCCACCACCCCCTGAATTTCCCAAAGTCTCCTGATAAAAATGGTACCTCACTTGTATGGGTAGGCCTAGTGCCCGCGACAGGAAATGGCCAAAAACACAACGTGGCCAAATCACATTTTTCCAGTGAAAACTGACCCTTTTTTTGCAAACTTTTTAGCTGCGGATTTTGAACCCTAGCTCAGCTGGCACCTAGGGAAACCTAGCAAATCCATACATTTTTGTAGACTAGACACCAATGGAAATCCAGGATGGGGTGACTTGTGTGGATCTCATCAAGGTCTCTTACACATATTCCCTTGCAAACCTCAAACTTTATTTTTTTAAAACACATTTTCCTCAAATTTCTGTGATGGAAAGACTAGAATCTGCATGGATTCACAAACTTCCACCCACTCCACATTTCCCAAAGTCTCCCGAAAAAAATTATACCTCACTTTTGTGGGTGGGCCAAGTGCCAGTCTCCTGAGTAAAATTATACCTCAGTTGTGTGGGTGAGTCAAGGGCCTGCGATTGGTAAGGGCCTAAAACATAGGGATTAAGGGGATAGCACAGCAAACTCTAAGCGCTATATGTTTTTAAAAATACATTTTTAAGTGATTCTGCATTATTCACCCACACAAGTGAGGTGTAATTTTTATCGGGAGACGAAGGGGAACGTTGTGTGGTAGGACATTTGAGCCAGCATGGTGATCCTACACAGAAATGTGAGGAAAATGTGATTTATTTCAGCTAAGTTTGAGGTTTTCAGGGGATTCTGGGTAGGAAAACATTGGGGGATCCACGCAAGCCATACCCACCTGGACTCCCCTGGGTGTCTAGTTTTCAGAAATGTGTGAGTTTGGTAGGTTTCCTTAGATGGCCGCCGAACCCGGGGCCAAAACCCCAAGTGACACCTACACTTGCAAAACCAGGTCATTTTGTGATTGGTAAATTTGATGTTTTCACAATACTTTTTGGGCCCTTGCCTGTCGCGGGTACTTGGCCCACCTACACAAATGAGGTACCAGTTTTCTTTGAAAACCTGGGGGAATGCTGGGTGGTAGGACATTTGTGTCAGCCTGTTGATCCCACAACTTTCCCACACAGAAATGTGAGAAAAATGCGGAATTTTTCAGCTACATCAAAGGTTTGCTGGGGATTCTGGGTTGGAAAACGTTGGGGGTCCACGTAAGCCATACCTCCCTGGACTCACCTGGGTGTCTAGTTTTCAGAAATGTGTAGGTTTGCAAAACCAGTTAGGTTTGTGGTAGGTAAGTTTGATGTCTTCACAATGCGTTTTGGGTCCTTGCCTGCCGCAAGTACTTGGCCCACCCACACAAGTGAGGTGCCATTTTCATCGGGAGACCTGTGGGAACACTGGGTGGTAGGAGAATTGTGTTTTTGTTTGATACCAGAAGATTATGACACAGTAATGAAAGGAAAATGTGGGGCTATAGTCATATTTTAAGGTTTGCCTGGCAATGTGAGTGAAAAAAGTTTTTGGGATCCCTAAGAGGCACTTTACCCATTACTCCCAATTTTTTTAAGTTTACAAAAATATCAAAAGTTGGTAGATTTTTCCTAGAGATAAACTACACCTTAGTGCAGAAAGACAGACAAGACAAATATGACTGCCTAATCCTCAAGTCCACACACATACTGGTTGGATTTGGCACAAGAGTGAGTGAAAGGTTCAAAATGTAAATTTTATTAACAAGAGATTTCACAAAAAGGAAATTAACTGTTAATAATTAAAAGGTTAAAAACCTGAATTAATGACTCACAGCTTGTGAGCTGGAAAGGCATGTCAAGGCACCAACCACTTTACAGGACATTCACACACCTTTCATACTTGACAAACACGTTCACATCCCCAGCTTCGGGCCCAGTACATTACAACACTGACATTAATAGACAATGTAGAGACAATGTACACCCTGGGGGAAAAAGACAGAAAAGACAAATATTGCTTCAAAACGAATTATTCCCTAAGTTCACACACATACTGGTTGGATTTGGCACGAGGGGGAGTGAAGGTTCAGAGCATAAAATGTTATTAACAGGAGTATTCACAAAAAGGAAATGCACTGTTAATAATTAAAAGGTTAAAAACCTGAACCAGTGACTCCCAGCTCGTGAGCTGTAAAGCCACGGCGAGACACCAACCTCTTTACAGGCCATTCACACACCTTTCATACATGACACACACAAGACCATTCAGACAGGCAGCTGCGGGCCCAGCATATTACAAGTAAGTAGTAAGTAAGTATTTTATTTGCACAATTAATTAAAATCGTTGCAATACGTGCAAAAACACAATTAAAACTCAGTCCATATTATGCTTTTTTTTTAAGATGTTGATGAGAGCAAGGTAGTTCATATCTAGTAGGGCAAGAGTTCTTAGTGAGAGTCTTCTGTCAGCAGGAGATTAATCTCAGTCATGAATTTTACAAAACGAGCGGCCATCTGAGCTGAGTCGCCCCTGATGCACTCTTTTAGAGCTTCTTGGCATGTCCGGACATTCAGGGCCCGCCAGATTGGACGCAACAAAAAGGTTCGTAAAGGGAGTAGGGTTCTGCAGATATACAGGATGTGGATTAAGTTCTCTTCCCCGCTCTTACAGAAACGGCACTGTGTGGACACATCTTCCTTAAATCTCCGGCCATACTTATACACCCTCAGCGGGATTAGGCCAAAACGTAATCTCATTAAATGTTGTTTCACTTTTGGTTTCATGGATGACGACAAGTAGTATGGTGGAGTTTTAGGGCCATATTGTTTTGAGGCCCAAGTGCCATGAGAGAGATTCTTCACGGTTAGGGCATTGTGTTTAAATGACAAGATCTTTGCTTGTTTGGTCAAGATTTTTGTGATTCCCTCGATCGGCAGTGAGCTTGTCCATATGTCTTGGACCTCTAGTGCATCCAAGCAGAATGTTAAAAATTGGTTCCAAAGAGTGCTGGAATTGTTTAATAGTGACCATATGCATCTTTTTAGTGTAAGCTCATGAGCCTTTTTGGCCTTTAAGCAATAGGCAATGAATCTTGCTTTCATTACCCAGTGTTGAGATGACAAAGAGAACTCCATGTGAATTTGGGCATGAGAGGTCGCGTTGGGTAGATGAAAGACTCTGCGAAACCACATTGCCTGGGCTCTGTCAAGCCAGGTAAGCATTCTGTCTTTGAAAGTTATGGCTCCAAAAGCTATTGTCGGCAGAAATTTGGCGCCTATCACCCTAATTAGCAGTGAAAAATCTGGGGAGTGAAGGGCTTTCTTGGTTCTTACAAAAGCCCCCTCCAAACTGCGGGCCACTCCCTGCATTGCCATATTATGTTGCGCTGCTCTCTCCTTGTGGTCTATCCAAATTCCCAGATACTTGTAGGCTGTCACTGTCTCTATTGGCTTCCCTTCAATGTAACATGAGTGCTTTCCGGCTCGTGAGCGCAAAACTATAATTTCCTTAGTTTTGCTGATGTTGATCTCCAGAGCGTTAGTTTTACAATACTGTACGAGAGAATCGAAAAGTCTTTGCAGTCTCACCTGGATTTGATCGAGTAGGATCGTGTCGTCAGCATATTGCATTGATTGAATTTTAGTAAAATCAATTTGTGGTGGGAATGCTTGGGAAAGGGCCAAATATTCAGGCAGGTCTGCTAAATATAAATTGAAGAGTAAAGGTGCCAATATGCATCCCTGCTTTAATCCTTTATTAGTCATGATTTTATTGGTGGTTGACCATCTTGAGGAAACTCTTATTTTTACCCAAGTGTCGGTATATAGGGCTATGAGAGCTTTCAGGAGGGGCTGCGGAATGCCCCATTTTGTGAACTCTTCCCAAAGTTTGGGGCGAACTACACTATCAAAGGCTTTTTGGAAGTCAATGAAACCCAGATATAACGCTTTTCCTTTGGTAGGGAGTGTGCTTTCAATCATGTGAACTAGACTGATCAAATTGTCTTCGATGTGGTAGCCCTTTTGGAATCTGGTTTGTGTAAAAGCAGTGCTTAATTTGTGCCGGTGCTTTCCGGTGCTTAGCACCGGCACTTATCGGTCAGGGCCGGGTCTACACAGGATATCAGCTCCTGCCTGCTCACTGACTTCACACAAGTCTTCCCAGTGGCGGCGAAGAGCTGATAAGCGTTCAGCTATAATGGGACAACAATCCGCATACTGCTCCGAGACGTGCTGGGCTCAGGAAGGTTAAAAATAGTTAGAAGATTTCTGCTCTCAGCTCTGGACCGGCTGAGAGAGCAATGAACAAATCTGCCCAGCCAGGCTACCACAAATATATTCCTGCGGCGCCGCGCGATGACACTGCTACAATGTTGCGATTCCCCCACGTGCAGCTCTGGCTGTCACCTTGACGTCACAGGCGGGCCCTTCAGGGGCTTGCTGGCGCCATGGTGGACCGTCTTCACACCCTGTCTATCTGAGGGGGAGTTCAGTTTGTTTAGGGAGGGAGATGGCTGGTTGCTAAATTTGCCGCCCGCAAACCATTCATAGCTTTCGCAGCTTCCTGCTGCAGCTTGCACCGGCCGAGGGACGCAAAGGAAAGAGTCAGTGACCCGAGTTGCACCAGTTGTTGCAGGACAGCCTGTCACTGGACAGTCCCGCTCTGGACTCATTGAACAGCCTGGACGACTCGCAGCTCAATAAGGGAACGTGAGTGAAAAAAAAACAACTTTTGCATTTACTTTCATTTGCCGTTTTTTTGTGATAAATGTCAATACAGAGACGTTTAAATACTTCCTGCCGGATTCATGTGTACTAAGCGAGGGGAAAAAAAGAATCTACTCTGATTCCCCACGGAGGCCTGGCAGAGACAGGCAGGGGTCATAGCAAGAGCTTATTTCACTGCTTCCCCCTCTCCCCCCTCCCCCGCCCCCCCCCCACCTGCAACCAGCAGCACACGGTCCATTAATACAGCCTTTGCAGAGACATTAATACAGCCTTTGCAGAGGTGAGCAGCCCTGGGATTGTCGCTCTCATCCTCAAAGTAAGTCAGTGCCTCTAAAGTAATCTCTCGCTGATACAACTCCAGCCGCTGCATTTCCAATATACACGTGTATTTTTTATGGGGTGTTTATGTTGTTTCACACTCGTGAGCACACCTCTGATGCACGACTACAGAGGTACTGAGTGTTTACCTCCCCACCCGCCTGCTAAACATACAGCGGGCTCGTAATAACTGCAGGCAAGTATTTGTGAAAAAGGTCTCATTAACCCCACATCGCCTTCTGGCAGACATCTGTTTATTTTTTTAGAGTCTGCCTTTGATTAACGGCAGAGTACCTAGAGTGTGAAAGAGCACGGATGGGCGCAAATCCTGCTAGAATGTTCTGCAGGTACTGGTGGACAAGCGGTGACTAATGTAAATGTGCCCAAAAAAGCTCTTATTCGCCAATCAGTTCACCGATGACCTGGGATCTCTACTATCTTACCCTGACCTACCCACTGCTTAGGGGACATCCTTGGGCTGCTTGAAAACATATGAGATTAGATTCAGAGATATAGAAGGGAAGAGAGGAAAAGGGAATGTTGGGAAAACGTGATGTTCGTATAACAACATGTCATTTTACGTTTACTTTGAAGTGCTGGTGGTGAACAGAATTGTAAGGGAGTATAGGAAAGAGGAATGTTCTGGAATATTGGGTAATGAGACAAAGGGGTGGCGCCCTAGGCGGCTGTTTCATATTGCCTTTCCTGCACAGCCAAAAGACGATTCAGTTTGCAGAATTGTATATATAAGTGTAGCAGTAATTGTGAATGCACCATTTTCGACATTGACACACAGTATTACTACACGGGCCGGAAGAGATATTTGTAAAGCTTCTCCTCTGCCTTGTATTCCCATGACCGGACCATCCGACAGGTGGTCCACCGAAGGAATTATTAATTGTCCTGCTGAAGAGGACACATAACGGCGCCAGAGAGAGCCCTTTAAATCAGCTGGGCATCTCCCTGCTTGCAGAAACGAATTTAAGTGTTGCAGCGAACTATTGTATTGTTTTAGTTTGGAGGGGTAGGTGCTGTGGACTCGCTGACTCAGGCTGGCAAGGTTGGCAGCCGGGCTCAGAGCACGCAATAATAGAAGTCATTACGTGCCATTACCAGCCAGAATACAGCACTTCTCGCAGACTTCTCGAGTGAAGACATGCTGCTTAGCTATGGTGACGTCTCTGCTCAGGCACACACACACATTCTGTAATTCAAGTTCACTTTTAAGTTGTTATAGGCTTCTCATATTTTATATTTTGGTATATTGATTGGTATAGCGCACTATTCACCCAATAGAGTATCCGGGTGCTTGGGCAGTTGTGTAGGTGTGAGGTACTCTAGGTGCTTATGTGAAGAGCCAGGGCTTCAGCTTCTTGTGGAACTCAAGAAGTGATGAGGTGGCTCTGATGTGTTGAGAGTTGTGGATGTCGGTAGACCCAACAATGGAAGTGGGTGGAGCCGGGGAAGTGGGTGTGGCCTCCTAGAAAAATGTTAGCACCTGCACTTCATATTTTACAAATTAAGCACTGTGTAAAAGGTATTAATTTACGATCTTCCACCCAGGTTGGTCAGTTCTTGAAGTAGGACACTTGCATATGCCTTTCCTTCCACGTCAAGAAGGGCTATCATCCGATAATTGTTGGGATCAGCCCGTGAACCTTTTTTGTTGATGGGGACGAGAAGCGATCCTCTCCAAGAATCCAGAATGAGCCCACCCATTCTGGTTGCCTCGAATCCGGTGGCCAGCAGAGTGGCCCACTTTTGTGCGGATACTTTGTATATCTGTGTTGGTATGCCATTTGGGCCTAGTGCTCCTCCTGGGCGCATTTTCTTTATTATAAGTGCCACTTGGTTTAAGGTTATCTTAATGGTGGGTTCCGCTGCAAAATTGGAATTTGTGACTAAGACTAAGGGGGTTTGGACATTTGGAACTTGCTGGTTCTACATAGAGTGCTTCAATGTAGGCCTCCCATTCAACAGGATATATATTAGTCACTGTGGGGGGTTGGACAGAACTGACACCTTTGTTTACCCAGCTCCAGAATCGTCTTTAGTCCTTTGGGGGCATATTACCAAGCAATAGCGATAATTATCGCTATTGCTTGGTTAGAGACAAAAATTTACCGCTGAGCTGCGGCGATTTTTACCGCAAATAAACCTTGCTATTACCAAGGTTTACCGCAAATGCGATAAAAATCGCCGCAATGCATGAATATCGCTGAAAAGTCAGCGATATTCATGCATTACAGCGATAATGCTCTTAGCCATGTTATCCACCTCCCATTGGATAACATGGCTAAGAACTGCTCAGGGCAGGTGTTAGCTTTTGGAGATATTCATGCTTAGCGCGAATATCTCCAAAAGTTGGTAATAGGAGATAGCGATGTTAGCAACTGTTTTCAGTCGCTAACATCTTGGCACGCCCACTTTGCATGTCATTAGTGATAAATATCACTGACATGCAAAGTGGGGCCCAAGATGGTCGCTATCTCCTACTAGCTGTCTCCAACTGGTGTTAGCGACAGCTCGGTAATAGGGAGATAAATTTATCTCCCCTTTCTTGGCTTTTAAAGCCAAAAAAGCGGAGATAAACCCCCTTGATAATATGCCCCTTGATTTTATAATTTCGTGGGCTTTTGCCCAGTGACGTTCTTCCTTTATTCTCTGAGAAAAGAACCTTGCTTTCCTATATTCCTTTCGAGTGATCGATATTTTATCTCGGAGGAATTTATAATCTGTGTCATTATAGGCACGCCTTCACAGCAGGTTATTTAATTTGCGCTTAATACTTGCTGTAAGTTGCTTATGTTCAGAGATACAAGATGTGATTGGAGTGCAATTATTTGGTCTTTCGATTATTTTCGTGGATAGCTTTTCTCTGAGGTCCAACACTGTTGTTTCCCAAGACATTGCGGTCAATTGATCACTATGCTCCTGATTCAATTTGACCAAAAAATCGTCCACCTTCTCTTCCCTTATTTCCTGGTTATCCACTGACCACCGTAGCTTGCTTACAATCGCAAGATTGTTTTCTTTCCCGAGCAGATTATGTGTTGGGTGATGGTAGTGCCAGGACGAAAATGTACACGTTAAAATGGCGTGATCGCTTTCCGGCGAGGGAATTACCTCAAATTCCTGGACAAGATGGAAGTGGGCAACCGAAATCCACATATAATCCAAAGTGGCCATTCTAGCGAAAGACACGTGGGTGTATGCAGCGGGCAAGTCTGTATTGAGTCTTCCGTTTAAGATACGGAGACCTAATTTGTTTAAGTACGCGGCCATCTTTGTCCCTTGACTCTCCTTCCGTTGAGACTGAGACCTTATCTTCGGAGTGGCCCACAATTGATTGGCCAATGTGAACTGAATATACTGTAAATAAACTGTATATCGTTTGGATAATGGGAGGAGAGGTCTCTCATGGCTGGAGAATTTTACTCAGTGTAGCCTCTCGCTTGATTTTAGAGGGATGCAGGTAAACACAACCAAGGATCATTATTCGTTGTCTCAATTTGTTCTTTTCCAAGCACTGGGTCAGAATTTTAACAAAGATATAATCTCCCTGCCCTTCACACAGTCGGGAGGATTTTATGACCAGCTTGTTCTGAACGGCGATCAACACTCCTCCCGAGGCATGGGCACCTATTAAAGATGGTGTTGCAAGGGATTCAAACACGGTGAAGTCCTCCCAGGCGATTTCCTCCAGGGACAATGTTTCTTGCAAGGCAATGATATCCTGATTATTCTTAAAATGAGTGGTTGGGCATTCTGTTTTTTCCTTTGTTAGCCCGCGGATGTTCCAGGAACAAATTCTAAGATGGTGCGTGACATCCATGTTGGGCTTCTGTTCAACCGGGATGCTCTGTGTTTTACCCTAAGGCCTGGGATAGCCAGAGCCAGTCTTTAGAGTTCTGTCGTTTGAGAGCGTATTGACGAGGACTTCCCCCTCTGGATGGCGTTATTTGCAATGGTTTCTCTTTCAAGGACGCTGTTAAGGTTCCTGCTAGGGAGCCACACAAAACTTAAATAGGTTGCTAAGTAAGTATGTTGTTGTTAGACGAATTTTTATTGTTATGAGCCATTGAAGGATTGACTGCTATGTCTTTTAAGAAAGCTGGGTACTTCGGTTTGGTGACAAAGCTAATCTGGATGCCTCAGTCGTTCAATTGATTTATGTTGTTCATTAATGCCAAGGCCATGCCTTTATTTTGTAAGGTCACTACTGTTCTTCGTTCATCTGGCCCTGTTCTGGGGCGACAAAAGCCACTCTTTTGATGTCAGTGTTTTTTATATTTTCTAATCCAGGAAGGTTCTGACACAGCTTTAGAATATTTCCTCTATTGAGGATGTCCCATTTCCCTTGAGATACATACTCTGGGTGAAGTGAAACTGTAGTGCTTACTTGGGTCAACTTGGTTACTTCTCCAGTGTTAAAGGAGATTTTATTCTGCTGTTGGTTAACATTTACCCTTCGGGTTTCGCAGGGCATCTTTTCCTTGGGCGGTTGGTTTAGGCCTTCTGATCTATTTTTCTTGGGTGGTTGGTTTAAGTTTTCTAATCTGTTTACTTTAGATATGTGTAGGCAGGCATTAAAAGAGAGATCTTTCCCTCTTACACTTTCTTGTTCGGGCTGCAGCCTATGTACGGTTGTCATGGGGGCGGGCAAGGACTTCCCATCTTGACTTTTTTCCAAGTCGTCCCTCAGGTTGATTTGTGTTGCTCTCTCCTCTGTGTTTGTTTTTGGTTTGATACCTTCCTCCTTGGATTCAGGTGGTTTTACTAGGTGTGAGTTTGTTCATGGAACCCCGGCCCAAAGGCTTTTCTACAGCTTTTTTAAGCAAGGGACAATTGCTGAAAGGTTTTATTGATTTATCCGGGGTGTTAAAAGATTTTCCACTTCGTTTTTTGGTTTCTTTTTTCCATTTGGTTTCTCAAGGATCTCCACCTGATCTTGCATGGTGAATTGGTCGATGTCACCCTTAATTTGGCCCACACCTTGCGTTTCAATGGTATCTTCCAGAGAATTGATGGTCAGAGTTCCTTCTTCATGGATGTTGTCGCTAGCAACCTTGGTTGAGTTGGCTGTTTCACCGTCTTCAATTTTAAGCCAGCGTAATAACGTGCTGTCCTTTTTTCTGGCTTTATTTAGTGTATTTAATTTCTTCTTATTTATCCTGGACAGGAGTTGTCCTTCTGTGGATGGTAAGCTATTTGTTGACACAATGGAGTTCATCACGTTGCCTGTGTCTTTTGTGGGATTAGTTTGGATGGTGTTATCTAAGTGTTGGACAGGCCACGTGAGGGGCTTGCTTCCTCCCCGCATGACAGGGCCCGAGCCCTGGTCCTCCAGATGTTACCCACAGAAGCAACCCGCAACCCGTCCCAGGCGGGACTCCTGCCCCCGGACATCTCTGTGTCATGTGGTCGAATCCCTTCCAGCTCCCTCGGCCGGCCCGGCCGCCATCTTGGGCACTGCACCACGAGGCCGCGTGGCCTCAGATCGACCCTAGCCCTGGGCCTGGCCAGGCCCCGACATCCCGGCACCACCATCCACCCAGGAGGTAAACGGCCCACTTGGCAGGTCAATGGGAGAAAGAAGTGTCGATGGCTCTCCCCCGCCAGGTGCCGATCGCACCCAGCTCCCCCGGGCGCTGGCTCCACCCCCCTGCTGGGTGTCTGGACTCCCTCATCCCGGACCTCCCGACCTCCAAGTGCGAGGGTCTGGACATCAAAGGGCGCCAGACCTATAACTGGGGCAGCTCCAGAGCAGGAAGGCAGTTGTATCCTGGAGTCGAGAGACACCGCGACGAACTCATCCCTGACGGACTACTGGCGCTGCCATAGTCCTGCCTTGCGAACGATTGTCCTGCCTGCTGGCGCTGCCGCAACCTTTCTGAATCCTTCAACCTCGTCGGGACCTGCTGGCACTGCCGCGGACCGTTGTAACTACCATCTTCACCGGGACCTGCTGGCACCGCCGCGGACCGTCGTCACCTTCGATCATCTCGGGACCTGCTGGCTCCGCCGCGGCCCGACCATCTAGAACGCCGAGCTCGAGGATTGTGAGCTATCCATCGTATCATCACATCTACCAGGTTGGTAACAAGACTGTCCCGCTACCCCTTCCCATCCAAGAGACTAAAATTCGAGGGGACCCCTGAGTCCAGACCTCCTTGTACCATTCTACTGTACTTCAAGATTGCTTATGAAGAACGTTAAACCTTATCTTTGTGTGGTGTACGTCTGTGGGGGGGAAGTTACTCGTCTGTACGATCGCTGGAGACGGCTCTCCCCGGAGACCTCTCCCCTTGTCCTCGGCCGACCCTCCCGGTCCGTCTAACATTTGTGGCCAGCGGCGCGATCCGAATCAACGCATAATCGTACAGAGAGTAGCTCACCCCACGACAAAACCACAATGACAACCAAAGAAAGCGGATCCACCGAGAAATTCCAGATGGAAAAATTGGAAGAGTACAGCCATCGTGAGCTGAAACAATTCTGCATTGAATTAGGCATTGCTACCACCGGTCTGAGTACTAAAGACGATTTCAAACACGCCATTGAGTCATGGGCAGAAACAGTGGCCGTCAGACCCCCGGACCAAAATGTTGCAGCATCAGAGAGGAACACCACGGCTCCCGAGGAGCGAAGAATGGGTCTCTCGCAGGAAGAGATCCAAGAGAGAGAAAAAAACAGACTTCATGAGTTAGAAATGGCCCGGCTCAAAATGGAAGGTGAACTCAAATTAGCCGAACAAAAACTGAACCTAGAACATCTGCGGCTCCGAGAAGAACGGGAAGAAAAACAGAGACAAAGAGAACTCGAAGAAAAGAGACTAGCGTATGACCACGAGCGCAAACTAGCAGAAATAGACTTACGGAAGCAGAACAAAGAACTGGGGGTGCCCGAGCAACTGCGCACCCCAGGAGCGACAGAAAAGAAAGTACACATAAGGATGTCGTTCGAGAGTATTTCCGATATGACGACATACAACAGTGGTTCAAGGCCTACGAGATCGCCATGACCTCCCACCGGATCGATCGAAGTGACTGGGGAACCGGTCTATGGGGGAGGTTCGTCAATGAAGGCCGCAATGCCCTGTTACAGCTCCCAGACCATCTGATGACCTCCTATGACCACATGAAGGCTGCCCTCCTCACACGATATGGGCTCACACCCGAAATGTACCGCCAGCGGTTCCGAGACTGCACCCGGATCCCGGGTACAACTTGGGTGGAATATGTAAACTATTTCAGCCGAGCCTTCGAGGGGTGGATCAAGGGAAGCCATGTAACAACATACGAGCAACTTTTTAATCTCATGGTGTGGGAACACCTCTCTAACAACTGCTTCGTCGAGCTCAGGCAGCACCTCCTCGACAGTAAATTGACGGACCCACAGCAGCTCGCCGCCGAGGCTGACCGGTGGGAGATCACCCGAGTAGGCCGGAGCGGGCCGCACGAACAGCACCGGAGCAACCAAGGTCAGCACCGTCCCCGAGGAGGAGGAGGAGGCCAGGGACGAGGAAGAGACACCGCCCCGGCCGCCCCCGCTGCCAACACACCGCCCCCGGCCAACCGGGGCAACCCCCCAGTGCGCCCGGGGTACCGAGCCAATGTCACGTGTCACCGATGCCAGCGAGTCGGCCACTACGCAAGTGACCCGAACTGTCCACAGTACCAGACTCCGAGACCCCGCCAGGTAGCTGCTGCCGCCCTGGGGGGAGAACAGATCTCCGAAGAACAGGAGGAATGCGAGCAAGAACAACAAGAATGGGAACCGGCCTCCATGGTGCTAGCGTGCCTAGGGGGAAGAGACATGGTCCCGCGGGCTCCCCTACCCGCCAACACCAGAAAATATAGTCAGTGGGTGAACATTAATGGGCGCAGGGCCGAAGCCCTACGTGACACAGGAGCCAGTGTGACGGCCGTCCGCTGTCACCTGGTGACACCGGAACAGATCCTGCCGAACATTCTCTGCCCCGTCCGTTCAGCCGACAATTCGGAGAGTCTCTGTCGGATGGCCTGCGTCCCCTTCGAATGGGGAGGAGTCTCCGGCATGCTGAAGGTGACGGTCCGAGATGATGCCCCCGTGGACTGTCTCCTGGGGAATGATCTTGAGAGTTCCCCGTGGGCCGCCGTCGAGAGAAGAGAGCACCTGGGGATGTTGGGCCTCCCGGACTGGGCGTGCGTAACCACCCGGGCCATGGCACCCCGTACCATCCCCCGACCCGAAGAACACGAATGGCCAGCACCTCCTCCCCCGGTCGCTCCAGTAGAAGACACCTACCCGACCGATCCCCCAGGGCCAACTCCCGAAGGGCTTGCTCAGCCCCAGGACCTTCCCAGCCTGGCTCAGTGGCGACAGGAAGGGGGGCCCACCCAGGAACAGTTCCGTCAAGAGCAGAAGACCTGTCCCTCCCTCGAGGGACTCCGCCAGCAAGCCCTCGCCCAGAGCGCAGGGGACACCTCCGGAGCCCATTGGATCTATTGGGACAACGACCTGTTCTACAGTGAACAGAGAATCGCGGAGTTAGGGGCCAGTCGAGTACTAGTGGTGCCCCTCCGCTTTAGAGACTTCTTGCTAAACCTGGCCCACAATGTCCCCCTGGCTGGACACCTGGGACAAGACAAAACCTACAGTCGCCTGGTGACCCACTTTTTCTGGCCCAAGATGAGAAACGACGTCCTTAACCACTGCCGTTCCTGCCCCACGTGCCAGGCCAGCGGGAAGAGCGGCCGCAAACTTAAAGCACCTCTGCAACCCTTCCCAGTTGTCACCACCCCATTTGAGAGGGTGGGAATAGACATTGTGGGACCCCTGGACCCCCGTACAGCACAAGGACATCGGTTCATCCTGGTACTGGTGGACCACGCCACCCGCTATCCCGAGGCTGTTCTCCTGCGAACTGTGACAGCCCCGGTGGTCGGCCGGGCCTTGATGGGGATCTTCTCCCGGGTGGGCTTCCCCCGAGAAGTCGTCAGCGACCAAGGCACAAACTTTATTTCAAAATATATGAAATCCCTCTGGCAACAGTGCGGGGTCACCTACCGATTCACGACCCCCTATCACCCTCAAGGAAACGGATTAGTTGAGCGGTTCAACCGCACGCTCAAAGGGATGATTGGGGGGTTGGAAGAGCCCCTCCGTCGCCAGTAGGACGTGCTACTGCTGTGCCTCCTCTTCGCGTATCGAGAAGTCCCCCAGAAGTCCCTCGACTTCAGCCCGTTCGAGCTCTTATACGGACACCCTGTGCGAGGGCCCCTCAGCCTAGTCAAAGAAGGTTGGGAGATGCCCCCCCTAAAGACCCCTCCAGATGTCTTCAAGTACCTCCTGACCCTACGCAATCAGACCAGACGATTCAGAGAAATGGCGAAAGCGAACCTTGAGGCCAGTCAGGAGGACATGAAGAAGTGGTACGATCAAAATGCCTCCTCCGTCGAATTCGAACCTGGCCAACAAGTGTGGATGATGTCCCCCACTGAACCATGTGCCTTACAGGACAAGTGGACGGGGCCTTTCAAAGTGGTCGAGCGCAAGAGCCCCGTCACCTATCTCATCGATATGGAATCTGCACGGAACCCCCTCCGGGTCCTCCACGCCAATAGACTCAAACCTCACTTTGTGCGCTCGGAGCTCAGCCTCCTGATGGCTACCGACAGCGGAGCAGAAGAAGACTCCGAGCCCCTCCCTGATCTCCTAAAGACCCGGGAGAAAGATGGTTCCGTGGACGGGGTCCGACTCTCAGAAGCCCTCACCCCGGAACAGCGCCAAGGCTGCCGGGACCTCCTGCAGCAGTTTGCGACCCTGTTTTCCCTCACCCCAGGGGTCACCCCCTGGTGCTTGCACGACGTGGACACTGGGGACAGTCCCCCTATCCGACATCGGGCGTACCACGTACCAGATCGGGTACGGGCCTGCATCCAAGAGGAGGTGTCCAAGATGCTCACGCTCCGGGTCATCGAGCCCTCAGACAGCCCCTGGGCCAGCCCAGTGGTACTGGTCCCCAAAGCTGCCGCCCCCGGCATCACGCCTGAGCTCCGGTTCTGCGTCGACTACCGGGGCTTGAACGCTGTCACCAGAACCGACGCCCATCCCATCCCCCGAGCAGATGAACTGATCGACCGCATGGGAGCTGCTCGCTACCTCAGCATCTTCGACCTGACAGCGGGCTACTGGCAGATCGGCCTCACACCCCGGGCTCAAGAACGATCCGCCTTTTCCACCCCTGATGGCCACTACCACTTCAAGGTCATGCCATTCGGCATGAAGAATGCCCCAGCAACTTTTCAGCGTCTTGGGAACCAGGTCTTGGCGGGACTCGAGGAATTCAGCGCCGCCTACCTGGACGATATCGCTGTGTACAGCCGCCACTGGCCCGACCACCTCCACCACCTCCGAGAGGTCCTGCAGGCCCTCCAACGGGCTGGCCTCACGATCAAGGCCAGCAAATGCCAAATTGGTCAGGGGTCCGTGACCTATCTCGGACACCAGGTGGGAAGCGGTCTGGTAGCCCCTCTTCAACTCAAGATCGCTGCCATCCAGTCCTGGCAGCCCCCCATCACGCAGACCGAGGTCCGCGCCTTCTTGGGGCTCACAGGCTACTACCGGCGGTTCGTGAGGGACTATGGCAGCATTGTGGGGCCCTTCACGGAACTCACATCCAAAAACCACCCAAAGAAGGTCAACTGGACCCCAGACTGTCAAGCGGCCTTCGAGAAGCTGAAGGCCGCCATGTGCACTGCCCCTGTGCTCCAGGCCCCCGACTACAGTCTGGAATTCATCGTCCAAACGGATGCCTCCGACCATGGCATTGGGGCGGTCCTCTCCCAGTTGAACCCCGAAGGACTTGACCAACCAGTGGCCTTCATCAGCAGACGTCTCCTGGCCCGAGAAAAACGCTGGAGCACCATCGAGAGGGAGGCCTTCGCAGTGGTGTGGGCCCTCAAAAAGCTCCGGCCTTACCTCTTCGGTACCCACTTCCGGGTGCAGACAGATCATCGGCCCCTGCAGTGGCTAATGCAGATGCGGGGTGAAAATCCAAAACTACTACGTTGGTCCATCTCCCTGCAGGGGATGGACTTCACTGTGGAACATCGACCTGGCCAAGACCACGCCAACGCAGATGGCCTGTCACGCTTTTTCCGCCTCGACGAGGAGAGTCCCCAAGAGGATGGGTGACTCTCCCCGCCTTCAGCTGGGGGGGACGCCTGTTGGACAGGCCACGTGAGGGGCTTGCTTCCTCCCCGCATGACAGGGCCTGAGCCCCGGTCCTCCAGATGTTACCCACAGAAGCAACCCGCAACCCGTCCCAGGCGGGACTCCTGCCCCCGGACATCTCTGTGTCATGTGGTCGAATCCCTTCCAGCTCCCTCGGCCGGCCCGGCCACCATCTTGGACACTGCACCACGAGGCCGCGTGGCCTCAGATCGACCCTAACCCTGGGCCTGGCCAGGCCCCGACATCCCGGCACCACCATCCACCCAGGAGGTGAACGGCCCACTTGGCAGGTCAATGGGAGAAAGAAGTGTCGATGGCTCTCCCCCGCCAGGGGCCGATCGCACCCAGCTCCCCCGGGCGCTGGCTCCACCCCCCTGCTGGGTGTCTGGACTCCCTCATCCCTGACCTCCCGACCTCCAAGTGCGAGGGTCCGGACATCAAAGGGCGCCAGACCTATAACTGGGGCAGCTCCAGAGCAGGAAGGCAGTTGTATCCTGGAGTCGAGAGACACCGCGACGAACTCATCCCTGACGGACTACTGGCGCTGCCGTAGTCCTGCCTTGCGAACGATTGTCCTGCCTGCGGGCGCTGCCGCAACCCTTCTGAATCCTTCAACCTCGTCGGGACCTGCTGGCACTGCCGCGGACCATTGTAACTACCATCTTCACCGGGACCTGCTGGCACCGCCGCGGACCGTCGTCACCTTCGATCATCTCGGGACCTGCTGGCTCCGCCGCGGCCCGACCATCTAGAACGCCGAGCTCGAGGATTGTGAGCTATCCATCGTATCATCACATCTACCAGATTGGTAACAAGACTGTCCCGCTACCCCCTTCCCATCCAAGAGACTAAAATTCGAGGGGACCCCTGAGTCCAGACCTCCTTGTACCATTCTACCGTACTTCAAGATTGCTTATAAAGAACGTTAAACCTTATCTTTGTGTGGTGTACGTCTGTGGGGGGGGAAGTTACTCATCTGTACGATCGCTGGAGACGGCTCTCCCCGGAGACCTCTCCCCTTGTCCTCGGCCGACCCTCCCGGTCCGTCTAACACTAAGTCTCTTGTTATTTGAGTTTTGTTAAAAGTGCATATGTGATCATGGTTAACTGCACCTTTCGAGGTTCTGGCGAAAAGCTCTTGTGTAATGGTACAGAAAAGGGGGTGGTGAAGAACAGAGTGACTGAATTAAGCAGACCACTCTTACCCAGTCCAAAGATCAGGGCTTAATCCATCACCGTTTTTTAGCTCACTGCACCATCCCAGCTCAGAACTTGGCTATATGCAAATTAGTCTGACCCTGGCCCAGTGCATCATGGGAACAGGGCAGACCAAACTACCAAGCCAATTCTTATACTGGGAAGGAAACAAGCTTCCGGGACCGGTTTCTGGCATTTCAGCCGTCTTCGGCCCGGCTTGCTTGAATCCTGATGGTGCAATGAGCAAGGGACTCACATCTGAGTATACCCTTCCACGCTTATGGTGGACAAAACTGATTCAGAAAAGGGGGTGGTGATGAACAGAGTGTCTGAATTAAGCAGACCACTCTTACCCAGTCCAAAGATCAGGGCTTAATCCATCACCGTTTTTTAGCTCAGGACACCATCCCAGCTCAGAACTTGGCTATATGCAAATTAGTCTGACCCTGGCCCTGTGTATCATGGGAACAGGGAACCAAACTACCAAGCCAATTCTTATACTGGGAAGGAAACAAGCTTCCGGGGACCGGTTTCTGGCATTTCAGCCGTCTTCGGACCGGCTTGCTTGAATCCTGATGGTGCAATGAGCAAGGGACTCACATCTGAGTATACCCTTCCATGCTTATGGTGGACAAAATTGATTCAGAAAAGGGGGTGGTGATGAACAGAGTGTCTGAATTAAGCAGACCACTCTTACCCAGTCCAAATATCAGGGCTTAATCCATCACCGTTTTTTAGCTCACTGCACCATCGCAGCTCAGAACTTGGCTATATGCAAATTAGTCTGACCCTGGCCCAGTGCATCATGGGAACAGGGTGTTAGGACCCGTAGCGCTTAGGGGGATTCTAGGCCTTCAAGCTTTGTGCCAAGTGTGTGGTAATGTGCTTTTTTCCTACCAGGGACTACATGTCCCAGAATGCCTTGAGGCGGGA
Organism: Lissotriton vulgaris; assembly: GCF_964263255.1. Taxonomy (NCBI): domain Eukaryota; kingdom Metazoa; phylum Chordata; class Amphibia; order Caudata; family Salamandridae; genus Lissotriton; species Lissotriton vulgaris. The sequence goes on from NC_141695.1 coordinate 1,315,484,840, forward strand.
TATGGAATCCCTGCCTCCTTTGCACCAATCAGCTGCTGCCTGGGAGGTTCATATGTCTCCTCCCTCTTCTTGGCGGTGCTTGGTTTTCGTTCCTGGATTCCTGCCTGGTGCCGACCCGAGTCTCCTCTGGTTCTGTTCCTGAGTTCCCCGTGATCTGAGGTCGTGTGTCTCACCTTTTCCCCCTCCCGGTGAAGTCTCTCCTCGAGACCGCGTGGGCTCACGCGGTCTCTTTCAAGATCCGCCACGGAGTTTGTTTCAAGTCTCCTGCATGTTCTTTTTCCCGACGTGGAGATTGGAGTTACCCCGCCTCCTCCCTAAACGGCTCACAGGTGTGCCGCATAGACTCACTGCCTGGTGTCGTCAGTTTCTCTTCGGCTCCTCGGTGCCTCCGCACCGCCTCGCTGCAATTTTCAGAAAATAACTCTCTGCCTTTGTTTTGCGGACATTTCTCCGCGTAGTTCGTTTGATGCCCAGAGACCCTCCGCGAAGTTAGCGAGTTGGTTTGTCTCTCGGGGAACATTGTTACAAGCATTTATTGACCGGTGTATTTTTTGCCTACACAGAGAGGATCAACTTGTACCTACCGTTATTTATTACTGGATATACCGAATTAGGAAGTGACTCAAGACTATTATTGAACCCACGGAATTCGTATCCTTTTTTGTTTTGGAGAGACCAACGTATGCACCCATCTTTTGGTTCGTAATTACCTTTTCTTTCCTGGAAACCTTTTTGGGTTCTCTGCACTCCAAGGGCAGGTAGGAGCATTGCAGCACACTTGGTACATACACCTATTGTCTCCTTAGTTTGAATGTCCTTTTTGTTAATTTGCTAAGACCTTGTTGTATGTGTTGTTTTCTCTCTCCTCTGCAGGTTACTGCGTACGCTGTGCATATCCTTCCCAAGTGCCCTATCTTCTATTCAGGAGACCTATGGGTTTTGGTCTCTCTCTTTTCTAGCGACCACTCAAACCTATGTGTGTTTCTAATTCACTGGGTGCGTGGTGTCGTTTATAACAGAGAGAGACACTGTCTACACTTCTGAGGAAGCTGGTCTCTGCCTGGAACCCGTTGGGAGCCCGACAGAAAACCAAGCCCACGTTTTATTTTCCTCCCGAGTGTAGACAGTCATGGATGACGCAGCCATGCTAGGCGAGACAGATGAGGTAACATTAAGAGAGTTAGCGACCACTGTGGTGAATCTGCAAACAGAACTAAAACTAATCAGAAATGATAACCAAAGGTTACTAGCAGAAAACGCCCGATTAATAGAAGCCAGTAAAAACCCTGAAGTACAAGCTAGACATAGAAAAAGTTATATCCAACCCTCTCACTTTCCAGCGTCTAGCGTTAGCTCCTCGGGAGCCTCTCAGGACTCTACCACTCCTGTACAGGTTACTGTAGTTACTCCACCTCAAACGCCCTTAGCCATGCCCGAAAGATTTAGCGGAGACAGTCAGAAATTCAAAGTCTTTCTGAATCAATGCCACCTGATTTTTCTGTGTAAAGCTGCTTCGTTCCCGGATGACGCGGCTAAAGTCGCCTTTATCATTTCCTATTTAAGCGGGAATGCTGCCTCGTGGGCAGTGGCTTTGGTAGAAAATGATGATCCAGTGCTATATAACCTTAACCTATTTAAAGACAGAATGAAAAATCTATTCTCTAGGCACACCTATATGCAGGCAAGTGATAACGAGCTGCTGAATTTAAAACAGGGGTCAAAGGATTTATTGACATATATCACTGCCTTCAATAGATTAGTGACAGAGACCCACTGGCCGGATGATAAGAGAACGTCTATATTTTATAGAGGGCTGCGAGACGAACTAAAAGACATCTTATCACAAATCGTAGATCCTCCTGAAAACTGTGCTGAATTTATTGACCTGGTGGTCAAATTAGACCACAGACTGGCTGAAAGAAAGGGAGAAAAATCTCGTAGTGACCTCCCTAAATTCTTTCTAACGAAGCAGGTGAAGAGTGATCCCAAAGACACAAGCGAACCCATGCAAATCGGGGGTATTCGTGGCCCATTAACTCCAGAAGAAAAGGAAAAAAGGCGAAAGCTAAATCTTTGCCTATATTGTGGAAAGGCTGGCCATTTTGCCCGTGAATGTCCTGTGAAGCCCAAAACTTCCATGAGTGGGGGGTTACCGAAATACTCTAAGAATACGCCTTCGGAAAACTAGTTGACTTGGGGAGTACTGAGGTCGCTCTTCCAAGTCCCTCTTTGTCTCAGACCTCTAAATATGTGGCTAACACATATTCATCCATTCCCAAACCTTTTACCATTACAGTGGTATTAGTGTTGCCTTCACAGGGAAGACATTCTATGGCTCTTCTTTTGGATTCAGGGGCAACTGGTAACTTCCTGGATATCACTCTAGCTAAATCCTTGGGTATGCAGTTCATAAAAAAGGACGTACCTGAAAACGTCAGAGCAGTAGACGGATCAGCCCTATCATCTGGGATGTTGAAATACCATACCCCTGACATTCTTGTGTTATGCGACAATGGTCATAGTGAGAGCATATCCTTTGACCTAATTGATACCCCCAATTTCGGGGCTATCTTGGGTGTACCCTGGCTTCAGACTCACAATCCCCATATAGATTGGGTAGCCAGAACTGTTACCCTACGCTCAGCCCACTGTCTTACTCATTGTTATAGAGACATCAACCACTGGCATACTCCCGTATATTGTGCCTCTACCACTATTGACGGGGCGACATTGCCTTTTGAATATAGACAATTTGCTGACGTATTTGATGATGTAAAAGCAGTGGCCTTACCGCCACATCGTTCCTACGATTGTAGGATAGATTTAATACCAGGCGCTGATTTACCTGTTAGTCGCATATATGCGCTTACGGAAACAGAGACTAAATACCTGCAAGAATATTTACAAGACATGTTGGCCAAAGGTTTCATCAGTCATTCCACCTCGCCAGTGTCATCCCCCCTTTTTTTTATTCCTAAACGGGAAGGGGGACTCAGAGCTTGCCTAGACTACAGAGTATTGAATAAAGCAACCATAAAAAACAAATATCCTCTTCCCCTCATTTCCACGCTGCTTGATCAGGTTAGAAAGGCCACTATTTTTACCAAACTTGACTTAAGAGGAGCCTATCACCTGATCAGAGTTAAACGAGGGGATGAATGGAAGACTGCCTTCCGAACGAAATTCGGGCTCTATGAGTACAACGTCATGCCCTTCGGGCTGTGTAATGCTCCCGCAGCGTTTCAGTTTTTTATAAATGAGATACTGCGGGAGTATCTGGACATTTTTGTCATCGTGTATATCGATGATATACTCATTTATTCCTCTAACGAGTCTGAACATGTGTCCCATGTACAAGCCATATTGGGAAAACTACAAGAACATCACCTCTTTGCAAAACTTGACAAGTGCATCTTCCATACCCACAGCGTAGCCTTTTTAGGATTTGTTATTTCATCCAAGGGGATACATATGGATCCTGCAAAAATTTCTGCCATTATAGAGTGGGCCAGTCCCACTTCCGTAAAGGAGATTCAATCCTTCCTAGGATTTGCCAACTTTTATAGAAGGTTTGTGGACCATTTTTCTGATCTGGTAGCTCCCATCACACGCCTGCTAAAAAAAGGGGTTGAGTTTATCTGGGATGGGGAAGCCGAAAAAGCCTTTCAGGCTCTTAAGGTCAGTTTCACTTCCGATCCCATTATGAAACATGCAGACGAAACGCAACCCTACTTCTTGGAAGTGGATGCTTCGCAATATGCGGTGGGTGGCGTGTTATCACAACGTGACATCATCAAAGGCACCCTCCATCCTATTGCGTATTTTTCGAAAACCTTGACACAATCAGAACAAAATTATACCATCGGGGAAAGGGAACTCCTTGCAATCAAGCGAGTCTTCCAAGAATGGCGTCACTACCTTTTAGGTTCCCCTCATGTGATCACTGTTTATTCGGATCATCAGAACTTACAATACTTTCGAACAGCTAAAGCCCTAACACCGAGACAGCTACGGTGGGTTGCATTTTTTGGGGAATATGATTTTTTGATTCATTTCAGGCCAGGAATAAGACAGGGTAAGGCGGATGCCTTATCCAGACTGGGTAAGGAAAACAAGTGGGTTCAGGAGAAGCCGGTGCCCCTTATGCCTGAGAATAGACTAGTGGCGCTAGGGGAAAGAATTCCTGATTCACGTACCTTCTTGGAGCACTTAGAACAGGCCTATGCCCCTTTAGATCCGCTCACCTGGTTACAAGATTCAAAAAACACCATTGTGGACAATCTGTGGTATCATGACAATAAAATCTTTTTACCTACTACAGACTTACATCATCTTGTTTTACAATGGTGTCACAATATGCCCTTAGCAGGTCATCCGGGGGAACACAAAACTAAGAGTCTCTGTCAACGATGGTTTTGGTGGCCACAACTATCGCATGATGTTAAGCATCATGTCAAGACCTGTCCCACATGTGCCCGTCAAAAGGCCTCACATTCCGTACCTGCGGGATTACTACAGCCCCTTCCTGTTCCCAATTGCCCCTGGACCACCCTTAGCATGGATTTCATAACAGACTTACCCAACACTCATGGATATACCACCATCCTGGTGGTAGTAGATCTATTGTCCAAAATGGCCCATTTTGTACCCCTAAAAAAGATCCCTTCAGCAGTGGAGTTAGCAGAGGTGTTTATCCGAGAAATTGTCCGGTTACATGGATTGCCTTCTGTTATAGTATCAGACAGGGGTCCCCAATTTGTTTCTAGATTCTGGCAAGGGTTATGCAAATCTCTCTACATCGATCATAGCTTGTCCTCAGCCTATCACCCCCAGACAGACGGGCAAACAGAGAGGACAAATCAAACCTTAGAGCAGTATCTCAGGTGTTTGATAACCACCTCCTGTCAGGATTGGGTACAAGCACTACCTCTAGCAGAATTTGCATACAATAATTCTACACACACTGCTTCTAAGATTTCTCCGTTCTTTTTCACCACTGGTTATCACCCCAAAATACTCCCCCTTGAGGTACTCCCCTCTGATACGTTAAACCCTGCGGTTCTCGATCATCACCAAACCCTGCTAAAGATATGGGAAACAGCCAAATCAGAACTAACCCTGGCGAAAGAGCAAATGAAGGCCCAAGAGGACAAACATAGAAGACCTGCTCCTGTTTACTCAGTAGGCGATAGGGTTTGGTTATCATCTAAGAACTTGAGACTCGAAGGGCCTCGTAAATTACAACCACGCTATCTAGGGCCCTTTGAAATACAAAAAGTCATATCCCCGGTGGTTCTCAAATTAGTCCTGCCCCCTGATATGCTGATACATCCTGTGTTTCATACATCTCTTCTGAAACCTTATGTGGCCCCTCTACTCCCAGAACCTCCTCCCCCCCCTGTCATGGTTGAGGGAGACATAGAATACGAGGTGCGAAGAGTTCTAGACTCACGCAGGCACAGGGGTAGACTCCAGTATTTAATTGACTGGGTGGGTTACCCTCCAGAAGACAGGACCTGGGAACCAGCGGATAACATTCATGCCCCTAGACTTATACGTAGATTCCATGCTCTTCATCCCTCCAAACCTCGACCTGTGCGTAGGCCTTTAGGGGGGGGTACTGTTAGGACCCGTAGCGCTTAGGGGGATTCTAGGCCTTCAAGCTTTGTGCCAAGTGTGTGGTAATGTGCTTTTTTCCTACCAGGGACTACATGTCCCAGAATGCCTTGAGGCGGGATATGGAATCCCTGCCTCCTTTGCACCAATCAGCTGCTGCCTGGGAGGTTCATATGTCTCCTCCCTCTTCTTGGCGGTGCTTGGTTTTCGTTCCTGGATTCCTGCCTGGTGCCGACCCGAGTCTCCTCTGGTTCTGTTCCTGAGTTCCCCGTGATCTGAGGTCGTGTGTCTCACCTTTTCCCCCTCCCGGTGAAGTCTCTCCTCGAGACCGCGTGGGCTCACGCGGTCTCTTTCAAGATCCGCCACGGAGTTTGTTTCAAGTCTCCTGCATGTTCTTTTTCCCGACGTGGAGATTGGAGTTACCCCGCCTCCTCCCTAAACGGCTCACAGGTGTGCCGCATAGACTCACTGCCTGGTGTCGTCAGTTTCTCTTCGGCTCCTCGGTGCCTCCGCACCGCCTCGCTGCAATTTTCAGAAAATAACTCTCTGCCTTTGTTTTGCGGACATTTCTCCGCGTAGTTCGTTTGATGCCCAGAGACCCTCCGCGAAGTTAGCGAGTTGGTTTGTCTCTCGGGGAACATTGTTACAAGCATTTATTGACCGGTGTATTTTTTGCCTACACAGAGAGGATCAACTTGTACCTACCGTTATTTATTACTGGATATACCGAATTAGGAAGTGACTCAAGACTATTATTGAACCCACGGAATTCGTATCCTTTTTTGTTTTGGAGAGACCAACGTATGCACCCATCTTTTGGTTCGTAATTACCTTTTCTTTCCTGGAAACCTTTTTGGGTTCTCTGCACTCCAAGGGCAGGTAGGAGCATTGCAGCACACTTGGTACATACACCTATTGTCTCCTTAGTTTGAATGTCCTTTTTGTTAATTTGCTAAGACCTTGTTGTATGTGTTGTTTTCTCTCTCCTCTGCAGGTTACTGCGTACGCTGTGCATATCCTTCCCAAGTGCCCTATCTTCTATTCAGGAGACCTATGGGTTTTGGTCTCTCTCTTTTCTAGCGACCACTCAAACCTATGTGTGTTTCTAATTCACTGGGTGCGTGGTGTCGTTTATAACAGAGAGAGACACTGTCTACACTTCTGAGGAAGCTGGTCTCTGCCTGGAACCCGTTGGGAGCCCGACACAGGGCAGACCAAACTACCAAGCCAATTCTTATACTGGGAAGGAAACAAGGTTCCGGGGACCGGTTTCTGGCATTCCAGCCGTCTTCGGCCCGGCTTGCTTGAATCCTGATGGTGCAATGAGCAAGGGACTCACATCTGAGTATACCCTTCCACGCTTATGGTGGACAAAATTGATTCAGAAAAGGGGGTGGTGATGAACAGAGTGTCTGAATTGAGCAGACCACTCTTACCCAGTCCAAAGATCAGGGCTTAATCCATCACCGTTTTTAGCTCACTGCACCATCCCAGCTCAGAACTTGGCTATATGCAAATTAGTCTGACCCTGGCCCAATGCATCATGGGAAAAGGGCAGACCAAACTACCAAGCTAATTCTTATACTGGGAAGGAAACAAGCTTCCGGGGACCGGTTTCTGGCATTTCAGCCGTCTTCGGCCCAGCTTGCTTGAATCCTGATGGTGCAATGAGCAAGGTACTCACATCTGAGTATACCCTTCCACGCTTATGGTGGACAAAATTGATTCAGAAAAGGCGGTTGGTGATGAACAGAGTGTCTGAATTAAGCAGACCACTCTTACCCAGTCCAAAGATCAGGGCTTAATCCATCACCTTTTTTTAGCTCACTGCACCATCCCAGCTCAGAACTTGGCTATATGCAAATTAGTCTGACCCTGGCTCAGTGCATCATGGGAACAGAGCAGACCAAACTACCAAGCCAATTCTTATACTGGGAAGGAAACAAGCTTCCGGGGACCGGTTTCTGGCATTTCAGCCGTCTTCGGCCCGGCTTGCTTGAATCCTGATGGTGCAATGAGCAAGGGACTCACATCTGAGTATACCCTTCCACGCTTATGGTGGACAAAATTGATTCAGAAAAGGGGATGGTGATGAACAGAGTGTCTGAATTAAGCAGACCACTCTTACCCAGTCCAAAGATCAGGGCTTAATCCATCACCGTTTTTTAGCTCACTGCACCATCCCAGCTCACATCTTGGCTATATGCAAATTAGTCTGACCCTGGCCCAGTGCATCATGGGAACAGGGCAGACCAAACTACCAAGCCCATTCTTATACTGGGAAGGAAACAAGCTTCCGGGGACCGGTTTCTGGCATTTTAGCCGGCGTCGGCCCGGCTTGCTTGAATCCTGATGGTACAATGAGCAAGGGACTCACAACTGAGTATACCCTTCGACGCTTATGGTGGACAAAATTGATTCAGAAAAGGGGGTGGTGATGAACAGAGTGTCTGAATTAAGCAGACCACTCTTACCCAGTCCAAAGATCAGGGCTTAATCCATCACCGTTTTTTAGCTCACTGCACCATCCCAGCTCAGAACTTGGCTATATGCAAATTAGTCTGACCCTGGCCCAGTGCATCATGGGAACAGGGCAGACCAAACTACCAAGCCAATTCTTATACTGGGAAGGAAACAAGCTTCCGGGGACCGGTTTCTGGCATTTCAGCCGTCTTCGGCCCAGCTTGCTTGAATCCTGATGGTGCAATGAGCAAGGTACTCACATCTGAGTATACCCTTCCACGCTTATGGTGGACAAAATTGATTCAGAAAAGGGGGTTGTGATGAACAGAGTGTCTGAATTAAGCAGACCACTCTTACCCAGTCCAAAGATCAGGGCTTAATCCATCACCGTTTTTTAGCTCACTGCACCATCCCAGCTCAGAACTTGGCTATATGCAAATTAGTCTGACCCTGGCCCAGTGCATCATGGGAACAGGGCAGACCAAACTACCAAGCCAATTCTTATACTGGAAAGGAAACAAGCTTCCGGGGACCGGTTTCTGGCATTTCAGCCGTCTTTGGCCCGGCTTGCTTGAATCCTGATGGTGCAATGAGCAAGGGGCTCACATCTGAGAATACACTTCTGCGCTTATGGTGGACAAAATTGATTCAGAAAAGGGGGTGGTGATGAACAGAGTGTCTGAATTAAGCAGACCACTCTTACCCAGTCCAAAAATCAGGGCTTAATCCATCACCGTTTTTTAGCTCACTGCACCATCCCAGCTCAGAACTTGTCTATATGCAAATTAGTCTGACCCTGGCCCAGTGCATCATGGGAACAGGGCAGGCCAAACTACCAAGCCAATTCTTATACTGGGAAAGAAACAAGCTTCCAGGGACCGGTTTCTGGCATTTCCGCCGTCTTCGGCCAGGCTTGCTTGAATCCTGATGGTGCAATGTGCAAGGGACTCACATCTGAGTATACCCTTCCACGCTTATGGTGAACAAAATTGATTCAGAAAAGGGGGTGGTGATGAACAGAGTGTCTGAATTAAGCAGACCACTCTTACCCAGTCCAAAGTTCAGGGCTTAATCCATCACAGTTTTTTAGCTCACTTCACCATCCCAGCTCAGAACTTGACTATATGCAAATTAGTCTGACCCTGGCCCAGTGCATCATGGGAACAGGGCAGACCAAACTACCAAGCCAATTCTTATACTGGGAAGGAAACAAGCTTCCGGGGACCGGTTTCTGGCATTTCAGCGGTCTTTGGCCCGGCTTGCTTGAATCCTGATGGTGCAATGAGCAAGTGACTCACATCTGAGTATACCCTTCCACCCTTATGGTGGACAAAATTGATTCAGAAAAGGGGGTGGTGATGAACAGAGTGTCTGAATTAAGCAGACCACTCTTACCCAGTCCAAAGATCAGGGCTTAATCCATCACCGTTTTTTAGCTCACTACACCATCCCAGCTCAGAACTTGGCTATATGCAAATTAGTCTGACCCTGGCCCAGTGCATCATGGGAACAGGGCAGACCAAACTACCAAGCCAATTCTTATACTGGGAAGGAAACAAGGTTCCGGGGACCGGTTTCTGGCATTTCAGCCGTCTTCGACCCGGCTTGCTTGAATCCTTGGACTGGGTAAGAGTGGTCTGCCTAATTCAGACACTCTGTTCATCACCACCCCCTTTTCTGAATCGTTTTTGGCCACTATAGGTGTGGCAGGGTATAGTCAGACATGAGTCCCTTGCTCACTGCACCGTCAGGATTCAAGCAAGCCGGGCCGACGACGGCTGAAATGCCAGAAACCGGTCCCCGTAGCTTGTCTCCTTTCTGGTGAAGAATTGGCTTGGTAGTTTGGTCTGCCCTGTTCCCATGATACACTGGGCCAGGGACAGACTAATTTGCATATAGCCAGGTTCTGAGCTGGGATGGTGCAGTGATCTAAATAACGGTGATGGAATGAAGCCCTGAGCTTTGGACTGGGTAAGAGTGGTCTGCTTAATTCAGACACTCTGTTCATCACCACCCCCTTTTCTGAATCGTTTTTGGCCACTATAGGTGTGGCTGGGTATACTCAGACATGAGTCCCTTGCTCACTGCACCATCAGTATTCAAGCAAGCCGGGCCGACGACGGCTGAAATGCCAGAAACCGGTCCCCCCTAGCTTGTCTCCTTTCTGGTGAAGAATTGGCTTGGTAGTTTGGTCTGCCCTGTTCCCATGATGCACTGGGCCAGGGACAGACTAATTTTGCATATAGCCAGGTTCTGAGCTGGGATGGTACAGTGAGCTAAATAACGGTGATGGATCAAGCCCTGATCTTTGGACTGGGTAAGAGTGGTCTGCTTAATTCAGACACTCTGTTCATCACCACCCCCTTTTCTGAATCGCTTGTGTAATGGTAGGCTGCTGCTCGTGAACATCAAGAGTTCACAATCTTGCGTCTGGTGGCTAGACCTGTTATCAGTTGGTTGTCCCTTGTGTAACTTTGAAGTAATGGCATAGAGATGGTTTTCTGTGTCTGTCAATGTGCCTCATTCTTCAGGTCTTCGATTAATGAGGACATTACTTCCGGGAGTCTTTTTAAGTTTTTTAAATATCGGGTTGCAGGTACATTCCCTGTAGCATTGGTTTTGACATTGATTTTTGTTTGTTTCTACATTATTTTGGGCTCTGCATTTCAGTGTGTTTAGTTGATCAAATTTTGTATCATTTCTGTTTATTGAATCCGCTACCAGATGTAAAATGTTTATCTGAGCATCTAATTTATCTGCATGCATGTGAGCAGCACTGGCTATTGATTTCAAGGCTTGATTAGTAGCTGAAAGCAGTGCCTCAACCTTGTACGTGGCTGAAGTGTCGAGTGGCTCCTTAGGACGAGGTTCAATTTTTGAGAGTTTGTTGTCCTGAGTCTGAGGATGTGATAGAGGTGAGATTGCATCTGAATAGTTGCTAATTGACAAGGATCGTTTCTTTTGAAGACTTTTGTTCAGGTCTTTTTGTGAGTTAGGAGCTTTGTTGCCGGCATGGCTGTTTTCAGTGTCCGTCAAAGGGGCATTAACATTTGTCTCGAACTGGTGTTGTTATGTGTTTATCTAGGTTCCTGATCGATACTGTGACCTTATGCCCCTATTCGGCTATAAATCCATTTATTCCCTATATTGGCATAACCGTTCAAGTGCGATTTTCAGAAATGTCATCTCTGGCCTCACACGAACAGAGCCACATTCCAGCATAGTTCTCTCTGCCACTTCCTTTGCGACCAATTAATGCAATGACAGAGCAGAAGTCACTATCTGATATTCCTAGATTAACACTCCGAGTTCTTCAACAAGATAAAAACTCAGCAAACCTGGAAATCCCCGCTTGCTTTGTTTTGATTAGTAATGGAACTCTAATGAGCAACTGATAACTATCACTTCCTAGTGACATCTTTAATTGACGTCTTATGTCCAGCAAACTTGCGTCAAACCCGGCACCTGTCAGGTATAAATATTACCAACGTTGCCTTAAGCAAAGAGCTACTGTTGCTGATGCAAGCTGCCTGCAAGACCCCGTGTTGGTGAAGCTAGCACCCTGTCGCTGCAGCCTGCTGTCCCCTTGGTGGTGAAGCTACTGATACCATTATCGCTGCTAAAGCGCGAACGATGGTGCAGTACGCTTAGGAGCTGAACAGCCGTCCCTCTGCGAAGACATCCAGCAGATTCCAGCTGCCCGCGGACGCTGTCCCCCCTCCTTCCTCGACGCGCTGAAGAGAGCCGCTGCCTTTCTCGTGCAGAGAAATCCAGCTCCAGCGTTTCCGGTCTACCCTTGCGGGTGACTGGGATATCGAGAGTGACCCCTGAAGGAGATACCAATCCTCCATCATTCTATTCAGAGGTATGGTGTTGACTAAACCCTTAGACGAGAATTCTTGAAACAAATCTTGGCAAAACCAACTTAACTTAAAGCTACTTCCTTACTCCCCTTCCACGTGTTAGGCTTAGGTCAGGCACACTGGGGTAGGCTTAGTTAGAAGCACCAGTTGAGTATGTTAGCCTAATGTATATATGACTGTATATATGTTTTATTACTTTTAAACCATTGTATGGCTAAGAAACCATATCAATGCTTTTACAGTTCTATTTCGCAATCCTTATCTTACTGTACGTACATTTTATAATAACAAGTCTTGCAATTGTGGCAATACATTTCTCTTGTACGAGAAGAAAGACTGTTCAATAAATGTTAACCCTTTATTGACAAACGCCCGTCCCTCTATTCTCTACATCCCGTGAAAGTAAACTGCACTAGACTGACTGAGTGAAATACATGTCTATTGTTTCACACGACCCTAGAGATTGACTCTTGATCTGAGGAGCAAAGTTGTCATGTTGGACGGTTGTTGGAAAGCTGAATCCCTTCTTGTCTGTGCCAAGGAAGCTGATCACTTCCTATTCAGAGAAGAAAGTTTCCAGTGACCTCTGAGCGAGTTGGTAACACAACCCAATTAAGTTTAGCATAGTCAGTGGAGGCCTGGAATATCTGCAGTTCCACGTCGATACTACTGTTTATGTTATTCCAATGCGCAGGGCCTAGTGGGAAACTAGGAACTACACTACATGGCGCCCAAACGTTTGGTAAGGTGATAAACTAACGCAAGACAGTTAGAGTAACTCAGTCGTGCATATTTCACACAGACCCCTTTCTCCCGTAAATACTCCAATAGACGTCTGGAGTGGGTGAAAGGTTAAAATCCGCCCGACCTTAGTAGGAAGAGATTCCTATGTAAAGCTCCGGTTTATTCAACGTTGAAGGATACAGTGTTCCAAAATATTGTGCACCTAATCTTTGTCTCCTTGGAGACCTACTCTGCAAACCTTGCATTTTAACAATGCCAGAAAATAAAGGAACCACTGGGGTCGCAGCAGATGCGACTCAGCAAGGTCCCGAACACACAGACCCGGATGCTATAATCATCCCGGTCCACTTAAAAAGATCTATAACTTTAAAACTTATAGACAACGGACTGACACCTCAAGGTGGTACAGTAATTTTCGTGATAGAGGCTCACGAGTATCGGCAGACAGAGGTATTCTATTCATGGATAAATTTTCCAGCGGTAAACGCTAGAACAAAAGAGTTTCACTATTACAAAATAGAGAAACCTCCGGAAGAGTAGGCTCCTTTCGAGGAGATTGAAATTCCACTTAAATTTCAAGAGCACCTGCTCTGGTTTAATGGCACCCTAAAACACAATGATCACATAACTAGGCTCGGTCCTCTAGGTAGACCAGGAGCAACGTGGCCGGTTCTAGCCAGCTACACACCACATCCTGACATTGTAAAAATGTCTAGAGAAGAGCTGTTAGTACAGCTAAACACATTAATAAAAATACATAGGCAATTAGTCCAATATGTAATGCGGACTGCAACAGTCCAACCAGCTGTTAATACACCACAGCTGACCCCTCATCAGGGGAACACAAATAAAATTACACCACAGAACATACAGTCATGTCTTGGTAAAACACCCGTAAAACGGGAACAAATTCCTGTCTGGTTAACACAGAAAATCACTCAAATAGAGGCAGTATTTCCTGATACTACCCCTATTGAGAAACACAGAATCTTGACCATCTGCCTTCCTATGGGAATCGCACCACATGTGGAGGACTGCGACACTTGGGGTACAGTCTTTGCTTCCATTTACACAAAAACACACGGTGTTCCGTCTATGGCGGTAGTACCAGAAGTGCTAAAACAGATTCAAAATGAATTCGGTCCAGAGCCAGCTTTAAATCTAGGTATGAAATTACTGAAAGACTTCAAGCAGGTCTCGGCTATATTATTAGCCAACATTAAAGGAGAAGCAGCATCTGTGGCGATCCGCCAGAAGTTGAAGGAAACAGATATAAAAGATCCTGTTGAGCTTGCAAAAATCATAGAAAAGTGCTATGAAGAATTAGGTAGAGACAGCTTGGATGGGAAACCGGTAAAACCCCAACTGCTCGAAAATCCTGAAAAATTATTTATTAAAAATAATTTAAACACTCCTAAAAAGAGCTGGGATGGAAATAAACAATCCACTCCCAAGGAAAAAGTTTTCCAGTCCAGAGGAAGGTCTCCTCGACGGAGGGAAAGAACTCCGACTCGAGAACGCCAGTCTCCCCAGAGGGAGCCCTCTGAGAAAAGATATAACCTTAGAAATAGGGGTAATTTGAAAAAACCTGATAGATATCAAAGTATTGATACACGTCCCTCTCGATCTCTTCCACAGAATTCGGAAAGAAGAGGACGGTCAGACCCAGGAGAGCACACCAGGTCCAAAGACAAGGAACCTGCTCAGAGTAAAAAACCTCAATTTCAGAAAAAGAAGGTAGCCAGTATTAGAGTAATCAACCATGCCGAGAATACTGAGGACACAGTTGAAAAACGGGGAGTGGGCATTGACAATGTTGGACAGTGCAGCAGAAATCAGTATAGCGCGCAAGATCTTGATGAGTCATCTGGAGACAGTGGACACGAATGAATACATTCAAGTTGAAACTGCCGACTCCAGAGTTAGCGAGCACCATAAAATATACGAAATAACATTGCGTATAGAGGGTGATAAGACTAGGAAAATTAAGGGTCTATTTTGGGATAAGCTCTCAAAAGGCTATGATATTCTGTTAGCTGAAAAAGATTGGCCCCCTGAGTTTGTCAGGGAGTGCCCTCGTGGCGAAGAAGTGATTATGCCTGCCTTCTCGAATCACATTCCGATTCACAAAAAATATACATATGCCAGGAAATGGGCAGTGGCCCAGGCACCTGCATTATATAAAAATCATGTAGGATGGGATGAGGATTCACCTCCTCACAAAATCCAATTAAAAAGTGAACCAACTGCCCAACGGCAGAATCCCATAAAGCAAGAAGCTAAAAAACAGGTCAGGGAGATCTTAGATCAACTTGAATACCAGGGGGTGATTGAAACATGCACCTCTCAAATGAACAATCCTTTGTTTCCTGTCTCCAAGCCAGACAATTCATATTGTCTAGTTTTGGACTACAGACACCTTAATGCATGTTGTAAAAGTTTTGCAGTACAAAACTCGCATAGTGCAGCCCTAATGAATAATATAGTTAGGAAAAAATAGAAAACGACATTAGACATATCTAATGGTTTCTTTTGTCAAAACATTGCACCAGAAAGCAGATATTTGACCGCTTCTCCGCATTTGGGTCGCAGAAAAATTCTGTCGACTCCCACAGGGGTTCAAGAACAGCCCAGGACTATTCTCAGCTAGGGTAACAGAGTTACTACAAATCTATGATGATGAGGCATTATCTTACGTAGATGATATTTATCTCACAGACGACGACTTGGATACTCACTTGAAAAGAGTGAACACCATTATACTTGGGTTCGCAGCAGAGGGTTACAAATTCAACTTTAAAAAGTCTCGAATTGCCCATCTGACAGTACTATTTTTAGGGTACGAATTATCAAGTGAAGGGAAAAGCCTAGCGGACAACTTCTTAGAGAAGTGCGCTGTACTCCAAGCTCCAAAAACGCTGAAGAATTTACAATCCATTCTAGGTTTTCTGAATTTCGGAAGAACTTACATTCTAAATTACGCAGAGAGGGTTAAACCACTCTACGAACTAATTAAACCTGATTTTAAACAAATCAATTGGACTCAAAAACACACAGAAATTTTGAGATCACTGCAAACAGATATGTTAGCAAAAACAAAATTAGATACACGTGACAACACACGTGATCTTGTAATCCGAGTCATCCCAGGAAGATGCAGATTCACATACCAAACCTCTAATGAGGGGGAAAAGGTTCCAATAGCTTACAAATCACATTTGTACACAAAGGCTGAAATAAAATTCAGTTCAACGGAGAAAATTCTAACTGCGGTTCAGACTGCTGTAGCAAAAGAAAGGCCCCTAGCACAAGGTAAACAAATAATAATCGTAACACCTATACCGGCTTTAGAAGCGGTAACTAAAGCAAGCATTCCTAATGCTAAAGCTTTGCATCCGAGATGGATTCAGTGGGTTAATTCTCTTGCTGCAACAGACGTAGTTTACGAATTTGATCCTAACTTAAAAACACAGGAATTTTTACAATATGAATATGAATGTCCTCTGCCAATTGAAATCCTGCCTCTCGAAGAATACGGAAGTATTATATATACTGACGGATCAGCACAACCCGCAGTTGGGGGTAAGCAAGCTTACAGTGCTGCGTGCGCGATTGTTAAAGGTCGCTGGCACAAAGGAAAATTTAGACCAATGGTCACCAAAACACAATCTCTAGGAGATTGCTCGGCTCAACGAGCTGAATTAGTAGCATTTAAGATGGCGCTAGCAAATACCGATCGCGAATTCCCCACACTAATAGTGTGCGATTCTTTTTATTGCGTACAATCTTATAATGAATACTTGCAGAATTGGGTGGAAAACGGTTTCAAAGATGCAAAAGGTGGCACAATAAAGCATAAAATGCTTTGGGAACAGGTAGTTCTTTTGCAAAAAGAACTACAAAAGACTCACATGATACACACTCTGAGTCATCAACGTGATGGCGTTCACGGTGCAGGGAATTCATTGGCTGATGAATCCGCGAAGGCAGCTGTGCAAACGGCTTCCGTAGCTGCGATAACTCGGTCACAAACAAAAATAGACAGCGATATTCTACAAGCTGTCAGTGCGTCAGTAAAAAATGATAAGAAAACACTCCCAAAAGGCTTTCCTGAAAAGTACTTGTACTTAACAGATACGAATAATGTTCCTTTTGCTCGAATCCCTGGAGTGGGGGATAGAGTAATTCCAAACAGGGAACACAGGTTAGGACTAATCAAAGCGGCACACGAAGGACTTGCATCTGCACACGCTGGCGTTTCCGCAACAATATCACTATTAAAACAGAGATATTGGTGGCCTCGCTTGGGAATACAAACTAAAACGTATGTATTAGAATGCGACATATGCCAAAGGATAAAAGTTTCAACAGTAAAACGACCAGCGCAGACACCCCTTCTTATCTCGGATAAACCATTTGCATGTGTTTACCTGGACCACTGTGGTCCCCTACAAAGGGACGGCAACTATAGATATATCATGGTAGCAGTGGATTCCTGTACGAGGTTCATATGGATGTGGCCCCAGCGCTCGGCTGACGTTATAAAAGATTTGCGAGTCTTTATCAGCACATACGCAATTACCACGTTCCATTCTGACCAGGGTCCTGCTTTCAGCTCTCGAGCTTATAAGGAGGCCATGGCTAGCATGGGAATTGGGTTGCGGTATTCTTGTCCGTCGCACCCCGAAGGGAATAGTGTGGTAGAAAGAAAAAACCGGGACATAAAGCAATCTATAACAGCGAAGGTATTAGGTTCAAGCGCTGGGTGCGTCAAACATTTAATAAGTGTCCAGACTAGTCTTAACAACATGCCAAGAAATTCTCTAAAAGGTTTCAGCCCATACGAACTATTGTTCGGAATTAGAATGCGTATTCAGGACCTCGATAGTCAGATGTCAGTGGTACAAGAAGAAACAACGCACTTTGATGCAAAGGATCGTTTGGCTGTTTTACAGGAACTGAATGAAACAAGAAAATCATTAAGCAACATAAAGTTAAAGCAACAGCCAAGTACCACTGACGAGGCACCACCAGCAACAGCCCCAGCAAGGCCTGTCTGGATTCCAAAGATTGGGGATCTAGTCAGAGAAAAGATCGCGGTGAAAAAGGAATTTGGGCCTTCTTACAGAAAAGCAGTACCTGTCTTGGCAGTCACCGGAACAAGATCAGTTGTACTACCGCCCCTTGCTGATAAAAAGGAGAACAGAGTTGTGTCCATCGATCTGGTAAAACCACAAGCATGTGGCCTATAATCAACAGTAGGCCCAGTGGACTCCCAAGAAACAACAGAATACCCAAACTTGCAACAATCCAAGAGGTTCAAACTGAAAGACTAATCACATTCGATCAGCCTGCAGTGCACAATGAAGGACTATGCAATAATGCCATGGAACTCGTGCCTCTTGAAACACAGATTGAAACAGTTCGTCAAGAAACAACACCAGTCTACACTAATGTGGCATCAGAAAATGCTACCGAAAGACAGATTGAAAGAACAATCCCATCAATTGACAGAACTGCCTCTGGTTATTTCATCAACTTTGACAACTTTTCTGAAGATCAAAACGACCCCGAAGTGATGCCAGAAACAAAAAAGTCTTTTAAAGAAAAAGCAACAGAACTCTTTCATGAACTGAAGGAAATCTACCTTATTTCCCCTTGGCTAGAGTTCTGGTTCGGTCTAGGTGTATTTTTCCTCCTGCTTTGGCTCATCATGGTACTGTGTTTGGGAAAATTCATTGAGGGAAAATATATTACAATGGACACAGCAAGTCAGAACATCAACCTAGTCCTGAAACCACACAGATCATCCCACGTGAAGAAAAGAGAACTGTCAACAGTAAATGTCACAGCAATTCCAATACCTGGTGGGGTAGTATGGGAGAAAACAGACTATGAGATCTATGGTCCGGTCGAAATCCTGAAGTATCCTCATCAACTAAAGGTTTCCTTAAGTGACTTTGTGACACCAAGTACATTCTCCGATGATTGGGACTTTAACAGTATTAATGACATGATGTCTGATTTAGTAATGTCAGCTAGATTCACAGATCATGATTATTTACAAGGTTCATCTAGTTATGAGCAGCTATTCTGTTACACCCACTATGGGGATCATTACTTGCATAAATCTGCACAGCCTAGAAATGTTTTTATGTATAATCAATGGGAACATTGTTCTACACCACCTAAAAGCAGTTCTAAAGCATTTTTTGAGAAATTCAAATACTTCTCAGGGTTTAACACCAGTGATGCAGAAACGTTTTATTACAAACTGTTAGATAAAACAGGAATGAAAACAATGCTGACAAATTCTAAATTGATATATTCAGAAGCATTTTATGACAAAATGATGACATTTGGTTTTGATTATTGGAAAAATAATATTGAAACGAAAACAATTTGGGGTACAAAAGATTGGCAGGTACAAGGCATTGAAGCACTATTTAGGACCTGCATGATACCAGAACAAATGTTGTTTTTAAATGACACAATACACCAAACATCTTGTCTTGGCCTAGCTAAGATCAAAGACCTTAAAACACCGTGTATACCAAAGCCAATACCTGAGAATGCAACCGCAGATATTGAGTTAGACGTGTCGAAAATTTTACATTTCAACAAAACACATCCTGATTGGAAAAAGTGGTTAATCTGGCCTACAGACACAAATAGCTGTCAAGATAGATTCCTGAATAAAACACAGGGGTTAAAAATGACCAGATTAGACTAGAGATATTCCCAGAGACAACATCCAGGGATAATAACAACATACAGTGTAGGGAAACTCTGCCTTGAATGGCTAACTTCGTCCACACTGGCTGAAATTAAGCAACACTTGTCTTTACTAAAAGATGGTGCTGATTTGCGCGATTTCATCCTTGGACCACGCAAACAGCGTCAAAAGCGTTTCATAGCGACCAGTATCTATGCTGCTTACAACGAGGCTTGGAAAGTAAAGCAAATTGAAACTGCTGAGAAAATACGAGAAATTGATCGTATTAATTTGGAAAAATCACTTTCTGTGGTAGACAATGGGTTAATGACTCTGTCTTCCAGAATATATTCGTTGGACAATATTGTATCCTCTGCCTTTGATGTGATAGACAGAGACTTGCTAATGTTACAACATGGCCAGTCGCAATTTCGCTCTATTATAGAATTAGGCTGGACGCTGCAAAATCTTCGTTCAGGCTATGTGCCTTGGCGTTTAATCAACACAACGTCATTATTTTCCAGTTTTAACCTTACTGATAAATAGATCAGTTTGGCACAGAAAGGAGCAGACTATACAATCCTGAGCATCGAAAAACTTGAGAGATTACCATTGACAATGTCAGAGAGTCCTGTCATTGAATGGATAATACACGGAATTATCACAATTCCGATAACGACTTTCCGATTTAAAAAGTGCCTTGAGTACATACCTGCTGGCCAGTATGAACAATTGGGTAAAGGATATGTAAAATCTGAATGGAAATTACCATACACTCATTCTTGCTATAGTGACAGCGACAAAAATGTATTTCTTAGTGGTGACAACTGTAAACATTCACTAAGCGGTATACTTTTGTGTCAGGGTATTAAATTACACGAGCATGTGATGGAAATTCTAACAACCTTTCATGCCACCAGCTAGTCACACCTGCAACTCAGATAGAGCCCTTCTTTATGCAACTTTCGAACGGGAGTTACATTCTTAGAACGGATCACAGATGTTGTGGCCTAGTGCCAGGGAAAAGTTATCTAGTGAAAGTAACATCCATGGTCAAATGCTGTATGCAAGCATTGTTCCCGAGTGGGCCTGCAGACACAGTGACTCCCATCTGGCCTTGTCTGAATCACTATTCTATGCGAATTGATACATTAAGCAAAATGAAATCTGTACTTTTACAGACAACAGTGCCTATAACGTCATCAAAAGAGACGTATGATCTTCTAGTTGCAAGGACAGCTACTGAAGTTCATGACCTTTTATCAACAAATTGCCCCGTGCATTTCGTAGAAATGTTGAGCCAACTCCTTAACATGTCTAGTGCAACAAGCATCCCAGGCATATTTAAGACAGTCTTTACGGGACTGCTAACACCCTTCCAGGCAATTTTGGGAATCGTTCCTAATTTTGTGCACTCTGTTTTTGGCGGCATTCCATTATTTTTGGGGCTTGTAGCAGGGATTTTATTTTTGACCCTACTGCTTCGTTATGGCAAGCCTCGGCTCAGACATAGCTCCCATGGGAATGGAAGAGACAATCCTAGCAATGCGCTACCGGGACAGGATAACTAACGTCCTTGGATTGGCCAGGCTGAGAGATCTAAACATGACCTGGTTCCTTTCATTCAGACCTATATGGCAGAACTGTATCTTACCGGTACTAAGATGTATGTTATGCGGAGATGAATGCGTGTTGGACATCTGTCTTTCACTTCCATCAGCAGTACCAATGGACGTCGATACTTTGCTCAGTCCAATAACGGCTCACGCATTGTGTTGTCCCCAGCGGCTACCAATCCTGATGACAGCATTCGTTGAGACTCCTGTACTACGACTAGGTGGTAACAGTGGAGCGAGTGACAAAAGCAGCATCACCCAGGTACGGCCTTCTGTGAGCATTGCTGCTCCTGACTACGATGACAGCAATCATTCTCACACCTGCCAAGTTACAGCGCTATCTAATTTGGTTGAACTGTCAACTGAATTTGTAGACCAATTCTTTGAGAGCCTGTCTGATACGATGTTCTCACCCATACAGAAACAATAACTTTGGAGAAGCTTTCCGACACACAGCGTTCCCATGAACTCTGAATTCGGCCTTCAGTTTTGATCAACAAAAACTGCTAAAAGCTTTGGAACTCTATTTCCCCGGTCAAGCAATAATTCTTTTGAATTGGACATTTTTTTAATATTGACCCTTTCTGGCACGAACAATTCTTTGCTTAACGTAAAAACTATTCTTAGAGAACAGAAGCTTCACACTTCTATTTCTAAACACATCTAGAGACATAACAACATTACACCAGCCTCTAGCACATGTTATTACAATGCATTTATATGTGATGATTTATCTCGCTTTTCTTCTGTCAGAGATACTTCACGTGTAATTCTTTTTGCATAATCGTTCATTGATCTCATATGCAATAATTTTTTTGAATGATTACTATGCTTCAAAAAACGTACAGTACCTAAATTTCACGTATGACAAATACGCCTATTTCGAATGCATTTATGTATTTTGGGGTGGGCAATATTACACATGCATCTAATTGCTTTAGTTTTAGTAATTTTGATGGACATGAATACGTGGAGTGGGTGTTATGTGTTTATCTAGGTTCCTGATCGATACTGTGACCTTATGCCCCTATTCGGCTATAAATCCATTTATTCCCTATATTGGCATAACCGTTCAAGTGCGATTTTCAGAAATGTCATCTCTGGCCTCACACGAACAGAGCCACATTCCAGCATAGTTCTCTCTGCCACTTCCTTTGCGACCAATTAGTGCAATGACAGAGCAGAAGTCACTATCTGATATTCCTAGATTAACACTCCGAGTTCTTCAACAAGATAAAAACTCAGCAAACCTGGAAATCCCCGCTTGCTTTGTTTTGATTAGTAATGGAACTCTAATGAGCAACTGATAACTATCACTTCCTAGTGACATCTTTAATTGACGTCTTATGTCCAGCAAACTTGCGTCAAACCCGGCACCTGTCAGGTATAAATATTACCAACGTTGCCTTAAGCAAAGAGCTACTGTTGCTGATGCAAGCTGCCTGCAAGACCCTGTGTTGGTGAAGCTAGCACCCTGTCGCTGCAGCCTGCTGTCCCCTTGGTGGTGAAGCTACTGATACCATTATCGCTGCTAAAGCGCGAACGATGGTGCAGTACGCTTAGGAGCTGAACAGCCGTCCCTCTGCGAAGACATCCAGCAGATTCCAGCTGCCCGCGGACGCTGTCCCCCCTCCTTCCTCGATGCGCTGAAGAGAGCCGCTGCCTTTCTCGTGCAGAGAAATCCAGCTCCAGCGTTTCCGGTCTACCCTTGCGGGTGACTGGGATATCGAGAGTGACCCCTGAAGGAGATACCAATCCTCCATCATTCTATTCAGAGGTATGGTGTTGACTAAACCCTTAGACGAGAATTCTTGAAACAAACCTTGGCAAAACCAACTTAACTTAAAGCTACTTCCTTACTCCCCTTCCACGTGTTAGGCTTAGGTCAGGCACACTGGGGTAGGCTTAGTTAGAAGCACCAGTTAAGTATGTTAGCCTAATGTATATATGACTGTATATATGTTTTATTACTTTTAAACCATTGTATGGCTAAGAAACCATATCAATGCTTTTACAGTTCTATTTCGCAATCCTTATCTTACTGTACGTACTTTTTATAATAACAAGTCTTGCAATTGTGGCAATACATTTCTCTTGTACGAGAAGAAAGACTGTTCAATAAATGTTAACCCTTTATTGACAAACACCCGTCTCTCTATTCTCTACATCTCGTGAAAGTAAACTGCACTAGACTGACTGAGTGAAATACATGTCTATTGTTTCACACGACCCTAGAGATTGACTCTTGATCTGAGGAGCAAAGTTGTCATGTTGGACGGTTGTTGGAAAGCTGAATCCCTTCTTGTCTATGCCAAGGAAGCTGATCACTTCCTATGCAGAGAAGAAAGTTTCCAGTGACCTCTGAGCTAGTTGGTAACACAACCCAAATAAGTTTAGCATAGTCAGTGGAGGCCTGGAATATCTGCAGTTCCACGTCGATACTACTGTTTATGTTATTCCAATGCGCAGGGCCTAGTGGGAAACTAGGAACTACACTACAGTGTGGGTCCTCCAGACTAGTGTGGCTAAAGAACGTATGAGGGGCGAGAAATGGAGTAGAGGCAAGCAAAGGAAAGTCAAATCTCAGCATTTGAGTATGAGACTCCAGTGCTCCTTTTAATTGATTTACTTCTGATTCAGTTGACAGCGGACTTCGTAGGTGCAGTTGTTGTAGTGCTGGGCTCCCTGAACTAGCAGGCGAGATCCATATTGTTGATTCTGGCAAAGTATGGCCGGAGTTGCCTTCCTTAGGATCCTTAGCTTTCAACCATTGTGGTGACTCTTGGTGGGCCGTGCCGGGCTTCACGCTGCTAAAGTGGCTGGTTATGGCCTGGTTAGTGTTTTTGTCCTGTAAAGCATCCGGGCTACCTTTTGGTGGTAATTCTTGGGAGGGAAAAAGGACTAATTGTGAGCAAGATGGTTCTGTAGTGGCCGGGTCCCTTCCAAGGATGATTATCTCAGGGTAAAGAGGAGCCAGTTGAGGTGTGCTTGTTGGATTTTCCTCGGTATCCTTGAGTTGGTTATGGTAGCTTAGACTCTCGTAGCTCACGGAGTGGGCTACTTCCTTGTGCGTTTTTTGAGTCGGACGATTAAGATAATCTCTGATGTCGCGACGTTTCCATTTGGCTAACGACAGAGTGCAATCTGATTGGAGTTCCTCCTGAGCTTCTTGCCTACTTTTGACCGGGGTTGTCCGGCAACTACTTTGGCTGGCCAGTTCAATCCCCTTGTGCATTTCCAGGGTTCCTTCAGGACGGCTACCCTTGATTCTGGGGGATATCTGACTCCCCTGTGTTCCCTGATAAAGGTACAGCATCTTGGCCTTCTGTCATTTAGCAGTCTTGTGAGGGCGATGGGAGCTTTGCAGCTGTGTGGAGTTCCTTTATCACATTTTGCTCTCTTGGTAGTGAGCAAGGGCGATTTATTTTCTCTTTCGCAGCGGGTGCTTATATTTCTTTATGTGTTTAATTGATTTTAATTAATAAATTTTTTCCCTGCTCCATTTTCATCCACCTTGTTCCTCTTTCACCCAATTGGGGTGGTGGCGGAGTTTGATTTAGGTGCTTTTAGATAGGCGCACGATGAGCAAGGTCTCCGATGTTAATACATGGGGGAGGAGGGGCAGAGGGCGGGAGGGCAGGAGGAAGGGCAGGAGGAAGAAAGCTGAGTGCAAGTGCTCCAAGCTGTCCACAATCCAAACAAGCTATGCCATCTCAACCACCGCTTCTACCCCTGTGGGCTTCAGGGCGCAACGCAGCAGCGCTGGACTCCACGGGCTATCTCCAAGCCTCAGGAATCCTGCTCCACGTCCCCGTCAACAACAGTCCCAACAACAGTCCCCCTGCGACAAAGACAAAAAATGCAGAGTTTCCTCTGGAGTTTTCTTTTTAATTTGCGGCTCCTGACTCGCAGCAACTGACTCGTGGCTCCTATGAGTCACCTGTGAGTCTGCTGTTTTCTCTGCAATTATCTTTCTCCAGCCGCGTTAGACAGGGACATGGACTTGCGGTGCCTGCAGCGCACAGGCAACCTGGCAGGCACCTGAGTGAGACCTGGAAAGCAGGGCAGGCCATTGCAGCCCACCGCGGGTCTCGGCGTTTTCACCCGATCTCACCACCAGATTCAAAAGCACGGGCGAGATTTGGTGCTGCGGCCGTCCGAGTCTTGCTCTGCTTTGCTGCTCCTGCGAGTTGCCTGCCTTCCTCCAACCTCCAACTTCGTTCGCCTGACTTCCCAGAGCTCGGATGCGCAGCGGAAGAACTTAAATAAAGGGCAGTTTTCACTGGAGCATACTACAACATTCACATCAACAGAGAGCACCATTCAAGGGCCCATCACTTTCATACGCCCACATGAGTCACACAGCAATCACACCGGCTGGCGGTTAACGTAGAGTGTGCAGTTGCGTTTGGCTAGCAGTGTGTGTAATGACCAGGAGCAAGTCACTACTCACACACCGCCAGCCAAAGGCCAGTCCATGTACATTTACAGTCAAGCGCCAATCCATGCACACCGCCAGTCAAGCTCCAGTCCAATGCCACCACCATGCCAAACACCAGTCCACGCACATCATCATCAAATCTGTTTTTAACAAAAAAGAAAACACAAACCAATTGGAAGTAGATACAAAACACACCTACAAACACAACAGCGGCAACTAAATACTTAATTCTAACACCAACCATGAAAAAGAACTACAAATATTAAACAATACAGACCAGGCAGTTCACTATTAGACTCCCTGTTGCTCCCAAAAACTCTATTGGGTGTGAAACAATCAGAAAGATGTTTGCACACACAGCCCAGGATACGTAGGACAATCAGCACAGTGCATACAACTCTCCTTCCACAAACCTCTTTGCAAACAGACTCTACATCTCTTACAGGGATTGTTTTTTTGGACTGTGGGAGGAATTACATTGGGAAAGTGGTGATCTTTCAATCTAGCTACATCCTCCACCACTCCAACTCTAGGAAGACTTGCCTGTTCCACTACAATAAGGCTGCCTATCACAGACTCCTGAAACTGAGCAAAAATCATCCTTGACGTTAGAGAACATTTCTTGGACACAACAAAAGCATTAAAAGTTGCTAAGTTGAAGAGATGGATGGCCAACTTCTTATACCAAATGTAAGACTTATGGATAGACGTGCAAGGTTCCAATCCCTGATCTACGCTATCTACACCACCCATGTGCTTATTTTAGTCTACAATGCATGTCAGCAACCTGGCCCAGGCAATCACAGGTGAAGTACTTTCATCATGGATGTTAGTCAGCATGTAGACATCCCTCCTGTCCACGAAGTTCACAGCTAGCAGTTTATTACTACACAGGGCACTGCCCTGTCCCCTCTGAAGCTTTTTGCAAACAAACTCTTTTGGGTAACCTTTACGTTAGAGCCGAATGTGCCACAAGCAAGAGTGTCCACTTTTAACAATTCCATAAACAATTGCACAGCAGTTTAGAAGTTATAATGGTACAAATGGTGACCTATATTAAAAAGTCATCTAGTAAACTCCCACACAATTTTCTCTGAAACTCCTAAAGTGGACAGATATCCAGGGGGATCAATATTGGAATCCCTATCAGTGTACATCCGGAAATTATAGACATTTCCAGTTGTACTCTCAGACAACATATACATCTAATTCCATAATGCCCCCTCTTGCTAGGAATGTACTGCCTAAAAACAAACAGCCTTTGAACAGGACCAAAGACTCATCAACAGCTATTTCTTTCCCTGGAGTATAGATCTCTGAAGTTACAAGAACCAAAATGTTCTTATTCCAAAAAGAAAAACATCTGATGGGAATGTTAAAAACAAATTGCAGTTCTTCTATTCTGATAGAAACACAATCGGGGTGGTCCACCCTGGCCTCTTCAGGCTGATGAGAGGCCCAGCAAGACTTTGCCAGGGTGCAGCCTACAAACTTGGGGTTTATAGATGTGGTTTATAGCACACAGAGTAGAAAGGGGCCATCCTCATTTGTCCCGCCTCACATGTCAGAGGGTCTTCTAGGACTTGAAGTCTAAGCAAAGTTGTTGCGCATCCTGCGCAGTGGGGTACAAAGAAGCAGAAACAAACAAGAACGTCTTGGCGATCAGAACAGCTTTCAGCTCTCAGTAATGACGTAAGTATAGTCCTCCCCAGTGAGGGGTAATTCTGTCTTTCGGTTCCCGACTGGAGTCCTGTGAGGATGCGTCATCCTCCTTAGTGTCCTCCTGATCTATGAGGATCAGTTTTGGTAGATCCTTCACTGTTGCTAGACCCGCTGGTCAAAACTTCACTTCAATCTGGGGAGACGGCACAAAGACTTTTATGAATAGGTCCCGGGAGCCTCTGCTGCGACACAAGGTTGCCACGGTACCTTCTGTGCGCAGTGTAGATTCCTCAAAAGCAATCACCCTCAAGATCAGATGACACTTGGAACTCTGGTCACACAACATCTTGACTGGTCTCCCGCTCTGGTATATGAGGTCACAGCAATGAGGCCATGTGGGCCCGGCACCCTCTGCACAGTGCTCGATACATGGCCAAGTCAAAGGCAGTCCTCTCATGGCATATGAGGGTCACCGAAAACAGTCTTGCACAGGGTTATGGCCCAATCAGTGCACAGATGATTCCTCAAACCTCACAGTGGAAGTTCTCACTGTAGGGATGTCCACTGGACCTTGCTCCCTCCAGCATTTTCATCTTTCTCACAGGGTACACTGGTCTTTTTGAATCTGTGATTCTTAAATTCAGAATCCCACTAAACTAACAAAAGCATAAAAGAAAAAAGAGAAATAAAGAGTAAGCATAGTAAAGAAATTAGATGCACTTACTCAAACTTTAGATTTCTATATTAATTTGGAATGCAAATTGCGTATTGGAAATCAACTCAGCTCTGTCCTTCCTCCTACCCAAGCACACTTAGCAAGCAGACAGAGGCTGGGACTCCAGGCTCCAGGGCAGGTGGGCTTGGTTTCCCTTGGTGAAGTCCCCTCACTCAACAGGGAGCCCAGCAGGCCTTGGCCTCAAGTCCTGGTCACATGCAAAACATTTCAAAGCTTCCCCTTCTCACACAGCTTGTCTGGCTGCTAGACAGATGACCAATTTTTGGAATCTCAACCTTCCCTTCTTATAGACTTTTCCAGACGCCAAATATAATTTAGGATCTGGGTCTTTGAAGTTTTATGTTGGGGTTCTGCCTCTTTTGAGGGAGGCACTTCTCCTTTTCATCTTCCTTCATGAAAGAGGTCTGTCATAGCATACTTCACTCTGAAGCTGATTGCCCAGAACACAACTCATGGAAGGGACCAAAGGTCACACCTGTATGTCAAATGCAGGCATATGTGCTTCTAAAGGTTAATCCCAGACCCCAAGCCTTACTCTTTATGGTTATCCCTTCCTGAGATGTGTCCCAGCTGCTTCCTTGTGCTTCTTCACTGAATCAAAGCGCAGTCTTCTGAAATGTAAAGGAAGTGTCTTCCTTTTCCATCTAGTATGTCCCCAACCACCCCACAGTAATGCAGCAATACACACATTTGTCTGGGGGCATTCCTCTCCTCCTCATGTCTTACCAGGAAGGCCTGGGCTTCCCAGAATTAACCTAGGGTTCTCCATAAAATGTACAATTGCAAGCACACTCACTCAGTTTACTTTCACAGTTCACTTTCAGTCCATCACTGTTACCTCTATGCATTGTACCTTTACATGTACACATGCATTCAGCACACAAACTCATGGCCTCATTTTCAGTGATTTGGCGCAGGATAGTGCCACAAGTCTTTCTGCTGCACTGCCCTATGCCAAATCGAAAGGGCAGGAATGCACTGTATTTACCGGATATGGTGCATTCCTGTCCTTTCAGCCAGCCCTGGTGCACAATTTGGTGCCTAGTGCCAACACAGGCCCCATTGCACCATGGTGCAAGAGTGTCTGTGTTGTTGGCAGGATTGTTTTTGCACAGGAAGGGATACCTTTCTGCACAAAACCAATGGAGGCATTTTCCTCTTCATGTGCGCTGCACAATGCAAAGAATACAGATTGCAGCACACATTGAAAGAGGAGAAAAGGAGAAGAAATAAACATATTTCTCTTAGTTATGTCTTCCCTGGGGAGGCATACAGTTTTGGCACATTCCCAGGTTTACAGATCCTTGTGAATCTGAGAATGAGTCAAACCCATGTGTGTTGTGTGGGAACACCCACTGCAATGCCCATGGAATGCCTTCCTGATGCAGTGTAAGGCAATGCAGTGATGTACGCTGCGTTGCCTCACACCATATCTACGAGGCCATGAAAATCCCAGCAAAGTGATACTGTGTGGACTTGTAGATATGGTTCTGTAATCTGCGCCACCGGAGTGTCATAAATTGTGAGGCATCAGCGGTGCAAGGTGCTTGTATATAAGCTCCTCAGTCTGCACGCAATGTTCAGCACTGAGCTTTTCTATCATTAACCAGGGTGTGCTCTTTACAAACACACACACTGCCAGCACAAACACACTCACTATGTGTGCAGAGGCACAACACTTCACCGGTCATGTATTGTACTCCAGGCAAGCACACATACACTCAGCACATGCTTTATCCACACATGCACTGCACAGTACTGCATCTCTCATGTAATGTATTCCTCTTGGGTACATACACCCAGTGCATTTACTAACCACACATGCACCAATCAATCAATCATGGACATTTGTATATCGCACTACGCACCCGGTAGGGTCTCAAGGAGCTGGGGGGGAGTGGTCCGCTACTGCTCGAAGAGCCAGGTCTTGAGGAGCTTCCTGAAGGAGAGGTGATCCTGGGTCAGGTGGAGGTGGATGGAGAGGGAGTTCCATGTCTTGGCTGCCAGGTAGGAGAAGGATCTTCCCCCGGCGGTGGCTTTGCGAATGCGTGGTACAGCGGCGAGGGCGAGGCTGGTCGATCGTAGCTGGCCTGTGGGCGTGTAGAAGGTCAGGCGGTTGTTGACGAGCTTGAGGCCCAGGTCGTAGACGGCCTTGAGTGCGTGGGTGAGGAGCCTGAACGTAATCCTCTTGCTGACGGGGAGCCAGTGCAGGTCTCTCAGGTGGCCGGAGATGTGGCTGTGTCGGGGGACGTCCAAGATGAGTCGTACGGAGGCATTCTGGATGCGCTAGAGTCTTTTCTGAAGTTTGGCTGTGCTTCCGGCGTAGAGGGTGTTTCCGTAGTCCAGTCGGCTGGTGACGAGTGCCCGGGTGACCGTATTCCTGGTTTTGGTGGGGATCCATCGGAAGATCTTATGGAGCATGCGCAGGGTGTTGAAGCATGATGATGAGACGGCGTTGACTTGTCTGGTCATTGAGAGGGAGGAGTCCAGGATGAAGCCCAGGTTGCGTGTGTGGTCCGTTGGCTTGGAAGTGGTGCCCAGGGCAGGGGGCCACCAGGAGTCGTCCCAGGCGGAGGGTGATGATCCTAGGATGAGGACTTCCGTCTTGTCTGAGTTCCGTTTCAGGCGGCTGTTCTTCATCAACTCGGCGACGTCTTCATCCCTTTGTGCAGGCTGGTTCTGGCGGTGGCGGGTCGTTGGTGAGGGAGAGGATCAGCTGGGTGTAGTCGGCGTAGGAGATGATGTTGAGGTTGTATCTGTGAGAGGGCTCATGTAGACGTTGAAGAGGGTTGGGCTGAGTGATGATCCTTGTGGTATGCCGCAGATGACTTTGGTGGCTTCGGATCTGAACGGGGGGAGGCGGACTCTCTGGGTTCTTCCTGCGAGGAACGAGATGATCCACTTCAGTGCATTCTCTTGGACTCCGATGTTGCTGAGGCGCTGCACTAAGGTTCGGTGGAAGACAGTGTCGAACGCTGCAGAGAGGTCCAGGAGGATGAGGGCTGCTGTTTCTCTGTTGTCGAGCAGGGATCTGATGTCGTCAGTGGCTACGATGAGGTGCTGTGGTTGGCTCGGAACCCGGACTGCGAGGGGGCGAGGGATCCATTGGTCTCGAAGAAGGCGGCAAGCTGTCTGTTGACGGTCTTCTCGATGACTTTGGCAGGAAAGGGGAGGAGCGAGATGGGGCGGTAGTTCTTGAGGTCGGTGGGGTCTGCTGTTGGTTTCTTCAGGAGGGCGCTGAGCTCAGCGTGCTTCCAGATCCCCGGGAAGGTGGCGGTGTTGAAGGAGGTGTTGATGATGTCCCGAAGTTGGGGTGCGATGGTGGAGTCGGACTTGTTGAAGACATGGTGGGGGCAGGGGTTGGTTGGTGATCCTGAGTGGATGGTGTTCATCGTGCGGGTGGTGGCTTCGCTGCTGACCAGGGTCCAGGCACTGAGGGTGGTAGTGGGGGGCGCTGGTTCAGTGGTAGGGTGTGTGGTAGGTGCGCCCAAGCTATTGTGTATATCGGCGATCTCGCAGTGGAAGAATGAGGCGAGTGAGTCGCAGAGGTCTTGCGAGGGGGTGATGTTGTTGTTTCCGGCACTGGGGTTGGAGAACTCTTTGACAATGCTGAAGAGTTCCTTGCTGTTGTGGGCGTTGTTGTCCAGTCGTTCTTTAAATGCTGTCTTCTTGGTGGTGGGGATCAGCTGGTGGTGTTTGCGGGTGGCGTGCTTGAGGGCAGTCATGTTGTCTGTGGTCTGGTCATGGTGCCAGGCTTTCTCGAGGGTGCGGCAGTTCTTCTTGGAGTTCTTGAGTTCGCCGGTGAACCAGGAGGCTTTCTTGCTGCCGGGTCTGCTGGGAGGGTTCTTCAGTGGTGCGAGATCATTAGCGCAGTTGGTGAGCCACTGTGTGAGGTTGCTGGCTGCTTCGTTGGGGTCCGTTGTGCTGGCGGGAGGGTTCTGGCGGAGGGAGGTGGTGAGCTGCTCGGTGGTGATCTTGTTCCAGCTCCTGCGAGGAATCGGTTGCGGGTGGTGGTGGGTCGTTGTTCTTCTGAAGCTGAAGTGGATGCAGCTGTGGTCAGTCCAGTGGAGTCTGGTGGAGTGGCTGAAGGAGATGTACTTGCTGGAGGTGAAGATGGGGTCAAGCGTGTGGCCGGCGTAGTGGGTGGGGGTGTTCACCAGTTGCTTGAGTCCGAGGTTGGGGAGGTTGTCCAGTAGGGTGGTGGTGTTGCTGTCCTTGTTGTTCTCCAGGTGGTAGTTGAGGTCCCCTTGGAGGATGTAGTCAGCGGAGGGGAGGGCGTACGGGCTGATGAAGTCTGCGATGTCTTCGCTGAATTGTGTGCGTGGTCCCGGGGGTCTGTAGATGAGGGTGCCTCTGAGGGTGGTCTTGGGATCGGTGTGTATCTGGAAGTGGAGGTGTCCGGAGGCGGTGAAGGCGTCGTCAGGGTTGGTCGTGATGTGGATGATGTTTTTGTGTACGATGGCGATGCCTCCTCCAGTCTGGCTGACGCGGTCCTTCTGAGTGATCTAGTGTCCCTCCGGGATGGCTATGGCGATGTCAGGCGCTGAGGAGGCGTTCATCCAGGTTTCTGTAAGGAAGGCGACGTCTGGGGATGTTGTGTCGAGCAGGTTCCTGAGTTCAACGGCATGTCTGTGGATGGAGCGGGTGTTGAGCAGGATACACTTGAGGTGGTTGCTGTTGGTGCTCGGCTTGTCAGGTGCGGCGCAGGTCCGGATGCAGGTGAACTTGCAGGCTTGGCAGGTGAAGGGTCCATGGGTGCGTTTCGGGGTGGCTCGGTAGCAGGCGGGGTTCCGGCCGGGGTTGAGTGCGTTGAGGTTGGCGGCGTCGTAGGTCCGCCGCATGAGCTGGCCTCCTCGGGGGCTAGGGTTCCTGGCGCAGGGCACGGTCCAGCGCGGACGGTCGCAAACGGGCTTGCTTTGGCGCACAATTGGCGCGCCCGCTGCGCGTACGCGCGGGCTCCATATGAGGCCAAGTGGGAGAGCGGAGCAGCTAAAATGCGGGAGCGAGGCAGCCAATCGGGTACAGTAAGAAAAAGGGGGCCGGGCCATGAAGGAGCAGCGGCGGGAAGCCGGGAGCAGGTGGGGGCACCAGAGGGATTAGCGAGGCACACTAAACAAAAGCACAAGTAAATACAAAGGCAGAAGTTCAAAACACAGGTACTGGAACAGAAATAAAGTGGGCACGAAAATCGAGTTAAAACGGAGCAAGTACAGGAAAATAAACAATGAGCACGAAAATCGGGCCAAAAGCGGAGCAGGGAGAGCGAGCAGCAGCGAGGGGGCGCTGCTGGTGAGCAGTGCGGCGTGGTGGGTGTCCTGAGGTCAGGTCGCTGCACAGCTACCTGATGTAGGTCAAGGGTGAGTTAAGCACACATCTTTGGAACTTACAAAAAGGTGAGGTAGCCTGTAAGCCTCACTCTAGTGATACAGGGTAAAAAGGTCCTGATCATTACTATTGATCATTTAACATTATCCAGTATTGGATCTTTCATAGATTCACATGCTTGAATCATCACCATAGTCGAGAAGGGAGTACCACAGTATCATTACAAAAGTAGTAAACAACATATAATCATAGACCTCAATGCTATTAGAAATCAGTGCACTAGCCTATCCTTGTCATTTTGTAAAAAGAACTAAGTTTGTACTGTAACCAATCATGCAACAGCACCCTTTAGAACACTCCCAAATGAGGCTCAGTCCCTCAGATTTTCTACCGCATGTCATGTGACAGGGTGTCTCCCTGAGCTCTGCTCCGTTTTTTCTTGTCTACAACTCTTCAACATGTTGGATTCTATATAGAACGGACTCTTCAGGTCATGTGGATCTTGTGATAAGATGAAAATTCATATTGATGACACCCAGAAGAGCTGTACTTATTGCATAAATCCGTAGCATAAGGTCAAAGACTGTGAAATATGCAGGACCTTCTCAACCAAAACCCTCAAGTACAGAGAGGGAAGGCTGTTAATATGGTTACAAAAAGTAAAAATCAAATCTGATGTGGTATCTGAGGACGAGGACACAGAGAGTTCTCACACCTCTGTTGAAAACCCTAAAAAGAGAGACAGATCTCAAGAGTCTCCTGAGGGCCATAGAACGGCTTCCAAAAAGTCTCACCACAAAGCCTCCTTACAAAAAGGAAACACTCATTTCCTACTGAGGTTAAATGTGACCCTTCAACAGCAACATCTGTGGCTTTGAAACCAAGGAAATCCACTTCAGATTAATCTATGTTAAAAATAAAGATTTCCATAAAATCCACATCATCAAGCTCATCATCAATTTAATAAAATGCCTTCAGACATCTCTTCTCCATCATCAACTAAACTACATTGACTAAGGTTACACCGACGACAAAGGATGCACTGTTGACGAAAAATACATCGACAATTAAAGCTTTGCTGTCACATGCACCCACTCCCCTCCCCTGAGAGGCTTCGCTTATCTTTTCTACTGCAATCTATGCTCACACCAGTGCCTGAAAATCTGAGGGATTGAGTCTCTTTTGGGAGTGTTCTGAAGGGTGCTGTCCCCTGATTGGTTATAGTTCAAGTTTGGTCTTTTTACAAAATGACAAGGCTAGGCTAGTGCACTGATTTCTCATTGCATTGAGGCCTATGGTTATATGTGGTTTACTACTCTTTTAATGATACTGTGGGACTCCCACCTTGACAATGGTGATGATTCAAGCATGTGAATCTTTGAAAGATACCAATACTGAATAACTGCAGTTACAGGTAAGTAACTAATTTCCGTATGCTGCTACCACTTCACTCTTTTTGCTTATCTCCTGGTGAAGGTGGTAGCCTAAAAAATGAAGTGTAGGCTGGGCACACCTTATCTTTAAATTTATGTAACTTAATTACACCGTTCTAGTTATGCGTGCTGCTTAGGTTAGCACAATGTCCAATTTGTGCTTAACCATAATACTAACAAACACCAAGCCAAACCACTTGACCTAATGCGCACAGTTGCACTTCCCGCTGGAGTGCTTCTGTTCAATTTATCAACATAAATCTTATCAAATATTAAATAACAGAACCATTACGTGATCCACACACTCATTACATAGTTTTTTTCATTGTTGTTTACTTGTTTCTTTTTCAAAAAGTAAATCACACTTTATAACCTATTGTAAGTTTCACTGGATTACAATTTTACATTTCCAGTTCTGACATAAACATTTTTATGCTTGCTTTCGACGCCCTATGCATTTCGGGCCCCTTGGCCCTTCCTCAGGGGCTGTATCTAGAAAAAATCAAAAATAATTCATACTATTTGTTGTGGTCCTTCAACAATGTAGAGTATGCAGTCAGAGAATCTTTAACAAAATTAATCTATGTGCAACGATTTAAATGCATGCCATTCTTTTAGGTGAAATGACTGAAGTAAAAGAGTGAAAAAGGGATAAAAAGTAGAGAGAAGTGGATAACCTGAAACGTTGTGTTTTAATGTGACTGAAAAAGAAGAGGGAAAACCTTATACCGTATATTATACCCTCGGAACCCAAGGGGAATGTGTACAACGAGTGTTACACACCATACCTATTAAGTGCCCTTACACTCGTGTTACCAACCTCCACTCTATGTACGTCAAAAGTAGATAGTATTTCACTGGGCTTGTTCTTGTGTCTGAACTATTTCTGAAATTCACAAAAAATACCACTAAGTTGTCATTTCTCAGTAACGTTCAAAAGTTTCTACGGAAGTGTTACAAACCAGTCATACCTTAATGTTTACGTGTTAATCTCAATCTGTCGTGATGAGGTTGCCGTGTTACTTCTAGGGATGTTTAGTCGGCTTGATCCCCGTGCTAAAAGGATGCGGAGGACAGAGTTCAGTAACAGCTCTGTTGGGGGATATGGACTCTAGCATCTAATAGGAAGACGCTTACCTTACACTAATCCGAAAACTCCACGTAACTCCGCTACAAGATGCCGGAGTTCGTGCTGACCTCTTGGTGAATAGTCACGCATGCGTGTGCGGTGCTCTTCATACTGATAATAAAAACGGACTATGACTAGTACTGCGGGGTTCTTGTGTGTATATGGCTGCCATTTGTGAGTAGGCAGGCTGACTTCAGAAGTGGTGCGTAACTGCAAAGATATAGATAGTTAGAAAAAATAGCAAGGGTGTGTGTGTGTGTGCTTTATGTGGTGGCTTACATGAATTACAAATAAACTTACAATACCATGCATGAAAATGCTTTGGAACGAATGGCATGTCAACATCATTACATTCTCGTATGTTCACATTTACACATAGAACACAGGTCTCACGCAGGCGACGATAGAGCAATAATTACAGATAGCATCCTAAATCTACTCGATCGTTGATCCCTTTCGGATCTTGAGAGTCTAACTTCCTTATCCAAAATATTTCCCTTTGCAGTAATGATCTAGTCAAATCCTTGCCAGGGGTAGAATTAACTACCTCGAGTACCTGGAATTTAAGCTGTGCTATAGTGTGCCTGTTATTGGTCCAATGTACTGCTAAACTGCTATTAGGGTTATTGTTGCGTATAGTACTCTTATGTTCTGATATACGTGTTTTTATCTTCCGTTCAGTTTTGCCTATGTACAGAAGCCCACAGGGGCATTTTATGGCATATATATCAGATTCATTGAGTTACAGTCTGCATTGTGCCTTGTTTTAATGGTTTCCCCTGTGTGAGGATATTTTACAGTGTCACTCACTATTACGTTATTGCACTGTACACAGTTATGACATTTCCTTGTTCCGCGATAGGTCTCTTGGGGGTTCCTTATTGGCGATTTTAGCATTTCTTTAATGTTTCTAGACCTTTTGTAGGCAAAAATGGGTCTTTCTTTGAATTGTCCTTGAAAATCACTTTCATTACTGAGCAACTCCCAGTGCTGATTGATGCTCTTTTTGATTTCTCGAGAGCTGGTAGAATATTTTGATACAAAAACTTGGCGATTCTTCTCAGGTTTGGTTGTTGATGTTAATAATGATTCCCTGTTTTTTTCTGCTACTTTGTGTTTAGTCTTCTCCAGGAGTGTTTCAGGATATTTTTCTCCAAATATTTGTCCGTGATGATTTCCAAGTTATGCTCAAATGATTGTGTTTCCGTACAAATCCTCTTAGCTCTTAGCATCTGTGAATATGGCAAATTTTCAATTAAATTCTTAGGATGAAAACTGTTGTACATCAAAGCTGTATTTTTGTCTGTCACTTTGCGATATACCTCAGTCCGGATTTCCATGTCTTCTATTTTCACTAAAACATCCAAGAAAGGAATCTTCATATTTTCTATGGTCTTAGTGAACTGCAGGTTTTCATCCAGTGTGTTCAGTTGAAATATTTTTTGTTCAAGCATTTCTTTGCTGTTGTGCCATATTAAAAAGATGTCGTCGATGTAACGGCAATACAAGGTTATATTGTCCATTCATTCTGGGTCTGTTAGTAAGAATTCTTCTTCAAATCTTGCCATGTAGGTATTAGCATACACGGGTGCTCCGGAAAATCCCATGGATGTTCCTTTGTTCTGTAGAAAGAACTCATTCTCGTATTTAAAGTACCCATGGTGCAGACAGAAGTGTAACAGTTCCAAGAGAAATACTTTGTCGGCTCTTAGTTCGTCTTGTTTAAGAAGAGCCCCTTCAACTGCTTCAATACCAACAATGTGAGGGATAGAGGTATACAGTGCTCTTACATCCAGAGTGCACATTATCAATCCTTCTTTGAATTGAACTGTAGCTAGTCTTTGTAGAAAATGAGTCGTATCTTTAGTATACGAATACCAGGTCTGTACAAATGGTTGCAGAAAGTGATCCAAGTACTTGCCCAGGGGTTCGAAGACCGTACCACACCCTGCGACTATAGGAAGAAAAGGTGGTTTCTGAAGGTCTTTATGGATCTTAGGCAGCATGTATATGCTTGGTTGTAATGGTTCTGTTATTTAATATTTGATAAGATTTATGTTGATAAATTGAACAAAAGCACTCCAGCGGGAAGTGCAACA
Organism: Lissotriton vulgaris; assembly: GCF_964263255.1. NCBI lineage: Eukaryota > Metazoa > Chordata > Amphibia > Caudata > Salamandridae > Lissotriton > Lissotriton vulgaris. The sequence continues at coordinate 1,315,522,682 of NC_141695.1, forward strand.
GTGCGCATTAGGTCAAGTGGTTTCGCTTGGTGAAGGTGGTAGCCTCCCACCACTATGAGGGTAGTTCTTTGGGCGTCCCTCCTGTTCTAACAAGACAGCAATCCGTGAGACAGGCCTATGTCATGATGCACACTCATGATCCGTGTTCACCTATGACAAATAAATCGGCGTTAGGGGTCCATGCAACAATACAGTTGGGCACTCAGGGTAGGGGTGCATGTCTTTACCATGCAGAGAACTTTTTCGTCCAACCGAGAACACATCTAGTTTCTATCTGAGTTGACTTCCAAGCCATTACATGCTTGTGGATGACGCTTCCAAAGTTGTAGTCATGAATTGCAACCAGGGATGATAATCCCCTCAGCCAAGAAGAGGAAAGAGACATCCCATCAGATTTGTACATCATAACCCATATGGTCAGTAATAGAGGTAAAAAGATAAAGTGTTGAAAGCACGAGAGGGTGGAAGTGGTAAACAACCCCATCCTGAGAACTTCAGTTCCAAAACACAATATTTGAAATTGGCATGTATATGCCCTACTTCTCTATTTAATCAGTACATTTGAAGAATCATAACATATATGAGGCAGATCACAAGGCATCTTCATGTACAGCAGTCATTTTCTTCATACAGATAGGTATTATAGCTACTGAATGTGAGCACTAATGCCCTCTCAGATGCCCTACTCTTCTACATATTTTTCTTGACACAGTAGTTGTGCCTCTCTGGTTTATTCAAGTTGTGTCTCTCTAAATATATTTCTGGGAATGGGACAATTCCAATTTCAAAACTATGTAGATTGTTGGATTGTTCAAAGTTTTCTTATTTCTGGAGAATAAAACAAATCCATTATATTAACCTAAATGGTAAACATTGTTTACCACAAAACAGGAACACCACATGCAATTACAATGCGTTGTTACAATGAAAGCGTTGTTACAACGCATGCCATTACTCCGCAATGACTTACTCTAGGGGTCAGATGGTGTTGGAATTAAAATCCAATATCTTCCCTACTGTTGCACAGTTTGGAGTTGGCATAGTAAATGATACTATTCCAACATCCAGCACTCCCCCCCCCAAAAGCAAATCATTGTTCCGACTTGCGGAGTAATGGCATGTGTTGTTACAACGCAGTCCTTGTAATGACCGCATTCTAATGGCATGTGGAAAAAATACATGCAAGGTATCATGACATATTCGTCTAAACATCAGAGAAACTGCAAATTGAGTCAATAGTGTTTCAAAATGATGTACTTTTTGCCATAGTCCTTAGCTTTAGCTTGAGGACAAAATCAGTGTTCTGTGAAGCAACAGAGGTGTATTTGTACATCTGCTCCATCTCCTGAACTGCCTTAATGCACTCAAACACTGTGTCCCCAATTTGAAGTTGTAAGGTACTAGCGGATGCTAACTCAGCACTCCTGAAACAAAGTACTGTGTGGTCAAACACTGCCAAGACAGTGCAATTATGAGTTAAAACCCACAGATTGGTACGTAAATGCAGGAGTTGTTTTTACTAGCTGGAATTCTGCATGAAATTCCCAATTCCATTTGGTTGGAAGAACATTTTTACAATCTGCCTTGAACACTTGGTAAAAGTGTGCAGCAGAGCCTATGCAAGTGGGATGGGGACTGATGAGGGTGAAGTCGGAAACAGGAAGAAGACTCCTAGCATTAGGGAGCATTGCATGCCCTCCTTATCACAGACAGTGGTCAGACAGGGACCAGGGATCAAGGCCAAGCTTCTATTGTAGCCGATGCCTAAAGCCATTTTACCAGCTGGTTTCTAGTGTTGCTATACTGGGAAATTCTAAGTGCAGGGGAACAGTTGACCACTTGTGATCGGGCGGAGTGGTTTCACCAAGGGATACCACTCTGCCTACCACGAAATCTGGCCATATATGAGGAATCTGAATCTAAAGATTGAGTAACAAAATATCACACTGTTTTTAAAGTTAAAATCTATGAAAAGGAACAAGGCACTGTGGGTGTTTTATTTCAGCATTCCCTCTGGCATGAGAGTGAAACTGGATTTGAAACAATCAGATAAGAGATTTAAAGATGCGTGAGAACAGCGATGCATCACTTTTCATTGCGCCCTCCTTTCAACATGCTGGATGCGTAATATTTACAATATGACCCATCATGTTGCAAAGAGTTACAGATACATCAGTATTTCTGACGTATCTGTAGGCGCAAAAATGACGTATTGCTGGAGTGTGTCACAAACGTGACGCAACTTCAGCAACGGGTCATTTAACATGGGCAAGTCCCATTTCAATTTTCCTGCGTCAGGCAGGTGTAAGATATTGACGCATTTGCGTCCTAGAATTGACATAGTGAAATCTCATAGATTTAACTGTGTCACTTCTACGGAGCTTACTTGCATCAGAACGCCCACCCTGCAAACATTATACCTGGCACAGGTATAATGTGGCGCAGGGATTTACAAAGTGACGCATCTACCTAGATGTGTCACTTTGTAAATATGATGCAACATGGTGCATTCTTCACGCCGCTGGTGCGTCACAAAAGTAACGCACCAGTGACGGAAAAGTGACACAAGGACTCATAAATAAGCCCCTGAATTGCTACATGGCTTAATTGTGCTGTTCCAGGATCACCTTCCCCACCAGTGCACGTCTTTGGGATGCAGAAGCAATAAGTCCATGTTTATGTTCACCAGCCATCAACACTGAAGCATCAAATAAGGTGCATTTTAACCAGCTCTGCTAAACACTTTCAAGAAAATCTCAAAACCTGTCTAACTCTTCAACACCATTGCATCATATCACCACCTTTTTTCATCACCTAAGCATTGTCTTTCCATTATTTCTCTCTTGCCTCGTCACCACCTTTCCTCTGCCTCACGACATCAAATCATTACGGCTGAGAGGTCTGCACCATATGATCTTCAGTTCTTTTTTTTTTAGCTTGAAAGCTTTATTTGAATAATGATAAAATACAGAGAACCAGTAATACAATTAAGTATATATAACAAAACATATTAAAAGGAAAATGGCTGGCATGTAGACAAAGGAAAGCTTTTTAAGGATTTTCTGAGGGATAAGGAACAAATAAGGGGAAGAGGGAAGGGACTGGAACAGTAGGGAAAGGTAAGTCCTGCATAATGATAGGATAAGGATTGTACATTACCATTGGAACATAAATAAACTTCTAATAAAATTCATAGGAAGAAAAAGATAAATACGTGTATAAAATGAAGAAACAAAGAATATAAATATTCAAGGAGGCTACAAATTTTCAGAATTTAAACAAGAGTTATTTGCTAACACAAGATTGTCTAAATAAGAAGTAAGAGGCAACCAAAAGAGATCTCTAATAATCTTTGGCTTGCAGGAGGAGGTGAATGTAACATCGACACAATGGAAATGATATAGACTATTCCACCAGTATCGTACAGAAGGTTTTTTAAGGGATTTCAAATTTGGAGATATATGTTGGCAAGCTAAGGCCAGAATAAGGTCAAAAAGACCATGTTCCTGAGAAGAAAGATCTAAAGAATCGGAAAGACTTCCAGAGAAAAGAAGAGGGAGGCAATAAGGAAAGGAAATATTAAACATATTGGAGATATAGGTCCAGACTTTGTCTCAAAAGTTGGAAACTTTAGGGCAAAAGAAAAGGAGATGTAGAAGATCAACATTAGGAGAATTACAGGTCCAACAGTTGGAGTCAGAGGAATGGGAGAAACGAGCTATAGATATAGGTGTAAAATAGAGTCTATGATAAAGGAAAATTATAGATTGGTTGAGAGATGCAGATCAGGAAATTTTAAGAGAACAGGACCAACATTTTTCCCAGAAGCTAATGGTCCATTCACACCCCAGGTCCTACTCCTAAGAAAGTTTCAATTTAGACTTAGAGCGTTCTGAGATATGTATATATGAGAGAAGCTTTGGGTAGAGAAAGAAGAATCTTCAGAAGAGGATTGTCGGCAGCTGGGAGAGGAGAAGAGGGAAGAGAGTAATAGATATCGAGAATGACTGACATTAGAATAGTACATTTCTGCAAAAAGGATCGGGACAGTGGAATAAAACTTGGAATTGAGGAAGCAAGGAGAAAAAACGTCAAAAAGATTATTAACCCAGATTATACCCTTTAATCTCCAAGCCATCCAAAAAATTGTTCTATTATTAATAGGAATAAGAGAATTATGCCATATAGGGGATTCTAAAAAGGATTCTCTAGAAATAGGATGAGATAGCACTAGAGGTTTCAACAGAAAACATGAATGTTTAAACAAAGGCGAAAAGGTAAAAGTAGTTTTGGCAGAAAAAGCCATAACTCCCTTTACAGAGAAGGGCAGAAGTAAAGTTTGTTCAATAGAAAGCCAAAGTGGAGTGAAGGAGAAGATTCTGAGAGGATCTATTTGGAAGCTTGAGGAAAGGAAAAAGACTTATGGTAGAGGTGGAAGTCGGGGTAATACACACCCCCATTAGGTTTAGGTTTGCGAAGTAAAGATAAGGAGGTTCTGGCTTTCCTGTTTTTCCAAAGAAATTTGGAAAGGTAAGAGTCTATAAGTTTAAAATAAGATACAGGGATATGAACAGGGAGCATGGAGAGAGTATATATTAGAATGGGGGTAATCATCATCTTGATTGAGTCCAGCCGGCCCCACCAGGAGAGAAAAAGGGGATTCCAGGAAGAAAAAAGCTTGTCTATTTGAGAGATGGCTGTGGACATATTTATTTAACAGTGGAGACGATGGAATTGGAGAACCACATACCTAAATATTTGAGTTTTGAACTATTCCATGCAATGCTGGTGAAACTAAAAGAATAAAGAAGATAACATTTAGTAAGGAAAAGGATTTCGGTTTTGTCGGAATTGATTTTATAGCCAGAAACAAGGGAGAAAGATGCAAGCTCTTGTAATAGAGGAGGGATAGAGCTTTCAGGAGCAGAAATAAAAGGAAGAATATCATCCGCATATGCAGAAAGTTTTAAATGCTGATCTTCGTAAGAGAATCCGGAGAATGAATCATTGCTACAAATGGATGAAAGGAAGGGTTTGAGAGCTAAAATAAAAAGTAGAGGGGAAACGGACAGCCTTGGTGAACACTGCGTTGGAGATGAAAGAAGGATGAGACACAACCATTAACCAATACCAATGCTCTGGGAGCAGAATATAGCAAAGAGACATGCAAAATCAATTTCGGACCAAAACCATGCCATTTTTAAGAGGCAAATAAAAAAGACCAATCAACTCTATCAAACGCTTTTTCAGAGTCAACAGAGATGGCCGCCAAAGATGAAGAAAGAGAGGGAATTTTATTTAAAAACTTAAGAAAAAGTCAGGAGTTATCTGAAGTCAAATAATGTATAATCAACATTAACTAGAGAGATCGGCAGTAGTTTTTACAATAAATGGGTTCTCGACCATCTTTATGTATAGGACAGATTGTGGTTTCCTGAAAAGTACCTTTTGACTTGCCTGCAAGAGAGAAAGAACAAAAAAGGTTTAAGAGTTTACGGAAAAATAAATTAGAAAAGTGTAGAAAAACCATCCGGACCAGGAGTTTTTCCTTTTGTTAAGACATTTAAGGCAGTAGATAATTCATTAAAGGATATATCTGTTTCAAGGTCAGAGAGATTAAGGTGAGATTTGGACGGAGTAGGAAGTTTAGCAAAATAAGATTGGATGAGAGAACTAGAGAGAGGAGATTCTGGAGTATATAGGTCTGTGTAAAATAATTTAAATTCATTGAGAATGTCTTGATCTTTACGAATGAGAGAACCATCGGGAAAATAGATAGACTCAATCAGAGTACGATCCTTACGTGTTTTGGGGTATTTCGCTAAAAGTTACCTACTTTATTTCAACCACCATAATATCGGGCACTACTGCGGAGAAGTATTGAAGATGCATTGTCAGTAGAGGATTTATTAAATGCTAATTTAGCACGTATCAAGTTTGGAATCCACCGAAGAAGTATAGAATTTGTGCTCTCGAGCCTTGATATGTGCCAATGTGGTTTTTTGTTGTTGAAGGAAATTTTTCTTTTTCTTTGAAACAAAATCTATTATAAAGGCTCTTGCAGTAGCCTTAAAAGAATCCCACAGTAGATGGGGGAGGTAGAGGGGCCATTATCGAGTTAAAAAAAATTCAGTAGCAAAGGTATTAAAAGAGGAAGAGAAAAGAGGGTCACGGAGAAGAGAATTGTTAAATCGCCAACGAGAGGACCTGGGGCTAGAAGGGAGCAAATCAAGATCAGTCACAATTGAGGCATGAGCAGAGATGACGATAGGTTCAATAGAGGAAGACACAGATTTTGAGATAAAGACTGAGAAAGAAAAATATAGTCTAGATGGGAAAAGGAGTTATCAGGAGGAGAGAAAAAAGAAAAGTCAGAGTATCAGGGTGGGAAAGTCTCCAAGAATCTACAAGGCGTGTTTGAGAAATAGTATTAAGGTAATGTTTATGAGTTTTGTGCGGGATGAAGCAAACTTGAGATTGACGATCAAGAAAGGGGTCAACAACTTGGTTGCAGTCACCTCCTAATATAAAGAAATCATCCTTAGACTGAATACATTTCTGTGTAATCAGGGGCCAAAAGGATCAGTCAGGAAGCGTAGGACCATAAATATTAAAAACAGTTAAAGAGATATTATTAATTAACAACCTAGCTAACAGCCATCTACCTTCTGTGTCTATCTCTTGTGAGATAACCTTACAATGTAATTTCTTGTGGCACACTTTTTTTCTTATTGTTAGTGGGGGAGAATAAGACTGAACCCACCCAACCTCTTTTCAATTTTAAGGCCTCAATTTCTAGAAGGTGGGTCTCTTGCAAGAGAACCAAATCGGGGGTATAGGAAGCAAGATGGGAAAGTATTATCTCTCTTTTAATTGGAATATTAAACCCTTTCACATTCCAGGAGATGACTCTGGACATAGTAAAATAAAAAATACATAGAGAACAAAATATGCAACATTTAAAAGAGCGGAGTAAACAGTAAGTGGGAAACCAGAAAAGAGATGGAAAATGCACATCAAATAGGAAAAGAGGGGAAAAAATAAAAACAAGGAATGAGGGAAGAAGGGAAGGAAAGATTGAAAGCAAGAGAAGACAGTACATGTCAATGACGACTGTAGTACGTACCTTTAGAGGAAACAAGGAAGGGATGAGAAGCGGGAAGGAACAACTAAGATAGCATACCCAACAAGAGGTGGCACAGCACATCAGAACTTCAATAATATAACGTGGGGATAATCAGGAGCAGACAAATTAAACATGGAGGGAAGTAGTAATGATTTAAAAAGAAAACCTGTAAGAAAAAATATAAGTAATGTAGAAAAACGAGATATTACAACAAGAACAAAGAATGTAAAGCATACAACAAGCAAATATGAGAAAAAACTGTAAAGAACTAGGAATTAGTATCAAAGGAAAAAGTAGGAACATATCTGTCAGAATAATGGAGCAAAGAGAGGGGTGAAGAGGTAACGGACAAAGAGAACAGTTTATCTAACAAGGACAACATATTGTAACAAATCATCAACAAAAAAATTGGGATAAGAATCTGAGGAGGAGTGATATAAGGTATTGGTGGAACTGTAGAAAGAAACAGTGAATTAAATATTACAGTCACGATCCTGAGCAAATAGGAGCAGTCTCCATGGAGGAAGTAGAGTGAGACTGAATAAATCTTCAGAGATCAGTTGGGTCTTCAGAGGTGGCAGTCTTGTTGAGGAAGGTGACTTTGAACAGACATGGATAGAACAAGCCATATCTTGCACCCAAAGCGTGAAGAGCTGGATGAACATCTAGGAACCCCTTCTGTCATTTAGCAGTTGCTGAAGAAACATCCTGGGAAATTAAAACCTTGGTGCCATGCCGAGAGAGGATTTAGCTGCATTTAGTACAAGCATAATTTCAGTAAACTATAGGAATAAAATAACTATTCCACGTGGGTGTGAAGGAGCAGATAAGGAAGAAAGATGGGGACCCAGTCTATGGGCTCATTGAAGGTTCAGTTGAGTAATAGAAGGGAGACCAAGGAACTGTGGCAGGAAAGAGGCAAAATATGTGACCGAAAAAAGTAAAAAGGAGGCCCCTTTATCTGTCAACTTAGGGACAGGGGAGATATATTGGAAACAACAAATGTCCCACAGAGTTACCAATCAATTGGTAAGGGGTGGAAAAGTGGTACGTTATAACTTTTTAGATGTTTAGCAATACCAATCACACAATTCTATAGGTTGCAGAGATTCAGGAATATAGAACATAGGCAAACCAATGTACTCATTAGACCACCAAAAATTGCAAGCTTATATCACTATGGCACACCATGCACCCTATAAAGACAAGATACAAAATTGGAAAACCAGAAAATAGTTTTTGGAAAAATATATACTTTGTATATTTATTCAGATGAAAAACATTTTATCACAGTGATCACAATTTTTTTTAAAAACATACATGTAGTATGTTGAACATTTCATAAAAAACATTTAAAATCACATGAAGTAAACATTGGTTAAAAGTTCAAAAGAACGTGGGTCGACGCGGCGTTTCGGTTACAGGCAAACAATAGAAAACCTTCTTCAGGACCAAGTTCTAAAAGGAAACAGAAAATTACTTTTTTTGCAGTTCCAATTTATCAGACAGAACATTTTTCCAAAACAACACTATTAGTTGGCTACATTGTTTAGTGGTTGGTGCTATTTTAAAAAAATATAGGTGCGGTTGACACTATTGGTATTGCTAAAATACATCTCGTATCGTTAATAGTACCAGTATATAGGACCCAGTTTATATTTATGGGGAAGATTTCACTCATGTGGATGTATTTATTATTCAGGTATTAACTTTCAATTTACCTGTATTATGTTAATAGCTTCCAGATAGACCCTGGAAAGCCGTGATCCGGTTCTAGAATCCGGTCAGGGACTGATTTATAAGTTCTCGCTTGTTTTAACATGCGCTTCAATGGTATCTATAAATAATAATAAAGTTTTGGATCAGTGGTTTGTGTGCTCTGTTCTTGCTAAGCAGTGATACATTAATATAGCACGTCACTACCTTGAGATTGTTTAAGGATGGACCTCGCTCTGGTAGTAGGAGCCACCCAATATTGGACTTCAATTATGCTGTAAACAAATACACCTATTACCATATTGCAGTCAAAGGAGTGATTACCAAATGTCAAGTTGGTTTTTAGTTAATTATACTCACCCAGATTTAAATGACTGGCAGCTATATATTCCACAAGCTTTTCAATCGGCTTGTGTATCAATATTATCATTCATATCATGGTGGGGGTTGTACTGCCTCTGTTTGTTGCAGAAATATATAAAAAACGTTATGTTAGAATCCTAGTTTGTTTTCTAACATGATTAAAGTTTATGTTAAAACGATCTCTGTATTAGGTTAGTCTTTGGTGTGAATGTAAATTTATTCTAAGCAAGTATAATAACTGATTTATTCTCCCGATGTTTTGGTTACTTATATCTATATCGTTATATGGGGACAGATCTTGCTCGAAGACAGTACCAACGTCAATATCAGCGTGAATTTTAATGCCCAAATTGGTTAAACAGCACTTTAGACCTCTAATTAGATCTATATCGCGTGTGGATCATATTAAGTTTTCAAGCACCGCAGTGCCTCAAGTGCGTGTGTGTTTGTTCTAACGCTAGGCATTTAAAGACCTTTCCAGTCTAATTCGATTGCCCTATGTCAGAAACACGAGTAATTCGAGCGCAAAAACATCCGACCTAACGAGCGGATTCATTAAAGCGTACGACCGAGTATACCGGTATTAGAGTTGAGCGCGCTCTCCTTACCTCAGGCGTGAAATTCGGCCTCCCTGCTCCTACTCCGTCGGCGTATTCCCGGGTCTCGTCAGAAATGAAAGTATCAAGAGACTGGGTTGTTTGCTCTATTTGTAGTACGAGGCCGCTGATTGGGCGGTTAACCTCGCGTTTGCTTATTGGTTGATATGGTGTCACCTGATCTTATATGATTGTTTGTCAACACTTACAAAGGCGCAGTATGCTCTTTTTAATAAATTTGATTCACACGATCCTATTTATTTTCATCATAACGATAGATGATGCTTCATACATGATGAATATACTTGATTATTATATCGCCGGTTTTATTTGTGCCGAGATGATAAGAAAACCGGCAAGAGAGCCCATTGTTGTTATTTTACAGAAACAATGTAATATAACTTGTGGTGATTGTATAAGGGCTTATCACGGAGATGTTGTTATCTAACGCAATGAGGTCAGATGAATGTGCAGGGATGATATATAATGTTGCAGAAGTAATAGGAAGTATTTAAAATTAATTTCGATTTTCTATCAAGCCGCCAGAGATTTTTTTAAAAATAATGAGATGCTGGACTATTAGAATATGGGATGAGGATGCAGCGTTGGTTAACATCCCTCTTGATTCTAATCTACAGGTCTGGGGGGTTCTCATATTAAATATATCTGGGTAGGTTGGAAATTACATCACCAATCAGTGTGCACGATATATTATTATGCGCTGGGCTGATGTATACGGCTCAAGAGACTGCATGCACATTAAGTTTATACATTATGTTGGTATATACCGGGCTGACATATGTTACACATATAGTAGTATTGTATTATTATATGTCAAATTAGCCCCATCTCATAGAAACCCTAATTTAACATGGCACATAACTGTTATACCTATTTATGATTATAGATTAGTACAACATCTTTTAGAGTCTTAGGTGTTGTTGGATAGCTCAGCATAAAACCTAAAGGTAGCTGCGGATTTTGGATGATACAGCCTCAGTATGACTCTAAGGGGTGTCAGGGTACTACTGGTTGTTAAATTATCCTTTCCCAGTCTTCTCTACTGTTAAGACCGGCCCGGACACTGTTACATCTGGACATAAAAAACTGCTCTCGTCTTTTTCTCTTCTGGGTCAAGTTGCCGCCTCTTGTGCCAAGGGTGACATGCTCAAGGCAGCACCAGCGGAGATCATTAATCTCGTGTTTTGCTGTCTTCCAGTGTTCGGTTAGGGGAGCACCGACCTTGTTTGTACGTAGGGCGGATCTATGCTCATTTAGTCTAATTCGAACTTCTCTTGAAGTTTCCCCTATGTATATTAGTTTGCAAGGGCAGCTGATAAGATAGATAACGTTGCTCGTTCTACAATTCATAAAACTCGTTGGTTTCAGCACAGTGTCCTTAATGGTTACAGTATTTCCACGAATTAAGTTTTTACAGTTGGTACAACCTGAACAGGGAAAAGTGCCTGTTGGCATAGGTGCATTATCAATGCAAGGTTGAATCGTTCTATTGGTTTCCCTGTACGTATGAACCAAACTATTTCTGATGGTTCTGTTCCTTCTAAAGGAAAACATAGGTTTGGGTAATCTGTTATGTTGTTTATCGGTGACTAGATGCCAGTTCCTATTGATAATGTTTTTAAGTTTATTACTAATGGGATTGTAGTTTGTAACGAAGATGATGGGCTGATTGGCGGACTCTCTCTTTTCTTTAGGCTGAAATAAGTTATCCCGATTATAATATTTGGCACGCTTGTATGAGTGTCTAATGAGACGCTTTGGGTATCCACGTTCCAGGAATTTTGTTTTGAGAATGCTAGCATGTTTTTCAAAGTCTTGAGATGTTGTACAGTTTCTCTTGAGTCTCAAAAATTGACCGAATGGTATGTTGTTAACCTGACTCGGTGGGTGATTACTTTTATGGTGAAGCATAGTGTTTCTATCAGTGGGTTTCGTGAAGAGTTCTACATTTAGTGTTCCATTGGTGTTTTTGATGATAAGATCAAGGAATTCGCAGCTATAGTTATCTATATGGGAAGTGAACCTAAGGTTGTTATCACCAAGGTTAAGCCATGTGATGAACTCTCTGAGAGTCTCAATGGGCCCCGTCCAGATGAAAAAGACATCATCTATGTAACGGGACCACATTGAGACATTTTCATAAAACGGAGACACTATATTAAAGATGTGTTGTTCTTCAAAATTTGAGACGTACAGACATGCCAGACTGGGGGCACAGGTGGCCCCCATGCTGGTCCCCTTGGTCTGTCTATACAGTTGTTTATTAAATAAGAATAGATTATTCTTCAGAACCACAGAGATGCAATCAATGATGAACTGTTCATGGGCTGTAAGGTCCCTATTTTCTTGATTAAGGATGGTGGTGACAACTTCTATGGTGGCATTTTGGGGAATGTTGGTATATAATGATTCAATATCTAGTGTAACTAGAAATTGAGAATGGGGATCAAAGGCGAGGCCTTCTATTTTTTGGATAATGTCTGTGGTGTCCTTCGTGTATGCTTTTTGTGTTGTGACCAAAGGTTGTAAAAAAACATCTGCATACTTGCTAAGTGGTTCAGTCAGGGACCCGATGCTTGAGACAATAGGCCTCATTGGGGGATTACGGATGTCCTTATGGACTTTCGGAAGTCCGTAAAGGGCTGGAATAATTGGATCTTGATTAAGGAGGAAAGAGAATTCCTCTTCACAAATGACATTGTCATCTTTTGCATGCTTGAGTAGATTGGAAATGGATGTTTTTAAAGATGTCCATTCGTCCATGTGAGCTAGCTTATAATGCTCTTTATTGGCCAATAGATTCAGCATTCTGGTGTTGTAGTCGGGGGTGTCCATTATAACGATGCCACCCCCCTTGTCTGCCGGTTTAATGGTCAGATCGATGTTATTTTGTAATTCATGTAAAGCCAAATTCTCATCTTTACTGAGAATGTGGTGGATCTAGTGTTTCTGTTTCAATAAATCATCCACGCTCTTGTCAATACTACGCTCGAATGCTTCAATATCTTTGGGGATCATAGTAATACTAGGGGTCCATACAGATTTGTTTTTGAGACCTGATTTGTTGTTGCTGGGGTGTTTCTCTTTTCCTTCAAAGTACATTGCTAACCTAATTTTTCTAAAGAAACTTTGGAGGTCTCTCTCTAGTGCGTACCTGTCTATATTTGATGCAACTGCATATCCTAATCCCTTTTCTAAAAAAAGTTATTTGTTGGTCAGTGAGTGTGTGTTTGGAAAGATTTATTATTGGTGCTTTAATCTGACTAGTTAGTCCCAGTGTTTCTGACTCCGAGTGTTGGGACGTCGTTGGAACTGGGGTTTCGCGTTGTAGTTCCCTCGCCCTCGGCCCCTTCCTTTCGGGGGACCGAAATTTTGTTGGCGCTGTTCCAAAAAAGGAAGGCTGCTGGAGCTAGCTGGATTGGATGTTTCTCTTTCTTTTATATTACCATTGTCATTTTGTTGTTCGCCCTCCGAGTCTGAGCTCGTGTACGAGGTATCAAAGAACCTTACTTTTTTCTGAAAGTTGCGAGGTTGGTACATGGTGTGCCATAGTGATATAAGCTTGCAATTTTTGGTGGTCTAATGAGTACATTGGTTTGCCTATGTTCTATATTCCTGAATCTCTGCAACCTATAGAATTGTGTGATTGGTATTGCTAAACATCTAAAAAGTTATAACGTACCACTTTTCCACCCCTTACCAATTGATTGGTAACTCTGTGGGACATTTGTTGTTTCCAAAATATGTGACCGATCATCACCTTCAATTCCTTCAGGAAGATCGTAAATATGTAGGTTATTCTGACGATTTCTATTTTCCAAATCCTCAGTCGCCTTTTCAGGTTGCAGAATTTATTTTTCCAAAAACGAGATTTTAGTATACAAATCCTGTACTTCGGTAAGCTGGTGTTCCTTCACGAGGTACGAGATTCCATAGTAGACCATTTAGTGTCCAATGTGACTAGCAACCATTGGTTTCCTCAATAAAAGGTCAAAGGGCACGCAGTTCTTCCAAAACCATGTCCAAGGAAACCGGAGAGGAAGATTTTGGAGAGGAGGGAGTGTCTTGTATAAGCCTCTTGCCGGTGGTCGAAGACAGAGGTGTTTTAGACGCCATGTTAGATTCGCTAGCTACTAAGGTGAGACAATCAGTATGTGATGACCAATCAGATAAGCAGGAAAACCTGTTAAAAGTAGTGATATTGGTCTCAGAGGAAGCAAGAGCATTCAGAACCAACTTTTTGGTATGATGTAGAAGGCGTTTGCTCCTACCCATGAATTGCGGTAGAGAGAATCAGAGGAAAGTAGAGACACCACACAGGATAAAGGTTAAAGTACCTCAGAATCATCGATGAAATCGACCCTCCACATCAAACACCTCAGTTATGCATTAAAAATGTAAAGAATTTGCAGCAGGCAATGACAAAAAGGAATCAGAAGCATCATGTGAAGAGGCAAGAGGAAATAATCGCAGGAGAAATGCACAAGATGGCGGCCATCAGGCAGTGTGAGTGGATCACCTGAATAAAGATAGCATTTCCCGCAGAGATGAGCGTCCAAAAGGGCATCAAACTGAAGCGCTAACCTTCCAATTCATGAAGGTATCCGCTTCTCCTAAAATTAAGCTGCAGAGCCGCTCCAGCGGTAAAACAAAGTCTGAGGCGCTGCGGAGCCGAGACGCTAGACGGCCATCTTAGTTTGCAGTGAGCACGACTCTCCTCATGATCTTCAGTTCTAACAGGATAATTGAGAAGGAAGAAATCAATGTATTTTCTTTCCTGTGCAATGGACCTCTTTAGTTAGTTGCCATGAGGAATTAATTGATTCTAAGCATGGGCGGAAAATCCGTTTCGCTCGCGGATTTTGCGGATTTTCGGTAAATTCGCAATCCGCGAGATTCGCGAATCTCCCGCAAAATCCGCAAATCCGCGAGCAGCGGATTTTATGGCTTGCTCGCACTGTTCGCGTGAGTTCGCCGCTTCCCAGTACAACTTCGCGCCCCGCGAATAAGCGCTAAATTGCAGAAATACGATCTTAGCAAAACTGAAACTACTTACCAGGTTCAAAAGTTCAGGCTCATCATTAGTAGCCATTTCCTGTAGTGCTTCCTGAGGGGCCCCTCCAGAGTTCAGTTGCCAGTTGCAACTATTATGTGACCCTGCTCTGAACCTCAGAATAGTTACACATATGCCACAAAGGTCCTGAATTACAGCCAAGGGAGAAAAGCAGGAGCCAGGCTGGAAGTTCAAATCCATTAATCAGCCCCATATTCATTATTGTCAGTTGGGGCAGGGCAGGTGTTGTAACTAATTTTGCAACAATGAAAGCACTTAGCAAGTGCAAAAGATCACTAATCAGGAAGCACTAAGGAAGCAGGTGCCAGCTAAAAAAATATTATGTGACACATTAATCAGCCCCAAATTAATTCAGGTCACTTGAGGCAGGGAAGGTGTGCTTTGCTTGCCACAATAATGTACACTGACTGGACAACCAGAGGGTGCTGTGATGAAACAGAGGGTGGCATGGGTGGGCCAGAGGGTGGCATGAGTAGTCAGAGAGTGGCAGTGGTGACAGAGAGTGGCAAACACAAAAAAAAAAAAAATCCGCAAATTCGCGAGAATTCGCGGATTTTGCGGATTGCGAGTTCGCAAATCCGCAAAATTCGCGAACGCGAGATTCGCAAAATTCGCCCATGCTTAATTGATTCACTCATGAGATGATGTTCTGTGTACACTACGGTTTCCTTTCAAATTCAAAACATTTCTATGGGTAAGATTCCATTCCATTGCCTCTGCTTCTTGTTTCTTGTGATCTGAAGTTTAATGATAATCAATGCTGCTGAAAACAATGGTAGTTATGGCCACAAGACAAATCAGGTTCTTTTGAATCTCATTTTTTCACTACTGGTGACTGCCAGGCACCTAACTGAGAAAGACGCCATCGGGACACGGTAGAGGTATCCAGGTGACAATTTAGCGTGGATTTCTCTAGGTATTTCATAGTTTTTAAGCTTGGTATTTATTTTCTAGAACTGCTCATTTTCGTGGTGGTCGAACAGTGTAGGGTCCCTCCAGATGTGTTATGGATAGTAGAATCTGCAGGAAAGCAGAATATAAAAGTCCTAAGTCAATAATCTAAATACTGGCACGTCAGGCTGTATGGCCCTGCAGCATTACTCACCAATGCTCACTAGAAGCCTATAATTGCACAGTAGTATCCAGTCAGAATTTTGACATCATTATATATCTACCAATACTAATTTTGACACTAAAAAGTCTGACAACGGTAATATTAACAATTATTATCATTGATTTATAACTGAATATTAAGAAGACAAGTTGCCAATATCGGGGTGTATAAAGTGCCATAAGTAGTTTATGGTATTGAAACTAAAATGTAGTTCTGTGCTTTGCTTAGTGTTTGATCTCTTTATTGAAAGATTGTCTACACAGTATGGAAGCAAGTTTGGCTAAATTGTTTCAATTTAAAGCCATCAGCCCCTCTGCTGTAGTATCTTCAGCTACACCCCCACTTTCAACTAACCTTCCAGTTGCAAGTAACACATGTAATGTCACTAATGCAGCATTTTGTAATGCTATTTCTGGTCCCCAAATCAGGGATAGTGATACTCTTTCTTTTGTTGCCCCAACTAGCCAGATATTGTTTGCCCCTGTATGCACTCCTATCTTACCACCCCCTTCTTCCTTCTTCATGGCAGGCAACCACATTTAACCAAACGGGGTATCAGGGTCCATACGCATGGGGAGATTGTCTTCCTATTCATCCTGAGCAATCAGACAGGCAATATATGCATCCTGGCAGGAAGGCCTAGGGAGCAGATTTACAAGCCCCATGCGCCACATTTACGCCTGTGTTGCGTCACTTCTGTGACGCAGCGGTGGCGCAAACCGTGCGCCACGTTGCACCTTATTTTTCAACGGTACGCATCTAGGGAGATGTGTCACATTGTAAAGCCCTGCACCACGTGAAACCTGCGTTAGGCTTCATGTGGGCGTTCCGGCGCAGGGTGGGCGTTCCGTCGCAGGAACTCCTCGTAAAAGTGACGCAGTGAAATCTACAAGATTTCACCGAGTCACTTTTCCGTCCATGCTGCGTCAATACCCAGCGCCTGCTTGAAGCAGGCGTAAGGAGTGACGCAGCATATTAGGTATAGGGCATCCCTGAGCATTGCTGGAGCCCCGTTGCGCTTGCAACACGACTCCAGCAATGTGCCGCCCTTACGCCACAGTATGCGACCCGCATCGCCCTCTTCTTGCGCCACTGTGCGCCATTTTGTAAATGGAACATATTTGTGGTGCCACAGGGAGGGAATTGCGTCTCGCATCTGTTCTGGCGCATCGCTGCTGATTTGCAGAGAAGTGCCAGAACTCGTAAATCTGCCCCTAGGTACTGAATTTACCTCCCTCAGTTTGTCTTTACGTTATAATATTGACTAAAGTTCCCAGACTCAAACTGGTTCCGAACAAGTCTACTGACCTGCTGATCCTGAATGTCCTCCATCGGCCACCTGAGCATATGGGATTTGATCCCTTTCTCAGCTTACATTTTAATGGCTAAAAGGGTTGACTGGATCTGGCTATCTACAAAAACATAGCCTGGTGACTGTATAGTTGTACATTTTAAAGATCGGAATGTTGTTCGTTGTATTTTAACCCGACCAAAACAATCTTTTGCAGGGGTTTTCTCAGATACATGCCCTTGCATTGGGTTATTTCAATAAACCCATACCCTTAGGCCAGGGGCGCAACTAGGTCTTAATTTCGGGGGGGGCTAACATGGCAGATGAAGGGGCGTGGCTAATGTAAATCAATGGGGCGGAGCTAAAATGGCAAATAATCAGGACCGGTTAATGCTCAGGTCAAGCTGAGAAAAAAATGTGGTGAATTCTGCATTGAAAACTGGACAACAATTAAAGCACACATTTTTGTTAGTTTGATGCATTGCCCCCCAAAACCCATACTCACCCTGAATCGTAAAATTACCCCTGGCACACCAAAACACATACCCACGTTGAACCCTAAAATTAATCCCCTCACACCCTAAAACCCATACCCGCCCTGAAATCTATAATTACCCCTGGCACCCCAAAACCCATACCCATCCTATCCCTAAAATTATCCCTCCCCGGCACCCCAAAACCCATAGCCACCCCACACCCTAAAATTACCCCCTGGCACCCCAAAACCCAATACCACCCTAAACCCTAAAATCACCCCCCTGGAGCCCCAAAACCCATACCCGCCCTGAACCTTAAATTACCCCTGGTACCCCAGGAACCATACCCATGCTGAACCATAAATTCCCCCTTGCCCCCCAAAACCCAAACCCACCCTGAACCTTAAAATTACCCCAGGCACCCCAAAACCCATACCCATGCCGAACCATAAATTCCCATCTGGCACCCCATAACCCATACCCACCCTGAACCCTAAACTTGCTCCTGACACCCCAAAACCCACACCTGCCCTGAAACCTAAAATTACCCCTGGCACACCAAAACACATACCCACGCTGAACTCTAAAATTAATCCCATGGCACCCCAATACCCACACCCACCCTGTACCTTAAAATTACCCATGGCACCCCAAACCCCATACCCAAGCTGAACCATAAATTCCCCCCCGGCACCTCATAACCCATACCCACCCTGAACCATAAATTCCCCGCTGGCACCCCATAACCCATACCCACCCTGAACCCTAAAATTGCCTCTGACACCCCAAAACCCACACCTGCCCTGAAACCTAAAATTACCCCTGGCACACCAAAACACATACCCACGCTGAACCCTAAAATGTCCCCTGGCACCCCATAACCACCCTGAACCCTAAAATAGCCCCCTGACATCCGAAAACCCACACCTGCCCTAAACCCTAAAATTACCCCTGGCACCCCAAAACTCATACCCATGCTGAACCATAAATTCCCCCGGCACCCCATAACCCATACCCACCCTGAACCATAAATTCCCCCCTGGCACCCCATAACCCATACCCACCCTGAACTCTAAAATTACCCACTAGCACCCCAAAAAAAATGAACACTACAAACTTACACTACATTTGCATATTTGGAGGGGACGGTCCTCTTTGACGATTCTATGTATGTAAGTCAAGAACAACATTCACAGTAACCTTGATATGCAGGCAGTAGGTAATGCTGTGCTGAAAAATGCATTAAAGTTACTGGAACTTACACAAAAAACTGCTGCCTGCTCTTCTGATACTATACTGTGGAGTCTGGCTGATCAGCAGCACTGTGTCCTGGCATCCAGCCCCTCCCGAAGGTCTCACTGTGTAGATCAATGTGGGTCAAATGCACAACCAGCAGGGGGAAAGGGATGGCCAGTGCAGGTGAAGCTTTTCCTTTGTAAATTAATTCCTGCTGGCGTCATAGTCAAGGGTTTGCTGTCTGTGCAATTGTATGGAATACACATCTATACAAGTGCACAGACAGCACACCCTGTGCTAAGATGCCAGCAGATATTCCTTTACAAAGGAAAAGCATCACCTTAACTGGCCATGCCTTCCCCCTGCTGTGCATATCTTCACACCCCATGCTCACAACCCATCAAGTGCTTAGGTGAAATCCCTGCCTTCAGGCAAGGATTTCACCTCTGCGCCACTCTAAAGGAAACACAAGCGGTGGGGGCAGGGGGGTTCACTCGCTGAAACTTTTCAGAGGCTTGCTGTCTGGCTCGGGCTGCTGGGCCTCTCAGAAATCATTAAAACAATCACATTCTCGGATCGGAAGCGCAGCCTTCCTGCACCATTTCAGTGCGTGTCATCTTAGCCCGGGCAGAGGAGGCGACGGGGGGGGGGGCTGAAGCCCGGTGAGCCCAATGGGTGTTGCGCGCCTGCCTTAGGCTGCCTTTTGCGTCTGGCTCAGTCCCAACTCCTGTTTTGAGATCCAATTTTACACATTGTAATTTCAGTTTTATGGGGTTGCTCTTAGCAACAAATGTGCACCCCTGGAGGTGATGGTGGGTATTGATTTACAGCTGCGAGTAATTTTGAGTCTGTGCAATGCAGGGATGGTCAGCATTTGAAGGTGTTAAAGGTTGCGGGATAGATTACACAATTAGTATTCAGGTATTTTATTCCCTGCCAGAACTGAGGTGCCCTCACTTGATCAGACTTTTGCTCCTAGTATTAAGCCTAGTATATGTTTTACTGAGTATATTTTTATGTCCTGTTATGTTGCAGGGATTAATAG
The DNA here is from genome assembly GCF_964263255.1 of Lissotriton vulgaris. Lineage (NCBI taxonomy): Eukaryota > Metazoa > Chordata > Amphibia > Caudata > Salamandridae > Lissotriton > Lissotriton vulgaris. Next base: position 1,315,542,740 of record NC_141695.1, read on the forward strand.
GAGATTGTCATTGAAGATGGCTCTGCCTGGTTGAACAGTTTGATTTTATTATCTTGCAAGAAACCTGGGAGATAACTCCAGTGGTTTTAAGTGGTTATTCATCTTTTTCTATCCCTGCTATCCCTTCTACATCGTGGCAACCAAAGGGAGGTTTGTCAAAACACATAAAACTTGGAGTTGATGCCAAAAAAGTACCTATGCGTCTCAGCTGTTCTAAGGTCCAGGTGTTAGAAATTACTGGCTCTCATTGTTTTACATTTTATAATATTAATTTCTATAGTAACAATTTTTTTAGATCTGTCAATAGGAATTTTCAGATTTTAGTTAGTATCATTGTCAAACTTATGTCCAATTTTAATTCTGCTCAGTTGGAACGTAACATTATGATCTGTTGCTACTTTAACACTGAACTCAGCTATACATATTCTGATATTAGTTCTTTTATACCATCGTAATATGGGCGCTACCATTGGCCCCTCCGATAGGGGAGGTGTTAAGTTAGGCCTCTATGTTCTGACTCGTGACCCTATAAACAAACATAAATCAGTCTATGAATGAGTACCTAGGGTACCTACTTTCTAAGAAGGAGTTTGCGAATCAGTAAATGATTACTGTTTTATTACTCGTGGTATAGTACAGGGGCGTAACAAACGCCAGAGACAGCAGCCTCCACTGCTCCTCTGAGGCAGCACAGAGCCCAGCCCCACACTCTCCTCTCCATAAGCAAAGCCCACCCCACAAAAGAAGAGAAGAGACAGGGACAAGGGTGGGGTGGGGCCCCAGCCCCAGAGACCAAGAGCAGGAGACAGCACAGAGCACTGCTCGGGACCCTAACAAGGGTAGGAGTGGGGCCCCCCCAGAGAGAGCATTCTCCAGGGCAAAGCTCATATGAGAAGGGATGAGGCAGCAAAATGGTGCCCTCCGGTAAGCACTCTTGTTAGAACACACCTTGGGTGTCCACAGGGAGGGGGGAAGGGGGGGAGAAGGGTGCAAGGCAGAGGGGAGAAGGGTGCAAGGCAGAGGGGAGAAGGGTGCAAGGTAGAGAGGAGAAGGGTGCACGGCAGAGACGAGAAGGACGGTGCAAGGTAGAGAAGGGTGCAAGGCGGAGGGGAGAAGGGTGCAAGGCAGAGGGGAGAAGGGTATTAGACAGAGGGGGGAATGGTGCAAGGTAGAAAAGGGTGCAAGGCGGAGGTGGAGTAAAGTGCAAGGCAGAGAGGAGAAGGGTGCAAGGCAGAGGGGAGAAGGGTGCAAGGCAGAGAGGAGAATGGTGCAAGGTAGAAAAGGGTACAAGGCGGAGGTGGAGTAGGGTACAAGTGGGAGGGGAAAAAGGGTGCAAGGCGGAGGTGGAGTAGGGCGCAAGGCAGAGAGGAGAAGGGTGCAAGGCAGAGGGGAGAAGGGTGCAAGGCAGAGGGGAGAAGGGTGCAAGGCAGAGGGGAGAAGGGTGCAAGGCAGAGGGGAGAAGGGTGCAAGGCAGAGGGGAGAATGGTGCAAGGCAGAGGGGAGAATGGTGCAAGGTAGAAAAGGGTGAAAGGCAGAGGTGGAGTAGGGTGCAAGGCAGAGAGGAGAAGGGTGCAAGGCAGAGGGGAAAAGGGTGCAAGGCGGAGGGGAGAAGGGTGCAAGGCAGAGGGGAGAATGGTGCAAGGCAGAGGGGAGAATGGTGCAAGGTAGAAAAGGGTGCAAGGCGGAGGTGGAGTAGGGTACAAGGGGGAGGGGGAGAAGGGTGCAAGGGGGAGGGGAGAAGGGTGCAAGAGGGAGGGCGAGAAGGGTGCAAGGCAGAGGGGAGAAGGGTGCAAGGGGGATGGTGGTGAAGTTAAAAATGTGCCCCCCCTAGAAACATTTCTGCGGACGCCCTTGGAACGCACACTACTTTGTGAGGGAGAGTGGGTGAGAGTGGAGAGAGAGAGAGAGTGGAGAGAGAGAGTCGAGAGAGTGGAGAGAGAGTAGAGAGAGAGAGTGGAGAAAGAGAAAGAGAGTGGAGAGAGACAGTGGAGAGAGAGAGTGGAGAGAGAGAGAGTAGGGAGAGACAGTGGAGAGAGAGTAGAGAGAGTTGAGAGAGTGGAGATAGACAGTTGAGAGAGAGAAAGTGGAGAGAGAGGGGAGAGAGAGTGGAGAGAGCGTGGAGAGACAGTGGAGAGAGTGAGCGAGAGAGAGTGAGCGAGAGAGAGAGTAGAGAGAGAGAGAGTGGACAGAGAGTGGAGAGAGAGAGAGTGGAGAGAGAGAGTGGAGAGAGAGTGGAGAGAAAGAGTGGAGAGAGTGAAGAAAGAGAGAGTAGAGAGAGAGAATGGAGAGAGAGAGAGTGGAGAGAGGGTGGAGAGAGAGTGGAGAGAGAGTAGAGAGAGTAGAGAGAGAGTGGAGGGAGGGAGACAGTGGAGAGAGAGAGTGGGGAGAGTGGAGAGAAAGTGGAGAGAGTAGAGACAGAGTGGGGAGAGACAGTGGAGAGAGACAGTAGAGAGAGAGAGAGAGGGGAGAGAGAGTAGAGAGCGTGAGAGAAGGGAGAGAGTGTGAAGCGACAGAGTGGAGAGAGAGTGGAGAGAGAGTGGAGAGAGTGGAGAGAGAGTAGAGAGAGAGAAAGTGGAGAGAGAGACAGTGGAGAGAGAGACAGTAGAGATAGAGTGGACAGAGTTGAGAGAGTGAATGGAGAGAGAAAATGGAGAGAGTTGAGAGAGTGGAGAGAGAGTAGAGACTGACTGACTCAGAGACTGAATACTGACTGACCGAGAGACTGACTGACTGAGAAACTGACTGAGAGAGAGAGAGAGACTGGTTGACTGAGAGAGTGACTGACTGGCTGACAGAGAGAGAGAGACTGATTGAGAATGAGACTGACTGACAGAGAGAGACTGACTGACTGACAGAGACTGACTGACTTAGGTAGAGAGATACTGACTGACAGAAAGAGAGACTGATAGAGAGAGGCAGAGACTGACTGACAGAGAGATAGACTGATTGACTGCAGAAGAGACTGACTGACTGAGAGAGACTGACTGAGAAAGAGACTGACTGAGAGAGAGACTGACAGAGAGAGAGAGACTGACTGACTGAGAGAGGCTGACTGCCTGACAGAGACTGACTGACAGAGAGAGAGACTGACTGACTGAGGTAGAGAGAGGAAGACTGACTGAGAGAGACTGACTGACTGGGAGATAGAGAGACTGACTGGGTGAGAGAGAGACTGACTGACAGAGAGAGAGACTAGGAGAGAGAGATAGACTGACTGAGAGAGAGAGACTGACTGACAGAGACTGACAGAGAGAAAGAGAGACTGAGAGACTGACAGAGAAAGAGAGACTGACCGACAGAGAGGGAGCGACTGACTGACAGAGAGAGACTGACTGAGAGAGAGAGACTCACAGAGAGAGACTGACTGACAGAGAGACTGACTGACAGAGAGAGAGACTGACTGACAGAGAGTCACTGACTGAGAGAGATAGAAACTGACTGAGAGAGACTGGCTCACTGCGAGAGAGAGAGAGAATGACTGACTGAGAGAGACCGACGGAGGGAGAGAGAGACTGTCTGGAAGACTGACTGACTGAGAGAGAGAGAGGCTGAGAGAGAGAGCCTGACAGAGAGACTGACAGAGATAGGGACTGACAGGGAGAGGGACTGACTGAGAGAGAGAGACTGAGAGAGAGACTGACATAGAGAGGGACTGAGAGAGAGAGACTGACTAAGAGAGAGACTGACTGACTAAGAGAGAGAGACTGACTGACTGAGAGAGACAGATTGAGAGAGAGACACTGACTGAGAGAGAGACTAACTGATATAGAGACTGACTGAGAGAGAGACTGACTGACAGACAGAGACTGACAGAAAGAAAGAGAGAAAGAGAGAGACTGAGACTCTGAGAGAGAGACTGACTGACAGAGAGAGAGACTGACAGAGAGAGACTGACTGACAGAGAGAGAAAGACTGACTGATAGAGAGAGGCTGGCTGACTGAAAGAGATAGACTGACTGACTGAGAGAAACTGACGGAGAGAGACTGTGAGAGACTGACTGACAGAAATGGAGAGACTGACTGACAGAAAGAGATAGACTGACACAAAGAGAGAGATAGAGAAACTGACAGAGAGAGGGACTGATAGAGAGACTGACCGACAGAGGGACTGACAGACAGAGGGACTGACAAGGAGAGAGACTGACTGAGAGAGACAGAGACTTAGAGAGAGACTGACAGAGAGAGGGACTGACTGACTGACAGACTGACTGAGAGAGAGAGAGAGAGAGAGAGAGAGAGAGACTGACTGACTGACTGACAGACTAACTGAGGTAGAGAGAGAATGACTGACTGAGAGAGAGACCAAGAGAGAGAGAGACTGACTGAGAGAGAGAGAGACTGACTGACAGAGACTGACAGAGAGAAAGAGAGACTGAGAGACTGACAGAGAAAGAAAGACTGACCGACAGAGAGAGAGACTGACTGACAGAGGGAGACTGGTTGAGAGAGAGAGACTCACAGAAAGAGACTGACTGACAGAGAGAGTCACTGACTGAGAGAGAGAGAGACTGACTGAGAGAGAATGGCTGACTGCGAGAGAGAGAGAATGACTGACAGAGAGAGACTGACAGAGGGAGGGAGAGACTGTCTGGAAGACTGACTGACTGAGAGAGAGACTGGGAGAGAGAGACTGAGAGAGAGAGGCTGAGAGAGAGACTGACAGAGAGACTGACAGAGAGAGGGACTAACAGGGAGAGGGACTGACTGAGAGAGAGAGACTGAGAGAGAGAGACTGACAGAGAGAGGGACTGATAGAGAGAGAGAGACTGACTAAGAGAGAGACTGACTAAGAGAGAGGCTGACTGACTAAGAGAGAGAGACTGATTGAGAGAGAGAGACTGACTGAGAATGAGACTGACCGATAGAGAGACTGACTGAGAGAGAGACTGACTGACAGAGAGAGGCTGACAGAGAGAGAGAGAGAGAGAGAGAGAGAGAGGAGAGAGAGAGAGAGAGAGAGAGAGAGAGAGAGAGAGAGAGAGAGGGAGAGACTGAGACTCTGACAGAGAGAGAGACTGACTGACAGAGAGAGACTTACAGAGAGAGACTAACTTACAGTGAGAGAGAGAGAGACTGACTGACTGAAAGAGAGAGACTGACTGACTGAGAGACACTGACAGAGAGAGACTGTGAGAGACTGACTGACAGAAAGAGAGAGACTGACAGAAAGAGAGAGATAGAGAGACTGACAGAGAGAGGGACTGATAGAGAGGCTGACCGACAGAGGGACTGACAGACAGAGGGACTGACAGGGAGAGAGATTGACTAAGAGAGAGAGACTTAGAGAGAGACTGACAGAGAGAGGGACTGACTGAGAGAGACTGACAGAGAGAGAGACCGACTGACTGACAGACTGACTGAGAGAGAGAGACTGACTGACTGACTGACAGACTGACTGACTGACTGACAGACTGACTGAGAGAGACTGCCTGACTAAGAGAGACTGAATGACAGAGAGAGATAGACTGACTGACTGAGAGAGAGACTGACTGACAGAGAGAGACTGACTGACTGACAGACTGACTGACTGAGAGAGACTGAATGACAGAGAGATAGACTGACTAACTGAGAGAGATAGACTGACTGACTGAGAGAGAGAGAGAGAGAGAGAGACTGTAATGGAATTGGGGTCAAAGTGTGTATGAAGCTATGCAATGCCTCTTAAGATTGCTATTGTCTACTAATAAAAATGTATCAAAATGTGCTCTTTGTAGTTACATCTGCGTTTAACCCCTTGCATGCTGGTGACGGCTCCCGTCCGTCATCGCACACAGTTCTCGTGTGCTGATGACGGCCGTGAGCCGTCACGACCACGCCCGCGATCGGAATGTGCCGCACAGGAGCGGAATTCCGGCCACGGGCAAGGGGTTAAAATACTACATTATCACATTGTCTAATGTTTTAAAATGGAAAAGAGAATGAGCAGTGGATGCACTTTTGTCAAATCTGAACGATGAGTGGGCCTGATGTATATCACGACAGGAGTCTGCATCAGGAAACCCACCTAACATTGGGCAAACTTCCACGGTCTACTGATGGCAGGGACCCTGAAGTGAATGGACCACCACGTATGATAGCCTGCTGGCAGACTAATCCCAACCTTTAACTCCACCATCCAGTGTTACTTAAAACGGCTGTATTGGTGACAGTGGCATAACAATAGCTCCGCATCCCCTGCAGTACGGCGGGTCGCTGTCCTGAGAGCTCTAGAATGGCAAGGAGAATGTGGGGGGCCCCCTCCATGTAGTTTGCAGGGGGGCCCCCTCAAGTTTCGTTACGCCACTGGTATAGTACAATATTTGCATGTATGTGGGATGCTGCACTCAGCCTTTAGGGATCACAGTCCATTAACTGCTACACTATTTTTACCAGCAGACATCACTAAAGGTTTTGAGGAAGCAGTCCTGCAGCCAACACCACAGCATAATGGCCTTAGATTTGTATGGCATTCGTCAGATCCTACCAAACTAATGGATGATTTAATCAAGTGTAATTTGGAGTTTGTTTGGCTGAGTTTCCTTGGGGAAAATGTGTGCATCCATTTTAGAGTATTATCTAATGTATTGAACGACCAGTTACTTAAGCTGTTCGCCAGCCCATTTTGTTTACTGATTCATTGGTTTGGTAGATCTTGTTCCCATGCAAATAGAGATCTGAGACTTGTTTTGTAAGTCAAACCCAGAAATGCTAGTGCAATTGCCTTGGCTCGGGCACACTGTAAAGAAGCCATGCAGATCAGGAAACTTGAAATTCAAAGAACTAACTGGGATCGATTGACTAGCGCAGCCTCATTTAAGAATTCATTGGAATTTTGGAGAGTGGTCAGCGAACTGCAAGTACAAGAGTCTACTCTTACCTTAATGAGTAGTCATATTGCGTGGGACTAGTGGGTAGCCAACCTACATAATATACCTCTGATACCACTGGTCATGCAGAGCCAATTTTTCCAATTGACAATACTGAAAGCCTTCAATTTACTGAAGAGGAGGTGATTTTTGCTCTCAATAGTAGTTCCCCCTCTAAAGCCCCTGGGCCGGAGGAAGTACCCATTGATATTTTTTAAGGTAGAATTTACCTTTGGGCACCGCTGTTGGTTAATGTCTTTATCAATTTAGATTTGAAAGCTCTTCCTCCTTCATGGTCTAGCTCCATTATAGTTCCTGTTTAAAAAAAAGGCAGTCTCATTGATCCTAAGTGCTATAGAACCATATCTTTAATTGACTCAATTTTCAACATTATCAAAATAGTGATTTTTAACAGCTCAGAGATTGGTGTGATGACACTAGTGGTTATCTCCCTGTCAAAATGGTTTTAGGCAAAGCTTAGGAACAATGAAAAATGTTTAAATCCCAATTTGCTGTTAGGGAAATACACTATATCGAAAAAGTTACCTTTATACCTTGCTGTCATGGATCTATCTTCCCCCTTTGATAAAGTAAATCGTAGCAAGTTGTGGGCTTTTATGTTGGAGATGGGAATAGATGTCACGTTTGTGCACTTTTTGGCCCATATTCATCGGCCTTTAAATGGCAGAGTGACTTTTGGTCCCAACAGCAAATTATCTGACCCTATTAACTTAGAGCGTGGAGTGCTGGCAAGGATGTGTTTTAGCACCACTTTTATTTATTTAATATTTTAATAAACTGAATGCCTTTTTAAGTACCATTACTCAAGATGTCCCCCATGTTAATTCTGTTCCCATACTCATACTGTTGTACAGTAATGTCGTTGTGCTTATAGCATGGACCTCATATTCCTCTATGTACCGAATAAAAGCTTTTTCTGAGTTTATGCTTGACTTATATTTGTCTACCATCTACACTAAATTGAAAATATAGCATGTGGCCCGAAGCGTTATTTGTTGCACACTCTACAGGTAAATGAGAATTACCTAAAGAGTCTCTTTAAATTTCCATATCTTGGCTTAATATTTGATGCTAATGTTTCTTGAGCAGAGAACATGAGTTTTAGAAACACTAAATTCAGGCAAGCTATTTGTTCACTTTTTAACGTTTGTATATCATTTGGGGGTAAGCCTATGGCCTCTCTCATAGACATCGGTGTACCAGTTGCAAGCTATGGGTATGTAATTTGGTGTCATATTGTTTGTCTTGTGTTACAGGTAGAAGACAATTGCTTCTGTAGGCATATTCTCTCTCTTCCTCTGTCAAAACCCTAATATATCTGCCATGAAGAGATGGCCTTACCGTATCTTGAGACTTCCATTAAATTTGGCCTCCTTTTGTTGTGGCTATAAAATTAGAATACACTGAGGGCTTCTTTTACTCACTACATCATTAACGACTGTGTGCACTGTGCCCGGGGCTTGGATATCCTTTGGCTTTCTTATGTTAAACACATTTTTATAATTTTGGGTAAACCCATTTTATTTGATAAAAAAAGCAAGGCTGATAAGAATATTGTGAAACGTTTGCTTTGGGAAAAACGCTATGCTGAAAGGGATTGTCTAGAATTAGACAAATCACTAGTTCTGAATTACTCCGTTTTGAAAAATATTCCTGGCCCAGAACCCTATTTAATGTACATAAATAATAACTGAGAAAGAACCTTTTTGTTAAACTTCAGAGCTGGTTCTATAGGTTAAATGTGATTTCCGCTGGGTTACTATTGGGATTTGGCAAATAAGAAACATGCATGGCATGTTTCTTCCCAATCTTTTTTACGCTTTATGATATTTGTTCACATTATATAAATCTTTTAGAGTGTATTATTTATTACCTGTTTTTGAAAATCAAAATTCTAAACAGTGCAGGTTTGCCCTCAGATTTTTACAATTGCTACCAAGTACTGATGTAGGGTTTAGAGCAATCGGTTTTCTCAAGGCTGCTGTGTTTTATCGTAAAAATCTTGATTTTTAAGCTGTAATATCTCTTCATTGCCATTACTGAACTGCTATGCATGATTTTATATTCTGTATATTTATCGTTTATGATTGCCATTGACGTTTGAATAAAGAGATTGATTGATTGATTGATTGATTGCACATAAGGCCTCTCGATGCCGTAACATTTTTATTGAGGGCGCAAAAATTCAGCACACAACTACTTTCTCTTACCTAGGGATTGCTTTCAGTCATACCAGGAAGTGGCAACATGCAAAAAAATCAAGGTAGCTCAATTATGTTAAAACCACTAGGGCGCTACAGGTCGCTAACACTGAAGCAATTAAACACCCAACTATATATAATGCCCCATGCAGACCCACTGCCATGTACGGGTCCGAATTAAGGGGGCACGGGCAGATTGATTGCCTCCAATTGGAAGAAAACGCATTCTTAAGGAACCTCCTTGCAGTTCCGAACAGTACCGCAATTTACGCCTGTCATGTGGGATTAGGAGCCCCCTATATTGTAGATCTGATTAGGGTACAGACAGTATTATTATGGCATATAATCTGGTCTTCAGAACAGACCACCCTCAACCGTTCCATTATAACTGATTGCCTCAGATCCATGTTGGTGCTTTAAATCCCCTGGCTTAAATTTGTGCATAACATTTAGCTGATATTGGTCAACCTGAGTACTTCGATCATCCCGAGAGTTTGGCATCTGTTCGAAGAAAAATCCTCAAAATGAAATGTTTATCACTATTAGAGAAATCAAGCTAGAGTCAGAAATTCTGAAACCCTCTGCTTTGAGGAACCAGATGTTACTGACTAGCTTTAACATGCAATTTTATTTAGCCAACTGTGGTATATGGGTTGGGGCAGGAATGACCTATGCCACGAAGTGGGGCCTACATACACTGCACACACAAACTGACACGGAGACTGGCTATACTCTAGGGGCCGAAGACCGCGAACGGTCTCGCGCCCATTTATTTATACCCGAGGGCTGCCCCGCCCTCAGGTCGTATGCGTGCGTGCGTGCGTGAGTGGATGGGCCAGGTGGCACCGCCAGTACATCCCTCCAAACTCACAGATGATTAGTCCAGTCTTATTTACAGTTCTTTGCACGGTGTATCCTCCAGGCATAGCCCTGGAGCCGCTGACTGCGAGCCGGGTTTGGTCGCAGGTTGTACCTTTGGCTTCGCTGTCCCTCAGCCCTAGGTTCGCTTGCTGGTGCTGTTTCTCCACTCTCGGGGTTTGGTTGTGGATTACTAGAACTAGAACTGGTCTCTCCTTGGACTGGTGAAGGTTCTCTATCACGAGGGCTGGCGGCCGCCTCGGGAGTGATCGGCCGATCCTCAGTTGTCTCCAAGTCTTCCAGCTCCTGTTCTTGGGTTCCTTCCCCCACAGACACTTTCTTGAACCAGGATATATTCCTTGTCACCACTCGTGTGCCTCGGGCTACGGATACCATGGTGCCGTGTATGTTCACGATTTCCCATGTCTCTGGTTCAAATGTTGTTTGGTACTTCCACTGATGGTGGCGAGTCTTGAGGACCACGCGGTCCCCACAGCGAGAGGCCTGACTCCTGCTTTCCTTGTTCGACTCGCCCTCTCGTTTGTGCGACGTCTCCTCTCTTGGGTTGCCTCGTGATCTAGTTCTGTGGCTTGCCATGCTAGGCTCACTGGTATGCAATCTCGCGGGGGTCTCCTGAACATGATGTGCGCCGGGGCACACTTAGTGGTGCAGTGTGGTGTTTGCCTGTAGGCGTTCAGGAATTGCGACAGGCACTCCTCTGCTACTTCCTCTTTCTCCACGCCGATTCTTAGAGCCCTGTTCATTGTCCTCATGAACTGTTCGACCTCGCCATTGGCCTGAGGCCATTGAGGTGTGATCTTCCTGTGACGTATGCCTCGCCGGGTTAGGTATGCATGAAACTCAGAGCCCTGGAACGGTGGTCCATTGTCTGACCTCACTTCCTCTGGGAATCCTAGCATGGCAAACGCCCGATCCAGGGCTGGCTTGACGTGGCTAAATGCGGTGGATGGAATCACTTCTACCACTGGGAACTTTGAGCATGAGTCAATCAACACCATTGCCTGGCGCCCATCTGGGAACGACCAGAAGTCAATGCTTATTTTGGACCAAGGGATATTTCATGTGTCTTCCGTGATGACGGGTGCAGCGCAGGTTCCTGGCCGGAGATGACACATGAGTGGCAATTTCGAATTTCCTCTTCCACTGCGCTGTTCATGCCAGGGAACCACACCCTTCCCCGCAGTCGAGCTTTTGTTTTCGCAATGCCTTGATGTCCTTGATGAGCCAGGCGCACCACTTACCTCTGCAGGCATGATGGGATGACAATGGTGGTTCCTCACAACACTACCCCATGGGGTCCTGTGCTTAGTTCGCTTTGTGCACACCATATATGTTGGCAAAAGGTCTGTTCCTCTGCTGTGAGGGCACTGGCTCCATGTAGGAAATGTTTCCAGCTACGGTCCTCCAGGGTGCGTTTCACCCTCCTCAGGCACTCATCTTGGTCAGTGGCCACACCAATCTCTTCAAGCGTGAGGGCTTTAGGGCAAGCCTCTTGGGACAGGACCCTCACAAATTCTTCCACCTCTTCTAGGTCATCTTGTTCTGGCGCTCTTGTTCTGGCGCCCTTGACGCATGACCCGGGTGTCTTGAGAGGAAATCCGCGGGGTTGTAAGCTCCAGGCCGAAAGATGACGTCAAATCGGTACGTCTGAAGCTGAACGGCCCACCGTTCAATCCTGGGTGGCGCGAGTCTGGCTGTTCCCGCAAACAGTGGGACCAGTGGTTTGTGGTCTGTCACCACTGTAAACTCGTGCCCAAAAAGGTAGAGATGAAAATACTCACATGCCCATTTGATAGCGAGCTCCTCTCTTTCAATCTGCGCGTATCGCATTTCAGTGGCCGTCAGTGCTCGGCTAGCGTATGCCGTGGGCACCCATGAGTGATTCTGGAGTAGGACCGCCCCTAGCCCTAATGGGCTGGCATCCACGACAACTTCCGTTTGACGATGCAGCCGGAAGTACGCCATGACTTTGTCGTTGATCAGGGCCTCTTTTACCGCATTGAACGCCTCATCCTCCCTTGCAGACCATGCCCATGGTTGTCCGGATTTGGTAAGCACCCGCAAGGGTTCCGATAGGGACGCCAGGTTGGGGATAAACCGACCACAATAAGTGGCCATCCCTAGGAAGCTGCGGACTTCCGTTGCTGATGTCGGTTTGGGCGCCGAGCGGATGGCTTCCGCTTTCTTGGGGTCTACTCTGAGGCCGTCGCGAGAAAAGATGTATCCGAAGAATTCGACTGACTCGTTGTAGAATGAGCATTTCACGCGGTGGAGCGTTAGTCCATGGTCTGCTAGGCGCTGGAGCGCGGCTCTGAGGTGCCCATGATGTTCTTCCAAAGTCTTGGAGAAGACCAGAATGTCATCACTTAGATTGATGACTCCGGGCAGTCCCGATAAGGTCTCTCTGATCGCATTTTGGAATACCTCTGCGGCCGAGGAGACTCCAAAGCTTAATCGTTTGAACCTGCGGAGGCCAACATGGGTAGAGAATGTTGTGATGTTCCGGCTATCTGGGTGGAGCTCCAGCTGGTGGCCCGCGTTTAAATCCAACTTAGAGAACCATTTGGCCCCATTTAAATCAGCCACGATGTCGTCCATCGTTGGTGTTAGATGACGTTCTCTTTTGATTGCCTTATTTGGGAGACGCATGTCCATGCACAGTCTTATTGCATCTGGTTGCTTGGGTTTGGGTGCAACCACAAGGGGTGAAACCCATGGAGTGGGTCCTGTCACTTTTTCGATTACCCCCAGCTTTTCAAGTTTGATGAGCTCCTCCTCCACCTGCGGCCGCACGTGGAACGGTACCCTCCGGTGCCGTAGTGCCGTTGGTCGTACTGTGCGGTCAATGTGCAACTTGAACACCTTCCCCTTCAGGCAACCCAGGCCTCGGAATAGCGTCGGAAAGTCTCTTAGCAGGGCATCTGCATGCCTTTCATGTACTTGGTTGGCAAAGAATACCAGCTGGAGGTCCTCCGCGGTGTGGCAGCTGAGTAGCGTGCCCCGTCTGCCCCCTGTCACATGAAATTTTGTGTTTACCGTCTGGTCATTGCATGACACCATTACGTCAATGACCCCTCGTAAGGGAAGAGGTTCATCACTGTCGTATGTGTATATTCTGGCTTTTGAGGGCAGCAGTGGTGTCCGAGGATGAAGTTGTTCGTATTGTATGCTGTCCATTACGTTCACTGAAGCCCCCGTATCGATCAAGGCCTTCACCGGGGACCCTGAAATGTCCACTTCACACATCGGTGGCGGCCTTTTTCTCGACCCATCTCTCCCCACGAAGGAGACGAAGAACACATCGTCATCGTCGACGGCTTCCTCCAACCTGAATGCAGTCTGGTGGGCGTCCCCACACGGCCCGGGATCTTCGAGAGAGAGTTGACGCACACTTTGGGTGGCTGAACTACCACTGGGGCCGGCACTGCGACTGCTGCGGCAGACTTTAGCGAAATGGTTCATTTTCCCACAGTTGGAGCACGACTTTCCTCGTGCAAAGCACCGTCCGCCCGGCGGATGTTCCATCCCACAGTTACCGCACATGGATCACGACGTGGCCGCCTGCTGGTGTCTTTGCGCGGACTGCTGAGACCGCTTCCGCACCACATCCACATGCTCTTCTTTGATCGCCACGTGCTTCACCGGTGTCGTGGGACCGTCCAGGGCGGCCTGCATCGCCTCCGCTCTAGCGTTAGAGAGTTCATGCGACCGGGCCAACACGAGGATCTCCTCCAGGCTGATGCATGGCTGACGTAAGATTAGACAACGTAGTTGAACCGACCTGCAACCTTGTATGAGCTGAGCCCTGATCTCCAGCGTTCTATCCGGTGGTTCACACGATGTCGCGAGCTTGCGCAGTCTCGCGTAGAAGACATCGATCGCTTGGCGGGCCTGGCGCAGTTTAAACCATTCAAAGACCGGGTTTGCGCGGGGGTCAAAATGGCGGTTGAGGGCCGTGATTGCCGCTGCATAGTCGTTGCTGTCTCCCTGGTCCGGTAGCGTTTCAAACAGTTCATATAATTCATCACCTCCATAACACATTAGGAGTGAGCGCTTGACCTTGCTGTCGGTCTCCCTGACGCCTACGAAGTAGTGTTCCAGGCGCCCAAGCCACAAACGCCATTGTGCGGCTGTAGTGGTCGGCTCGGCCAGCTCGCTGAAGGGCGGAATTGGGGCCGCCATGGCATGACCCGGTGCGATGGTTGCAGTGGTATCAGTGTTCCTAGCAGGGACTGGAGGTGGCAGACCAGCTTGCACCTGGCCAGCATTTGGCGGTACCACGGGCGGAGGGGTGGGAGAACGCCTGTCTGGACCAGTGGCCGCCGCTCCTCCCGTTGCTTGAAGGCTCATCTTCGGCACGAGGGCCGGCTGCTGGCACTAGGGGCACTAGGGTGACGGTGGTGACCCTCAGGGACTTGTGGCGGGAGCGTGGCGACAGTCCTGTGCCTTCTGGCTGAGCAGCTGTTGTTCAGAGGTACACCACCCTCACTACCAACGGTTGTGGGCCCCTATTAGCCACCTTAGGCACTGCTGGGTGTGCTTCTGCCACCAAAAACGGCCGAAACAGAGCTCCATGAGATGCGTGAGCGTTGATAGGGCAGCCGTCCTGCCTCCGCGAGATGCATGGTCTTCAGCAGGTGCGCCGCGAGGGCCGAGCCAGTCCCTCCGATTAGCGATGCGCGCAATGTCCCTCCCACGCGCTCTCCTGTATGGTGGCGGCTAGGGGTGTGATGGCGGAGGCCCTTCCCCACGAGGGCTTCCCAGCCACAGTGCGCTCTCCTCACCTCGGGCGCCGCGGCGGGCGCGTGACCTCCACCGACCTCGGACAGGGCCGGGACACAGCAGCACAGCGGGGCGGCACCCGCGAGGGAAGACAGCGCCGGCCGCGGGCTCCAGCGCAGGCAGTGCGAGCGCGGCACCGGCAGCACCGCGGGACCCAGCAGGTGTGTCTGCGGGGGGGGTGGGGCGAGGCGTGGGCAACGTACCTGCCTCGTCGCCAATGTGGTATATGGGTTGGGGCAGGAATGACCTATACCACGAAGTGGGGCCTACATACACTGCACACAAAAACTGACACGGAGACTGGCTATACTCTAGGGGCTGAAGACCACGAGCGGTCTCGCGCCCATTTATTTATACCCGAGCTCTGCCCCGCCCTCAGGTCGTATGCGTGCGTGCATGCATGAGTGGACGGGGGGAGTCACTTTGTTTGGGGGCATTACCGAGTACCGAAGGAGAGCCCAGACCCAGAATCAGAACCTGGGCATTGACGGACATCACGGCTCTCCTCCAACGCCGCCGCTCCTGTCACCGCGGCCGCAGAGCAGGGAGAGCAGGGGCATTTCAAAAACCACAACACCCAGCGTCCCTTGGTGTTCCAGGAGACGCGAATTGTCGCGTCAGGATCCCGCGCCCGGAGACGCTTATCAGAGGGCTGCTGTTGCGGCCGAGTGGGGGAGTCACTTTGTTTGGGGGCATTACCGAGTACTGAAGGAGAGCCCAGACCCAGAATCAGAACCGGGGCATTGACGGACATCACGGCTCTCCTCCGCCGCCGCCGCTCCTGTCACAGCGGCCACAGAGCGGGGAGAGCGGGGGCATTTCAAAAACCACAACACCCAGCGTACCTTGGTGTTCCAGGAGACGCGAATTGTCGTGTCAGGATCCCGCGCCCGGAGGCGCTTATCAGATGGCTGCTGTTCCCGCCTTGCGTGACGCGCGCGGGCGACGCCGGGCTAAGCCCAGGCAAAGGGCGGACCCTCTACGGCCCTCAGAGGACCAGAGGAGGACGGGACGGGCCACCCCACTTGACTTTGTCACAGGAGGAGGTACTGTGATACTTCTAATTTATTGACTATTTTGGCGTTTCAATTACTATCTTAGTTATCATGTCCATCTGGGAGGAGCTCAACGCCTTGTGTGGCACAAAGTACGTCCCAGATGCATTAACCCCCCCTAATATGGGCACTAACTCTGATATTTTTAATGGCTTTCCACGGGACCTAGCTTCACCTGCTAATAAAGACCAAATTCAAGGAAACCCACTGCCCCTGGATCTTAATATTAGAGGGAAGCATGACAGCGAAATTGTCAATGAGATCCACGCAAGAACACAAAATTTGTGTACCAGCCCAATATCATCCCCCTCTAACCTAACAACATCAATGGAGGATATGGCTGCGGACAAATTAGACGACCCTGTATTGTCCCCCCAATTGACTTTACTGGCCCTAATTGAGCAACTGTTATTATCTGTCATTTCACCTTTGGTCATAAAAATTAACGACTTGGGCGACAGGTTGACTAGCATTGAGGAATTAATTAAAAAGAATTCTCGGGCGTGGCCAAGATGGTGGGGTGAGCGGACGCTTCTTTCCGCAGCTCCTCCGACCCGACCAGGCCCGAACCCTTTTCCGTCAGCTTCTCTCCCCCCGCTGAAGCCCAGCGGCTGAGGGACGGGCGGCGGAGACCCTGGGGCACACATTGATGCTACTTTGGCCCCGATCGCTCCGGCGGAAGCATGCTTAGAGACCGATAGCCGGACCGTGGAGCGCCTTGGAGGCGGAGCGGAGCGGGGCGCTGTCCGGGAGCCTCGGCTGGGGCCTGGTGCTGATGTCTAGTGATCTGGAGTGAAGCTCGCCCCGGTACCCGAATGGGATCGTCAGAGGGATAACTGCCGCAAGACATCGCTGAGCGCGGACCCTGCTATGTGATTGTGGTGGTGCTTGGACTTGCGGTGGTGGCCTCCCACGTTGTGCGGGCCCCGGCCCCGTCGCCAGCTGGCGACAGTGCTTAGGACCAGGAGCCAGGTCTACTGTTTCTCCTCTCTGGCTGGATGGCCCTGGATAGAACTTTCCTCTGTGTACCTGACTCTTAGCGTGGCCTTGGTGCATCGCCGGGCCTGGACGATCTGCCCGGCCCCGCCCAACCGCCATCTTGTCTTCACGGCGACGGTGACGCAGCCCTCCTCCAGTGTCGCCTGGGGTTGTCTCCTGCACCTCTACCCTTGCATAGCTCTTCTTTCCTGCGGGACGCGGCAGCCCGGGTTCCCCCTGCAGGGGCCTATGTTGGAACTTTGGCTGGGCAACGAAAGGCCTTCTGCGACTGGACTGGCCCGCCATTTTGTCATCTGTGGCGCAGGGCCCCTGGTGTCCGTACTACAGCGGGCGTCCCCCCTGGCGGCGCTCTGCCGAGCGTTAGAGACTCATCGAGGACGGGGCCTACTGCTGGTGGCCGGAGCCCGTGTTCCTGACTCAGTTGAGTGCGGCAGCTCACGGGGCACGAATGTCGGGGAACCGAGGATCGAGGAAAGGGGACCGCACCCTGCCGGACATGCTTAGCAGAGCCCAGCAACAGCGAGACAGGGCGCAACCTTCTCCGAGCTCTTCCCGGGCTGCTGCGGACCCAACCGGGGGTGAGCCCCCCGTCACGAGGTCCTTCATGGAGGAACTGTTCAGCTCGCTTAAGGCTGACTTCCAGACGCTGAAACAGGAGGTGGCCAGTGAAGTACGCGAGGTCCGCAGGGAGGTGGAGGGCCTCGGCGAACGGATGGAGACGGTGGAGGCGGCGGCCCAACGTCGGTACGACGAGATTGTCCATTTGCAACAGGACGTTCTCCGTCTCAGGGAGCAACATGTTGAACTCCAAGCCCATAACGAGGACCTGGAGAACAGGTCGAGGAGGAATAACATACGAGTACGGGGTGTGCCGTCCGCAGATGAGGGGACAGACCTGATGGGCTATCTGCAGGACTTGTTCCGGGAGATTCTGGGAGAGCCCGCGGACTTCCCGATCCGCATTGACAGGGCCCACAGAGTCGGCCGACAGCGACAGTCGGCGGCACCTCCGCCGGACATCTTGGCCTACCTCCCTGACTTCCCGGTGAAGGAGCGCATCATGTCCGAGGCTCGCAGAAAACAGCCATTGACATTCTGAGAACGACCTGTGGCGCTGTATCAGGACCTGTCTGCTATCACACTACAGAAGCGTAGGTCCTTCAAGATTGCAACCGATTTCCTGCGAGAGCACGAGACACCGTACTCCTGGGGGCATCCCTTTCGTTTGATATTCCATTGGAACGGGGTACTGCACCAGCTGCATTCCTTGCAGGATGTCTGCGGTGTCTTGAGTCTCACGGCCACAGAAGTGGATGGAGCAACACCAACCTGGAGGCGTTCGGATAGAGGAGGACGACGGCGGTCAGAGAGGAGGAGATCGGCGGCGAGCGCTGGACGACCTGACTCGCCCACCATTAGAGCGGACATGGCCAGCGCTCTGAGAGAAGCGGCCAGGGACTCGGCCGCCACAAACGGTGTGGCCTTGACGGCGTAGACTCACTCCGGGGGGAGATGGACATAGCTTCTTCGGTGCCAGGTTATGGGGTCGGAGGGAGGGCCGGGGGAGGGCGGGGAGAACGAGTGGCCGGACGTCCACTTTTGGTACTTTCTGCAGACTTGTCCGTTTTGGGACTTGACTGGGACAATGGGTTGTTTGTGTATGAGTAGGAATTTGGCTAGTTGCCACTGGTTAGTTTGGGGTGGGGTTGGGAGTTGTTCCGGGGTTGGGAAGGAACCGTCCAGTATTTCATATGTTAACGCTTGGTCCTATTTTGCTTATCCTGCTCTGCTGCCCTGCGCCCCTCCCCCGCCTATTGCCTGCCCGCGGCATAGCGTCTCCGGACCCTGGGGGGTATGTCGTCCCTGAAGGTGGTGACCCTTAATGTTAAGGGTCTGAATAACCCTGTGAAGCGCAGGGCGATTTTATCTCTGCTGGAGGGGACACAAGCTGACATATGCCTCCTACAAGAAACCCACTTATTGTCCCGTGATTGTCACAGAATGCGCTCTGCCAAGTTTCCAACTCAGTTTTTCTCCTCTGCTATGTCCAAGACCGCGGGGGTGGCTATTCTGCTATCGAGCTCCGTCAGGGGGGAGGTGTTGTACAAATTTGCGGAACAGAAGGGGAGGCTTTTGGCATACCGCCTCCGCCTGGGGGACACGTCGTTTACCATTGGCTCCTTATATAGCCCAAATGACCACCAAGAACGCTTTCTAGACTCGGTGCTGGTGGACGTGACTGCCTCCCCTAATCGTCATGTCATACTAGGGGGTGATTTAAACATAGTCTTTGATTCTGCACTAGATAGATCAGCGCAGCGATTCCCGCAGACTGGGGAACTTTCCCAGGCTGGGAAGGCCCGAATCACTGACATGGATTTGCATGATCTTTGGCGCACCCTCCACCCTACAGATAGGGACTATTCCTATTACTCGCATGCGCACCGGACCTACGCACGGTTGGACTACTTTTTGGTTAGTGGACCGATGCGTGCCGCTGCTACGGCAGTGAACATTGGGGTCCTGTCACTGTCTGATCATGCGCCGGTCGTGGGCACGTTTGCGTGGCCGACAACCTCCCCCTCTCGGGGGGTGTGGCGCCTTAGGGACACCCTTCTGCACAAAAAGACGGTTGTGAAGCATATTGAGGAGGCGATCCGGGAATACCAGGCACACAACGATAACTCGGACACTTCACTGGCGACACAGTGGGCGGCGCTGAAGGCGGTTCTCAGGGGGGAGTTCATCTCCATCTCCTCGGCAGAAAATAGAGAGCGGCAGCGCAAGAGGGAGGAGCTGACTTCCCAGGTCCAGGAACTGGAGCAGGTTCACCGCCGTACGGGAGCTCCGAGGGTGTGGAGGCAGCTGAAGGCTGCCAGGAAGCTCCTGTTTTCGCTGGACATGGACAGGGCGGAATACGCAGCGTTGCGTCTGAAACATGCATTCTACACAGGGGGGGATAGGTGTGGCAAACTCTTGGCAAATAGGCTTCGTATCGCGCACCAGCATAACGTAGTGAAGGAACTATTGGGTGCTGACGGGGTGGCGGTTTCTGGTGATGCTGCGGTTGCGGAAACTTTTTGTAGTTTCTATGAAGCGCTATACAAGGGGGAGCCCCCTTCGTTGCGGGATGCCACGGAATATCTGGAGTCCGTGACCCTTCCGGCGCTGGACCCTGCTCAGGCGGAATACCTCGAGCGTGACATCCACGTGGAGGAGGTGATTTCTGCGATAGCCAGTCTCAAGCACGGGAAAGCTC
Organism: Lissotriton vulgaris; assembly: GCF_964263255.1. NCBI lineage: Eukaryota > Metazoa > Chordata > Amphibia > Caudata > Salamandridae > Lissotriton > Lissotriton vulgaris. Next base: position 1,315,562,781 of record NC_141695.1, read on the forward strand.
CGGGCCCGGACGGTTACACGTCCCTGTTTTATAAAACCTTCTGCCCGGTTGTGGCCCCTATCCTCGCCCGGCTGTTTAACTCCTTTTCTGAATTGGGAGCCATCCCACCAGACCTCTTGAGAGCAACGGTCTCAGTGATCCCAAAACCTGGGAAGGACCGGGCCCTATGCGGCTCATACAGACCCATCTCTCTCCTGAATGTCGACCTCAAATTTTACACGGGGATTCTGGCGTCCAGGCTGGCCCTGCACCTCCCGGGTCTGGTTGAGGCTGACCAAGCTGGCTTTGTGCCTGGTAGACAAACTGTCGACAATACTAAACGAGTGGCGCACATTTTGGAGAAGGCCTCGCGGATCCCAGGCGAGCGGATGCTGCTGGCGGTGGATGCTGAGAAAGCTTTCGACAGGGTTCACTGGCCTTATCTCGAGCAGGTGCTCCGGAAACTGGGCATCGGTGACAAATTCTGCTCGATGGTCTTCAATTGCTACAAGTACCCTTCGGCGACGGTGAGAGTCAATGGTTGCAGCTCCCGTAGCTTTGCAATCGAACGGGGCACTAGGCAGGGGTGCCCGCTTTCCCCACTCCTCTTTGCTCTTTATATGGAGCCGTTTGCCCAGAGGATCCGCCAAAACCCGGATGAGATCGGGATTAAGATGGGACAGTATGTCCACACGGTCAGTCTTTATGCGGATGATGTCCTGTTGACCCTGGACGATCCCAGGAGGTCCCTTCCCGCCTGTATTCATGAGCTGGACGCTTTTTCGCGAGTGGCCAGTTTTAAAATGAACATGGGCAAGTCGGTGGCTCTAGATGTGTCTCTGGCCGGGGATACTAGACGGGACCTCCAGCAGCTCTTTCCCATGCAGTGGTCATCATCCCTGGTGCCATACCTGGGGATTCTACTGGCGCCGACGTTGCCAGCGATGGTAACGGCCAATTATGCCTCTCTTAGCAAGAAAATCAAGGAGGAGCTAGGCCGCTGGAGCAAAAGCCTGTTGTCCTGGCTCGGCAGGATTGCTGCGGTCAAGATGACGGTTCTGCCCCAGATTCTATACCTTTTCCGAGCCTTGCCGCCCCAGCCTCCAGTGGGCTGGATCAGGCAGACGCAAGCTGACATCGCACGCTTTGTCTGGCAAGGCCGCAAGCCGGGGATGAAGAGGGTTCTCTCCACGCTTGCCCCGGAGGCGGGGGGCCTCGGTATCCCGGACCTCTGAAAATATTTTCAGGCGGCGCAGTTGCGCTACCTTGTGGAGTGGAGCAGGTGGGAATCCGATAAGCACTGGCTCTTTCAAGACCAGGCGGTGGCGGGGCGTACCCTCCAGGAGGTTCCATTCTTGCGCCGGGTTCACCGCCCCCCCAACCTCTATGCTTCCTTTGTCACGCGGGTTCCCCTGAGGGTGTGGGACACAGTTAGTGAGGTTCGGGAACTCACCACGTTCCCTTCGCCTTTTACGCCGATAGCGGATAACCCTGATTTCTCCCCTGGGATGGAGCCAGGTGCTTTTTCCCACTGGAGGGCGGCGGGCTGCCGAGCGCTCTTTCAGATTTATGGGTCGGAGGGGGTGGTCCCCTTTCAGCAACTACAACAGGAGTTCCAACTGCCGGAGTCAGATAGACTGCGATATATGCAGGTCCGGCACTGGGCGCTTCAACCCCAGGTGCGGGACACCGCTGATCGTCAGATAACACCATATGAGCGGTGGTTGGTGACCCGCGTCTCCGATGCTAAACTGATCACCGATCTATATAAATTCTTGCAGCCCCCTCCGTTTCACTACTATAACCCAGGCAGGGAACGATGGAACAGGGATTTGGGAAGGACACTTAGCCATAAGAAATGGGACCAAATTGCACACCGTGCGAGACACTCGGCATATCACACTGGCCTCACGGAAACATTCACCAAGGTGTCCACATATTGGTACTACACCCCGGAGAGACTGCACAAGATGAACAGGCATATCGAGAGGGAGTGCTGGAGAGGTTGTGGTCAGGTGGGGACCCTTTCACATATACTTTGGGATTGTCCCTTGTTAGCAGCTTATTGGAAGGAAGTTCTTGATGAGATTGATGTACATTTTGAAATTGAATTACCGCGCTTCCCGGCGTATGTATTGCTGGGCCTTCCTAATGGTCTGATGTACCCGCTGAAGTCTCACAGGGGCAGGCAAATCGTGATAGCGCTGGGCTCAGCGATTCAGAACATCCTGATCCACTGGCGTACCACCACGGTCCCCTCCATCACAGGCTGGTTGCACAGGCTCTGGCATGTGCTGGGTATGGAGAAATTATCACTCATGGTAGCGGGGGAAGTGGACCATTTGATGAGCTATGGCAACCCTTTCACACGCTTTTAACCACGGAATTTAGGGAACTCACCTGCCCGAGGTACCTCAGGCTTCTAAGATTGACACCACCGGTGATTTCAACCGACTAGGGGGGTAACAGGGCTGGGCTCATGGGAGGGGGGCGTGGTGGGAGGGCAGGTAGCGTTATTAGCGGAACATTGGACGGGGGGGTAGGAGGGGAGTTGGGGTGAGTTGGGGTGTTCGGGGGGGGGGGGTTCTAGGGGATGGTGGGTTGGTTTTCTTTGTATTATTGCTTTCCCTTTTCTGCTCAGACTGATGGTGTTGATTATACTCAGCCTTTCTCATTTGCCGTTGTTTCCTTTTCCACAGCAGCCTTGTCCACCATCGCACTCATAGTATCATGCTTAACTTCTTTCACTTGAATGTATGTAACCCTAACCTCCTGTTCCCTCCCCCTATGTTTTTGTCTTAATAAAATGCTTTAAACCTAAAAAGAATTCTCCTCCAAACAATATAATGGCAAAATCTGTCTGCCCTAATCCTCCCATCGCCCCCGAAAAGCTTAAGTCTGTTATATGTAAGAATGGTGGAATTCAATTACAGCCTCTCAATATACCTACCCCAACAGGCCCCAAAGTAACTTTAAAACCTGTGCTAAAATCTCACACAGTGGCTAGAGCTGCTCCGGTAAGAATGCCACGCATTAACTTACCTCCTGAAGCCGCCCCATATGTGACCGTCCTCTCTGGGGTCCCTGCACTCAGTCAGGGAATACACAAATCACATCAGGACCTGCTAAACAAGGTCATTTTCTGGCTACAAAAAAACAGACCTTTGCCACCTGAGCTAGATGGTGGAATCCTGAGTGTTAGGAGGGTGGGGTGGTTAGGTACGCTGCCCAAAGACATTGCTGGGGACCTGGTGCTAATTAAATTTAAGAACAGGAATATCGTCCCCTACCTACGATTTTGTCAGCCCAAAGAATGATATGGCCCCATTTGTATTTGGGACTTGCATGATTTTTACCCGAGCCTCCCATACATCCCGTTACAAAGACCAACGGTAAAGAAACACTACTCTTGGGGAAGGGGATCTCGTGCCCTTAGCGCAACTAACCTTCTAGCCTTCAATGGATTTGAACTTTTGCCCAAAAATTGTATTTTTAAGACCCCACCACAAAGAGGCCACTCATGAGTTCGAGTTTAATTGACAGGGTAGTATGTAATTAATAAGTAAATTACTGATAGAGGTTTGCCTGATGTTCTTCCTTGACTCCTTAGGTTGTATGTATGACTTCTTTTGCTTTAGAGTTGTCTTACTGATATTGAAATCTTTCCATATTAATTAGCTGAACCGTCATACCTATTTAATCTTGTTTTTTAATAGCTGATATTAACTTTGTAATGAAATGTTCAGTGTGTTGCTTTTATGATTTTTAAACTAAAATCGAATAAAGCTAATCTGAACTGAGTGGACGGGCCGGGTGGCACCGCCAGTACACCAACGTGTTCAGCGCGCGCCACAAGTTTCCGGTTTGGTATTTTCCATCATGTAATCAGCTTCCCTACCATTAATAACTGGTCAACTGACCTAAGGAAATGCACCTGTTACGGCATTCTTTGCAGAGCACCATGCATACTGTCTTGTTTTGTAAACATTTCACTGGGATGAGGAAGAAATATATTAAACCCTTGTTACTGCATCTTGGCTTCGTACAATGTCGACCAGCTTATACTGTACCTGCAAATGCTACCAAACATTTACATATGTGCTGTAATGTCCCGATTTTTGTAGGCCATTATAATTGCAAGAAACAGCTGTAGCCCTTAATTGAAAATGTAAATGGAATTGTCTGCGCATTTTAGGATTGTATCTGTATCTATGTACTGCACTTTTTAAGCTTTTTGCCTTGTTTGAACTTTTATACTAGTTTTTAATACTTTTCGCTATTGTTGTTATTTTTGTATATTTTATGATTCAAGTGTGAATTCGAATAAAGCTTATCTGACCTGATTGATTGATGCTTACTGATATGTTAGTGGTAAATGCCAAATTCTTCCTCACTCTGGTGATATGTGAGAGTGCCAATAATCCTGTAGCCTCTCATCACAGCAATGTCTTAACTGAAGACAAAACATAAAAACATAATGCAGTAAGACTCCATCAAATCTGGATTAATCAAATGCCAATGCATGTCATGGCTGTAGTAGCCCTCGCTCACTCGTAAGATTCAGCTCATCTATCATTTAATCTTGGAATCTAGCATCAGTAGCCCAAGCTACTGAATTTTGGTCATTGTAAGATTTGTAATGCCAGTGCATTGCAAATAAATCTCTTGACATTTATATGCATTGCTCTGATTGGAGCTCATCAAAAAAGTGTTGCATTCTTGAGTTGAAAGCAGTAAAGTTTACACTACAAGGTGCACCAGTATCTTTTCAGTGACCAATAGGCGTGGGCGGAAAATCCGTTCCGCTCGCGGATTTTGCGGATTTTCGGGAAATCCGCAATCCGCGAGATTTGCGAATTTCCCGCAAAATCCGCAAATCCGCGAGCAGCGGATTTTGCTCGCACTGCTCGCACTGTTCGCGTGAGTTCGCGCCCCGCGAATAAGTGCAAAATTGCAGAAATACGATCTTGGCAAAACTGAAAGTAACTACTTACCAGGTTCAAAAGTTCAGGCACATCATTAGTAGCCATTTCCTGTAGTGCTTCCTGAGGGGCCCCTCCAGAGTTCAGTTGCCAGTTGAAACTATTATGTGACCCTGCTCTGAACCTCAGAATAGTTACAATATGCCACAAAGGTCCTGAATTACAGCTAAGGGAGACAAGCAGGAGCCAGGCTGGAAGTTAAAATCCATTAATCAGCCCCTAATTCATTATTGTCAGTTGGGGCAGGGCAGGTGTTGTAACTAATTTTGCAACAATGAAAGCACTTAGCAAGTGCAAAAGATCACTAATCAGGGCGCACTAAGGAAGCAGGTGCCAGCTAAAAAAATATTCTGTGACACATTAATCAGCCCCAAATTAATTCAGGTCACTTGAGGCAGGGAAGGTGTGCTTTGCTTTGCCGAAAATAATGTACACTGGACAACCAGAGGGTGTAGTGATGAAACAGAGGGTGGCATGGGTGGGCCAGAGGGTGGCATGAGTAGTCAGAGAGTGGCAGTGGTGACAGAGAGTGGCAGTGATGAAGAAGAGTGTCCCAAACAGGCTGGACACGTAGAAACAACAAGTTCGCAAAACTTGCGACCCGACAGGTAAGTTCGCAAATTGCGAAATTGTAAAAACCCTCGCGAACTGGCAGAAACACGGGCGAACACAAAAAAAAAAAAATCCGCAAATTCGCGGGAATTCGCGGATTTTGCGGATTGCGAATCCGCAAATCCGCAAAATTCGCGGATTGCCAATCCGCAAAATCCGCTCATGCTTACTGACCAATCGCCCCTTAAGAAATCTTGAAGGACAGAACAAAATGACATGGGGAGGTAGAACTAAACTTTCCTGAGTACGGTTTCTTGTATGCATGGTTCTCGATCAACAGTGTGTAAACTCCATTCACGTAGCCCTAAATGTTAAGTGCAAATATGGGAATGGTGGAGAGGGGATGGGAACATTAAGGCAGGGCCTGGAAGGGACATGCAAATAAAAAAAACACACCCAAAAAGGGTATGTCAGTTGTAATTCACAAAAGGTATATCCTGTTCTACTCCAGGAGTACTACTATAGTTTAAACAGGCTCAGGTCTTCTCCAACTAAGTACCCGATTACAATGTGGTGGGGAAATGCTCTGACCGTCGGTCGGAGCCTTTACGACCGCATGGTAATTTGCAGGTTGGATTCCTTTCCGACTGCCTCACTACGATGGAGGTTTCTCGGAAAGGAATCTGAAAGTTCATTCCGAATGGCTTTCGACAGGTACCTGCAGCCTTTCTGTGTCGGCCTATCTGACACAGAAAGACTGTCGGAACTCGACTTTGGGTGCCCCAGCAGTGCCCCCTTGGGTATACGGCCACTGGTTGAAGGCAGAGGGATCACCTATGGTGGCCCCCTGTTCATCCTTGCACCCCATGGCAGGTGCCTGCCAAGGGGTGCAAGGATGAACTGCAACCTCCTATTTAACAATAGGAGCATGCATTCCAGCCGGAATGCACGCTCCAATTGTAAAGGAAAGGAATGCGACCGAACAGTAAATAAGATGATATAACTGCATACATTGCAAACACTTATAAAATCTCTATTTTAAAGTGTAAACATACCAAATCCATATGCATTGAAGACTACAAATATAAACATTGAAACATGAAATAAAGGCATCTCAAATTAAAATACTTTAACACCAGACTGCAGTCGATATGGGGTACAAAGACTTACTAAGGAAATAAACTTGGGATTCGATGAACTTGTCCGGTACTTACGATAATTTAATATATTATCTGATGATCAATTGAAGAGAAATCTTTATGAAATATTACAGATGCAATATTGATCTTTACTATTGCCATAAACACATCGCCTTACACTGCCTAAAGCCCTGATCAAGTTTCAAGCATTGGAATGAACTGCATTGGCAGGATTTTAACATTTTCTATTTTGGAGAAAAGAATAAAGGAGATAACCCAAAAATGTATATTGGAATTGGACTTCTTTCTGGTGCACCCTCTATTTCTTTCATAACTACTTTAACACTACTTTATTCCAGCTTGATGACATTCCATTAAAGGAAACAACGGCTCCTGTGGATAGATAAGAACTTTTTCTGATAGGTATAACACACAATGGCAATGTGGGTAGTTCAAGAGATGTCAAAGAAGGAAGCTGCGTATACACTTTGAGAATCTGTTCATCAATTCGTAAAGTTTTTGTAAATATATATCAACAATTTATACAAAGTATCCGCAACATTATATACAAACATATAATCACAAAAGTGATGGCGTGTCCCAAGTGAATGTTACCAAAAAAGAACCTAAACTACTAAAGTGAGACATAATACTGTGTAGACAACACAAGGTTTCAAGTTTACATTCAGTTTGAAAGAGACGACCAAGTCACATATAAGCAATCAAAATACAGCAGTTGGAAAGTGTAAGCAACTGTTGTACACAGTCTGTCTCTTTTTCTCTGTCGACGACGTTTCGACCTGAATAGGATATCAGGTCTCTTCAGGACTCGTCAATGAGGGGCATCTTTAAAGGGCTTGCACTGCTCAGGGAGCGGACAAGGGTGGCACTGTGAGGTAAAGGTGAAAATAAAAACTTAGAGGGACCCCATCCGGGACCCCTGGTAAGGGTGAAGTAAGCAGGCAAATGTGTATTAATGTCGGTCCGTAGATCCGTGATGTAAACAGTGTAGAAATGCTAGAGGAGAGGCACGAGACAGGATACACACGAGGGTGCTCCTGGTATGGATATGGCTGATATTATAGATAAAAGACTTCTTCTCGGTATATGTTGCAAGGACCAGACGATGCTGGCGCAAGTTATGGCACGTTGTTCGCGGACGGTCTCGGCGGCGTTTCCTCTCCTCTCCCACCGAGTGATTCCGGCCTCCCTACTATTTTTAATTTGCAGTTCTAAATAGTGGAAGTGGATTGCTGGTTAAGAGAAACATCTACAGCCTGCTCTTTTTAGCATGTCTGAGGACCTAAGACTCTATTTTAAATGTGGGTTTTGGTACAGAGTAGAGGTTGCCAACAGCTTGCAGATGACTCCATTTTCTGCTAAAGGCTCCAATGGACACTATCTTCAAAACTTGGCTGTGGCCACATCTTAGCCTATGGTCATGGGCGTGTGTTTATGATTTTCAGATCTGGTATTCGTTTATTCTGTCTTGGTCACTCTTTGGATCTCCCATACGTGTTTCCTCGTGGGAGGTATGATCCAAGACCGCCTTGTCCAACCCTGTGAGCACTTCAGCAGCACCCAAAAGTATGTCGAGGAACGACAGCTGGATGATGACATACTGTACCAATAGAGACAGCCTCACTATTCTGAAATGAAAATGGTAGAAATAATGGAAGGCAACACTTGGATCTGATGGGTGCTTGGTTGGGTAGAGAAACTCCTCATCCAGTGCTCTTGGTACAAGGGGTCAGAGAACTCTGATCTATCCACCATGGAGTCCACCTTTCTGGACAGAGTTACAGACAGGGTAGGTTCCAGAAAAATATGCAAGAGATGGACAACTGCTTACACCATACATACTTGAGAGTCCTGAGTAGGTGGTCCACCAGGAAGGCTAGGGCAAAGCCCTGCTATTCTTGGATCTGGATTAGTAAAGAGCAATGCAGTATCAAATATCCCTGGGTATAGTGGGCCTCCAATGTTGTGGTGACCTCTAAATAATCATGCTGCTGCCGACTTCATGCCTCACTGAGCCTCCCCTTCTTCTTGTACATTTTATTCTAGCACGACATGTGATGTTCCTGCACCCTGCGGGAAGGTGCACTCAGGTAATAATTATAGGGCGAGGTTCTCTGCTAGTGATCTCCTCCCACTCAACATACGTGGGGTTTGTGCTGCTGAATTTGGGCAGTGTTCAAACAGGTCTGGCGCGTGGCACCCACATTCAGAGACAGGTTACTCAAGAGGTAGCATGTAAGGCCACATATGGATTTAGTTATCCATTAGCATATGAGCAACACATACTCCTGTGCAGAAAGATTCCTGTACGTAGCAGACAACAGCGCACCAGTGGTGGTTACTCCGCGAGGGCGTCGGAGCTCCGCCCCGTACCCAAGGTGCTCAATGCTCATATACTCATATTTTATTTAATTAAAACAATCTATTTTTTATGTCTTCTAAATAAAAATGTAATATATTCTCCATACCACCGATGTGACATTGGCCGTTCGTTGTGGCGGCTGGAGGCAAGTCACGTTACGTGACGGACTCTGCTTGTATGCTCCCAGCTCCCCCTTGCGGGCCCAAAGAAGCCTAAGTGTTTGCCGGGCTGACAACCTCACAGCCCTGAAGGCTGTGATGTCGTCAGCTTGGAAAAGACCTACCTTCAGGGCGCAGTCTCGACCCTAGGATGTCATGGAGGCAAAGATAACCACGGGCGTTTTACGTCCAAGCCCGGTATCGCTTACCGTCCACGTCAATCAGAGAGTGGAGAGCTTGTCACCCAGCCCTTTCCCAACTTATTACACTGTATGGTGGCACCCACGCTCTGACGAGTTGGGAAAAGGGGGAGTTAGGCGGGAAGCCGAGAATTCGAGTCTGCACAGACTTGACCTCACACTGTTTCCCGTGTGTGTTGCACTCTGTGGTGGTGGAACTTTCTGGAGAGGAAGCCTTAGGAGTCCATCTGCAGTTCTCCAGCAGCCCTGGTAAGGCCCAGGGGAATTTTTAAAGGTATTATGGGCTACAGCGGTAGAGCTGGGGTGAGGAAGCAGACCTACTATTTACCCAACTTCTGTGATGCAGTCCCTGTTACATTTCACGCACTTTACTTCATGTTGCATGGAATACCCACCCCTATTTCCTTATAGTATTTAATCTTTCTAAATGTGTCTATATATTTAGGGTATAATGATGGTGGTAACGTGACCCAGCAGACTTTGCTATTCATCTGCAGTACAGAGAGACCCATGTCTGCATCGCAAGGGTGCGTGTTTTAAGGCAGCACAATACACAGCTCATCACGGGGATGTAATCGGTTACATTTGCGTAGGTTTTCAGCGATGTTGTCAACTCTGAAGACAGCAATTTGATTTTCCTTTTATTAGGCTGTTGCCAATCGTGACTTACATTAGAGACTTCTTCAGCATTTCAAAAACATCTGCTTGCGATTTGAGCTGGATGCGTGCACAGAGGGACGTTCTGCATTAAATCTCTTCATTTCAATTATGTGGATAACAACCCTGGCCTGCACTTAAATGAATCATTAAACAACTCCCAGATCAGGTGAACCCTAGCATATGTCTTGACTTCCTCTAGCAGTACTCACACTAAATATAATGAGTAAGCGCCTGTTACCCCTTGCCTGTCTTGCCACAGGTTTAACCTGGAAAACCGGCTGCATGAGGCCAGGCACAAAAACATGTTGAAAGGCTGACATGTCCTGCATTTTGGTGTCCTGCTGCTCACTTTGTTTCCTTCTCTCTTGAAACTTATGTCAGATATATATCCTCATATCATTAGGGAAGATGTGCTGATATTACTGCAGACAATTTTAATTTTTAGCATTACTTCAATCAAATCACAAATTAACTTCCAAATTCAAGGTCGCATTTTTAGTTCTGGCATTAGACGACCGTTTGTTTTAATAAATACAAATATACTGTTCATAGGTACAGGGATCCCAGTCAGCTCTTTTGATCTATTGGTCTGCTGTAGTATCATTCACATTGTTCTTCTGCATTTCCATAGCCTAAAGCATAAGAGAGCGCCATGTTATTTTGAAAATTGGTGGGGTGCATTATAATCCGAGTAGTCAGCACCCACATATTTATAGGACCTTTACTAATGTAGTTTAGAAATGTAACAGTAGGCCGGGGATCAGTTGAATATGAAGTGGTGTGTTTATTAATCAGAGATTAATGTAGTGCCTTAATTAGGAAATGTGATGCTGCCTAATGTAGAAATATAATCATATATGAAATGTTGCATTAACAATGATGTGCCTTAATGAAATAATACATGTGTTTATTAATGAGTGGATTAACATAGAGTTTAATGTGAAAGATATTGCTTGCAGAATTAACGTATAAATGATGAAATGTAATGTCATGTAGTGTTAAAAATGCGTTTAAAAGTGAAAAGGCCTGGGACATGCTTAAGCCAGTAGAGGCCCAACTGTAGTTCTCTTTGGTTAGCCTTAGTCGAAAAGAAATGATTTTGTCTTGCCTGGGAAAGGCTGTTCTCAGCGAATAATAAATTGTAACTTTGAATGTTTCCAAGGATGGTCTCATATAGTCCAACTTGCAGGTGCATGGTCACGTGGCTCATTAGGTAGAAAAGTTAATTGTTTAGAAGTTAGGATAGTAGGCGCGAGCGCAGAAGAGCTGCCAAAGAATTTGGGAGTGCAACATTCAGCGAGAAGGTGCCTGGGACCCAAGGACACACCAACGGACGATCGATGGAGAGGTGCCATATTGGAAAAATCCAGGTATCCAAACCTGCCAGAGGGGCGTACCTTTGGGCATGTCGACTGTTTTGGGGGTTTTGTATTAGGGACAGCACCCGAGGGTGGAGAGTCAGTTCGGAGTGGAGAGCAGACAGCAGACAGCAGACTTGGAGTTAGAAAGTGGGCTTGGGAAAGGCAAGATGTAGGGAATTTGTGAACTTTGGGCAGAGTAAGATGTGGGAAGGAGAATCTTAGAACAAGCTCAGTAGTTGAGACTACTTATTAGAAAGTGAATGTACTTCTTAGGAAGTCTTCACAGCTGACACCTTTATTCTTGCTGGGTTAACCGTAGAGTAGTGATGTCATTTTAGAATTAGTGTAGGGACAGTCTAACCAGATTATTTTCTTTTTGTAAATGCAGTCCAGATGTTTTACATTGTCAGTAATGGTATGTCTAATGTTGCTTGAACTAACTTTGGTTTTTATTTTGACTTGGTTGAGACTCTTGCGTAGAATTACTTTTGTATTAGTGCCAGTCTATTTCCTGAATCTTTTGCTGAGATGTCTATATATTCAATTATTTTTTGCTTTGTAATAAATCTTCAAAGCTTCAGTTCATAGTCAGTGGTCCTTTGAGTCTAAATTGGATTTGGATCGTAAAGTTGCTTGAGCTATGATTTAGAAAATCTTCCCTTTACGCTTCTATGACAGGGAAAAAGGTTCAGTCGACCAGGCCTGGAATTCTAGAGGTTGGCAGGAAAATCTAGATGAGAATCCCAGCTTCCCCAAGCATGACGCACAGGGTCAGCTCACTTCAGCCACTGGGACTGACAACATTCTGCCCTTTCACAGTGTGCGCATCTGCGCAATAAGTAGTGCATGAATTAGTGGTGCAAAGTATTCTCCTCTATAAAAATGTATGCCTTTTGGCTTTTGAAAAAGCTTGCTATCATACAAATTGTGCCTTTACACAAAAACATTCACAAACAAAAAATGCCTATATTTTCTGTGTGCTTTGGATTCTGGGTTCCCTTCATGTGTCATGAATAGTGCAAATTAGGCTGGTCTTAAGTGTAGTTGTTGTGGTTTGTAATTATTGAAAATATATGCACATATAGGAAGACCATCAGTGTTTGGATAGAGCTAGATATTTCAATTTTGTATTTATTGAGTGGGATTATGCATAGAATTTGCATCCTATAGTACACATGTATTTGTAAATACTGCTTTATGCCATTTGGATTCACCTGTGAATTCATTTTTAAAAAGTGGGGAAGGTGTTTGACGTAGGATTTGTCACTCCAAAACTTTAATATTCCCAGTAAAAGCCTGCAGTCCCGGCTGTCTCATCGGCAGAGCTGTGCCATTGAAACACAACTGATATTCAGTCTGCAAGAGAGATAAGTAGAGGCTCAATTATATAATTTTTTGTTGGGTGAGTCAGCCTAGGCTGACTAGGATGGGAAGTATGTTTAAAGCATCTACATACTTTACTCTTCACAGTCAAAAAGGAGGTGAGCATTGGTCTAGACAAATTTCCTTGGAAACTGCACCATTTGTCCACTAATTTCCCTCTGGGGGAGAACCCCCTTCCCCCCCCCGAACCCTCCTTAGGTCATTCAGGCCAGCATGGTACGCTTGCTTGCCGCGGTGTGCTCCACCACTAATTTTACGACCACCACTTTCCAATGTCACCAGCCGCCACTGCAGCGCACAAAGATGGCTCCCCAAGTGTGGCAGCCGACAGCACAGGGGGAAGTGTGGTAGGCGACAGCCTACAGGAAAGGTGTAGGTACAGGAAAAACACAATATGGAAGGGCAGTTTGGGCCGGTTGTTACCATAGCACTACCGTCTATTCACGGCCAAGGAAATGAGCAGGCGTCTGGAAAGATTATCAGAGATACGTGAGTAAATAAGGTGCATGCTTGGCCTGCCCACAGGTATTGTGGCTTTACATACTACTTGTACACGCTTTTAACCAATTATTTGAGCTTGGCTAAGTGATGACCATTACCTGGAGTTCCTGAGGTAACAGGCTGAGTGGGATACGACTGTCATCCGACCCTTCTGTGGATGCAAACCTAAAGTTGAAAGTGCGCTATCACCCACCATGGTTCAGAACACCTGCAACCATAGTGTTTAAATCTTTGATGCCTTTCCTTCTGTATAGGTGCAAAGCTATGTGACCCTAACAAAAACCTACTCCCGATAGCAGGATCGTGATTGGATGCCGAGTTGCACCTCCTAGCTATACCTACCCCTACGCTTCCAAGTTGAGTCATACAGTAGCACCCTTGTTCATCCTTGAGGACTCTCACGTAAGGCCGATGGGCCATCACCCTATCTGAGCTTCCCATGCAAACCTTGGCACTGAATGACTATAATCACCCCCCCCCCCCCCCCATCAAAATAAGCACCTTTACCATCACTCGGCTTACCCATGCTCTGGCTGCGACCTCACCGGATCACAGAGTGGCTCCCTCAATGCACGATGGCACCGTGGAGTCTTCCGACAAATCCTCAAGGTGGATGTTGGAGGCTTTACTTGAGCACCAGTTCCGTCGTACCAAGTACAGATTCTTATTCGTAGGCATGGAGACTTGAAATGATTTGTCCACAATCACCGGATGTAGAGCCTACACTGAGACACGCACCTGGATCCCTAGCTCCCAACTCAGCAGCGCTGGCCCTTAGTGCTGCCAATATATACTTTCTGTAAGATCCCACCCTAATGTGAGAGTACTACCCCTCTCCGTGTATACAATTATCTGGTTATTGTATTTATTGCACAGCCACTGAACGAACACCGACTGTGGCTGCCTTCAAAAGCATGAAATACACACTGAACAATAAAAGTGACTGTTCCTACGGCATATGTCATACACGCCCTGGGCTTTCTCTAGGCCAGGGCCGGCGCTAGGCATGGGCAGTATGGTCAGCTGCCCAGGGCCTCGCGCTCAGGGGGCCCCCCCTTCACTGTGAAATTAAACACTTTCACAGATTTCCCCCCTGCTCCACCAGGGCCCCCTCCCCACACAATTACAATACACATCAGAGATGTCTGTGTGGACCGCGTGGTGGTTTCCCTGGGGGTGGGGGGGAGGGACACAGTGGGGAAGATAAAGCGGCAGGGCCAGCAATTAGGGCTCAAAGTGTCAGGGGCGAGGCAACACCTCTCTTAAGTACCGGCCATTCCCTGTCTGCATTTTGTTGCTAGGTGACAGAAGGCCCCATTGTTTCCAGGACCAGCCGGACACAGGTAAGGAGCAGTGGGTGAGGGGAGGAGGGAGCAGCCAGATCAACTGGTGCTGGGGCAGTGTTTTAAGAAAGGCCTTGTTACTGCTTTGAAGGCCATGGGGAGGGGGCCCCCTTTCCCTGAGCCTCGAAGCACTAGAGCAAGCTACAAGGTACAGGTGTGGGGCCCCCTTTCCCTGGGCCCCTAAGAACTATAGAAAGCTGCAAGGTCCAGGTGTGGGGCCCCCTTTCCCTGGGCCTCTAAGCACTATAGAAATCTGCAAGGTCAGGGTGTGGGGGGCCCCTTCCCAGGGACTTGTAGCCACTACTCCCTCTTTCTTTTCCTTTCCTTTATTTGTTCCCCTGTGAAATGAATCCAAAAAAGAAAAACTTTTTTGCTGGAAAGGTCATCTTTTTTTGTGACATTTTTCACTTCCAAAGTGCAGCCTTGGGAAAGACAAAATTCTAACTGTAAAAAATTACTAAAGCAAGACAGAGTGGGTCGAAAAGGGGCCAGATTGATTTTATTCACACCCAAAACACATTAGTGCCACTACACAGAGTTTACCAGTGAAGCGCTACTTTTGTTTTCTTGTCTTTCTCTAAACAGCATTGTTTTCCCTGGGTGGGGAAGTGCACCATTTCTGGATGTACTGCAATACCTGCTTGATGGGCGGACTGGAAAATAAAGTGCATACCGCTGCTCTGTATTCACAAATGTGGTCTTTTTAAACCATATTTCTTTAGTTTTGTAAGGATATATTCAATGGGCATTGAAGCAGGTCCGTTCCGGCCCTGTAGTCAACGCCTTAACTTTTCATGCAAAAGCACTCATTCATTTCTGAATAAGTGCAAAAGCGTTAAGGTAACCATGTTGTTCCTGCTTACATTTCACATGCTTTAATTAATCTTACATTCCTTATGAGTGTTTGCTTTTTCCACTTTTTTTTTTAGGCAGCATATTGCTCTTGTCTAGTGCGTAATTTTAAATGAGTCGACTCTAGGTGTTTGTAGCGGGGCACAATTGGGTTGTAGTTGAAGGCAGTGCGAGTTTCTCTCAGTGGGGTAGTATGGTGTTCAGTGGGGAGAGGATGTGGCACTATGGTCAGAGCTGCCGAATTTGGAACTGGGGAACCAGGTTCAACCTTCATGACCAGTCCACCAGACCAATCTCCCTGAGGGAGCATATTTCCATGTTAGACCTTGGAAAGACCCGCACGACCTTAGAAGCCCTGGTGTCTTAGCACCAGCAGGTGAACCCTAGCAGTGGCAAGTGTGGGTCAACCTTGAAGGCCTATCTACCACAATCCCTATTGAAGCCCACTGCAAGTCTTTTGGGCAGGCCTACGAAGTAGCACACCCTAGAGCAACAGTCCTGCGATGTCACTTCTTGTGATGTTACCAAGGGCGGCTCCTTCACTAGGGCGGAGGAGCGACGCCCCACTACTTTCTCGCAAAAGCAGAAACATAAAATGTTAAAACAACCATTTTATGTTTCTGCTTCTAGCACTGCGAGAAAGCAGAAGTGTTTTGTTGGGGGCGGGTGGGTCTGTTTTAAGGCAGGGGAGGATTGCCTTGCCAACTGCTAAGGGCGCTGACTGTTCGACCAAACCAGTCTTGCTCACTCTGGCCTTTCTCTATGTAGGCTGCAATGCAGCCTACATGGGGAAAGTGGCCTCCCCATAGGCGTCTGGCTGGTCGGCGTCCTGATCAATCACAATGCGGCCATTGCAACATTATGATTGGCTTAGGGGAGGGGAGGGGAGGGAGGCTGCTTGATTCCTGTTCTCCGCCCCCTTCCGAACTTCCGCGAGACCCTCCACCCGCGAGTCATGTCGGCTGCGACTGGAAGATACATACAAATTAGAGGGGCCTCACATCTTCTCTTTCGCCCGGGGCCCCAGGAGTTCTAGGACAGGCCCTGCTCTAGGCACTCATAAAAACAGACAGTATAGTTCCCAAAAGGTACTGACACTCAATCTATTGACCTCCCAACCTAGAAAGGCTGAGCAAGCACACCTGAACAATGCCTGCAAAACTTCTGCTTACCTGCTAACATGTATCAACCCAATATAGAGGTCTGAGTCAGAGACCCCAGGATTCAAACCCGTGGCCACAGATCTCATGACAAACACTTTAGCCTACTGAGCTATTGTACCACATGCAAGCGCTCTTGTACACTGTACACACATCTAAAAACATAGCATCTAACACCAAATGCATGTGCCCCTATCATTGTAGAGCAACCATGCAGATGATCAATACAGTGCTATAGGATCTTAACTGGCATAACTAATTGATTTTTTGGTAAAATACGGGCTTGAGAGGAGGCAAACGCATAGACCAACTTCTCACCTCACTCGCCCTCCCCAACTTTGAGATACAGGTAACCAAAAAAAAGGCCCAAGAGGGGGCAAACGTGTAGGCCAATGTCACACATCATTTGTAAGGGTATTTCCTACCTCTGCTGGCCCACCAAACTTGATCTCACAACTCCCTCTACTGGTTGCCTCACTTACCTGTTTTATATCATGACGAAGACAAGTTCTTTGACAATAAAAACATGTTTCAGGACTTATATTTCTTTCCAACGTTTTGAAAAATTGGCCTTTGGTCTGGCTTGCAAACAACTAAAGCAATACTAACAAAACAGCTAACTCAGGATGCTCTGACCTCAATACGGTGATAAATCAATACTCCTGTAACGCCAACTGTGCACCGTGTGGTCCCTTCCCCATGCCTGATCCTGCCAGGAACACCTACTCCAAGGCACTCAAGAGGTCCTTGATGAGCGACCTCTGATGCCCAGCATGATGAAGGGGACAAAGAGGAAGCTATCGACGATGCGCCGGCTTAAATGGTCCCAGAGGCTTCTCTGCACCTCTTAAAGGCGTTACTGGCCACCACTCTTCCTTTCAAGGCTGGGCTCCAGCCCGTGGCGATACTAAGGGCACCCCTCCTCTAGTTGCAGGGGGGCGCCCACTCATTACAGTCATTCCTAATCTAAGCTGATTCCTGAGGCAAACTCAGGGGTGAAGGCCTATTCACATACCTGAACAAGTGAACCTGTAAGGTCCAGCAAGCTTAGGGCTCATGCTGATGGCCACCATCATGACTTGGGACCATCTGATAGCTGTGCAATTAGAAATGGGCAAAGAAAGAAAGGCCAATATTTCTCTCTGTTTCACACAACTCAGCAAGCCACCTTGCTGCACTGCGTGAAAGCAGTACGTTCAAGAAAGGGTTGTAGTAGTTCTTACAAATGAAAACATGTTAAGATAAACAAATCACCACAAAACAGTTCTGATTCTATTCAACAGAAAGGAAGATTTTAAATTTCATAATAGAAACATTCATTAGATGCTATTGTACTTCAAATCATTCTAGTTATTCGATATATCCACTTAGGTATATTCCTAGTGCATGTAGTATTGACAGTGCTCACAAAGTGGTAGAGAGAAAGAAGGTTTGTTGGGTAATGGGAATGATTGGAGTATAGGCACATTAGCATTTATATACAGTAGAACTTTTACAGTCTAATTTCGGTCAATTGTTCCCCTACATTCATAACACATAGGTCCCAGGGTCTGTGGTAGTCTACGTTTCGACCCCTGTCGGTAGGAGGGTGGTTTAATTCCTCTATGTGGGGTCTCCATCAGGACAGGGATGCCGCTCACATCGTTCTCTCTGCCCTGCCGATCCTTACCTGACTTCGAGGTGACTGGAGACCTTTGGAGGATTCGTGCCTGAACTTTGTTTTGAATTCACGGTCCCCGCTCCACGGGTGCCGTATTGGGTGAGTGTTGTCTGCTGTAATTGGAGGGAACCACCGGGTGACTGCGAGGACCAGCAGGTCACATTTCCTCACAGCTGGTGCCTCTTCCCTCGGTGTACACGCCCATTGCTAGGAAGGTTAAATTAGACCTTACTCCTCCGCGACGCGGGACGCGCGCGGGCGGGCGCCGGGCGAAGCCCAGGCAAAGGGCGGGCCGTCTGTGGCCGTCCGTGGACGGACGAGGCCGGGCCGGGCCCACTCCCTTTCTCTTGTATTAACGGGTACAATTTATGGTTTATATATAGAGGTCCATTTTTATATTGTTTATATTTAGCACTATGGTCCTATGTTCAGAGAAGGGGAGATAGGTAACCCTTTCAACTGCTGGGGGGGTTGTCACTGGGACCATGGACCAATTTCTCAAACAGGCTACGGTAATTCTAGAGAAAGAAATAGCCCTGACAGAAAAAAGATTGCCCTTAGACCTAGTGACAGGTAAGCGTTCATCTCTGGGTCCTATTGGGGTAGCTGCTTCCCCTGATCAAGGATTATTAGATTTAACAGCTGCCCAACGTGTTACATCTAATTCCATGCTGGTAGAGTTAGACTCCGTAGACGCTACTCCAAATTCTACTATTACCAGTTTAGTTCTTGATGGACCCACAGAGTTTCCCTCACTACTAAGTATCTCTACTACTTTCCCCCCATCACTTAGCCCATCTGCTAAAACCTTAAGCCAGGTATCAAGGGAAAACAACAAGCCCAATCCTAAAAGGACTAATAATAATAGTAAAAGGAAAAGAGGGGGTGGATCCCAGAAAGGGAGTTTGGCCAAAATCCCAAAAGTAATCCATCGAATGCCGAGCCCCCTGCCTTCTAGTCCACCTACTGGGCCTCTTGTTCATAACGATTTAGCCTCTTTTTAACATGGTAAATGATGAGCTCTTTGGCAAAATAGAAATCTTATTGAAATTATTAATGTTACCCCTACTAGAACGAACACGATTGATCAATAACAAACTGGATCAGTTAGAAAAGACGGTGATAGCCAACACCTGTACATTGGATATGTTAACTAAAACCAGGGAGATTATAAAGGCAACTGTGACTGCCAGCCAGACTCCAGGACCAGGCAGGGCCACACGGTCAGCCCCACTTGTCACCACCAGTAAACCTGCCAGTAAAATCCCAGCTATTACCAATACTGTTCCCCAGCATTGTCATGGTACAACTACCGGGCCCACTGTGGTAGACCAGGGTATATCTAAGAAGCTAGATGTCCCACTCAAAGACAAGGGAATAGCAGCCAATAGTAGGAAGGGGAGTACATTAACACCTGACTTGCCCCAAGAAGCTAATCCCTTAGTAGTTATTTTAGCGGGTGTGCCTATTTTGGGAGAGCATGTGAAGGAAAACTTTGCCTCACTCAAAAATAAGGTAGCTAATTGGCTTAATTTGAACAGGCCGTTGCCCCCCCCCCAACATTGTGAGTGAGATTGTAATGGGTGGGAGGATCCCATGGATAGGTAGAACAGCTAAAAGTATAGAAGGGGACTGTGTAGTGGTCACCTTTAGAGACCCTAGAACTGTCTCTCACATATGTGCATGGCTAAACCAAGGGATGGATGGAACCATCCAGACACTACCACTGACCTTTTTTTACCCACCATACTGTGCATAGGCAGACAAGGGAAATCCTAACGAATGGACAAGAGTAGCAATGAGGGGTGTGAATAGGGGGATGAGGGGCAGACTGTATCCTATCTATACCCCAGAAATTCCTCCCAGTTATAACCGTTTTAGCTGCCTAGAGGCAGTAGATTGACTGCACTATTCAACCCAGGAAACAGGGAACCCTCCGGACCAGGAAGGGGCTGCAGGTCTATATTTAGGATCGCTGGACTGGGTGAATAGAGAGCAATCGATTATTTTGGAGGACCGTGATCCTGCTGGTATCAAAGCCATAGGGATGTTAGGCATTGTGGACCAGAGTGACATAAACTGTGAGGGTACCCCGCCTAAACCAGGTAGTGGTACCGCACCCCGAACCTAACACAAATAGGGGCTATAGTTGTTATACCTAGGGAAACGGCTGGTTCCCCAGAGTCAGGGATAGAAACTGGGGGGAGTGGGTACAATCTAGCTAGTTGGAATATTGCCGGCTGGAATAGTAAATTGGGTTCCTTAGGAAGGAGAGATATTTTGGATAAATATGACATACTATGTCTTCAAGAGACTTGGAGTGTGGAAGACATTAGCTACGAGGGATATGCCTCCTTTAACCTACCAGCACAGGGTTCGAACATGGGTAGAGCAAAAGGCAGCCTCCTTATCCTGCTCTCTGTCAATTTCCCAGCGCAAGTTATTACATACGAAAAGGTTGGTTGCCACTCTCAATTGCTATGGCTGCGACATAAGATCCTCCGTAACGTTTTGTTAATGAACCACTATAATAACTGCCCTGATCCCCTACGCTCGTCTGTAGTCCATGATTTGGAGATGGCCCTTGATAAGATCTGCCGGGTCAATCGTGTTAATTTTGTTTTTATCTGGGGGGGGACTTTAATATTCCAATGTGCCCTATATCATTAACCAAGACATGTGGGTTCAATGACGATAGAGGGGATGGTTGCATCCACTTTTTTCATAGCCCTTACGGCGAGTCATTGAACTTCATCCTGGCAAAATATGATTTAGTTATTTTACAGACAGCAAAAGACCGAGAGGGAAATCCCGTCCCTACCTTCACTGGGAGGAATGCCTTTACGGTTATTGATTATCTGTTGATCTTGGATGATATCAGTATGTATTGTGATACCACGATTGTACTGGATCTTGCGATCAGCGACCATAACTGTATCACGTTAACACTATTTATTTGGGGTAACAAAGTACTAGCAGCTAAAACTGTTGTCACTGATATTGTCCCTTGTAGACCGAATGGCCATAGGATTAAGTGGAGGGGAGACAATTCTGAAAAACTGTTGACTAAAATTGTGGCGGCTTGCTTGTCAAACTTGTACTATTGTTTGGATGAGAATACAGATCCCAGGGAAATTCTTACAAACTTTAATAACATTAATGCTCTAATTGTAAATATCATGACCTTCTCCAAACATAGCAGTAAAAACCCAGAATAGGATGGTTTGACTCCGCTTGTACAGAGTCATTGCAGAAGTAAAATAAGGCACTATCCAGTAGTCCCAGGGATAGATCAATAATTATCTATCTTAGTGGAGCTTATAAAGGGCAGCTAAAGCGTAGGAAGTGGGAATTACAAGAGGAAGCATGGGATAATCTGACCAGGGCTGTCGAACTGTCAGACAGTAAGCTCTTTTGGGATACGGTCAACTGTCCCTTTCTTAAGAGTGATAATACCCCTGTTATTACTGCCCAAGTAAGCGAGGAACGTTGGGTCTCACATTTTTCGAGTATTTTTTACCCAGGTGGGGTGGTTGATTCAGCGACTGGGGAGGTTGACCTATGGCCAGCCATCCCCCTGAGCATTACTGTACGGGAGGTCGAACACGTGATTAAGCGTAGTAAGGGAGGGAAAGCACCTGGCCCTGATGGGGTGCCTATCGACCTATACAAGGCCGACCCGACTTTGTGGGGCCCTGTCTTGACCAAAGTGTTTAATGCGGCAGTTATAGAAAACACCCCGCATACCTGGGGTGAATCTGTAATTATACTGATATATAAAAAGGGAGATCGGTCGGATGCGAAAAACTACCGCCCTATCTCCCTTTTAGATTCATCACTAAAAATAATGAGTCGAGTGTTGCTCGCCAGGTTAGAGGAATGGGTGGAGCATAGTGGAACTCTTGCACGGTCCTAATTTGGGTTTAGAAAGGGGTTGGGAACCATTGAACAATGTATAAATCTAGACCTCATAATAGGGAAGAATACGCGTGCAAAGCAGGGTTCGCTTTTTCTCTGCTTTGCAGACTTAAGTAGCGCGTTTGACCTAGTTGACCATGCCCTGTTATGGTCAACCCTGTTAGATCAAGGTGCTCCTGCAGGATTTATTTATTTCCTGGCTAGATTATATTCCCAATTGTCTGCTCGTATAAGATATGGCCAAGGGGGTGAATGTACTGATAGCCTTAGAGTAAACTTAGGAATAAGACAAGGATGTGTCCTTGCGCCCCTTCTTGTCTCCCTTTTTATTAACGCAATCGAAGCTGAGCTTAAGCTGTTGCGTTCTAATCTAGGACCCTGATCGATACTGTGACCTTATGCCCCTATACGGCTATAATCCCCTTATACTCCTATATTGGCATAACCGATCAAATACAATATTCAGAAACTCGTCTCTGGCCTCACACGAACAGAACCACATTTCAGAATCGCTTCCTCTGCCACTTCCTTTGCAGCTAATTAGTGCAATGACATAGCAGAAGTTACTATCTAAGATTTCTAGATTAACACTCCGAGTTCTTCAACAAGATAAAAACTCAGCAACCTGGGAAAGCCCCGCTTGCTATGTTTTGATTAGTAATAGAACTCTAATGAGCACTGATAGACGATCACTTCCTAGTGACATCTTTATTGACGTCTTATGTCCAAAAACTTACGTCAAACAAGGCACCTTCCAGGTATAAATATTACCAACGTTGCCTTAAGGAAACGCTGAAGCTGTCTCGCTGAAGTTGCTGCTGTTATGCTGATGATAGCATCGCTGCTATCACTACTGCTATCGCTGCCAATGAGTGAACGATGGTGTGGTGAACTTAGGAGCTGAACAGCCGTCCCCTGCAAGAGCCGAGCAGATGCAAGCTGCCCACGGACGCTGCCCCTCCTCTTCCTCGACGCGCTGAGAGAGACGCTGTCTTTTCTCTTGCTGAGAAATCCAGCTCCAGCGTTTCCAGCCTACTTTTGCGAGTTCCCTGAAGGAGATACCAGACCTCCATCATTCTATTCCAGAGGTATGGTGTTGACTAAACCCTTAGAGAGAATTCTTGAAGCAAACCTTGGCAAAACCAACTTAACTTAAAGCTACTTACTTACTCCCCTCCCAAGTATTAGGCTTAGGTCAGGTACACTGGGGTAGGCGTAGTTAGAAGCACCAGTTGAGTATTTTAGCCTAATGTATATATGAATGTATATATGTTTTATTCATTTTAAACCATTGTATGGCTAAGAAACCATATCAATGCTTTTACAGTATTATTTCGCAATACTCATCTTACTGTACGTACTTTTTATAATAACAAGTCTTGCAATTGTGGCAATTTATTTCTCTTGTATGAGAAGAAAGACTGTTCAATAAATGTTACCTTTTATTGAAAACGCCCGTCTCTCTATACTCTGCATATTGTGAAAGTAATCTGCACAACAACTGACTGAGTAAAATAACTGTCTATTGTTTCACACGACTCTAGAGATTGACTCTTATCTGAGGAGCAAAGTTGTCATGTTGCACGGTTGTTGGAAAACTGAATCCCTTCTTGTCTGTACCAGGGAAGCTGATCACTTCCTATTCAGTCAAGAAAGTTTCCAGTGACCTCTGAGCTAGTTGGTAACAAACCCAATTAAGTTTAGCATAGTCAGTGGAGGCCTGGAAGATCCGCACTTCTACGTCGATACTACTGTTTATGTTATTCCAATGCGCAGGGCCTATTGGGAAAATAGGAACTACACTACATGGCGCCCAAACGTTTGGTAATGCGATAAGCTAACGGAAGACGTTAGAGTAACTCAGTTGTGCATTTTTCACACAGACCCCTTTCTCCCGTAAATACTCCAATAGACGTCTGGAGTGGGTGAAAGGTTAAAATCCGCCCGAACTCAGTAGGAAGAGATTCCTTTGTAAAGCTCTGGTTTATTCAATGTTGAAGGATACAGTGTTCCAAAATATTGTGCACCTAATCTTTGTCTCCTTGGAGACCTGCTCTGCAAAACCTGCATTTATAAAATGTCAGTGTTAAACAACGGAACTGATGCCGCAGCAGATGCGACTCAGCAGGGTCCCGACGGGACTACTGAACCGGGTGCAATAATCATCCCGGCACATTTAAGAAAATCTATAACGTTAAAACTTATAGAAAATGGACTGACCACACAAGGTGGCACAGTCGTCTTCGTGATAGAGGCACACGAATATCGGCAGACAGAGGTATTCTATTCATGGATAAAATTTCCAGCGGCAAACGCCGCAACACATGAGTTCCACTATTATAAAATAGAGGATCCACCGGGAGAGTACGCTCCTTTCGAGGAGATTGAAATCCCATTAAAATACCAAGAACATTTACTTTGGTTTAAAGGCGCCCTAAAACATAATGATCATATTACCAGGCTCGGTCCACTAGCTAGACCAGGAGCAACGTGGCCGGTTCTAGCCAGCTACACACCACATCCAGACATTGAGAAAATGTCAAAAGAAGAGCTGTTAGTACAGCTAAAAACACTTATAAAAATACATAGGCAATTAGTCCAATATGTAATGCGGACTGCAACAGTCCAACCAGCTGTTAATGTACCACAGCTGCCCCCTCATCAGGGGAACACTAATAAAATTACACCACAGAACATACAATCATGTCTTGGTAAAACACCCGTAAAACGGGAACAAATTCCTTTCTGGTTAGCGCAGAAAATCACTCAAATAGAGGCAGTATTTCTGAATACTACCCCTATTGAGAAACACAGAATCTTGACCATCTGCCTTCCTATGGGGATCGCACCGCACATAGAGGACTGTGACACTTGGGGTACAGTCTTTGCTTCCATTTACACAAAAACACATGGTGTTCCGTCAATGGCGGTAATACCAGAAGTGCTAAAACAGATTCAAAATGAATACGGTCCAGAACCTGCTTTAACTCTTGGTATGAAATTACTGAAAGACTTCAAGCAGGTCTCGGCTATATTATTAGCCAATATAAAAGGAGAAGCAGCATCTGTGGCGATCCGCCAGAAGTTGAGGGAAACAGATATAACAGATCAACCAATTGAGATTGCCAGAATCATAGAGAAATGCTATGAAGAACTAGGTAGAGACAGCTTGGGTGGAAAACCAGTAAAGCCCCAACTGCTCGAAAATCCTGAAAAATTATTTATTAAAAATAATTCAAACACTCCTAAAAAGAGCTGGGATGGAAATAAGCAATCCACTCCCAAGGAAAAAGTTTTCCAGTCCAGAGGAAGGTCTCCTCGACGGAGGGAAAGAACTCCGACTCGAGAACACCAGTCTCCCCATAGGGAGCCCTCTGAGAAAAGATATAACCTTAGAAATAGGGATAATTTCAAGAAACCTGATAGATATCAAAGTATTGATACACGTCCCTCTCGATCTTTTTCGCAGAAATCGGAAAGAAGAGGACGGTCAGACCCAGGAGAGCACACCAAGTCCAAAGACAAGGAACCTGCTCAGAGTAAAAAATCTCAATTTCCAAAAAAGAAGGTAGCCAGTATTAGAGTAATCAACCATGCCGAGAATACTGAGGACACAGTTGAAAAATGGGGAGTGGGCACAGACAATGTTAGACAGTGCAGCAGAAATCACTATAGCCCGCAAGATCTTGATGAGTCATCTGGAGACAGTGGACACGAATGAATACATTTAGGTTGAAACTGCCGACACCAGACTTAGCGAGCCCCATAAAATATACGAAATAACATTGCGTATAGAGGGTGATAAGACTAGGAAAATAAAGGGTCTCTTTTGGGATAAACTCTCAAAAGGCTATGATATTCTGTTAGCTGAAAAAGATTGGCCCCCAGAGTTTGTCAGGGAGTGCCCTCGTGGCAAAGAAATGATTATGCCTGCCTTCTCGAATCACATTCCGATTCACAAAAAATATACTTATGCAAGGAAATGGGCAGTAGCCCAGGCACCGGCATTATATAAAAATCATGTAGGATGGGATGAGGACTCACCTCCTCACAAAATCCAGTTAAAAAGTGAACCAACTGCCCAATGGCAGTATCCCATTAAGCAAGAAGCTAAAAAACAAGTCAGGGAGGTTTTAGATCTACTTGAATACCAGGGGGTGATTGAAACATGCACCTCTCAAATGAACAATCCTTTGTTTCCTGTCTCCAAGCCAGACAATTCATATTGTCTAGTTTTGGACTACAGACACCTTAATGCATGTTGCAAAACTTTTGCAGTACAAAATTCGCATAGTGCTGCACTAATGAACAACATAGTTAGGAAAAAATATAAAACGACATTAGACATATCTAATGGTTTCTTTTGTCAAAACATTGCACCAGAAAGCAGGTATTTGTCCGCTTTCTCCGTAATGGGGTCTCAGAAAAAAATCTGTAGGCTCCCACAGGGGTTCAAGAACAGCCCAGGACTATTCTCAGCTAGAGTAACAGAGTTACTACAAATATATGATGATGAGGCATTATCTTACGTAGATGATATCTATCTTACAGACGACGACTTGGATACTCACTTGAAAAGAGTGAACACCATTATACTTGGGTTCGGAGCAGAGGGTTACAAATTCAACTTTAAAAAGTCTCGAATTGCCCATCTGACAGTATTATTCTTAGGATACGAATTATCAAGGGAAGGAAAAAGCCTAGCGGACAACTTCTTAGAGAAGTGCGCTGTACTCCAAGCTCCAAAAACGCTGAAGAATTTACAATCGATTCTAGGTTTCCTGAATTTCGGTAGAACTTACATTCTAAATTACGCAGAGAGGGTTAAACCTCTCTACGAACTAATCAAACCTGATTTTAAACAAATCACCTGGACTCAAAAACACACAGAAATTTTGAGATCACTGCAAACAGCCATGTTCTCAAAAACAAAATTAGATACACGTGACAACACACGCAATCTTGTAATCCGAGTCATCCCAGGAAGATGCGGATTCACGTACCTGACCTCTAATGAGGGAGAAAAGGTACCAATTTCAATTAAATCTCACTTGTACACACAAGCATAAAAAACATTCAGTCACACAGAAAATACTGTGAAAGCAGTGCAAATTGCATTAGCAAATGAACGAGAACTAGCACACGGCAAACGGATTAATATCCTCACAGCGGAATCCGCCTTCGAGGTGCTATTCAGCCCAGTAAACCTGCCTACAGTGTCACTGGATCCGAAATGGATACAGTATATAGATTCTCTAGGAGCGGAAGATGTGAAATACTATTTCGCCCGCAATTCAAAGAACTGAATGATTTAGAATATGAAGAAGAATATCCTCTGCCAATCGAACTTCTGCCTCTCCCACAGTACGCTTGTATAATCTATACAGATAGATTCGTACAGCATTTCAACGTATAGAGCAAATCCTACGATGCAGCCTGTGCGATTGTTAAAGGTCGTTGGCTGTGCGGTAAATTCAGACCGAAAATAACAAAAACTGAATCAGTAAGAAACTGTTCGGCTCAGAGAGCTGAAATCAGATGTTTAAAGATGGCGCTCGAAAATGCAGAACGTGAATTCCCCACATTAATCGTGTGCGATTCTCATTTATGCGTCAACTCTTACAATAATAAGTTGCAGAGCTGGATTGAAAACGATTACAAAGATGACACAGGTGCCACAATAAAGCATTAATTGCTCTGGAACCAGGTAGCTCTTTTACAGAAAGAACTACAAAAGACTCACGTGATACACGCACAGAGTCTTCAACGTGATGGCGTTCACGTTGCAGGGAATTCATTGGCTAACACAGCCACAGCGGAAGCAACTAAACCGGCTTCCGTAGCCACAAAAAAGCGTACAGAAAAATACATAGACGGGGAAACCATGCTGGCAGTAAAAACGACCGTAAAAGGCGACTGTGCAGCACTACCCGTGAACCATCAACTCAATTATGCATACGTAATCGATGCAAACTCCGTTCCTTTTGCTCGAATCCCTGGAGTGGGGGATAGGGTAATTCCAAACAGGGACCAGAGGGGGTTCCTATTACAGGAGGCACATATGGGGTTGGGTCTGAGACACCAAACAATCAGGGACTCTCTGAGAGAATTAGAATCAGAGTACTGGTGGCCGGAAATGACTGAAGGTATTCATGACTTTGCAAAAAAACTGTGAAGACTGCAACAGAGATCGCAGTGAAGAACCGGCCAGTATAGTGTCAGAAGCCCTAATAAAAAGCATTAGGCAATCTATCCGCGCTATCAAAACAGAGAAACGCGTCCCATTGTACATCATTAAGGCTAAACACACTTAAAAATGTGGCCTCCAGCGCTCGGCTGACGCCAGAACGGTTATAAAAGATCTGCGAGTCTTTATCGGCACATACGCAATTGCCATGTTCCATTCTGACCAGGGTCCTGCTTTCAGCTCTCAAGCTTATAAGGAGGCCATGGCCAGCATGGGACTTGGGTTGCGGTATTCTTGTCCGTCACACCCCGAAGGGAACAGTGTGGTAGAAAGAAAAAACCGGGACATAAAGCAATCTATAACAGCGAAGGTATTATGTTCGGGTGCTGGGTGGGTCAAACATTTAATAAGTGTCCAAATCAGTCTTAATAATTTGCCAAGAAACTCTCTAAAAGGTTTCAGCCCATACGAACTATTGTTCGGAACTAGAATGAGAGTTCAGGACCTAGATAGTCAAGTATCAGTGGTACAAGATAAGAAAACAGACTTTGACATCAAAGATCGTTTGGCTGTTTTACAGGACCTGAATGAAACAAGAAAATCCTTAAGCAACATAAAGTTAAAGCAACAGCCAGCTACCACTGACAAGGCACCACAAGCAACAGCCCCAGCAAGGCCTGTCTGGATTCCAAAGATTGGGGATCTAGTCAGAGAAAAAATAGCAGTGAAGAAGGAATTTGGGCCTTCTTACAGAAAAGCAGAACCTGTCTTGGCAGTCACCGGAACAAGATCAGTAGTACTACCGCCCCTTGCTGGTAAAAAAGAAGAACAGAGTTGTATCAATCGACCTGGTAAAACCACAAGCATGTGGCCTATAATCAACAGTAGGCCCAGTGGACTCCCGAGAAACAACAAAATACCCAAACTTGCAACAATCCAAGAGGTTCAAACTGAAAGACTAATCACATTCGATCAGCCTGCAGTGCACAGAGAGGGACTATGCAATAATGCCATGGAACTCATACCTCTTGAGACACAGATTGAAACAGTTCGTCAAGAAACACCAGTCTACAATGATGTGGCATCAGAAAGTGCTACCGAAAGACAGATTGAAAGACCAATCCCAACAATTGACAGAACTGCCTCTGGTTATTTCATCGACTTCGACAACTTTTCCGAGGATCAAAGCAACCCCGAAGTGATGCCAGAAACAAAAAAGACTTTTAAAGAAAAAGCAACAGAACTCGTTCAACAAATCAAAGAAGTATATCTGGATGCACCATTGATTGAGCATTGGATTATTTCAGGGGTATTTATACTCCTACTATGCCTAATTTTAGTTTTAATTTTAGGAAGGTTTCTTACAATTGAATGGACACAGCAAGTCAGAACATCAACTTAGTCCTCAAACCACACAGATCATCCCACGTGAAGAAAAGAGAACTGTCAACAGTAAATGTCACAGCCATTTCAATAACCAGTGGGGTAGTATGGGAGAAAACTGACTATGAGATCTATGGTCCGGTCGAGATCCTGAAGTATCCTCATCAACTGAAGGTTTCCTTAAGCGACTTTGTAAAACCCAGTACATTCTCTGATGATTGAGACTTTGACAGTATTAATAGCATGATGTCTGATTTAGTAATGTCAGCTAGATTCACAGAACATGATTATTTACAAGGTTCGTCTAGTTATGAACAAATGTTCTGTTTTACACATTATGACGATCATTATTTGCATAAATCTGCACAGCCTAGAAATGTTTTTAAGTATAATCAATGGGAACGTTGTGCTACACCACCTAAAAGCAGTTCTAAAACATTCTTTGAGAAATTCAAGTACTTCTCAGGGTTTAACACCAGTGATGCAGAAACGTTTTATTATAAACTGTTAGATAAAGCAGGATTGAAAACAATGCTGACAAATACTAAATTGAAATATTCAAAAGCATTTTATGTATAAATTATGACATTTGGTTTTGATTATTGGAAAAATAACATTGAAACAAAAACCATTTGGGGTACAAAAGAGTGGCAGGTACAAGGCCTAGAAGCATTATTCAGAACCTGCATGATACCAGAACAAATGATGTTTTTAAATGACACAATTCATCAAACATCCTGTCTTGGCCTAGCTAAGATTAAAGACCTTAACAAACCGTCTATTCCGAAACCAATACCTGAAAATACAACAACAGATATTGAGATAGACGTATCTAAAATTTTACATTTATACAGACCACATCCTGATTGGAAAAAGTAGTTAATCTGGCCTACTGACACAAACAACTGTCAAGATAGATTCCTGAACAAAACACGGGGTTAACAATGACCAGACAAGACCCTAGATACTCCCAGAGACAACATCCAGGGATAGTAACAACATACAGTGTAGGGAAACTCTGCCTCGAATGGCTAGGATCATCCACACTGGCTGAAATTAAGCAACACTTGTCTTTACTTAAAGAGGGTGCTGATTTGCGCGATTTTATTATGGGACCACGCAAACAGCATCAAAAGCGTTTCATAGCGGCCAGCATCTATGCTGCATGTAACGAGGCTTGGAAAGTCACACAAATTGAAACAGCAGAAAAAATACGAGAAATTGATCGTATTAATTTGGAAAAATCACTTTCTGTAGTGGACAATGGGTTAATGACTCTGTCCTCCAGAATATATTCGTTGGACAATATTGTATCCTCTGCCTTTGATATAATAGACAGAGACTTGCTAATGTTACAGCATGACCAGTCACAATTACGTTCTATTGTACAATTAGGCTGGACGCTGCAAAATCTTCGTTCAGGCTATGTGCCTTGGCGTTTAATCAACACAACGTCATTATTTTCCTTTTTTAACCTTACTGATAAACAAATCAGCTTGGCACAAAAAGGAGCAGACTATACAATCCTGAGCATCGAAAAACTTGAGAGATTACCATTGACAATGTCAGAAAGTCCTGTCATTGAATGGATAATACACGGGATTATCACAATTCTGATAACAACTTTCCGATTTAAAAAGTGCCCTGAATACATACCTACTGGCCAGTATGAACGATTAGGTAAAGGATATGTTAAGTCAGCAAGGAAATTACCATACACACATTCATGCTACAGTGACAGCGACAAAAATGTATTTCTTAGTGGTGAAAACTGTAAACGTTCACTAAGCGGTATACTTTTGTGCCAGGGTATTAATTTACACGGAGCCAGTGAAGGTAGTTCTAACAACCTTTCATGCCACCAGCTTGTCACACCTGCAACGCAGATAGAGCCTTTCTTTATGCAACTCGCGAATGGGAGTTACATTCTAAGAATGGATAACAGATGTTGTGGCCTTTTGCCAGGAAAAGCGTATCTCGTAAGCGTAACTTCCATGGTCAAATGCTGTATGCAAGCATTGTTCCCGAGCGGCCCTGGAGACATAGAGACTCCCATCTGGCCTCGTCTGCATTTCTCTTCTATACGAATTGATACTTTAAGCAAAATGAAGTCTGTGCTTTTGCAGACAACAGTGCCCATCACGTCATCAAAAGCGACGTATGATCTCCTAGTTGCAAGGACAGCTACGGAGGTTCATGACCTTTTATCAAAATTTTATCAACTTGTAGGGAATTTGGGGTTTGAAATTCCCTACAAGTTGATGAGCTTACTTAGGTCCTGAAGAATTGCCCGAGTGGCATGAAACATGTTGACCGCACCATAGGCGAGGGTTGAACGAGGCCAAATTACCTTATTCTTTGTGCTTTGGTACCCCTCCCTTCACCAATTTTAACGAGGCAGTGAGCCATATCATTAAAGTTTTCTCAATGGACTCTACTGACCTCTTTTAAATCTTCACTCACGCTCACTTCTGCACTTCTTAGGCCCCTCACACACACGCATCTATTGGCCAGGAATAAAAGAACTCTGCCAAAGAGTAGCACCCAGTGCTACCCGGCAGGCATTGCACCGCCAGCCTGTCGCTGGAGCAGGAGGCCAATGATGACACGATACAATCATCGGGTAGAATGGCAACAGTCGTCCAGCCTTTTAATTGTGTGAGGCATCCTTAATTCCGTCAAGGGATTACCTTATTCCCTGCTGCATGGCCAACATTGTTTAGAGAGAGAGTCACTCCCTTTTTTTACTCCACTTCATATGGGGAACTCTGTACACGCTATTGATATCTAGTTGTAGGACACGTACATTGGACCCCGGTAAACATTGTCCTGTATCTGCCCCCCCTTGTTGTTACAATATTCAAAGTTACCTGTTCAAGAACAGCTGGCTCCGAGAATGCTGCCGCCCTGACGAGGCACATTTGCGATGAATGCATTGAGTCACTGATCTGCTGACTGCCAACTAAATAACTGAGTGAAACATAAGTAAACAAGGTGGTACTTCCAGGAGCCTATGGGCAGCTCAGTAGGGCTGCGCGCTATTCTCTGGTCTATGGGCAGCTCAGTAGGGCTGCGCGCTATTCTCTGGTCTATGTGCAATTATATCAGACACACAGTATGCAGGCCCGAAATCCTAATCTTCCAAAGAATCCCCAGATATAACATCCTCGCCACAGTGAGGCAAAATAAATATTGTGAATGGGAACAGACAGCTTTTAGGCTGCACAGCACTTGGAAACATGTGCTTCAGATGCGGGTCAGGAGAGGTGACAGGAAAGGAGAGGTGATGGGACAGGAGAAGTGATGGGGCAGGGGAAGTGAAGGGGCAGGAGCGGTGATGGGGCAGTGGGAGTGAAGGGGCAGGAGCGGTGATAAGGAATGGGCACAAGCGGTAACCGGCAAGAGCAGTGAACTGATAGGGGCAGTGAACGGATAAGAGCAGTGAACGGGGCAGGAGAAGGGATGGGACAGGAGAAGTAATGTGGCTGTAGCGGTGATCGGGCAGGAATGCTGACCGGACAGGAGCAGTGAATGGGCAGGAGCTGTGACGGGCAGGAAAAGTGATGGGGTAGGAAATGTGACAAGGCAGGAAAAGTGACGGGCCAGGAGCAGTGACAGAGTAGGAGAGGCAACATGAAAAAGGGATGACTGGGCAGGAGAGGTAACTGGGCAGGAGAGGTAACTGGGCAGGAGTGTTGACCGGGCAGGTGAGGTGACCGGGCAGGTGAAGTGGCGGGGCAGGAGAAGTGACGGAGCAGGAGAGATGACGGAGCAGGAGAGGTGATGGGACAGGGGAGGTGACGGGCAGGAGTGGTGATGGGGCAGGAGAGGTAACGGGGCAGGAGCAGTGAACGGGGCAGGAGCAGTGAACAGGGCAGGAGAAGTGATGGGCAGGAGAGGCGACGGGGCAGGAGAGGTGACTTGGAAGGAGAGGCAACAGGACAGGAGAGGTGACCGGGCACAAGAAGTGACGGGCAGGTGACATGACAGGTAGGTGATGTGATGGGCAGGAGAGGTGATGGGCAGGAGAGGTGACGGGCAGGAGAGGTGACGGGGCAGGAGAAGTGACGAAGCAGTAGAAGTAATGGGGCAGGAGCGGTGATTAGGCATGAGCAGGAGTGGTAACGGAGCAGGAGTGGTGAACAGGCCAGGAGCAGTGAACGGGGCAGGAGCAGTGAACGGGGCAGGAACAGTGAACGGGGCGGGAACAGTGAATGGGGCGGGAGCAGTGAACGGGGCGGGAGCAGTGAACGGGGCGGGAGCAGTGAACGGGGCAGGAGCAGTGAACAGGGCACGAGCAGTGAACAGGGCAGGAGAGGTGACTTGGAAGGAGAGGCAACAGGACAGGAGAGGTGACCGGGCACAAGAAGTGACGGACAGGTGACATGACAGGTAGGTGATGTGATGGGCAGGAGAGATGATGGGAAGGAGAGGTGACGGGGCAGGAGAAGTGACGAAGCAGTAGAAGAAATGGGGCAGGAGCGTTGATTAGGCATGAGCGGGAGTGGTAACCGGGCAGGAGTGGTGAACAGGGCAGGAGCAGTGAACAGGCCAGGAGCAGTGAACGGGGCAGGAACAGTGAACAGGGCAGGAACAGTGAACGGGGCAGGAACAGTGAACGGGGCAGGAACAGTGAACGGGGCAGGAACAGTGAACGGGGCGGGAGCAGTGAACGGGGCGGGAGCAGTGAATGGGGCGGGAGTAGTGAACGTTGGTGATCAATGTACCTGCTGGAGAGAGATGGGAGCATGTTTTGTCTAGTGGCTGTTTTACTCATCTAAGGTAGCGCAATGGGGTAATATGCCTGCTGCAAAGAACATGTACCATGCATATCAAAGAGCAATATGGAGCAATATGTTATGTGCATAGTTCTGTGGGTAATGCTTTGTGTTCACTTCCCGAATGAAAGGACTCTTAAATACATATGGCCTGGCAGTTCGGGCTGGACTGTTCCCATTGGGCGCAGCATCAAGACTGATTTGCATATGGCTGGGTCCAAACTGGAATGGCATGGTGAGCAAAAAAACAATGGATTTAGGCCTAGATCTCTGTACTGAGGTGAATGTGTGACATTGTTCTGCATTCTGTCCATCAATTGTTTACATTTCACACGCTTTACATAAACCTGTATTCCCTATGAGTGTTTGCTTTTCCTGAATTAAACCTCAAATAAACATGTTTATCCATTGTTTTAATTAAATAGCGTTATAAGCTGTAACTGGTCAGTGAAATGCTAAACGTGCAAAAAATTGGTGTTTTGCTATTTCTAGCCACACCCCTGACTCCGCCCACTGATTCAATCTTCGGTTATTCCCGCCCTCTGATTCTCCCCCACAGTTCCCCTACTTTTTCTTTCCCACTTCGACCACTGCCACTAGGATAGCTTTCTATAAGGTTGACTTTACAACCACCATCATTAAGGGTCGATTAGACTGGTGCAAGGTGCCCACTAGACCTAGTGGACATCATATGCCAGGCTAACTTCTCACAGCCTCAATCATGATTATGAATCTAACTGCCGCAGCTGGGCTCGTACTGTCAGCATGATGTCATCGCGGAGGCGGGAGAGTCACATCCTGCTGCGGGAGCGCGTGGACTATGTTTTGTGGGAACTAGAATGCAGCTGGCTCGTTTGCGGGTATCGCGGCAAATAATCATGGCCGGAGGGAGCGCTGCGTGCTAGCTATAGGTATTACTCTCGTTCCCGCTGAATTCAATATTTTACTGCAGCCGACGGAGAGGAGTCAGTGACACACGGGCGGCCAGGACGGTCTGTCACTGGAGGACCCCCCCCCCCCCCCCCCCCCCCGACTCACAGGAGTGACAGGACAGCAACCATGCCTGGACGACTCTGGAGGCGGTCCCGTGGGGCAAACTCGAATTTCCACGGCCCCCGCGGTGGCTCGCGGCCCAAGCCTGCCTGCAATTATGGACGGCCAAAAAGTTAAACGGACGATTTGGTTAATGGTTAAAAGAGCCCGGCAACCAAGCTGCTGCTTCTGAAGGTGTCCAGGGTCTCGTCAGCAGGCATGCATACCTGGATGACGGTAAGACAATGTTTTCATAAACAATGCATTTGCTATTGTTGTGAGGTGGCTACTGAGATGTGTGGGAACGTTTGGTGTTTTTACTAAATAGAGGTGTTCCCAAGTATAGTAACTGTTTCCTAAATGAATATAAAGCAAGATCTATATAATATTTAATAGCTCTTCTGCTTTTGCATTCACAAACCTGAATCACTGTAGCACTAAAAATCGTAACCTGCATTAGTGTTTCTGAGCAATATAATTTGAAATGAAATTCTAGCTAAATACATGCGCAAGAAACTATTTAAAACAGTGCGCATTATATTTTATCGCTTAGGCAACAGCTGTAGCACATCACTCCACAAACCTGCAGGTGCTTGAACTCACTGTCTCTCAAGTCCAGCACTCTCCTATTCTCTCTCTGTGATAGACGGTCTGGTTGACATCTCTTACCTGTTTAAGTGTTATAGCTTTATTCATGCTTACAAATGGGGAGTGTCATTCAGGAATGGCCATTAGTCTAGACACTTTCCATATTACTACTATTGCTCTTTCAGACTCTATTACTCTTTCCAGGCTTTTGTGTTTAGAATTAATAGGACATCCGTCTTCAGCTGCGAAACTGATAAATGAGTGCTCCTCTTTCCAAAACGTATGGTCGGTTAACAAAACAAATTGAACTACACACCCCTTTTTTGCCTGTGTCAAACAAGAACCGTTTCTCTTTTGGTGTGTCGTTGTCTGCATATGGTCTGATTTTCTCATAAGGGAACATACGGTTTTACACACAGCAGTACCCTGGCTGTCTGTAATCTATGTGTGCCTCAGCCTTACTCTCCTGAGGCTTGCCCGATGCCAAGTGTCTGCGGCCACTGTCTGATCAGGTTACAAGGGCACTGCGTTAGTTCCCTTCCATATGGTGCTTTGCAGCAGTTTTAAGATGTTCCTAGAGTTTCTCGTGGCTCAAATGGGTGTAATGTCCGATTTTAATGTTTCCCTCCTCTTCATTGCTTGATTTTGCTTGGGAGAAAGTGACACTCATAGTTGTGAAATGTCACTCATAATGACACTGAAATTATGAAAATGTCACACATAGCATTCTGAAACCTTGGAAGCTATGCTTCGATCTAATTGGGTGGCCAAACAAAGTAGTAAATTGCATGCTCTAAGGGGACGCTCCCCTAAATCCCCACGGAATCCATAGAATCCTATGCTCCTCTACACACAGGATAACACTTGTGAGCGGGGGCATCACCTAGTTGCACAGGGACACGGGTCCTGAGGACGCCATCTGGCTTGGGAGGCAGATGCGCTCCAGATCCAGTTTAGGGGGCCTGGCGCACTGCAGAGCACCTGGTGTGGTCAGTGGACATGAGCGCCAGAGCTTGGGAGTTAAAAGCTGACTGTCAATGGCGTCCTGACACACAGACAAGAAGGACCTTGAATTTGGCTCAGGCGGTCCCCCTGCACTCGGCAATGTGATGAGCGGGAGCCAGCGGAGGGAAATTGGTGCTTCTCATGAGCTGAACAGGCCCAGTACATTAGCGACGGCCTCATGACCTTCAAAATGGTGGAAAAATCGGATGTTGGGGTCGAGATACCTAAAAGTGCGCTGTGGCACTGGGTCGGCGATCAGGCAAGTGGAGGTCGTGCCCAGGAGTGGGCACGTCACTGGTAGGTGCCCCATTGCTGAAGAGGCACAGAGGATACAGTGTTGGGCATCACTTCACCCCCACCCCCCTGAGCGCAGCCTGATGTAGCGGGAGGTGGCCTGGACGACAGGGACCCTTGAGGCTGCATTGCAGTGGTGGAAGGCGAGTCCTGGAGAACTGCAACAGTGAGGCCGGAGGGGGCGGTCACCAGAGCATATCCTGTGAGCTGTGGAGATCCTCAACATGGGTGGCCTGCATGGTCAATGGCAAGGGAACCGCAACTGCTTGCGATTACTGGAGCGAGTGGATCTCTGGGAGACCTCAGCGACACTGA
This sequence comes from Lissotriton vulgaris, assembly GCF_964263255.1. NCBI lineage: Eukaryota > Metazoa > Chordata > Amphibia > Caudata > Salamandridae > Lissotriton > Lissotriton vulgaris. The sequence goes on from NC_141695.1 coordinate 1,315,600,594, forward strand.
AGCAATGTTGGATTTACCCCTGAGGCAGCTGGAGGGGCGCAGCAGGAGCTCCCCTAGACTTGCTGGGCCTGGAGCTTGGAAAAGGCATTGGAAGTATGTGGGCACTGCAGGCATGGCCACCGGGGCGGTGCTTGCTTAATTTCTGAGTGAAGCAGGCACCCTCCCGAATAAGCTGGGACATCTTAAGAATTTTGGGGGCCCTGGGCCAAACCTATTTTGGAGGCCCCTGTTCGAAAACGCTATGATCCAATTCGAGCTCCTTCATGTCCTCTTTGGCCAGGTCACTGACAGAGCACAGGGAAACCCGTTAAAGAATATTCAGGCATAATGACGTGTTTTTAATATTGTAACACACCCTCAGCTCACTAATGTTACTGCTAATAATCTCTGTGACAACCTTCAATTTCTCATATGTGAGGTTCTGTTTTGATCTAAAACATACTTTTTTTATGGATGTAGCATGAAACATAAACACCACGTTTCTCTCCAAAATGTCTGTAACAGACTCTGACACGTCACCCACAGTAAAATAAATTAAAAGAAAACAGCATTTAAAAACAATCTGTTTAAACATTATTCCAAGTCATCAGAGCAAGCCTCTCTGCAGTACAGAGCAGGCTCTATCAGGGGCCCCTGAAAGGCTGGGGCCCAGGGCCAGAGCCCACTTTGCCCATTTCTTAAAACGTCGGTGCGAATGAGGCATATACTTGATGATACCCAGCCAGCCCTTATGTCAAAAGATACATTTACTAAGCAGGTGCAACAGATTTTCATAGACCTGTGCACTGGTGGTGGTGCGGGCAAGGCTCCTGGCACGAGAGTGGAACATGGGGAGGCCTCATCTCACCTCAAGGTACAGGAACCTATGGCATTGCAGATTTGCATGGTCATCAAAACCTCGAAACAAGATTTGGAGAATGAAATGGATTCAATATCTGTGGAGGTTAATCTGTTGTGAGCAGACTTGTCCAAATTAGCAGAGCACTCTTTAGAAATGGAAGAAAGAGTTGAATGCCTGACTAAGGAGGTGAAGGAGGTCTCCACACCACAATTCTGGTTTTGAAGTTGAAGGCTGCTTATATAGATGATCTTGAATATGCTGAAGGATGAAGGTCTCCGAGGTCTAATCTCTGTTTTGTGGGCTGCCCAGAGAGGCATTACAACAAGGGACAGAGGTATTTCTGGAAAAATGGCTTACGAGCATTATGGGACCAGATCTACTGTCAGCTTTCTTTGTGACTGAAAGGGCTCATTGGGCTCTGGCCTCTCACCCCCCTCCTGGGGCGCCATCACTGGCCGTCATTGGCAAGGTGTTGAATTACAGGGACAACATACTTCAATAGGTTCGCAAACAAGGTGATCCCCATTTTAAGGGCCATGTTATTTGAATTTTTCCAGACTATACACATACGGTGCTACAACAGAGACGTTCCATTTTGTCAGTAAAACTGAAGTTGTGAGCTCTAAACATAAAATAAATGCTTTTGTTCCCTGCCAAACTCCCGGTGGCTCATGGAGGCTGGACCCCTTTTTCACATGCTCAGAGAAAGTGTGGGATTAGCTGGAGGGGAGGGGAGTTCGACCAGCCTTAGATTTACACGAGATGCTACTTTTGAGGCTCGCACCCACCCAAGCGTGTCAACGGAATGGAACAGATCGGGCATAATCTCCAACAAAGACACCACCCGTGTGACAGTTCAACCTTATGGCACAATAGACTTTGGTGATGCATGATCTACTGAGGTAGGAACAGGAAACGTGGACTAGTTGAATCCCAGGACTGCAGGGCAGATCACGTTTTCATGGATCATTAGCAACTGTGAGGATCCGGGCAAGTGATACGCTGCCTGATAATGTGTAGAGTGATGTGGAGCTGTTAGAACTGGGGGTCTCTAGTTGGCAGAGGTAGGTACCACTGTCCAAATAGGGACCCTTGCTTCTAGTCAGGGTAAGGAGGAAACCCTCTGAGATAACCCCTGCTCACCCTCTAGGTAGCTTGGCACGAGTAGTCAAGGCTAAACAGAAGGCAATGTGTAAAGTGTTTGTACCAACACTCACAGTAACACAGTGAAAACACCACAAACTGACTCCACAACAGTTTAGAAAAATAAAGGTATTTAATTTAAACCACACAAGACCAAAACGACAAACATCCAACATACACAGTTCAAGAATATGGTTGCGAAAGAGTTCTTAAGGTTGAGATAAAAATAATTCACAGTTGCGTGAAAAGTTCACAGTTGCGTTACGTTTAGTCAACAGTACCTTTAGATGCAACAAAGTTCCAAAAGCAGAAGCTGGTGCGGTGGAAAACAAGCGATGCGTTGCTCCTGAGACCTCGGGGAGGCGATGCGACAACCCCGCTGCAGCAGCGGGTGTGTTGCGACGAATCCGGTCTGTATGGGGAGGAAGGCCACTTGTATGGATTCCGGTGTGTAGGTTCCGTAGGAAGTTTGTTCTCGCAAAGGCACGATGCGACAATCTCGTAGGGGCTGCGATGATCTCCGGGGCGACGATGAGCGAACCAGCGGCGATCTCTCTCTTGCAGCTCCTCGATGCGATCGCTCTGCGACGATGTTCACAGTGACGTGATGCGGTTCGCAGGAAAGCGGTGCGGCGATCTCACCCAGAGACGACAGGCTCTGCGACGACACTCGCAGTGATGATAGTCTTCCCGCACCGGTCTGGTGTGTCCCGCAAACGAAGGATGCAACAGCTCTGGCAGCAGCAACAGGCGCTGCGACGATCTCAACCTTCGTAGTGACGGAAATTTCCTCGCACTGTCAGGGATGCGCTCCGCAGGGAGCCAGCTCTTCTCAGGCCCTTGGAGATTCCTTCAAGCACAGGGACACAGCACAAAGCAAAGTCCTTCCCCTCTCCTTGGCAGCAAAGCAACAGCAGGGCAATCCAGCAGAGCAACAGCTGGACAATCTTCCTTCTTCAGTTTCAGCTTTCTCCTTGGCAGAGGTTCCTTCTTGATTCCAGGATGATCTAATTTTATGTAGTCAGGGGTCCTATACTTATACCCCTAAAAGTCTTTGTTCCCTTTTTGCAGGAGGGCTCTGAGCCCGGCCTGAACCAGTTCTGGGTGTTCCTTGAGCACTTTGTTTTCCTGGCTTCTCCTTTCCTTTCAGAGTGAGGGGCAGGGTCATCAGCCGCCCAGCAGGAGGTGGAGCCAGCATTGTGGAAGGCAGGCACAGCCCTATTCAGGCCCAGGTGCTATCTCCTCCCACCACTCAAGTTGCAAATGCAGTCATTCAGCCTAGGGCTGACTCAGCCAGCCCCCTGGGGGCTCCCCAGCCCCTGTCACTCTCAAACCAGACAGTCAATACACAAACAGGCCAAGTCACACAGAAAGGACAGACAAGAGAACAGCAACTTTCTAAAAGTGCTGTTCTCAAACACAGGATTTATAGCCCATGGAGCAAGATAGCCTTGCAGCAGTGAAAAACGAAAATAGCTGTAATTCTCTACCAGAGCATGTCACCTGCACCAGTACATGCTCCACCTTTCACATACACTGCACCCTGCCCAAGGGGGTACCTTGGGCCTTCCATAGGGGTGACCAATGTATACAAAAAGGGAAGGGATAGGCCTGGTCAGTGGGGACACTGACCAGCAGGACATGGCAGTTCACAGACTGCACACAGGCACTGCAGTGGCAGGCCTGAGACACCATTTTGGGGCTACTCATGTGAGTGGCACAATCAGTGCAGCAGGCCCACTAGTAGCATTTGTCATCACCAGCCCTGGCACACCCAGTGCACGTTACTAGGGACTTCTTGGTGATACAAATGTGCCAATCATGTATATCCAATCACAATAACAATTTACACAGGGAGTGCTTACACTCTGCCACTGATCAGCAGTGGCAGAGTGTCCAAAGCATCTAAACCAGCAAAAACTAAATCCAGCACAGCATCAAGAATACAGGAGGTAGAGGCCAAAAAGACAGGGGAAACCTTGCCAAAGATGCCAGGTCTAACAGGACCACAGACATGGAAAGGTGTTGTGTGACTTCTGTGGTGATGGCTTGTTTCCTAAACACTGCAAGTAACAGGTGTGCAAATAAATGATGTGGGATGGGCAGGGGATGCCCTACCCCCCTTTCATACTACAGTATTTTAATTCTCGGGTAGAATTTTGTTTTCAAGGCATCATTCTCCTAGGGATTCTGATGATTCCTGCAACCCACATCCAGGGATGACTGATTCAAGACCCCCCCCCCCTCCCATAGGATATGTTGGCCTATAGACCAGCTAGCTCACAGGGCCAACCTAAGCCCCTGTAACCTACCGGACAGAGAATGGTTTTCCGGCAACCACTGAAAATGGCAATCCTGACCCCTCAGGGATTGTGGAAACAGTGCATAACCTTTAACTCAGTCGATGTTGCTTACTTATTCTCAGAGAAATATACGGAGATTACACAGTGGAACGTTTTCAATAATATTTATTGAATCAACGTATTCTTGCATAAAATACATGTGCTGCAATGATAAGGAGAGTGAAGCAGATACGTGTGATTACAAGCACCAATAGCATAAATAGTCGACATTATTTTACCATGGTGCTTAACAATGTATATAAGCAGGCATGTAAAACAAGGCAGTAATCTAGCATACTCCTATTATGTAAACTTTACTCTAAGTGTACCTAGAGTGTGTGTAGGTGTAGAGCCAAGAATCCCCCAAGGGACGATCCAACCCCATTACCTGATTGGATAGAGGGAAGGCCCACTACTTGGTCATGAACTGAACACCCCTCACGAGATGCTAGGCTGCTGCATGGTGATTTTTCAGCATACAAGGACCCTTGATGTCAGCAAAAGAACCTCCTCTGCTATTCTATTGGGATGCTCCTGTTTTATAATAGAAAGCAGCTCTGCAATGTGCGCATAGACTAGTGATGTTATGGATATGTAGATAGCCCTGTCGCCAAATGGATGAAGATAGTGATGACATTTGTACATAGTGCGAAATGAGACCTTGTACATGATGTTCAGGGCATCGTGATAATGTTGTGCAAAGCTCAATGTGAAACAAGTTTAGGTTCAGAGAAACTAATCCAACATTGTCATGCATGCAAATATGTGCAAAAGGTCACAGCTGGAAATGGTATTTGCGGTGACAATGTAAGAAATAGGTTACAACAGTGCCCTGGAACTTCAGGACCAAAAGGATTTCACCATGAGGTATCGGGTTCACATATACCTTAGAAGCCACAATGTGGGAATAGCCTGTATGCAGGAGACCCATCTCACAGAAATGAGGCAGATAAGCTAAGGAGGAAGTGAAGGGGTCAGCTTTATGCATCCACATATTTGAGGTATGTCTAAGGAGTGGTCATTTGGGTTGACGCCGGGAGTTCCCTTCCATCTTTGGAAGGCATATGCAGATATTGAGGGGTGTCACTTGCTCTATCGTCAATCCAAAGTAGTCATCCACGTGGAACAGTGTGTTGTTCTATTAGGCGGTATAGACTCTGGTTTTAATCCGAGTGTGGCTCTGAAGAAGCGGGACGCCCCAAGCTGAATCAAGCTGTAGAGCGGCGTGTAACGCGTCCGAAACCCCCGAGCTGTGTTCCTGTTTGGTCTATACCGCCTAATAGAACAACACACTGTTCCACGTGGATGACTACTTTGGATTGACGATAGATTGTGACCTCCGAGCCTTATATTACCGACTCTAAACTCTATCATTTACAGAACCTTACTTCTCATCGCATATACTCATACCGAGTATCTTCGGTCACGGGCCCGGCTGGGTCGGAATTATCACCAGCTGAGCGACCTTGTGACCTTGACACAGCCATCTAGCCCTGAGGAATCGCGAGTGCGATGAAACACGTGTCGGCTGGCTATATACTGCATTAAAGACTCCACGATTTACCCTTCATGAGAGTTCTGTTGTTGAAACACTTCTGTCACTTGTTGTTATAATGTCTGTGTATTGTTACTTAACAATGTGTGTACTGTTTTGAGTGCATCGGCAACCCAGTTTGTCAAATAAGGGGTAGTTGTTTCTACCTAATTGAGTGGTTAAAGGTTTTTCCACTCGCCGATTTGCACCTAAGATAAAAAGCATTTCTGTATTATGTGCGTACATACGGGCAGTGCACCCGGAGCGTAAACTGATCCAAAAGCCTCCAGTATCCATGCACTGAGGCCATTGTTGGGGAAGAATCAAAATAATTAAAAACATGAAATTACCTCAGACACAAAAGGAAATCAGGAGGCTTCTTGGAATTGTAGGTTACTGCAGGCAGTGGATAGTGGGATTTGCAGTACTAGCTAAGCCATTGATTCAGCTAACAAAGAAACGAGCAAAAGATACAGTAGAATGGGATGATGAAAGCATGACTGCTTTCCTAAAATTACACAACTGCCTGTGTAAGGCTCCAGCATTAGGGATGCCTGATTATTCAAAAGAATTTGCATTGTTTTGTGACGCACAAGACAATTGTGCTCTCTCAGTCCTAACCCAGATCCATTGCCTAATGCAACGTCCTGTGGCATATTTCTCTGCCACTTTAGACCCAGTGGCATCAGCATTACCAGGGTGCCTAAAAGCTGTAGCTGCAACTTGCATGGGTCTTGAACAAAGTGAATCCATTGTAATGGGACATCCTGTAACCGTGTATGCCCCACATGCAGTTGTGATTTTGCTGATGCAAACTCGCACACAATACCTCACTCCTAGTTGGCTGACTAAGTATGAAAGAATTATTGTAGGTGCAGAAAATGTGACAATAGTCAGATGTACTGTTCTGAATCCGGCAGCCCTGCTACCAAACTCACATTTGGAAGAAGTGAAAAATGAAGTCGAACATGATTGTATCGACCTTACTGAATACAGTTCTAAAGCACACCCAGACATACAGGAAGAACCACTAAAAGATCCAGAACATGATCTATTTGTAGATTGTTCATGCATGCGTCATGAGGAAGGATGATTCAGTGCTGCTTATGCTGTATGTACATTGTCTGGTACAGTCGAAGCATCCTATTTACCAGGAGTCAAGTCTGCAAAAGTAGCTGAATTGATTGCTTCAATAAAAGCGTGCACAATTGGGAAAAATTGGAAAGTAACCATTTATACTGATAGTCAATATGGTTAGGGGGTCGTGCTTGACTTTGGCCAGCTGTTGATGCAAAGGGAATTCATGACTTCGTCAGGAACTCCTATTAAAAATGGACTTTTTGTAAAGGAGTTACTTGAAGCACTACAATTGCCAAAAGAAGTGGCCGTGGTCAAATGTGCTGCTCAGCAATCTGGAAATGACAAAGTGACAGCTGGTAATCGTTATGCTGACCAGGTGGCCCGAATTGTGCCAAATACAAAATGTCAGTAACCAAGAAAATCGATGCATGTGGAATCAGCTTCCAACTTATGCTGTTAGGGGGTGTAGGTACTTGGGAAGAAGTGAAGGATCTACAAAATGAGACAGAACCCAAAGAAAAGGAAGAATGGGAGAAAATAGGTTGTCAGAGAAGAACTGGTGACGGTGTAATAGTTTACCTAGATGGGAGACCAGTGTTATCTGACTGTATGCTTACACCCATGGCCAGGATGTATCCCGGTGACACACACATAGGCAGAGATGCGATGATAAGACTGTTTAGACAGGATTGGTTTAACCCAAGGTTCAGGAACATAGCAAAGAGTTTTTGCCAGAGAGGCTTAATTTGTCAACAAATAAACGCTGGTAGGAAAACTGTAGTATGCCCCAGGGAAAATTGGAAAGGCGGAAGGTCCATTCATAAGACTCCAACTTGATTTCATTCAGTTACCTGCTTGTCGAGGATTAAAATATGTCCTTGTCATTGTTTGCCTATTTTCCAAAAAGGCAGAAGCTTACCCAACCATGAGGAATGACAGTCTAAATGTAGCCAAACTCCTTTTAGGAGAGCTCATTCTTAGGTTTGGTTTTCCAGTAACGATTGAATCAGACCGAGGGTCTCATTTTAATAATGAAATAATTATATTAATTTGTGAAGTATTTAAAATTGAGCAAATGTTGCACTGTGCATACCGCCCAGAGGTTTCTGGTGTGGTAGAACAACTGAATGGCACAATCAAATTAAGAACGGAAAAAATGTGTGAATCTACCCGATTGGATTGGCCTGATGCTTTACCTCTTGTCCTGATGGGACTCAGAAGCATACCAGACAAGAAAACAGGCTTGAGTCCTCATGAGATACTCATGGGAAGGGCAATGAGGCAAGTATGTATGCCAGGACACAGACTGTTAAATATATCTGATGATGCAGTGGAGTACTGCAAAGAGTTGGCTGACCATGTGCGTTCTATCTCTCACCAGGTTGGGGAAGACGCTGTGGCCAGACATTCAACTCCAGCTCTTGATTTGAATCCAGGTGATTGGGCAGTGATATAAGATCACACCTGAGAATTGTGCCTAGCACCAAGGTGGGGAAAACCACATCAAGTCATACTGGTTACCACCACAGCTGTAAAGTGTGCAGGTTTACCTAATTGGATTCATGCCAGCCATACCAAAAAAGTGATAGAACCTGACAAAGCAGAGGCTGAACTTTGTACAGCTGAAGGATCTCAAGTGATTGATCCTAAGGTAGCTGATGAAGAACGACTGAGCACCAGTCAGGATGAATGGATTCCAATAGTCGACATACCTGAAGTGACAATAAGAACAAGAAGCCAAACATATTTACATAGCCAGAGTGATAGTGAGGATGAGATAGGAGTAGAAGAACACACTCAGATTACAGAAATCAAAGCTAATAGTAATTCTGATGAGGACAGAAAAGAAAAAAGAGCAATACACTCAGACTGACAAAACCCCCACCAAAACCCCTGAGTCTGAGGAGGGACAGATAGGCACTAGAGAAAACGCCCATGCAGAAGACAATCAAGAAATTACAAGACCTTAGCAGGACCAGAATGGTATAGAAAAACAAGTTCAGGTGGAAGAAATAATCCCAGGCCCAGCAAAGCAAACTCCTAAACGGGGACAGATTACTATAGAAGAACACATCCAGGCAGAAACGTCAAAGGTAGTAAGCCCTGGACAAGGTCAGATAGAGAGGAATTCGGAAGAGGACAAAAATCAGTGTGCCACAACTTAATGAAAATAAAAGGACACGTAAAGAAGGTGAAAGCATAGTGCCAGCTAAAAGACTCAGAAAAGTTGATTCTTGGCCTGGCTTTGTCAAGAGACTGAAGTATCGCCTAGTAACAATAAATGAAGAACCTGAACAAGTGGATGAAGTAACAAGTCAAACTGAACCATCGACAAGTAACCCAAAAAGAAGAAGTTCACGTTTGAAAAGACTGAATAATAAATTCAAAGGTCCTGAATGGACCTATGTAATTCTCGAGGATTTTGAGAATCTGGAAATCAGTGATGAAAGTGATGAAGAATTAATTGCTGATCAAATTGATGATGAAGTGAGACCAACTTGAAAATAATTTCACAGTTTATAATCTGTGTAAAGGTTACAAAGAGGGGCTAAGTCTCCTTAGTCAGAATTGGCTGATAATAGAGTTACTGGAAACGCGAAAAGAAATTTTATAAAGACATGCTGTAGAATATGCAAATGTAGCATACTGATAGTGCTCATAGCATGGCTAGGACTGACTATAGCAATACCTTACTTGATGGCTGCTATTAAACAGAATGACACTAGTACACATGAAAAGGTAGCTAACCATAAACAATACAGAATAGATTTAGAAGCACCAGATAAGATAAAACTGACATCGAGACCCTCACAGCTTTGACATTGAATGGGTGCCAGTTCCCATCTTATTCGGGACGTTCATGGTAATCTTACCTTTCTGATACGGAGCAAGAGGAAGTAATTGAATGATTTTGAATACATTGTATATGAATTGAAATAATATTACTGGGTGGAATAAAAATCATGGGAAAGTAAATTATGGGTGGGAACTTGATCAATATAACTCAATGACAATTACCTCATACTGGTATGGTGTGATGACCTCTCCTCATCTTTCTGACCAATCAAATAAAGGGAATACACATATTAGCAACATTTGGGGGTGGTACATTGCCCTGGAAATGGTATAACTAAGGTAGGCTTAGTCAGTTAGATTGTCCGACTTGTCACAGACCTGTCCCTGACCCAACATATGCTGAAGGAGAATCGAGAGCAGAGGGCTGGTCGAGCACTCTGACAGAAGAATCGGGGTTTTGCTGAGGGAGAAGAATCGATCGGACCCAGTCGAGGTCCAAGTGTAGCTGCAGAGAGAGATGTGACGCTGGCGTTGCACTTAGTGGAGGATACCTGTCCTGTCTTGCACCTGTCCTGTCCTGGTGGCACCTGATTAGTCGGGAGCCCTTCTTGTTGTCACAGCCCGTGGCCAGGGTTGGTCCTCGCACCATTCTAGGTAAATATAATCTGTGTGGTATGTCCTTGTACCGTTTCCCTTTCTCACCCTTCCCTGGTACCAATGTCTAAAGGTATTATCTTAAAGTCTTGCAAATTTTATGCTTTAATAGTTATTTTCTTACTTGCAAAGTCTCTAATTTCACTACCGTGACACCTGACCACAAAAGATTGCTAAGATAAAGTGTTTAAAACTTACCCGAGTCTGTCGTTATTTCCATTGAAGTAAATGTTATTTTCTATCTATTATTCTAACTCCCTTAATCCTTAGATTTAGGACTTAAAGCACTAGTGACAAGGATTTGGTAAGTCATGGTGTACAGATATAAGTCCTAAAGTGAATAAAACGCTGATAGGCAGGAAGTTAAGTCATATTACCTATTCAAAGTGTGAATGTTTATGGGCCCAGGTGAGTATGGTAATCTGAGCTGGTAATCCTGCACCATCAAGACTCCATGCTAATGAAAAGATAGGAAATGCTTCGAGAACATGCCATGTAGTTCTGTCTGCATCGAGTACAAAATGACAGACGCTCATTATATACTCGGTGTAGTCAGAAAGACATAAACATCAAATATCTTATTGTTAGTAGCATTCGTGTCTCTTTCAAAGCACCACCAGTCACACAGCAGCAAACGCTGTCCTGTCCCGCTGCTTAGTGTAGATTAATACACCCCACACTTCAGGCACACCAGTTTTAGACTGGTCTACATGGCAATCTTGCAGCTTCCGATAGACCAGTCTAATAGATCAGTGTCCAGACTGGTTTTCTGGTTATGTGTGGGACTTTTTGTGAATTGGTATTGTAAATATCTTTCAATACAGGTTAGCCAAGACCGGACTAGGAATCAAAATTAGCCCTGGCAAAAACGCTCAAACCAGCCGTTTTCATGTGTCTGCTCGCACAATCCCCTTCTTAACACCCATCCTCTCTCCAGCTCTCCTCCCTGATTGCTTTTTCCCTACCTCCCCCTGCCCCCGGTCTCTCTTGAAGGCTCCCATAACCTTTGCGAGCTACAGGATAATTATAGAGGCAGTGGGAGCAGCTCTGAGCTATCAAAACTGGCCACTAAGTGCTCTAGTCCACCTGGGAAATGCCCAGTGGAAAAAAGGTCCTGCCTTGCCCTGAGGCTAGGCGACAGTAGGAAGCAACACTGTGCAGGTTGTTTATGCTGTTAACTGACTGATGCAGTGTGGATGGACCAATTACACTTTGTGGGTAGAAGAGCAGGGATGGGTGAATACCTTTATTTTATGATAGGGAAGGATATTGAATTTCTCTCCCACGATTCTTTTTCATTACAACACACATTGCCCGCAGCAAGCACAAATACACGTGGTTCCCCACCCCTTTGAGACAACCCAGCAAGTTTGTCTTTAAAAGATGAGAGTTGGTTGATTTAAAAATGGGGACCACTTTAATTTTGGTTGCTGGGCCTATTTTCTGATTCAACTCAACAATGAAAAATCCAGTCATATTTCTAACATCTGCTTTGTAAAGTCAAACACACAGATACGTTTGAGAACCAGTACTACCAAGAGTGTGCTTAATACAAGCCCCTCCTGGGAAAAGTGGAAAGCTAGAGGCTGACTACGATCCTCATCAAACATCTGAATGCTGTGACTTAGGTTAAATGAAGAAAGGGCGTGGTATGAAATGTAGTAAAAAAACGGCCCGCCGTCTTAGGCTATCCTGGCTGAAGACGGCTGATAGCCAGAAACCTGTCCTAGGATGCTTGATTCCGGTCCAGGGAAGACATGGCTTGGCAGTTCGGGCTGGACTCTTCCCTTGAGGCACAGGGTCAAGGCTGATTTGCATATGGCCATGTCTGAACTTGGGTGGTGTGGTGAGCAAAAAAAAGATGGATTTAGGCCCAGATCTCTGTACTGGGATGAATGTATGACATTGTTCTGCATTCTGTCCATCAACTGTTGTTTTTGCATTTGTCACACCGAGTGGGACGGGTATGCTCAGATGTGAGTCCGTGCTTTCTACACCACTGCAGTCAAGCTATCCTGGCTGAAGACGGCTGATAGCCAGAAACCGGTCCTAGGATGCTTGATTACGGTCCAGGGAAGACATGGCTTGGCAGTTCGGGCTGGACTGTTCCCATGAGGCACAGGGTCAAGGCTGATTTCCATATGGCCATGTCTGAACTTGGGTGGCGTGGTGAGCAAAAAAAACGATGGATTAAGGCCCAGATCTCTGTACTGGGGTGAATGTATGACATTGTTCTGCATTCTGTCCATCAACTGTTGTTTTTGCATTTGTCACCCCGAGTGGGACGGGTATGCTCAGACGTGAGTCCCGTGCTCTGTACACCACTGGAGTCAAGCTATCCTGGCTGAAGACGGCTGATAGCCAGAAACCGGTCCTAGGATGCTTGATTCCGGTCCAGGTAAGACATGGCTTGGCAGTTCGGGCTGCACTGTTCCCATGAGGCACAGGGTCAAGGCTGATTTGCATATGGCCATGTCTGAACTTGGGTGGTGTGGTGAGCAAAAAAACAATGGATTTAGGCCCAGATCTCTGTACTGGGGTGAATGTATGACATTGTTCTGCATTCTGTCCATCAACTGTTGTTTTTGCATTTGTCACCCCGAGTAGGACGGGTATGCTCAGACGTGAGTCCCGTGCTCTCTACACCACTGGAGTCAAGCTATCCTGGCTGAAGACGGCTGATAGCCAGAAACCGGTCCTAGGATGCTTGATTCCGGTCCAGGGAAGACATGGCTTGGCAGTTCGGGCTGGACTGTTCCCATGAGGCACAGGGTCAAGGCTGATTTGCATATGGCCATGTCTGAACTTGGGTGGTGTGGTGAGCTAAAAAACAATGGATTTAGGCCCAGATCTCCATACTGGGGTGTATGTATGACATTGTTCTGCATTCTGTCCCTCAACTGTTGTTTTTGCATTTGTCACCCCAAGTGGGACGGGTATGCTCAGACATGAGTTCCGTGCTCTCTACACCACTGGAGTCAAGCTATCCTGGCTGAAGACGGCTGAAAGCCATAAACCTGTCCTAGGATGCTTGATTCCGGTCCTGGGAAGACATGGCTTGGCAGTTCGGGCTGGACTGTTTCCATGAGGCACAGGGTCAAGGCTGATTTGCATATGACCATGTATGAACTTGGGTGGTGTGGTGAGCAAAAGTCGATGGATTTAGGCCCAGATTTCTGTACTGGGGTGAATGTATGTCATTGTTCTGCATTCTGTCCATCAACTGTTGTTTTTGCATTTGTCACCCCGAGTGGGATGGGTATGCTCAGACGTGAGTCCTGTTCTCTCTACACCACTGGAGTCAAGCTATCGTGGCAGGAGATGGCTGATTGCCAGAAACCGGTCCTAGGATGCTTGATTCCGGTCCAGGGAAGACATGGCTTGGCAGTTCGGGCTGGACTGTTCCCATGAGGCACAGGGTCAAGGCTGATTTGCATATGGCCATGTCTGAACTTGGGTGGTGTGGTGAGCAAAAAAATGATGGATTTAGGCCCAGATCTCTGTACTGGGATGAATGTATGACATTGTTCTGCATTCTGTCCATCAACTGTTGTTTTTGCATTTGTCACACCTTGTGGAACGGGTATGCTCAGACGTGAGTCCCGTGCTCTCTACACCACTGCAGTCAAGCTATCCTGGCTGAAGACGGCTGATAGCCAGAATCCGGTCCTAGGATGCTTGATTACGGTTCAGGGAAGACATGGCTTGGCAGTTCGGGCTGGACTGTTCCCATGAGGCACAGGGTCAAGGCTGATTTCCATATGGCCATGTCTGAACTTGGGTGGTGTGGTGAGCAAAAAAACGATGGATTTAGCCCCAGATCTCTGTACTGGGGTGAATGTATGACATTGTTCTGCATTATGTCCATCAACTGTTGTTTTTGCATTTGTCACCCCGAGTAGGGCGGGTATGCTCAGACGTGAGTCCGTGCTCTCTACACCACTGGAGTCAAGCTATCCTGGCTGAAGACGGCTGATAGCCAGAAACCGGTCCTAGGATGCTTGATTCCGGTCCAGGGAAGACATGGCTTGGCAGTTCGGGCTGGACTGTTCCCATGAGGCACAGGGTCAAGGCTGATTTGCATATGGCCATGTGTGAACTTGGGTGGTGTGGTGAGCTAAAAAACAATGGATTTAGGCCCAGATCTCTTTACAGGGGTGAATGTATGACATTGTTCTACATTCTGTCCATCAACTGTTGTTTTTGCATTTGTCATCCCGAGTGGGACGGGTATGCTCAGACGTGAGTCCTGTGCTCTCTACACCACTGGAGTCAAGCTATCCTGGCTGAAGACAGCTGATAGCCAGAAACCGGTCCTAGGATGCTTGATTCCGGTCCAGGGAAGACATGGCTTGGCAGTTTGGGCTGGACTGTTTCCATAAGGCACAGGATCAAGGCTGATTTGCATATGGCCATGCCTGAACTTGGGTGGTGTGGTGAGCAAAACAACGATGGATTTAGGCCCAGATCTCTGTACTGGGGTGAATGTATGACATTGTTCTGCATTCTGTCCCTCAACTGTTGTTTAGGTTTCGCCTATTATCATTTGCTTGCGAATGTAATAGGCGAAAATTCAAGTGCTCGATTCGACTAGTCAAACCACTGCGGTTTTTCCACAGTGCATGTGAGTCACGTCACCACAAAAGCGGGTCACGTGACCACACAAGCACGCGCATCTCCCTAATCCACAAACAGCATTCATTCAAAAACACAGAAACCCCCGCCCCCATCCGGCTTCCCTCGGCGCATCTGCCTGCCACACTTCTCCTTCCCTCGCTCGCATTCCCGCCCCCCACCAGGCTCTCCCGCCCCCATCCGGCTTCCTTTGTTCTAATGGCTCCTTTGCTCGCACTCCCCCTCCCTTCTTGTCAGCTTTAATCAGGCTCCTTTGTTTCTCGCCTGGTCGTTACTGTGGCCCACTAGC
This sequence comes from Lissotriton vulgaris, assembly GCF_964263255.1. Lineage (NCBI taxonomy): Eukaryota > Metazoa > Chordata > Amphibia > Caudata > Salamandridae > Lissotriton > Lissotriton vulgaris. The sequence goes on from NC_141695.1 coordinate 1,315,615,908, forward strand.
ACACACAACTCACATGTGCATCATATGCCTGGGTCATGTTGTCATAAACACGCACACTCATACAGATCACAAAGTTGTGCTGCAAGCAGGCGGTATTAAAACAGCACACTGTAATACACACAACTCCTATCTTAATCACGGGCAACAGCAACATGGACATGGCTCTGCCTCGCCGGAGTCCCGCGCGCACAATGCCAGCAGCACCTAATGCAGTCACAGGGCAGCAGGTCTGGCCGTGACAGACCCACCTCCAGTCCAGTGTCTGGTGGTGGGGGAGGGGCGGCTGCCCCCTCCTACTGCATTTGAGTTGGAATGCCCTGGGGAAGCCCTTTCCCCACAGGCCGGACAGGAGGGACGGCCTACAGTGCTGAGGAGAGAGCGCTCTTCATACCCTTTTGCTAAGCCTATTCGGGTGCTCCTCCTCTCGCTCCATGGCACTGAGATGAGAACTGTGCCACCCCTCCCCCCGCATAACCCCCCCCCGCCCGCTCTATCTATGTGGAGGGCCGCACTTCCACTTTTAGCTCTGCGCACATTAAGCTTTAACTAGAACAAAATATTGTAGGATTGTATCACTTCCTCGTGCATCCGGCAAAAAAGGATCACAAGGCAAAATGATCACATGGTCCAGCAAGACCAGGGTGGTGCAAGCTTCACTTCATTAGATAACAAGCACTTGTTCTAGCTTAGCGATCTCAAAGTCGCCAGAGATGCATGGAGCATATGTCACGCTAACAGTTAGAATACCCCATCTTTTCTGCACATATGTATCGTTCTGAACGTTAATGGATTTTATTAGAAACTTACTACAAAGTAAGGGTAAAGGGTATTCTTGAAATTAGATATTACTTAGATACGCGGATTACACAAACTCAAGAAAGCGATTGCAGTACGTCATGTTCGTTGAGTCACTGCATGTTAATTGTGTTGCGTCAGGGTCGGCAATTCTGACTCGTGAAAGCGGTCCCATCTCCATACTAGTAAGAGAGGAATCTTTGCACGAGTAATTCCATTTCCATCACCTGCTTATTTTCTGCACTCTATTTTGGAGCAATGTCACGTAACCTCACCATCGCTGTTCTAAAATGAGGGTAGCGTCGCCGCCTCTGAAGTCCCCTGCAAAATACAGCTGCATCACAGCCTGCGTGCTAGTCGAGGTACCACATGCAATGTGTTGCAGTAATAACCCCGTTAGTCCAGGGCTCTTCCAATGACTAGGCGAATTCGACCAAATCATTGGTAGCAGAGGTTGTTTTTTTACTAATGTACTGTTAAAACGTGATCTGTGTTGCGATTGCATTTTACAGTAGATATCCGTTAGCTATTTGTTTCTGTTCTGGCCACTACATGACGTTTCTAAAAGTAATGTTATTTACATAAATTAGAATTGGTATAAGGGGGATGGATAATGCTAATTAAAATAGTGTCGCTAGGAGGAAATATTTTGGTTCCGTGCCATATGTCTCCGCTGACGGCATAGAGTTTTTTTTTCTCTTTCCCAATGTCTGCATTCCAATTCATGTTGCGCAGATGAAATTCAAAGTTGAGGTAAACACAGGGAGGGGGGAGCTTAGGATCTACTGTTTACATCCTCGGCTCTTCCTCCTCCTTCAGCCTGACAGGAACCTCAAATCCTAGCCCCATCCCCCTGAAGTAGGAAGGGGAGGGTTTGACTCATGTAGCTTATATATGATATACTGATGACGTTTTCATAAGGGGGGTGTAATACTCGGCGTTGTGCACTGACTAAAACGACTGGGTTTTCTACTGCGCAGCACCACAGCCAGCGCGTTAATCCAACTAGACTCTGCGTGCGCATTTTTTTCATATCGCCTGTTTCTTTAGTAAGGTGGGTATTTTCCAAAATAGCAAGAGCAAATAGCATAGGGTGTCAAGAAAGGTTCAACGCGACGCTTTCGGTCCTTAAAAGCGATTTGAACCACAGTAAATTACTCTGCATCAGTTATAGTGTTCGAGTCGTGGACGGTGCATGTAGCATATTTGGCTTCCAATACCAGTGTAGCCAATTAGCCGCAGGGAGTTTGATCTCAGGCAAATTACTTCCCTCAGAGCTAAGATTGTCTATTTTTAGAAGGGGGTTTTAAAGCCACGTGGCATGATACATAAAGAAAGATGTTTACATTTTAAATACTAATTTCAGCCGTTCCCCAATTAAAAGTAAAAGCGCCTTTGTCAAAACAGGGCACATAATTTCTGTAAATTGGTTAGGAAGGATGTACTTTCATATTCAGCCATTACTAAAAAATATGCCTCTGGTCTCAGCTACTAAGCAACTACGATAACAAGGCCCACAGTGAATATGTTGATTACCTATGCAAGTAGAGGAATGATGGAGCATAGGTTTTAGGTAACCTGTGGTGTTTTCTGTATGTTGTACACTGAAAATACCTCAAATAAAGACTTCAATGACAGCTCAAGAAAGAACCTGAGTTTTTTTGCCTCTTTACTTTGCCTATACTTGTTTTTGTGGAGTTTTTTAAATTCTTGCATTCTGAGTCAGGTGATATCCGAACTCTTATATACGGGTTTGATTTAAACACACGGGTGAGACCACTGTCGCTTTGAAAAATTATTAAACGTATTTGTTGAGGTAGATAGCTGAAACCTTGTTTTGCATTTGTCACCCCAAGTGGGACGGGTATGCTCAGACGTGAGTTCCGTGCTCTCTACACCACTGGAGTCAAACTATCCTGGCTGAAGACGGCTGATAGCCAGAAACCGGTCCTAGGATGCTTGATTCCGGTTCTGGGAAGACATGGCTTGGCAGTTTGGGCTGGACTGTTCCCATGGGGCACAGGGTCAAGGCTGATTTCCATATAGCCATGTATGAACTTGGGTGGTTTGGTGAGCAAAAAAACGATGGATTTAGGCCTAGATCTCTGTACTGAGGTGAATGTATGACATTGTTCTGCATTATGTCCATCAACTGTTGTTTTTGCATTTGTCACCCTGAGTGCGACGGGTATGCTCAGATGTGAGTCCCGTGCTCTCTACTCCTCTGGAATCAAGCTATCCTGGCTGAAGATGGCTGATAGTCAGAAACCGGTCCTAGGATGCTTGATTCCGGCCCAGGGAAGACATGGCTTGGCAGTTCAGGCTGGACTGTTCCCATGAGGCACAGGGTCAAGGCTCATTTGCATATGGCCATGTCTGAACTTGGGTGGTGTGGTGAGCAAACATTGATGGATTTAGGCCCAGATCTCTGTGCTGGGGTGAATGTATGACAATGTTCTGCATTCTGTCCATCAACTGTTGTTTTTGCATTTGTCACCCCGAGTGGGACGGGTATGCTCAGACGTGAGTCCCATGCTCTCTACACCACTGGAGTCAAGCTATCCTGGCTGACAATGTCTGATAGCCAGAAACCGGTCCTAAGATGCTTGATTCCGGTCCAGGGAAGACATGGCTTGGCAGCTAGGGCTGGACTATTCCCATGAGGCACAGGGTCAAGGCTGATTTGCATATGGCCATGTCTGAACTTGGGTGGTGTGGTGAGCTAATAAACGATGGATTTAGGCCCAGATCTCTGTACTTGGGTGAATGTATGACATTGCTCTGAATTCTGTCCATCAACTGTTGTTTTTAAAAATGTGCCTCGGCTATGCTAAACCAAAGGGATGATGGACGGAGTGTTGAACATTGCAAGCACTCACCCCCAGTCAACTGATCTGGGTTTAATCCATCATCATTCTTTAGCTCACTCCGTCACCCCAGTTGAGACATGGCCATATGCAAATCAGTCTGACCCTGTGCCTCATGGGAACAGTCCAGCCGAAACTGCCAAGCCATGTCTTTCCTGTACCGGAAACAAGCATCATGGGACCAGTTTCTGGCTAATCAGCCGTCATCAGCCAGGCTAGCTTGAATCCAATGGCAAAGTGAGCAAGGGACTAACGTCTGGGCATACCCTGCCAACTTAGGGCGAACAAAGCAAAACTAAAGGGATGATGGATAGAGTGTTAAACATTACAAGCACTCATCTCCAGTCACCTGATCTGGGTTTAATCCTTCATCATTCTTTAGCTCACTCCACCACCCCAGTTCAGACATGGCCATATCCAAATCAGTACGGCCCTGTGCCTGATGGGAACAGTGCAGCCCGAACTGCCAAGCCATGTCTTCCCTGGACCGGAAACAAGCATCCTGGGACCAGTTTCTGGCTAATCAGACGTCATCAGCCAGGCTAGCTTAAATCCAGTGGCAAAGTGAGCAAGGGACCCATGTCTGGGCATACCCTGTCAACTTAGGGAGGATAAAGCAAAACCAAAGGGATGATGGACGGAGTGTTGAACATTGCAAGCACTCACCCCCAGGCAACTGATCTGGGTTTAATCCATCATCATTCTTTAGCTCACTCCGCCACCCCAGTTCAGACATGGCCATATGCAAATCAGTCTGACCCTGTTCCTCATGGGAACAGTCCAGCCCGAACTGCCAAGCCATGTTTTCCCTGGACCGGAAACAAGCATCCTGGGACCGGTTTCTGGTTAATCAGCCATCATCAGCCAGGGTAGCTTGAATCCAGTGGCAAAGTGAGCAAGGGACCCACGTCTGGGCATACCTGCCAACTTAGGGCTACCAAAGCAAAACCAAAGGGATGGTGGACGGAGTGTTGAACATTGCAAGCACTCACCCCCAGTCAACTGATCTGCATTTAATCCATCATCATTCTTTAGCTCACTCCACCACCCCAGTTCAGACATGGCCATATGCAAATCAGTCTGACCCTGTGCCTCATGGGAACAGTCCAGCCCGAACTGCCAAGCCATGTCTACCCTTGACCGGAAACAAGCATCCTGGGACTGGTTTCTGGCTAATCAGCCATCATCAGCCAGGCTAGCTTGAATCCAGTGGCAAAGTGAGCACTGAACCCACGTCTGGGCATACCCTGCCAACTTAGGGCGAACAAAATAGATTACATTTGCTGAAGCCTGCTCAACTAGATTCCTGCAGTGGGGTAACAAAAGCTTAGGGGGCCCCCTGCAAGGTACGTTCAGTCGGCCCCCATACACTTACTATACCACTGCTATCTTCCATACTATATCAGCCAAGTGACACAATGGCACAATGAAAACCAGATTAGTGTTCCTGGCTTACAAAATGGCTGTTTACTTGACAGCCTCACTGTGTGTTTCTCTCACATAATGAAACTCTCCTTAAATCAGCCCTTAAAAGGAGAGGGGCTCATTTACAATGATATGGAATGAGGCAAAGCAGAGGAAAGTGCTGCGTTGCCTTACTCTGCATCAAGGAGGGGTTTCAGGGGTGTTGCTGTGGGTCTCCCACGCAACACCCATGGATTTGGACGCTGCCCCAGATTTACCAAATCATGTAAACCTGGGCAACACCAAAACCTCACCCCTCCCCAGAGAAGGTGTAACGAGGATAAATGTTTTCACTTCTCCTCGTTTTTATCTCTTTCCATGTGTGCTGCATTCTGCAGCACACATAGAATGAGGAAAACTCCTTTCGTGATTTTGTGCAGGATGGTGCCCCTTCCTGCACAAAAAATAATCATGCAAACAACACACGCACTTTTGCACCATGATGCAAGGGTGCCTGATTTGGTGCTTGGCTGTAAATTGTGTGCTGGCTGAAAAGACAGGAATGCACTGTCTCTTCTAAAAATGCTGCATTCCTGCCCTTTCAAATTGGCATAGAGCAGTGAAGCAAAAAGACTTGGGGGCATATTATCAAGAATGGCGCATTAGCGGCAGGAAACTGCAGCTAAAGCGGCGATAATGGGCTTGATAATATGCCCTTGAGAATTCCAATAGAAGCCCAAGTTCACACCAGAACCTAGGCTTCTATGAGAATTCACAATGGCATATTATCAAGCCCCTTCTTGCCGCTTTAGCTGCAGTTTCCTGCACCGATAATTTTAACACCGTTCTTGATAATATGCCCCTTGAGGTGCTGCCCTACGTCAATTCTTTGTGAATGAGGCCCCTCTGCTTTTACAGTCTGTCTGAAAAGGGAGCTCCCACTGTAGTCCAATACTTTAGATTCTGCCTCAGAACCCAGGATACATTTCTTTGCAGCTGCAAATGATGTATGAGCCAATTAGAAACACCTAATGCACAAAAGACAGACTTTTCAGACACAATGAACACAGTATTTGATTTTGTTTCTAGCTTATTTTTCATGTGCCAATCATTAGTCCATCAAAATTCGTATGTCAGAAAATAAAATACCAGTAGATTGTTTTTTTATGGTATAACAACAGCAAATCAATATTCTTTTTTCTGGCAATCATATTGATACTTAAGTGTGCAGGCATGATATCCAACCAACTGTACTTCAAATATATATGTGCGGTGCTTGGACTTCCAGAATGCTGCTCAAGTATTCAGTTGTGCTGGCATTACCTAAACGCTTAGGGCTTCCTTTATGAGAAGTGGCACATCACTGTGTGAAAGCAGTGATGCAATACTTCTCACAGCGCCCTCTTTGTGACACCAATGATGCTTCATATTTACAGTATGACGCATCATGTCGCAAGGAATGACAGATACATCAGTATTAATGAGGTATCTGTCGGCGCAAAAGTCGTGCATTGCTGGAGTTGTATCAGAAGCATGACGCAACTCCAGTAATGTTCCTTTCACATTGGGTAAGCCTCATGTGAAAGGGTCTGCGTCACCCTTACACCTGCCATGAATTTTTGACGCATTGGCGTCCTAGAAGTGGCGCAGCAAAATCTCATAGTGTTCGCTGCACCACTCCTTTAATTGGACAGTTCAAAACATACAATATATCGGTTTGCAGAGGCAAGATAAAAATATTGCATGTTTTGCCCTAGTCATCTGGAAGCCGCTCCATAAGGCAAACTGTACCTTATTTATGGTCTCTGTTGGAAACCTGTGGTTCTAACTTCATTCTCCTAGTCAGCGGGTGTTAGGTACAACAGGACATAAAAGCATGTTCAAGTGAAGAGTCGGGACATATATGTGTCAGGTCGTGCCTATAGATGTGCGGCACAAGCGGGGTGGCAATGTTAGTAAGGCCAGGATAGGGGGTAACAATAACAAAACAGGAAACCATCTAATAGTTCTTTTTTATTTAATAAGTGTTGTGTGTATAGAAAAATGCATATTCTATAATGTTGAAATATTTTATCAATTGTCTATAATCATGTATCAATTTTATCCAATATTATGTTTTTTATAAGGAATTAAATTGTATTCTATGTGTAAAAACAGTAGTCGACTATTAATTTTTGTGTGGCACATGCCACCTTTCATGTGCTAGTTGGTATTTGATGATTTGCCTGGGTGTTGTACTCACATATATATGTGTCAGGTCGTGCCTATAGATGTGCGGCACAAGCGGGGTGGCAATGTTACTAAGGCCAGGATAGGGGGTAACAATAACGAAACAGGACAAGCTGGCAGCTGCATCTGCCTGCTTGGTGGTGGTAGAAACTGGCAGAGTAACCCTGGGCACCGGTGTGAGATGGGGCGCATGTGTTAAAACAGGGAGATGATAAGGCGCATATATTGCCACCCCGCTTGTGCCGCACATCTGTAGGCACAACCTGCCACATATATTTCCCGACTTCTCCCCTTGCAGGGGATACGCGTTCAGCCCCCTGGCTACCTACCCTGGAAGACAAGTGCTACACACAGCGGTTCCCCCTCCCCTGCACATGCACCGTTTCCTCTCACAAGCCTGGCCAGTTGCTTCACGTACCACTTCCTCTCTGTTCTCTCCCTTCATGCTCAGTGCTTCCTTTTGTGCCCCCACCAGATCTCATGCACCTTGGCCCTTGTCAAGGAGGCCATAACCCATCCACAACCATGGATGACTGGCGGCACTGACGCTCTGTTGTAACCATTCCAGATGAACTCAACTGAGCGGAATCGCACCACGCGACTACAGGACACAGCTTTAGAAAGCACAATTCTCTCCTGCCATTCCACCGAACTAAAGAGCCCATTAGGATGGCGGACGGACCTGCGTCCGTCCGCCACCCCGAGGTGGAGGGACCGTCCGCAGGGGCAGCAGCGGTCCCTCCGGTGCAATTAGGATGTGACTGCCACCCTGGCGGTCACATCCCGTATCTTTAACCTTGCGGCGGGTGCTGCTTGAAGCAGCACCCGCCGCAAGGTTAAAAATGTATGTACTGCATTTACATGCACAAAGCGGCAGGCACCGCGCGGTGCCTGCCGCTTTGTTCATGTAAATGCAGGGGGGTACCATAGGTATCCCCCATGTGCACCCCCCACCCCCTGAAACCCTAAGGGGCCCGCAATGGGCCCCCAAACTCACAAGACCACATGCTTTTCCACGGCGGAAAATCCGCTGTGGTAAAGCATGTTTCCTGCCCGATCCTAATATGGCTGGTGGTGTCTGATAGACACGGCCACCATATTAGAGCTTTTCCGCCACGGTCGGAAGGCGACCGCGGCGGAAAAGCGGCTGACGTTTTTCCCATCCGCCGAGGACCCCCCAGTCATCCTAATCTGGTAGGGGGTCTTTAAAGGCACTGCTGCAGTGATTCCGCATCCTCTGGGCCGGCGGTGGCTTCCGCCGGCCCGGAGGATGCGGAATCACCGCAATCCTAATCGGCCCTTAAGATCGGTATGTACTGATTTCTCCCTTGCACCTTGCTCCTTTTTGCCCTCTCGCTTTACCCCCTTCTCTCTCTCTTTTGAATTTTAGCCACACAAACATATTCATGTATGTGGCCCCCATCACCACCCTATGATCACACTGGGATTGTCCTGTCTCCGAAATACATTTAGCCAGCATACCATCGCATTAGGCCACAGGGGACACTACCGTACTGGCACAGAGTGTCGGTTCAGCCTTAACATATACCGACTGATGTCCTGCAAATGATAAGTGAGAGGTATGCCTCAGGGTTATTAACTTTAACCTATTTCGTGCTTAGTCGGGCCACAATATTTGTCATAGATCACGCCCTGATCGGCCATTAATATGTCACCTAGATACTTATGTCACCACAGTCTAAGGTAACAGGGTCCATAACTACATTAGAATAAAGGGACAATTAGCCACACTGTATTTGCCTACATGTTTTGCCCATTTGCTTCCTTTCACGTTTTGCACCTCCATTTCCCCTTGCTCCCTTTTTAATTTCTGTTCCCCACATGCACCTTTGCCCCCCATGTCCATAGTAGCCTTTTTGTATGTAATTGAGTATGTCGAGATGTTTTGTACGTATATTTATTTCATGTATTGTAACTCTCAGCCCTGTAGAAGTTCATTGTGTAATGAACGAAAAGCGTTGGCTGAAATTCAGTTTTGTCTGATGACTTTGAAAATAAAGAACTAATTTTTTGATACAACTTCACAAGTGAACATACTTATTGAACTGACCACCTGGGTAGTGCACCACTCCAAATTGTGGTATAAAACAAGACAATGCAGTGAACATAGCACCAAAAAGCGCAAACTGCCAACTGTGGATATCTGGTTGAGCCAGACCGGGACAAAGTCACAAGCTCAGACCAACCACGATGGAGTGCTGGTCGGCTGCAGGGACCCAGTTAGGCCCGTTGAATCAAAGGGGAGACGCTGCGCCCTGCTGACATTGTGTGAAGAGGCTGTTGGGGGCATTTCTTTTCGGACCACAGGACCCAGGAGGCCATGGGTCAGACGCACACCACCCGCCCCTCCCACCAGCGAAGCGGGGCTATATCAACTCCTTGCAACTCCCGCTCCGAGGGAGACACTGCGCCCTGCTGACATTGTGTGAAGAGGCTGTTGGGGGCATTTCCTTTCGGACCACAGGACCCAGGAGGCCAAGGGTCAGACGCACACCACCTGCCCCTCCCACCAGCGAAGCGGGGGCTATATCAACTCCTTGAGTCTCCCGCTTCGCGGGAGACACTGCGCTCTGCTGACATTGTGTGAAGAGGCTGTTGAGGGCATTTCCTTTCAGGCCACAGGACCCAGGAGGCCAAGGGTCAGACGCACACCACCCACCCCTCCCACCAGCGAAGCGGGGGCTATATCAACTCCTTGCGCCCTGCTGACATTGTGTGAAGAGGCTGTTGGGGGCATTTCCTTACTGACCACAGGACCCAGGAGGCCAAGGGTCAGACGCACACCACCCGCCCCTCCCACCAGCGAAGCGGGGGCTATATCAACTCCTTGCGTCTCCCGCTTCGGGGGAGGTACTGCGCCCTGCTGACATTGTGTGTAGAGGCGTTCAGTGGCATTTCCTTTAGGACCACAGGACCCAGGAGGTCAAGGTTCAGATGCACACCACCCGCCCCTCCCACCAGCGAAGCGGGGGCTATATCAACTCCTTGCGTCTCCTGCTTCGGGGGAGGCACTGCGCCCTGCTGACATTGTGTGAAGAGGCTGTTGGGGACATTTTCTTTCGGACCACAGGACCCAGGAGGCCAATGGTCAGACGCACACCACCCGCCCCTCCCACCAGCGAAGTGGGAGTATTTAACTGAGTTCTTGAGCCCGTGTCGCGGTACGCATGCGGGACGAGCCGGGCGAAGCACGGGCTAAGGGCGGGCTCGTCTGAGCCCGTCCGTCAGTAATGGCACAGGACCATCTGGCCCCAACCAGGCAGGCACACAGAGTATATTTCCATTGGCTACTAATAAAGAAAGGGCTATACCTGACCGTCCTGCCTCCATCTGCAGCGGTCGCTCCCCCACGCTCCTTCGCTTTCTCACAAGGCTTCCTGTGGTACCGTAGCTTGTGCCTGCGCTTGACTTGTGCTTTTAAATCTAGCCAAACCTTAGCGTTACGCTATTTTATTGTGCCTGCGCTTGAATTGTAAAATCGATTTATTTTGATTTTAATTTAGCCAAACCTTAGCGTTACGCTAGTTGCATAAATTGCTGGTGGTTTTTAATTTATTTGCTCATATCTGCCTGACTGTGCCGGCGCCTCTACCCACCCCAACCTCGTTCTCTTAGGTTTCGCTTTTGCTGCCATCTTGTTGTTGTTGTGCCGTCCCAGCCTGCAGCTCCACCCCGCTCCCGCCTCCCAGCTGACCCTCCCTCCCACGATAGAGTACAGGATCGCATCTCCCAAGTAAGCACTGTGACCGCCTTGCCTCCATCTGCAGCGGTCGCTCCCCCACGCTCCTTCGCTTTCTCACAAGGCTTCCTGTGGTATCGTAGCTTGTGCCTGCGCTTGACTTGTGCTTTTAAATCTAGCCAAACCTTAGCGTTACGCTATTTGATTGTGCCTGCGCTTGAATTGTAAAATCGATTTATTTGGATTTTAATTTAGCCAAACCTTAGCGTTACGCTAGTTGCATAAATTGCTGGTGGTTTTTAATTTATTTGCTCATATCTGCCTGACTGTGCCGGCGCCTCTGCCCACCCCAACCTCGTTCTCTTAGGTTTCGCTTTTGCTGCCATCTTGTTGTTGTTGTGCCGTCCCAGCCAGCAGCTCCACCCCGCTCCCGCCTCCCAGCTGACCCTCCCTCGCCCGCACCCTCCACTATCTACTTATGGCAGAGCAATTGACGTGCAGCGTTCACGCGCAACAGAAGCGCGCCAAAGGTGCGCCAAAGGTAAGCCCGTCTACGCCCGTCCGCGCCTGGACTGCGCCCAGCGCCAGACCCTCTGGTCTTTGTAAAACCCACCCCACCCTCATTACGTACGACGCCGCTTCCCTCTTTGCCCTCAACCCCGGACGCTCACCACAATGCTGCACAGCTACCCCAGGACACACCCATGGACCATTCGCCTACCACTCCTGCAAGTTCACCTGTATCAGAACCCACACCAAATCCACTTCCCCCAAACACAGCTCCGACTCTAACCACCTGAAGTGCATCCTGCTGAACACCCGCTCGGTCCACAGACACGCCACTGAACTCTGGGATCTACTCGACACTACATCACCGGACGTCGCCTTCCTTACTGAAACATGGATGAACGCCTCATCAGCACCCGACATCGCCATAGCCATCCCGGACAATTACAAGATCATCCGAAAAGACCGCACCATCCAAACAGGAGGAGGCAGCGCCATCGTCCATGAGAACACCATCCGAATCACGACCAGCTCCGACGACAACCTCGCGGCCGCCGAACACCTTTACTTCCAGATCCACACCGACCCCAGGACCACACTTAGAGGCACCCTCATCTACAGACCACCAGGAGCCCATACACAATTCAACGAAGACATCACTGACTTCATCAGCCCACATGCCCTCACCTCCGAGAACTACATCCTACTGGGAGACCTCAACTTCCACCTGGATAAGAAAAACGACAGCAACACCACCACCCTTCTGGACAACCTAGCCAATCTCGGACTCAAACAACTTGTTGACACCCCCACCCACCTCGCCGGACACACGCTCGACCCTATCTTCACTTCCAGCAAACACATCTCCTTCAATCATACCACAGCTCTCCATTGGAAGGACCACAGATGCGTTCACTTCAGCTATACAAAGACCACGACCCACATCCCACCACAACCTATTCCTCGAAGAAACTGGAACAAAATCACCACCGACCAACTCTTCACATCACTTAACCAAAACCCCCCCACCATATCATCGGACCCAAACCAAGCTGCCACCAAACTCACACAATGGATCACCCACAGCGCTGACGAATTAGCACCCTTGAAAAACCATCAGATCAAACAAGGTAACAAAAAGGCCCCCTGGTTCAACGATGACCTTAAGAAATCCAAGAAGTTATGTCGTACCCTCGAGAAAACCTGGAAAGAAAACCCAACCACTAACAACCTGACCACCTTCAAGGACGCCATCCGCGAACACCACCAATTGATCAGATCCACCAAAAAATCAGCATTCAAGGACCGACTCGACAACAACGCCCAAAACAGCAAGGAATTATTCAACATCGTCAAAGAATTCACCAACCCCATCGCCGGCTCCAACGACATCACTCCCTCCTAAGACCTCTGCCAGGGCCGGCTCTAGGCTCATGGTGGCCCTGTGCAGGGAGCGTAGGTGGGGGCCCCGGAAGAGGGGGTCCGGACGAGGCGGAGCTTTGTTGTCAATATACTCATTGTGGTCACTTGTTTTATTTGTTTTGTTTTCCACTGTTGAACGTATTGAACCTTCTTTGTTTTTTGGGAGGAATGTAGTGTCCAGGGGTACACCTTCCTGTGCAAGCCCTCTCTCCTAATAGGAATGTCCTACACTTTCTTACACCAAACCCCGCAGGTGTCACCAGTAAAGTGACACTGGCAATAAAGAAAGAGTTGCTCTGTGCGTGCCCAGACTCCAGTAGCTTAGCAGCACTCTGCCTCTTTCTCATTTGTTATCCCTAATGAAGGGCTAGTGCCCATAATACTTCACCCAACAGTACCTCAGCTGGAGCAGAAAATGCTACCCAGCCTACCACGGCCTGGAACACCTTCCTTGCCACAGCCCCCACAACGGATATGCCCGGTCCCTTGTAAATATTTTCCACCTGCAAACAGCATTAGGTAAATGTCAGTGGAGTATTCTTCAGAACAAGGCAAACTATTGAGATTTCCACTTGTTATTTACCATTTGCATGGTTATTCCCCCATTCCGTGGATTAGAAGCTTGGAATTGCCCAATTTAGGTGCAGAGGTTCAGTAGGAATCTTCAGTCCTCCCAGCCCCAAGTATTCAAGCACCTATATATTGCCCAAATGAGGACCATAAGAAGGCCCCTAATAAGTAAAAGTAGAGATACAGAGAGAATGAGACTGCGGGTAACTATACGCCATCTAATATTTGTATCTATGCATCAACACAGAAGACGGGCTAATAATAAAAGCAAACACTGTGAAGACTTGAAGCTATTTTTGTACGATCAATAGAGAACGCACGAGTAAGAGAAAGGTTATTAAGACGGGGTAGGTAGGCACAGGCACCCAGAGGCGTAGCTAGAGCTTGTGGCGCCCGGGGCTATACCTCATATTGCCGCCCCTGGAGGGGTGAGAGGGGGGGTGCTGGAGAAAAAAGTCGGCGAGCACTTGAAAGATGTCCGAGAGACACATAGTATTGCCGCTAATAGTTACCTCGATCATGCAAGTTACATGCACGTACATGACACAGTCAAAGGCTACACAGTTGAATACACCTGTATCTGAGACTGAGTCAGTGAGTGTGAGGTTATCTGCTAGATTATATAATCTGCATTTATAGATCAGTTTAATTATATGTAGGCCGAGCGGCGGGGCTGCTGTGTGAGTCAATCCTTCAGAGGTCATTGGGCACCGACCAATGTGTACAAACTAAACTGAGTGTTTGTCTTCAGACAAACAGTTACCGCCTGCCCCTAATCGATGCCCGCAGCTGTCATTATGCGTTAGTGAATTAACTTATTACTTAGGCAGCACATCTGGGACCCTAGCTGAATAACTGGACTGTAGGTTGCAGCGCACCGACCCGGGCAAACTGCTTAGAGCTATTTTTTAAATTCAGGTTGACTCTTTTTTTGCTAAACACCTAGCGCCCTTGATGCCGGCTGTGGGTGGCAGTTATGAGTTGTCTCTATCCATATAGTAGTGCAGACACAAAAGAACGTGTACCCTAACATTACAACATGGCGAACTGTATTTTATGTAGACAGCTCAGTGGGTTTTTGCTTGAGCCACAGCAATTATTTTTTTACTTTTGGTCCACCTGCACCTCCGGCTGAGCTGAGAGACAGGGTGGTGTGCTTGGGTATAAAAGTTCCTGCACAAGACTCGTGAACCTTGACATCAGGAATTGTATTTTATGTAGACCGCTCTGTGGGCGCAACGGGCCACCAGTGCCGCACCATAGCTGCCAAGGTTTTAGAATGCTATGTGTGACGTTTTCCTCATTTCAGTGTAAATATGAGTGAAATTTCAAAGACTGAGGGACACTTTCTCACAAGCAAAATCAAGCAATGAAGACGAGGGCAACACATAAATATCAAAAAGTACACCAATTTGAGCAAGGAGAAACTCTAAGTTAACTGCTGCAAAGCATAGGAAATAATTGATTAACGGCATTCATGTATCAGACTCTAACCAAAATTGCAGAAAATAGTTAAAGCGATCCTCATAATTTATTAATAATCAGCTGAGTGACTCTCAGACTCCCTCGACTACTGCTGACGATATGAGCACTAAGCCCAGCAGCATTGGAAAACTAAGAGTGAGAGGGACTCATTTAGGTCAAAAGTAGGCAGGCTTAAAGCACATTGTATTTTTGACTTAGAGTAACAGTCTCCAGATACACATTGTCTGACACTGAACAGTGATGGCGTGTGAATGTGTGCACAACTAGCTCGCCCCATTGCCAGGTCCAAGCAAAGTGCAATCCCTACTCCTAGCTGGGGCTGGTGGCTCTGTGCACAAATGCATCCACTATTCTGTGATCCATCTCATGGTCACAGGTTTAAATATTGGCAAGTTACCTCAGTATTTCTTTGCTCTGCATTGGGTGGCATACGTACCATTGAGATGAGTATCAATAAACATCTATCATTAAAGGCAAAGGGGTGAACATTTGCATTACAAATATACCTGTTATATGGTGTGTTATAGTGAATCACATATGCTTGGCAAGACACTGCTATTAATTTAACGGAATGGGCTGCTACTTTGAACAATCTTTTTTTTTTTTACTTGCTTATTCGGAAAGCACATGCTTAATAAAAGATTTGTAAATAGGGTCCTCGTGCTCCTGTTCCCAGTAAGGCATGTTCAGCCTCATTGCTCCCATGTGAAACTGTCACAGTGATTTAAATTACATGTGGCAAGGATCAGAAAATTATATACGTGATGGTTCTGCTTTGATGGTTCTGCTTTGCGCAACACCATTAGCTAAATAAACTGGTACCTCCCTTGTAAACACATATGGAGTCAAACAAGAACTCCCACAGTGAAAGCACCACAGAGGAGGAGGCCTATCCACAAAGATCAGCTGACTTGGACCTATGATGGAACCAGCCTGGCCTGGAGGGCACAGCTGTGTGCGGCGTGCAGAGAGGCTGATGCCCCCGCCACAATTGTGGAGAGTGGCAAGGGGATCGTAAAAAGTGTATCAAAATCCCACCCCCATTTGTATCATCTAAATCACTGCCTGGACGGCTTACAGAGCAAACACCTCCCCCTCCTCCCTCCCCCCGCCCGTGAGGATGGTTGGGCCTTCATGCAGTGCAGCAGGGAAAAGTCTAGAGCCTGGCACAGGCCCGGCCCCGGTATAATGTTGTGGATATCATCAGGGCACAAGTTCTAAAAAAAAAAAAGACGTGGGGGACGCTGACGTCCCGGGATTTAGAGTACCATTTTTAAGATTACAGCGGGAATCCAGGGGCGTAAAGGACACCCCCGCAGCCCCTGCAGTGCGGGGGGGCCTCGCTCTTCTATATATGAAGGGGGCCCCCTCAGCTTGTTCTTCCAAAATGTGTGTCAGACATTACAGTGGCGTAACAAAACTTGAGGGGGCCCCCCTGCAAAGCACATGGAGGGGGCCCCCGCGATCCAGCTCACCACCTACCACTTTAGGATACGACCCAGAAATCTAGTATATTTTGACTTGAAACCGCCAAAATTTAAATGAAATGCCTCTATATTGTCTCTCTAAGTTCTAATGAGAAAGTGGGAAACACTCTTAACATATAAGCTACGCAATTTGTAACAATATTGTCAGGCCGCAATCAGAACAATGCCTAGGAGCGATCCTATTGTCTCCGGAACTGCCTCTGGCTGAAGAACAAAGAACTATGAAGAAACTGAAATAGAATTGACATTATGGACAATAACTTGAAACTTTGAAAGACAACCCCAAACCTGCAGTTCCATAAATACTCGACTAACAGTATATATGAGAAGTACACAAGATGTAACTCAGTATCCTGTGAGAAATGTTTTTAAATATTAACTTTGATACAGTATCGCAGTTTTGCAATGATTTTAAGTAATTATGCATTAAATTCATTCATTCAAACAGGTATTACCTAATGTGGGCCCCTGGTCGACACTAGCATTCATTTTTGGGTACCGTGATTTATTTTTGACTAATAGATTTTGAACAAAAACAGAGAAAGGAACGCAGAAAATAGAGAGAATGGAGGCAAACTGACAAAAGGAGAAAGCAAAGCCTCCCTTCAACCGAGAGGAATGAGGAAAACCTGTAAGAGTGACACAAAGAGAGAGGTGGTGTAGGGTGATGAAAGAAAGAAGCAAGATGTGGAATCAAGATGAGACTGCCTTGGTATGTGGCAACCCGAGCATTCAGAAGCATCGGGCTCCTAGGAAAAACATTGGACCCTTGCACTTATCTTTTCACAAACTAAGCACTGCACGCAGCGGCAGATCCACACATGCAATGACACACAAACACATGGGAACATAGTGACACACTTATACAAATAAACTGTCTGTCTGCATATATGGATACAGGCAGGGCTGGCTACACTGAAAAGCTCCCAATGTCTGCAGGGACAGCTGTTGCTGTGTTCTCTACTGGTCGTCACACACAGACATTTAAACAAGGCGTACACAGACCCAGTGGGGTTCCAAAGAAGTCAAAAGTTGAAGAACCACTGATTTAGAAAGTTTAGTACGTTAATCAAATTTACAAATATATATATATATATATATATATATATATATATATATATATATATATATATATATATATATATATATATATATATATATATATATATTTTTTTTGTACTAGAAAGGGTCAGCAGATACAACCTTGAATTCAAAGTGCTGGTAATCAAGAGTAGAAATGTGGAGTAATCTTACATAAGTGTATGAAGAAGGCTGCTAGCCAAAAGGTGAGGTAAAAGCTTTCAGATTACATCACATTATTTGAGAGGTTCTCCGGACATGGCCAATGGGCACAAGAACGGACACCCAAACTGTCAAATCCTGTGCACCTTTACGCTGTAATACACGGTCTGAATTTACCCTATCGTCACCCAACATCTAAAGTCATCAGGGAACTTCACTGGCTTCCAGTCAGGTGGAGAATACTGTTTAAGGCCCTCTGTCTGGCCCACAGATCCGTGCACGGTATGGGATCAGATGATCTTGCCAAACTTCTCCCTCGATACGTGCCATCACGTGCGCTGAGATCAGCCAGTCTTGATCTAATCTGCCAACCTAAAATAAGAAGAAAGCGCTGGGGTGGCAGATCTTTTTCCTACCAAGCTTCCAGACTATGGAATTCTCTTCCCCCTGCACTGCGCTCACAAAAGTCTAAACTATGTTTCAGAAAGGCACTGAAAACCTGGCTCTTTTCCTCGCATTAAGATCGTCTCACACCGCTCTCTCTAGTCATCCAGCTCCAAGACGCCACGGCAATCGAGCGCTTTATAAGTACTTCAGTCAGTCAGTCAGTCAGTCAGTCAGTCAGGATTTCTCAGCACATGGCCTAATGTTGCGGCATATTAGCAATGTTAAAGGTGAACAAGGTGTTTCTTTAATGTTGACTTCTGTGGTGCAAAAATCACAAACAATACTTTTCTAATCAGCTGGTGCTACATATAGATATAAAACATTGCACATAGTCCAGGGCGGTCTTACTGAGTGAGGATCTTCAAAGGCGTGATCGGAGATCCCAGAAGTCAGAAAGTTAGGAGGGTTGGCGAATACTTTACAGTCTCCTTCCAGAAATCACTGCCTGTGAATATTCACCTCAGTGACAATTATCTGGGATGGAGGAATGTGATCAGTACGTGGCTGAAGCAGACCTTCTCCCTCATCCTACTTGACTTTGGCTATAAAATCTGCAGCAGGGAGATCCACAAACATGACGCTTAAACTGAACAAGAGCTGCAATGACGAGAAATAGTCACTAGCTACAGACTGAGCCCCAGACATCAACCCTGGCTCTGAAAAAGAGGCAAGACTCAAAAATTGCTTTAGTAGAGCCACAGTCACAAGGCCAGCTCTGACAGCAATGGTCATATCCAAACAAAATTAGGTCTATCATGGAAACCAACATACCACTTGAACTGCACTGAAAACTCTAAACCAAATGTCAACCCTGACACAGAGCCTCAGAATCAACCCATCATATCCAAAACAAAGCCACAACGCCCATCTCAAAAACTTTTCAGACAGAAACCACCTGGCTCCAATGGGCCCACTAATAAGCTACCTTTCTCTTCTGAGATTGATTGAATTCCTAAACAACCAACACCCAAAAAAAACAAAATGCATCCTCCATGGTGAGCACCAACCAAATCTCCAATACCCAATGAAGCTGCTACTGAGAACTAGTAAGATACAGAAACCTTTGATATTGATATCCTTACATATAACCCAAAAGCTGTAAGGTGGAGCATACCTCTATCCCTACTGGCTCCAAGAGAACCTTACCCAATTTACCAATCCATTGCACCAAAACCATGTATATTCATTTTTAGCTGGGAGTGCACTGTAACACAATATTCCAAATAAACTGCAGTAGCCCACTGAACACGAGTTAATGTTTTAAAAGACCATCATACTAGCCTCTTGTTTATGTAACTATATTTTATTTGATCAAATACTCTTGATGAAGAACTTTGAAAGGCTAGAGGACGTTAGTTAACTTATTTCATGGAATGTTGAACCTGTTAGTTGTCATAATATTACCCAACGAGCAGCTGACAAGGTTGTGCCAGAGTCCACAGGCAGAGTAACAATGCCTGTATTTTATGTACATTACTTTCTCACTGTAGATTTGACAGGAAGAATATTCACCCAATCCGAGCACTACAATGCAACAGGTGCTCCATAGATTCTCACCGGTAACTGCAGTCATTTTATGACTTGGGGTCAAAACTTGAAAAATCGATACCAGACTTGCTGCAGTGTTAGTTCATGGCAAAACCTGTGATGGCCCCTCAAGCACAGCTAGAGGAGAAAGTAACAAAGGAAGATCTAGAAGCTGGCAGTGAGCCAGTGAGGAATGTTAAATAGATCAGACGTCCGTCCTGCTGTCCGCAGTATTGGCCACTACCCCAGAAATTTACTAATTTTGGAAAGAGGGTACTAGTCCAATTATGCTCATACTTTAGTTAAAGATCGGGGAAAAGACAAGCACAAAGTATGTTTCAGTGTCCCCTCTGTTGCCAAATTTGCCGGTCCCCCTTCACACAGGGGGAATTAATGATTAGAGTGTCCCACAATCTGATCCTCTTCACAAAGTCAAGAAGTCACTCAATCTATCCACTCCCCCAAGACTACCCGAGTCATGTATCCGAGCCACCATCCATGAAAGAGGTTTGTCAACCATCACATCTATGGAAATGCGGCAAGTGTTGTACTTCATGGCAGCAAAGAAGTTGAGAGAAACCTCAAAGAATAGATGGCATGAAGCACACCAGGGGCCAGGGACCCTGACATAGTGAATGGTTGCCGAGAGCTGCAATAAGAGTCAAGCAGTTAGGATAAATCTGCCTTCAAGAGTGGCGCTATGAGGCACTCCTGGCCTGATGACACTGCCCCTTAAATTGGTAGTGAGCATCAGAAGTCGCCTCCTAACTAGCTGCCCTCTCTGTCTCTGCTGACTGTCAGATGCTGACACTAGAGTCACCATCCATATGAAAGTGGTATTAAGCGTCACTGCTAGGTCATAATTCTGCTCATCTACATTATAGGAGGGTGTCAGGATTTACACGCCAAAGCAAGCCATGAGATCTGACCCACCCATGTATCAGGTATCACACCGAAGCTCCATTCCGGATCCCCCTTCCTCTCTCCAGTCAGATGTCCAGTCAGATGTCTAACAACCCCAAACCCCTTCCAGTATTGCCTCCAGTCAAACTCACTGCCTCTATTATTCCCATCCCAAGGGGTACGATTTACTAGCCACATTCGGCTGTCAGAACTAATTTTCTTAGGTCCAACTTTCTAGAGTATTTCCTAGGTCGGCGCCTTAAAACTCACTCGAATTTTACAGCTTGTTGCTCTACTCTCACCACACACTCCACTTCCACGTGTTCAAGACTCACTCACCGATTAGGGATCAGAGTTAACAATTTTACAGAGTACGGTCTCACAGGTCATCCACTGTTCATATTGACACCTAACCCAGCTCAAAGTCCGCGTCAGTCACCATCGAATCACCCACTGAGACTCCTCGCCACCACGGACCACTCCTGCCTCGGCTCGAACATACTCACCTGAGGATTGGCCTGCAGCTTCAGTGGCAGGCGCGAGCGGGCAGCAGAAGAGGGCAAGGCTAGCCAGGCAGGGGCTAGTAATAATTAAATTATGGCCGGCGGTGCCGCAGGATGACAGTCTTTCTCAGTAGTCTGGCTGGGTCCTGGGATGCCTCATCTCACTTGTCATGCTCATGCGCACTTTTAATTACGCTGCTACGCAATGCGCATGACTGTATGGGATTGGTCACCAGCCCCACGCTATGCCCCACCCTGAAGACGCGGGGACACACAGTGCACCATAATTAATAAGGAGCCTCAGACATAGCTGCCAAGGTTTCAGATTGCTAAGTGTGACATTTTCACAATTTTAGTGTAGTTATGAGTGACATTTTAACGACTATGAGTGACACTGTCTCACGAGTAATAAGCAATTTAGACATACAAATAATATCAGAAATTATACCCAGTTGAGCAACGAGAAACTAAGAAGTCATTGAATTAAAGTGTACTAACGGCAGGCAGCTGAAAACTGACCAGAGCAGTGTCAGGCTGCATGACTATAAAGTTTTCAGACCCAGTACACCACAGGACAGGGGGGAAGGTAACTCAGATTTATTGAAACATCAATGTTATTTATCAAGAGCATCCATAGCAAGTTAGCTTAACTACTAAAGCACAGATGCCCTAGCAGCCTTGCCCACACTGGTCCCCCGGGGTACTCCTTACTACTGGCAATCAATAAAGCAAGTCAGCATGCAGAGAATTAGTGTAGATTCCAGGGCCTCTCTGTCGCACATGGGTCCCAGGCCACAACAGAAGGACGAAAACCAGCGTGAAGTATTAGCCATTGCAGAGTGCAGCAGTTTGGAAACCAGCAGCTGCATACATTGAGCAGCGGACTGACCCCATTCAACTACATAATTTAAACAAATAATAACAGCTCTCTCATAGCTGCCAAGGTTTCCGATTGCTATGTGTGACATTTTAATAATTTTAGAGTAATTATGAGTGACATTTCAATGACTATGAGTGACAATGTGCGAGCAAAATTAAGCAATGAAGATGAGGGAAACAATAATATGAGAAATTGCACACATTTGAGGAACGATAAACTAAGTTAACTGCTGCAAAACGTAAGAAATATAAACGACTTTCAATTATTAGACTCTAGCTAAAATTGCAGAAATGAGATAAGCAGCTTCCAAGGGGTTCAACATATCATTATACTCAGCTGTGACTTGCAGTCTCACTCAAATGCCGCCAGGGACCTGAGCAGTAACGCAACAGTAAAACAAAGCAGACATACTGTGTGACTAAGAGGGGCACAGGCAAACTCAGAATAAGTCTAGGATGGATTGCATTCGTTAGTAGGCGTCTCTCTGTGCAGGCATCTGATTGATATGATACACACTTTACACATTGAACTGTTTAAGCTGTCAGCTATTGTTTGCACTGTCTGTTTTTATTTGTTTAAATGGTTGACGATCTCTGAAGTTCACCACTTTGCGCCAGACGCAAGAACATCGCCTGCACCCCTTTATCGGACCACAGCTAAAAGCACAATCACAGAGAAGCATTCTTTTCAGGGAACCAGCGCGTCCGCTCAGGACACAGGACAAAAGTCGTAATCCTAATGAGTTCTGTGGCTGGCAGGAAGTCAGTGAGCTGCCCCCGGTGCACCCTCAACCCCAATAACAGCAGATCACGTCACTCTGAAATCATGACCTACCAGTAGCCGCTTTTACACATTGAAATAAAGTTTGTTTCTTACATTCTTGCAGCGCTCGAAGTCACAAGTCAGTGATGTCACGCGTTTCTCCAGGCTGGTTATGTGCACCGAGTTGCTCCAGTTTACAGTTGTCTCTGGAGTCTAGATTACTGGAAAAGTTGTTGACTGCGGAGGTACAGTTTTAAAATGAACGGGGTGACTTTTTATTCTGTGCTCCACGCACTTGCAGCACTGGTATAAATTAAATATATTTTACCAAGGTGAGGAGGCTGGGCGTGCGGCCGTGCGCACCATTTTCCGCTGAAGTGAGGGGGGCCCCCTTAGCCCCTGGAGCATGAGGGCCCCTGCCCCCTGGGGCTGCGGGGTTGGGGGGAGGTGGCCTGTGTTACGCCCCTGTCTTCCCCTCTTAGACGAGCAGTGGAAGACGCTTTCTGTGAGGAGTGGAAGGGGGGAATCTGCTCTTGTAAGGGGCCTGGCAGGCTCGCTCAGAGTGAAAGAGAAACAAAGTTATGTTTTTTTGTCTTCACTTCTGAGTCAGCCCGCAGAGCAGCTCAAAGCAGGCTGAAAATATAATGTCTGACACACATTTTGGAAGAACAAGCTGAGGGGCCCCCCTTCATATATAGAAGAGCGAGGCCCCCCCCGCACTGCAGGGGCTGCGGGGGTGTCCTTTACGCCCCTGAGACATTATATTTTCAGCCTGCTTTGAGCTGCTCTGCGGGCTGACTCAGAAGTGAAGACAAAAAAACATAACTTTGTTTCTCTTTCACTCCGAGCGAGCCTGCCAGGCCCCTTACAAGAGCAGATTCCCCCCTCCCACTCCTCACAGAAAGCGTCTTCCACTGCTCGTCTAAGAGGGGAAGACAGGGGCGTAACACAGGCCACCTCCCCCCAACCCCGCAGCCCCAGGGGGCAGGGGCCCTCATGCTCCAGGGGCCAAGGGGGCCCCCCTCACTTCAGCGGAAAATGGTGCGCACGGCCGCACGCCCAGCCTCCTCACCTTGGTAAAATATATTTAATTTATACCAGTGCTGCAAGTGCGTGGAGCACAGAATAAAAAGTCACCCCGTTCATTTTAAAACTGTACCTCCGCAGTCAACAACTTTTCCAGTAATCTAGACTCCAGAGACAACGGTAAACTGGAGCAACTCGGTGCACATAACCAGCCTGTAGAAACGCGTGACATCACTGACTTGTGACTTCGAGCGCTGCAAGAATGTAAGAAACAAACTTTATTTCAATGTGTAAAAGCGGCTACTGGTAGGTCATGATTTCAGAGTGACGTGATCTGCTGTTAATGGGGTTGAGGGTGCACCGGGGGCAGCTCACTGACTGCCTGCCAGCCACAGAACTCATTAGGATTACGACTTTTGTCCTGTGTCCTGAGCGGACGCGCTGGTTCCCTGAAAAGAATGCTTCTCTGTGATTGTGCTTTTAGCTGTGGTCCGATAAAGGGGTGCAGACGATGTTCTGGCGTCTGGCGCAAAGTGGTGAACTTCAGAGATCGTCAACCATTTAAACAAATAAAAACAGACAGTGCAAACAATAGCTGACAGCTTAAACAGTTCAATGTGTAAAGTGTGTATCATATCAATCAGATGCCTGCACAGAGAGACGCCTACTAACGAATGCAATCCATCCTAGACTTATTCTGAGTTTGCCTGTGCCCCTCTTAGTCACACAGTATGTCTGCTTTGTTTTACTGTTGCGTTACTGCTCAGGTCCCTGGCGGCATTTGAGTGAGACTGCAAGTCACAGCTGAGTATAATGATATGTTGAACCTCTTGGAAGCTGCTTATCTCATTTCTGCAATTTTAGCTAGAGTCTAATAATTGAAAGTCGTTTATATTTCTTACGTTTTGCAGCAGTTAACTTAGTTTATCGTTCCTCAAATGTGTGCAATTTCTCATATTATTGTTTCCCTCATCTTCATTGCTTAATTTTGCTCGCGCATTGTCACTCATAGTCATTGAAATGTCACTCATAATTACTCTAAAATTATTAAAATGTCACACATAGCAATCGGAAACCTTGGCAGCTATGAGAGAGCTGTTATTATTTGTTTAAATTATGTAGTTGAATGGGGTCAGTCCGCTGCTCAATGTATGCAGCTGCTGGTTTCCAAACTGCTGCACTCTGCAATGGCTAATACTTCACGCTGGTTTTCGTCCTTCTGTTGTGGCCTGGGACCCATGTGCGACAGAGAGGCCCTGGAATCTACACTAATTCTCTGCATGCTGACTTGCTTTATTGATTGCCAGTAGTAAGGAGTACCCCGGGGGACCAGTGTGGGCAAGGCTGCTAGGGCATCTGTGCTTTAGTAGTTAAGCTAACTTGCTATGGATGCTCTTGATAAATAACATTGATGTTTCAATAAATCTGAGTTACCTTCCCCCCTGTCCTGTGGTGTACTGGGTCTGAAAACTTTATAGTCATGCAGCCTGACACTGCTCTGGTCAGTTTTCAGCTGCCTGCCGTTAGTACACTTTAATTCAATGACTTCTTAGTTTCTCGTTGCTCAACTGGGTATAATTTCTGATATTATTTGTATGTCTAAATTGCTTATTACTCGTGAGACAGTGTCACTCATAGTCGTTAAAATGTCACTCATAACTACACTAAAATTGTGAAAATGTCACACTTAGCAATCTGAAACCTTGGCAGCTATGTCTGAGGCTCCTTATTAATTATGGTGCACTGTGTGTCCCCGCGTCTTCAGGGTGGGGCATAGCGTGGGGCTGGTGACCAATCCCATACAGTCATGCGCATTGCGTAGCAGCGTAATTAAAAGTGCGCATGAGCATGACAAGTGAGATGAGGCATCCCAGGACCCAGCCAGACTACTGAGAAAGACTGTCATCCTGCGGCACCGCCGGCCATAATTTAATTATTACTAGCCCCTGCCTGGCTAGCCTTGCCCTCTTCTGCTGCCCGCTCGCGCCTGCCACTGAAGCTGCAGGCCAATCCTCAGGTGAGTATGTTCGAGCCGAGGCAGGAGTGGTCCGTGGTGGCGAGGAGTCTCAGTGGGTGATTCGATGGTGACTGACGCGGACTTTGAGCTGGGTTAGGTGTCAATATGAACAGTGGATGACCTGTGAGACCGTACTCTGTAAAATTGTTAACTCTGATCCCTAATCGGTGAGTGAGTCTTGAACACGTGGAAGTGGAGTGTGTGGTGAGAGTAGAGCAACAAGCTGTAAAATTCGAGTGAGTTTTAAGGCGCCGACCTAGGAAATACTCTAGAAAGTTGGACCTAAGAAAATTAGTTCTGACAGCCGAATGTGGCTAGTAAATCGTACCCCTTGGGATGGGAATAATAGAGGCAGTGAGTTTGACTGGAGGCAATACTGGAAGGGGTTTGGGGTTGTTAGACATCTGACTGGACATCTGACTGGAGAGAGGAAGGGGGATCCGGAATGGAGCTTCGGTGTGATACCTGATACATGGGTGGGTCAGATCTCATGGCTTGCTTTGGCGTGTAAATCCTGACACCCTCCTATAATGTAGATGAGCAGAATTATGACCTAGCAGTGACGCTTAATACCACTTTCATATGGATGGTGACTCTAGTGTCAGCATCTGACAGTCAGCAGAGACAGAGAGGGCAGCTAGTTAGGAGGCGACTTCTGATGCTCACTACCAATTTAAGGGGCAGTGTCATCAGGCCAGGAGTGCCTCATAGCGCCACTCTTGAAGGCAGATTTATCCTAACTGCTTGACTCTTATTGCAGCTCTCGGCAACCATTCACTATGTCAGGGTCCCTGGCCCCTGGTGTGCTTCATGCCATCTATTCTTTGAGGTTTCTCTCAACTTCTTTGCTGCCATGAAGTACAACACTTGCCGCATTTCCATAGATGTGATGGTTGACAAACCTCTTTCATGGATGGTGGCTCGGATACATGACTCGGGTAGTCTTGGGGGAGTGGATAGATTGAGTGACTTCTTGACTTTGTGAAGAGGATCAGATTGTGGGACACTCTAATCATTAATTCCCCCTGTGTGAAGGGGGACCGGCAAATTTGGCAACAGAGGGGACACTGAAACATACTTTGTGCTTGTCTTTTCCCCGATCTTTAACTAAAGTATGAGCATAATTGGACTAGTACCCTCTTTCCAAAATTAGTAAATTTCTGGGGTAGTGGCCAATACTGCGGACAGCAGGACGGACGTCTGATCTATTTAACATTCCTCACTGGCTCACTGCCAGCTTCTAGATCTTCCTTTGTTACTTTCTCCTCTAGCTGTGCTTGAGGGGCCATCACAGGTTTTGCCATGAACTAACACTGCAGCAAGTCTGGTATCGATTTTTCAAGTTTTGACCCCAAGTCATAAAATGACTGCAGTTACCGGTGAGAATCTATGGAGCACCTGTTGCATTGTAGTGCTCGGATTGGGTGAATATTCTTCCTGTCAAATCTACAGTGAGAAAGTAATGTACATAAAATACAGGCATTGTTACTCTGCCTGTGGACTCTGGCACAACCTTGTCAGCTGCTCGTTGGGTAATATTATGACAACTAACAGGTTCAACATTCCATGAAATAAGTTAACTAACGTCCTCTAGCCTTTCAAAGTTCTTCATCAAGAGTATTTGATCAAATAAAATATAGTTACATAAACAAGAGGCTAGTATGATGGTCTTTTAAAACATTAACTCGTGTTCAGTGGGCTACTGCAGTTTATTTGGAATATTGTGTTACAGTGCACTCCCAGCTAAAAATGAATATACATGGTTTTGGTGCAATGGATTGGTAAATTGGGTAAGGTTCTCTTGGAGCCAGTAGGGATAGAGGTATGCTCCACACTACAGCTTTTGGGTTATATGTAAGGATATCAATATCAAAGGTTTCTGTATCTTACTAGTTCTCAGTAGCAGCTTCATTAGGTATTGGAGATTTGGTTGGTGCTCACCATGGAGGATGCATTTTGTTTTTTTTGGGTGTTGGTTGTTTAGGAATTCAATCAATCTCAGAAGAGAAAGGTAGCTTATTAGTGGGCCCATTGGAGCCAGGTGGTTTCTGTCTGAAAAGTTTTTGAGATGGGCGTTGTGGCTTTGTTTTGGATATGATGGGTTGATTCTGAGGCTCTGTGTCAGGGTTGACATTTGGTTTAGAGTTTTCAGTGCAGTTCAAGTGGTATGTTGGTTTCCATGATAGACCTAATTTTGTTTGGATATGACCATTGCTGTCAGAGCTGGCCTTGTGACTGTGGCTCTACTAAAGCAATTTTTGAGTCTTGCCTCTTTTTCAGAGCCAGGGTTGATGTCTGGGGCTCAGTCTGTAGCTAGTGACTATTTCTCGTCATTGCAGCTCTTGTTCAGTTTAAGCGTCATGTTTGTGGATCTCCCTGCTGCAGATTTTATAGCCAAAGTCAAGTAGGATGAGGGAGAAGGTCTGCTTCAGCCACGTACTGATCACATTCCTCCATCCCAGATAATTGTCACTGAGGTGAATATTCACAGGCAGTGATTTCTGGAAGGAGACTGTAAAGTATTCGCCAACCCTCCTAACTTTCTGACTTCTGGGATCTCCGATCACGCCTTTGAAGATCCTCACTCAGTAAGACCGCCCTGGACTATGTGCAATGTTTTATATCTATATGTAGCACCAGCTGATTAGAAAAGTATTGTTTGTGATTTTTGCACCACAGAAGTCAACATTAAAGAAACACCTTGTTCACCTTTAACATTGCTAATATGCCGCAACATTAGGCCATGTGCTGAGAAATCCTGACTGACTGACTGACTGACTGACTGACTGAAGTACTTATAAAGCGCTCGATTGCCGTGGCGTCTTGGAGCTGGATGACTAGAGAGAGCGGTGTGAGACGATCTTAATGCGAGGAAAAGAGCCAGGTTTTCAGTGCCTTTCTGAAACATAGTTTAGACTTTTGTGAGCGCAGTGCAGGGGGAAGAGAATTCCATAGTCTGGAAGCTTGGTAGGAAAAAGATCTGCCACCCCAGCGCTTTCTTCTTATTTTAGGTTGGCAGATTAGATCAAGACTGGCTGATCTCAGCGCACGTGATGGCACGTATCGAGGGAGAAGTTTGGCAAGATCATCTGATCCCATACCGTGCACGGATCTGTGGGCCAGACAGAGGGCCTTAAACAGTATTCTCCACCTGACTGGAAGCCAGTGAAGTTCCCTGATGACTTTAGATGTTGGGTGACGATAGGGTAAATTCAGACCGTGTATTACAGCGTAAAGGTGCACAGGATTTGACAGTTTGGGTGTCCGTTCTTGTGCCCATTGGCCATGTCCGGAGAACCTCTCAAATAATGTGATGTCATCTGAAAGCTTTTACCTCACCTTTTGGCTAGCAGCCTTCTTCATACACTTATGTAAGATTACTCCACATTTCTACTCTTGATTACCAGCACTTTGAATTCAAGGTTGTATCTGCTGACCCTTTCTAGTACAAAAACAAAAAAAAAAATATATATATATATATATATATATATATATATATATATATATATATATATATATATATATATATATATATATATATATATATATATATATATATATATATATATATATATATTTGTAAATTTGATTAACGTACTAAACTTTCTAAATCAGTGGTTCTTCAACTTTTGACTTCTTTGGAACCCCACTGGGTCTGTGTACGCCTTGTTTAAATGTCTGTGTGTGACGACCAGTAGAGAACACAGCAACAGCTGTCCCTGCAGACATTGGGAGCTTTTCAGTGTAGCCAGCCCTGCCTGTATCCATATATGCAGACAGACAGTTTATTTGTATAAGTGTGTCACTATGTTCCCATGTGTTTGTGTGTCATTGCATGTGTGGATCTGCCGCTGCGTGCAGTGCTTAATTTGTGAAAAGATAAGTGCAAGGGTCCAATGTTTTTCCTAGGAGCCCGATGCTTCTGAATGCTCGGGTTGCCACATACCAAGGCAGTCTCATCTTGATTCCACATCTTGCTTCTTTCTTTCATCACCCTACACCACCTCTCTCTTTGTGTCACTCTTACAGGTTTTCCTCATTCCTCTCGGTTGAAGGGAGGCTTTGCTTTCTCCTTTTGTCAGTTTGCCTCCATTCTCTCTATTTTCTGCGTTCCTTTCTCTGTTTTTGTTCAAAATCTATTAGTCAAAAATAAATCACGGTACCCAAAAATGAATGCTAGTGTCGACCAGGGGCCCACATTAAGTAATACCTGTTTGAATGAATGAATTTAATGCATAATTACTTAAAATCATTGCAAACTGCGATACTGTATCAAAGTTAATATTTAAAAACATTTCTCACAGGATACTGAGTTACATCTTGTGTACTTCTCATATATACTGTTAGTCGAGTATTTATGGAACTGCAGGTTTGGGGTTGTCTTTCAAAGTTTCAAGTTATTGTCCATAATGTCAATTCTATTTCAGTTTCTTCATAGTTCTTTGTTCTTCAGCCAGAGGCAGTTCCGGAGACAATAGGATCGCTCCTAGGCATTGTTCTGATTGCGGCCTGACAATATTGTTACAAATTGCGTAGCTTATATGTTAAGAGTGTTTCCCACTTTCTCATTAGAACTTAGAGAGACAATATAGAGGCATTTCATTTAAATTTTGGCGGTTTCAAGTCAAAATATACTAGATTTCTGGGTCGTATCCTAAAGTGGTAGGTGGTGAGCTGGATCGCGGGGGCCCCGTCCATGTGCTTTGCAGGGGGGCCCCCTCAAGTTTTGTTACGCCACTGCGGGAATCCTAAGTGAAGTACAAGGCAGAAATGCCTGTTGCTCGAATCTCATATTTCGTGGAGGAGAGTGCGAGGAACAACTGAACTTTTAAAGTATGAAATCTTACTCCAGTGCATGCTGCACTGGAATTAAGTTACGTACATCCTCTGCAGAATCGTAAGAACACGGAAGTCAAGTCAAGACATACTACAAAATATAAACATAAGAAGAACAATTCCACCCGGCCTTGTAAATGTTGTGATTACTTACTTGACTCAGGGTGCGCCCTCTGTTAGCCTGTCTGAGCTTCACTGGGGATCGCGATTGTCCGACCAGGAGGGTGATTCCACTGCTCCTAGCTGCACCTCCGCTCTCCCAGCCGCAGCAACTGCACGGGCCAACTCCGCTACTTGATGTGCTCCGGCGGGGGTGGGCCCCGTGCTGAGAGCTCAGCTGAGTTCTTCCGCTTGTGCTCCTAGGTGCAAACAGGACCCCGCCCAGGCCCTAATGAGGATTGGTCAAATTAAACCTCAGTCCTGACGTGACCGTGCGTGAGGTACCAAGAAGAGCTGTTTCACCGCGGACCACCAGGTCAGCAGTCAGGCGCGTGAGAGGCGAGGGAAGCGGCTTCTGTGTGCACAGGGCCGCCAAATCCTGCCAGGGGGCCGCCACTCCAGTGATACTTCCGATCCTCGTCATGGCGGCCCCTTGGGTTTGGCGGCCCTGTGCAGGTGCACAGTTTGCACATGCCTTGGGCCGGCCCTGCCTCTGCGACTCCCTATCCTCTTTCTTCCACAACAAAATCATCGACATTCATAACAGCTTTGGAAACCTATCTGAAGAACAACCCACTCCACCCACCTCCGATCCAAAACAGCACTCTCACTACCTCTGCGCCTGGAACCCAATCAGTACTGATGACACCATCCGACTGATGAACTCTATCCATTCTGGTTCAGCAACTGACCCATGCCCACACCACATTTTCAACAAAGCAGACTCCATCATCGCACCCCATCTTCCCGATGTCATCAACTGCTCCCTCAACTCCGCTACCTTCCCAGAAACTTGGAAACATGCCGAACTCAGCGCCCTTCTGAAGAAACCCACAGCGGACCCCTCTGAACTCAAGAACTACCGCCCCATCTCACTCCTCCCCTTCCCGGCCAAAGTCATCGAGAAAGCCATCAATAGCCAACTCGCCGCCTTCCTTGATCCCAACAATTCACTCGACCCCTCACAGTCCGGCTTTCGAGCCAAACACAGCACCGAAACCGCCCTCATCGCTGCTGCGGATGACATCCGAACGCTACTGGACAACGGAGAATCAGTCGCCCTCATCCTACTTGACCTCTCCGCCGCCTTCGACACAGTCTGTCATAACACCCTCATACAACGCCTCTACAACGTAGGAATACAAGGAAAAGCCTTGGACTGGATCATCTCGTTCCTCGCTGGAAGAACACAAAGAGTCCGGCTCCCCCCATTCAAATCAGAGGCCACCGAAGTCATCTGCGGCGTACCACAAGGATCATCACTCAGTCCCACCCTCTTCAACATGTACATGAGTCCCCTCGCAACCATCGCACGACAACACGACCTCAACATCATCTCAAACGCTGACGACACCCAGCTAATCCTCTCCCTCACCAAAGACCCCAACACCGCCCAAACCAATCTACATGAAGGAATGAAAGAAGTAGCCGAATGGATGAAGAACAGCCGTTTAAAACTAAACTCAGACAAAATGGAAGTCCTCATCTTAGGATCATCCCCCTCAGCTTGGAACGACTCATGGTGGCCACCGGCTCTAGGTACAGCACCCATACCCACGGATCACGCTCGGAACCTGGGCTTCATCCTAGACTCCTCCCTCTCAATGACCAAACAGGTCAACGCCGTTACATCATCATGCTTCAACATCCTACGCATGCTCAAAAAAATCTTCCGCTGGATCCCCACCGAAACCAGAAAAACAGTCACCCACGCATTAGTCACTAGCCGACTGGATTATGGAAACACCCTTTACGCTGGAACCACAGCCAAACTACAGAAAAAACTACAACGCATCCAAAACGCCTCAGTCAGACTCATACTCGACATCCCCCGTTAAGCCCACATTTGCGGTCACCTGAAAGATCTCCACTGGCTTCCCGTCGACAAGAGAGTAGCGTTACGCCTCCTCACCCACGCACACAAGGCCCTCTACGACATAGGACCCGAATGCCTCAACAAACGACTGTTCTTCTACACACCAACCCGCCAACTACGTTCATCCAATCAAGCCCTTGCGGCAATTCCACGCATCAATAGATCCACCATGGGAGGAAGATCTTTCTCCTACTTAGCGGCCAAAACCTGGAATTCTCTCCCCACTCACCTCCGCCTTACACAGAACCACCTCTCCTTTAGAAAGCAGCTAAAAACCTGACTATTCGATAAGTAATGCACCCACCTTCACCCAAGCACCTTGAGACCCTCTGGGTGAGTAGTGCGCTATACAAATTTCTGAACTTGAACTATACCTGTTTTAGTCGCATCCAGTGCCCCGGTTAACACAAAGAATAGGGGGTAGGGGGGACACGGGGGATAGCAGCTCTGGACAAAGCCCAACACAGATAACAAATGTGGGCCAAAGAACGAGACCGCAAGGTGCTAGAAGGCCCCTGTTGCCTCGCCTAGACCTGCCCCGGGAGTCAACACCTTATGTGGTGGTGCTTGCGGGGGTTCCTGCCCTGAGCTCGGGAAAGGTAGAGGACTATAGGGACCCTAAAAATAAATGTATTCATTGGTTAAACTACAACAGACCCCTTCCAAACGGAGGATCCAGTGAAATCCTATTCACTAGACGAGTAGACTGGGTGGGGCCCAGAGGGAAAAATATAGAAGGGGACTGTATTGTGATCAACTTTAGGAATAGCTGGCCAGTTAAGTACGTTTGTAACTCAGAGTTGGGCAGCCCAGATACGCTAATAAAATCCCTCCCACTAACCTATTTTTACCCCGGTTTTCACAGTAACGCTCACCTAGTACATAAGTGGGAGGGGACAAACTGGGCGGGAGATGAAACCCTGGGAAGTAACCCTATCCATGGAAATGTCAACTGGAATGGGCCTTCAAATAGCCACATGTCACTTGACATGTTCCATCACCCTAACAGGTATAGCAACTTGGAATCTGTAAATTGACTGCCGAAAAATAAGAACTCCCCATTTTCTGCAGTAGAAAGTAAGAACTTGCTGGAAGCTAAGGTCAATTTCAGTGAGATGAAGCGTCATCTGCCTTATGCAGGAGACGTGGGCCTTGGACAATTACCAGCGGTGTGGGTTTGCCACATTTAACATCCCTGCAATAAAGGGAGGTAGAGGAAGACCATCAGGAGGGTTAAGTACCTGGGTAGCTACTCACCTGGGAGCCACAGCTAAGCAGTTGACAGTTAACTCTACAGATATTCAATGTGTGTTGTTAACCCTCCCAGGGAATAAGTATATATCTATAATTAACATCTATTCTAGGCCAACCCAGAGCGGGCAAGAGTCCAAGGTCATCGAACAACTGATGGAATTCGCACAGACTCTTGACCCCGAGGTTGGTATAATCAATGGGGGGGACTTCAACTGACAGTTTGAACCCCTTAGCAATATAGGCCTGGATGACAATGATGAGGAGAACCAGTATTGGTACACTCAAAGTCGTGTTCCCATGTGACTTGGGAACATCCCTGTCTTCTGTGCACACCATACGGTGCTTAAATAAGCTTCCACAACATTTAGATGTTTGAGATATTTTTAATCATCATTGTTCGTCATTATTTGCATGACTGAAGTTTCTTTTGTAGGTTAAATGTTTTCAATATAGCTCCAATGCATTTCGGGTTTATTCACCCTTCATCTGGGAGCTTCTAAAAATAAATGAGACATAGCGCTGTTTTAGAAAATATTTGACATGGAGTGGCAGTCGTAGCATGCGTGGTGGATCGTGATGTGAAGGGATTAGCCGAGTTACACTACTCGAGATTCACGGTGTGCACATAACGAGGTGAAGGGTCCAGGTAAAGGGGTTCATGCGGAAGAGAATAAGTGGAAAAAAGTGGAAAAACTGCTAGATTAGCGTGCTCTTTTTTTCGGAGTGACATGCGGGGTTTAACCAAGCTGTGCCGGGGCTAAAAACCTGAAAGACTCACGTTTGACCGTTAACTATGCAGGCTTCTGGAAATAAAGTATGGGTTTTGTTTTAGTAATTTGTTTACTACCACGGGTCAAATGTGTGCAAAAGGCACCTCTCAGGTTGTGGCGTAGTACTTACTGGATATCGGCGTGCTCGGTTTCAAAGCGGGTGATCAGTTTCGGCGTCCCTGCTCCTCGCGGACCGGGAAGTGAGTGAGAGTTAGTTTGGGAAAGTGTAAAAATAAGCGTAGGACTACCGGTGGCGGCCATCTTGGGTAGGTGAAAATCGAACGGAGGTGTGTTGAACAAACTGGTTAAGTGTGATATTAGATAAACATATGGTAATGACATAAATACATTACAGCAAATACATTACAGCAAATGTTTGATTAAAGTAAAATAAGTATAAACGCAAAAATAATCATGTGTAGAGAGAATACAGTGCATTGGTGACCAATCGTACTGCAGGACAGTCAGTAAATGGCATCAGACACCATAGGGTGTTCTATAAGTAACATGAGTACTCCAAGCGATCATTTAATCCAGTGGGTTTCATAGATTGTAGTCTATAAATCCATGCCATCTCTCTTTTGAGGAGTTCCTTGTGGTTGTCTTTTCCCTCTCGTTTTTCGATCACTTCAAGTATCAGGAACTTGAGTTGTGACACGTTGTGTCTGGACTCTGTGAAATGTACTGCTACATTCGATCTTGTGCTGTTGTTCCTTATGTTGGACTTGTGCTCGTTGATCCGAGTCTTTATTTTCCTCTCAGTTTTTCCAACATATATGCTGCCACATGGGCATTTGATAAGATAAACGACGTTCTGTGTATCACACGTGGCGTTGACTCTTAGTTTGATTTCGTTGCCTCTCATTGGGTGGTTTATGGACGGGCCTCTGATTATGCAGTTGCAATTTCCGCAATTCATGCAGGGTTGAGTTCCTTTGTATCGGTGTTTGACAGTTGTATCATTGCTGAGAATTTCTTTTATGTTTGCGCTGCGAGTGTAGGCAAAGATGGGAGGATTCTTGAAAGAGTCACCAAAGTCTTGTTCTGCTGTGAGAATGGGCCAATGTTTTAAGATGGTTTTTTTGTATGCTGTACTGTGTGTAGAGAACCTTGACACCACGACCATCCTGTCTTCCTGCTTTTTGGTGGTTCGGATTAGTAAGTTTTTTCTTGGGGTGTTGTGGGCTTTTTGTATGGCTTCTTGAATGATTGTATTCGGGTATCCTCTGTCGAGGAATCTTTTTCCCATCTCGTTCAGTCGCAATTCAACTGTTTGGGGGTTGGAAATGATCCTTTTGACTCGTAACATTTGAGATGTCGGTAAATGTCGCTTCAGGGATCCTTGGTGAAAACTAGTGTATAATAGTGTATTATTTCTGTCTGTGGGTTTGCGGAATAGGTCCGTGTCGAAGCCAGTTTCTGTTGCTGTAATTCTTACATCCAAGAAAGTGATTGTTCTTTGGTTGGTTTCCCACGTGAATTGTATTCTATCATTTATAGAATTGAGGGTTGCTAGTGCTTGTATTAGGGATTCCTCTGAACTTTTCCAGATGATAAAAACGTCATCTATATATCTGGCGTACAT
Organism: Lissotriton vulgaris; assembly: GCF_964263255.1. Classification (NCBI taxonomy): domain Eukaryota; kingdom Metazoa; phylum Chordata; class Amphibia; order Caudata; family Salamandridae; genus Lissotriton; species Lissotriton vulgaris. The sequence continues at coordinate 1,315,652,161 of NC_141695.1, forward strand.
TTCAAGATGGTTATTCCAGTTGGGGTCGTTGTAGATATTTGTCTCTTCAAAGAGTTTCATATACACGTTGGCATAGGTCGGTGCGGCACAATTGCCCATCGAAGTCCCGGACCGTTGCAGGAACCAGGTGTCCTCTTGTCGGAAGTAACTGTGGTATAGTGTGTAAACTATTAGTTCCATCAAGAATGTTTGCATCTCTTTTTCTATGTTACTCTCCAGAATGGCTTTCTCCATCGCTTCTATCCCTCCTTCGTGGGGGATGGACGTGTATAGTGATCGTACATCCGCAGTACACATAGTGAACTGTTGGTTAGGGTTCACCTTGACAAGTGCCAGTTTCTTTAAAAAGTCTGTAGTATCTTGGATGTAGCTGTTCATGTTTACCACTATCGGTTGGAGATATCGGTCAATGAATTTCCCTATTGGCTCATGGAGAGAGCCCTTGGTTGAGACGATGGGTCTGCAGGGAGGATCCCTCAAATTTTTATGAATTTTAGGAATCATTGTGATGGTTGGGCTCCTGGGAAATGTTTTGATAAGGTATTTTTTTGTCCGATCGTCAATGATTGTTCTCTCATGTGCTTTGTTAATGATGTGAGCCAGCTCTTCTTTGAATTGGTTGGTGGGATTATTTGGGAGTTTCAGGTAGAGTTGTTCATCATTAATATGTTCGTCCATCTTTGATTTGTACATGCTGGAGTTCATTATCACAAGTGCGCCTCCCTTGTCAGCTTTCACGCACTTGATGTTGGTGTTCTGTGAGATTTTGCGTAGAGTGTCAAAATCTTTCTGTGTTAGATTCCTGTTGATGGGTTTATTATAGTTGAATTTGGATATATCCTGTTTGATTAATGTTTCAAATAGGTCGATGCTTTTGTGGCTTGTGGGAGCCTCAAAGGTGCTGGATGGTCTTAATCCCATGAGCTGGTCTGTCTTGTTGCTGGTCGGGGGAATGATATGATCGAAAAAATGTCTCAATTTGAGCTTCCGTATCAGTTTGTATGTACTTACTTGAAGTTCCAAATGATTGGTTTTGGTGGTTGGTATGAACGATGTGCCTTTGGATAGTAGTCTAATTTCGTGTGGGTTCATGATGGTGTCAGAGATGTTTATAATTAGTTGTTTCTCTTCTTGGTTTTCTTTGAGCCTCTCGTGTTTGCTTGTGGCGGATCTTTCTCTGTTGTTCTTCCTGAGGCCCCTCCTGGGTCGTCTTGATTGTCTTGGCCTTCCACTAAAAAAGGAACCGCAGTGGTGGGTTCAGTGGTGGTATCTTCAGTTGTTTGTGTGGTTTCCTGGGTTCGTGGTTGTCCTTCTCTCCTAGGTGGTCGATTGGATGTATCACTCCCAGATGACGATGTATCGGTCTGAGGGTTAAAGGGTTTGTTGCGTCTTCTCTGGGCATACACGTCTGCCCACGTGTATACCTCCCCTAACTTATAGTCCTGTGTATCTCTTTTGAATTTCCTAATTTTTCGATCGTTTATTTCTTTGGCGTGTTTTTCTATCTGTATTTTAGTGTCCTCCAGGATCTGTGTTAACTCCTCAGTAGTGATCATTTTGGTTAGTTCTTCTTCCACCTCTTTGATTTCCTTGTTTAGTTCTGTGATGATGTTGGATAACTCTTGAACGATAAGTAAGATTAAGTCAAGACTGCACTTATTTAAAATGGCGTTCCATTTTTCTTGGAAGGTCTTCGAATTCTTACAGAGTGATGGTTTTAGCGCCAGTCGTAACCCTCTGGGAATCCGCATTGACCGATGGTATTTTAGCAACGTGGTGGCGTGAAGTTTTTGGTTAATTTCTCGTTTGGATAAGTACATTAGTTGCCGGATACACTGTTCTTTCGTGCGATTGGAGGTGTTAGTTGCTATGTCTTCATTGATTAGCGCATAAATGCGTGTTGTTTCTTCTGCATCAAATGCAAGGGTATCAGCCTTTGCTTCGGTAGATCTGGCTATTTCTTCGTATTGCATTTTGTATGTGGCGTGCTGCTCTCCACTGAGCGGATAATTGAAATGACTTTTCTGTTGATTGGGAGCGCACAGCTATTTTTTAAAAGAGAATTCAAATTGATTACGTGAATTTATTAAAGATTGGGTGCTACAAGCAGGTGGCACGTCCGTCCTACGTGCGTTCGGAAGATACACTCAAAGTCGTGTTCCCATGTGACTTGGGAACATCCCTGTCTTCTGTGCACACCATACGGTGCTTAAATAAGCTTCCACAACATTTAGATGTTTGAGATATTTTTAATCATCATTGTTCGTCATTATTTGCATGACTGAAGTTTCTTTTGTAGGTTAAATGTTTTCAATATAGCTCCAATGCATTTCGGGTTTATTCACCCTTCATCTGGGAGCTTCTAAAAATAAATGAGACATAGCGCTGTTTTAGAAAATATTTGACATGGAGTGGCAGTCGTAGCATGCGTGGTGGATCGTGATGTGAAGGGATTAGCCGAGTTACACTACTCGAGATTCACGGTGTGCACATAACGAGGTGAAGGGTCCAGGTAAAGGGGTTCATGCGGAAGAGAATAAGTGGAAAAAAGTGGAAAAACTGCTAGATTAGCGTGCTCTTTTTTTCGGAGTGACATGCGGGGTTTAACCAAGCTGTGCCGGGGCTAAAAACCTGAAAGACTCACGTTTGACCGTTAACTATGCAGGCTTCTGGAAATAAAGTATGGGTTTTGTTTTAGTAATTTGTTTACTACCACGGGTCAAATGTGTGCAAAAGGCACCTCTCAGGTTGTGGCGTAGTACTTACTGGATATCGGCGTGCTCGGTTTCAAAGCGGGTGATCAGTTTCGGCGTCCCTGCTCCTCGCGGACCGGGAAGTGAGTGAGAGTTAGTTTGGGAAAGTGTAAAAATAAGCGTAGGACTACCGGTGGCGGCCATCTTGGGTAGGTGAAAATCGAACGGAGGTGTGTTGAACAAACTGGTTAAGTGTGATATTAGATAAACATATGGTAATGACATAAATACATTACAGCAAATGTTTGATTAAAGTAAAATAAGTATAAACGCAAAAATAATCATGTGTAGAGAGAATACAGTGCATTGGTGACCAATCGTACTGCAGGACAGTCAGTAAATGGCATCAGACACCATAGGGTGTTCTATAAGTAACATGAGTACTCCAAGCGATCATTTAATCCAGTGGGTTTCATAGATTGTAGTCTATAAATCCATGCCATCTCTCTTTTGAGGAGTTCGTTGTGGTTGTCTTTTCCCTCTCGTTTTTCGATCACTTCAAGTATCAGGAACTTGAGTTGTGACACGTTGTGTCTGGACTCTGTGAAATGTACTGCTACATTCGATCTTGTGCTGTTGTTCCTTATGTTGGACTTGTGCTCGTTGATCCGAGTCTTTATTTTCCTCTCAGTTTTTCCAACATATATGCTGCCACATGGGCATTTGATAAGATAAACGACGTTCTGTGTATCACACGTGGCGTTGACTCTTAGTTTGATTTCGTTGCCTCTCATTGGGTGGTTTATGGACGGGCCTCTGATTATGCAGTTGCAATTTCCGCAATTCATGCAGGGTTGAGTTCCTTTGTATCGGTGTTTGACAGTTGTATCATTGCTGAGAATTTCTTTTATGTTTGCGCTGCGAGTGTAGGCAAAGATGGGAGGATTCTTGAAAGAGTCACCAAAGTCTTGTTCTGCTGTGAGAATGGGCCAACAACCTGAGAGGTGCCTTTTGCACACATTTGACCCGTGGTAGTAAACAAATTACTAAAACAAAACCCATACTTTATTTCCAGAAGCCTGCATAGTTAACGGTCAAACGTGAGTCTTTCAGGTTTTTAGCCCCGGCACAGCTTGGTTAAACCCCGCATGTCACTCCGAAAAAAAGAGCACGCTAATCTAGCAGTTTTTCCACTTTTTTCCACTTATTCTCTTCCGCATGAACCCCTTTACCTGGACCCTTCACCTCGTTATGTGCACACCGTGAATCTCGAGTAGTGTAACTCGGCTAATCCCTTCACATCACGATCCACCACGCATGCTACGACTGCCACTCCATGTCAAATATTTTCTAAAACAGCGCTATGTCTCATTTATTTTTAGAAGCTCCCAGATGAAGGGTGAATAAACCCGAAATGCATTGGAGCTATATTGAAAACATTTAACCTACAAAAGAAACTTCAGTCATGCAAATAATGACGAACAATGATGATTAAAAATATCTCAAACATCTAAATGTTGTGGAAGCTTATTTAAGCACCGTATGGTGTGCACAGAAGACAGGGATGTTCCCAAGTCACATGGGAACACGACTTTGAGTGTATCTTCCGAACGCACGTAGGACGGACGTGCCACCTGCTTGTAGCACCCAATCTTTAATAAATTCACGTAATCAATTTGAATTCTCTTTTAAAAAATAGCTGTGCGCTCCCAATCAACAGAAAAGTCATTTCAATTATCCGCTCAGTGGAGAGCAGCACGCCACATACAAAATGCAATACGAAGAAATAGCCAGATCTACCGAAGCAAAGGCTGATACCCTTGCATTTGATGCAGAAGAAACAACACGCATTTATGCGCTAATCAATGAAGACATAGCAACTAACACCTCCAATCGCACGAAAGAACAGTGTATCCGGCAACTAATGTACTTATCCAAACGAGAAATTAACCAAAAACTTCACGCCACCACGTTGCTAAAATACCATCGGTCAATGCGGATTCCCAGAGGGTTACGACTGGCGCTAAAACCATCACTCTGTAAGAATTCGAAGACCTTCCAAGAAAAATGGAACGCCATTTTAAATAAGTGCAGTCTTGACTTAATCTTACTTATCGTTCAAGAGTTATCCAACATCATCACAGAACTAAACAAGGAAATCAAAGAGGTGGAAGAAGAACTAACCAAAATGATCACTACTGAGGAGTTAACACAGATCCTGGAGGACACTAAAATACAGATAGAAAAACACGCCAAAGAAATAAACGATCGAAAAATTAGGAAATTCAAAAGAGATACACAGGACTATAAGTTAGGGGAGGTATACACGTGGGCAGACGTGTATGCCCAGAGAAGACGCAACAAACCCTTTAACCCTCAGACCGATACATCGTCATCTGGGAGTGATACATCCAATCGACCACCTAGGAGAGAAGGACAACCACGAACCCAGGAAACCACACAAACAACTGAAGATACCACCACTGAACCCACCACTGCGGTTCCTTTTTTAGTGGAAGGCCAAGACAATCAAGACGACCCAGGAGGGGCCTCAGGAAGAACAACAGAGAAAGATCCGCCACAAGCAAACACGAGAGGCTCAAAGAAAACCAAGAAGAGAAACAACTAATTATAAACATCTCTGACACCATCATGAACCCACACGAAATTAGACTACTATCCAAAGGCACATCGTTCATACCAACCACCAAAACCAATCATTTGGAACTTCAAGTAAGTACATACAAACTGATACGGAAGCTCAAATTGAGACATTTTTTCGATCATATCATTCCCCCGACCAGCAACAAGACAGACCAGCTCATGGGATTAAGACCATCCAGCACCTTTGAGGCTCCCACAAGCCACAAAAGCATCGACCTATTTGAAACATTAATCAAACAGGATATATCCAAATTCAACTATAATAAACCCATCAACAGGAATCTAACACAGAAAGATTTTGACACTCTACGCAAAATCTCACAGAACACCAACATCAAGTGCGTGAAAGCTGACAAGGGAGGCGCACTTGTGATAATGAACTCCAGCATGTACAAATCAAAGATGGACGAACATATTAATGATGAACAACTCTACCTGAAACTCCCAAATAATCCCACCAACCAATTCAAAGAAGAGCTGGCTCACATCATTAACAAAGCACATGAGAGAACAATCATTGACGATCGGACAAAAAAATACCTTATCAAAACATTTCCCAGGAGCCCAACCATCACAATGATTCCTAAAATTCATAAAAATTTGAGGGATCCTCCCTGCAGACCCATCGTCTCAACCAAGGGCTCTCTCCATGAGCCAATAGGGAAATTCATTGACAAATATCTCCAACCGATAGTGGTAAACATGAACAGCTACATCCAAGATACTACAGACTTTTTAAAGAAACTGGCACTTGTCAAGGTGAACCCTAACCAACAGTTCACTATGTGTACTGCGGATGTACGATCACTATACACGTCCATCCCCCACGAAGGAGGGATAGAAGCGATGGAGAAAGCCATTCTGGAGAGTAACATAGAAAAAGAGATGCAAACATTCTTGATGGAACTAATAGTTTACACACTATACCACAGTTACTTCCGACAAGAGGACACCTGGTTCCTGCAACGGTCCGGGACTTCGATGGGCAATTGTGCCGCACCGACCTATGCCAACGTGTATATGAAACTCTTTGAAGAGACAAATATCTACAACGACCCCAACTGGAATAACCATCTTGAAATGTACGCCAGATATATAGATGACGTTTTTATCATCTGGAAAAGTTCAGAGGAATCCCTAATACAAGCACTAGCAACCCTCAATTCTATAAATGATAGAATACAATTCACGTGGGAAACCAACCAAAGAACAATCACTTTCTTGGATGTAAGAATTACAGCAACAGAAACTGGCTTCGACACGGACCTATTCCGCAAACCCACAGACAGAAATAATACACTATTATACACTAGTTTTCACCAAGGATCCCTGAAGCGACATTTACCGACATCTCAAATGTTACGAGTCAAAAGGATCATTTCCAACCCCCAAACAGTTGAATTGCGACTGAACGAGATGGGAAAAAGATTCCTCGACAGAGGATACCCGAATACAATCATTCAAGAAGCCATACAAAAAGCCCACAACACCCCAAGAAAAAACTTACTAATCCGAACCACCAAAAAGCAGGAAGACAGGATGGTCGTGGTGTCAAGGTTCTCTACACACAGTACAGCATACAAAAAAACCATCTTAAAACATTGGCCCATTCTCACAGCAGAACAAGACTTTGGTGACTCTTTCAAGAATCCTCCCATCTTTGCCTACACTCGCAGCGCAAACATAAAAGAAATTCTCAGCAATGATACAACTGTCAAACACCGATACAAAGGAACTCAACCCTGCATGAATTGCGGAAATTGCAACTGCATAATCAGAGGCCCGTCCATAAACCACCCAATGAGAGGCAACGAAATCAAACTAAGAGTCAACGCCACGTGTGATACACAGAACGTCGTTTATCTTATCAAATGCCCATGTGGCAGCATATATGTTGGAAAAACTGAGAGGAAAATAAAGACTCGGATCAACGAGCACAAGTCCAACATAAGGAACAACAGCACAAGATCGAATGTAGCAGTACATTTCACAGAGTCCAGACACAACGTGTCACAACTCAAGTTCCTGATACTTGAAGTGATCGAAAAACGAGAGGGAAAAGACAACCACAAGGAACTCCTCAAAAGAGAGATGGCATGGATTTATAGACTACAATCTATGAAACCCACTGGATTAAATGATCGCTTGGAGTACTCATGTTACTTATAGAACACCCTATGGTGTCTGATGCCATTTACTGACTGTCCTGCAGTACGATTGGTCACCAATGCACTGTATTCTCTCTACACATGATTATTTTTGCGTTTATACTTATTTTACTTTAATCAAACATTTGCTGTAATGTATTTATGTCATTACCATATGTTTATCTAATATCACACTTAACCAGTTTGTTCAACACACCTCCGTTCGATTTTCACCTACCCAAGATGGCCGCCACCGGTAGTCCTACGCTTATTTTTACACTTTCCCAAACTAACTCTCACTCACTTCCCGGTCCGCGAGGAGCAGGGACGCCGAAACTGATCACCCGCTTTGAAACCGAGCACGCCGATATCCAGTAAGTACTACGCCACAACCTGAGAGGTGCCTTTTGCACACATTTGACCCGTGGTAGTAAACAAATTACTAAAACAAAACCCATACTTTATTTCCAGAAGCCTGCATAGTTAACGGTCAAACGTGAGTCTTTCAGGTTTTTAGCCCCGGCACAGCTTGGTTAAACCCCGCATGTCACTCCGAAAAAAAGAGCACGCTAATCTAGCAGTTTTTCCACTTTTTTCCACTTATTCTCTTCCGCATGAACCCCTTTACCTGGACCCTTCACCTCGTTATGTGCACACCGTGAATCTCGAGTAGTGTAACTCGGCTAATCCCTTCACATCACGATCCACCACGCATGCTACGACTGCCACTCCATGTCAAATATTTTCTAAAACAGCGCTATGTCTCATTTATTTTTAGAAGCTCCCAGATGAAGGGTGAATAAACCCGAAATGCATTGGAGCTATATTGAAAACATTTAACCTACAAAAGAAACTTCAGTCATGCAAATAATGACGAACAATGATGATTAAAAATATCTCAAACATCTAAATGTTGTGGAAGCTTATTTAAGCACCGTATGGTGTGCACAGAAGACAGGGATGTTCCCAAGTCACATGGGAACACGACTTTGAGTGTATCTTCCGAACGCACGTAGGACGGACGTGCCACCTGCTTGTAGCACCCAATCTTTAATAAATTCACGTAATCAATTTGAATTCTCTTTTAAAAAATAGCTGTGCGCTCCCAATCAACAGAAAAGAACCAGTATTGGAACATTCCGGAAACCTTAATTCCGCCAGTTAAAGCTTGGACCCCGCTGGTTCTACAAATTAATTCCCTTATACTGTCTCTATCCGTAAGGCCTTGTAATGGTCGACTAAAATCGGACAGACCTGGCCATGCAAAGTTCAATAGAGCAGGGCAATCATCGATCATTGATTATATTCTGGTTGAATCTAGATCATGAGACAAGGTTCATGATTTTAGGATCTACCAACAGATGGACAGCAACCACAATGACCTGGTTATGTTTTTGAAGCCAGGGAGTTGGGGACTGCACAATAATCTGATTGAGCCCAATCTTGCCCAACAGCCCCTCCTCCTCCACAAGAGGAAAAGAAAGTCTTAAGAGACAGAAAAGTGGGATGAGCTGAGGTCGGCCCTACAGTGCAGAGATCTCAAATCATTCTGTGCAACTGTCAGTAATGATGGGAGGGGCGGTAAGAACGCAGTAAGTCCCAATATAGCCCCAGTAGTATTGGAAGAACATTTCGGAAGCCTCTATGCTCGACTGACCAATGGCGATTCTGAGCTGGTGTCCCTGAGCCTCCCCCACGAGCATCGACTGGGTGGGGTTCAGGAGATATTGTTATTGGAAGTGGAATTCGCCATTGCGAAGCTACCACCTAACAAAGCCCCGGGGCTTGATAAAATCCCCGGGGACTTGTTTCGGTCTGAACCTAAAATATGGGCTCCCTATCTCTGCGTCCTGTTTAATACAATCCTAATGGGGATAGACATACCAGAGACGTGGCCGGAGGCAGAGATAGTTCCTATCTTTAAAAAATGCAACCCTCAAACTACAGGCCCATTAGTCTGATAGACATTGCACAGAAGGTATTTGGGCGGATAATTCTGGAAAGAATCCAGATATGGGAAGAGGACAACAAGATCCTGAGTATATTACAAGCGGGCTTTAGAATCGGCACATCCACAATTGATCAGATCTTCCGACTGCAGGTCCTTTATTGGAAATCAGTGAGTGTGGAGGGTGGCAGCCTCTACCTCATTTTTGTGGACCTACGTGCCGCGTTTGATCTGGTCCCTAGGGACAAATTGTGGAGAGTGCTCCATGGTCTTGGTATGCCACCCTACCTCCTGGAAGTGTTGGTTAGGCTTCACTCAGGAAACTTTGCACAGGTTAGATGTGGAAAAGCGGGAGAATTGTCAGCACGATTCCCAGTGCAAAGGGGGGTGCACCAGGGATGTGTGGTGGCTCCTACCCTCTTTTGTCTCTACAATAATGGGCTTATCAAACACCATTCAGGGATAAAGGATACAGATGCCCCGAGACTAGCCATAGGTAGAGTGCCTGCACTAATGTTTGCGGACGATACTCTATTGCTGTCTCGAACAGCCACAGGTATACAACGTATCCTTGATGGGTTTGAAGATTTTTGTGCGTTAAGTGGTTTGGAGATCAATCTGGCCAAAACAAAATTCATGATTCTCAACCCGCTGAGGCAGACGCGGCCAAACCCAGCCCTGAATGGTACACCCCTCGCGAGAGTAAAGACCTTTGAATATCTAGGCATTACCCTCGAGGAACACCTGGGGTGGGACGTACAGTTAGCCAAGTCGGCCTTGAAACTGACGCAGACTGTGGGTGGGATATCCAAAATGTATAGAGCATCAGGCTTTAAACCCGCTGCTCCCATTGTAGAAATATACAAGGCACAAGCAAGAGCAGCCTCATTATATGGGGTGGAACTTTGGGGACACTATAGGCCAAAAAGTTTGGCAAGGGCTGAACAATCATTCATGAGAAACTTGTTTGCCTTGCCTGTTAGTACCCCCCTGGTCCCACTAAGGTTTGACCTAGGGTTACTTCCTGTGGAAGAGGAGGTGGCCCTGAGGCCACTCGCTTACTGGAGAAGACTTTGGTCCGTCCCAGAGCTAGCCTCGTATCGTCCCGAGTTCGAGGAGGTATGGCTTGTACTTAAATTAAAGAAAATCCCATGGTTATCCCATATTAAGGACCTTTGTACAAGGGTTGGTGTCCCCGAGCTATGGGAATCTCCGGAGTCAGCTTGCCCCGCTTTTCCCAGGGCTGACCTGGTAAACAGGTATAGGTCCTACAATTTGATGATCCTGCATGCTAGCAAGACAGCAGGCAGATTGACAACTCAGTTCCTCGACATAAAAGCAGAGTACAAGAAGGAGGAATTCCTTGACATGATTTATCCTGCCCAAGCGAGAAAGCTGTACATGCAATTAAGAATGGGCAGTTTGCCACTAAGGTCATTGACCAGTAAATGGGATGCGACTAAAAGCACCGAGTGTCCGGCGTGCGGACACCCGCTGGAAAATGAAAGTCATGTATTCTTTTTCTGCCCGGCATATGGGATGTCACGTAATCGATGGGTAAAACCTATTTGCAGAAATCTGGGTTTTCGCAATTGTGAAAATGCACTTAGAGTACTAAAGCATGATACCCACCCCCTGTTGTATTTTCGTTTTCCCGTTTTTTACATGGTATGTGGATCAAACGTAGAACCTTTATAATGACTTGAATTTAGACTAAAGGATTCCACAGATATAATGAATTGCTTTGATAACTATTTCGTTGGTTTAATTCTATTTTTAGCTATGATTGTCTTGTTGTAAATAGGTGTACATATATGAGATGTGTTTTTTTAGTCTTAAATTATGTATTACTTGAAACTGTTTTTTAATGTTTTATCGTCTGTTTTTAACATGCACTTTTATGGCCCATTGTGGCCGAAATAAAGTTATCAATGATGATGAATCAAAGTACCTTAAATCCTGGTTGTGGAGGGTTGTAAGAATCTGTGTCAAGGATGCCTTGCGCAGCCGAAGCGATGTGTCAGTTTTGAGGGGCTGCGACAAGAGGTAGTGCGTTGTCGTCAGTGATCCCATCAATGGGGGGTTTGGGATGTGAAGTACAGTATCGAGCATTAGCCGCACAGTCAGGAAGAAGGGTTGGGTCTGAGGATCTGTGAGGCTGCGATGCAGAGTCTGACATTGTCGTTGAGGCTACCATTGACGGGAGGTGCGAGGACCTGCATAAGGATGCGTCACGCTTCAGCAGTTTCAATGAAGCTGCGGACTGCAAGGGAGAAGCGGAGTCCTTGCAACAGGGAGATCCACACAGCAGCAGCAATGCAGCGGTTCTGCTCAGGGTTGCACCACAGAAGAGATGTGCTGGTTCTGCTGGGTCCACGGAGGCAGGCAGGGCACCTTTATGCCCACTTCCAAGGGTCCCGTACTGAGGTTGCACTGATTGGCAGGGTAAAGCTCACAAATGGCAAAGTCCATGTGCTGGGTTCAAGGTTGTTGGAACCTTCTGCCCCTGGCACTCTAGGCAGGACATCATCCAACTAGGTCTTAGAATCAATCTGGGCTTCAACAGATGCAGGTCGAGTCCTTCTCATCCAGGCAAGCAGCCAGCAGGTAGGCACGGCAGAGCATCACTTCTTCAGAGCAGCAGTCCAGCAGGGTGGCAGTCCTTTCAGCAGCACTGCAGTCCTTTGTCCTGGCAGAGGATCCACCAGTCCATAAGTGTACTGAAGAGCTGGTGTCTCAAGTCCCATATTTATACCCAGTTCTGCCTTTGAAGAGGGAGAGGCTTGAAGGGCCCGATTCACAGAAGTAGTCTGAGACAAAATCCTAACTTTATGACTTTCGGTATTCACAAAAGGCATTTAGTAATAGTAAAGTTAGGATTCCTAACTTTACTACTACTAAATCCCTTTCGTGAATACCGAAAGTCGTAATGTTAGAATTTTGTCTCAATTTAGTAGTAGTAAAGTTAGGAATCCTAACTTTACTACTTCTAACTGCCTTTTGTGAATGCTGAAAGTTGTAAAGTTAGGATTTTGTCTCAGAATACTTTTGTGAATCAGGTCCCTAGAGTTTCCTCTTGAAGTGCACAGGTGGATTGGTTTCCCTACCCTGGTTCCAGATTAAGACAGGAGGTATACAGCCCTTTATGTGGAGGCAGGACACAGCCTGTTCAAGTGGACGTGGTGTCCAGCTCCTCCCCCCATCCTGCCAATGAAGGCCCACCCAGGCACATCTAAGCTCCCTATTGGGTGTAGCTGTCCAGGAAGAATATACAAAGCCCAACTATATCCAGTCATGTCACACAGAGACACTGCAGGCACCTAATGTCTAAAAGCAGGAAAATGCCTAAAAGTGGCATATTCAAAATAGTGATTTAAAATTAGACTTTACCATAGGAGGGGATCGTTTATTACAATTCTAAAGACAACAACCGTGAACTAGCTACATGTTCCCATTTGGAAGTTACAGATTATTAAATGTAATAAGCTAACTCCAATTGTATCCTACGGGAGAGGAAGGCCGCGCAGTAGTGAAATACAAATTTAAGAGTTTTTCACTACCAGGACATATAAAACTTAAAGGTATATGTCCTATATTTTTACAGACATGGCACCCTGTCCTCTGAGCTGTCCGTTGCCTACCATAGCGGTGACTTAAAATAGAAGGGTTGGGTCTGGAAAAGGTTTATTTTTTCAGGTTCAAATGGCATTTTAAAGCTTTACTTACAGGCTGCAATAGCAGGCCTGAGACATCTGATGTCTACTTTGGTGGAGGCACAATGAGTGCTACAGACCCACTAGTGTTATTCAATTCACAGGCCCTGGGCACATGGAGTAACTATTTACTGATAAGTAAGTTAACTTGTGTATAAGCCAAGGTTACCATGTTTTAAGGGGTGATCACATGCATTGTTTGCATTGTCCTAAGGCTAGCAAAATTGAGATCAGTAATAAATGAAAAAGAAAGGCAAAATGTTTGGGGGGAGACCACCCTGAGAGGTCTAAAATGTGGTGGCAGTAGTGAGATGGCAATGAAGGGCTTTATGTGGAGGAGCAGGATCAGGATCTGGACATCAGCCCTGAAACACAGCCATCAGTGTAGGAGGATGACCTATCATCTGAGTAAGAACTCCCTGTCAGAGCTGGAATCAGTGTGTCCTTGCATATCCTTTTCCCCAAACCAGCTAGCAGTCAGGAAGGCAGGGAGGGAGTTCAGGCTACAGATGGCCCAACTCAAGATGGAGTAAAAGAAATTGGCTCAGGGAAAACAATGTTGGCTCATGAGAGATGCCTCAGAGGCTTGGAACTTAAGGCAAAGCAATCATATTCTACCAGTATTGGTGTCAGCTTACACTCAGTGTTTGGGGGGACAAAAAGGTCCAAATACCCAAAGACCTGGTACACAGGTATGTGGTGGGAGATGACATTGGAAAAAAAATCTGCGGATTTGGTGACCCTAAGCGTGCACAAGATCCCAGGGGAGCATTGAGGAATGTCCTTTGGAGCATATGCCTCCAGTTGCGAGGGACATAGTTCTGACCCTAGAAGTAGAAGACCAAACCCAGTACAGCTCTTGAAAGCCATTCTTCTAACCAAATTGTGTGTGACCACTGAGAAGCACCGGCAGACGTTAAGGAGTACCCACTAGCTCCCAAATCATTATTGGATGAAGTTCTTGGACTGCTCCAACAAGGCCCTGAATGGCTAGGTGAGGGGCAGTAAGGCTATTGATTACAATGGGCTGTACAACGTGGTTCTCAGGAGCACATGCTCAATATTTGTTTAACAGAGCTGTGCCATCACTTAGTGGAAAGCATGCTGACTGACACCAGGAAGCTTGCTGAGGAGGTGGCCATCTGGGTCATTATTAATGTTCAAAAAGTCATCTGAGATGGACTCCCAAAAGGATGGTCTAGGGTACCACCAGAAGATGGAAGAGGGAGAACAATATAAAAGTAAGGAGTACTCAAAAGGCCTAAAAAATAATTCTCAAGGAAACAGGAGTAACCAGTCCCAATCTGAGTCCAAAATGAAGGCGCACTTTGACAAACAGACAGGAAGGTTTGTCTCCCAGTGTACTCAGTACTACAAATATGGGCACTCCAAGGGAGACACCAAATTTTCCAAGAGGGCAGAGTGCCCCACAGGTGGGCAGATACTTGGGTGGAGCGTGTAGCGCTTGGGGAGGAAATGTTCCCAGTTAGGTTTGGGGAACAGACAGAGGTTACCCAAGTGTCCCTGGGGGATAAGGAGATCATGCCAAAACCCCATATGCCTGCAAATACTTCCAAGTTAAGCAGTGTGTCACCATCAATGGGCAACGGTTGGAGACTCTGAAGGACACAAGAGCCAGCTTGATTGCTGTAAGGTGTCAGCTGGTATCCACAAAACAGGTTCTCCCTAACAAATTACACCAAGTCATAGTTGCAGACAACCCCATGAGTAGCCTAGTGGTGGCTCTGTTTCCCTTTGAGTAGGAGGGTGGGACTCAGGTTTTCTCAAAGTATCTGTGAGCCCTGCCATGCCTTTAGATTGTGTGCTACACACTTACCTGAAGTACTCTATCTGGAGTGAGGTAGAGCAAAGGTCACACTTTGAGATGTAGAGATTTCCTGAATGGGTCTTTATGACAACAAGGTCATTGGCTGCCAAAGAATGGTGTCAAGGGTGCATGGAGCCTAGAACCCTGGCCCAGGCACCTGCCAAGAAGTGTAAGGGTGAGGAGTTCAGGAAACCGGCCTCAAAAGTTACTGCAGACCAGGGTGGCAGGCAACTGAGGAGGATGCCCCTGAGTCTACCGGGGAGGCAATTGCAGCACTGACTAACCTGCTTCAGCTTGGTGTATAACAAGTTGATGGTCGGCCTACCAAGGAGGAATTCTGCAAAGCGCAGAAAGAGTGCCCCACTCTAGAGGACTTGAGAAAGAAAACTGAAGCCCATACAGCAATGGATACCTCTGAAGATTACCTTTTCAATTTGGAAAACTACCTCCTTTACAATGAGCCTAAGGTTCCTGGACCTGGGTTCTCCCATATGCTAGTTGTTCCCCAATGTTACAGGACCTTCTGACAGGTGTTGGCTCACAATATCCCCCTGGCAGAACATTTGGGGCATAAGACCTTTGCCAGGCTTGTTGGCCACTTCTATTGGCCCAGGATGAAGACAGCCTCAGATCCACTATGTAGGACCTTCCCAAACTGCCAGGCCAGTAGAAAATCAGGTAAAAAGTGTAAGGCTCGCATGAACCCACTATCTGTGATTTGCACTCCCTTTGAGAGGATGGGCATCAACATTGTTGGTCCCTTGGAGCCCAAGACAGCTTTAGGCAACAGGTTCATCCTGGTCTTGGTGGACCATGCGACCCTCTAACAAAGGCCATCTCTCTGAGGTCGGTGACTGCACCTATGATGGCCAGGGCCCTGATAGGAATATTTATCTGTGTGGGGTTCCCCAAAGAGGTAGTGTCTGAGCAAGGCATTAACTTCATGTCAGCGTACATGAAGGCATGTGGGATGAGAGTGGAGTGACTTACAAGTTCCCCTCACCCTTTCACCCACATACAAATGGGCGTGTAAAGATATGCAATAAGACTCTCAAAGGCATGATAATGGGCCTACTTGAGCCCATGTAGGGTGCTCCATATAAACCAACCCACACCTACTGGGAGAAGTCTGAAGTTAACATGCTCCTTGTGACAGATGAGAGTGTGGAAGAGGAGAGTAAACATCTTCATGACCTCCTGTCTGCTCGAGAGCACAATGGATCAGTATAGGGTGTCAACCTTTCCCCTACTCTGACTCCAGAACAACAGAGTAACTGTTGCTGGTTGCTAGAGTAGTCTTCTTCTCTGCTCTCCCTCAAACCTGGGATCACTCATTTGTGTACCCATGACATAGACACTCTAGACAGTCTGTCTTTGAAAACTAAAATGTACAGTCTGTCAGACAAGGTGAGGGACAGTATCAAGGAGGAGGTCTCCAAGATTCTACTGTTAAAGGTGATTGAGCCTTCCAACAGTTTCAACTGAGGGAGCAAATGAGAAGTCTTCCTTCTCAACCCCAGAATACCACTTCAAATTTAGAGTGATGCCCTTTGGCTTGATAAATGTCCCTGCCACCTTTCAAAGGTTGATCAACACTGGGGAGGAGACATTCTGAACTGATTATCTGAATGACATAGCTGTCTCCAGCTCAGAGAAGCACATACCTATACCACCTCCAGGAGTTACTTCATTCCCTGCAGCAGTATGTGCCAGGTAGGACATGGATCAGTGATGTATCTGGAACACATGGTGGGCGGAAGCAAGGTGCAAGCCATCCAGGCCAGGATTGAGTCCATGTTGGCCTCCTAAAACAAAGTGCTGTATGCCGTTTTAGAGTCCGAAGGGATTTTCCCGATTCATGCCATTATATAGGTACAATTCGCGTTGCCCTTATATAGGCATAGAAATCCAAACCTTATTTAGGCATAGCCCATGCTAAGCCAAATACAGGCATGGCTACTTACATCCGTTCACCAAACATCACAACGATTTCTTCGAAAACCAGCTTAAGCTGTTAGGGACTTCCCCTTGCTTGAATATTGATTTCTTCAAGAAATCAGTTAGTTTTACAATGAACAGCAATTCCCTAGGTGTTCATTTATGACGTTCATATGCCCAACTTTACGTCAAAACATGGCATTCCTAAACACCTTCAAGGTACAAATATACCTTCACTTGCTATGACAAAGTACAATGATTCGGAGCAGATGGACGACCTACTTGCCCGACGCAGCTCGCCACAGCAAGTGCCGAAGGAAGCCGACTCCCCAGCTGACGCACTGAACAAACAGCTGATATCCTCCTGACGAGAATCCAGCTCCAGTGTTTCTGACTCCCCTTGCGGGGTGTTGGGAAATCGAGTCCGAGACAGAGATACCAAACCTTCATTCCAAGGTACGGAGCTGATAAGAACCTGGAGAAACCTTTGGTAGATTCTTGACAAAAACTAAACCTGTGCTAAAGCAATACTTACTCCTCCCTCGAACTAGACTTAGGTTAGGTACATTGGGGTAGGTGTATTTTAAAAGCACCAGTTGAGTATTTTAGCCTATGTTATTTACGTATGTATTTTTATGGCTTAGAAACCATACCATGCTTTTCAGTATTATTTTATATTACTGTTTGCGCTGTACGAATTTTACTTTGTATTCTGTCTAACGATTGTAGACGTTCACCTCTCTAGCATGAGAAAGAAGACAGTTCAATAAACCCCTTTTATTGAAACACCTGTCTCTCTATTTTTCTCTGCAACTCTGTAGAAACAAAGCATGCAAGATTGACTGAGTAAAATAGTTATCTATTGTTTCCACGACTCTGAGATATATTTTCTTATTCTTGGGGGAAAAAAAGTTGTCATGTTCATACGGTTGTCAGAAACTAATCCCTTCTTGCGAATTCGAGCAAGTTTCTAGTGACCTCTGAGCTAGCTGGCACACACACAATTAAGTTTAGTATATTCGATAGAGACCTACTGACATAAGTCCTACGTCAAATCTATAGGATATATTATTCCAATGCGCAGAGCCTATTGGGAATATAGGAACTACACTACAAAAGACTGTGGTGAAGGCCTTCCTGGGCCTCACAGTGTACTATAGGAGGGTTGTTAAGGGATATGGCACCATTACTGTCCCTTAACAGAGCTGACTTCTGAGAAACAGCCAAGAAAGGTGATCTGGAGAGAGGCCTGTCAGAAAGCCTTCGGCACCGGTACTCAAGGAGGTTCCTAACTTTTTAAAGAAGTTTATTGTGCAGACAGTCTCTACAGAGCATAGCATAGGGGCTGTCTTAGCACAGTTAAATGTGGAGGGCCGAGACCAATCAGTAGCCTTCATTAGCTTGAGGTTATTTCCCCGGGAACAAAGGTGAAGTGCAACTTAGAGGGATGTCTTTGCTATGGTCTGGGCACTGAAGAAGCTGAGACCATACCTGTTTGTGATTCTCAGACCCCTCAGGTAGCTCATGCAAATGAGGGGTGACAATTCTAAACTGTTGAGATGATCCATCTTTCTATAGGAATGAACATTGCGGTGGACCACCATTCAGGGTCAGACCATGCCAATGCTGATGGTCTAGCCAGGCACTCCTGCCTCAGTGATGAGAACTCCATAGGGGTTAGGTTGTTCTCCCCATTTTCATCAGGGGGTACACATGTTAGATATATCAGCTTTTCCGTGGTCTTCCCCCCAAAACATTTTGCCTTCCTCCTCCATTTTCCGCTGATCTAGTTTTTGCCAGCCTTAGAACCTTGCACCATTCCCCACTGCTAAAGTGAATGTGCTCACTCCTTGAAACATGGTAACATTGGCTTATATCAATTGGCATGTTTAATTTAATTATAAGTCCCTAGTAAAATGGTTTTACATGTTGTAGTGTAGTTTCTTTTTCCCTAATAGGCTCTGCGCATTGCAATAATATACACTATAGGTTTGGCATAGGACTGAGGTCAGTATGCCCCTATTGGGTATAATAAACTTAATTTACTTTGTACCAGCTAACTCAGAGGCCACTAGAAACTCCTTGTAAACAAGAAGGGAGTAGTTTCTGGCAACCGCATAAACATGACAACTTTGTTTCCCTTTTAGAATCGGAAAACGTCTCAGAATCGTGGTAACAATAGATAACAGTTTCACTCAGCTAATCGTGCATGCTTAGTTTCTTCAGAGTTACACAGAAAGGAATAGACTGGCGTTTCAATAAAAGGATTTATTGAACAGTCTTGTTTCTCGTGTAAGAGATATGAGCTGTTACAATCGCAAGACAGTATGCGAGATATATTATGTACAGCGTAAGCAGTAGAAAGAAATAATACTGCAAGAGCATTGTCTTTTAGCTATAACACTTATTCATATACACATAAATAAATAACACAGGCTAAAAAGTGAATACTCATCGGATGCTTCTACCTAGTTCTACCCCAGTGTACCTAACCTAAGTGTAGTATGAGGTAAGAAGTAGGTGTTGTGTTCTATAGTATGGTAAGCTATAGTTTGGTATGCCAAGAGTCCCTCTAGGTTCTAGTCAGCTCCATACCTTAGAATTAGAAAGGTGGGAATCTCTTTCTGGGTCTCAAACTCGAACACCCTGTGAAGGGAGTCAGAACACTGGAAGCTGGATTCTCTGCGAGCAGGGATGACAGCGTCTCTTGTCAGTGCGTCAGGCTGGGACAAGAATTTCTCTAAGTCGTGGTCTTTACTGAACTTGCCGTGGTGAGCCGTATCGAGCTGTCCAGCCGAGCCATGGTTTGCCATGGTAAGGGAAGGTATATTAATACCTGGAAGGTGTTTAGGAATGTTTGCATTGACGTAAAGTCAGGCAGAGAAAGACGTCATGAATGAACCCTTAAGGAATAGCGGTTCATGCATAATAAATGAGTTCTTGAAGAAAGCAATAATCCTAGGCTAGGAAAATTCCCAATGACTTAAGGGTCTGGTTTCCAAGAACTTATTGTGACGTTGGGGTGGACGGATGTAGGTGACCATGCCTGTATTTGGAAAGCATGGCTAATACCTAAATAAGGACTGGGATCTTATGCCTAAATAAGGGCAATGCGAATTGTGCCTATATAATGACATGATTCAGGAAAACCTGTATACGGACACCTAAAGAGGGATACAACAATGTGCCCAAGGATTCTAAATTGAGCTCTACTACGGAGCCTGCAGCACTTCTTGTGCAACCCACTTAAGTCGCCATTTCAAACTTGTCTCATGCCTGCCATTGCAGCCTGTATGTGTAGTTTTAAACCACCATTTTGACCAGCAAAATAAATGTTTTGCCAGGTCCAGATCTTTTTTTAAAATAAATATTCCTCACCCCTAGGGAAGGTCATGGAAAGTCCAGAGGGCAGGGAGTAGTGTATGTAAAATGTAGGACATATACTTATACGTTTTCTATGTTAGGGGTAGGAAGCTAGATTTTTAAGTTGTGTATAAAGATGAGGTATTCTATGTAGAAAGTCAAGACGGCCCTTATTGGTTTACAGGGCTTAAATTAATAATCCCAAATGCGAGCAGTATAGGATTATCAGTGGGTACTGTTAAGCAACTGTTGTACACACAGAATCAATAAATGAGACGAACACTCCAAAAGAAACTCAAGACCAATTTAGAAAAAAAAAATAGTATTTTTATATATTTTTTAACACCAAGAACTTCGTTATTGGGTAAGTGCTTCTTGGGATATCAATTTTTATAGGTAAGAAAAATTGTCACACAAATGTTTTACACAGTGATGTTTTCCTATAGAGAAAGAAATATATACTGCACACGGGTACCTGCATTTATATTTTGGTGGTCCCCTTTAGGACTTCATGTACTAGGGTCAAAAGAGCCATGAGCAGTTCAGGTTTACCTTCTCTGGAGTTTCCAGGTGTAGATAAGCTGGATGGGTTAGTAGCCTTGCGTGCTACACCGGAGGCAAAGATGAGGCCACCTAAAGGTTGTACGATGTTACAACGCATGCCATTACAACGCATGCCGTTACAATGCATACCTTTACCCCGACTTGCTGTCGGGGTGTGCTGGAAGTTGGAGTAGTGTAATTTACCATTCCAACTCCAGTGTTTGCAACATTAGGGAAGGTGTTGGAGTTAAATCCAACACCTTCTCCCCCCTGCAACAAGCCTTTTGCATTGTAACGACATGCGTTGTAATGGCATGTGTTTTAACGCTTACGTTGTAAAGGCTGTTTCCCCCACCTAGAAACAGACTGCAGAGGGGAACTTGGGCACATGTGCAGGAGCTCACAACAGGGGAGTCAGTTCGTGAGGGCCTTAGGAGCAGGGGGACACGGTCGGTTGTCATGGTCCAGGGAGCTCGGTTTCAGACGGCTGGGCCAGAGTGTCAAAGAGACTCATGGTTCTCAGTCAGACCTGCAGAAAGGGACAAAACAGGACAGCTGGGCCACTTTAGGTGCTGTTCTTTGCTATGCTGACATCCCTCATTGGTTGGTTGGTCATTGTGTTGTTTGAGTCCAGTTTGGACTTCAAACTAGCTTTGTTTGCGGCAAATGCTCTAGTACCCCAGCAATTGGCGCTGTGCAGCTCACGGAGGTCTTGGCATCACCAAACTTGGTGGTGAGATATGGACCTCCTACAGCATGGGGACCTCTTCCTGGTCAGCAGACTGGTGTACCAGACATTGCGGTCGATGCCTGCAGGCTGTAGGGAGGTGACTCCTCCACTGCAAGGGAGATGCTAACTGGTTGTTGAAGTGTCGGGTCATCCTTCCAGCCTCGGAGCTAATGCACAGCTTCTGGATGAGTCAGGTATTTGCAATTATCAAGGTTCCAGCAGTTAGGAAGGGTTATGCGCCACATTCCTGGGCAATCCTCAGTTCTTTCTGTCAAGGCAATTATTTTGTCCTCTTCAGTTTCTAGGAAGTTGAATCTAAGTTCCTGGTGTCAGGGGACCACCTAAATATTTAGTTTAGGGACATTAAGGTGAGTGTAATGTAGTACCCAATGGGCTACCTACCCCTGGGGTGACTACACCCCCTATATGACCACTTCATGTGGAGGTTGGGCATAACCTTTCCCCAGAGTTATGAGTTTGCCCAAAACAAGATGGTAGAATCCTTCTTTGACTATCCACTACAGGCTGCGCAACTTAGAGGTGTGCTCAGCCTGACAATTTTCCCATCTGCTCTGCTGCCAAATGGGCCACAGGGCAGGTGGTGGCCCCTCCCAGGTCTAAGGGAAGCCGGGGTTCCATATCAAGATGGCAGAGGCTTTGAAGCCTCTGGTCTTGGTATGCTAAGTCACTTGGCATCCTCTTGGAGGAGGTGTAAAGACATTACTCAAGAGCAGGCATTGTTCCAGTTCTCTGAGAGCGTAAGTACTCACCTTTGGGGGTCAGAAATTATTCTGTGGTGGCAGGTTGGTCAATACCAGTCAGCCAGCACACTAGAGGACAGGTAGGTTTTCAAACGGCACCTCTAAGGTGCCCATCTGGGTGCATGCCACACCAGTGTGGATTCATTAAGGTGAGGTGTTTGAAACCGAACACCATTATTTTCAGTGAAGCCATTATGTAGCTGGGGATCTCGTGATGACCAGTGCCCAGTTCATACCTTAAGATGGCTTCCATGTTAACTTGCAATGTCTAGTTATAGAACTAGGCATCACAGGGGCATATCTGCTCATAGAGATATGTTCTCAAATGTTATAAAGTGCACCCTGCCTCATGGCTCTTATGGCCTGCTGTAGGGGTGACACACAAGTAGTACATGCAGTCTACTTCGGCATTGCACACAGGCAGTATGCCATAAGACATACTGCAGTTAATAGGGACCCTCTTTAGCACCCATGCCCTGGGTACCACAGGTCCCTTTACCAGGGACTTACAGGGGCGCTAAACATCTTGCCAATTGGGTTGCATTCATACATTTCATTTTTCAGGGAAACAACACTGACACTGAAGCTTGGTTAGCAGGCTTCAGTGCACTGTCATATCGAAAAACCAGCATCTAGTAGTTCAAATGGGGCCAAAAAGTAGGGGGACATATGCAAAGAAGTCCAGCTTCCTACACCTCCTCCACCACCCCAACAACCAATACACAAGGAGACTCAGCCCACCACTGGGAGAGTGTTCCTAGTTCGTCAGGCAAGGAAGAAGTAAGAAAGCTGGTTGTTCTATTGCAGGGACTACTCTACTTCTCATTCCCCTGTCAAAATCATTTCCTCTGGGAAGCCGACCCATCTCAACAGTGATAGGACATTTTAAAATTAACCTTCCCTATATCCGGGCTCTTTTCTTTCTCCCCTTTTATCTTGGCTAGTGATGTGCCCATGTCTTCTATCCTTAACTTTGCTATGGCAACACATATCTTACCCAAAGAGTCTATCCAACACTTGAGCAGCCCCACCATGACCAACAGGCTTGTTATGTTATGTTATGTTATGTTATGTTATGTTATGTTAGATGGAGTTTTGTAAAGCGCTCAGCTACTCAGACAGAGTGTCTCGGCGCTGACAATAGACCTCTGGGGAACCCATCCTGGCTTTCCCTGTGAGATGGTCCCTACTGGGTATCTCCAAGGTGAAACCAGGCATCCCCGGCGTATGTGGGGGGCCGTTGTGGAGTTGAGGCAAGCTAATGCCCAGAGTTGCCGAGTGTGATCTCTGGTTAGAGAAGGCACCGAGGTGAGAATTATCTAGTCCGCTGACCCTGGACCACGACCCTGCCGTGTCGGGAATTGAACTCTGGTCCCGGGCAGTCCTCTGCTCCCGGGTCTGCCACCTCTAACCAGTGAGCCACACCACTCCACTTGGGGGCATACTTTGTTTTTGACCATTGGGTCTGTCTCCCATGTCAAGTACAATGCTGTAATAAAGGCTAGCACCCAGCAGAGGCTGCTGACAGCTGTCAGTATCCAAAACCACACCCTAAGCTAACCACTGACATGTTGCTGAGCTGTTTAGGGGAAAATGTGGGTTCTTGGAACATCTCTAGCTGTTCAGAATGGGGGGCTAACACATCCTGTAGCAGTCATCCTTCTTTTACTGTCCCCTCCTGTCAAAGCATGGGAAACACTCTGATTCTGCACAACAGCCTGACTGCTCAGGACTTCTTTAGGAACAGGATAAACCTCTCCAGTGCCATCTCTGGACTTCACCCCTACAGGCTCAGAAGGTCCTTGTCTCACTGGAACTCTTCGGAAGAGTCACTTCTCTTTCCTCTTCTTTTTCCCTTTCTTTTGGGACTCCAGTTTCCTAGCTGGAGGGACTGGACCCTCAGGATCTGGGATTTGAGGAGTGCCCTGGGTAACCACCCAATCTGGGAACATACCAAACTCTGGTAGATCATTGCCTCCGACACAATCTAAGGAGAGCTCACGACTGACCACCACCTTATGCCAGCTAGGGGTACCCTCCCTTTCTAAGGCCAGCATGGATACAGGTCACATTGTGATCTCCCCAGAGACTACTCAAGACGTGGTATGCGGCTAGGCTGCGTTGTCGCCCCGTTCCTCTTCACCTTATATATAAACAGCCTTGGGGGCGGTAGAGGGCGCACAAGCAGAATGGCCACCTTCTGGTGAGGCTCCTGCTGCCTGGACCAGTAATCCTACACTTATCTGCTTAAAAACGTTTACCACACAGCTGAAACGAAGGGCACACGTCTCTAATGCCTCCATCCGGCCTCGGTGAAATTCTGGGACTGTTCGCACATTCCAGGCCTGAGAACGACTGCTCGAACTTTGCCCCGGGTTCACGCTGGAGCGGAGAGGTCTGCTGTGAGCGGCTGCCTGTGGCAGGAAAGTCCGAGGCTGGCCGCGAGGGAACTGGGGCCTCCTTACTGTCTGTGTGCAGCGTGGGTGTGAGGTGGACTTGATCTGCAGATACGGATGGCTAGTGGCGCTGGAACGGGAGCAAACTGACAAGGCACACACCCCCAAGCAGACTGGTGCCCTTTTCCGGACAGACGAGGAAGCAGCTGTCCCCGAGAATTTGGCTGGCAGGACACTGAAGAGTGTTTGGTGCTACACCCTGCGCGGACAGCCTGGGCAATAATATCTGAGGGAAGCAGCCGGGACACATTGCTTTTGAGCTGCGGGGGCCGGCAGCGGCAATAAAGATACCGGTCTCTGGATTTATGCCCAACAGTGCACTACGGAAGACATTGCCCAAGTGACTTGGACATTGGTATGCTCATTTTGGCGCCATTTCTTGGTGCGTTAGGGGAGGAAGTGCGCTGACAGAGCTGCGGTCCTTGACTGTTGTATGCGGAGCAGCCCAAGACAGAATGGTAGACTTCCTGATATGTGCCTCTTCCACTAAGGTGACGCTGCTAATGATTATTAAGATTTAGTGGGACTGCAACGGGATGCATCAGATATACGTGCTGTGGGGGGGAGGCTGCTTCATACATTGCTGCCCACATCAGACAGAGTGGCGACGTGATGACTAGATTCAGAGGGGAATATTGCACCACGAGCTGACTGTGCAGTCGCAATTCACTTGCAATCTGGTGCCACAATGGGGAAACCAGACACTCGGCAGCCTTAACTTACCTTTGATGCCTCCAAGAAAGGACCCCCCCAAAAATACCCGGATGGAGGCTGAGGCACCTGACGCAGCTATGTCGTGTAACGGTGCAACGCCTGAGGAACTTGATATGCGCCAAATTTTACAAGAGATGCGACAGGGGTTCGCCACTGTGGTGGACAAGGTGGACCGGTTGTCCTCTAGAATGGATGGCATAGTTCATAAAGTGGATCAACATGAAGAACGGCTGAAGGAAGCGGAGAGCCGCGTATCTACTGCTGATGACATAACGGCTGGACACACGACGCAACTAGCGAGAATGAACAATCTGCTGCGGATCATTGCTGCAAAACATGAGGACTTGGAAGCCCGCAGCCGTCGCAATAACATACGCATCACGGGCGTGCCGGAATCAACAAACACTGGGCATATGGAGGACTATATTGAAAGGCTGCGTCCATTGGGTCTGAGGTATTTTCAACGCAGTTTATTGTTGAGAGGGCACACCGGTCTCCTGGGCCCAAACCAAAACCTGGCGCCCCGCCTCGACCCATAATAGCGCGACTCCTAAATTATTGCGATGTGGCGCTACGGGCGGCGCGCACCCACCAGAACTTAGTTTATGAAGGAGTGGCCTTCTCGATGTTCCCGGATTTTACACCTCTAGTCCAGGAAGAACGGCAAAAGTTTGTAGAGGTGAAGAAGAAACTTCGTGCAGCACAAATTGACTATGCATTGCTATATCCTGCGAGGCGCAGGGTGACGCATCAAGGGAAACAACGTTTTTTCACGAAGCCGCAGCAAGTGGAGGATTACCTGCGTGCACTGAAACGCACACAGCGCGCTGAAACTGATCGTAACCCGGAGAGGCGAGAAGACGCAAGAGAGATGGGTGAAGACGCTTGAGCGGCAGGCCGTGATAATTGGATCATGTTTCATGACTACCGCACAAATTGTTGGATTATTCTGGGATGGAGGCGACTTTTGGCTTAGTGTCCAATAACCTTTACACCAGTTCCAGTGGTAACGTATTCCAGGCTCCCACTACACCTCCTCAGGAGAAGCCCAGAGGGCGCACAGGTTCAGGGGCTTGAGGAGGGATAGTGGCTGTGTGACCTTTCATTGCTGTCCCCCTGAGGGTATTCCCCAGTAATGGAACATTACAGTGGGGTGCTTATGTTGGTTTTGTTGGGAGGGGTGGGAAGAGGGAGGGCGGACACGTCTGGCAAGTTGGGGCTGCTTCAGTGGGAGGGGGGTGGATGGGGTAGGAATGCGTAATGTTTTGTTGTGGATATGTTGCAAATGGAGGGCGAGAGGCGAGGGGACTGTTTGATGTGACAATGAGCCTTGGGAATGTTATGATGATACATGGGGGAAGTATTGAGGGTTTGGTTGGATGTTACAGATTGTGCGGCACTGGCGCACATGGGGGCACTGCAGATGGGTACAGCGAATGTACTGATGGGATAGAGTCCAACCTATTGCTGTGGTTTTTCCATATTCCTTTCCTTTCTGATGACAGCAGAGTCGCCTAAAGAGGTATTGACGGTACTATCTTGGAATGTCAGAGGTCTTAATGATGCACGCAAATGTAGACATATTTTATTGTATCTTGAACGGCATCAGGCACAAATAGTATTATTACAGGAAACACACATCCCCGCCCCCAGAATAATCCCTCCTTTGTAAGCAGATGGGCTGGAAGTCGATATTTTTCTTCCTACTCTTCCTACGCGCGTGGTGTAGCTGTACTTATTAAGAGATCTGTCCCATTCCAACCTTTTGGTCATGTTTCAGATAAGGATGGGCGGTATTTGATTATTTGGGGGAGGCTGGGTGGGGACACGGTCACTGTTGTAAATTGTTATGCTCATAATGTGGCTACACCAGAATTTTTTACCGTACTGTGGGGTAAAATACTGGATATAGGCACAACGCATGTGATTTGGGGAGGTGCTTTTAATGTGGCACTGCGACCTGAGTTAGATAGGGCGGATGGATTAGCACATTATCATCCTAAAGCTAGGGAGGCTATGCAGGGAATTGTGGAGGAGGGATTGTTGGTTGACGGCTGGAGACATGCACGCCCTGTAACATTGGAGGGCACGCACTTCACATCTCATACGGGCACATGGGCACGCTTGGATTACTGTTTCCTATCACGGGCCATATCGGGCAGTATAGCTAATGCAACACATCTTGCTCGTACCTATTCTAACCATTGTCCGGTGTGGGTTGCATTGCGCATGCCTGGCTTTGACTGCCCTAGACCAAGATGGCGGTTGCAACCAACGGCCTTGCTAGATACAGTGTTCAGGGAGGAACTAAGGGCAGACATACGCGAGTTCTTCCCACGCAACAAGGACTCTGTGGCTACTATGGAAATTGTATGGAAAGCTTTTAAGGTCACTGTTAGAGGTTGGTGTATAGCGAAAAGCTTCGGTGTCATTCGTGACATAAGGCGCACGATACACAAACTGGAGGGTGAACTGAAAGAACTGGAGTGTAGAATGCAGGGTGGTGGGAGTGCCACAGTACGGAAGTCCTTCCGAGCTACGTTATCCGAATACGAGGACTCAGCAGACCGAGAGACAAAATTGCGCGGGAAGTACTGGACTGCTAGGGGGTATGGCGAAGGAGAGAGGCCAGGGAAAGCACTCTCGATGATCATTCGCAATGACCGTGGCACTAACACTATTATGGAACTCAATGGCCCCAATGGGGGGATGTGGAGAGACACTGTCCATATCATGGACTCCCTCACATCCCATTGTAAGAATCTATACACTACACAGGCCTCAGGTGCTTTGGATTTTGACGGGTTTTTAGGGGACTTGGCCTTATGCTGGCTCAGTGATGTCCACAGGAAGTTCCTGAGCGCCCCTCTGGAATTGGATGAGATTAGAGAAGCTATTATGTCCCTGAAAAATTGGAAAGCGCCGGGCTTAGATGGCATACCAGCTGAGTTTTATAAATGTTATATAGATATAATGGCACCGGTCTTGCGGGAAGTTTTCGAGGACTCCCTGGAGGGGGGAATTCCGCCGCACTCAATGCGCGGGGTGGTGATCACTTCTCTCCTTAAATCGGGCAAGGACCCCACGGCGTGCGATTCCTACCGCCCCCTGTCACTCATTAACTGTTATGCGAAGATCCTCGCCAAGGTTCTTGCCACTCAGTTGTCTTTGATAATGACGCAAATCGACCTCCCTGATCAGTCGGGGTTTGTCCCATCCAGAGCGACCAGTCACAACCTCTGTACGCTTTTTTCACTGATACAAACTGTGGCACCGGAGATTCCTCTATCGGCTGTGTTTTTAGATGCCTCCAAGGCATTTGACTCTATAGGATGGAGTTACCTTTTTATGGTGTTGCAAAAGATGGGATTTCCCCCCCGTATTTCTGGCATGGTTGAAGCTGCTATACAATACTCCTACTGCACGGGTGATGGTGAATGGACAACTCTCACCTGCTATATCTATTTCCAGAGGCACCCGGCAGGGATGTCCTCTATCTCCCCTCCTTTTTGCCATAGCAATTGAGCCACTGGCATGCCGGTTGAGGCAATTGCATCAGGATAGTGCGTTCCGTTGCTTGCAGAGACAGATCTCTGTATCGCTTTATGCGGACGATGTGACGCTGTATGTCACGGACCCACAGAATAAGCTCAATGCTCTGCTGCGTGAATTTTTGGTTTTTGCGAGAATATCGGGCATAACTATCAGTTGGAGTAAGTCCCAACTTCTTCCGTTGACGCCGGCGGTAACTGAATTTCCCTTAGATTATCCTGTTGCATGGTGCCACTCTGACTTAAAATACCTGGGGATTAGGGTTTCCAGAGATAAGGAGGAGATGCTGTGGTTGAATTATGGCACTGCCATGATGAAGCTTCAGGACAGTGTCACTCGTTGGATTGCTTTCCCTTTGTCAATGGCAGGTCGCGTGTCACTGATTAAGATGATCGTGCTACCGCGATTCCTTTATCTGTTCCTCAATATTCCATACCATCCAGGAGCCTTTTTCTTCAAGACCTTGAAAACAGAATTAATCCGGCTGGTATGGGGAGGGCGACAGCCGAGGCTTCAATGGAGTGTTATGGCTCAGCCTTATAGTAAAGGAGGTTTTGACATCCCTGATTTCGAAGCCTATTACATTAGCGCCCAAGCATATTTTTTTATATCACTGGATCAAACCCACACGTTATATGCCTCAGATAGCTCTAGAGGACTGGATTGCACGACCTTTGCGCCTAAATGGTATTGTGCATGGACCTGCGGTGGTTGTGGAGATGCCGCCAACAACGGTGTCTTGCACTATTGACGCATGGCATAGGGTACTGCGCAGGATGCGGCTTCCTCTGCTCTATGCGCCGGCCCTGCCCTTGACATACCACCCACGCCTGACGGTATTACAAGAGACCGGCTTTCAAAACATGTGTAAACGCCTACAGGTTTCGGTGTGGGGGGACCTATTTTTCAACGGAGAGTTACGTACCCAAGAACAGTTTTTTGGTGGCATAGTTCCAACCCCCCTAGACATTTTCTACTATATACGCCTCCGGGAGGGACTGAAATGCCTCATCTCTGACTACCCGAAGGAGCCAGACGTTGTCCTTCCTTGAAATGTTGTGCTTAACAGTGCGGATGGCACCCATTTGGTATCTAACATATACAGCAGTGTTAGAGCACAGACCCTGGAGGTGGCAGGTACAGCCAGAAGCCTCTGGGGCACCGAGATCACAGATGACCAATGGATATATTGCTGTGGGGTGACGGAATGCATCACCTCGAGTTGTAGGTTCAAAATGATTCATTTTAAATTCCTACATAGGGTGTACTACACGCCAGCTAGAAAATACAGATTTCAATTGGCTGATACTGATTGCTGTGAAAGGTGTAAGCAACCAGGGGCGGACTTTTTTCATTTGGCGTGGACATGCCCACAGATCTGGCTGTACTGGGAACAGGTCCATGCTGCACTAGAGAGTATGCTGGATCTACATTTTGAAATGGACCCCTTGACTCTTATTCTCGGACACACGGCGCACGTGCCTAGGGGTAGCAGAAAATTTGTAGACACTGCCCTGTTATTGGCTAAACGGAGGCTTGTATGTAGATGGGGAAGAGAGAGAGCCCCAGCATTTAAGGAATGGTTGCAAGACATGTTGTATTGTCAGGATCAGAATGGCATCTATGCTGAGACACAACCTATAGCATCTAGGCCCAAAGACATTTGGGGACCACTCCAGGCATATGTCTTACAACAAGGGGAGACTGAGGAAGAGAGTCGGGGAGGGACGGCTGTTGGGGGAAAAGGTGAAGGGGGTATTATAACAATCTTTGCTATAGCCAAAGTGCCTGATTTCCTGGTGCAATTAAAGTGATGATGCAGAGTTTACTAATGGTACTTGTTTGACAACATTGTGCAGGATATAATTGTGTTGTATCACGTATCGAACTGCTGTCTTCTTCTTTTGATCTGCATGTACATGATTATTTAAGGTCTACCTCTGTATGATTTATAAGATCTGGATGGACTCAATTTCCTTATATTTGATTATCAAACTAGTATATTATCTCTGAATATGCATTCACCCATACAATGTGTTACAGTGCTGTGCTCTCTTTGTTTTTTGTATGTCTTGTTTTATTGCCAAAAAATATATATATATATATATATACATATATATATATATATATATATATATATATACACATATATATATATATATATATATATATATATATATATATATATATATATATATATATATATATATATATATATATATATATATATATATATATATATATATATATATATATATATATATATATATATATATATATATATATATATATAAACAGCCTTGAAAGGATTTTAGTTAAGAAATGTAATGACCTCCCTGTGGCTGGTAAACAACCTATTCCCGCATTGTTATATGCTGACGATGCAGTCCTAATGGTTAGCACACCACTAGGACTCCAAAGAGTTGTATCCAGCTTTACGAATGTTATGACAGAACGGGGATGAATTGCAGAGCTGGATGTATTAAGACCAGATCAATTTTTATTGAGGGGAAACGGATCGAAAACACTAAGATATTTTCCTTATCAAGGGATTTTATTTGACCGTACGGGGTCATGGGTGCAGGCTGTAAAAACTAGGAGACTACTGTACATTAAAACTCTATCTGCTCTTGTAAACTTTAGTAGGAAATTAGGCAAACGCCCCAAAGTGGAACTTTTGAATATTTATAAGGCAAAAAGCATTACTGTAGCTTCATATGGTGCAGGAGTTTGGGGACATGCAGATGTAAGCTCCCTTCAGGTAGCTGAAAACACGTTTTTGAGATTTTTATTAATGGACCCTAATGGCACTTCCTCCTTTATATGCCACACAGAACTACGTTTGCCATATTTGGAAGATATATTAAAAACTCTGTTGTGGCATAGGATATGGACAACAGAGGAAACACAGTTTAATTGAGGGATCTTATTAGACTGTATGGGCCTAGATGGAGAGGCAAATATTAGATGGCTGTCTTATGTTAAATTGTTTTTATATAATATAGGCCATCAAGAATTTTATGATGATCCACCCACCATGGCAAGGCACTTGAGGAAGGATCTTAAGAACGATTCTTTGCGCTATCTGAGTGAACAAAGAATGAATGCTGAATTGAGTAAGATTGCGGTACAAGCACACAACCTTACATTAACAACTTTTAAAAATCCAGCCGTACCTATGCCATGTAACTAATGACTATGATACATTTTTATTGATGCGTTTCCGCATTGGGACTCTGCACAGATTCTAAAGTTTCCTAACTATTAATGACTGGTCAAAACAGCTATGTAAATGCCAGTGTGACGATATTTCTGATCAGTCCACCATTCATGTTTTATTTTTCTGTAAATTCTACTCTGTACAGAGAAAAAGGTGGATTGTTCCGGTTTTGATAACACTTGGAATGAGGTTGTGTCGCCCAGCTTTAGTGGCTCTCCAACAATTATATACAATATTTGCTGTAGCCTCTGTTTCCGCCTTTTAAAAAAAGTTTTTAGATATAGGAAATCTATTGTGATGTGACAATTATGACAATAACATTTTTGCTGGGTATGAAGAATGGATTTAATTGGTGTAAATATTGTCATTTGCCCTGTATTTTTAATATGTCTTTTTATTGTGTGCTTTTATGGTTATTTGTATGTAACCAAATATAGCCTTTTATTGATTTTCTCTTCTGGCACATACAGGTCTGGGGACACCAACCTGTCACTCACTATAGTATGACTGGCACATGTGTCTCTCAGGCAAGTGATAGGGTTCCCATTCATCTGGAGTGGTAATGCCTACTCCGACTCGTCAGGGATCGCCTGCTTACTATCTGGCCCTTCTCCCAGTTAACTGCAATGAAAGCCTCCTCATCTGAGCAGTTCTCTTCTATGGTCACACTGGATTGGCCAGGGAGCTTGGGAGCAGGGGGTTTTGGTCAGCTGGGCTGTTGTGTTCGAAGACACTCACTGTTCTCAGTCAGACCTGCAGAAAGTGAAAAAACAGGATAGCTGGGCCAATCTGGTTGCTTGCCTTTGTGATACTGATGTCCCTAGTCAACTGGTCGGTCTTTGTGGAGTCTGGTTTGGACTCCAAACAAGCTTTGGTTACCCCATGTGTTAGTGCTGTGGGGCTCCTGGAGGTCTTGGCAACAAACTCAGTTGGAAGATGAATCTGACCTCTTAGAACACAGGGACCATTTCTTGGGTGTCTGCAGCATCCGTGGACCCGATGGTCAGCAGATCAGTGTACCAGACATTGTGGTCGGGCACCTGCAGGCTGCTGGGAATTGGCTCCTCCGCTTCAAGGGAGATGTTAACTGGTTGTTGAAGTGTTGGGCTGTCTTTCCAGCCTTGGAGATGATGCACAGTTTCTTGACGAGTCGGGTTTGGGCAATTGTATTGGTTCCAGCAGTTAGGCAGGGTTTTGCTCTAAGTTCGTGAGCAGTCCTCAGCTCTTTCAGTTACGGTTTTTATTTTGTCCTCTTCAGTTCCTAGGAAGTCTTATCTAAGTTGTTTGTTTCCGGGGGCCACCTAAATACTCAATAAGGGGTGTTAAGAAGAGTGTAAGGAAGTAGCCAGTGGGTGACTGCACCCTTATATAACAACTTCCTATAGGGAGTGGGCACAGCTCTGGCCCAGAGTTACTAGTTTCACGAAACACATGATGGTGAAACCCTTTTTCAACTGTCCACTTCTGGCTACCCACCTTAGGTGTGTGCTCAGCATGTCAGTGAGACATGCCTCCTGGCCTGCTAATTTTCTACCCTGCTCTGTTGACAAATGGGTACCAGTGTAGGGGGTGGAACCTCCAAGGTCTGGGGGAAGACAGTATCACATATCAAAGGCAGCAGAGGCTTTAAAGCTGTTGGCCATGGTTCACTAGCCATACTGCAGGAGGAGGTGTGAAGACCTTCCTCATGAAGCAGAAATTGTTCCTGTCCTTTGAGAGCATGGGCTCTCACCTCCAGGGGGGTCAGAAACGTGTCTGTGGTGGCAGGCTGGTTGACACCACCCATACAGCACAGTAGAGGACTGGTGGAGGACTGGTACATTTTCGGGTGGCACCTCTAAGGTGCTCTCTAGGCGCATGTCAAAATAAATATAATACTGGCATCAGTGTGGATTTATTAGGACCAGGTATTTAATACCACACACCATTATTTTCATTATATCCAGCTTCTTACATTAGGGAAGAGAAAAACTCTTAAATTCGTTTTGAATTGCTGCAAGGCCAACTTCTGCCAAAGGATATCATTAGAGTTACCTTATTATATTTAATAAGATGTACTTCCAAATGGGAACAGGTAACAAAGTCATATTTGGTGTCTTTGGAATTGTAAGGAAAAATCCTTTTTGGACATGCAACTTTTTGAAAGTTTCCATTTTACTGATGTAGCCATTTTGTGGCCGCAGCCTGCATCTGGGTCACATAAGTGGGTGTAGTGGCGGTTGGACTTTGTGTATTCCTACAAGACAGCCACACACAATAGGGAGCTTAGGTGTGCCTGAATGGGCCACCACTGGGAGTATGGAGGGAGGAGCGGGGCACAGCCCCCTTTTCACTTGAATAGACTGCGTCTTTCCTCCACACAAAGGGCTGATACCCCCAGTAATTGGTCTGGAGCCAGGGCAAAGGAAGGCAGGTCACCTATGTACACCAAAGGGAAACCTCTAGAAGCTTCTCCCACTTCAAAGTCAGAACTGGGTATCAATCAATCAGGATTTATAAAGTG
Source organism: Lissotriton vulgaris (assembly GCF_964263255.1). NCBI lineage: Eukaryota > Metazoa > Chordata > Amphibia > Caudata > Salamandridae > Lissotriton > Lissotriton vulgaris. Next base: position 1,315,686,934 of record NC_141695.1, read on the forward strand.
CAACAAATCACCCATGAGTGACTCAATGCACTCTGGAGGAAAACCCAGGAGATAGCACTAAGAAAAATTGAGCAAAGGAAAAAGAAAGCAGTAAAAAATTGGCAAAAGCAGGAGAAAGCACTCAGAACAAGCATTTGCAATGCAAGAGGACTCACATTTACGTGAGTTTAAGCTATTGGCATTGTAAATGACAATGCGGTTTATTTATGTTTTAAAAACATAAATTAAAAGGCATTGTCTTTAACAATGTCATTAGCACAAACTCGCGTATATGCGAGACATATTGCATTGCAAATGGTAGGCATCACGGACAATGGGAGGGAGTGAAGGCAGGAGGGGGGTTAAGAAGGCATTGACAATTGGAGGGAGGGTGTGGAGGGGTGTTAAAGAAGGCTCAGACAAAGGCAGGGATGGAGGGGAGGTTTAAGAAGACACGGAGGGAGGGAAGGTGGGGGTAAAGAAGGCACGGAGGTCTGAGAGTGGTGGTACAGAAGGTACGGAGGATGGCAGGGAGGCGGTTTTATAAAGAAAGCACCAAGGATGGAATGTAAGCAAGGCACGTAATGCCTGCAGAAAGAGAAACATGATAAAGAAAATAGTGCCGAAAGACTAAATAACAGGTACAGTGTAGGGCAAGTTGCCATGGGAGCATGGGAGGTAATAAATGAAGAGGAGGCAGTACTAAGGAGGGGTCAACAAGCCTATTAACGAATCAGAAGCCAGCATTTTGGGAGGACAGTGCTACAAGCCACTGGCAAATATCGGCAGAGAGTGGTGGGGCTTCAATTACCTTCTCCTCTACAACAAGTCTCCCAGAGCAGCGCATGGGCGCTGACTCTAGGCTCGACCTAAAAATGGGGGGAGAGAAAGCAGTAAACACCAAGGCAAATGCAGAAGAAAGTACTCAGAAAAATGGGGGTAAGACAGGAGAAACGCAGTAGAAATTCGGCTGAAAGTATGAGAATACACTCAGTAGAACAGGGAGTAGGAGGAAGTAGTAAACCAAGGCAGAGAGCACTCAGAAGAACAAGGAAAAGGCAGGAGGAAGCAGTGAAAGAAGACAGGAAGCATGAGAGACTACTCAGAATAACCAGGGAAAAGGCTGCAGAAAAGGCAGGAGGAAGCAGTAAAGCAAGGCAGAAAGCAGAAGAGAGCAATGCAGCAGCACAGAAGAGCTGGGCTTGGGGGTACAAATATTGGACCTCAGACACCAACTCTTTAGTACAGTCCTGGATACTCTGCTAGGAATAAGGGCTGTTGTGCTGCTGAAAGGACTGCCACACTGCTGGAAAGCTGCCTTGCTGTGCTGACCTGCTGCCCTATTGCCTGGCTGAGAAGGACTGGAACTGCACCTTTTGAACCCGGGACCCCAGAGTGACTCCAACAGCTAGTTGGGTGGCCTACAGACTAAAGCCTTATGGACAGGAGGCCCCAACAACCTTGGGACCAGCACCTGCGCTCCACAATCTGTGAGTTGTAACCTGAAAAAAAGTCGCACCCTTGTCCTTGAACCTTGGAAAGTGGGCCTAACGTGTCCCGCAAGCTTCTGTGGACCCAGCAGAAGTAAACACATCTACTCTGCTGTGCCGTGCAACCCTGTGCATAACTGGTGCTTCCCAGTTGCTGTGTTGATCTCCCTATTGCAAGGGCTCCACCTCACTCTCGCAGCCTAAACGCTCACTGGAACCGCTGCTGCGTATCTCACCCTCGATGCAGGCCCTCACATCACTCATCAACATCAGTCTCTGCGACAATGTCAGACTCCGCATCACAATCTCGCAGCTCCTTGGTAATTATGCTTAGGCCTGGCTGCTCAACACATCCTCGATGCCAGTGTTCGTAACTCAAGACCCCCCATTATCGAGATCCTCTACAATGACGCAGGACCTCGGAACCAACAAATTACTTCAGCTTTGAGACATATCTTCAAAGCTGTAGTGTAGTTCCTATATTCCCAATAGGCTCTGCGCATTGGAATAACATAAACAATAGTATAGATGTAGGACTGAAGTCGACTAGGTCTCTATTGAATATGTTAGACTTAATTTGTGAATGCCAGCTAGCTCAGAGGTCACTAGAAACTTTCTCGAATACACAAGAAGGGATTCGTTTCTGACAACCATATAACATAACAACTTTGTTCCCCAAGAATAACGAATATATCTCCAGAGTCGCGGAAACAATATATGGCTATTTCACTCAGTCAATCGTGCATGCTTAGTTTCACCAGAAGTGCAGAGAAATAAAGATACGGGCGTTTTCAATAAAAAGGTTATTTATTGAGCAGTCTTCTTTCTCATGCAAGAGAAGTGAATTGCTACAATCGCAATACTTGTCATAAAGTAAAGTGCGTACAGTAAAAAGAGTATTATGAAATAATACTGTAAAAGCATTTATATGGTATCTAAGCCATAAGATACTTAAAATGGATAAAATACATACAATGATAAAAGATGAGTAAACGTACTCAACTGGTGCTTCTAAGATACGCCTACCCCGGTGTACCTAACCTAAGCCTAGTACATGGGAAGAAGTAAGTGAGAAGTAGCTTGAGTTAAAATAGTTTCTGCCAAGAATCTATCCAAGAATTCTCTAAGGATCTAATCAGCTCTGTACCTTGTTTATAGAATTTAGGAGGTCTTGTATCTCTCTCTCAGGACTCGATCTCCCAGTAACCCGCAAGGGTAGCCGGGAAACACCGGAGCTGGATTTCTCAGCAAGAGAAAGACAGCGTCTCTCTCAGTGCGTCAGCTGGAGGGTCGGCTTCCTTTGGCACTCGCTACAGCAGGGCGTCGGGCAAGTAGTTAGTCGATCTGCTCCAAACCACTGTGTGTTTTGCTAGGGCAGATGCTGGTATATTTACACCTGGAAGGTGCCGAGTTTGACGTAAGGTTGAACATAATACGTCACTAAGAACTCGCAGTTCTTTTAGGACTCCAGGAGTTCTAGGGCAATTCAATACAGAAGCAGGGGAAAGTCCCGGGCTGCTGAAGGTTTGGTCTCTCCAAGAACTCGTTGTGATTTCTAGGAATCTGTGGAAGTAGCCATGCCGTATTTGGACTACATTGGCTGTGTCTAAATATGGTTATGATTCTGATGCCTATATAAGGATATGATGAGTTATACCTATATAAGGGCATGAATCGGTAAAATTACACTAGAGCCCTAGATTCGTCTACAACACCCACTCCACGTAGAATGTCCATATTTACTAAGTACTAAAGCAAGTATACCATATCTAAGCATGTGTTTACAATCCCACCCAAAAATACATAAGATGCATTTGAAATGGTTTATACGCGAAAAATGAGTATTGTACTGTACGTTTTCTAAGCAGTGGTATCATTCAAACAATGCATATAGTTTACATTTGAAATGCTGACTGAATGAATCACGAAAAGTTACATTCATGAAATGGCTCTCAATACAGAAGAGAAGGTCGAGACCATTTCATCACATATTTATACAAGACTGTACATGTTCTAGTGGCTGAGTTCAAATATTGTCTCTAGATTTTTTCCTTGAATATAAAAATCTTGTTCTCTAAGAATAGTTCTACTTTAAGCAGATTACTCTGTGCCAATAAAAAGTAAAATATTTTGGGAATGAGAAAAAAATAATTTTGTTTCAGGAAAAAATAGTTCCAAAGTTTTAGAAGTTCTGTTTATCAAAACTGAAGACGAAATTCAAAGTTCAGGGAACGCTGTGTGCTCGTGTTTTCAAAAGTTATTCTCGTTGTCAGGAGAGAACAGTAACTCAGATAGGCTGGCAAAGAATTTGTCTACAACAGTAGGTGAAAGTTGGGCCATGTTCGAAAAAGTAGAAATAGTGCATATGTGAGATGCATTGCCGTCATTGTTGTCTAGATCAGCAATGGCCACGGAATGTTGTACCTGTGTGCCGCTTTCATCTCGTATCTCACTGCTAGCATGTTGATGTGAGGTCTCAACGAATGCCGTCATCAGAATTGGTAGCCGCTGGAGACAACACGTTGCATGAGCCGTTACCGAACCAAGCAAAGTATCGACATCCATAGGTCCTGCTGATGGGAGTGTGAGACAGACGTCTAACACGCATTCTTCTCCGCAGAGCAGGCATCATAGAACAGGTAGGATGCAATCTTGCCAGATTGGTCTGAATGAAAGAAACCATGTGATATTCAGATCTCTTAGCCGAGCCAAGCCGAGGACTTTGGTAATCCTACCTCTGTACCGCATTGCCAGGATCGTTTGTTCCAGGGTAACCTGGGTATTGCTTGTGACTGGACTTGCCATATCGGAGCAGAAGAAACAAAAATAGAATTCCTGCTATGAGTCCCAAGATGAGAGACAGGCCGCCAAACACAGAGTGCACAAAATTCGGGAAGATGCTCAGGATTGCTTCAAAGGGTGCTAACAGTCCCGAAAAAATTGTCTTAAATACATGCGCGATGCCACTGGTATCAGACATGTTTAATATTTGACTTAACATTTCTACGAAATGCACGGGGCAATTTGTTGATAATAATGCATGCATCTCTGCTGCCGTCCTTGCGACTTGCAGATCATACGTCTCTCTAGACGAGTTCAAAGGCACATTTTTTTGTAAAAGAATGGCTTTCATTCTGCTTAAAGTATCAATTTGAATAGAAGAGATGTTCAATGAAGGCCATATTGTTGCCTCCTTGTCTGGTTTGCTGTTTGGATACTATACTTGCATACAGGAAGTCACCCTGGGTGTAACACTAACGAGATAGGCCGTTCCTGGCAACATGCCACAACAGCTGTGGTCACTTAACATAACGTAACAGCCGTTGGAAAGTTGTCTGAAAAAAGGCTCTATTTGTGTGGCTGGGGTGCCGTGCAGGTGGCATGAAAGGTCATTTGATGAACCCTCGCAGGCTCCATGCACGTTAATTCCTTGACACAGAAGTGTACCACTTAGTGAGTTTTTACAATTGTTACCACTAAGAAATACTTCTTTTTTCCCCCCCACTCCAACATCTATGTGTGTAAATTCCAGGTTGACTTGATGTATCCTTTACCCAACCTTTCATACAGGCCTGATGGTATGTGCTTTAGGCAATATTGAAACTGAAATGTCGTTATTGGTATTGTAATGGTGCCATGTATTATCCATTCAATGACAGGTTTTTCGGAAACTGTCAATGGCAATCTTTCTAGTTTTTCAATGCTCAGCACCGTATAGTCTGCTCCTCTTTCTGCCAAAGAGATTTGTTTATCTGTAAGATTAAAGATAGAAAATAATGACGTTGTGTTGATTAGACGCCATGGCTCGTAGCCTGAACAGAGATTTTGTAACGTCCAGCCTAACTGTACAATAGAACGTAATTGGGACTGGCCATGTTGTAACATTAGCATATCCTGTTCTATTATATCAATAGCAGATGATACAATACTTTCCAAAGAATACATTCTGGAGGACAGAGACGTTAACCCATTGTCCACTACAGACAGTGTTTTTTCCAAATTAATAAGATCAATTTCTCGTATTTTTTCAGCAGTTTCAATTTGCGTTACTTTCCAAGCTTTTCCGGCGTATATGAAACGTTTTTGACGCTGTTTGCGAGGTCCCAATAAGAAATCTCGCAAGTCAACGCCTTCTTAAAGTAAGGTCAAGTGTTGCTCAATTTCAGGTAGTGTGGATTTCTGTAGCCATTCGAGGCATAGTTTCCCTACACTGTATGTTGTTATTATTCCTGGATCTTGTCTCTGGGAATATCTTGGGTCTGGCCTGTTCTGTGTGAACCCTGTGTTTTGTTCAGGAATCTATCTTGACATTTATTAGTGTCTGTGGGCCAGATCAACCATTTTCTCCAATCAGGATTAGTTCTGTTTGGTGTAAAATATGGGATACGTCTATCTCCACATCTGTAGTGCTATTACTATCAGGTATGGGCTTTGGTATAGACGTTTTTTTTAAATCCTTTATCTTGGCTAGGCCAAGACAGGTTGTCTGTTGAATGGTGTCATTCAGGAACATTATTTGTTCTGGGATCATGCAGGCTCTGAATAATGATTCTAAACCTTGTACCTGCCAGTCTTTTGTACCCCAGACAGTTTTTGTCTCAATGTTGTCTTTCCAAAATTCAAAACCAAATGTAGACAATTGTGCATAAAATTTTGCAGAATAAATTAGTTTAGTATTTGTCAACATGTTTTTCATTCCTGTCTTATTCATAATTTTGAAATAAAACGTTTCTGGATCTGTGTTATAAAACCCTGAGAAGTATGGGAATTTCTCATAAAATGTTTTCGAGCTGCCTTTTGGCGGTGTTGGACAATGTTCCCATTGATTATAAGTAAAAACATTTCTAGGATTCGCAGATTTATGCAAATAGTGGTGCCCATAATGATTGAAGCAATACATTTCTTCATAATCTGATGAACCTTCTAAATAATCATGTTCTGTAAATTTTGCTGACATTTCTAAATCTGACATCATGTTATTAATAGTTTCAAAGTCCCAATCATCAGAGAAAGTGCTTGGTGAGACAAAGTCACTTAAAGAAACCTTGAACTGGTGTGGATACTTCAAGAGTTCAACCGGGCCATAGATGTTGTAACAGCAGCGTCCCATGCTACACCACCAGGTATAGGAATGGCTGTGATGTTTACTGATGATAGTTCTCTTTTTTCAATCTGAGAAGATTTGTGAGGCTTTAGAACCAAGTTGATTTTCTGACTTGCTGTGTCCATTGTACTGTATTTTCCATCAATCATTCTTCCCAAGCTTAAAACCAAAATAAGCCACAGCAGGAGAAAACGTACACCTAACAAAATCTACAATTCAATCTGTGGTGAAATCAGATATGCTTCTCCAAGCTGATGAAAGAGTGCTGTTATTTTTTCTTTGAAAGTTTTGTTTGCTGGCTTTTCTTCATGCTCACTAGGATCTTCAGAAAAGTCATCAAAATTGATAAAATAGCCAGAGGCAGTTCTGTCAATTGTTGGAATTGCATCATGATTCTTATTAATCTTTGTAGTTGCTTCTTCCTTTGTCATATTAGTATAGTCAGAGGCTACACCATTGTAGACAGGTGTTTCTTGAAAAACTGTTGCAATTTGGGTTTTAAGAGGCACTAGTTCCATGGCTTTGTTGCATAGTCCTTCTTTATTTACTGCAGGTTTATCAAATGTGATTAGTCTCTCAGTTTGAACCTCTTGAATTGTAGCAAGGTTTGGTCTTCTGCTACATCTTCCACTGGGCCTACTACTTATTATTGGCCACATGGTTGTGGTTTTACCAAGTCGATTGATACAACTCTGTTCTCCTTTTTACCAGAAAGGGGCAGTAGTACTACTGATCTTATTCCGTGGATTGCTAAGACAGGTACTGCTTTTCTGTAAGAAGGCCCAAATTCCTTCTTCACCGCAATCTTTTCTCTGACCAGATCCCCAATCTTTGGAATCCAGACAGGTCTTGCTGGGACAGGTGTTTTTTCTTCAGTGGCCGTTGGCTTTAGCTTTGTGTTACTTAGACTTCTTCTTGTTTCATTTAAGTCCTGTAAAACAGCCAATCGATCTTTGATATGAAAGGTTTTTTGTTCCACCACTGAAGTCTGATGATCGAGGTCTTCGATCAACATTCTAGTACCAAACAAAAGTTCATACGGAGTGATTCCACCCAGAGAATGTCTTGGCAGATTATTAAGACTACGAACCTAATACCCTTGCTGTTATAGATTGCTTTATGTCACGTTTTTTTCTCTCCACTACTGCATTACCCTCAGGATGGAAGGGACTAGAGTACGGTAATGCAATGCCCAAGCTGGCCATGGCCTCCTTGTAAGCTCGAGAGCTAAACGCAGGACCCTGGTCAGAATGTAGCGTGCCGATTGCGTCTGTGCCGATAAAGACTCACAAATCTTTCATAACAGTTCTGGCATCAGCAGAGCGCTGGGGCCACATCCAAATGAATCTCGTGCAGGAATCCACTGTGACCATATATATATATATATTTATAGTTGCCATCCCTTTGTAAGGGACCACAGTGGTCCAGGTAAACACATGCTAATGTTTTATCTGAGATTAGAAGGGGTATCTGTGCAGGTCGTTTCACTGTTGATACCTTCATTTTTGGCATATTTCACAGTCTAGAACATAGTTTCTTGTCTGTTTCCTCATGCGCGGCCACCAATATCTCTGTTGTAGTAACGATACTGTGGCGGAAACACCCGCATGTGCAGAGGCGAGCCCTTCATGTGCCACTAAGATTAGTCCTAACCTATGTTCCATGTTTGGAATTGCTCTATCCCCACTCCAGGGATTACGGCAAAAGGAACATTATTTGCATCAGTTTTGTATGAGTACTTTACTGGAAAGCCTTTCGGGAGTGTCCTACCACTGTTTTTTACTGAAGCAGTGACAGCTTGCATTATCTTGCTGCTTATTTTTGATTTTTTTTGTTTGACCGCGTGATAGCAGCTACGGAAGCTACGGAAGCCGTTTGCACAGCTGCCTTCGCGGCTTCATCAGCCAATGAATTCCCTGCAACGTGAAAGCCATCACGTTGATGTCTCAGTGTATGGATCACGTGAGTCTTTTGTAGTTCTTTCTGTAAAAGAACTACCTGTTCCCAAAGCAACTTACGCTTGATTGTGCCACCTTTAGCGTCTTTGTATCCGTTTTGAACCCAGTTCTGCAGATACTCATTGTAAGATTGGACGCAGTAATACGAATCGCACCCTATTAGTGTGGGGAATTCGCGATCGTTATTCTCAAGCTCCATCTTGAAAGCCTGTAATTCAGCTCGCTGAGCTGTACAGTCTCCGAGTGATTGAGTTTTTGTGGCCATAGGTCTGAATTTACCTTCGCGCCAGCGACCTTTAACAATCGCGCACACAGCACTATAGGCTTGTTTACCCCCAATTGCGGGCTGTGCTGATCCGTCTGTATATATTATACAGCCGTAATGTTCGAGAGGCAGAATTTCGGTCGACAGAGGACATTCATACTCGTATTGGAGAAATTCTTGTGCTTTCGAGTTAGGATCAAATTCGTAAATTACGTCTGATGCAGCAAGAGAATTAACCCATTGTATCCATCTCGGATGTAAAGCTTTAGCATTTGGAATGCTTGCTCTTGTCACTGCTTCTAGGGCAGGTACAGGTGTAACGATTATTATACATTTACCTTGAGTCAGGGCTCTTTCCTTTGCTACAGCAGTTTGAACCACTGTCAGAATTTTCTCAGTAGAAGTGAATTTTATTTCAGCTTGTCTGTACAGGTGTGATTTGTAAGCTATTGGTACCGTTTCCCCTTCATTATAGGTCAGGTACGTGAATCCGCATCTTCCTGGGATGACTCGGATTGCAAGGTTGCGTACGTTTACGCTTGTTTGCAGCTTTGTTTTAGCTAACATGTCTGTTTGTATTGAACGTAAAATTTCTATGTGTTTCTGTGTCCATTAGTTGGTTTGAAATCAGGTTTAATTAATTTGTAGAGAGGCTTAACCCTCTCTGCGTAATTCAGAACGTAAGTTCTTCCAAAATTCAAGAAACCTAGAATTGATTGTAAGTTCTTCAGCGTTTTTGGAGCTTGGAGCAGCGCACATTTCTCTAAGAAATTGGCTGCCAGGCTTTTGCCTTCACTTGATAACTCATATCCTAGAAATAGGACAGTGAGGTGGGCAATGCGCGATTTTTTAAAGTTGAATTTGTACCCTTCTGATGCGAACCCAAGTACAATGGTGTTCACTCTTTCCAAGTGCCTGTACAAATCATCGTCTGTTAGATAGATGTCATCGACATAAGATAATGCCTCATCATCATATATTTGTAGTAACTCTGTTACTCTCGCTGAAAATAACCCTGGGCTATTCTTGAATCCCTGGGGGAGACGGAAAAATTGCGACTGGGCCCCCATACTGGAGAAAACGGTCAAATACCGGCTTTCGGGTGCAATGTTTTCACAGAAGAAACCATTTGAAATATCTAATGTTGTTTTATATTTTTTGCGCACAATGTTATTCATTAGTGCTGCACTGTGTGAATTTCGTACTGCAAATGTTTTGCAACAAGTGTTTAAGTGTCTGTAGTCCAATATTAGATGATATGAATTGTCTGGTTTGGAGACAGGAAACAAAGGATTGTTCATTTGTGAGGTGCATGTTTCAATCACCCCCTGGTATCCAAGTTGATCTAAGATCTCCCTGACTTGTTTTTTAGCTTCTTGCTTAACAGGATACTGCCTTTGTGCAGTAGGTTGATTTTTTAACTGGATTTTATGGTGAGGGGATTCCTCATCCCATCCTACATGATTTTTATAGAATGTAGGGGCTTGGGTCACTGCCCATTTTCTAGCATATGTTTTTTTTATGAATTGGAATGTGATTTGAGAAGGCAGGCATAATCATTTCTTCGCCATGTGGGCACTCTCTAACAAATTCTGGTGGCCAGTCTTTCTCAGCTAGAAGGATATCATAGCCTTTAGATAGCTTCTCCCAAAGTGACCTCTTATTTTCCTAGTTTAGTCCCCTTCTATACGTAATGTTATTTCATATCATTTATGGAGTACACTAACTCTGGTGTCTGCAGTTTCCACCTGAATGTACTCATTCGTGTCCACTGTCTCCAGAAGATTCATCAGGATCTTGCAAGCTATGGTCACTTCTGCTGCACTGTCTAGCATTGTCTGGGCTTAAAAAAGGATAGAGAGTACCCTTTGGACCCACAGGAACTGGGTAAAGTATGATCAAAAAAGTAGTGTTCCCTGGGTTATGTTTTCTCTGGGGAAATTATTCTATTTAGTCACTACACGCACTTCCTATTTTTATATATACCACATTCAGTCTGGCTATCACTCATTCGCTTCTTGTAAGCACTGGTAGAACCACAAAGGCAATGTATATATAAGAAATCACGGTATTTATTTAAAATATTTTAAGTTAAAAACACATGAATTCATTGGCATAAAATAAATCCTTCTTAATACAGGGCCTAATGCCAATCAACAGTTCAAGCACAATTAGTTTGTCACAATACACAAATAAAAAGCATAATTAAAACATTTATGTTTATCCCCTTAGGGTTGTCGACGCGTTTCGGTGGATTTTGGCAGTGAGCCCCACCTTCTTCAGGACATTTTATAATACACAATGATCTGTGAACAAAAGAGTCCACAATGAAAATATATTCTCAGGTGCAGTTAGCATTTTACATATCATTTCTTCTTTCTTCCTGCACCTATGCGGTTTGTGTTCCTACTGTTAGCATTACCTAAAGGTGTCTGCACCCCCTCCCTATGGTGCCTATCCTCATTCACTCATCATCTCCTGCTTCTCTCCATCATGTGCCTATTTTTATCTTCATCCATTTATTTATATCTGGATTTTTTAATCTACATTTTTTATAGTACACTTCTTTACACACTCATTCATTCGCTTCCCTCACTCATCTTTAGACATTCATTAAGGCTGCATACCTCGAAACGATCTTATCCGTATCCTTTTAGTCAATTCAGGTACTTCTTAATCAATTAAGGTACGTCTTTATTTAAAAACTTGTCTGTGCCGGTTATATTCAATCACAGCCTGTAAGGATAAATCTATTTAGTCTTAGAGCAATAAGGTTTTATTTTACCAAAAATTAAAATGAAACACACCTGTGTTCTCCTTTAAGGTTGTCTTCATCTGTGTATTATGGTTATCGGTTTATGGTGTGGTATCTGCCGTCATTATTGTATAAAAAATCAGCAGCTATAAGGGAATGGTTTTCTATTATACAACTACCCTTTTTAGTACCATCTTTTATTGGGTATTACCCATAGTGATACATAACTCACCTCACTCATTTAATGCACCTCCTTGTTTCAGTTTTCATCTATACAAGGACCCACTTTCTCACTTTCTATAAGGCTGGTAAATTAAAGAGGAAATGGATGCTGTTATTCACCTATTACTTCCTCTACTGCTATACCATCTTGTTGTAATTATTGAATGCTCACCTTCTCAATTTATCAGCACCACCTTATTCATACTTCTTGTAGGTTTCCTTATACTAGGGAGTTTGTTAAATTGTCCGTGCCAAAAGGGTGCTTCTGCAAAGAAACGTACAATTTATTGTCTATTACTTTTTCTCTATTAGGTTTAACAGATACATTTAGCGTTTAAACAGACTTTCCGATTCTTAGATCACTCGAATCTCTGACAGAATATCGAGAGACAGGATATCGACCGACAGAATATCAACGCTGGAATATCGAAGGCGAGTATATCGACACCCTATCTACAACATGGTAAGTACAAAAATATTGAAACTAAAATATCAATGTTAAAAATATCGTGATTAAAAATATAATTATTTTTTATGAAAAAAAAATATATAAAGTAATTAATACTATTATATAATTAAAACGTATGTAAAAATATTGTAGAATGTTTAAAATGAATAAATAATACATCTTTAATATTAAAAATGTAATTAAAATTAAACATAGAATATGTAATATATATTTAATTAATTATAATATACATATTTTTTTACATTAATTTAAAAATATTAACAAATACTATAAATTACAAATACATCAACACTCATAAAATAATAACATAAATATTAATAAATAATTACATTTTATACATAAAAACAATTATATATACTTTGAATATTAAAAAAATTAATTAAATACAACATTATGTAACATAATAAAAAAATTATAGAAATACATAAATAAATATAAATTATATTGGATAGCGTAAGGGTAAAAATTACTATTCCCACTCCAGAGAGTGCAACAACAGAGAAAGCGTTGGATAGCGGGTGGATAGCGGGTGGATAAAAATTACTATTCCAACTCCAATGAGTGCAACAGTAGGGAAAGCGTTGGATAGCGCACAGGTAAAATTTACTATTCCCACTCCAGTGGGTGCAACAGTAGGGAAAGTGTTGGATAGTGGATAGGTAAAAATTACTATTCCCACTCCAATGAGTGCAACATTATGGAAAGCGTTGGATAGCGTAAGGGTAAAAATTACTATTCCAACTCCAAAGGGTGCAACAGTAGGGAAAGCGTTTAATAACATAGAATTATATTTTTACATACTTCTACATAATGTTTATATTTGAAATAATGTATAATTAATTTTTAAAATACATCAACATTAATAAAAAACAAGTAATAATTAATAAAACCAATTACTTTTGAATAATTAATGGACAATAAATTAACAAACACCAATAAATAATAATAATTAAATATTACTCAACAAATATTAAATATAAAAGAATAAAATATTGATCAATATAAAAAATATTATTTACATTTTAATCACTATTACAATTTAATAAACATTATACAAATTAAAAAAAAAATTAAAAAATGTTTAACAATTAATTGTTTCATTTTTCTATTTAAGAAAAAATATTGACAAATTAAAAATCTTAATTGACAATTAAAAAAAATAATTACCTATTAAAATAATGAATTACCAATTAATAATTAATTAATACATTATTTTATCCATAACAAAAAATTTGTAAATAATTAAATATTTACAAATAAATTACTTCCAACCCAATACCCCTATAAACCCACAACACGCTCCGGTACTAAAACATAACATTTAATTAGAATTAACATTAAATACCAATTAAATAATTAATTTATCAATTAAAATAATTAATTGCCAATTACTAATTAATTACAAAATACATTTTACATATAGAAATAATTTATTAATTACAATTTAATTACTTCCCACCCTATTCCCCTATAAACCCACAACCCGCTTGGGTACTAAAACATTACATTTACCTAAAAATAACATTAATTACCAATTAAATAATTAATTTATCAATTAAACTAATTAATTGCCAATTAATAATTATTTATAAAATTATTTATACATAAAAACATTATTAATTAACTACAATTAATTTACTTCCCACCCTATTCCCCTATAAACCCACAACCCGCTCCGATACTAAAACATAACATTTAATAAAAATTAACATTAATTACCAATTAAATAATTAATTTATCAATTAAAATAATTAATTACCAATTAATAATTAATTACAAAATAAATTATACATAAAAAATAATTTATTAATTACAATTAAATTACTTCCCACCCTATTCCCCTATGCCCGCTCCAGTACCAAAACATAACATTTAAATAAAATTAACAATTATTACCAATTCATTTATTAATTTATCAATTAAAATAAGTAATTGCAATAAATAATTAATTACAAAATAAATTATACATACAAAAATAATTTATTAATTACAATTACATTACTTCCCACCCTATTCCCCTATAAACCCACAATCCGCTCTGGTACAAAACATATAATTTACTTATAAATAAATGTATTAATATGTAAAAGTAATACACATATAATATAAATTAATTTAAATACTTAGCAAAAACATATAACACATACATAATAAAAAATAATACAAATATCGATATTAGTGTCATCGAAATTATTTACATCGATATAAAGAAATTCGATATTACTTACCTTAGGGTCGATATTCTGTCCAACGATATTCTTGACATCGATATTCTGCACCTTCGAAATTTCAAACACGATATTTTGGTAGGTCGAAATTTAATACTCGATATTTTGACTGTGTACCGATTACTCAAAGTCTCAGACCCATTGTTTAAACAAATGAGGTTCTGTTCCCCGGTTTCAATATATATTTTTTAATTCAGAAAAACCGCTCCGTTTATTTTTACCAAATCAGTGAAATACATGCCTCGTGATAAGAAGCCTCAGATAAGCCCATATATTTTATTATAAGACTACGAGATGTCTCTCATTTTATAAAACCTTAAGCTCGAGTCACTAAGAAGGGAATCCGTCATATATTCCTATGTCCTCCCCTCCTTTTATTGTTCATTTTTAGGTGTTCGTTATTCATGCGGCACCCCTTCTGCAGAATCCTATTCTATTGCCTCTTGCCTGCCGTGCAACAGTGTTATTTTTCCCATTGTGCTTGACATCCTCGACATCCCGGTTTACCGCGCGGCAATTCTCTCAGACTAATCACTGCCCCCCACGTCTTTTAAGTCTTCTTACAGTGGCGATCTAAATCTTTTGCTACCCGCTCACCTGTTTTTGTTGTCCTTTTGCACCTACACCGATGTACCTTCACGTTTGTTGTTAAAGAGAGAACGGTCCATTTCCGGGCTGCTTAAGTAGTTCCGGGTGGTCCCGTGACCTCTTTACGGGCACATGATATTTTTTATTTATTTTTAAAGGCAGATCTTTATTTATAAACGCGAATCTGGGCGCCATCTTTTAGTGTTATTCATTTCTCTTTTATGTAATTGCGTTCTTCTGATGGACAAAACACAATTCCTTCTTTTTCCGCTCTATCAATAAATGAACTAAAGTGCTGTTACAAGGTGATCGATTACTGCTTGGGTGTACAGAACCTATTCATCTCCACTCAGTTGGATTTGACAAAATACTATCTGTACTCTATATACATGCCTATAGCCCGCGTTCTAATGCATTTAAGATTACCCGTGATAGTTGGCCTTCATTATTTATTATTCTTGACTCTTTACCTGCGCAGAATACCTATTTCATTTCGTGCTGCTCCACTATGTGTGCCCTATTTATTTACATTTACCTCATGATTTCCTATTGCTCATATCACTGCTGCGCTATTATCTATATAGTCTTTCCCATTCTTCACGGTTATTCAGACCCTCAGTATGAGTTTTGAATTTACACATGAAGAACTGTTCTTGTGTTTTCCTCTTCTGTTCCACATTGCCTCCTCTCCTAGACATTAGGGTTTTTTCCCAAACGCACCACCGTAGATCATCCACACTGTGTTTATATTGAGACCAGTGTTCTGTTAGAGGGGCATTGCTTTTATTAGTCCTGATTGCAGACCTATGTTCGTTTAACTGAACACGTACTTCCCTCATTGTCTCCCCTACGTATCCATAACCGCAGGGGCATGTTATTAAATAAATAACATTTTTAGTTTTGCAATTATACATGTCTCTAAGTATATGTGTTCCTCCATTCAGTTCAATTTTGTGGCCTGGTATTATGGTTTTACAGTTGACACAGGCACCACGGGACCACCCGGAACTACTTAAGCAGCCCGGAAATGGACCGTTCCCTCTTTAACAACAAACGTTCGGACAGCACTGAGCTCTTGAGGCGGAAGCCGGGAGCGAATTTTACCTGTTTTTAAAAAAAAGAATGCAAATTTGATTGTCACTTATAACTTGTAGCACTACCCACTTACTTAGCTACGGTTGTGTTCGCGCAGTGGATCTAGCGCTGCCGCGGCCCCCAGAGCAAACAATCTCTTCCTGCCGCCATCTCGGCGAGGCCGGAGGCCACGCCCCCTTTCAGTGGCCCCGCCCCCCGCCGCCGCCCTACAAATAGACGCTGAATACAGGCGCCTTCCATTCAGACAGCACTGAGCTCTTGAGGCCTAAGCCGGGAGCGAATTTTACCTGTTTTTAAAAAAAACTAATGCAAATTTGATTGTCACTTATAACTTGTAGCACTACCCACTTACTTAGCTCCTGTTGTATTTATGCAGTGGATCTAGCGCTGCCGCGGCCCCCAGAGCAAACAATCTCTTCCTGCAGCCATCTCGGTGAGGCCGGAGGCCACGCCCCCTTTCAGAGGCCACGCCCCCGCCGCCCCCCTACAAATAGACGCTGATTACAAGCGCCTTCCATTCAGGCAGCACTGAGCTCTTGAGGCGTAAGCCGGAAGCGAATTTTACCTGTTTTTAAAAAAAACTAATGCAAATTTGATTGTCACTTATAACTTGTAGCACTACCCACTTACTTAGCTCCGGTTGTGTTCGCGCAGTGGATCTAGCGCTGCCGCGGCCCCCAGAGCAAACAATCTCTTCCTGCCGCCATCTCGGCGAGGCTGGAGGCCACGCCCCCTTTCAGAGGCCACGCCCCCCGCCGCAGCCCTACAAATAGACACTGAATACAAGCGCTTTCCATTCAGACAGCACTGAGCTCTTGAGGCGGAAGCCGGGAGCAAATTTTACCTGTTTTTAAAAAAAACTAATGCAAATTAGATTGTCACTTATAACTTGTAGCACTCCCCACTTACTTAACTCCGGTTGTGTTCGCGCAGTGGATCTAGCGCTGCTGCGGCCCTCAGAGCAAACAATCTCTTCCAGCTGCCATCTCGGCGAGGCCGGAGGCCACGCCCCCTTTCAGAGGCCACGCCCCCGCCGCCGCCCATCCACACCGATAAATCATGTGCATCTTTCGGACGCGCAGCGCACGAGCACAGCGGGCGCGCCGTCTGCGCGTCGAAGGTGCGCCAAAGGTAAGCCCGTCTGCACTCGTCCACTACCAGACCGGGCCCAGGGACTCTCCACCTGGCCAAAATCACTCAATACTCTCCAGCTCAGCTCTATAATCTTTAAGGACCATGGCCTTTGCACAATTCCGTGACGTCGCATATCGACAGCTTGGGATTGACGGCCCCTTGCCCTCTCCCCTCTCTCCCCCCCGACCCACCCCACGTTCCCCCCGTACCGCCTAGGCCTACCACCCTTTCCGTTTACTATCTTAACCCCAGGTCAGCAGTTAAACACTGTCACGAACCCTTTGTCCTACTTGACCTACACAAACCTGATCTCCTATTTCTCACAGAGACCTGGTTCTGTGATAACTCCCTTCCTTCTCTGTTAGCTACCCTCCCGGCTGCATACTACGTGCTGCGTGCCGACCGACCCGCCGGTAAATCAGGAGGCGGCGTCGCTCTGATCGCCCGCAGAGAAATCTCCTTTCAGCCTCTATCCTCTTCTCCAATTGGATCATCTGACTTTTTGGTCGTCCGCTCACCATCCTTCAGAGTTCCACTCACCGGTCTGCTGATGTACCGTCCCCCCCAATCCTCTCGTCCTGTTCTCTCCGGTTTCCAAGACCTAGTGGCCACCTTAGCGGTCAACAGCTCCTCCATCCTGGTATTAGGAGATTTTACCTTCTGGCCATCCAACCCCGCCGAATGCTCTACTTCCAAAGAATTCTCGGAGACCCTTCGCTCCTTTAATTTTGACTCCCACGTTCACTCCCCCACTCATATTCAGGGTCACACCCTTGATCAGATCTGGTCTCTCAACTGTCCTATCAACTCCGTGTCCATCTCCCCCTGCACCTGGTCCGATCACTTCCTGATTTCCTTCTCCTTACTCCTCCGCCCAGCCACCAAGCCATCCCTCCCCAAAAACATCTGGCCATGCTCCTGGAGCCGGGTGGATGTGTCAGCCCTTTCCGCTACACTATCCGCATCTAGTCCAGACCTTCACGGTCTGTCATCAGTCGCACAAGCCGACTCTATCAACTCCTGGCTCCTGTCAGGCTGCGACTCTGTCGCCCCCTCAGACGAGTGTCCTCCAGACGTCTGAACGACGCAAATCGTTGGTTTAATGAGGAACTCAAGGTCCAAAAACTCTCCGTGCGCCAAGCCGAGCGGGCCTGGAGACGAGACTACTGCCCCAATCTTAAAATGCAGTATTCTGTTCTCCTGTCCCAATATAAAAAATCTATTTTGACTACAAAAACCCACTACTTCTCCTCTAAAATCCTGTCCGCCGAAAATCAGACTAGAGAAATTTTCTCCATTGTTCACGATCTTGCCTTCTCCGACAGAACCACCCTCAAACCCTCTCCCTCCCAGGATCTATGTGACTCTCTCAACTCCTATTTCCTGGACAAAATCTCCAACATCAAAGCTAACATCCCCTCGCCCCCCCCTTCCTTCGTCGACCCCCAAAACCCACCAGCCAGGGCATGCCTTGACTCTTTACCCCCTCTGACAGAGGAGGCTTTCCTATCCCTCCTCCCTTCAGTCAAATCAGGCTCACCATTGGACCCTTGCCCTGCCCATATCCTTAGGCACATTTACTCGGTCTGCGTGCAGCCCCCTCTCACATTTTTTAACAGTTCGCTGGCCCAGGGCATTGTTATTCCACCTCTAAAAATGGCCACAATTGTTCCAATCCTCAAAAAACCGGGAGCTGACCCTCCGCCCCGGTTAACTACCGCCCCATCTCACTATTGCCCTTTTTGGGGAAGGTACTAGAGCGCCATGTCACCAAAACGCTCAGTACCTTTGTGGAGAAGAACGGGGTATTAGCCCCCCGCCAGGCAGGGTTCCGCCCCGCACACTCTACGGAGTCCGTGGTGCTATCGGTCCTCGACAACCTCAGAGAAGGTATGGACACTTACCACCCCCAGGCCTTGATCCTCCTCGACCTCTCTGCCGCTTTTGACAAGGTTGATTATTCTATCCTACTCTCTCGTGTCAGGGCGGCGGGGATTGGAGGTTCGGCCTTGGTCTGGCTGTCCTCCTTCCTGAGGGACCGCACCCAGGCTGTGCTCCTGGGTGACTTCTCAGCGGACTTCCGGAAAGTACCATGCGGGGTCCCCCAGGGCTCCTCCCTCTCCCCCCCTCTTATTTAATCTGTACATTGCCCCCCTCATCTTCGCCCTCCAGCAAATGGAGGTTACCATCTATAAATACGCGGATGACCTGCAGCTTATTTTTACTTTGTCCCCATCCCCCAAATCCATGACCAAGTTCCAGTCTGTTATGATCTTTATCCGGGACTGGATGAATCACAACCACCTGAAATTGAATCCTGATAAAACAGAGCTGGTTCTGACAGGTGGTTGCTCCAGTCCCTGGACCCCCCTCTTCTGGCCCCCTTCTCTAGGTCCCGCCCCATCTCCTTCCTCCACGGTGAGAACTCTGGGGATTAAACTGAATGACCAACTCTCTCTACACTCCCAGGTCAGCTCTGTGGTGTCCTCCTCCTTTCTTTTTCTCTGCACCATCCGCAAAGTCTCTAGTTTCTTTTCCTTCCCCGCTCCCAAGATCATTGTCCTGGCGATGGTAATCTCCCGCCTGGACTATGGCAATGCCCTTTACTGTGGCATGCACACCTACAGTATGTGACGACTACAGTTGGTCCAAAACCAGGCCGCCCGCCTGGTCCATAACCTGGCCAAATTCCACCATGTCACGCCGCTCCTCAAATCCCTGCACTGGCTCCCCATGCGAGAACGAGCCCAGTTCAAGATGGGATGTATTACCTTCCAGGCCCAGACCTGCGCTGCCCCCGACTTCATCTCTTCGGAAATCAAAGCCTACGCCCCCGTCAGGTAACTTCGTTCATCCTCCCAACACCTGTTGACAGTTCCCCGCTTCAGGCGTAAAAAGTGGGGGGGCTCAAAATTTTCTACACTTGCCCCAGCCTTTTGGAACTCTCTCCCCGCCCACCTCAGATCTTCTACCCACTATTCGCACTTCCGAAAAGCCCTTAAAACCTTTCTCTTCTCGCAAGCCATCCCTCAAAACCTTTCCCCCTTTTTCCCCCGACCTTCCTACCCTCCTGGGTTCAGTATGTCACAGCGCCATGAAACCTCCAGGTGTAAGTGTGCTTTACAAATATTTTAAACTCAAACTCAAACTCACCACATGGATATGTTCCTATTACTCTACTGTTGGTGTCAATGCTCCTTTGTTGTGTTCCACCTTTTTCTCTATAGGTTTTAACTAACCTGTTCCTGATGGTCCTATTTCTTCTATATGAGAATAAAGGTTTCTCAATTTGATTCTTGATTGGTGTCCTGGAGGTAACTCCAATTCCTATTTATGATGTTCTTGATCTTATTACTAATTGTGGAATAGTTTGAGACAAACACTATTTTATTCAGCGTTTGCTGGTCACGGGTATTTTCTTCAAACAGCGCTTCATGATTATAAAATGTGGCCTTTTTTATTATGCGGTTAGGATAACCCCTTTTGCTCAGCTTAACTTTCAGAATCTCCGCATGGATTTCAAAATCCTTTCTATCCGTACAATTCCTGCGCTGATGCAAAAATTGGCCAAAAGGAATATTGTCCTTTTCGTATCGTGGGTGGTCACTATTATAGTGCAACATGGTGTTGCGGTCTGCGGGTTTTATATATAGGTCCACCATTAATTCATCACCCTTAGTCTTTATTGTAATGTCCAAAAAATCACACTGTTCGTGACTCATGGTTGATGTGAAATTGAGGATACAATCTCCACAGTTAAGCCACTCAATGAATTCATTGAGTTCGCTTATTTCACCGATAAAAAATATATCATCTATGAAACGTGACCAATTGGTCACGTTTTCATAAAATGGTGATGCCTCATTATAGATATGTTTATTCTCAAAGGTACCAACATAGAGGCAGGCCAGACTAGGAGCACAGGTAGCCCCCATGCTGGTACCCTTGATCTGGCAGTATAGATCTTCCTCAAATAAAAAAATGTTGTTCTTCAATATTATTTCCGTTAATTCAATGATGAAATATGAATGTTCTGACAAATCACCATTATCATCTCTGAGAAGCTCTCTAACTGTGTCCACTGTGGCTGACTGAGGTATGTTAGTATATAACGCTTCAATATCAAGCGATACTAACCATTGTTTACGACCGTCAAATTTAACACCTTCTACTTTCTTTATCATGTCGGTCGTGTCTTTGATGTACGATTTCTGCTTGGATACTAAGGGTCTCAAGAATTTGTCCACATAAATGCTCAGAGGCTCAGTTTGAGAATTTAAGCTGGAGACTATGGGTCTCATAGGGGGATTTGTTAAACTCTTATGGACTTTTGGTAGCCCATATATTGTGGGGATTACTGGATAGGGGTTATATAGAAACATATATTCATCTAAACAGATAATCTCATCCTCCCTTGCTAGATCCAAAGTGTTTTTTATGCTACTTTGTAAATTTTTCTATTCTTCCTGTGATGAGGTTCTATAATGTTCTTTAACTGATAAGAGGGAAAGCATTCTATTTCTATAATCACCTGTATCTAAAAGCACACTGCTCCCGCCCTTATCTCCTGGCTTGATTGTCAAATTATTACATGTTTTTAAATGATTTAGGGCATCCCTACATTCTTTAGATAAGTTGTTGTTGTATATTTTTACATCTACTTTCAAAAGATCATCTATATCTTTTTCTACGGCTTTTTCAAAAAGTTCTACATTTTTATTTAGCATGGATCGGGTCCATGTAAATAATGGTTTTAAGCCTGACCAATTTCTCTTTTCTGGTGGTTCTGTATTTAAAAAGTATTGTTTTAACCTCACTTTTCTGAAGAGGCTTTTCACATCTTTTAAAATTTCATAGGAGTTTGGTTTTGAAATGGGTGCATATCCTAATCCTAGGCTAAGTACTTTTTCTTCTTCCTTACTCAGATTTTTCCTAGATAGATTAATAATTGGTGCTTTTTCTCTCCCGCTTAATCCCATGTTTTCTGACTGCGTGTTATCATGTATAGGGGTCTGAATTGTGGTGCTGGTCGTTGGTAGTTCCCACGTCCTCTCCCCCTCGGTGCATGATTTGCTCTCTGCTGATGTTGCCCTAAAAAAGGTATCTGATCTCTAATTTGTCCTTGATTTGGGTCTTTCCTGTTTCTGTTGTCAGTATGGTTATCGTCTTCAGATTCTGTACTGGCATAGGATGTATCGGAAAAGCTCACATTTTTCCTTTGTCCTGTCGGACGACACGGATACCAGCTCTTTTTCTGGTTGGTTTTCATGAGCTGTTGTGTCATAATAATCTTTTTGTGTGTATGGGTACACTAGTTCTATACCCTATCTGTTTATGTCTGTCCTCAGTTTATTCGTCTTCTTACCAATCAAATTTTCCCTATATCCATTTACATCTTCTGCTATTTCATTCAGTTTTTTCTTCGCCTCTTCCAAGGCATTACTGTAACTATTTTTGAGTTCTGCCTCCATCTTATCAAGATCTCTTTTTTCAATAAGAATATACTCTTGAGCTGTTTCAATTATTAAGAGCATCCAATCCCTACTGCAGCGATTGGCTATTAGGGTCCAATGTTTGATGAATTTCTCGTTTTTGACAAATAAACCCGGTTCATTTTTTACCTGCAGACCAATGGGGATGATGCCCTTTTTGCAATATTCTATTAAGAATTCGGCATGTAACTTGGTACGTACCACTTTTTCCTTTAAATTCCAGAAGGTGTTCTACTTTTCTGAATTACTATCAGTAATGATAGATGCACTGGTGTTTTTGGAATTACCAATTATTTTAGAGAATTGATCCTCTCTAAACCCGAAGGTTTTTATTGTGTCCATATTAATTGGAAAACTCGTTAACACCCCTCTCCGGCTTACAAGCCGTGCAAGAAAGACTTAAAAAAGGAAAGAGAGTACCCTTTGGACCCACAGGAACTGGGTAAAGTATGATAAAAAAAGTAGTGTTCCCTGGGTTATGTTTTCTCTGGGGAAATTATTCTATTTAGTCACTACACGCACTTCCTATTTTTATATATACCACATTGAGGGCCAGATGTAGGTAATTCAAATTTACCGACTCTTAAATACCGAATTTTACCGATTCGGTATTTAAGAGTCGGTAAATATGAAGGGGGGAGATGTAGGTATTACAGATTCTGTAAATACCGAATCGTTAAGATTCGGTATTTACCGAATCTGTAAATACCGAATCGGTATTGCCCATTGATTCCTATGGGCCTTAAAGCCCAGTGGAATCAATGAGCAATACCGATTCTGTAATTACAGAATCGGTAAATACCGAATTTTGCAAGGGTGCAGGGGGTGTCACTTTGACACCCTCTGGCACCCCAAAAATAGGCATGTGCGCCATGTGGCACACAGACATGCCCTAAGGGCATGTCTGTCTGTCACATGGCTAGGTGTGCATGCACACATGTGCATGCACACCTGAATTCGGTATTTTAACCCCCAATTGGATTGGGTGGTAAAATACCGAATTTGTAGGGCCTTTGGGACTCAGAAGAGTCCCACCTACATCTGGGAATTACCGCATCGGTAAAAATACCGATTCGGTAATTTACAGATTCTGTAAATTTACCGATTCGGTAAATTTACAGAATCTGTAAAATCTGGCCCCCTACATCTCAAGATGCCAAATACCGGTCGGAAACGGCCGAAATCGGCCGTTTCTGACCGGTATTTGCCACCTACATCGGGCCCTCAGCCTGGCTACCACTCATTTGCATCTTGTAAGCACAAGTAGAACCACAAAGGCAATGTATATATAAGAAATCACAGTATTTATTAAAAATATTTTAAGTTAAAAACACATGAATTCATTGGCATAAAATAAATCCTTCTTAATACAGTACCTAATGCCCATCAACAGTTCAAGCACAATTAGTTTGTCACAATACACAAATAAAAAACATAATTAAAACATTTATGTTTATCCCCTTAGGGTTGTCGACGCGTTTCGGTGGATTTCGGCAGTGCGCCCCACCTTCTTCAGGACAATTTATAATACACAATGATCTGTGAACAAAAGAGTCCATAATGAAAATATATTCTCAGGTGCAGTTAGCATTTTACATATCATTTCTTCTTTCTTCCTGCACCTATGCTGTTTGTGGTCCTACTGTTAGCATTACACAAAGGTGTCTGCACCCCCTCTCTATGGTGCTTATCCTCATTCACTCATCCTCTCCTGCTTCTCTCCATCATGTGCCTATTTTTATCTTCATCCATTTATTTATATCTGCATTTTTTATCTACATTTTTTATAGTACACTTCTTTACACACTCATTCATTCGCTTCCCTCACTCATCTTTAGACATTCATTAAGTCTGCATACCTCAAAACGATCTTATGCGTATCCTTTTGGTCAATTCAGGTACTTCTTAATCAATTAAGGTACGTCTTTATTTAAAAACGTTTCTGTGCCGGTTATATTCAATCACAGCCTGTAAGGATAAATCTATTTAGTCTTAGAGCCCTCTATTGCGATAAGGTTTTATT
This sequence comes from Lissotriton vulgaris, assembly GCF_964263255.1. NCBI lineage: Eukaryota > Metazoa > Chordata > Amphibia > Caudata > Salamandridae > Lissotriton > Lissotriton vulgaris. The sequence goes on from NC_141695.1 coordinate 1,315,711,736, forward strand.
TTACCAAAAATTTAAATGAAACACACCTGTGTTCTCCTTTAAGGTTGTCTTGCATCGAAACGCGTCAACAACCCTAAGGGGATAAACATAAATGTTTTAATTATGTTTTTTATTTGTGTATTGTGACAAACTAATTGCGCTTGAACTGTTGATGGGCATTAGGCACTGTATTATGAAAATTTATTTTATGCCAATGAATTCATGTGTTTTTAACTTAAAATATTTTCAATAAATACTGTGATTTCCTATATATACATTGCCTTTGTGGTTCTACTAGTGCTTACAAGAAGCGAATGAGTGATAGCCAGACTGAATGTAGCATTGTCTGGGCCCATTCTCCATTCTTGAGTTGTGTCCTCAAGATCCTCGGCATGTTTTATCTTTATGCTAGGTACCTTCTTTTTAGAAAATTGTGATTTTTTACTTTGATGAACAGGTTCCTTGTCTTTCGACTTGATGCGCTCTTCTTTATGTTCTGACCGTCCTCTTTTTTCCGATTTCTGTGAGGAAGTCTGAAAAGATCGAGTGGGACGTGTATCATTATCTTGATATCTGTCAGGTTTTCTCAAATTATCCCTGATTCTGATGTTATATCTCTTTTCAGAGGGCTCCCTTAGGGGAGACTTGTCTCTCTGTTGAGGAGATCTTCCTCTGGGTTGAGAATATTTTTCTCTAGGAAGAGTTTGTTTATTACTCTCCCAGTTCTTTTTTGGAGTAGTGAGATTATTCTTAATGAAAGTTTTTTCAGGATTTCCTGTTAGTTGTGGTTTTAGTGGTTTCCCACCCAACCTATCTCTACCTAATTCTTCATAGCACTTTTCAATTATTCTGGCAAGTTCAAAAGGCTGGTCTGCTATTTCTGTTTCTTTTAATTTTTGGCGGATCACCACAGATGCTGCTTCTCCTTTTATATTGGCTAGTAATATAGCCGAGACTTGCTTAAAGTCTTTCAGTAATTTCATACCTATATTTAAAGCAGGCTCTGGACCGTATTCATTTTGAATCTGTCTTAGTACGTCTGGTATAACCGCCATAGACGGAACACCATGTGTTTTTGTGTAGATTGAAGCAAAGACTGTTCCCTAAGTGTCACAGTCTTCCACATGTGGTGCGATCCCCATTGGTAAACAGATTGTCAGAATTCTGTGTTTTTCATGAGGTGTAGTATCATGGAATACTGCCTCTATTTGAGTAATTTTTTGAGCCAACCAGAACGGAATTTGTTCACGTTTTGTGGGTAATTTACCAATGACTGATTGTATAGTCTGTGGTGTAATTTTGTTTGTATTCCCCTGTTGAGGGGTGGGCTGTGGAATTGTTATAGTAGGTTGGACTGTTAAAGCCTGCATGACATATTGGACCAATTGTCTATGTATTTTAATTAATTGTTTTAGCTGAACTAAAAGTTCCCTGTCTGACATTTCTTCAATGTCAGGATGTGGTGTATAGCTGGTTAGAACCGGCCATGTAGCTCCTGGTCTACCTAGTGGACCGAGCCTGGTAATATGATTTTGATGTTTTAGGGCGCCATTAAACCAGAGCTGATGCTCCTGGTAAGTTATTGGAATTTCAACGTCCTTGAAAGGAACGTATTCCGTTGGAGGTTCCTCTATTTTGTAGTAGTGGAACTTGTGTGTCACAGCATTTGCTGCTGGAAAAGTTATCCATGAATAGAATACCTCTGTCTGCCGATATTCATGTGCCTCTATCACAAATATAACTTTACCACCTCTCAATGATACCACATTTTCTATACGTTTTATAGTTATGGTTTTCCTTATATTTGCCGGGATGAATATAGCATCCGGGTCATTTTGTTGGAGAGCTGTGTCATTTAAGACTGCTTGAGCTGCTATTCTAGCTCTTTCCCTTTTGTCGTCACTCTCCGACATTTTATTAACTGAAAGTTTGCAGAGCAAGTTTCAAGGAAACAAAGATTAGGTGCACAATATTTTGGAACACTGTATCCTTCAACGTTGAGTAAACCAAAAACTAATACATAGGATTCTCCTCCTACTAAGTTTTTGCAAATATTAACCTTTCACCCACTCCAGACATCTATTGGAGTTTTTACGGGAAAGGGGTCTGTGTGAAAAGCACGACTGAGTTACTCTAGTATCTAGTGTTAAATTATCGCCTTACCAAACGTTGGGCGCCATGTAGTGTAGTTCCTATATTCCCAATAGGCTCTGCGCATTGGAATAACATAAACAATAGTTTAGACGTAGGACTGAAGTTGACTAGGTCTCTATTGAATATGTTAGACTTAATTTGTGAATGCCAGCTAGCTCAGAGGTCACTAAAAACTTTCTCGAATACACAAGAAGGGATTAGTTTCTGACAACCATATAACATGACAAGTTTGTTCCCCAAGAATAAGGAATATATCTCCAGAGTCGACGAAACAATAGATGGCTATTTCACTCAGTCAATCGTGCATGCTTAGTTTCACCAGAAGTGCAGAGAAATAGAGGGACGGGCGTTTTCAATAAAAAGGTTATTTATTGAGCAGTCTTCTTTCTCATGCAAGAGAAGGGAATTGCTACAATCGCAATACTTGTCATAAAGTAAAGTGCGTACAGTAAAAAGAGAATTATGAAATAATAAGGTAAAAGCATTTATATGGTTTCTAAGCCATAAGATACTTAAAATGGATAAAATACATACAATGATAAAGATGACTAAACGTACTCAACTGGTGCTTCTAAGATACGCCTACCCCGGTGTACCTAACCTAAGCATAGTACATGGGAAGAAGTAAGTGAGATGTAGCTTGAGTTAAAATAGTTTCTGCCAAGAATCTATCCAAGAATTCTCTAAGGGTCTAATCAGCTCTGTACCTTGTTTATAGAATATAGGAGGTCTTGTATCTCTTTCTCAGGACTTGATCTCCCAGTAACCCGCAAGGGTATCCGGGAAACACGGGAGCTGGATTTCTTGGCAAGAGAAAAGACAGCATCTCTCTCAGTGCGTCAGCTGGAGGGTCAGCTTCCTTCGGCACTCGCTACAGGAGGGCGTCAGGCAAGTAGTTAGTCGATCTGCTCCAAACAACCGTGTGTTTTGCTAGAGCAGATGCTGGTATATTTATACCTGGAAGGTGCCGAGTTTGACGTAAGGTTGGACATAATACGTCACTAACAACTCGCAGTTCTTTTAGGACTCCAGGAGTTCTAGGGCAAATCAATACAGAAGCAGGGGAAAGTCCCGGACTGCTGGAGGTTTGGTCTCTCCAAGAACTCGTTGTGATTTTGTAGTGGGCGCGGGCGTACTGGGCGCTGGAGTAATGGGCAATAGACGTGTCTTGGTTAGGGATGGTTTTATTGCACCAAAAAGGTAGTCAGTACACGTCTTTCTGGTATGGACGGTTCTAGGCCGTGAGCGACTTCGGGTAGTTCTCCTACTCCGGGACTGGGTTGTCTCTGTCCTCTGATAGCCTTCTGGGCTTCGACGGGGCGTCCGGTCATCTGGGCCCGTCCTGGCTCTTGGTTCTCCGAACCCATAAACAAAAGAGAGCACCTGGTTAGATCAGCGTTCTCCGCTATTCCGACTTAGGGGAAGGGAGTGAGGGATCGAGCAACAACCCGTGAATGATGACTATGTACAAGTGTAAGGAGGGGTAGTGCTGGGGGAAAGGGAACTGGGACAAGGGGATACCAATATCACACAATGGAACCACCCTTCCGTCCCACCCAGCCCCTGATCTTATCACGCACCTGGGCAAGCCACACACCTCCCCCGGGTGTGTGGCTGGGCGGCTCGTGGGGACGTTGGCCTCCTGGCTTCTCCTCCGTCTCCTGGGCCACTTCTCCTCCGCTCGCTACTCCCTCCGTTCGTTTCGCCTCTGCTCCCGTATTCCAACCGCTCTGCTCCTTCTCTCTCCTGCTCCTCCACGCTCTCTCCTTCCCGGGTGAACAAGCACACCTGTTCATCAGGCACATCCGTATTTGACGGCAGCACGTCGTCTGGAAACCCCGCCCACTCGTCCTCCGACTGTGAGTTAAAGGGCCAGGTACATCCATCCAAACTACGGGAGTCCCGTCCGTAATCGGCCCGCTCAGGTCAGATTGCTGTGAATGAGAAGAGGGGGGGATGAGGTGAGAGTTCCCGCAGGGTCCCTGAGTCCCGTACCACTGCATCAGAGCTGTCAGGGGAAGACCCCATGGACACCCCGTTACATATTTCTAGGAATCTGTGGAAGTAGCCATGCCGTATTTGGACTACATTGGCTGTGTCTAAATATGGTTATGATTCTGATGCCTATATAAGGATATGATGAGCTATACCTATATAAGGGCATGAATCTGGAAAATTACACTAGAGCCCTATATTCGTCTACAACAGTAAAGCAAGGCAGAAAGCAGAAGAGAGCAATGCAGCAGCACAGGAGAGCTGGGCCTGGGGGTATAAATATTGGACCTCAGACACCAACTCTTTAGGACACTTCTGGATACTCTGCTAGGAAGAAGGGCTGTTGTGCTGCTGAAAGGACTGCCACAATGCTGGAAAGCTGCCTTGCTGTGCTGACCTGCTATCCTATTGACTGGCTGAGAAGGACTGGAACTGCACCTTTTGAACCCGGGACCCCAGAGTGACTCCAACAGCTAGTTGGGTGGTCTGCAGACTAAAGCCTCATGGAAAGGAGGCTCCAACAATCTTGGGACCAGCACCTGCGCTCCACACTCTGTGAGTTGTAACCTGAAGAAACGTGTCACCCTAGTCCTGGAACCTTGGAAAGTGGGCCTAACATGTCCCGCCAGCTTCTGTGGACCCAGCAGAACCAACACATCTCCTCTGCTGTGCCGTGCAACCCTGTGCAGAACTGGTGCTTCCCAGTTGCTCTGTTGATCTCCCTATTGCAAGTACTCCACCTAACTCACTCAGCCTAAACCCTCATTGGAACCGTTGCAGCGTAACTCACCCTCGATGCAGGCCCTCACATCACTCAACAACATCAGCCTCTGCGACAATGTCAGACTCTGCATCACATTCTCGCAGCTCCTTGGTAATTATGCTCAGGCCTGGCTGCTCAACAGATCCTCGATGGCAGTGTTCGTAACTCAAGACCCCCCATTATCAGGATCCTCTACAATGATGCAGGACCTCCGAACCAACAAATTACTTCGGCTTTGAGACATATCTTCAAAGCCGAACCTCGCAACACTCCACAACCGGGTTTTAAGATATTCTCGTTCAGAGTGCCTAACTGAATCCCTGAAGCTGGCCCACACTCCATCGTGGTTCAAATAACGGGGTAACCCTGTGTCCCTCAGAACCTGGGTAATTAGACGATTAAGGAAAAAAGTGGTTCTGTCGGGTAGGACTGATATTAATTCAAAGTACATTAAATTTAATATGCTCTCTCAACACACAAACGAAAAACAACAGTACTCAATTAATTAGTTCTGTGCTCAATTGTTTATCTGAATTCTTTCATTTCATTATGAGCAATATGGTTATTTCAAAAGGTCAGTGAAATCGAATTATGTACAAAATACTATTAAGTGGCAGTTGTGCATAGTGAAGGAGTGACAAAGTGAACAATATATACAGTGTCAACAGGGTTTTATCTTCAAATATTTCTTTAGAGAAGGCCAGAGCTTTGTTTAAATCTCGCAGTTTCTTCCCTAGTGTGGAAACCCGGTCATTCTGGACCTAAGGGGTGCGTCGACTTTTCGACCCTTCTGTGCTCCTGTTGGTTGTCACCGCGGGTCTTTTTCAAGACGGGGATGTGGAGATTATATGTACACAGTCCTGGCAGGCTTGAGCACTTGAGGCCTGAGGAGAGGTGGCACAAGGGCCTGTAGATCGGTTTCAATAAGGCTGTAGCGAAAACAAAGCCTGGTGCAGTCTAGCTCACTGGCTAATATTCTGCGATCAGTCGATTAGTGTGGTGATGGATGGAGCACATTCTCGGCCATCAGAAACAACAATGAAATATTAACCAGTGAGCTAGACTGCTCACTGGCTAATATTCTGCGATCGGTCGATTGGTGTGGTGATGGATAGAGCACATTCTCAGCCATCAGAAACAACAATGAAATATTAACCAGTGAGCTAGACTGCACCAGGCTTTGTTTTCACTACAGCCTTATTGAAACCGATCTACAGGCCATTGTGCCACCTCTCCTCAGGCCTCAAGTCCTCAAGCCTGCCAGGACTGTGTACATATAATCTCCACATCCCCGTCTTGAAAAAGATCCACCGTGATCACCAACAGGGGCACAGAAGGGTCGAAACGTCGACGCATCCCTTAGGTCCAGAATGATAGGGTTTCCACACTAGGGAAGAAACTGCGGGATTTAAACAAAGCTCTGGCCTTCTCTAAAGAAATATTTGTAGATAAAACCCTGTTGACACTGTATATATTGTTCACTTTGTCACTCCTTCACTATGCACAACTGTCACTTAATAGTATTTTGTACATAATTCAATTTCACGGTCCTTTTGAAATAACCATATTGCTCAAAATGAAATGAAGGAATTCAGATAAACAATTGAGCACAGAACTAATTAATTGAGTACTGTTGTTTTTCGTTTGTGTGTTGAGAGAGCATATTACATTTAATGTACTTTGAATTAATATCAGTCCTACCCGACAGAACCACTTTTTTCCACACTCCATCGTGATCGCCTGAACTTGTGACTTTGTCCCGGTCTGGATGGACCAGATTTCCACTGTTGGCACTTTGTGCTCTTATGGTGCTATATTCACTGAAATCTTTAAAATTACACATATTCTGTTCTACTGGTTGGCTTTATGCCATTTTAGTCTTGTTTTATTTATTAATAAATACTCTATTTTCTGTAATCTAGTGTTGGATCCTTTTTGGGCGGGGCTGTCACTTTATTACTGTTTGTAGTGTTGCAGAAATACTTACATATTGCCTCTAGGTTAAGCCTGACTGCACTGTGCCAAACTGCCATATGACTGAGCATAGGTTTATTTGGGGTTTATTTGTGACTTCACCATGACAAGAATTGTTGTTGCTGCTTTAAAAGGGTTTTACCCCCCCCCAACCATTAAGACAATTTCTTACAATTACTTAGTCACAAAACAGGTACAACTCAGCTGTGTAAGCATCATTAAAAGATGAGACATCAAAAGTGTGAGCCTTCCTCAAGCAAACAAGTAAAGTGCTGGCAGCACTAAATAAGTACATCAGTGTCAGCTGAAAAAAACTCAAACCTAGGAAAAGGGATGATGTGTGCAGCTGCCGAGTGGGCTCTGCCAAATGTAACACCTTCCGTCAATGTTATGTAGGCACAACACTATGCAAGCTCTCACTTTTGTAATCTCAGAAACAAGACTTTGAGTCCCAGAACACAAATTAGAACATTGGAATGTTGGGAGCTCCATTGCAGACAATGGAGTGCTCCCTGCTTCTACGGGCCGGTAAAGGCCCGCAGAACAACATTCCAATGTTCTACAAAGGCTTCTCGAAGTTCGAGGGGATTTATATCCCCACAAGCTTCGAGAACCCTTTGTTTAATATGTTAGAACATTCTGCCCTCTAGTGGCAGAATGTTCTAATAGCTATATAGCCCTTCCTAGCAGGGCTATACCGGCTATTAAAGTCCAGCTGTTTCGTTAAAGTCCCTCGCCTTCGGCTCTGGCCTTAACGATTCAGCGGGCCTTTAATAGCCAGTATAGCCCGCTACGGCGGGTTATAAGGCTATAGTAATATTGGCTAAAACCTGAGGATTCATTAAATATGACACACATAACATTGGACCAATTTTTAGCATTGTACATTCACTTATAGCAGACTCTCATCCTTGAAATGTGATAACTAAGCTTCAATGCCAAACATAGGGCCTGATTTAGATCCCTCCCCCTACGCTCCCGCCTCCCAGCTCCCCCTCCCACGCTCCGCCCCCCTCCACTTCTCCATTTATGTCAGAAGGACCTATGCGCAGCATTCACGCGCAGCGGCCGCGCCACAGTCGCGCTGAAGGTGCGCCAAAGGTAAGCCCGTGTACGCCCGTCCGCACATGGACCGCGCCCAGCGCCAGACCCCCTGGTCCCCACCGTACCCAGCCCACTAGAGTCACATATAATGCCGCAACTCTCCTCGCCCTCAACCCCGGATGCGCTCCACAATGCAGCGAAGCCACCCCAGGGCGCACCCACGGACCATTCGCCTGCCTCTCCTGCAAGTTCAACTGCTTCAGGACCCTCACCAAATCCACTCCCCCAAACATAGCTCCGACTCTAACTGCCTGAAGTGCATCCTGCTCAACACCCGCTCGGTCCACAGACACTCAACGGAACTCTGGGACCTACTCGATTCTGCGTCACCGGACATCGCCTTCCTTACAGAAACATGGATGAACACATCATCAGCACCCGATATTGCCATAGCCGAACCGGACGCTTACAAGATTATCCGAAAAGACCGCACCAATCAAACAGGAGGAGGCATCGCCATCATCCACAGGAACACCATCAAAATCACGACCAGCTCCGATGATAATCTTGCAACCGCCGAACATCTCCACTTTCAGATCCACACCAACCCTAGGACCACACTTAGAGGCACCCTCATATACAGGCCTCCAGGTACCCGCAGTCAATTCAGCGACGACATAACCGACTTCGTCAGCCCACATGCCCTCGCTTTCGAGAACTACATTCTTTTAGGAGACTTCAACTACCACCTTGAAAACAAACACGACAGCAACACCACCATCCATCTGGACAACCTGGCCAATCTCGGACTCAATCAACTTGTTGACACCCCCACCCATGTAGCCGGACACACGCTCGACCCTATCTTCACTTCCAGCAAGCACATCTCCTTCGATCGCACCACAGCTCTCCACTGGACGGACCACAGCTGTGTTCACTTCAGCTACAAAACCACCCTGACCCACAACCGCCCACAACCTATTCCTCGGAGAAACTGGAACAAAATCACCTCCGAACAACTCCTCACATCACTCAACCAAAACCCTCCCACCCTCTCATTGGACCCAAACCAAGCGGCCACCAATCTCAAGCAATGGAACCCACAGTGCTAACGAACTGGCACCCCTGAAAAAACACCAGATCAAATCAGCCAGCAAAAAGGCTCCCTGGTTCAATGATGACCTTAAAAAATCCAAGAAGCTTTGCCGCACCCTGGAGAAAACATGGAGAAAAAAACCCAACCACCGACAACATGTCCACTCTCAAGGCAGCCACCCGCAAGCACCACCAACTGATTTGATCCGCCAAGAAATCAGCATTCAAGAATCGTCTCGACAACAACACTCACAACAGCAAGGAACTTTTCAACATCATCAAAGAATTCACCAACCCCACCGCTGCATCCAACGACATCACTCCCTCCCAAGACCTCTGCGATGCATTATCCTCCTTCTTCTACAACAAAATTGCCGACATTCACAACAGCTTCGAGAATACTCCCAGCGTTCAACCCTCCCCACCCCCCTCAGATCCTACTCCGCCAACTAACAACCTTACCGCCTGGAACCCAATCACCACTGAAGACACCATCCGCCTAATGAACTCCATCCACTCTGGCTTGCCAACCGACCCCTGTCCCCACCACATCTTCAACAAAGCAGACTCCATCATCGCACCCCATCTCAGTGATGTCATCAACTGCTCGTTCAACTCTGCCACCTTTCCAGAAAGCTGGAAACATGCCGAACTCAGCGCCCTCCTGAAGAAACCCACAGCAGACCCCTCTGAACTTAAAAACTACCGACCCATATCCCTCCTCCCATTCCCGGCCAAAGTCATCGAGAAAGCCGTCAACAAACAACTCGCCGCCTTCCTTGAATCCAACAAATCCCTCGATCCATCTCAATCCGGGTTTTGAGCCAAACACAGCACCGAAACCGCCCTCATTGAAGCGACTGACGACATCCGAACACTACTGGACAACGGTGAAACAGTGGCCCTCATTCTACTCGACCTCTCCGCCGCCTTCGACACAGTCTGCCACAGCACCCTTATACAACGCCTCAGCAACATCGGAATACAAGGAAAAGCCTTGGACTGGATCACCTCATTCCTCGCTGGGAGAACTCAAAGAGTCCGACTCCCCCCGTTCAACTCTGAAGCCACTGAAGTCACCTGTGGCGTACCACAAGGATCTTCACTCAGTCCCACCCTCTTCAACGTTTACATGAGCCCTCTCGCGTCCATCGCGCGTCAACACAACCTCAACATCATCTCGTATGCCGACGACTCCCAGCTAATCCTTTCCCTCACCAAAGACCCTAACACCGCCAAAACCAATCTTCACGAAGGCATGAAAGAAGTAGCCGAATGGATGAAACATAGCCGCCTAAAACTCAACTCAGACAAAATGGAAGTGCTCATCCTAGGACCTTCCCCCTCTGCCTGGGATGACTCTTGGTGGCCCTCCGCTCTGGGCACAGCACCCACACCCACAGACCACGCACGTAACCTTGGCTTCATCCTAGACTCCTCTCTCTCGATGTCCAGACAAGTCAACGCAGTCTCATCCTCCTGCTTCAACGTACTTCGCATTCTCAAAAAGATCTTCCGTTGGATCCCCCTCGAGACAAGAAAGACTGTCACCCACGCACTGGTCACGAGTCGACTGGATTATGGTAACACACTTTACGCCGGAATCTCAGCAAAATTACAGAAAAAACTCCAACGCATCCAAAACGCATCAGCGAGACTCATATTAGACATCCCTCGCCAAGATCACATCACCGGACACCTAAAAGACCTCCACTGGCTTCCCGTCAACAAAAGAATTACATTCCACCTTCTCACCCACGCACACAAGGCCCTTTACAATCTAGGACCCGAATGCCTCAACACTCGACTGTCCTTCTACAAGCCCACCCGCCAACTAAGATCGTCCAATCAAGCCCTCGCCGCTGTCCCGCGCATCCGAAAATCCACCATGGGTGGCAGATCCTTCTCTTTCCTTGCTGCCAAGACCTGGAACTCACTCCCCACCCATCTCCACCTTACTCAAGACCACATCTCCTTCAGAAAGGAACTTAAAACCTGGATATTCGACAAATAATGAACCCCTTACCCAAGCGCCTTGAGACCCTCTGGGTGAGCAGTGCGCTATACAAATACCCGAACTTGAACTTGAACTTGAACTAGTCACAAATGTGATGGGTATCCTGTCCGCCATATTATGATCCGATTATATCCTAGGGAGATTGTAATACACTGGATGGAATATCCGTCATGTTTGTGATGGAGTATTCCATCTGCCGAAATCTAAATACGACTCATAGTACTTCCCAAAGTAACGTCTGGAGCAGTTAGATTTTCATTTAGAAAGTTCTTGAATGACCGGTAGCAGTGAGGCTAAGTCTACTTTAAATGGCAACTTGGTTCAGCACTTTTAGTGCAGGCAAGGTTTTATCAATAAAACAGTGCCAATGAAAAGCAAGCAATGGAAAAGCCCTTAGGTCGGGCTATTTCATAAGTAAGCATTCTACTTCTATGATTAATGAATTTCTGTGAGTGGTTTTGTAGTTTGGGGGAATATGAGAATGAGGAAATGGTTAGATGACTGACTGGGTAAGTGGGCAGACGAATGAGTAAGAGCTGTACTGCATGGGCGGATGGGATAATGTTTGACTGAGAGTTATGGAAGGATGGATGTCTGAATTGGTGAGTGCATGGCTGCTTACAAGAGGCAAGAATCAATGACTTCACGCTGAACAATCCTTGAGGAATGAAATAAGGAACAGGACCAGAGCTGACTTCAACAGACTCACCCATACCGGCAATACACCGAAAGCAGACAGTGGTACACAAACCCTTTGATACTGAAAGACAACAAACTGTAAATGCTCCCTCATTCACCGTTGGAGCAGATACAAGTTCACTCTCAAGTGCCATTTCAGGGTCATGGAATTACCTTTTGAATTTGGCGATCAGGAAAACGTTTTTTTGATGTCTAAACAGTGTTCATCACTGTATAGTATAGTTCATAACATTAGGGCAGCTGTCAGAAACTCTCTAAATAAAGCTTCACTATTTCTTCAAAGTAGCCGATCACCTCAACAGCTTCTAAAAACCCACTTCTCACTGCATCCCATTTCCACCAACTCACGTTTTTCTTAAGGGTGATTCAAATTATCCACTTATGCAGTTAAACACACAGGTAAAGCACAAAGCTGGTTAGAGGGTTTGAATAAAAACTGGGGCTTTGGAGATGTAAGTACCTTTCACAGTAAGATACAGAAATATGTGTCGAAATCTGACCTGGGCTAAGCTGTGCATGCTTATGATGGCTGGCAGTGTTTGTAATTCTAAAATACACCCTGTTCAATAAGGCACATTCTGGGATCGAGAAAATGGAAGGGTCGTTTAACAACCATTGCTAAGTGAGTGAATAGTATACGTTAGTGAGGGATGGAGTGAATGAGTGTCGTAATCAAGTGGGTTTGTGAGTGACTGAGCACAGTACTGAGGAGTATGAGATTGTGAGGGTGTGAGTACAAGTGGTAAGAGAGTGTTGTCAATGAGTAAACTTCTGCTTGAGTGTGGAGTGACAGTGAGTGAGTTGGTGGTTGAGTGGGTTCTGTCAGTGAGTGAGCTTGTTAGTGACTGAATGGTATGTGTAGGGGAGGGAGGCAGTACTATTAGTGAGTAAGCTTCTAAGAAGGTAAGTGCTGTCAGCAAATGAGCTCGTGAGTGAGTGACTACTCTCAGTAATGAGCCTAGGGGTCGGTAAGCTCTGTCAGTGGTTGAACTTGTGAGGGAGTTGGATGAGTTGACCAGGGAGTGAGCTATGTGAGCCTCCACATTTAAAAGCTGTGCTCCCATTCAAATATTGAATGGTAGCAGTGCTCTCTTCTGCCACATCGGAACAGCATTACATGTCAGAACAGTAAGTTGTTCCCCAAGCAAACAAAAAACAGATAGATAGATAGATAGATAGATAGATAGATAGATAGATAGATAGATAGATAGATAGATAGATAGATAGATAGATCTTACCCAAATCAAGATAGGTGTAGAGAGATAGAGGGAGATTAAAAGATATGTGCAGATAAATGGAAAATGTTCATGAGAACTGAAATGCTTCATTGCATCCCTATGCTTCAGTGCCTGTCAGGTGCCTATCTTGCTCTTAGTGATTGTGTCCCCCCAACCTCTCTCCTCTACCCTGGCAAGAACGAACACCTAACTGCCAGGCAGGCACTTTCTTAACCGAAATTCGTCTGTATGGCCTGATGAGCAACTTGTAACTAGTACAGGTCAGGCTGGCATACCTGGCAAGTTACCTAGGTCTATGTTTGACTAGTTAGCCCAGTTCCAGTTTTTTCTCAGAATTCAGGGACTCGCAGTCCAGGTTTTACACTTGGTCAAATAAGACTAAGAGTCGCAGAAATCTAGGAAATGGCCAGGATTGGCCTAACTAATCACACATGGACATGGGAAACATGCCATCACTGATACATGCCAAAAGACCTCATTCAGGCGGGAGGCTCCGTATTTTTGAAGCCAAAAATGTCTGTCTCTCTCATAAAATTGCCTGTTTCAATAGAAGTCATTAGGAGAAATACATTCTCCAGATTTTTTTTTTATCTCCCACTTTCCTCTTCTAAAATGTTGGTTGCCATGTATGCTCACCCCTTTGGGCTCTGGGGTTACTGCACCAGCTGCAGCATTGATATGTACGTCCCTGACAATTCTCACTTTGCTTAACCCCTTCCCCGCGCGGCTAATTCCCCCGCGGTGTGGGGGGCCACCTGCTGCACCGCAGTGCTTGTGACGAGCTCGGCTCGTCACACTGCACGGTGATGCTATGCTCATGACGAGCTGAGCTCGTCATGACCACGCCCGTTTAATGGAAAGCCCAGCACAGCAGGGGAATTATCCTCAAGTGGGAATTCCGTGGCGGTTATGACGAGCTCAGCTCGTCATGAGCACAGCGCCACTGTGCCTCATGACGAGCTGAGCTCGTTATGAGCACTGATGTGGTTAACAGCGCCCCTACTCCCACATCATTTTTCGGGCTGTCCTTTAATTCTTACAGAGAGTGCGTGCAGGCAGCTGTTTTCACTCCCCCGCCATTTCAAGTTTATTAATCTAATAAACTCGGTAAGTGTGGCGGAGCATAGGATGCCGGGTACGTTTTGTGGTGCTCTGAGCAATGTTTGGTAGATAATGCATATAACCGCACCTCTTAAAAAAAATGTTAATAGAGTATATAGCTGGTTATTACTACAGCTGTTTTGCGTTAAGTTTGCAAATAAAGTACTGCTACCTTATTGCGAAGGGCGGTGTGAGTATGTTCTTGTGGAGATTTTTAATGAGTGTTTGGGCGTGATTCACCATATCAGTGATATTTGCTGACACATAGAGTGGGATGGAGTACATTTCACTACTTAATTTTTGTATGTTATTAATTTTTTGTTTTTTTAATCACTATAGGTTCCTCTCTAAAGGCGAGGGGCTCCACTTAAGGTGATATGTTCGTTACCCTCTAAATTGGGAGGAGTCCGGTTCTTCACCTAGGGATAACAATGGTGAGAAGTCCTGAGGAAAGCCGGGGTACTATTCAGTGCCGGCTGAAATATGTCGGCATCTATGCAGAGAAGGGGGGTTGGAATCTCATTATAAGCTCTCCAACCTGCCACCCATGAATTTGTTTTAAATTCTGGACGGGGCACCTAATATTAAAATTGGAATAAGGATCCCCCGGCACCGGTTTTATATCACTTATTATCACTTGTTCTGCATCGTTATCTCACCTGTGATCTCGCTTTCACATTTTGTGTTGTATTGTCTTCCCCTCCCTATTTCTTCACCTCCAGCGTTGGGCTGGCGCAGAGGTGTGTAGGCAGGCCCTATGATGAAGCATGACACAGCTTGCTGTGTGTGAGGGCAGTTTTACAAATTTGGGGCCCGATGTAGGTAGGGCGTTACCGATCGGTAACGGCCGAAAATACCGATTTTTGGCCCTTACCGATCGGTAAACAGCCATCGAGATGTAGGGAACCAAAAACATAAAGAATCGGATAGAAAACCGAATCGGAATGAGTACCGAATGGGAAAGAATCCGATACGTACATACCGAAAATCGGATATGTATCGAATCGGAAAAACACCGAATCGGATGCAAAGGCCGATTCGGTCCATGTACCGAATCGTTAGTGACACCGAATCGGAAAATCACCGATTCGGTCCATGTACCGATTCGTTAGTGACACCGAATCGGAAAATCACCGAATCGGTCCATGTACCGAATCGGTAGAGACACCGAATCGGAAAATCACCGATTCGGTCCATGTACCGAATCGGTAGTGACACCGAATCGGAAAATCACCGATTCGGTCCATGTACCGAATCGGTAGAAAGACCGATTCGGACATGAGCCGATTCGGAAAACATGCCGATTCGTATGAATCGCCGATCGGGAAATTCCCCGATTCCGACAGTTGGGGAGATGTAGGGAGGCACAGAAACACCGAAATCGGCTCAAAATCGGTAGAAATCACTCGGTATTTACCATGGGTTGCAATCAGGTGGTAACCAACTCCAACCCATATAAACAGTCCCAAAATGCATTGCAACTTGCAGGATGGCAGCTTTCTATGTCATTGCGAGGCGGCTACGGCTACAGCAGGAAGGACAGAGGGAATGGCTAAGAAATGAACAGGTCTACAGACAGAGGATAACCCTGTTCATGCTCACAGAGGCAGAAATACTACAGAGATACAGGCTGGACTCTGACACCATACTTGAGCTCATCAGGGATCTCAAGCCATTCTTGGACCACCACACCCCAAGGGCACACGCCATCCCTGCGCACATCCAGGTGCTATGCAGCCTACACCTTCTAGCATCTGGCAGCTATCAAAGTAGTGTAGCAGCAGCAGGAGGGGTGAGCCAGAGCAGCCTGTCAAGGTTCTTCCACACATTCCTTGACGCCATGATACACAGGATGGACCAATACATCTCTTTCCCTGCAACCCACGCAGAACTGCTACAAACCAAAGCTGACTTCTACCAGATGGCACAATTTCCCCAAATCATCGGTTGCATAGATGGCACGCACATTCCGATTTGCCCACCAGCGGACACCGAATACATATACCGCAATCGCAAGTCTACACACACCATCAACGTGCAGGTGATCTGCAATGCAAAGTGCACCATCACAGACCTGGTAGCAAAATTTCCAGGGAGTACCCATGACTCCTATATTTTCCAACAGAGTGGCATATATGCACGGCTGATGGCTGGCGAATTTGGAGAAGGATACCTCCTAGGTGAGACACATCATCAGACCCCCATAACACTTAGTAGGTAGGTGGAATACATGTATGCATGTGTCTAATGTGACCCCTTTCTCTTCCAGGCGACAGTGCATATGCCCTCCGCTCATTCATACTCACCCCCTACCTCAACCCCTCCACACCCAGCCAAAGGAGGTATAACCGGGCCCACATACGCACAAGGAATGTTGTTGAACGGACCTTTGGCATCTGGAAAAGTAGATTCAGATGCCTGCACAAGAGTGGAGGTGCAAGGCAGTATACCCCCATCACCTGCTGCAAGATCATAGCAGTATGTGCAATGTTACACAACCTTGCGGTGAAGAAGGGCACTGAGGTGGAGTTGTCTGACTACGAGGACCATGACGACGACGAAGCTGTGCCACTGACACAGCCAGCTGGGGTGTGTACGCCAAGTGATGGCAGATACAGACGTGAGGAGATAACTGAGAACTATTTCTGACTGAGTACAGATGCAAAGACAGCAAAATGTTGATTGGAAAAAAGCAAATTTTAATTGTGTTGCAACACAGTTACGGCACTGATGTGCAACAAAAAATGGTGTATGGGAAATACAATAAAGTCCAAGGTTCAGGTTGCCTCACCCGCCCTTGCAAGGCTATTTCTTTGCCCGCTTGCCAGACCCACTGGGGTGTCCCTCAGCCCCCTCTGAATGCCCAGCAGCATCAGCGGAGCGCCTGGTGCTCCTCCGTGGCTCAGACGCAGCGCTGGCCGGGCTGCTGCGGCTGCTGCTGTCCCCAGCATCACCCAGGTCCAGGGCAGGATTGGAGGCGGTGTTCGAAATAATCATGGCCTCCATCGCAGTGGTGATCCGGGCCATCCCCCTCGTGAGCTCAGCCGTATGCTGACTAAGGACAGATTCCTGGTTGGCGCTGCGATGGCACAGTTGTGCCGTCGCCGCAGCAAGGCGGCCCATGGCGCGGTTCAGCACCCGGGCATCCCGCCTGCGCACCAGCTCATGCTCCTCTTGTCTGCTAGTTGAGTGGGTGATGGCAGTGGTTAGCCTGCCTAACCCTGCTGCCACCTCCTTGTTCGATTCCACGACGGCCTGGAATCCCTTGACCAACTCTCCCATCTGCATGTTGTGCTGCAGGAGCTGGCGTTGGCAGGCCATAGTGGATCTTGCCTGTTGCCTCTGAATCTTCACCATCTGTCCCTCGAGGCCCAGGAATACACTGCCCTCCCGTGCTGGTGCAGCAGTGGTCGTGATGGTACGGCCCCGGGCACTGCTGCTTCCGGCCTGCTGAGTGGGCTGGGGTGCCACTGGTGGGGGTGTGGAGCTGGCCGGTCCCTGAGCCCCTGCTCCCAGGACAGGTTGAACAGGTGGCAAGGCCATGGTTGTGGCAGGAGCTGGTGTAGGCGGAATGGTGTCCCTTGTAGGGGAGTTCTCTGGGGAGAACTGCAAGGGGGGTGTGCTGGCCATTTCTGGGGAGTGCAGTGCATCGAAGTCAATGACCAGGACTCCCTCCATACCTAGCCCTGGGGTGTCTCCTTCCTCCTCCTCCTCCTGGCCAGCCTGGCTGGTGCTCGGCCCTGCGACTGCAGTGTCGGACGCTGCTGCTCCCTCTGATGGCACTGTTGTTCCGCCTGATGGGGCCCCTAGGTACAAAGAAGCATTTGTAAACTGAGTGCCGATGTATTACAGTCAGTGCAATTATAGCATTCCACATGTCCTTGCATCTCCTTACACTGTGTCACACTGTTTCCTGTCTTGTGATTCTGCACTGCCATATTTAGCTAACTTCTGCTGACTCATGTACCATGATGCTTGTCTCTTGTATGTTGGTGACAGTACTGTGCTGGGGTTTGCCTATGCATTGTGTCTAATGGGGAGGTGTCTGGTAGGGTGTGTCATGATGCGCATGCTTCTTACCTGTAGCTGTTGCTCTCGCAGAGCTGTCCAGGGTCCCGATTCCACTGACACTCTCCCTCTCAATGGTGCTGGAGACCAGTTCCTCCAGCTCGGTGAGGGGTGGCGCCGGGTTCCTGCCTCCTCCAGTGCCTCCAGCCTACCTCTGTATCTCAGCCATCTTCCTTTTTGTGAGGCTGCGGATGTCATAGAATCTCTTTTTGAGTTCTTCTATGGACCTGGGGGTGACACCCGCAGCATTCACCTTCTGGGCGATTTCGGCCCAGATCCTCCTCTTGGTGCTGTCTGGCACGTTGAGGGACAGCTTGCCAAACAGCTGGCGGTGCACCCTCACCACCTCCTCGACCAGCACCTGAAGTTCGGTGGTGGTGAACTTCGGCTTCCTCTTCTGGGAGGACTTCTGGCTTTCTGACTGCTCTGCCATGTTCCTCAGTTCAGTTCAGTTGGCAACCTCCTACTCCCACTGCTGCTAACTGTGAGTGTTGAGCTCAGGCTGGCTCTCCAGAAACTTCTTAATTAGCTGCACCTGCCAGGGTTGCCACTCCCTGTTTGGGTGGGGGAGGGGGAGCCACCTCATTGGCTGAATCGGCGTTTGCCGAATCGGCTTTTACCGAATCGGTAATATCCGATTCAGTAAAATCCGATTCGGTATTATCCGATTCGGTAAAAGCCGAATCGGTTCCTTCAATGCATTCCTATGGGCTTTTTCGCCATGGGTGTGTTTTCATGGCTACGAATCTCTGATTGCCGAATCGGATTTTACCGAATCGGCTTTTACCGATTCGGTGTTCGCCGATTCGGGACTATCCGATTCGGTGGTAGCCGAATCGGTATATTCCGAATCGTTGTTAGCCGATTCGGTACTTTCCGATTCGGACCGTGCCGAATCGGAACGTACCGATTCTCATTATCGATGCCGACCGATTCGGTTTTCATTCGCTTTTTTTTCCCTACATCTCGTTTTCCGATTTCAGAATACCGATTCGGCCCGCCTCGGTATTTTGAAATCGGAAAATCGCGTTTACCTACATCGGGCCCTTGGTGTATTCCTACACACGTTTCCTATATCCACTTAATGGTTTACCCCTCTTCTTTTTGTGATATTTAATTATTGAGTGGGAGGTCGAAGAGGGCTTTTCCTCTCACCCCTCTGTACATTGTGTGTTTTTCTCCTTTAATTCTGCCAACACCTTCATGAACGGACTGCTTTTTAGAAACATGTGCAACCAAAAAGAACAGGACAACCTGACCAAGGTTTAGCACAACCAAAACAATAGTTCAAAATCTAAGTAATGTTGGTGCAGCACACTTCCCGTGCCCGTTGTCCCCAGGCACAAATCCGGTCAACAAATTATAAGTAAAAGGTGGAAGGCGCACCCATTCAGGAATTACACAGATGCTTTTAGTCCAAAAGTTTTTTCTTCTTTATTTAGGTGATTTTATCCAATACACATACACAGCCAACCGGTTTCATTACTTGTTGTAACTTCGTCAGGGAATATGCTCTACTGTTTAGATTCAAACTGAGAGCAGGTTGTAGTTGAAAGACGGACGTAATTAAGCGAACGCAATTCCACCAATCTGGGAAATGCCTGTACTCTCTTACAGAAATTGGGTCAGCAGGTCGAACGTCTAAGCAACACAGTAGCGTGAAAAAGCTTCACAGTTCCACAAATTATAGAGGACACAGATACTCTACTTGATAAGAATCAATCAGAGAGCTGACAATGATGAACGTAATCTTTGAAGGAGAAAGGCCAGTCCACTACCAAGGATGAGTGAAACACTGAAACAGAAACATTCTGCTGGTTAGAGTAGCGAGAGACGGCCTCCGCACAATATGAAGCACCTCCTGGCCCTTCCGATATTCGCCGAGATAAATAATTGCGAAGTGGAGTCCTGGATATATATGCAATTCCTCCTATATATAAAAGAGGATGCTTGGCCTGCGTCTAAATTCAAACAGCAGCCACGCGGACCCTCAAGGTTCCTGGTCAATGATAACGACCTCCCGGCACGGTAACACAGGTTGGTGGATCAAACAAAAATTGCGTTTGCTTAATTAAGTCTGTCTTTCAACTACAATGAATGATGAATGATGAATGATTACGTATTTGTATCGCGCATGGCTACCCGGAGGCATCCCAGCGCTTTAGACAATGTTCATTCACCAAGATCAGACAAACAGCAGGGTTTTCAGCGACTTCCTGAAACTAAGATGGTTACTTTCCATTCTGAGATAGAGTGGAAGATTGTTCCAGAGTCTCAAGGCCTGAGGGAGAAGCGTCTGTCACCCATACGCACTTTCCTCGTTTTTGGAATTGAGAGGAGATTCTTATTGGAGGATCTTAAATCCCGCTTAGGAAGGTAGGGGCAAAATAATGATTGTATCAGTAAGGGTGCTTTTTTGTGAATTACTTTATGGACCGTAACCAGGGTTTTAAATTCGATCCTCTGCTACACTGGAAGCCAATGCAATTGGCGGAGTGCAGGTTTGGCAGATGTCCTTTGCGGGATGTTCAGCAGCATGCGTGCTGCACAATTCTGAACAGTCTGCAGAATCTTGATTGTCCCTTGGGGGGAGCCTAGATATACCGCATTGGAATAATCTAGGCGTGATAAAATCAGTGCCTGTACTAAAATCCTTCTGGCTTCAAAGGGAAGAAGGATGATAATCTTCCTCAGAAGCCTGATAAGTGCGTAGCAAGTGGCAGCTACCTTCCGGGCTTGCACTGAAAAATTAAGAGCTGGGTCCATCCATACCCCAAGGCTCCTAATTTGGGTCTTCGGCTTGGGTGGTTGGCCCAGCTTGTCCGGCCACCAACGCTCCACTGTGGTGGGTGCCTTATATCCCAGCATCATCGCCTCAGTTTTTGACCCATTAAGTTTAAGGAAGGATTCATCCATCCATTCCCGAACTTTATTAAGGCAACTGGAGAGTCTTTCAAGAGGGGCATCATGGGTAGATAGTGAGATAATCAATTGCGTGTCATCTGCGTATGTGACAAGTTGTACTCCCCAGGGAAGCACCACCTCAGCCAAAGGCCTCATATAGACATTAAATAAGGTGGGGCTGAGGGATGAGCCCTGGGGTACACCGCAGTTAAGACACATCTGGGGAGAGGAAGCATCATTTTCAAAGACCACAAAGGTCCTGTCAGACAGAAAGGAGTGCAGCCACTGTAGTGCGCGGCCCGAGACACCAACTTCCTCCAGCCTGTGGAGCAGAATGGAGTGTCGAAGGCCGCGCTGAGATCTAATAATAGTATGGCTGCATGATTCCCACTGTCAACGATCTTCCTCGCTTCCTCAACCACTGCAATAAGCGCTGTTTCAGTGCCTTGATTTCTCCTAAACCCTGTCTGCGTAGTGTGAAAAAGGTTGTTATCCTCTAGGAAAGTAGCCAATAAAGAATTGACATACTTCTCCGTGAGTTTGCTGACAGTGGGCAAATGAGAGATGGGGAGATAGTTGGCCCAGTCTTCAGGGTTAAGGTTGGGTTTCTTTAACAGGGCCTTAACTTTAGCCTGTTTCCAGGTTGGAGGTACCTGCCCTGAGGTCAAGGAGGTGTTAATCACCTCCTGAATGACTGGAGCCACAGTGTCTGATATCAGATTTAGTATGGTGGGGGGTGAAGGGTCATTCGGGGAGCCTGATTTTAAGTTCCTTAAGAGGCACTGAGTAGTGAGGAGGTCTATAGGAGCCAATTCATTAAGTTGAATTAGATCCATGTGGGGTGGCGGGGGCGGTCCGGTAGGGAAGTTCTGAAAAGATGAATATATGGTAGCTACTTTGTTGAGGAAGAATTTGGCCAATTCCTCACAACGTACCTGGGCAAGTCCTGGGTCTTCAATTGGGGCAGGAGGAGTAACCAGAGATTTAAAAATTTTGAAAATTTCTCTTGGGGAATTAGCAGCCATGCTAATCTTGGTCTGATAGTAGTTAGATTGGGCAATTTTAATCTCATCCTTGTATTTTTTCAGGGCAAGTTTATAATTGGCCTTATCACTTTCGGAGTAATGTTTTCTCCACAGTCTTTCCTGTCGCTTGCAAGCAAGCTTTAGTAGTTTCAAATCAGGCGTGTACCAGGCCTTCTTGTTCTTGCCACTTCTATGGGATAATTCCATCTTCGGAAGGGCAAGATCCAAGGAGGTCTCCACCCACAAGTTGAGGGACATATCAGCTTGCAAAGGGTCAGAGGAGATTTTGGGTTGAGTGTTCTTAAGATTAGTATCCCAGGTTTCAATGGGTAGTTTAGACCAAGTCCGACAGGATTTTTTCATGAGTTTAGCATGTACAGGTTGAATCTGGGAGGGCATAGAAAACAGTAGTAATGAATGATCAGACCACGGGATCCTCATCACATTATCGTAACTGAGGGACTCGGCATTGGTGTAACAATGATCAAGGATGTGTCCTGCACCCAGCTCTCAGTTTGAATCTAAACAGTAGAGCATATGCCCTGACAAAGTTACAATAAGTAACAAAACGCGTTGGCTGTGTATGTGTATTGAGTAAAATCACCTAAATAAAGAAGAATTTTTTTTTTAGCAGCATGTGCCTATCTAAACTTTTGAACCCATTCCTATTACCAGGCACTCCAATTAATGGTCTATTTCACTTAAGAAGCCATGGCAGGAAGTGCGGCTTGGCAGTAATCAAGATGCCCCAGCTGTGTGAAGCCTCACTCCACCTCTATCCCTCTGTCTGCTACTGGGCAGCATCAGTTGTCCTGATGCAAGGGGCCCGAAATAATCCATTCCCAACGCAAAGATGACCAGATCCAGCCCTACTTACAGTGAGTTTGTGGCCATGTAGTGTTACCCTGTACACTTTCTACATTTCATTCAGATACATCTCTGGTTCCCCTTTACTCTCTCAATTAATTCTGAAGAATGTCACATTTGTGAGCAAAAGGCAAGGTGTGGCTCTTCAGAGCTCAGCAAGACTGGCAGCTTGCATTCCAAATTTAGGTTTTCAGTAAACGACGAGCACATGCTCTAGGAATCCAGTCGAACATGAACCAGTGTGTGTGAAGTGTCAAGTGCAGGATGAACCCCTGAGGGATCTCTCTGTCTTCTAGGGGCGGGTTTGTCATTTGTCATTGAACGACAGTGGGCAATGGCACAAGCTGCAGTATAAAAGGTGACAGCACTTCCTGGAGGTCATAGGTGATCCCGTCACTGCGATGAAGCTCCTGTCCGTGACTGTGCTGCTGATCCTGGCAGGTAAATCCGTGGCAATTACATCTCTTTGCAGCTTCTGGGGTGAAAGAAGGGGATGTGGAGCATCTATGGTAAGAGGATGTGTGGCTCCCCTGCTTGGACACCTAAGGGACTGTCATAGCCCAGAGTGTGATAAGGTACCGCTAGGTGTACTTTCAGAGAAGGAATAATCTCTCAAGTTTTCCAATATCAAGAACGACAAAGCCCCTGATGCTGCTCCTGCCTATGAAATAGAATTCACCCCTGTTTCTTGGTAAGTGCATTTTCTCCCTCTTTTACAATCTCCATTCTCCAAACTACCATAATCGTTATTTCTGCAATTTCCTTAATAAACCCTTCAGAATCACCCTCCTCTTCACCTCTCCATAAATACCAGTTTCCTCAGCCTCACGAGATTCTCAATCCCCGCATCCCATATTGGAATTTCCATGAACCCCTCTGAAGAACACCTTCGTCTACGAACCCCCCACCCCCCGAAACACTATCCTCCCCACCTCCTCCTGAAGAGCTTCCCCACCTCCAGGAGGCTCTAGATCTACACTATGTTTCCAGTTAGCCCATGTTCCCCACATCTCAGAAGATCTTCAATTACCAGAGCTGTACTGACCATTCCAAGTCATCCCTGTCGCTTGGGTACTGCACACCTGAACATAAACATTCCAAGCCATCCCTGTCTCTTGCATACTGCACACCTGAACATGAACACTCCAAGCCATCCCTCTCTCTTGCATACTACACACCTGAACATGAACACTCCAAGCCATCCCTGTCTCTTGCATACTGAACACCTGAACATGAACATTCCAAGACATCCCTGTCTCTTGGATACTGCAGGCCTGAACCAATCCTGTGCTGACCTCTCCTTAACATGGATATCCATATTCTTGGTGCAAGAGTCCTCTGCTTATTGAGATAACAACCAAAGCTACTGGTCTTGACTTGGACTCAAGTCCTCCTGGTCCCATGCTCTGCCCACATTGTGACCTTAGACAATATCGTGATACTTCACACTTCTTTACAGTTAATGAGCAGTGCCTAAAGGCAGTTTTTACTTGTTTGCTATGCAATATCTTTAAATGTACTTATTGTGCTTGTGTATATGTAGTGTAATTACTTACATAATGTTTCGTAGCATTAATGGTTAAGCATGAGTAATTCTGAATGTGCCATCAAGTCTGACTGATTCAGGATGGCGGGTTGCTGTTTTAGTTCTGGCCAATCATGGCTTTGTTTGTATGGCAGAGCTTATGTCATGTATGCAGTGTACTCAAAGAAGGGCTTTGATTCAGTTTCTCGATATTTCAATTCAACAATACTTCTTTGGAAATCCTGAGTTGACCTATAATAGTGATTTTTGCATCCGAAAATTGCAGGGTTTGGTGCATAAAAAGGACCTTTTATGCACCTCTTAGTATGATCCATACCTCCCTAGACTTAATAACACTCATCTAGCCCCACCCTAGCCTCAGAGAATACTATTACAAAAATGTGACTACAGTCTGAAATCATGATGGTGGAATCAAATTGAAGACCTTCACTAGATCAATAGTCAATCACACGACTTCAAAATTCAAATATAGCTGACAGAAATAGCTAGTTGATTTCAAAGTAGCAATTCCAGTATATCAATATCACAATAGTTTTCACCTTACATGACTCATATGGCTAGTGTTTCCTAGGGTTTGCGTGGCTGCTTGTGCAACCTAAGTGTCACAAAACATTGCAAGGCACCACAAACAGCAATGACAGATCAACTTTCATGTGCAAAAGATACTTTGTGCTGAAATTTGGCCCTCATACTGCTCCCAGACCCCTTTGAGCCATTCCCCCACTAATGATTGCAAAGGAGGTGTGCCTTGGTTGAACCACCAGAAAAACCTTTGGTTTTGGTGCAAAGCCAGATTACCTCTCCTGCCATTGCCTCAGGTACCATTAGCTCAACAGACTTGACTCGTCCTCCTGAACTATCTCAGCCTATATTAATCTTACTTTGCCACAGTATGACCTGTACCTTGTGAATTATACCCTATCCCTATTCAATAATATTATGTTTTTTTATATTTAGTATTATTGTTCTACTTGTTGATGCTTTTCAAATAAAGTAATAAAATAAAGTACCCTTACCTTGAACCTACTGCTAAAACTAATTATAATCCTAACCTTACCCTATGTTGAATACCTAATGAGAGTATTAAAATGGAGTTTATTTAAATGAAATACATAACACATAATGTTCTTGTTACTTACCATTTCTCTTCTAATAAAGACATTTTATAATTTGTATGAAGTAAACTAATTTGAATCAAATTAAAATAACTAAGTGCTCTTACTCCTAGGACTAATGAATAGCTCTATTCCTGCTTCATTTTTACCAGGCTTTGGGGCAGGTTTACAAGCCCCTGCGCCAACACTATGCTGGCGTTGCGTCACTTCTGTAACGCAGTGCCGTCGTAAACAATGCACCACGATGAGACATATTTACAACTTGGGAGATGCGTCACTTTCTAAAGCCCTGTAAAGCCCTGTGCTACATTACACCTGCGTCAGGTATAATGTATGCAGGGTGGGTGTTCCATCATAAGGAAGCCTCGTAAAAGTGACTCTGTGAAATCTACAAGATTTCACTGAGTGACTTTTACGATGCCACTGCGTTAAAATCTTGTGCCTGCTTGAAGCAGGCGCAAGGAGTGATGCAGCATGGTCAGAATAGGCATTCCTGACCATTGCTGGAGTTGCCTCGTGCTTACTACACGACTCCAGCAACTCTTTGCCTTTCCGACAAAAGATTTGTCACGCATCCGGCTGTCCTTGTGTCACAGGTGCGCCGCATCCATGGTGGCGGAAGGCTATTTTTCCGTCACGCAAATGAACTGGCACATCTCTTCAAATATGCAGAGATGCGCTCGTTCTTGTAAATCTGCCCCTTTGTTTTTATGTCTGCCTGTAGACAGGTTCAGGTGCATGACGTAGCACTTAAAAAATATAATAAAGAAAGCTATTTTATGGAGGGGCTTTTAGCCAACCCTTTCTAGTCAAAACAAGTCACCTTTGAATAGTCAATAGTTGTGTACCTTGACTCTTGGGAAAAGTGGGCTTTTTTGTAGGCCGTTCTTTTAGGAACGTTTTTGTAGGTCCCATTTACCAAATGATTGATTTAAATGTCCTTTAAAATTTGCTTCAGCTCACTGGACAGCATACAGTGAGGAGTCGAAGGGCCAGTTCCCTTCACTCATTCTTTTCTCCCTCGGGCTGGGAGTATGCACTTCGACAAGCTCCATGCTTGTAGTGCTGCACAGCTAGTGTAACGAAATTTGAGGGGCCCCCCTGCAAGGTTCATGGAGGGACTCCGCTACGAATTTTATCAGGAGCTCTCGGATGAGAGTACTGTGCTGAGGGGGCCCCCTGCATCTCGAGGGCCCCCGCAACACGGGGACTGTGGGGGCCTGTGTTACGCCACGCCTTGTGTAGTGCTATCACCTAGTGCTAGGTGCTGCTGACAGACAGCACAGCTGAAGCGCTGGCCACCACTGATGAATTGACAATCTCTGGGACGGAGCATGCAAGCAAGTTGTAGTAGAAGACGGAGGCATCCGCTGCCCTTCTCTTTATCCCCACTTCCTCCTGCCCACAATGCCGATGTTTAACCATTAGACTGCTAATATCCGGACCGCAGCTTCTGAAACAGGCAACAATGAAACACTGCGCTTGCTAGGATCCGCCACATTGGCGAGCCAATAACAGGTGTGTTTGGAGTGAAGACTGGGAATGTCTGTACATTCTGCCTGGCGGTGAGACACGGTGACCTTTATTAGGTGAAATAGGGTGAGGTACCAACCACATGTGGTAAATATTACAACACTGAGGTGAGGCTTTAATGCATGTGATATTTACATATCTCCTATTCCGAATCCATCAGAAGAAATTGGGAGGGCGTGATAATAGTATAGCAACTCATTTCTGGTTGCTGTACAAATAAAGCGTTTAAACAGGGATTAGAATTTATCCCTGTACTTGTAATGGCGGACTATATATATTTACTGGTCTGCATGTGTACGTGTAAGGAGCAGGTGGTGTACTTACTCATTCTGGGACATGGCAGTGGCATTTGAGTGAGATTAAAATTATAAAGCGCAATCTTAGGTGTCTACAATGCATGAAGTAATACAGAAGGCCAGAATGAACTGTGCAGTCTAGCAATAACACTGAAAGTAGGGGTGCAGCAGCTTCACAGCACCCCCAGATGAACTTGCGTGCATGGGATGTATGACGGAACATTGTGTGCATTTACAACGCATGCCTTTACTATGCAGTCAATACATTGACTGTGAAGTTACCATGCGTTCCTCTACCACGCAAGTTATTACAACTAACTAGCCATAGGGGGGGGGGGGGGGCTGGACTTTGGAAGATTATAAATTACTATCCCAACTCCAGTCAGTCATTGTATCAGTAGGAAACATGTTGGACTCAAAATCCAACTCCAGTCCAACAACGTTCTGCCTAAAGCAGGTGGTTGTAACCACTTGCGTGGTGAAGGAATGCTTTATAACAACGCAGTCAAGGTAGTGACTACATTGTAAAGGCAGGTCGTGGATTAGCCTGTGAGTTAAAGGACGTTTCCCATTTTAAAGGGAATAGGACAAATGCCCTTGAAGCTGTTGGAAAAAAGTGAAAGGCTATGTGTAATAAATACGCAAGGGACACTTCTTCTTACAAACCAACACATTTTTTCTTGTATTGACATATACATTTGAATGTGTCTGCCAGCAAAGTGAGAGCATGTTAAAACCTTTCTTAACCCAC